>NC_088681.1:2400000-4800000 GCF_950023065.1 Planococcus citri | reverse complement strand
CTCGTCTAGCTTTTACTTTGCAATCTAGCAATAGAAAAACGCTAGCTGATTGCCCTCACTTTTCAGCTAGCTTTCTGTATGGAATTAGATTCTAGCAAAATGCGAGCAAGTATGTGGCATTTTTTTTCTAGCATGTTTTTCACTGGCATTTCCTTCATAGCCTACTCATGCAAGTACAGAAAAACTTCAGTGAATCTCTTTCACCCATTTTTCAGAAAAATACTTCCATATCTTAATTTTTTAAATGGAATTTTTAAATATTTTTAACAGATACCTAAATACGTAATTTTTCTTTTCTCAATGATTTTTTTATTTTCATTTTTAAAAAAATTTCAAATTTGTTAATGCTTTTCATTTTAACAGGTAGGTATTTTTCCTTTCCATTTTGGCTACTTTTCAACTTTGAACAATAATTTTGAAGAATATTCCATTATTGAAAAATCATTCTTGTAATTATTTCATTTTTTATAATGTATAATTTGTTCATTAAAAATGTTGTTCAAATGTTTTTGAAATTTCTTATTTTTAGTTTGTTTAATATTTCATTTTTAAATTTTAAATTTTGGCAATTTTTTAATTAAAAAAAAAAAAAAACTTTATTTTTTAATAAAGAGACTTCTAACCCAAGCGCTAGCTTAATGCTAGCAAATTGCTAGCGTTGTTCTCTCTCATGGTATACTTTGCTACTCTTAGATAAAGTATGTAGTCAATCTGAATATAAGCTCAAGGTAGTATTTTGTATGATAGTAAGAAGAGTGCTACTACTCTACTTACTCTGGCACACCTCACTAGAGCTATGCTAGCGGTGAGCTAGCGTAGGAGGTCAGTTGCCTATTTTTGGATATTGGAGAACTACCTTGACCTGATTGAAAACACCTCCTAGTATTTTTAAAAGTTAATTAGTAAAAATAATTTTCCTGATAATCAAACTTTTCCTGCGCTAGCAAAATGCTAGCCTCATGCTAGCAAATTTTACGCTAGCACGAATGGTGCCGGAATTTGAGACACTTTTTTTAAAAATGCTAGCAAATCAGTCGCGATTTAGTCGCATTTACGTAGTAGAATTGCAAGCAAAGTGCTAACAAAATGCTAGCTTTTCGCTACCTTTATGCTAGCTATACCCTAGCTGTTTGTGCTCAATTCTGCTACGCTAATGCGACCTAATCACTACTGATTTGCTAGCATTTTTAAAAAAAGTGTCTCAAATTCCGGCACCATTCGTGCTAGCGTAAAATTTGCTAGCATTTGGTCAACTGGGTACCTGCATCCATACATTGATTATACGCTTTGTGACTTATAGAGCGGGAAAATAGCGTAAAAAAGCAGGGACAAAAAAGAAAAAAATTGGCACATAAATTTTACCTTCGGGAATGTGTTCGGATGGACCCTCTGAACCACCAAAAAAAATCCGACTCTCCTACCCCTGGAGGAAAATTTTTTAGGGGGCTGAAACAGGTTCCGATTCACGTCTTTTTCGTTTTACTTCGTAAATATTAGGTTTTTGAGAAAAACTACCATGACGAAAAATGTTCCCCTTCAAATTCTCGACAATTTGATACTACGCTCGATACCTATTGCTCAAGGGGGGTGTCCAAAAAAAGGGCTGAAAAGGGTGGGTGTTTCAAAAAAGGTCAGTCCAATAAATTGAACAAAATTACCATTTAAAATCATTCGTTTTCGCTCAAATTTTTTTTACAAAGTCTACTCACCGAACTACTAATCAAACAACAATTGGTTTGTCTTCAACCCTCCACGGGGGTTAGTGAGGGTTGTTTGATTTTTCAAGTAACACACTACTGAATCATATTATTTGAAAAACAAATCTGGACGTGCGATATATCGAATAGTATGTTTTCGAGGTCGCTGAATACGAATATGAACCTATTTTTTACATACAACCCCTCAAAGCCCCTCTGTGCCCCAAAATGGGGGTCAAAATTTTGAAAAATCGTGAAAAGTCGACTGATAAAACGAATGGTACGTTTTCGAGGTCGTCGAGTGCGAATATGAACTTATTTTTTGGGTCCCACCCCCCTCCCCCAATGTCTCTCTGTGCCCCAAAATGGAGGTGAAAATTTTGAAAAATCGTGAAAAGTCGAGTAATATATCGACTTCTATGTTTTCGAAGTCGCTGAGCACGAATATGGCCTTATTTTTTGGGCCCAACCCCTCACAGCTCGAAACTGCCCCAAAAAAGGCCAAAAGTTTGAAAAAATGTTAAAAATCGAGTGACATATTGAATGGTATGTTTTCGAAATCGCTGAATGCGAATACGAACTTATTTTTTGCCTACAACCCCTCAAAGCCCCTCTGTGCCCCAAAATGAGGGTCAAAATTTTGAAAAATCGTGAAAAGTCCAGTGATATATCGAATGGTAGGTATGTTTTCGAGGTCGCTGAGTGCGAATATGAACTAATTTTTTTGTTTCCAACCCCACAAAGCTCCCAGATGCACCAAAAAAAGTTCAAAATATGGATAAAATCTCACCCCTCAATGAGTCGAAAACTTTTCAGGAAAACAATCAAAATGAAAACACTGAGATATGCAAGAAGATTGACATCTTACCTGCTAAAGACATTGTGAGGATAATTTTGGAGCGTTAGTATAGAACGTTTGAGTAGTAAAATGAATGAAATAATAAAAATGAGTCTATAGTCATATTCAGCCATCTTGAAAACATACAATTCGACGTATTACACGTTTTTTGGCGACTTTTCAAAATTTTATCCTATTTAGGGGGCCAGGGTTGGTTCTCTACGCGTAGACTATCTTTGTCTACATAGTCTACATTTGTCGCGTAATCTATGTAAACTTCATGTAATGTAGACTTCCTGTAGACTATGTGTAATGTATGTCAACTTCAAAGTTGTGTATTCCCAAATAATCTCCCTTCTTGTCAAAAATTGTCATTTTTTTTGCAAAAAATTACCCTCACTTTTTAACTGAAAAATTTAAGATAAAAAATCTTGTATTTTCAACAAAGATTGTGAAAAAGTATAATTTTTTTACCAAGTAATAATTGACGATATCTACTTCTGCAAAAATTGTCAGTTTTGCTTTTTTCAAATTTTTCCCTTCCAAAAGTTGTCAAAAAAAAAGTACTTCAAAAATAGATGAAAATTCTTGTTTTTTGAGCCAAATTGCTGAAAATTTTCATTTTTTGCGAAAACTTTAAAAAGCCTTACTTTTTTCTACAAATTGCAAATGTTTCATTTTTGTGCCCAAGAAATGCAAAAAATCTCGTTTTTTGAGAAAAATTAGGAAAATGCTGTGTTTTGCTAAAATTGTCAACTTTTGCTTTGTGAGAGAGTCAAATTCTTGGTTTTTAACTTGACAATATTGTTAAAGATTTTCACTTTTTTCAAGAATTACCTATCCAGAAGTCGTTTTTCTGCCAAAAATTGTCAAAAACTGAAAAGTATTGCTTTTTTGCCAAGGAGGTATGTGTTTTTTACGCGGATTCTCAAAAATCTAAGTAGTTTTTGGACGTTTTTTGAACCTTCGTTTTTGAAAACTTTTTGGATTTTAACCACATATTTTCAAAATCTTCTGCCAAAATCCATGTGAAAAAGGCTTTAGTCTAAAACAGAAAACAGTTTTACTTTGTAGTTTACATAGTTTACATAGTCTACATTGTCTACATGTAAACTATCGTTGTCTACAGTAATGTTGTTTACACGTAGACAAAGCATGTAAAGTAGACTATATAGTCTACTTGCCAACCCTGTAGGGGGCGTAAGGGGATTTTGAGGAATCGTAAGTAGAGCAGGAAAAAAGTGCATATTCCAGTTCAGTGTCTTAAAAACATACAAGTCGATATATCACTCGACTTTTCACGATTTTTCAAAATTTTGACCCTCATCTTGGAGCACAGAAGGGCTTTGAGGGGTTGTAGGCAAAAAATACAGATTTTAGAAACTTAAAATTTCATTAAAGGCAGTTGGAAAGCAAAAATTCACTCTATAAATGTTTCAAAAATTTACTGGAGGTTCCAGTAATTTCTAAAAAGTCGCTGGATGCTCCGAAACGACTTGAAATGTAGGTATGTACTTACAGTCGACTCCCTAGCGTATTGAAATTAGTTTACAGAATACATTTTAGCTTTCTAACTGTTTTTAATAAAATTTTATGGAAATTTCAAGTTTCAAAAATCTACTGCAGGCTCCAATAATTTTCAAAAAGTCGCTGGTGGCCACAAAATGACTCAAACCCACCAGCAGTTGACTTAATAGCGTGTTTAAATTGGACTGCAGCGTGAATTTCCGCATTCCAACTTCATTTGATGAAATTTTGTGGAAATTTCAAGTTTCAAAAATGTTCTGGAGGCTCCAGAACTGCTCAAAACGGGTTGAAATTGTTTCCAATCGATTTGGCTAGTCGAAAATAACGTTTGTACCAAATTTCAGCTTTACAGCTCAATTTGGTAAAATTTTGATTTTATTTCTCATTTTTGGCCTAAGCTTGATTTTCAAAAATTCACCAAAAATCGAAAAATATATTTCAACTGAACTGGTCATGCTTATAGGAAATTTGACGTAGAATAATTTTAGTTCAGGTTTTCCCTCCGACCCTTCATTTCGGCGATATAGCCGAAAAACGTAGATTGACAAAGGTCAATGACCTTTTGCGGGGGGGGGGGTAGCAGCCAAGTTGCAGTGTGCAACTTTGGTCAAAATATTTTTGAGTCTACCGTGAATCGAGTTCACGTTTTAAATTGCCGATTTTCATTTTTTAAAACAATTTTCATATAAAATTGACAACTTTACCCCCTCCTCAGTAAGGGTGAAATCGCCATTTTGGGAAAAGCTGGACTTGTCATGCTGATAGGAAATTTGGCGTAGAACAATTTTCTTCGAACATTTTTCCTCTCGGACCCTTCATTTTGGCGATACAGCCGAAAAACCTGTATCGGCAAAGGTTAATGACCTCTTGCGGGGGTAGCGGTCAAGTTGGGGGGTGGTGCAACTTTTGATGAGTTGTTTTAGAGACCAATCTGAACAAATGATGTGAAATTCAGCTTGCCCCTAATTTTTTTGAGGTTCGACTAAAAATTTTGCTAAAATGACTGGACTATATATGCAATAAGTGCCAAACTTGTAATTATTTACTCGTCAAGATCATGTTAGGTACCTGTAAGTTTTTAAATCGATTTTTTTCAAGTTTTTGAAAGTGGTAACGCTGATTTTGACATGATTTGTCAATTACCCTCTCAAAGTAGGTACTACAATTTTTTTTTTCAAGTTCAAAATTCTATACCACTTACAACCGGAGCTATGTGCAACTGAAATTTTAGCTCCGCTTTAAAAAAATCGCAAAAATGTCCGGTTTGCGTCATTTGTCATCATTTGATGACCTCTACACATTACCTGGATTAAAAAAAAAAAAATCGAAAACACCTAGTGCAAAAATCCGCCAATTTGGCATGGAATGACCCTAATTTATTAATTATTATAATTACCTACTTAATATTCGAAAATTGTTTCAGATACAATTTAACCGTCATTAAAAATAGCACTGGATATACGCATCCTAGAAACATGCTGAAGAAAGGACAAGCTCAAGTGGACGAATACGGTTCTGAAATACTGAAACGTATAATTACTCCCGAATATCCCAGAGATCCTTTGGAAATATTGGGTGAAAGAAACTTCAACCCTCCTCGTATAGTGCCAAAAGAAGAAATCGGCACACCAGTTCAAGAATTCTTCCGCGATGTAACCGTTTTCATCACCGGAGGTACCGGTTTCATGGGAAAAATCTTGACTGAAAAATTGCTGCGATCTTGTCCTCATTTGAAGCATATTTATTTATTGGTGCGAAATAAAAAAGGACAAACTTCCGATGAAAGAATCAAAGCTATTTTTCAAGACAGAGTAATTTTAATTTACCTACACATACTTAATTCATTATTGTTTTTTAAAACAATATAGGTAATTAGGTTTACCTATCAATAATGTACAACATTTCTTTGTAATACGTACCTAGTTACTTGTATTTATGCGCAGCTTTTCAAAAGACTCAAGCACGAATCTCCTGATTTCTATAAAAAGGTGTCTGTGATGAACGGTGATTTAGAAGAGTCGGAATTAGACCTATCTGACGAAAATAAGAAAAAATTTGCCGAAGAAGTCAACGTTGTGTTCCATGGAGCGGCTACGGTACGGTTTGATGAGATGCTCAAGCTGGCTGTTATAATTAACGTTATCGGCACTAGACAAATATTGAAATTGGCTAAAAGTGCAAAAAATCTAAAGGTAAATTTTATTTTTCATCAGTTGTTTTTTTTGTTTTGTTTTTGAGAAAGAGAAGTGAATTACGATTGGGTTTCTACGTAGGTACTTACTTACTTATCATCATCATCATCATCATAGAAAAGTTTTATTTTATAGCGTCCGGCATCATGGCCTTTAACGTAAACAAACCAATAATAGAAATTAAATTAAGAAATAACAAAAATATAACAACAAAATAATCTCAACAAAAGTATGGCAAAATTCACAAAAATATATATACCTATCAAAATTTATTAAAGCAGAACATAAGTTATAACAAATCATAAATCCCTGCACAAATTAGGAACAAGAACAATTTTACACACATTTCTTCTTCATTTTCATATACTTACCTACTTGTATGTACATATTTAAAATTTACCCCAAGTATTTCGTTTCTAATTTTCTTATACTCGTATACCTACTCGTACTTTACATGATTCTGTAATGTGTTGGACTGTTACATTTCACATTACATGTGTCGCATTTTTTGAGGGATTTTTCAGTAAAAAGTGATCTGTGTGTTAATGCAGTATATCCGATTCAAATTCTGGCCAGAATCACCTCTTCTCATCTATTTGATCTGTAGAAGGTATTTTTTGTTGGTATTATAAGTTGGTACTTATTACAATAGCTTTCAATCTGAGGTATGTTGAGTAGGTCCAGTCCCAATGAAACTATCAGCTCTTTTGTTCTATATCCAAATGGTGTGTATGTGCCATATTTGTGTTGAAGGTGAGAGTGGAATGTCCCGTACAACAATTGTCGACGTCGACATTTACATCGACTACGTTTTTTCCCAACATGATGATGGAAAAGTGACCAATAAGTTATTTAATAGGAATCTTCTGTCTGTAAAGAAGCCAGGTTAATGAAAATTTTCGAAATTTTCTCATTATTTCTGATACCTTGACATGCGATGTTGACATTTTGATGTAAAATTCGATGATCGAAATTTACATCCACAACTATGTCGACCAATTTTTCAGAATTGAAATTTCTGTTTCAGTGTTTAAAAGCTCAGTAAACATTTGAAAAGATGATCTTTGTTTGAAGGGAGAAAAATTTTTTAATGGCCTTGATAAAATTGTTCACTTTTCCATAGTTTGGAGTTTTGTCGATGTTATGTCGATGTGAAAGTCGATCATCCACAAATACATTGACACTAACATCGACCAAATTTTCAAAGATTTCTCAAATTTGAAAAATTAAGTTGATATTGTGGATGTATTTGTTGATGTCGAATTTCACATCAACATTAACATCGACATGAAAATGTATTAGTGTAGTACTCTTAGATAACCTATTGTACCTTTCAGTATAAAGAGTTTAATGTTCAACTATGCTGAATACTAGTGGTGGGATATTATCGATATTTATCGATATATATCGATATTTGCCGCCCTCGATATATATCAATATTTAGAAGCCGATAATCGATTATCGGAAAATTTTTAAAAATTATGCAAAAATCCCGCAAATAAATTGTGCGAGGTATTTTTTTGATCTTTTTGAGCATTTTCAGACTTTTTTAGAGTAAAATAGTGATTATCACGGCTATTAATGGTAGCCATGGGCCACATCTGTAGAATGATGAAATGTTGACAATTACGTCATCAATGTAATCATTATTTTAAAAAGCGCCAAATTGGTAGCTAGATACTGAAAAAGCAAAAAAATAAGGAATAGAAACAGCTTAGAGATGATTCAGTTTCTCTTTTCATCAAAAATCAGCTGTTTTATGGTCTTTTTATGAACATCAAAAACATCCGATATATATCGATATTATCGATATCAGACCTCCGATATTTTGACGATATCGATATCCCGAAATATCGATAATATCCCATCACTACTGAATACGGACTTTCTGTCTGTACTTCTCGGAGGTGGCCTCCGCGCCGATGCTGCTTTCGCTTTCAGCATGAGCAGTGGCCACCTAAATGTGTAAGAGAAAATGATTTTTGGAAAAAAATTGCAATTTTGAAACTAAAATTTAACAATTTTGTGTAGCTGGAGGTCGACGTAAATTTTGATGCCAATGTCGATCCATCCACATCCGTCACATTTGGACTCCACATGTCGATGTAAATTTCGACCCTGTGTCGAGCTAATTATCGACATAAATGCCGATCAACATTGGTCGACAATTACATCAACAATTGGCTCGACACAGAGTCAAAATTCACATCGACATGTGGTATCCAAATGTGACGGATGTGGATGGGTCGACATTCACATCGAAATTAGCATGGTCATTGTTGTACGGGGTTTTGTGATGATTTATACCTATGACTAGATTTTTTGGCACTTTTGACATGTTGTTTTGGAGCTAAATAGTTTCTTCTTCCTTGTAGAGAAATAATTCCAGAATCCTCTGTAAGTTTAATTATATTGGGCTGGTTTGGAACGCTCCTATTGATAAACGTAATGCATTGTTGGTGATTGGAGTTTATTTCATTAGGTCAGTTTTTGAAGCTGTATTGTAAACAATGGATCCATGGTCCACGATTGACTGTAGATGGCTAACATAGATTCTTGACAAAGATTTTCTATCTGATCCCCAGGCAGTAAGGGTAAGGGCACCAATTATGGATCAGTATGCAATATGGACCAGCACCTGTTCTCGTTGGTAATTAGCGCAATCTGTCAGGAAAAAATGTATTCTGATGTATTTTTCATCAAAAAAACGAATGAGACAAAAATTACAACTGTAAAGTCAAAACTCGCTGAGAAATTTACAAAAAAATGTTTTGAGACACTGAAAAATTTTTTCAATGTGGTTTAATTTTCTAAATGTCAGTGATGTTTATAATATCAAAAAAGGAAGAAGTTTCTGCTGAAGTGATCAGTTTTTGCTAAAAATGAGGGCACGTACAGAAATTTTTGGTGCAAAGTTTTTTTTAATGGGGTGCGCTAATAATATGGACCACCTACGATATTGAATTTTTTACTCATTTATTACAGCCACTGAAAAGGGGAATGCTTGAAATACTTTTTTTTGTTCATTTCTACTAATAAATATCCTCCAAAAAAACTCTTCAAAAGAGAATTACACCCCGCCCTCTCCACGATTCCTAATGAACCTACTCCATGAACAAAAATTAAAAATTTCAGTAAGAAAATGTTATGATATCATGGTGGAATCCGCCCCTAAGAAAAACAACCTACCACTTCACCATTTATTGTATAAGACAATCTATGAAACAGCTAATGAGCCAAAAATTTGGGGGCTGACAAATCTTCCACACTCCAGAGTCAAGTTAGATTACTAAACTTATTTGAGGGATCTGTCCGCCCAAATTTTTGGCTCATTAGCTGTTTCATAGATTGTCTTATACAATAAATGGTGAAGTGGTAGGTTGTTTTTCTTAGGGGCGGATTCCACCATGATATCATAACATTTTCTTACTGAAATTTTTAATTTTTGTTCATGGAGTAGGTTCATTAGGAATCGTGGAGAGGGCGGGGTGTAATTCTCTTTTGAAGAGTTTTTTTGGAGGATATCAGTACTTTTTTTTCTATATTATTGTGATGAAGTGTTCAATCTAATAAATGAAAATAGCATTGGTGGCAGGAGCATGCAGGGAGTGGACAGATTACTGGACATTTGTCATTAAACTGACTGGAATAAAAACAGTGGATTTTCAAGGGTGATGGGGGAAGGGGTTGACCAAAAATTCGCCGATCAGTAAAAAAAGACTTTCAATTTTGTCAAATAAAATGACAAATAGCGAATATAAATTTCTAAAATGAAATGAGAGATGAAATGACAAGTTTACCAATAATTTATAAAAATACCTATTAAAAAATATTTTCCTTTTTGAATTTTTTTAAGTTTCAAAATGGAATTTTTTAGTTTAGGAAAAGGATAGAAAAAATAACTGAGTGATGCGAGTGAAAAAACGTTCAAAAATTCAAGAGGTGAAAAAACGATGTGTTTTTCAGGTTCCATTTTTTGGCTTCAAAATTTTGGAATTTAAATGTCAACTTTTTAAAAATTTAAATTTTGAAAATGAGAACCAAACAAACCTGAACAAAGTAAAGCAAAACGTCATTTCAAGAAGTAAAAAAAAACATGTTTTTTCAGGTGAAAAAATGTATCTTGTTTGTTTTAAATAAATTTGCATAATGAAATTTTTTCCATGTTTACTTTTTTTAAAAAAACAAGGGCAAAAGAAAATTTGTACTTTAGGAAGTGAAAAACGTTTTTTTACAATGTATTTTTAAAAATTGAACATGTTAAATAAAAATCATATTGAAAAAATCAGCTTACAAAATTAAAAATTAAAAAAAAATTTTTGATTCTGATGGGGTTCGAACCGAGTCTACTGCGTGGCGAGCGGAAGCTTAAATCATTCAGCCGCTAGGCTGCTCAACGTTTTAGCGCATTTCAACTGCATACAACGCCGCCAACACCTGTTGTGCTTTAAATTTAACGGACATTTTGATATTGAACGTTTATGTGCAATAATAATTATTATTGCGCATAAATGAAAGCTCATATCAATTTGAAAATATTAAAAGGCTCTTCCGTGGTGTTTGAAGTATATGTGAACATAATTTCAACATGATTGGGACTTTATTCCAAGCTGCAGCTTTTCTTAAAAAATGGATTTTTGGCCATTTTTTGAGTATAATTAAACTACTTCATTAAGAAAAGCTACAGCTTCGAATAGGGCACAAATCACGCTGAAATTTTGTTCAAGTGTACTTTGAACATCGTAGATGTGCCTTTTGATGTACGTACATCTATCCCAGCTTTGGTTTGATTGTACTTTGGATAAATATACTGCTCGTTTTTTCAAAATTTGTCATTTTTCAGCATCTTTAGACTCCACTCAAGCTTGATGTAATTGGGCTACAAAGCTCAATTTTTGCATGAACATCAAGTTTGTGGTGGAGAAGTGCCTTTTGATATTTTGGGTTAATTTTGAGAATTTTTGGGGCCCAAAAAGGGGGGGTGCAGGGTCAATTTTGAAAAAATTTACAATTTTTTTACCTTAGTCAGTAATGGTTGACAAATCAAAGCTATATTCCAAATTTCATCAAAATTGGTTCGGCCAATCCTTCAAACTTTGAGTAAGTGTTGAAGAACAATTTCGCCAAAATGACAAAAAAATGGCTAATTGAAACTTCGCGAATTTTTATCGTACAAAAATTATTCTTATATATTCTGAAAGGTATTTGAAAAATAAGAATAAAATTATCTATGCGTTTTTTGAATGAACGCATAGTTTTTGAGAAAATTGCGTTTGAAACTCGGGGAAATTGCATTACAAAATAGTTACAGAATATAACTCCGTCTGGCGTTGCGCCGCCTAGGTTGAACGCGTTTCATTATGCGCTTGAAACCGTGGGAGGGCGGGGTGGCAACGCTACCGCGTCCCCTGATGATGTTTTGAAACGTAAAAATATGTTTATTTTGAAATTATTCTTTAGGTGGTCCATATTGGGCATCCAAAATTTTGAACTGTCATTTTGACACTCGTCATTCAACAATAAATATTCAAAATTAACCTGAACTGCTTAGAATTAGTTTTTTTGTTCATTTCTACAAATAAATATGACCTTTTGAAAACTGTGAAAGTATGTTTATTTTGAAATTTTATAGGTGGTTCATATTAGGCATCCAAAATTTCGAACTGTCATTTTGACACCCATCACTCAACAATAAAAAAAAACATACTTAAAGTTGACCTTCGCCCCTGAAGTTTTGTACAGTGTTGATGGAAGGATGGAACTTCATTTTAAGCCTTCGTGGAGGTTTCTACCTCCTATAGTTTTCAAGTGGCAATCCTCCAAAAAAAAGTGTTCCATATTTGGTGCCTCCCGTACAACAATGACCATGCTAATTTCAATGTGAATGTCGATCCATCCACATCCGTCACTTTTGGATGCCACATGTTGATGTGAATTTCGACCCTATGTTGAGCTAATTGTCAATGTAATTGTTGACTGATGTTGATTTACATTCGTGTCAACAATTGGCTCCACATAGGGTCAAAATTCACATCGACATGGGGCATCCAAAAGTGACGGATGTGGATGGATCGACATTCACATCGAAATTTATGTCGACCTCCTGCTTCGTTAAGTTATAGAATTTGAGTTTAAAAATTTTTAATTTTTTTCCCCCAAAATTATTTCCTCTGATGTGGCTATTGCTAGTGCTGAAAACAGCATCGATGCAAAGTCCATTTCCAAAGAAGTACATACAGACGAAAAGTCTGTATAATCAAGAAGTTCAACAGAAATCCCTTATATCAAAGATGGTGCAATACTTTATCTGTGAGTACTAAACTAATCCATTTTCATGTGGATATGTCGATGTTAATATTGATGTGAAATTCGACATCAACAAATATACATCCACAATATCAACATCATATCATCTACATCTCCAAACTGCGGAATAAGTGAATAATTTCATCAATTCCCTAAAAAATTTGTTTTCCACATTGAACAAGATCATATTTTTGAATGTTTACTAAAATTTTAAACCCTAAAACAGAAATTTTAATTCTGAAAAATTGGTCGACATAGTTGTTGATGTAAATTTCGAGCATCGAATTTTACATCTACATGTCGAGATGGCATGTCGAGGTATCAGAAATAATGAGAAAATTTCGAAAATTTTTATTTACTTACCTGACTTTTGTATGGACAGAAGATTCCTACTAAATAAATTAATTGATCACTTTTCCATCATATGTTGGAAAAAAACGTAGTCGATGTAAATGTCGACGTCTACAATTGTTGTGCGGGCTCTACCCTTATGGCTAAGTTGTTTAAGTAGGTTTATGGCGTTGTTAGATCTCTGCTTAATGGTGTTAAGGTGCACTGGTGCAGTTTCTAATTCCATTTTTTGTCAAAATGTAAGCCAAGGAATTTATGGTGCTGAACATTTTTGATTTGAGTACCATATAGCTGCAGATTTACATCAGAGAATGTTCCTCTTTTATGATGGAAATTTATGACCACTGTTTTTTCAGCAGAGGAATGGAGACCTTTGCTAGTGATCCACTTTTGAAGATGGTTTATGGCATTCTGGAGTATGATCTCAATTTGATTTATGGAGGAACCTCTAATAGTCCAGGAGCCCAACCTGAGAAAAATGTATGAGGGGGGTTGAAATTGGGGACCCCGTCCAAAAGTTACTATATGTAGTCCTCTTTCCAGAAATGCCACTCTGGCGATTCGCAGGTGGGGCTTTTAAGCACAGCAAAAGCTCAAAGTTCATAATTTTAATGAACTTTCAACTTGGAAAGTTTGATAGCTGAAACCGGGGGATTCTTATAGGATTTTTCACACTGAACCTTTTTTGTAAACTTTTTTTTCAGCACTACACGTCTTTTGATGCTCTTTCAAGATATAATATATGTACTTCTTTGTATGCGTCAAATGCGCTGTGTAATAGGTTAAAATCAATTATTGAGCTTTTTTAAGCTTACTGTGCAACTTTTTTGTAAACTTTTTTCTTTGACATTTGACTTCTTTTGATGCTCTTTCAAGGTACATATAATATATGTACTTCTATGTATACCTCCAGTTTGCTATGTATAGGTTAAAATCGTTTATTGAGCTTTTTTGAGCTTTTCGGTGCAACTTTTCAAACTTTTGTTAAAAACCTGCACATCTACGGGCCAAAAGCTTTTTTTTGAGACATCATCGAGCAAAATTGATTCAGCCGTTGCTGAGATCTCAGTGTCAAAAGAATCCGGTTGTGGTTTTAATATATAGAAGATACCCTTATACCTACTTATCATTTATCCAATTTTCAATGTTTTCAATTCCCTTTCTTACCATGTTGTTTTGAATAGGCGATGATGTATATTTCGACAGCATATTCTTTTTGTCCTCATTCTGAAATTGAAGAGAAGTTCTATGATATGCCTGCACATTACATTGATGTGATAAATAAAGTTGCCACAATGAATGACTCAGAAGTTAATTTCGAAACACCCAAGTAATTCATCCTTCTACAATATTTATACATAAAATGAGTACCATACCTATATAGTCCAGGAAAATTAGCATTCCATTGGGAAAATGGGAAAATTACATAAGTTCATTGTTATTGTACATAAAATTTCTCGTAGAATGAGCTACTGCGAAGGGGTGTCTTGCACAAATAAAAATACCAAGTATACCAAAATTCAGCTTTCTACCTCTCTTTCCCAATGACCCTTTTCTTTCATCTAATTTTCCTGGACTATAATGTTTGCATATATTATCTAACCGTTACAAAGGGTTACTATTACTACGAAATATATTGTATATTTTTTTAGAATATTGGGTGAATGGCCCAATACATACACGTTTACAAAAGCGATGGCCGAATGTGTAGTGAAAAATGAAAGTCAAGATTTACCAATCGGCCTATTTCGACCTACTGTAAGTAAGTACCTGCCTCTAACATAATCCACAACATAAATATTATCTAGTGTACAAGCAAACAAACAAAATTCCTTTCTTCTTCCACGATTATTATCAAGTTTTGATCTCGCATACGAGTATGTTTACCAATTTTGTTAAATTTTAGTCGTTTCAACCTACCAAGAGCCTGTTCGTGGTTGGATAGATAACGTTTATGGACCAACTGGAACATTTATAGCTGCTATGACCGGAATATTACACGTTTGCGAAGCAACTTACGATAAACGCTGTTTGGATATGGTCCCGGTGGATTTAGTAATAAATGGTTTGATATGTGCGACCAAAGCTACCGCTGAAAAATACGAAAAATTGAAATCGGAGAAAAAGTTTGTTGTTCACATGACGACCTAACTACCATTACCTACCTTGAAACAATTATGAAGAATTCAAACTAAGGTTTTTGCTATTATATTTCAGAGATTTTGATATTCCTGTGTATATTTACTCCAGCGGAACTCAAAATCCCATAAATTACGGAGAAATTGAACATCATTACTCTCATTTTTCCTTAGAATGGCCCACCATAAAAGCAGTGTGGTATTACTCGGTGATATTTACAGATAATAAATACCTATTAAGGATATTATCGCTCCTGGTGCACACAATCCCTGCTTATTTCTTAGATGTTCTAGCTTGTCTTGTTGGAGAAAAACCAGTGTACGTTGATAACACAACTTAAGTACCTACGTACCTATATCTAATGACTATTCAATAATATACTTAGTCCGGCATATGACAATAGAAGTAATTGCACCCCCCCCCCCCACCGATCCTCCGGGACAACTTTTTTCTTAAAGGGGACATCCTAAGGAACATTTTAAAGCAAACTTGCCCAAAAAAAAGTTGGTCTTACTTACAAAATGGCGACCATTTTGATTGACAGGTCAGCCGAAATCGCAGATTTTGCGTTTCAACATAGGACTTGCACGAAAATTTTCAAACTTTACAAAGGTAGATCGAAAGATCATGCAAAAATTTATCACCTGTCAAAATTTCAAGTGCTAAAGTGCGTTTTTCGATTTTTGGTGAATTTTTGAAAATCGAATTTAGGCCAAAAATGAGGGAAAAAATCAAAATTTTACCAAATTGACCTTGAAAGCTGAATTTTGGGATATACCCAATTTTCGACATGCCAAATCGATTGGAAACGGTTTCAACCCGTTCTGAGCAGTTCTGGAGCCTCCAGCAGATTTTTGAAACTCGAAATGTCCACAAAATTCCATCAAATTGGAGTTGTAAAGCTGAAATTTATTCTAAAAACTGATTTCAATACGCTACGAAGTACTGCAGGTGAATTTAAAAGTCGTTTTGGAGCCTCCAGCGACTTTTTTGAAAATTCCTGAAGCCTCCAGTAGATTTTTGAAACCTTAAATTTTCACAAAATTTCATCAAATGGAGATGGAAAGCTGAAATTTACCCTACGCTCCGATTTTAACACCCTCTGAAGAAGACTTCAGGTGGGTTCAAGTCATTTTAGAGCCTCCAGCGACTTCTTTGAAAAATACTGGAGCCTCCAGTAGATTTTTGAAACTTGAAATTTCCCCAAAATTTCATCAAACTGAGATGGAGAGTCGAATCTCATTCTGCAAACTAATTTCAATACGCTACGAAGTTGACTGCTGATGGATTTCAAGTCGTTTTGGAGCCTCCAGCGACTTTTCGAAAGGTTGTATGGTGTTTTTTTTTTGGAAAATTGAAATTTCCTAAAAGTAGCTGGAAGCTTCAAAACTATTTGAAACCACCATGTAGCCTGCGAAGTAAATTTCAGCTTGCCAACTCCATTTGATAAATTAATGTTGGGGAAATTTCAAGTTTCAAAAATCTACTGGAGGCACTGGTAATTTTCAAAAAAGTCGCTGCAGGCTCTAAAATGACTTGAACCCACCTGAAGTCGTCTTCAGAGGGTGTTAAAATTAGTTTGCACAATAAATTTCGACTCTCCATCTCCATTGATGAAATTTTGTGAAAATTTAAACTTTCGAAAATCTGCTGGAGGCTCCAGTAATTTTCAAAAAAGTCGCTGGAGGCTCCAAAACGACTTGAAATCCATCAGCAGTCAACTTCGTAGCGTATTGAAATTAGTTTGCAGAATGAGATTCGACTCTCCATCTCAGTTTGATGAAATTTTGGGGAAATTTCAAGTTTCAAAAATCTACTGGAGGCTCCAGTATTTTTCAAAAATGTCGCTGGAGGCTCTAAAATGACTTTTAAATTCACCTGCAGTACTTCGTAGCGTATTGAAATTAGTTTTTAGAATAAATTTTAGCTTTACAACTCCAATTTGATGGAATTTTGTGGACATTTCGAGTTTCAAAAATCTGCTGGAGGCTCCAGAACTGCTCAGAACGGGTTGAAACCGTTTCCAATCGATTTGGCATGTCGAGAATAGGGTATATCCCAAATTTCAGCTATCAAGGTCAATTTGGTAAAATTTTGATTTTTTCCCTCATTTTTGGCCTAAATTCGAGTTTCAAAAATTCACCAAAAATCGAAAAACTCACTTTAGCACTTGAAATTTTGACAGGTGATAAATTTTTGCATGATCTTTCGATCTACCTTTGTAAAGTTTGAAAATTTTCGTGCAAGTCCTATGTTGAAACGCAAAATCTGCGATTTCGGCTGACCTGTCAATCAAAATGGTCGCCATTTTGTAAGTAAGATCAACTTTTTTTTGGGCAAGTTTGCTTTAAAATGTTCCTTAGGATGTCCTCTTTAAGAAAAAAGTTGTCCCGGATGATCGTCGGGGGGGGGGTGCAATTACTCCTATTGTCATATGCCGGACTAATAGGTACCTACATAATTACAAACTGATTTTTAAAATGTTTTGTTTACCGGACAGTTTAACCAAGATCTATAAAAAAATGAACCACTTTCTAGAAGTTACGGCGTATTTTAGAGCAAGTGATTGGGTTTTTAAAAATAACAATACTCAGGAGCTTTGGCAAAAGTTATCCAATGAAGATAAACAACTCTTCTTCTTCAATGTGGCTGATTTCTCGTGGGAATATTTCTTAAAAGCGACGTGGTTAGGATTACGCGTGTATCTTGTCAATGACGATATTCATACCTTACCAGCAGCCAGAATTAAGTGGAGAAGGTAACGTCAAAAATACTTGAGTTATGTCTGCCTAAACCTTGACTAAAGCATGATTTCACTTTTTTCAGGTTGTACTATGCACATATTGCTCTCAAAACTGCTTTATTTGCAGTATTAATTTTCCTGCTGTGGAGTTTGCTAAAATTTATTTTATTTTTATTTTGAGAACGTTGTCCACCTAGACTTTGTTTTTTGACCACTTTATGTTTACCCAGCAACCTTTGTTTTTCATGTCGGTTGTTCAATGTTCATTGTTCACTTTCAATTAGTGAGACAACTCAGTGACAGCAAAAATGCAGTGTCAGTAAGTAATTTAAGTATTTCCCCCAGGGTTGCGTTCACCCACCTTTATTCCGGGCCGGATTTAACATTAGGCCGCCCTAGGCAGACAAGAATATGCCGCCCCTCCCTCCCCAAATTTTTTGGTTTTCGTGAAAATTTTCACCCCCAAATATTACATCTGTAGAATGAGTCAGCGACTCGACAGCCTCCGGCTGAATGTATAGTTTAGTCATTAGTTACTTTAGTTCTCGTGTAGACTCTGTATAATAAAGATCGCTTCAATATGTGACGTCTTGTTTCACTCGCGAAGTACATAACAAATTGGCTGGAAGCATCCAAAATTGGTAGCCAAGAAATCAGAAATGGCACTTCAAAAGAAAACGCCAATTCGTCCCTCGAACCTGTCTATCGTATTACTTCCCAAAAAAGTCATCAATCATATTCGAGAAATTTGGGACCAAAACAACAGTTCAATTCAAAACGGAACTACTCCCCGCGCCCCTTTCATTGTAGGTACCCAACAATAATCCATCATAATTTTCCAAATCTTGGAACAGGGCCATTTCGCCCATCTTACCGTGGAATACCCTTTGAATAATAATTTTTTGGATCCACTATTAAGCTTTATGGAGAACATTGCTCCTGTCGCTACTGGCCAAGGCAACCATTTTTTAATATGGTATAAAATAACCACAAAACGCACTGTGAAAAATTTTTTATTCTAAATAAAATGAAAAACAGCTTTTTATTTTTCATTTTTGTAACAATTACTTACATACAAAAAGTCAAAGTAGGCAATACATATAAAAATTAGCTTAGGTTTATGACATCACTAATTTTCTTTTTTTGTGTCATTAGCTTCAGCATTGGAGCCTATTCCTTTAAAAGATTTATCCGTTTCTTGTTTCACAAACAATCTACAAAAAATAAACAGGTAACTTTATCAAAAATCTATTCTTTGATTCAAAAACTAATTATAATTTGTTTGTATATCGCACCTCGGGAGTAATAAGGTCACATCTCAAAAAAGTGAAATTTTACAGGAGAGTGATTTTCTTTTTTTTTAAAAACTTGATTCATTATTTTTATCAACTTATAATTGTGAGGAATGAATAGCACCTCATTTTAAAGATCTGGTATCCTACCTTCATTTAGCATAAGAACACTTTGAAAAATAAAATCTTAAAGAGGAAATATTTCAATGTTTGGAAAACATTTTGAGTTATAACCTTTCATTAAAGTTGATGTGGAGGAGAAAGGAAGCGTCCAAAAAAATTTCATGTTAACAAAGTTGTAGAGAATTAAATTTCCAATCGACATAATGTCGTTAGTTTTTATCTAGAGTGCATAGTTTTTGAGTTTTTCTCAAAAAACTGAAATTTCATGATATGTGCGAATTCATTTTTCTGAAAAGTGATCAATTTAAAAAAAATTTTCCATTTGGTACAAACCAATAAAAAATGCACTCCTAGTGACTATCTCTAACTGACAAACATTCAAAACAATCAAAACTATTTGTTAACACTTTGTATGTTCGAATTTGCTCAAAAAAGGTGGAGTTTTTTGAGATGTACCCTTATAACTCCAAACAACTTGCAATGTTGTTGAGATTTTGAGTTAGGCCATTTGCGTTTTTTATAAGATCTAGATAATGTACCCAACTCAAAGTGTAATTTTTGGTTGAGGGGGGGGGGGTGTCATACAAACCCCAAAAATGCAAAAACATCAAAATCAATTTTTTTTGAGATGTGACCTTATTACTCCAGAGGTGCGATATTATCACATTGCAAAAAAGTGATGATCATTGAAAATGATTTCAAAACCATGCCTTGACAGCTTGTAAGTTGGGCTAACATGTCTACACATCTCATCTGGTTTTCGTAGGAAGGTACAGAGGTGAGGAGGGAGACATTTAACGTAGGTACTTCTATTCTAAAAGACTTATTATGTAGGTACATGATAGAAATAATACTCACTTTAATAATTGTCTTTGCATCAATTTTGACAAATTTGAGATGGGAGCTTCCACAAATAAATGTAAAATTAAGCCAAATATGAAACTCCACAATATATCGCCAACAGCACACCACACCTAAAAAGCACACACACATACACAAAGAAAATTGTGTAATAATAAGTGTTGAATAGCCTGGTCAATTGGTTATAAATTAATACCATGTAAGTACATTTTGTGCTAGAATACCATCATTAACTACGAGTAGACTCTCTTTATGTTCACCCAATTTACATCAGATCAGATGCCTAGGTATTTGCCGATAATTACTCACCAAATTCATCTTGGAAGATGTCATTGCCTGTTTTTGTGAAGAGGCATGAAACAATTGAATCACAATATTTACTAGAAAAGTTGAGTATATTAATCGTCCAAATGGAACCCATGCCTTCCATTCGAAAAATTTATTTAATATTCCTGCAAATCAAGATAAACATTGAATGCTTAGTTGAAATACATATAAATCAATTGTTCGAGAAAAACAAATAAAAAGTCACCTATTTATTAGGTACTTACCTAAACCTGATGTAAAATACAAAGTTATAAGGACAGCGTATATCAATGTAAATAATGAACGATTTATAGCAGCATATAAAGCGTGTTCAAATACATCATATTGTCTGTTAAAATTGTAGAATACACGTCCATAGTATTGACTTCCTCCACCGATCAATACGGATAAAAATAAAACGAAGTATATTTGTTTCTGGAATAAAAAACAAACAAGCAACATTAATTTGTGAACCGTTTAATTTAGGTAGGTATTCCCAAGACAATTCATCATTTTTACCGAGCTACTGAATTGGAATTTGCTATCTTTTAGTAATGTAGTCACAAGGCCAGCAATAAATCCCATCAAGTAAGATCCTGCTCTTGAATATGTGGCAACATAAAAATCGGTAAATTCAGGTTCATTCCGAGGTTCTTCTAGAAAGCTGTAAAAGTTGAAATTCAGTTTTGGAGGGCACGCATCTTTTTATTTAAAAAACCAACAACAACGAAAAAAGGATAGGGGATCCAATGATTCAATTTGGATTTATCATCATAACAAATATAAATTACCTCATGTACATCCTCAGAATTCCATGGTACTGGTTTATGTAAGCAACTATAAATGTTATGGCACTGAATAACACTAATGCAAAGAATATCGCATAGATTCCGATCTTCCTATTTTTTGTAAAAATATATAGGTAGTAAAATTCCTCCAATGATGGTCAACTGAATATCCACTGTAATGTACCAACTTACCCACAAGCACTGTAAATCATATAACATTAAGACATGGAACCGTGAAAGATTTTCTTTGTTACATAAACTTACCTACAAATACATCATAATGTACCTATTTATATTTTTTTGCATAAATTGGTAAAATAGCTAGGTATTCAAGAAGATGAAACAAATCACCAGAGATTTTAAACCACAATCATGTGGAATCACTGCCAAGGATGGTACAGTTGTGTGGGACTTGAATAAGATTTTAGAAAACTGGAGACTATATCGCACCTCGGGAGTAATAAGGTCACATCTCAAAAAAAATCGATTTTGATGTTTTTGCATTTTTGGGGTTTGCATGACCCCCTGCAACCAAAAATAACACTTTGAGTCGGGTATGCTGCTTAGATCATGTAAAAAATGCAAAGGGCCTATCTCAAAATTTCTACAACATTGCAAGTTGTTTGGAGTTATAAGGTCACATCTCAAAAAACTCCACCTTTTTTGAGCAAATTTCTTACATACAAAGTGTTGACAAATAGTTTTGATTGTTTTGAATGTTTGTCAGTTAGAAATAGTAACAAGGAGTGCATTTTTTATTGGTTTGTACCAAATGGAAATTTTTTTTTAAATTGATCACTTTACAGAAAAATGAATTTGCACATATCATGAAATTTTAGTTTTTTGAGAAAAACTCAAAAACTAAGCACTCTAGAAAAAAACTAACGACATTATGTCGATTGGAAATTTAATTCTCTACAACTTTGTTAACATGAAATTTTTTTTGGACGCTTATTTCCGCCTCCAGATCACTTTTTATGAAAGGTTATAACTCAAAATGTTTTCCAAACATTGAAATATTTCCTCTTTAAGAGTTTATTTTTCAAAATATTCTTATGCTAAATGAAGGTAGGATACCCAATCTTCAAAATGACATGCTATTCATTCCTCACAGTTGATTATAAGTTGATGAAAATAATGAATCAAGTTTTTAAAAAAAAGAAAATCACTCCCCTGTAAAATTTCACTTTTTTGAGATGTGACCTTATTACTCCTGAGGTGCGATATATTGCAGAAAGCTATATTGGAGTGAACCACAGATCCCAAATAGGTTTAGGTACCTAACAATAATGTACCAGGAATTGAAGTGGACAGCGTAGAAGAGCTGGAAATCTTACTTGACAAAGTAAGAGATGCCATCAAGGTGTTGAGAAAATGCAAAGTTCCTGGATGTAATGGTATTGAGGCTGAGACACTACAGTCCATGGGTAAGAAAGCAGAGAAGGTGACCTGGAAGATATGCAACAACATATGGCCAAAAGAGAATGGCTAGAGGATTGGTGCAAATTGGTGTTAATTCTTCTACACAGGAAAGGTGATATGAAAAATTGCGCTAACTATCACATAATAGCCCTGATTCCACATGCCAGTAAAGTGATGCTCCAAATAATCAACAACAAGATCAAGGCACACTTGCATAGGCAGATTCCACCTGAACAGGCAAAGAACAGATTTTGAACATCAGACAAATAATCAAAAAATTCCATGAATTCAACGTCTCGGTGGTACTATGCTTCATTGACTATGTGAATTGGACAAAGCTCTAATTATGAGATAATTATGTACTACATGAGATGGGAGTTCTAGAGTACCTAATTGAGCTGATCAAATCACTGTATGACAACAATGAGATGATGGTAAGGGTAGGTGGAGAAGAGTCGAACCTGTTTCAGCTATGTAGAATGGGGAGTAAGGCAGGGCTGCATACTCCAGCCTCTGCTGTTCAACATCTATGGTGTGTACATCATGCGAAAAGCCTTGGAGAATTGGGAAGGCGGCATCAAGATAGGAGGAAGAAGAATCTCCCATCTCCTTTAAGCTGATGATACCACCTTGATAGCGCAGCTGAAGAGGAACTGGCAGAACTGATCAGGTGGGTCAGGATGTTCAGCGAGGACATGGAACCAAGGTCATAGTTGTTGACAGAGCTGGATACTTACCAGAATCCAAAGCCCTGAATGAATTTGAAAAAGTGAACGTATTTATTTATTTGGGTTCACTTGTGGATGCTGATGGAGGATCAGCTAAGGAAATTAGAAGAAGAATTGCTCTTGGAAAAGCAGCAATGTCTTGGTTGAGAAAAGTCACCACCAACCAGAAAATCTCTATAAAAACAATTAAGAGACTAATTATGGCGCTAGTTTTTCCAGTTTTCTTATATGGAGCGGAGACCTGGACATTGAAGCAAGATGATCAAAGAAGAATTGATGCCTTTGAAATGTGGATATGGCCCAGGATGTTGAAGATACCATACACTGTGCACCGAACAAATGCATCAATTGTGAAACAACTGCAAGAACCAACCAGGCTGAATAAAATATGTGAAACCAGGATAATGAGTTATTTTGGACACATAGCCAGAAGAGGACCCGAAAACATCGAAAAGGGAATTCTCTTTGGCAAGGTCCCCAGAACACGAGGGAGAGGAAGATCTCCAACAAGGTGGACTGATACAGTCCGGAAAATAGTTGGCTCAGTTACGACTGCCGCCACATTAGGTCAAGACAGAGAGGAGTGATGGTCGTTATTGGGGGCACACATGTTGCTTGCGACTATGACGTTTATGATGATGACTTTATATTTCAATGATCATATACAAAGAAATTTCTCAATTGTTTTCTAGACCCATTTTTTGAAAAAAAATTTTGCTCGCGCTTCACTGGAACAGTAATTGCAACTTCATTATCATAAAATCATCATATATCACAAAAGATTTTTACAAAATTGTTTTTAATTTTGATTTTTCGTGCCTAAAAATCTAAAAGTGTCTGAGTGCTCTACAGAATGCTACAGAATTTACCAAGAATGTAAAAAATTAGGGGTTTGGAGTTCTCATGACAGACCAACAATGGACTGCAGACTGCTGTAATGCAATTTTATAGCAAACTGTAAAAAAATGCTTAGGTACATTTTCTGCGATTGCTGGAAGTTTCCGTAATTTGCTGGAGAGCGCTTGTACACCCCTAGGCCCTAATCCTAATACAACCTTACACATGGTAATGATAATCAAGAGGAAAGTTGTTTCTTTAATGCTTCAATTACCTGTTGATCGGTATTGATAATGTTGCTAATGAACAGTAAATTGGTCCACCAACCTTGCTGGCAATGGGTGGCTTCCTTCATTATTCTATAATCCCACATAGGGCCATCACTCATGTATGGCATTATGTAGATGACGTATGATGCCAAAATTAAGAATACTGGAACCATTCTGCAAGTAGTTAACCAAAAAACGTCAAATCACATTTTTATTTGCATTCTTAAAATTATATCTACCCATAACTATTACTGTCAACATCCTAGCAACTAACCATAATGTAAAATCAAATAAATCGTAAAATACAAAGATCATTGGAGTCTACCTTATCCACCGAAACAGGATACTGAAAAACAGGTAAAATCCTCCACCTTTCATCATTGGCAAAAGCCCATAATGAAACGTTAAGAAACCACTAACTGTGAAAAACACATCCACAACACCTGTGTATGCCAATTCAAAACTGGAAGAGTTAAAATGCTGCAAAAATTTCAATTTATAAATTTTAAAATAAGCCTCATCGTAGGAACCTGTTCAATGTTGAAATAAAAAATCAATTACTTGTTCGATTTCTTCCGCATTGGATAGAGGAAAACCGATGTAGTAGATGTAACGATGTCCGTAAATTACAAATAAAATGTTGAAAATTTTGATAAAATGCAATATAGCGTAGTCGGTTTTTGGATTAACTTGTTTCAGTTTCCTGAAATTTCTGGCGATAGAAATTGCTCTGAATATATCTCCCAATTCGCCACTTGGGTTACCTGTAATGAAACAAGATATTGGATACATAAGTACACAGGTACCTATTATGAAAAATTGCATACTACAATCAGGTATAGGTATTTCATTTTTACTCACTTTCTTCTGTTTTATCACTGGAAGCATAAATATCGTAACAAGTGGAAAAAATTACAAGCCAAAAAAGTATCATGAAAAACCATCTGAAATTTTAAAAAAATGATAATAGGTACCTAGCCTTTTAGTGTAAGTAGGTACCTTGTTGTTGCATATGCAGAGTGAAGTGGCACTTGAACTTGAGTGATGTAAACTTTGGTCTAGTTGAATTACCATTTCATAAAACTCATCCCAATGCTTAATTGCACATTAACTTACCTGACAGTATAATATCCTTGCGAATAATTAAATTCTTCTTGTATTTTACAGAATGTAGGGTTCACATCAACTGATACATTGAGTCCATGATTTGTAAATAGTGGATATAGAGTGCTATTGAGGGAAATCTTTAAATCGGTTGATTTGCAAGATGATGGTATACAAATGGCAAAATTCAGTTTTGTTCTATCAATTCGGGCAGGATTTTTCTGATACTGCAAAAAATTGCATAATATTTTGTTCAGACGTAGAAATAATAAGTATAAGCTCAAAAATTTGAGAAAAAATATCCACTATATTTGTAATCATAGATTGTTCAACTAAGTAAGTAGTTCATCGATTTTTTTTTATTAACAATCACAAAGAAAAATATGATTGCAAACCATTGAAAAAAACATTGGTCAAAAATGATACCTACAATTGTGAGAGCTTCCCAAGTAGAAAGTTTTCCATCTGGCACCTCGACGAGTTCACCGAGTGATATATCGGGGTAACTGTAAGCAACTTCAGCCCAGCAGTATTGACCTTTGATACCGTACGAAGAAATTCTCAAACATTCGTCATAGTCCCCAAAATGAGCAACCCTACCAGAGAAAAGACCAACTGATGGCCATTCTGATGATTCCAACACTAGAAAAAAAACATATTGGTATAATTGAGGAGTTCATAATCGAAACTCATGCTGTTGACCGTATTATGAAGCAGAAAATAGTACCACCAACGCACACACACACAAAAAAAAGGTGAAAACTTATGCCAAATTTTAAAAAGCAGAATCATCCCTAGAGACCACATAGATCAGTGAAAATGCTCAATCAGCAACCGAACCAACCATCAAGGATGTCTGGGAACTGCTCCAAAAAATGGTCATGAGGATCTACCATTTGGAAAGCTTCACACAAAACAAACCAAAAATTGAGGAAAATGACTAAAGCAAGGAAGAACTTGAAATTTTTCTAAATCAGCAATCTCGGAGAATGCAGAACATAAACAAATCAATTTTTCAATCCAATTTCACATTAGAATGTTGGAATTTCGCGTGAATGTCTTCATAGGATGAAGATGAATTAATTTTCAGGTGAAACCAGACACCTCAAAAACTTTATAAAAATTTAAATTCTTTCAAAATATATACCCACCCAGTAAGTAAGAACCCCACAATTAGTTTGGTCCCAGCCCTCTCAGGGGGCGAGTGGGGGGGCTTCCATTATTTTCATATTGTCTCGAGCTACTCAACTTCAGCAGCCCATTCCTCCAAAACTATGATACTTTGATCAAAACTGATTTCACAGTTCGAAAAGGCATTGCATTTAGAACATTTTAAGCGTTTTGAAATTTTCAAAACTTGAAAGTTGAACTTTCAAATTGAAAGTTCAAATTTCAAAATAGCGCTGTGAGTGGGAGCTACCATTTAAAATTTTTAAAAAATTTCCATAGTTGTACCTTTTGATGATTTTTTGAAATATTCAAGTTTTGAGATGGGATCTCTCAATGGAGGGGAAGCACCTCACCCCCAATTTCGGGTGAAACTTTCGAAAGAAAATCTGGGGCATGTGATATATCGAATTCTATGTTTTTGGTGACGCTAGATACGAATATGACGTCAGATTTTTGATTGGGTCTGTCCACGGCCCCCAGCTCCTCCCCAAAAGGGGTGGCCACCCCAAAAAAATGGTTACATTCGTGTTACACATGAAATAGTACGTTTTCGATATCGTTGAACACGAATATTGCCTTAGTTTTTCGAATCGACTTCACTCATGGCCCCCCAGAACCTCCCCTAATAGAAAAAAAGTCCAAAAAATTGTTGGGGACCGCGGATGGGTCCAATCAAAAATCTGACGTCATATTCGTGTTCAACGTCACCAAAAACATACTATTCCATGTGTCACACGAACAAAACACTTTTATGAACTTTTACCCCCTTTGGGGAGGTGCTGGGGGCTGTGGATGGGGTCCTATCAAAAATCTGACGTCATATTCGTGTGCAGCGTCACCAAAAACATAGAATTCCATATATCACATGCCCCAGATTTTCTTCCGAAAGTATCGCCCAAAATTGGGGGTGGGGGTGCTTCCCCTCAATTGAGAGATCCCATCTCGAAACTTGAATATTTCAAAAAAGCGTCAAAAGATACATCTATGGAAATTTTTACGAATTTTGAACGGTGATAGCTCTCACTTACAGCGCCATTTTAAAATTTGAATTTCAACACCCCCCCCCCCCAACCGCCTCCTGAGAGGGCTGGGATCAAACTGATTGCTGGTATCTTACTTATTGGGTGGCTAGACATTGTGAAACAAATTCGAGTGAAATCGAAGCACATGACTCTAGAACTTTGGTCAAATTGAGATGAAATGACCCTGCAGCTAGCAGATGTTGAAAACTTGAAATTTCAGCAAAATTAGAGCCTTCAGCGACCTTTTGTAAATTACTGGAGCCTTCAACAGATTTTCAGAGTTGGAAATCTAAAATTTACTTTGCACTCCAAATTCATGAACACGTTATTAAGACGACTTCGAGTGTTTTCAAGTCGTTTTGAAACTTCCAGTTACTTTTTGGACCTTCATGGCTGATAAGGCAGCCGTAATTTTAGAGGCAATTTCACCGATATGGGACAGCATCAGCATCAGACCGCGAGGATGTGAGATAAATCTGTATTAAAAGATAGATGTTAGGTTTACGAAAAAACTTACTTCTGACGGCCCAAACTGATTGATTTCTCAGATGTAACTTATACAAGTCGAAGTCTCTTCTGCACTCGGCATTGGCGTTAGAATCCATCCGAAATGCCGTTTCAGCCTCGTAAAACAACTGCGAAATCCATTTTCGTTGGGGAAAATCCGATTTTGCAATCGCGCAAAACAACGAAAAAATGATAAAGAAATACGACGTAAACGGCGTTGCTCGACGATCCATGGTTCAACATCAACGTGAATATTATGCCTTTGAAAATTAAATAGGTAATCGATCCTCCTCTTAGAGCATCGGGAGAGAAATGCGAGAAAATAAGAGATACCTAACCGTAGGTGGATTTTCTTCTTCGTACCATACTCGTTATACCTATTTGCTCCATGCTCGATAATATTGGCTAGGCCAAAGTTTACGTAACAGAAGATCTTCGTCAAGGCGAGGGAGTTGAAGCAGGTGACTTCACATCCTTCACGTCGCTCCTGGTACTTAATTGGTATTGCAAGATATTTTTCCAGCTGTTTTTCCATACGTACTTATTTCGAGGAAGCAAAATGAATTCTGCATTAGGTATTCATGTTTATAAATTCTCCCTTCCCCCCTTAAATAGCATGACTTCAAATCGTCTCTGATTCGGATAAGTACACCTTTTGGGATATTTATTTGTGGTCATTTCGCATCGGAGATTCGGATCCGGTTTTACCCTCTGCAGCCTGCATTTGTTACATTCGGCTATGCGGTAAATTTTCATGTAGGTAGTAGGAACCTATGTTGTCTGGTCAAGGTTAATAAATGCATTTGAAGAGTGATATTCCAAAACTCGCTTTGTCCATTTTCACAACTTTTCAGGAAAGAGGAAAAACAGTTTCTCTTTAAACTGGTAAATTGGCTTTTTAGGCGAGTTTAGCACTTTATTTGGGTGGATTTATGATGTAGGAGTGTAGATATACACTTCATCCACTAAATACTGCTGGAAAAAATGTCAATAAAAATGGACAAAGCGCGTTTTGGAACATTATTTTTTCAAAATTTTTTAGTGAATTGGCTATTTAGGTGAGTTTAACACCTCATTTTGGTAGGTTGATGATGTAGGAATGTGAGTTAATACTTCCTCTACCAGGTACTGCTGAAAACCCAACTTTGATAAAAATGGACAAAGCGAGTTTTGGAATATCACTCTTCATTTGCGTAGTCTCAAAGCGGTAAATAAATGCAACGAGCATATTTTTTAAAAAACCTTCTGTGTTCTAAGATCGTTTTCTTGTGATTGACCGTGTACTTTACACGCTTACGTGGATTGACGTAAGAGATTGGGAAACATTGCCAATTACTTTTTTCAAGATTCAGGCTGTAAAAAAAATGAAAAAATTATTTCATAATTTGCGGCGAGGAACCAATTAGTGCCTATTACACATTTTTGTATAATTACGTTGGTACCTCAATATGCATTTTTTTTTTAATTCAAAAAAATTAAACCTCTCCTGTTTTATAGGGAAATTTTTTGAAATTTGCAGTTGCACGAGTGGCTGTAGAGTGTAGATGTATGTATCTTGTTTAAAACCAACCCCAAATCCAAATTTTTCAACCTCGAGCCATTCTGAAGCTTCCAGCGCGATTTTAGATTCCTTTTGTATTTTAAAATTTCTCTAGAAGGTGTTGAAATCATTTTTGGCAGCTAGAACTCAAGTGGTGGCTCATCCTCGATCTGTTTTACGAGTTCGTCCACCTTCGAACCGATCTCCAGGTGGACACCCCGAGTGTGTATTTTGATTTCTTCTACAACAATTTTCCATTTTGGGCTGAAAATTCTTCAAATGTGCTCAAAAAATGTTCTAATACAAGGGTTTGATTTTCAGCTTTTTTAACCTAGTTTGATAGGTCACATGTTACCATTTTCAAAAGTTCTGAAACCAAAATAAAAAAAATGAAAAAAAATGAAAAAGAGGGGTCTGTAGAGTTACAGCAGAGTGGCATTGATCCTGGATTGTCACTCAAAAAGTATGAAGATCGTTTCCTTTTGAGTGCAATAAAATGTTTTTTTTATTTGATTTTTATTTTTTTTTTCAGGTCAAAAAACCAAGATTTTGACACATCACTTGAAATTTTTCAATCTTTTTCAAAATCTCTAGGGGGTACCTCCTCTTCAGTGGGTCAAAATGGAAAAAAGACTTCATTTTTGAGTTTTTCAGCTCAAAGCCGCAAAATTTCGACACCACACTCGATATTTTTCAATTTTTTTCAAAATTTCAATGTAGTACCCCCTCTCTTGGGGGGTCAAAATGAAAAAAAGACTTCATGTTTGAGTTTTTCAGCTCAAAACCTAAAAATTTGGACACCCCACTTGAATTTTTTCATTTTTTTCAAAATCTCAGTGTAGTACCCCCTCTCCTGGGAGTCAAAATGAAAAAATTGACTTCATTTTTGAGCTTTTCAGCTCAAAAACACAAGATTTCGACACCCCACTTTAATTTTTTCAATCTTTTTTCAAAATCTCAGTGTGGTACCCTCTCCTCTGGGCATAAAAATGAAAAAATTGACTTCATTTTGAATTTTTCTGCTCAAAACCCCAAGATTTCGACAACCCACTTGATATTTTTCATTTTTTTTCAAAATCTCAGTATAGTACCCCCTACCCTGTGGGTCAAAATGAAAAAAGGACTTCATTTGCTCAAAACCTCAAAATTTCGACACCCCACTTGAATTTTTTCATTTTTTTTCAAAATCTCAGTGTAATACCCCCTCTCTTGGGGGTCAAAATGAAAAAAGGAACTTCATTTTAGAATTTTTCAGCTGAAAATCGCAAGATTTCCACATCCCTTTTCAATTTTTTCAATTTTATTCAAAATCTTAGTGTAGTACCCCCTTCCCTGGGCGTAAAAATGAAAAAATTTACTTCATTTTTGAATTTTTCAGCTCAAAGACACAAGAATTCCATACGCCACTTCGATTATTTCAAATTTTTTTTCACAAAAGCTCAATGTAGTTATAGTCCGGCAAATGACAATAGGAGTAATTGCAACCCCCCCCCCCCCCGCCGATCATCCGGGACAACTTTTTTCTTAATGGGGACATCCTAAGGAACATTTTAAAGCAAACTTGCCAAAAAAAAAGTTGGCCTTACTTACAAACTGGCGGCCATTTTGATTGACAGGTCAGCCGAAATCGCAGATTTTGCCTTTCAACATAGGACTTGCACGAACTTTTTCAAACTTTACAAAGGTAGGTCGAAAGATCATGCAAAAATTTATCACCGGTCAAACTTTCAAGTGCTAAAGTGTGTTTTTCGACTTTTGGTGAATTTTTAAAAATCGAATTTAGGCCAAAAATGAGGGAAAAATCAAAATTTTACCAAATTAACCAAGAAAGCTGAAATTTGATATATACCCTATTATCGACATGCCAAATCGATTGGAAACGGTTTCAACCCGTTTTGAGCAGTTCTGGAGCCTCCAGCAGATTTTTGAAACTCGAAATTCCCACAAAATTTCATCAAATTGGAGTTAAAAAGCTAAAATTTATTCTAAAAACTAATTTAAATACGGTACGAAGTTGACTGCTGGTGAATTTCAAGTCCTTTTGGAGCCTCCAGCAACTTTTTGAAAGCTTGTATGACGTTTTTTTGGAAAATTGAAATTTCCTAAAAGTAGCTGGAAGCTTCAAACCCATTTGAAACCACCATGTAGTCTGCGAAGTAAATTTCAGCTTGCCAACTCCATTTGATAAATTAATGTTGGGGAAATTTCAAGTTTCAAAAATCTACTGGAGGCTCCAGTAATTTTCAAAAAAGTCGCTGCATGGAGGCCCTAAAATGACTTGAACCCACCTAAAGTCGTTTTCAGAGGGTGTTAAAATTGGAGTGTAGAGTAAATTTCAGCATTCCATCTTCATTTGATGAAATTTTGTGAAAATTCAAAATTTCAAAAATCTGCTGGAGGCTCCAGTAATTTTCAAAAAAAGTCGCTGGAGGCCCTAAAATGACTTGAACCCACCTGAAGTCGTCTTCAGAGGATGTTAAAATTGGAGTGTAGAGTAAATTTCAGCTTTCCATCTCCATTTTGATGAAATTCTGTGAAAATTTAAAGTTTCAAAAATCTGCTGGAGGTTTCAGGAATATTCAAAAAAGTCGTTGGAGGCTCCAAAATGACTTGAAATTCACCAGCAGTACTTTGTAGCGTATTGAAATTAGTTTTTAGAATAAATTTTAGCTTTTCAACTCCAATTTGATGGAATTTTGTGGGAATTTCGAGTTTCAAAAATCTGCTGGAGGCTCCAGAACTGCTCAAAACGGGTTGAAACCGTTTCCAATCGATTTGGCATGTCGATAATAGGGTATATATCAAATTTTAGCTTTCTTGTTTAATTTGGTAAAATTTTGATTTTTCCCTCATTTTTGGCCTAAATTCGATTTTTAAAAATTCACCAAAAATCGAAAAACGCACTTTAGCACTTGAAAGTTTGACCGGTGATAAATTTTTGCATGATCTTTCGACCTACCTTTGTAAAGTTTGAAAAAGTTCGTGCAAGTCCTATGATAAAACGCAAAATCTGCGATTTTGGCTGACCTGTCAATCAAAATGGCCGCCATTTTGTAAGTAAGGCCAACTTTTTTTTTTTGGCAAGTTTGCTTTAAAATGTTCCTTAGGATGTCCCCGTTAAGAAAAAAGTCGTCCCGTAGGATCGGCGGGGGGGGGGGTGCAATTACTCCTATTGTCATATGCCGGACTATTATTTTGACTTAAAGAATCTCATCAATCATTATAAAACATGTCATGCGCGCATCTTTTGTTCTCCTGGCCCACAGTGGCGCTGAAAAATTCAGTGAGTAAACGACATTGGGTATTTGCATTTCATCAAAACCGTTACCTAACGCAAGAGTCTACGTATTTACGTTGCGTTTAATTTACAGTAATTAAAAACAACCCAGCCATGAGTTAAGTGATGATTATACTTGCAAATTATTGACGGGTGTCTTGTCTACATCGATCAACACAAGATTTGATTGTAAATTCTCAACGCAATGTTGTAAGAGTTGAACTTGTACTTTTTTTTTCAAATTCAAGGGGAATGAATTTTAATTCAACTATAGAATTGATGTAGGGCATGTTTCCATTTGTTTATTTACCTATATTTAACGAAGGAAATGACGCGGATGGCGGTGATGCGTTTCAGTAATTTTGTACCGTGTTAATGTGATTTACTCGGATCTAGATTCACTTTTTACATCGCATGTACTTGTATTTTACTTATTTATGTAGGTCTAACACGTTTTCAAGTTTTTGCACCTGTGATGCAACTCGAGCAAAAAATGAAGTTGGCTCCTCCTACTTCCTTAGTTTTGGTTCACCGGCTCTTCTCGTACTTTAAATTAATTTACGCACGCGAAACTGTTAACAAGTCTATTTACTGGCGTAAAACGTGTTTTGGTGAAATAATAAATATCTGGTTTTTAATAATGTAGGTACATGTAAAGCGAAAATCAATTCTTTTTAGATGTTTGGGGTGAGTAGAGCATACAAAAAATTATGGGCTTATAACTTTCGGGGATCCCCTATCTCCATCCATGAATAACTTTTGGATTAGAGCAGGGAGCTCTTAATTTATAACTACTTGTGAAAAAAATATTTGTTAACGTCCACAAGTTGTCCCGATTCCACGAGAAAAAGTTCTTCGGCCATGTTAGTAAAAATAAGTCGTGCTAGGAAGCCCCCCTCCACCCACCAGCTCTCAAAATATATAATAAATCCGAAAATTGGAATTTTTAAGTTTTTTTATGGTACCTACGCACATTTTAATTCTTAAAATTTGGTCATTTTCATTGGAAATATTGTTAAACATTTTTCACCTCTCTAAATGGTAAAAAAAAAAGAACTTGTGTCTCCTTCCTGAAAAAATGAAAAAAAGTGAATATTTTCATGTTTAATGCTTTTTGGACGTTTCATAAAAAAAAAAAAAATTGATCAATTTCGGCAACAATTACGACCATTTGACCAAAAAATTACTTCTTGAGAATTTTGACGAAAAAACGTAACAACTTTTTGCCAACTCGCCAAAAATTGTCTCTCTGACAATTATGACAAAAAACGAGAATTTTTTGACAATTTTCTCAAAAGTAGTGTTTTTTTGGCCAATCTTGACAACCACAAGACTGTCGGAAAATTTTGGCAAAAATTGGCCCCTTTGACAATTTTACCAGAAATGGACATTTTTTGACAATTTTGATGAAAATAGACACATTTTTCCAAAAAATGGTCCTTTTTGATGCTTCTTGAATTTTGGGCAAATTCGGCAGTAAAAAAGCATAACCTTAAAAACCAGTTTGACAAAAAACAAGACTTTTGGAACAATAAAAATGGGACTTTTTGAACAGATAAGGCGAAAATAACTAATTTTCGGTTGTTCGGGGTGGGGAGGAAGTTCAAAAAATTGTGGACTTACAACTTTCGACAATTAGCGTGCCCCCAACGAAGAAGTGAAAAAAAAGGCCTTCGCACGATCCCCAGCAGGTGTTTTTTGCTCAATTAGTAGGTGAATTTACGGTTTTGAAGTTGACATGACATTTGAACCCTCCTCCTCCCCCCCCCCCCCTAACTATGAATATCGTGTATACAAAAAAACTAAGAACGCGCGCACGTGTATGATAATTATGTAATTACAACTTTACGACGAGTCGTTTACAACTAGGTACACGATGCTAGAAACTTGAATTTTTATTGACTTCCCCTTCTCCCTCATCTCTGTACTTGCGAAATTTAGATTAGCGCCACCTACTGAAAGGGCTATGTTACGCATACGTAGCAGATACTATAGATAACTGAAAAGATAGGTACCTACTACCTAATTAGTTGACCTTCAAAGAATGATAAAATGCTCCCGTATAAACGGACATAAAATCGTGCCGAGAATTTAGTTTTAATTCTTTTTCTTGGAACGCGGTAGTTCAAGTTGTAGACAATTAATACTTTTGTTACAGTGAATATTCAAATACATATTTTAAATTTGTAATAAATTACCAAGCGAATTCTGCATCAGTAATGAACAGATTGATTGGAAAAGTTGCTGTTGTCACAGGATCGACCCAAGGGTAAGTAACAGTAGTTTTCATTCGTTGTCATTATGATGATTTTTTTAAACCGAGTATTTTCATAATGTCGTGTTCGAAAGTGGGAAAGATACAGTCATTTACAGTCTGAACACTTTTGTTCCAGTACTTTTTCCTCGTAAATTTCATCTTCTCCGCGTTATTCGCAATAAATTAAAAATCTGTACAAAATCCCCCTTTTCGTGTTCTTTTTTTCTTGGTTTTTACGAAAAGTTTCATAAATACTTACTTGGAGAAAAATGTATCGTTACCAAAAGTGTTCAGAATAAAATTACTTTTCGAAAGAGTCACACACCTATAATTTTTCTCGCCCCTACCCAGTCAGGTGGACACCACCCTCTGCCCAATTACAGACATTCGCCTAATCAAAATTATATGCAAGCAAACGTTTTTCCTCAGAACTCAATCAACCCAATCTACGATTTCAATCATATGAAATTTAATTTTGAAGCAACCTTTGCTTCTAAAATTAAAAAAGAAGAAAGTGTTTTTAAAAATTATTGACATTTTAAGTGGAGTTTCTCCTTACTTCCACCCAGAGGATCCTTTTTGACCCGGAAGAGTTATAGTACCTATGTAGAAGGGTCATACCATGTCAATTTGACCAACAAAAATATGTACAATTTTGAAAGTCATGTCTTTCGATTTCACTAAAAAATTTTTTACAATGTCGACTCGCCCATAATTAAGAAAACCGCGATCAGTTTGGTCCCAGCCCCTTCAGGAGGTGGGTAGGGGGGGCTTCAATTATTTTCACATTGTCATCTCGAGCTACTCAACTTCAGCAGTGCATGATACTCTGATCAAAACTGATTTCACAATTCAAAATGGCATTGCATTTTGAACTTTTAAATTGACAATTTTTTGGCTATAGGTGGATAAGTATGGCGAATTTGCTCCCGAGAGCTTCAGGGTTGATATTTGCATGGAAAGTTGGGTGCCCTTGAGCACCTTCCGTCACGAAAGTTTCAGACCCCCAGACCCCCCCCCCCCCCCGCCCCCGTTTTTGAGAAACTCCCCTTTTTCTGAAATTACAATAGGAATTTTTTCTTAGCCCCATGTGAACCGATTTTTTCAATTTTTTGGTATGTTGTGAACATCCATAAGAGGTATCCCCACAAAAAATTTCACCACCCTCCCCCCATATTTTCCCCTCAAGTCAAAATGACGTTTTTTAGCTTTATTTGCCTGTTTTAGCGATGACCGTGATTCGGCCCAAAAATGCGAATAGCATTTTTAAGTGTATTTTTGACCCCTAAGACCATGGGTCATTCCATGCCAAATCGGCGGATTTTTGCACGAGGGGTCTTCGATTTTTTTCAAAATCAGATCATTTGTAGAGGTCATCAAACGATGACGAATGACGCAAACCGGACGTTTTTTCGATTTTTTTTGACGGAGCTGTGGCGCTTCAAAGTTCTCCAAAATGGCCGAAAATGGAAAATTTCAGTTGTAGGTAAATTGCTCCGGTTGTACGTGGTATAGAATTTTGAACTTTTTTTCAAATTGTAGTACTTTGAGAGGGTAATCGACAAGTGGTGTCAAAATCAGTGTTGCCACTTTCAAATACCTAAAAAAATCGATTTTAAAACTTATAATTTAAATATAACCACGATGTCCACCAGCAAAAATTCTGAAAAAATTCTCAGTTTTAGTCCTTTTTATGTAGAATAACATAATAAAATTCGAGTCGCACATTCAAGATAAATGATGTATTTATACGAATACATAATATAAAACTATGTACATTAATAAAACGAAAATAATATCGCCATAATGCGATCATAAAACGTAATAAACTCGAACGGAAAAACGAATACTCGAGTAGAAAAATTATAAAAGTCATCGGATGATTTTGTTGACTTCTCGGAAACGAAAACGATACAATGTATCTCGATAACGCTCGAATTACAGGTAATTACAACGAAAAAATCGAATACAAATAATTACGCGAATTTGCTCATTTTTTAACACTTTCCCTAATTCGAGAATTATCGAACCAATGATCTAAACAATCGATGATGTTAATCCAGATTGTTCTCGCAAGATTGACAATCTTGGACATGGCAACGGCTTCGTCAGTATATCAGCCAATTGCTGCTCAGTTCGAATATGCTGAACATTGATCATATTCGCTCGAATTCGATCACGGATGAAGAAGTATTTTCTCAGGATATGCTTCGTTCTGCTATGAAATTCGACGTTCTCGGCTATTCGAATGGCATTTTCGTTATCCACCAATAACACAGGAATGTCGGACAGATCGATTAATTCTCGAAATAATCTCGAAATCCAGATAGTCTCCTTCGATGCTTCGTTAGCGGCGATTAATTCGGCTTCGCAACTCGAGTCAGCTACCAACTGCTGTCATTTGCTGATCCAGGAAATCGCCGCGTCAGCATACTTGATCAGAACGCCAGTTGTCGATCGAGATGTAGTAGGACAGCCGGCGAAGTCTGAGTCACTGTAACACTCTAGCTGTTTGACAGTTGGATCGAACTTATATACCAACTTGAAGTTTATCGTACCGTTCAAGTAACGAATAACGCGTTTCAAACAGCTAACATCTTCGGGTGATGGATTTTCCAGGGATCTCGATAATACGCCAACTGCGTATGAAATATCAAATCGAGTACCTCTGGCGACGTACAGCAGCGCGCCAACTGCTGATCGGTAGGGAAAATCAGACGTTTTCTCGATGTCTGATGTCATAGATCGTTTTACAATCGGAGTATCTACTGACTTACAGCCAGCCATTCCGAACCGCTTCGTAAGTTTTTCGATATACAGCGACTGATCCAATGAGATATCTCCGTTCGAAGATCGAGATATTCGAATACCAAGGAACTGGTCAGCTGTTCTCGAAACGATCTTAAATTCGGACTGCAACGCGTTGATAAATGCATCCATCAGTTCTTCGTCATCTGATGATGCCAGTCCGTCGTCAACGTATAAAGCGAGAATGAGTTTACGAATTTTCCCATTTCGCTTTACGTAGAAGATGTAAACGCAGGGATCTTCTTTACTTTGTACGAAACCGAGTTTTATGAGGAAAGCATGAAATCGAGCATTCCAACACCGAGGTGCTTGTTTTAGACCGTACAAGCTGCTTTTCAATCGACAAACTCGATTCGTACCGTCGTTATAACCGTCGGGTTGCCACATGTAGACTTCTTCCTCGACCTTTCCATACAGGAAAGCTGCAGAGACGTCAAATTGACGTACAATCATATTTTCGGCCGCTGAGATCGCTAACAACGATCGTATCGTATCGAGGCGAGTTACAGGTGCAAACGTTTCATCGTAATCAACTCCGGGTCGTTGACTGCAACCTTTTACAACTAATCGAGCGCGATATTTCTCGATAGTGCCGTTCGAATTCGTCTTTACGCGGAAAACCCATCGATTGCGTAATACAGGCTTTCCCGGAGGTTTAGGAACTAAATCCCACGCGTCGTTAGTAGCCATGGACTGCATTTCGGTGTCCATCGCTGCTTTCCATTCGGAACGTTCTTGACTTCGAATAGCTTCATCGTACGAGGTCGGTAACGAATCTAATTCGGCCAAGAAAATCTCGATCTCAACACAATTAGCGTGATTGTTGAGAATCGCAGATTTCGAACGTTTGTTGTCGCGTAAATTTCTCCATCTAGACAGAAGCTCGGATTCTTCTAGATCTTCGTTAGCGTTTTGAAAATCATCGATATCCGAATCTTCGTGCTCGGACGCTGATTTCGATGACTTTGGAGAAATTTTCGAATTAGACGACGGTGATTTCTTCGGAGTAGAAGGTGCACTCTTTTTCGCAATGCTTTTAGTTTCCTTCGTTTTAGAATCACTGTTACTTTCATAATCAACTGGATCGAGCAAATCGTCGTTGATTGGTAACGTAACGCGTTCTTCGCAATCTTGAAGTCTTTCGTTGAAGGTGACGTCTCTCGAACAAACAACGTCACGTTTCTCGGGAACGTAGACTCGATATCGCTCATCACCATCGTATCCGACGAGGTAACCGACAAGTACCTTTTTATCCATCTTTTTGCGTAGCTGGATAGGTACATGGACGTAACACTTCGAACTAACAATTCGAAGGTGTTTTATTCGAGCTGGTTTACCGAACCATAATTCGTAAGGAGTTGAGCCGTCGATCGATGATTTGCCTACTCGATTCAGCAAATAAGCAGCGGTGGTAACGAGTTCGGCCCAGATTGATACCGGAAACGCGTAATCTGGATTCGAATATTTCAATGTTCGAGCCATTTCAACAATCGTTCTATTTTCACGTTCAACAGAACCGTTTTGCTCCGGCGTGTATGGCGCAGTTAGTCGTTGTCGAACACCAAAATCTCGTAACACCGAACGTACTGCCTCGTTATCGAACTCGCCTCCGTTGTCAGATAAAAATTCCAACACGCGATGACCTTGAGTACGAGCTTCGGAAAGTACCTCTCGAATACAGCGAGATACTACGGCTGCCGTTTTCTCATTCTCGACAAACACATGTCGATAATGCGAATAGTGATCTTTGATAACGATCAGATATCTGCAACCACTGAAGGAACGATCGAATGGTCCGCAAACATCACCAGAAATCAGCTCACCAACTGATCTGGTCGGTAGACGTGTGCCGAACGTCTGACGGTGCGCCTTTCCAAACTGACACGATTCACAGACATAGGTATTAGCGTTGGCTTTCGTTTGTAGCCCCAATGCTGCGAGTTTGGATCGAACGAGATTTTTATCGACGTGACCCCATCGTTCGTGATAGAGTTGGACTAGTTCGCTGCTCTCAACAGCATTCACCTGAGGCTCTGGTAACACGGTGTCGAACGATGCTTTGTAAAGCGTACCATGTTTGTTTCTCGAACCGGTGAACATTACGCGATCTCCTGTTTCGAAACTGCAGGAGACTTGATTTGAGACGAATTTACTATCTGGCTTTTTATCGTGAGCGGCAAGCACAGATACTAAATTTTTCGAAATACTCGGTACATGCCACACGTCCGTCAAATCGAATTTGATAAGCTGGCCATTTACGAAGCTAGCAACTTCGATCGATCCATGACCAACAGCTGCGACTCGACTACCAGCAGCTTTGACGAAGTAATTTGACGGAAACGGTTCGTACGTTTGGAACCATTCTCGATGCGGTGTGATATGTTTGGTGGCGCCGTTATCGATCCACCAAGCTTGAGTATCGTTCGAGGAAATAACCGTATTCATTTGCTGCTCACAATCGGCGAGTAGAGCACTTTTCGTTTCTGAATCGGCTATCGTTTCGTTCACTTTTGGCGAACTACCGGAAGCGTTGACTTTTGGCGAATAATTTGCAGTACCGTTAGCTCGAGCTGGAAAGGGTGGTCTACCGTCGTTTATCCACCTAGAGCACTTTTTGAGCCAGTGCCCTTTCCCGGAACAATACTTGCAAATGACATCGTTTTGCTGGTTACTTCCAAAATTATTCGAATTATTTCCAGAAGTACGTTGATCACCGGACGTTTTAGCGACGAATCTCGAGTTATTCTTCTTGCCGGATTTAGCAAACATAGCTTCGGATGACGACGTTGATGAGCTATGCACCGGACTAACGTTACGCTCATGCATAATAAGTGCATCGGATAGATCGTTGAGCGACTTACTAGCCTGAGATTTGATAAGAAGGTAACTCGCTTTAAAAGATTCGAATCGATTCGGTAGAATATGCAAAACTTTTGAAACGAACAATAATTCTAACAGCTGATCGACTGTCTCGATTTTTCGATTTTCCAAGCCTGCTCGAAATTCACGATGTTGATTTTTGATTCGCGAAACAACAGATGGCGCATCTTCGATATCATTCCATTTGGTGCTGAAGAAATTTAGACATTCGCGGAACAATTGATCTTCAGCTTTATCGTCGAATTCTTTCGTGAGCACTACCCATGCCTCACGTGCGGATAGCCTACCAGCGATGTGACTGTGTAGGTCTTGAGAAATCGTTTGGGAAATGATTATCTTCGCTTGATGAGATGCTTTTTGCCAAGCTGCAATCGAATTACGTGTTTTGGCGGCATCGGCGGCGGTATCGGTCGTTTTTGGTTCTTCAGGGCAGGTTGATTTACCTTCGACGATCTCCACGGCATTAAATAAGGCGAGTACATCGAGCACTTTATCTTTCCATGACAGCCAATCACTGGAACAGGACAGAGGCTTTATTCCCTTTATATAATCCATGGTGAAATTAAATATCAACAGCTAACGACTGCGATCTAATTTCTAACGTTGAAGATAACGCGAATATGCACTCGAACCACTGTAATCGTTTCTAGATAACGAACCGAACGGAATACATCACGATTAGCGTTTTATCTCGAAAGGCACAGTTTAGCGCGTCTGGTACCCATAACCTAATAAAATTCGAGTCGCACATTCAAGATAAATGATGTATTTATACGAATACATAATATAAAACTATGTACATTAATAAAACGAAAATAATATCGCCATAATGCGATCATAAAACGTAATAAACTCGAACGGAAAAACGAATACTCGAGTAGAAAAATTATAAAAGTCATCGGATGATTTTGTTGACTTCTCGGAAACGAAAACGATACAATGTATCTCGATAACGCTCGAATTACAGGTAATTACAACGAAAAAATCGAATACAAATAATTACGCGAATTTGCTCATTTTTTAACATAACATACCTATCAAAAAATTAGACTGGCATCTTTTTTCATTTTCGAGAAAAAAAAATTACAAGTTTTACAATTGCTGCAAAAGTACCATCCGAAACCTAAAAAATGAAAATTTTTGCATTTTTGAAATATTTTACCAATGTGTAGACGATAATGTAAAAAAAATCCCCCTCCCCCCAATTTGTCGACAAATTGACGAAAAGTGCATTAATTTCACTCTTGAAATAAAAATTTATAGCACGAAAAATGTCAATTCGTTGACAAATGGGGGGAGGGGGATTTCAATTTTTGACCACGAACCATCAAAAAATTTTTTTTGAAAAAAATACATGTTTTTTATGGGTTCAAAAATACACTTGAAAATGCTATTCGCATTTTTGTGCCGAATCATGTGTGGCGGGTAGGATCGCGCCCAACTTGTTTCCATGTGAAACAAGTTGAGCTTTGTGCTTCATAAGTTCGTGCGCACGCAGCTAGTCCAATAGGACCGCGGTCTGGGCATAGCTGAGAACGTTGAGATTAACCTAGTTGCGTAAATTTAGTATATTGTTAGCTGCAGCTGAGGTATATTCCATGATTGCCGTGCTGAGGTGTTATTTTAATGGTATTTAGCTTGTGGTCGGTTTTATATCATCATTATAACGTGTAACCTTTTAATGAACCTAGACCGTTGGTATGTTTTTTGTGTTTATCTCTTTTATAAACTTTATGTGAAATTATAATATTTGCCACGTTAAACTGGTGTTATAATATTCATTCCTTTGGCTTATGCTTCTTTGCTGTCACAACCCACTGACAGACAGTGTCGTGTACGTGCTATTTTCTTGGTAAGACTAGTGCAAGACTTTATTCATACAAAGTCAATGTATCTTTGTTTTATACACATGATCATCGGCGTCATCACTAAAACAGGCAAGCAAAGCTAAAACTAGACAGCTAAGCAGCAAAGTGTGCGTAGCTAGCTGCCTTTTCTATACAGCTATAACCGTTATTACATCTAGGTAGTGCATAAGTGAATCAACCATGTCACACCCTCATAGAAAATCACTACTAGCGTCATTACTAAAAAAAAACACTAGTAACTTTTTCGGCAAGTAGCGTCACTACTACTGACAAACGTTACTAATGACTAGTAACGTTTGTCAATAGTAGTGACGCGCGCATATTTGCGCATTTTGCACTGAAAATCATGTCAAAAACATGTTAAAAGTAGCTATGTACTCCTAGACTGTCCTAGAACAACGGATTCTCCCCAAAAAAATTTTGAAAATCATAAAAAATTTTCTCACCGTAGGTGGGATTCGAACCTACAACCCCTTGCAGCCTAATCATCTACCTTACCTACTAGGCCACTGTGGCAGTTGGAAGAAGTGGTGCTTAAAGCATTTATATGCGCTTTTCAGCACTTTGGACTTTGAAAAATTTCAAGTATGATGATTTTACAAAATTAAAACTGCGGATATATAGATGAGTTTTTGGTATGTTAATGCTTCTAGATATAAATTAAATGGATATTGAGTCATATCTACCTATAAAAACAAATAAGCTTTCCTTATTTGTAATTTTTTTGAAATTTATCCAAATTAAAAATGATGCAAAAAATTGATTTTCATGACTTAGGCATTTTAATTTTTTAGGAAGTTGTGATATTTTTAAAAATATAAATAGGACCCCGAGCAAGCCAGGACAAAAGCTATTGACAATTGACAATTCTTCATTTTTTTCAGCACATAATTTTTGTATTTTCAAAAACAATCAATTTTGGCAAAAAAAATAGAAAATGTTAAATGATTATTTCCAGATACTTATTCTGCAAAAAATGACGTTTTTAGATTGAGGATTTCTGGTAGTTTGACTGAAATGCATCTGACAATGAGGAACCTTTTTTTTAAAAAAAAGATCAAGTAAAAAAACGTGATGTGAGAAAATGTCAATTTTCCTACTCTCTAATTTTGGTTAGAGAAAGGAAAAGGAAAATGATCTGGCCTGAGCAGAAAGTTTTGAAAATTCATAATTTAAAAAAACATGGTTTGTGTGGGCTTGGTCATTAGTAGCGTTGAACCATTCACTAGTAACGTCGAGTCAGTCGCTAGTAGCGCCAAACTGATCACTAGTAACGTCAAGGCAGTCGCTAGTAACGCCAAGCTTATCACTAGTAACGTTGAGTTGGTCGCTAGTAGCGTCGAGCTAGTCGCTAGTAGTGTTCAGTTGGTCGCTAGTAGCGTTGAGTCGATCGCTAGTAGTGACGAGCTGGTCGCTAGTAGTGACGAGCTGGTCGCTAGTAGTGACGAGCTGGTCGCTAGTAGTGTCAAGTTGGTCACTAGTAGCGTCAGTACACACGCTAGTAACGTTTTCGAAAACGCTAGTAACTTTTTCGGAAACACTAGTAGTTTTTTGAAGTCACTAGTAGTGATTTTCTATGAGGGCAGTAATGAGAATTTTTGTAACTCTCACTGCTTCAAAATAATAATTGTTTTTCAGTGTTTTCATATTTTCCAAATTACAATAGGTATTTCAGAATAATTTATAAGCTTGTATTGCTTCTAAATTAAGAAATTTCTAGTTGTTTTTCATAGTTTGCATTGTTTTAAAATTTACAAAATTTCAAATCAATTTCCCGAATTCCCCATCGCTACAATTTCATAAAGTTTTCAATAAATTTTCAGAATTTTGCATTGCTGCTGAGTTAGGAAATTTGCAATCAATTTTTAGAATTCACATTGCCTCTAAATAGTCAAATTTTGAATAATTTTTCAGAATTCTTATTGTCTTTAAATTAAAAAATTTCAAATTCAATTTTCAAGTTCATATTGTCCACAAATTGTAAAACGTTTACTCAATTTTTGGAATTTACATTGCCTCCAATTTTTCAGAATTCTCATCTTCTTCATAAATATTACAATACTTATTTCATATGATTTTCAAGTTCACATTATCTGCAACTTACAGAACTTTTAATCAATTTTTAGAATTCTCAGCGTCTCTAAATACAAATTTTCATATTATTTTTTTTAGAATTTCCATTGTCTTCAAATTTATAAATTTTCAAACCAATTTTCAGAACTTGCTTTTATTCTAAATTAAGAATTAAATCTTATAAATTTAAGAATTTGAATTGCCTCTAAATTACACAAAAAAATATGGGTACTTTTTACAAAAAAATTTAACTAAATACTGGTATTTAGCACAATTAAGTACCAGATCCCATTCAATAATTTTTACTGTAATCGTATAGTAAAAATTATCATTTTAATAAATTTTGCTATACCTAGGTACCAATAGTAAAAATCATTTTGTTTTAATAATTTTTACTAAATCATGATAATAAAAATTACATGTTTCAATTGTACAAAAATTAGTTTAATTACTCATTTTGAAGTGATTTTTAAATTATAAGTAAAAAGTTGAAAATTATTCATGTCAAGGTAATTCTTACTATACTTATGGCTATAGGTAGACAAAAAATTAATGAAATGAATTTTTAGTTAGCAAATGATATAATTCATAACTCAATTTCAGCATTACTTTTGCCCCATTATCATGTACTACATAGGTAACTCCAAAGCATTTACCTATCCAATTTTCCTACGAAAAATCTGTCACCTACCTACTTACCTCACGGGGATTCGAACCTGGGTCCCTAAATTTCCTATTCCTACCTACATGCCCTAACCACTCAGCCACGAATTCACTACGAGGGTTAGGGCATTAAAATAATATATTTGTTTGGTAAACGCCCCACCAAACCACTCCCACTTGGAATTTACAGCTATAACAGACCCGGGGTGTAACAGGGTACAATGAAACACAGCTGGTGATGGAATAGACTGGGGGTATAGCAGGGTACAATGAGCGGCAGGTGTTCTACAAGTCCCCTTTTCCCTTTTTTGGGATTTAATGCATTAAAATAATGAACTAAAATTGCAATTACTCAGCAATTACACATCCGAACTGAATGAAAATAAATCTATACCCTCCGCCTTAATGATTCTCAAATGGTGTCCAATAGGTACGAAAAACGGTTGGATAGCTTAAGAGAACATTCATTGTAATTGAAATTTCAATTTCTCAAAGCGAAACCAATAGTGTGCTACGCAAAAACGCCATTCTGAGGGGAAAATATTGGGGGGGGTGAAATTTTTCGTGGAGATACCTCTCATGGATGTTCACAACATACCAAAAAATTTAAAAAATCGGTTCACATGGGGCTGAGAAAAAAATGTCTATTGTAATTTCAGAAAAAGGGGGGTTTCTCGAAAATGGGGGGGGGGCAAATTCGCCATACTTATCCACCTATAGCCTTTCAAAGGGTGCCGTAAGTGGGAGCTACCATTTAAAATTCTGAAAAATTTCCATAGATGTACCTTTTGATGCTTTTTTGAAATATTCAATTTTCGAGGTTGGATCTTTCAATGGTGGAGGAGCACCCCCTTCCCCGAATTCGGGCAAAACTTTCAAAAAAAATCTGAGGCATGTGATGCATCGAATTGTACGTTTTTGGTAACGCTGAACACGAATATGACGTTAGATTTTTGATTGGACCCCATCCATGCCCCTCAGCACCTCCCAAATGAGGTAATTGTCAAAAAAAATGATTTCATTCGTGTGACGCATGAAATTGTACGTTTTCGATATCGCTGAACGCGAATATAGCCTTAGTTTTTCAAATTGACCTCACCCATGGCCCCCAGAATCTCTCCAAATAGGTAAAAGTCCAACTGGTGGTCGTGGATGGGCTCAATCAAAAATCTGACGTCATGTTCGTGTTCAACGTCACCAAAAGCTTGCTATTTCATGTGTCGCACGAACAAAACGCTTTTTTGGACTTTTACTCCATTTGGGGAGGTGCTGGGGGGGCGTGAATGGGGTCTAATATAAAATCTGACGTCATATATGTGTTCAGCGTTACCAAAAACATACAATTCAATGTACCACCCCAGATTTTTTTCTGAAAGTTTTGCCCAAATTTGGGGAGGGGGTGCTCTTTGGCCCTTTGTTTTTGGAGGGGAGGCGGCTCATGTATCCCAATTTTTTCAAATTATGAACATTTTCGAGTTCATTGAACTCCATTTATATATATATATTTCGATCGAAAATAAAGTTATTTATTTGTTAATTCGTTCCAAATAGGTGACACCCTCCCCCCCCCCCGTGGTCCAGGAAAATGTACGTGTGGATTAGGTTGATTTTATACATTTTTTAGACTTGTGAAAAATCTTCAAAAATGGCTTTGGGGGAAATTTTAGGAAGTGAGAATGTGTATGTCTCAAGTCTGAAACGGTCCACATTTTGTATTTAATCGAATTACCTTTTGCTCCACAGGATCGGATTCGCAGTAGCTAAAAGACTCGCCGCTGAAGGAGCCAAAGTAGTGGTTAGTAGTAGACAAGAAGCCAACGTAAAGGAAGCGGTAGAAAAATTGAAACATCTAGGCTATCAAGATAATATAATTGGCACGGTATGCCACGTTTCCAAACCAGAAGACCGTAAGCGATTATACGAAGAAGTTGGTAGATCTCCCAGGTTATTCACGAACAAATAAGATTTACACATTGATCAACTAATCATTTTTCTCCCGCAGGCGTTTAATAAATTTGGAGGCATAGATATATTAGTTTCCAGTGCAGGTGTAAACCCTCATATTGGATCCACTGCTGATGTAGGTAACCTTTATATAATTTACACAATGTATTCAAGTAGGCACCTACTTTACAACATTATTGTGGATTGTCTAAAAATAAATCCATAAAATTCATTGAATAGTGCCCGGAAGATAAATGGGATAAAATATTCGATGTAAACGTCAAAAGTTCATTTCTCCTAATTAAAGAAGTGCTACCCTATTTGAAGGGAAGAAACGGTGGGTCAATTGTCAATATGTCATCAATAGCTGGGCTGAAACCTATACAGGTATAATTTCTTCGTTCAAAAATATTTTATGCACAATTTGTTCATCAACAATTAAAATATTTTTGAAACCGACTTGTACGCGTACACAGGAGATTGGAGCATACAGTGTGAGTAAAAGTGCCTTAATAGCAATGACTAAAGTTTTCGCCAACGAGCTTGCTTCTCTCAATATCCGAGTCAACTGTGTAGCTCCTGGAATGATTCGGACTTTGTTCACTGAATTTGTAAGTTTTCCTAATCGGATTTTTTCTATTACTTAGTTGTCAATCCATCAATCAAAATACTTACAAATATGAATTTGCTTTCAACTCTAATACTAATTAAGTATACCAACGTTATTATTATTTTGTTTTCACGAGAAGATATTTCGAGATAAACCTCTACAAGACGCTCTTGTGTCTACAATCCCAATGGGAAGGTAAATTTTAGAAATTGATTTAGATACTTACCTATGTGAAGAATGAATAAGCCCAATCATTATAAAAAGTTCATCATACATATTTATACTTTTTGTTTGTTCTGATACAGAGCTGGCGAGCCAAGTGATATAGAAGGCGTTACTGCTTTTTTGTGCTCTGATGAAGCAAGATACATTACAGGAGAAACGATCGTTGTTGCTGGTGGAACGCATTCTAGAATATAAATTTGTACTGTTGAAGATGTTGCATTTTTGGTTAAGTTAGGTATCAAGTTTTGTTGAAAACTCATCATGTGAATGGAGATAATTGTACAAATTTTGAAATGTAAATTTTAATACCTATTAATTTATCAAGTGCAAGCTATTATACATTACTAATCAAAAGAGCCGAGATTTTTTTAATTTGTAAAGAGGTATAAATGTCCCAAATACGTATCCGCCAAAATGGCCATTTTTTTGGGCTCCAGGGGTTCCCAAAGTTGTTAATAAAAAAAATTATTTTAGGATCCACTGAGTATTATTTTCAAAATTTTTTTAGTGTAAAATATCTGTTCGAACCCGAAAAGGATTTTTGTATTTTCGAACCTCGGGAGTAGAAATGGGGAGGGGGGTTGATTTTTGGAGTAACTAAGTAAATAGAAAATGATTTTTAAAAAATAACAATTAAAATTTATAAATACCTAACGTAAATAATTACAACAAACCACGTCTTTCTAGTACCTATTACACAACATTTATGTATGCATCACTAGATTTTGTAAATAATTTATACCGGAGACAGAAAAATTAATCAATATGCATTGGTGGCTAAATAAGTTCACACACCTGAGAAAATAATATTTTTGATTGAGAATTATTTAAAATTTCAAATAGTTGAAATTTTAAATAATTCTCAATCAAAAATATTATTTTCTCAGGTGTGTGAACTTCTTATATCTACACTACTTATTTAGCCACCAATGCATATAGTTAAGCGTAGAATTATTGGATGGAGGGTTGATGTTAGATATAAACTCTACATAGATGCGGCTAAGAAATATTCCTTAGGTGGTGAATATTTGCCTTATATCCCAGACTACCTCAAATGGGAGAGTTTCAATAATTCTAACTCACTATAAACACATTCTTGATACCATTTCAAATAAAAACACATTTCAACACCTTTCAATGATACTTTTTTTTAAGAAACAGTTCAAGCATAACACATTTTATATACATTCGCTGAATTGTGTGCTTATATTGTACAAGTACATGCTTGTAAGTGGCGGACAATAGATGAAAAGGAGACTGCTACTAAATACCTCTTGTATTTATAAAGGGATAAAATTAATGGTTCTTAAAACTAGATAAAACGCGATATAATTGCATTGTTCACCGTTACATAAAAATACTTAGGTATCTCTGATACACCACCAATAGGCTACTAAGTGCATTATACCATATTTTCTTCATTAATTACATTATATTTATAATTAATAAAGGCAGGACCGTATTTACGTATGGGCAGTATAGGCAGCTGCCTAGGGCGGCAAATTTTAGGGGGTGGCAGATTTTTGCTTTAAAAAAAAATCATAGGTACGGATTTGGCAAAAAGTACCTACGGAAATGTACGGATTTCTCAATTTTTACCCTATAAAACATGCTAAAATGAACGTTTTTTTGTTTCTTGAAGCCATTTTTTCAAAAAAATTTCACTATTGCTTCGCTGGAGCAGTAATTTTACTTTTCTTCTTCTTCTAAAATTATCACACGCTACGAAAGCTTCTCAGATAATTACCTCTAATTTCAAGTTTTCATGCCTAAAAATTTGGTTTTGCATGCAGTCAAAATCAAGAAACGAGTTTTTTAAGTTTTTTTATCTTAGGAAATGGCCTCCAGCACTTTATAAAAAATAATAAACAAATGCAATGTTTCTGATATTTAATTACTTACATAGATATTGACATTGTATTTTGTATTTATATCAGTTACGTTTTTTATATTTTGATTGAAAATTGAATTATGGGTGTGTTATGTACATTGCGACTGAAACAAGATGTCACATATTGAAGCGATCTTTATTATACAGGGTCTACACGAGAACTAAAGTAACTAATGACTAAACTATACATTCAGCTGGTGGCTGTCGAGTTGATGACTCATTCTTATAGACACTGGAACTACAAGATGAACAACTGCAGGTCACAGCGGTAAGGGGAATCACGTAAAATTTCGTGAAAAGTTTTTCCAAACGGTCCCTGTAGAGGCGCTGATCGTCGTTTCCCTACTGGACAACGCGGGTGTTGGCGCGGCAAGGGGAAGTATTTGTGAGCAATAGTTTCAGTGGTTTACTTGCTAGAGGCGCTGATCGTCGTTTCCCTAATGGACAACGCGGGTGTTGGCGCAGTAAGGGGAATGAAATAACTTTTTACCGGATCCCCTAACGTCTGTGCCCACCAGTTGTTCATCTTGTAGTTCCAGTGTCTATACTCATTCTACAGATATAATATTCTCCTCTCCCCCACTTAATATGAAAATCTATTAGGGGGTTGTCTGGTCTGAGTTGACCTTCAAAGTTGATCTGGAGCTGGATCTGGATCTTTTGAAAAGGTTACATGGTGCTGAGATAGTACATTTGATTGTAATAATTGATCCACAAGGTAAGAAGTGACTTTTCCAGATTCCTACTTTTCATTCATATCGCACCTCGGGAGTAATAAGGTCACATCTCAAAAAAAATTGATTTTGACATTTTTGCATTTTTGGGGTTTGTATGACACCCCTCAACCAAAAATAACACTTTGAGTTGGGTACATTATGTGGATCTTGTAAAAAACGCAAATGGCCTAACTCAAAATCCCAACAACATTGCAAGTTGTTTGGAGTTATAAGGGTACATCTCAAAAAACTCCACCTTTTTTGAGCAAATTTTGTACATACAAAGTGTTAACAAACAGTTTTGATTGTTTTGAATGTTTGTCAGATAGAAATAGACACAAGAAGTGCATTTTTTATTGGTTTACACCAAATGGAAAAAAATTTTAAATTGATCACTTTTCAGAAAAATGTACATATTTGCATATATAATGAAATTTCAGTTTTTTGAGAATCACTCAAAAACTAAGCACTCTAGAAAAAAACTAACGACATTATGTCGATTGGAAATTTAATTCTCTACAACTTTGTTAACATGAATTTTTTTTTGGACGCTTCCTTTCGCCTCCACATCAACTTTAATGAAAGGTTATAACTCAAAATGTTTTCCAAACATTGAAATATTTCCTCTTTAGGATTTTATTTTTCAATGTATTCTTATGCTAAATGAAGGTAAGATACCCAATCTTTAAAATGAGATGCTATTCATTCCTCACAATTAATTATAAGTTGATGAAAATAATAAATCAAGTTTCAAAAAAAAAGAAAATCGCTCTCCTGTAAAATTTCACTTTTTTGAGATGTGACCTTATTACTCCCTAGGTGTGATATGCAACTCAATATGGATGAGCAGTGAATGGCCGTCCAGGACGGGGTACAGTCGACATATGTCACTCTGTACAAAAAAGGATCTCCTGAGAATTGCGAGAACTACTGAACAATTAGTGGTGTCAAGTATCGTCGAATAATGGTTTTGATTATTATCAAATAACTCTCAAAAAGTATTGATACTAATTGATACTCCAATTATTCACGCTTTAGCCTGCGTTTTTCTTGGCCATGGGCCACAGCCCAGAGGAAAAATGAAAAATACAGTGACAATTTGACAACAGCTTGAATTTTACAAAAATTTGAACAGTTTTTGGTAATTTTAATTTTTTTCATGCCTTTACTATTACTCGCAGTTTAGAGGAAGTTGAAACGACATTTTGCTCCATTTTTGCTGAATTTTAACACAATTTTGTACTTGACACTTGCTCAAAAAGTATCGATAAGTGTCGAATACAGCCATCGATACTATCGATATTTTTTGACACCACTAAGAACAATCACCTAGATAAGTCACACCAGCAAAGTACTTTTGAAGATCATGTACAACAGGTTATACTCACTCATGCACAGTCAAATCCCTCTGGAACAAACTGGATTTGTGAGAAGAAGAGGAACTAGGGAGCAGATCCTTAACCTCAGACTGCTGATCAAGAAAGCACGTGAATACAGTACAATGGCAAAAGCCGTGGAGAATTCTACTTGAGATGTGTGCGACAATGTAAGATGAATTAACAGAGAAACAACGTCGGGGAAATTCCACCTAGAGAGAGATGAGCAGAACAGGGCTGCATTCTATCCCCGCTCCTATTTAATCTATACCTATGTATGGAGAATATATAATTCATGAGATGCTGCAGCATATGGTATCAGAAAGCACCTACAATCTGAGCCGAGGTATATGCATGTCAAATCTTTGTCACGATGATGACACAACCCGCATCGCCTCAAGCATCAAAAACTATACGTATATGAACGTACCTAGTACCTTGTGGTGCCCAGGTCTTTTATGGTAATTGTGGTGCCCACGTACATAGAGGATCACATATATATGTATGATGAAGATTGAAGGTGTTTTGGTGCAGTTTGGATTTTTCATCATAGTTAGTCATAGTGGTGCCCGATATATAAACTTGGTACTTGTGGTGCCCGCCTCAAATTATTTTTCCACCTTAGAGTTCATTTCACTCGATTCTGTATCGTGTTATATAAAAAAACCCTGTGGTGCCCGATTTGGGCACCACGCCCGATTTGGGCACCACAAGCCCAAAATCGGGCACCACAATGACTATGTATACTTTAAACGGGCACCACAACGACTAAGTTTAAATCTAGGCTTATTTAAATTGCTCATACCCTTGACCAAATTTGACGCTACTGTAGGTACATCAAGATTCTAAGAAAATGGTTCAAAAAATTGACGATGTAGCCTTAATCCCCACATAGGCATGATGGTCATACTAGTACGTGCCAGAAAAGAGCATTTTTCCCAAAATAAGTTAGGTTGCCGCGGAGGGGGGGGGGCTAAGCGAAAAAACTACAATTTTTTTTGAAAATTCCTCCACTTTGATTGAGGTCCCATTTCTCCTCTCCAGAGAGGTGCCTCTGCAGCTTAGATTTTTTCAAAGGAACTTTCAACTCAAAATGAAAGTCCGATGAGCCTCCGTGAATGCTTTTTTAAAGAACTTTGGATAATATTTTTCAATAAGCTGGCGCCCCCTGGAAATAATAGTTCAACTACTGGCCAATCATCCCAACACTGGTTGATCATGCACCCTACACTCTGGTAATGTTTTATTTATAAGTCGACCAGATAAGCGATAACCCTTCAGTTCTCAACAAATTCCCAAAATTTCTGGTTATGGAAAATATTATAGATGCTTCTTCAAGTACCTACATACGTACCTATTTATTTAATTTATCTGATTCTTACAAATAAGACACATAGGTAAAACGCATCGTATTGAAAAAATGTTATTATTTGATTTATCTGATTCGTACAAAAACACATACTTAGTCTAAAGCGCATCTTATTGAGAAAATATCATCTTAAAAATCAACTTTACGTTTTATTTTTTAAAAATTCAAAATTTTTAATCGAAATTTTTCTCTGCAGCTTATACTTACCATAATAAGTTGAAGTATCATAGAGAGTAAACCAAACTGAAAGTGAGAATAATGCAATTAACAACAGTAGATATAAAATGTATTTCCTGGCACTGGAGTAAGAATTCTTACAATACTTTTTAAATTCAAAAGTATGTGGAAACTTATGTGAAAAATTTCACATAAACCTTCACATAGTTTTTCATTCAATCAAATGCAAAAATATTTACAAAACTTAGATATTGAAATGAAATGCAAAATTTTTTGCAATACTTAAACATTTCAAACAAATGCAAAAATTTCATCAAAACTTGAACATTTCAAACAAATGCAAAAATTCATTCAAAACCTAAACATTTCAATGAAATGCAAAAATTTCATCAAAACTTGAACATTTCAATGAAATGCAAAAATTCTTTCAAAACTTAAACATTTCAAACAAATGCAAAAATTCATTCAAAACTTAAACATTTCAATGAAATGCAAAAATTCATTCAAAACTTAAACATTTCAAACAAATGCAAAAATTTCATCACAACATTACCATTATACCACTAGTTAAAGAAAACATTATCTCTAATAAAGCGGTAACACAAACACCAACACCTTTATCATAGAAACTGATTCTTTTAACTAATGCACCCACCAGATGTGGAGGTTGTTATTGAAGAGAAATTTTTGCATTTGATTAAAACAAATTGACATTTTTTTTTCTTTCTATTATAAAATAAATAATGAACACTATTGAAAAGAGCCACCTTGAATTAATAAAAGATTATGTTGATTGGGAGGGAATTTCAGAATATCAAAAACTATCAGAAAATTTCATAAGGGAATTCAAAGGCAAAGTAAATTGGAGTGCAATTTCAAAATATCAAACACTATCAGAAAACTTTATAAGAGAATTCAAAGATCAAGTACATTGGAAAAAGATTTCAAGATATCAAGATCTATCTGAGTATTTCATAAGAGAATTCAAAGATCAAGTAAATTGGGAAAGGATTTCAGTTCATCAAAAACTGTCAGAAGATTTCATTAGGGAATTCAAAGACAAAGTAAATTGGGAAGAAATTTCACGTTATCAAAAACTGTCAGAAGATTTCATAAGGGAATTCAAAGACAAAGTAGATTGGAGAGGAATTTCATGGCATGAGATGCTATCTGAAGATTTCATAAGAGAATTTAAAGGCAAAGTAAATTGGAGTGCAATTTCAAAATATCAAACACTATCAGAAAACTTTATAAGAGAATTCAAAGATCAAGTACATTGGAAAAAGATTTCAAGATATCAAGATCTATCTGAGTATTTCATAAGAGAATTCAAAGATCAAGTAAATTGGGAAAGGATTTCAGTTCATCAAAAACTGTCAGAAGATTTCATAAGGGAATTCAAAGACAAAGTAGATTGGAGAGGAATTTCATGGTATGAGATGCTATCTGAAGATTTCATAAGAGAATTTAAAGACAAAGTAGATTTTAAATGGATTTCAAAACATCAAACACTATCAGAAAACTTTATAAGAGAATTCAAAGATCAAGTTGATTGGGGAAAGGATTTCATGGAATCAAAAACTATCAGAAGATTTCATAAGGGAATTCAAAGACAAGGTAGATTGGAGAGGAATTTCATGGCATGAGATGCTATCAGAAAATTTCATAATAGAGTTCAAAGACAAAGTAAATTAGTGCGCAATTTCAGAAAATGAAAAACTACCAAAAGAACTTAAAGACATAGTAAATCGCAATATTTCAAAAGGCTTAATTGAACATATTTTATGTAACTTAGACTCAAGTAATATTCATATTGTCAGACTTTAATGATGTGAATAAAAAACTTTTTTATGAAAAATTTTTTCATAAAAGATGTAAGATTAATTTACAACAGCTCTATTTGTGAAAGGGTTATAAGTAGAAACAACATTATAAATAGTTACAATGTGTATTACTGTATCAGCAGAAAGAGCTTCCTTGAATCTAAATTTTAATTTTACGTTTGTGGTACTCTCCTTTATGCTTTCAGGTTGGCAGGTACAATCAATAGCTATTATGGGATATTTGTTGGCATAATCATTTATAGAACAAATTGGTTTCCCTTCATTACCATAATAAGCTAGTTTGAAATTTTTAAACATTTGATAAATTTTATTATAATCATTTTCTGAACTATTTATATTTAGTTCAGTTTTAGGATAATGTTCATTATTGTTGAGAACAGCTTGAACGTTTTCAAGGCCACATAAATCAAATTGACTATTATCCACTTTGATGTTATCATTTCTATTTTTTTGCATCCCAATAAGAATAAATATTGGATTCCCATCACAAGTATATTCACATGTATACTTTTTTGTTGTTATACCAGTTTTAAACTCATATCCCCAATGTCTAAAAATTTGTGGTAAATCTTTTGAAGCCAGTATTTGTTTTAGACATTTGTTTTCCATTTCTCTTCTCAATTTTACCTGTGACATTATCAACGCAACATCTGTAAATTTTATAGTAATAGTATGTTCATTTGCAAAAGTACTATCAACTTGAAACATATTATTATAATTATTGAGATGGGTTTTTGTTAACCTTAATTCATGTGGGACGTGAAATACATAATCCTTGTGATCCTCATGATAACCAAATAGTGTTTCTAAAGGATCATACAAAGTAAAATACCCAGATTTGTTCAGAACATTTGAGTTTGGAGAGGAGATATTCCAGCCTCCATCATTGTAAATCGAATCAGAACCAAATGAAACAATTCCTTTCATAGTAGTAACCACACCTGGCTCTTCAACTGAATCTATTATTTTATCACATTCCAAATATTCAATTTTTGAAAATAAATGTGGTAGTGGATTAGTAACAAATGATATTTTTTTCAAATCAAGTTCTGCTACAGCACTCTTGTCAGAATTTTTAGTCACTGTAACAATTCCTTTCACAAGTAATCCACTTCTATGTGGATGGGTAATGACATCTTCATTGTATGTTCTTATACGAATTTTACTGTTTGGTTTATTTATATCATCTTGTGGAGAGGGTCTGTAGACTACAAAGTCTTCACTTTCAATGTAATTTTGTATCATATTTATAATAGGAAAAATTTTTTTTTATTAAAACTTGGATTTTAAAAGTTCTTCATTATAGAATTTCCCTTCAATTTCTTCACCATCAGTATCTTTAATAGAATAAGTTACAGGAGTTGTGTGAAATATTTCATCAACTACAAAAATTTCTTTAGTCCAGTTATTCTTGTACTTGTTATCAAAAACTTTTTTATATGCAAAAATTCTAACTCTATCTCCCTGCTTAAATTTCTGATTCGATTTACATTTGGGTTTATTTTTGTTAAATTTCATCAAAATTTCTTCTGCATTATCCTTATCAACTTTAATAGGCGGCATACCAATAGTTCTATGAACATCTTTTGTGTTATATTCTTCTAGTATTTTAGGTAAAATATCAATCCATCTGAAATTCTTCCTCATCTCAAAATAAATTTTCAACTTTTGATTTAATGTTCTGTTGAAACGTTCAATTATTGCAGACTTTTCCTCATTATTGGTATGATACATTTTAATGTTGTGTTTTTTCAACATTGTCTTGAAAGTTTGATTTACAAATTCCCCACCTTTGTCCACATGAAGTAAATTGGGTTTTCTTTTCGAGATTTTCAAAATATTTTCAAAAGCATCTGTAGCTGCTTTACCTGACTTATTCTTCAAAGGTTCAATCCATACAAATTTAGAAAATGTATCTTCAACATTGAGCATATATTTAAAACCATCATTTTCTTTGGAATATTTGTCCATAATTAATAAATCAGCTGCCCATAAATCGTCAATACCTTTGGTTACAATACTTCTTTTACAAAATTTTTTCCTAATAGGTGCATGTAATTCTTTAGCTTCTTCCATTTATTTATTGTATATAAAAAAATCCTTTAAAACTTTGTTTAAAAATTTCATTCACATTATCACAATCTTTATCAATTACTAGAAAGCCATACTTAGTTTTCCAACAAATATTGCACATTTCCAAATATTCATCAAATGTTACTAAATGTGAGACATGATTATCGTAGATGTGTCTCGAATTTCTAAGATCTTGCATAAAAATTGCCAGTAAATTAAAATTATCTCTTATACATTGTTTTGGACATTTTGAATAGGATTGAGCTAGATAAAAGCAAGAAATATTGTAATGTCTTCCTCTCAGATAGAAATTTGCTATTTTATCTTGAGGGTCTGTCAAAACATCGTCAAAAATTATAACTGAATTTGGTTTCATTTCTTCAGGTTCTTTCAAATCTTGAGGTAATATAGTACTAAAACCAATGTTCTGTTCTGGTGATGTTCTGTTGATAATATCTATTATGTTTTTCAATCGAATATATTTTTCTTGATGAGATGTTTTTGAGCAAAGATAAATATGGGTATATGTATTTATTTCCATTAGAATTTGAATTAAAAGATTGGTTTTACCACAACCTGATGGACCAAATATACCAGCTCGAATTACATTTGGAAAATTTCTATTATATCGTGGACCCACCTCCTTGTAATCATAATTTTCAATTTCAATAGGTATATCACTTTTAACTACTTTTATAATACGTTTTTTCTTCATTTATATTAGGATTTTTTTTTTTGTATTATAAATATGAGATTTGATTTAATAGGCGAACGTAAAGGAGAAACTTTATCTTCTTACATTCACACAATATTTAAAAATAGAGTTAATCTGTGTTCTAATAAACTCTATGGAGTTTGTTTACTCATTCTTAGTCTCTTTAATTCTTTAATGAATGTAAGAAAACATAACAACAGGTTTGATCTTGTAGATGATCAAGGAAATCACGAGGAAATTTATATTCCAGAAGGTGCCTACGAAGTTACGGATATTATCAACGCTATAAGAGATAAAAAATTCAACTCTTTATATAATGTTGAGAGAAAAAATATACGATTTGATCTTTCAGAAGATGAAAAGAAGATGATTACAGTTCCAGAAGGAATTTATGATGTGGATAATCTAGAGAGTACAATCAAAGCAAAGGAATTTGATAAACTAAGTACAATAATACAAAAAAGGGAAGATTTACATCTAGATAAGTTATTAGATAAAGAGTGTCGTCATTACATTCACATTCCTGGAGATAAGTACAAAGTAGAAGATATCTTACAAGCAATTAAAGAGAGAAGGTGTGCAGCAGATAAATTAAAAATGAATTTGACACCATATACTCATAAAGTAAAGATAATATCTGAAGGTAAAAAAGTTGACTTTAGTGTACCCAACTCTATTTGTAGAGTTTTGGGTTATAGTGAAAGGGTTTTAGAAAAAGATGTAACACATCATTCAGATAGAATGATTGACATTTTTCCTCTTACTGCTATTCAAGTAAAATGTAATTTAGTGAATACAAATTATGAAAATGGAGAAGGAGGAGGTGGTGTAATATACTCCCACCCCTGGTCAGCTCCAACAGGTGAAAAATATTGGATAATCCCATATCACTACTTATACTATGAAATAAATACACATTCTTTCAGGGAAATTGTAGTTCAGATTGTAGATCAAGATGGTAATCTGTTGGATTTTGGTGATGAAAAAATTTATGTAGCATTGGATATTAGAGAAATGTAATTTTAAGAGAATTTCTCTTAAAATACTTAGAACTCAGCTAAAAATTTCAAACAAAGATGTCCACAAATAACTTGATTGAAATTTTGCTTTTGGTCAACATTATAATATACATTCTTTTGAAAATAGTTTAGTACTTCACTAGGAGGTCTTTCACCGAAAGAATCAAAATAAATTATATAATCATCTTTCTTGAAAAAACAAACCCAATGAGATCCAGGTCCAATAGAATCATCTAAATTGATAATCATGCTTTCATTTCTTCCAATTTGTTTTGGTAGTTGATCTTTCATAAACACTCCCCTAAAATAAGGTATACACAATTCCTTTGCATATAATTCTAGTTCCATATTGGATAAGGGTTTAATAGGAATTTTTATTAACCTCCCTTCCTCTTTTTTTTTTTTGCTTTCACATTAACCCCAGCACCTTCAACAGGTTTTCGATGAGAAGCTGGATTTAAATATAACCCCTCACCTTCAACAGGTTTTCGATGAGAAGTTGGATTCAAATATAATCCTTTTCCTACTTTCTTCATAGCTAATTTGATATCTTTAGAATTATTTATAAATTGCAAAACCTTTTCGTTGTTTTCCAAACCTGTACCAGACTTTACTGGTTCCTCTAGTATATCAGTTAGTTGTTTGTGAAGAGGTTTTTCTTCTTTATATCTTTTTTTAACTTCTTCAACCAACTGATTGTTTGCTCTATGATTGCTATAGGCATCAAAACCATTTTTAATTATGGATGATGCCGCAGCTATAGCTGGTAAAGCAGCAACTAGAGCAGGTAAGAAACCTCCAGTTTTATTATTTGTGTTGATAAATTCCAATTGTTTTGCAGACAACTTTATCTTGACTGATTTCTTTTGGGTACGCGCTTTGCTGATTTCCTTCTTTTGATATGTTGTCACTGGTAAATAAGTTTCTTTCATCACACTGTTTTTTGTTCGAATCAATTGTTTGTGATCCAAGTTTAAAGTAATTGGTTTCCCTAACTTTATCCCCTCTAGAATTAACAGTTGTTCTTTTTCATCTAAATTGACAGGAATTTTTTCATAATTTTCCTTTTTCATACCTGTACCAAAGTACCTTTTTACACCCATGGCAGCATCCACAAGCTGAGCTTGTTTTTCCAATTTTTTACTTGTATCTTTATCACGTGCAATATTTGAAGCTTCTCTCTGTAATATATAATCAGCTTCATGAAGTTCAGCAGGATCTTCCATCAATTCATAAGCAACATCATGTCTCCTAGATGCATAATCCAGTTTATTTCTTGGTTCAACTCCTTTCAATATTTGTAAAGTTGGATTTGTCCAGGGTCCAGTAAAATTATGATCTTCTAAATGCATGGGAGGTAATGGAAGCTTCTTTATTGCCCAATTTGCAACTGTACCCAACATACCACTACCTTCTTTCACTTCACCATCAAACATCACCTTGGGAATTCTTTGTCGAATTTTGTCATTCAATATAGTTTTAAAGTTGTTACTATTCATGTTTATTACAGAAAAAAAAATATCATTTCTTCTTTTTGCGTCTAATCACTTTTTTTCTAAATTTCCAAATACTTTTCAAGAGAATCGTCATCAAGAAAATACATGTTTTCATATTTTGATGCTGGGAGCTTGTTCTCCCACTTTGTGTATTAGAATTATTTCCTTCACTACTACATGGAGAGTCACTATTCATTTTATAATAGGAAATTTTTTTTTTCAAAGTTCTTTAAGTTCTTGCAAAATCCTAACAATTTCATTTCTTAAATGAGGGTTGGAATTTCCAGCTTTCTTTTCACCATACAAAACAACTAATTTATCAAACAATTCAGGCAAGTTATCCCAATAAATATATTTATCCCCAGATGTGTTGGCATACAAATTCATTTTTTTGAGATGATTTAAAATTGGTACTATTGCCTTACCATCTAAAGATCCTTTTTGAATCTCTGAGTAAATTGTGATTAATTTTTCTAGATAACTATCTATGCTATCACTTTGATACAACCCTCCCCCCTTTTTCAGATATTTATCCAGTAAAGGTTTTATTACAGAAATGTATTTGATTCCACAACTTGATTTCACTCTGGAAGATGGATTATTATTTTGTTTATAACTACTGGTTTTATCAATAATTTTCCAAAAATCCTTTAAATCTTCAGAATCATACTCATTTGGATCTGGATTTTTTAATGTCAACAACTGCCATAAACCATGAGTTCCTTTAAATTCAATACCACCTTTAAACTTGATGTTATTACCATTAAAATTAATTTCTTCATTGCCAATCATCCATTTATTAATGTCTGGATCATATCGAATCCCAAAAGTAGTATCACAAATTTCTTTTTTATCATCAGCAGCATAAAATTGTAAATATTGTTTTGCTATTTCGCCAAGAACATTTTCATGAGAACTATTCCACTCAAGCATATTTTGGGTAGGTTGTGGGAAGGTTTCTGGAAGATTTTGGGAAGGTATTTGGAAGGTTTCTGGAACATTTTGAGTTATTTGGTTTCTAATTTTTTCTAGTGGTGTAATGATTGGTTTAAACTGTTCTTCTAATACTTCTTGCTTATAAATTTTACCTGCTTTACTTGCCTGATACATTGCCTTCAATTCCTTTCTTATATTAACATTTTCATTTACTAAATTGTAATTATTGCTCATTTATAGTAGAAAAATTTTTTTTCCTATTATAAAATGAAGTGTGCTGGTATTATTCTGTTTACCCTTTTTGTATCAACTTTACAAGAACATGATTTATTCTTTAGATCTCAAAAAATAGTCAACAATGAGGGAGTTACACTATTTTGTAACGTTACATTTTCAGAACAAGAATTTGTGTATCAGCTGGAATGGCTTAAAGATGTTCCTTTTGACATTCCAGAACGTTTAAGTATCAATAAATTTGAATATTTGAATTCAACATCGAAGAAAAAGGTTGAGGTTGTATCATTTTTGAAAGTTATAAATGAAGGACAATACATGTGTCGAATTAGAACAAAAAAATTTGGTGAATCTTCAAGTAACTATTACTATGATTATTTGGTAGTGTCGCAGCAAAATTTAAAGAGCCAACAGCATTTGGTGACAAAAACTTGGGTAAAATTGCTTATGGAAACAGAGGGAGTCAATACAAAAATTGAATGTGTTTATAATTTTGAGAAATTTCAGTCAAATAATAAGTGGTTCAATTATAACAATGAATCCATCATTTCTAATGAGCGAATTCGTACCACAGACTTGTTTATTGAAATCAAAAATCTAACTTTTACAGATCAAAATGCGTACAGATGTGTGAGTCCAAACAATGAGTTTTATACAGCTTTAGTGGTTACAAAAAATTATAAAAAGTGGTAATATCTTTTAGAACAGTGTTCTAAAAGAACAAAGCAGTTAATTAGATGAATATTTCCATCCTAAAGAAAGGAATATTTTTCTGCATATTTCATCACATTCCCTCTTGTTGCCAAGTGAAATGAAATCTTCTGGATCAAAATTGTGACCATCTTTCAACATTAATTTATGTAAAAGAAATTTCATATTTATAAAGTTTTTTCTATGGCTATTTATCAAATCAAATTGATTGGAAAATTTTTCAAAATCATTTAGAAGTTGTTGTTCTAAATGGGAAATATCACTTGGTTTCTGCCCTGTTAAATTAGAATGAATTAGAATATAATCGTCATAGTGTTTATGATAACCTAGTTCTTTCAAGAAATAAAAAACAGTTGATTTTTTCACTTGTCCAAATGTAGATAAAGCTTCTTGTAAATGTATATAAACCTCTGGACTTATAAAATCAGTTTGTTTTCCTTGATATTTCTCCAAACACTTTTTGAAATTACTTAACCTATTGTAGTTTGAATTTTGTTTCTTGAAGCAATGAGGTTTAGAATTATGTTTGTAGTGAATTACCTCGGCAAAACATTTTTTGCATATTAAAATATTATCTCGATCTTTGAAAAATTCTCGAGTACTTCCACAGTTTTGACACCTTTTGGATGGATAATACTCTTTTTTTGATACATTGCATATGAGACCAAATCTCTGTGAAGCTTCCTTCATAATCTCATAAGGAATGATTTTTTTCATTTCATTCAAATATGTATTCACATTTGTTTTCATCAAGTTTTCTCTCGTTCTCAAATATAACATCAATATGCTTTCTGAAAATTGAAACTTGTCCATGTTTTTAAAATCATTCACAACTTCAGGAGAAAGAGCATCCTCAATGTTGTATGTTTTCACTCTTTGCTTAGATTCTTGAAATAATTGAATATTGTTCCTTAAAGTATTTGTTATAAAATTATCCAATTCTATAATAGAACTCATTTTATTATAGAAAACAATTCTTTTAACTATTACATTTTTTTCCTAGATACCCAATCTTTCAATTCACATATGAAATCTTCTGATAGTTCTTGATTTTCTAAGATTTCTTTCCAATCTACTTTGTCTTTGAATTCTCTAATGTGTGGTATAGGATTAAATAATTTTAATAAGGAATCATTTTTTGGGGAAAGCTTGGCGTGTCCAAATAGGTAGGTAAGGAGTTAGACTGGTATAACTAAATAGGATAAGTGGGTAATTCTACAGGAATTTAACATAAAGGAACCTGCCTATACTCCAGATAATTAAAATGTCTAAACAAGAGAGTAATTTATTTCCTATCATCGAAAAAGATTAGATAAAGGGACTATATACAAATAGGTAAATACCTATCAAAGTTCCAAAAGCATAAGGTGAGATCGTAACCTCTTTTAGGTGATAAGTATTTATTCGATTATAAAATATTATTCATAGGAATAATTACGATGTTAGACACATTAAAAATTTGAATCGCTTACTCGATTATCTAAATTTCTAAGAGCTAATAAAATATCATACCTGATATATTTAATTATTAGTTTCTAAACCTGACATTACCTTGACAATTTTGATTTAATAAACTAAGACGGAGTCAATTTCCATGACTATATAGTAGCCCTATCTAAGAAGAATTTTCCCTAAATTCACACCATTATCTAGGCGTGTGCCTAAGCACCGCCATTACTGGCTTACGTGACACAGGTCTACTCTTCCATAATTAAAACCGATTCAATCGAATTAAAACACGAAATCATTATCGAAAATTCAAACAAATTTAACACTCGAAACTAATTCATTTTATTCTTACTCGAAACATCATTAGAAAAATAAAAACATAAAAAGAAAAAGGATTAATTACAACGCGATCGCGTAACACTTCAAAACGTACGTACTAATCAACATTCGAATTATTATTATTACCTACTACGTTAGGTAGGACTTACCTAACGTCCATAAGTTCAACTTTTCCCCACTCTCATCACTTAAGCCCATAATCATTGAACAATATGTAGATAGGTTAATCTACCCAAATAAATTCAGGCAAATTAACATGACCTATGCTACATAAAATTCTCCCCTGGCAAACTGAAGTGAGGAGATTGGGAAAAAGTTGTACTTTGGAAAATTTTCAAATTAAAAATATCTTCGAAAGACAAGTACAAAAATTTGATAAAAATTTAAAGATAAAAAACTCGACAATTATAAAATAAAAATATCATAAATCACAGCTGCTGATTTAAACAAAAATTACAAATACAAAAAAGGTCACAATCGAGAAAAAACGTCATAATCGGGTACGTAGTCAAAATCGGTAGAAAAACAAAAAGAAAAAATACAAAAAATACTCGAAAAAGAAACAATAACATTATACAAACTCGAAAAAGGAACAAAACCTATTTACCATCGTAGCAACCGTCGTCCACTCCATCCTTCGTCTTTTTCGCTCGAATGTAGAGGAGTATGTGTTCGAATTCCGCTCGAAGTTGATCGGGTGACATTATTCGAAGGGTGTTTAAGATGCCATCTACTCGAATCAATGGCAACATCTTCTTGCAACGGACTATTCGAGGAGTAGGATTTGTTCGCGTACCTTTGAGCGTAAATTCGACCTTATTGTCATCGTATTTGATAATATTCGAAGTAAAATTCCGTCCGAGAATTATGGTGCCTTTAACTTCACCAGAAATTCGATAAGGTTGAAGTTCAGTAACGTAGCAGTTGACGATATGCTCGTCATTTTCGTATCCTGGCATTCCAGGGTTGAGAGTGATCGGGAAGTATACTGAAAAGTTACTTTTTACTCGAAAATCGTCGCGCCAAGGAATATAAATCACCGTCTCTGCTTCGAGTGCTTGCTTTGCAATCAACCCTGGATTCGACCAAGTCAAGTAACTGACCACCGAATTCGACACGAGAGAATGCTGTAACCGGGAATCGTAAATTACTTCGATCGGTTGATTTCGCACTTTGCCCAAGATGGTAAATGGCCATGCTAAAGCATCTCGTAAACTTATGTAAGTCCAAATCGGTCCATACAAATATCGAGCGTCATGAGAATCGTTTTCAAATGTGTTTCTCACGAGGTTCAAGTGGTTTTTCCACGCATTAGCCTCTGTCTCGATTCTCGGTATTTCGTAGGTTTGAGGTCGGTTGTAACTTTCGATCATCGGCTCAATGATTTGGAATTGTTGGTATATGCCTCTGTTTAAACCGCGCCAAATTTCGATATATAGATTTTGAAAAGCGCTCACCGGACAATCGAAATTTATTCTTAAAGATTCTCCTTCGTAATGGTATGGGATGAAGGCGTGAATACGATTAATTGGAATTCTATCTTCGTCGATCAAATATTCCGGAGCGACTTGAATGGCGTTAGGAGGAATCGGCTTAAATCGAGGTTCGATGGTGGCAGATTTTTTCGCATTTGGTACCGACGTGTCCGGAGAAGCGAGAGATTGTTTGGAAGTCGAAGCGCCTGAATTCAACGAAAGATTCATATTCGAACCAAAAGAAACGTTCTTTTTTACATTCGAGTCTACCGCCGGTGTTTTCGCAGCTGGTTTCTTTTTTCCAAATTGGACATCGTCATCCGTCTTCGATTTTGATTTCTTTAAAGATGACTTCAACTGATTTTCGATGCTCGATGACTCAGAATTCGAATTCGAAGGAACATCTGGATTCTCGGGTCTGATAGAAATTGGTAAATCGTTGAATGCGCAGGAGATAAATTCGTCCATATTCGGTATGATCAACAATTCATTAGGTATGAAAGTTGAGAAGGAACGAATCAGCGAACGGTCGAATGTGGTTGGCTTAAATTCATCGAGTAAATAGTCGCAGCCAAAAGTCAACGTCAGAAATTCGTTAACGTATAAACGGACTTTATTGAGCAAAAACTCGAACGCAGCTTTTTTCAAAGCTTCCGAAAAACTCAATGACTCGACTTGAACGTTAATTCGATGACGGATTGGGCATTCGTAGTTGAATCCAATAAAAGGAAATAATTTCTGGTCTTTTCGCTCGACGATAATATCCAATTCTGCAGACTGAGGGGTACACATAAACACTCGATCGTCGGGAATAAATTCGTTCTTGATGAAGTGAACGTGACAGTCGCTACACTTGGAGTAGAATCGATTATTGTGGATCTAAAACAAAAGAAAAATACAACACAATTCTAGGTTAGTTACTACTCGAATATCGAAATATACAATATTACGTATCAGTAACTAAGAGACTAGACTAGCAGACATTTCGACGAGAAGGCTTAAGACTTTTTCCCTAAAAGTTTGAGTGTCTGTGCTCGCATTATACTTTTTCAAATGCTTGATATTCTCGCTTATGACGTGTTCTGGATTGTCACATTCTTCAAGTTCATACACGTTTGGTTTCTTTTCGACTATAACCTTGTAAGGACCTTTCCAACAATCAGATAATTTCGCTGATATTCCTTTCTCTTTACTAGAAAGGACTCGATTTTTAACGAAAACCAATTCACCAGCTTTTAATCGGACTGGTTTAAAATATTTCTTGAAATATTCTCTTTTTCGATCACAATCTTTCTTGTGATTATCAGCGACAATTTTTTCGATATTAGCTGGAACATGTCTTTTCTTGATGATATCTATTAAAGGATCTGGAACCACTGTCTTTTTCACCACTTCGAATGGAATACATCCAGTAACTAAACTTTCGGTATAGTTTAGTTTTTTCTCAACTGATGGTAAAATTCTGGCCCAAGATTTCTGCTTGCGACTGATATATTTTCGCATACTGGAACCAATCGTAGCCATGATTCGTTCAGCAGGATTCGAATTTGGAGTATAACGAGATGTGTATCGTAACATGATATTTTGAAATCTCCAGTAATTTCGCCAATATCGAGAACTAAATTGGCTACCATTATCAGATAAAATCATTTCAGGTTTTCCAAATTCTGTGATCCAACTTTCGACTTTCTTAATCAAATTTTCAGAAGTGACTACTTTGACAGCATACAATCGAACATATTTGGTAAAGTGATCTTCGATAACGAATACTGAATCACAACCTCCAGTACTTGGTGGTATTGGACCAAAACTATCGATGCACAGTATCTGATTAAAACGTTCAGACACAATAGGTGTGATTGGACCATATAATCTCGATGATGAACGTGATGAGATTTGACATGGTATACATTCAGCAACGAATTGATGAACTTGGACTGTCAGACCTGGCCAATCGAAATGTCTACGAACAATTTTGATGAGTTTCGTGATGCCAACATGTCCATACTCGTGATGATAGTGATGGATAATATCTTTTCGAAGTTTTAATGGCACATAAATTCGCCATATTCGATCATTACGATTTTGGATCATAATCAAGTTCAATTTTTCATCGAGTAACGTTTGGTATGGCTCACGACTCATCCACATTCTGATTTGGTCATCTCGATCTTGAAGTGCTCGAAATCGTCGAAATTCTGTATAGAGACACTTTGGAGGTAAATAATTAAAGAGAAATATGGTAAAGTTTTTATCATTCTCAGTAATTTGAAACGTATATCGAGAGAGAAAATCTGCAATAGAATTCTCACAACCTGCAATGTGTCTGATATCGATTCGAAAATTATCCAAATAGAGAAGCCACTTGATAATTCGATTCGGTAATAAGTCATTTTTCTTGAGATATGTAACAGCTATATTATCTGTGTACAAATGAACTTTGTTACCAGCGAGGAGATAGTAATTTTTCGCCAATAGATGTACAATAGCGAGCAATTCTAACTCCATTATCGAATAAGACTTTTCATAACCTTTTAATACTCGAGATGTAAATGCAATTGGCATCATGAACGTTTTTTCATTTTTTTCTTGTTCTTGCATTACAACTCCACCGATGGCTTTAGTCGAGGCATCTGAGTATAAATAAAAAGGTTTATCGAAATCGGGATATACCAACATCGTTTCTCGAGCCAATTCTTGCTTTAATTCTTCGAAACAAAGTTCTCTTTCTTTAGTCCAAACAAAATCAGCTTTACTCGAAGTCATAGCGTACAAGGATTCGCAGAGAGCACTGATATTCGACATATAAGCTCGATAGTACTGGAACATTCCGAGAAATTGTTGCATTCCTCTGAGTTCCATTGGCTTTTGGAAATCCAAAATTGGTTGGATTTTAGCTGGATCAGCGGTAACTCCTTCTTCAGAAAACACCATTCCTAAGTAATTGATTTTGTTCTTACACCATTGTGTTTTCTTTAAATTGAGTGTCATTCCAGCCTTTTTCACTTTCTCCATAAATATTCGAATGTGCTCTAGGTGTTCTTTGAGCGTTCTCGAGAAAACAACGACGTCATCAACGTACACTCCAGTGAAGTGTTCGCAACCTTTCAATACAAGCAGCAGAGCGTACACAAATGCAGCCAATGAATCTTCGGTACCAAAACCGACTACTGTCATTACAAAAGGAATACCATCGACAACAAAACTTAATACAATTTGTTGATTTTCATCGAGACCAATTTGAAGAAAACCACAATTAAAATCGAAAATCGTGAACCATTTCATACCTCGAAATTTATATCGCATATTCGAGATATTAGGTACTTCGGTAGAATGACGTAAAATGTATTCATTCAAAGGTCGACCATCGATACAAATTCTGACCTTTCCTCCACCTTTGTCAACGAATACTAGACCAAGTTTATATGGTGACTGCCGTTGAACAATCTTACCATCTTTGATCCATTGTCGAATAATTTTGAATACACCATCTTCGTAGCGATGAGGAATAGGACGTGTTTTTACCCAAATTTTCTCAGGAGGAGGCAGAACTCCACCTTTGAATACTAGAGTGTGCGTGTACATATTACACAACCCTATCCTATCTTCGAATATTTCAATATTATCGTGAATACTATTTTTTAACTCACCTTTTTCAGGATCAGGAATATTGATATCCTGAACCGTTTCGTCGACTCGAAGCATCAATTCACCATCGATGACGTATTCTTTATTTTCGCTGATGGAGAAAATTTCTTCGGTTTTCATCGCGGTGATATATTTTACTTCGACTGGATCTTTCTGCTTTGGATCTTTTTTCAGCTCGAATCGATGTGGATTTTTTTCGCTATCTTTGAAGAAAACGTCGAACGTAGTATCGTTAGATGGATCTCGAACTTGAATACGATTTTCAGCCATATGAGTCACCATTTTAAACTCACGTTGAAGATTTCGACCAACGATTAATTCAGCATTAAGATCTTTCACAACGAAAAGCTGAATATGGAATACACTTTTACGAGGTTTTTGAGTTGGAAAACTGAAGGTAACATATGACATTTTGGTAATTTTCGGATGTGATTTACCAGCGGCTAAGGAAAATTGTTTTCCCATACCTTCAGCTTTAACCTCACTTTTTCGAAGTTCAGGATGTTCGGCTAGAATGCGTTCGTATGCATTTTCTTGAATTAACACGTGTGAACATCCTCCGTCGATCAAGGCATCAATTTTTACTTTGCCAAACTCGAGTGTGATTTTAGGTGAAACGTCTTTATTCACATACTCGATATCGACTGGATTCAGAACTTCGATGACACTGTGATTTAGATTGAATATCACAGGTTCGTCAACGTGACCATATAAGCTGCCACTTAGATGTTCTTCTCGCTGTTGAATATGTTTCACTTCAAGATCTTTCTCGAATTCGAATTTGGTATCGATTTGACATTGACTTCGGAAGAATTTTATCATTTCCCATTGGAGTTTTTGGAAACATGCGTTACTCCAATAAACACAGTTGATTTCTTTTGAAGTCGATTTATTCAGTTCGTATAAATTCTGTTTAACTTGATACAGAATATCATCTTCGTAAGTATAAACGTACCATTTTTTCTCATTTGGCCATAATTCATTGCGTTGAACAAAAAATGAGAATATGTTCCAAAACCGACAACCTTCTTCTTTATGACCGATATAGAAAAGCTTGCTATTAACTTCTTGAAGCGTTTTCCAATATTCAAGGTCTTCTTCACGACCTCGTAATGGAACGGTCAGCATAAAGATTATCTTCTTGAAATGGTGTTTATCTCGAAGATTGATGACTAATTTTTTCAAATGGTGATGAAATGCTGAACTATCGAATTTTTTAGTCCAGACAGATTCTTGTAAACCAACAGATAGCAACGCAGTATCAACTGTTGATGGAATATCGAACGTTTTTTCTTCAAGTATTTTGTTGATTTGAGGAACAGTTAGGCTATCTTGACACAAAATATATTCGTCTTTTGAAGTATCAAAACAAACATATTTCATAAACTGTAGTGCAGCTCGATTACCGATATATGCGATTCGTCCACCCATAATGTACAATTTTTCTTTGATGACTGGCGGGGGTTCTGGAACAGTTGGTTTTTTGATTGGATCGCCTTTTTTTGAAATAATTTTAGCGGTCGGTTTTCGATCGGTGGAGGGAATACTACGACCGTCAGTATTTCCCTCTACATGTTTAAATCACATAATCGAACGGTGATAATATCTTCTTCTTCTTCTTCATTACTTTGTTCTTCTTCTTCGTTAGAAGGATCGACTTTTTCAAATTCACCTTTGTCAGTCAGCATATAAATTTCAACATTTTCGGTTAAATTTACTTCTTCGATACTAGCAATCTTTTTCATATCAGCACTGTTAGGATCTTTCGGATTTATCGTCTTTTTAAACAGCTGACCTGGTTTGAACTTTTTCAGAAGAAGATTTTGTTGAGCTGTACGATTATTATTCGAATTATTGGAATTATTCGAATTTGTTTTAGGCTTTTGATAACCACTGGAACCGGACGACGAAAAAGATTTATTATCGCTTTTATTCTTTTTCTTCGAAGACTTATCGATAAGAGATTTCATATGTTGATGATAATATGATGACGCACTAATATCTCTTCTTTCGATGTCTCTTGAGCCAGCTTGTTCCATTTTGGTTATTCGAGCAATTAAATTCTCAATCGAATCTTCAGGTTTACTTTCCTTAAACACTTCTCGAAATTCATAACCAAAAGGCTTGATTTTTTCGACGATCATTTCAGCAACCCATATAGAAGGTGCACAGGGATTCCAACGCATACGTTTTAACCAAAATGTAACAAAATCGGTTACACTTTGGTTCGGATTTTTCTTGTCTTTAAACAAACATGTATTATCGGAAGTATACACGTTGTTATTCGAAAATTCTTTTATAAATTTTCTAGCATTTTCATGCCAAGGAGCATCCAAATCCATTTGATTTTGGAAATTAACGAGTTCCACACCTTCGAGTTTATTTGAAAAGAGAATGTTGTAATTTTTATTATTTTTCACGTACGGTCGCATCTCCTTTTCAAATTCGACTACGAATTCTTCAGCTACTCGATGATCTTCAGCTCCTTCCCAGGATTTCAATCTTGTATTATCGAGAATCTGTTGAAGATTGAATCCTTTTCCCTCGGAACCATCGCCATTAGTTCGAAATACCACTGGATCGATTTTAATTAACGATAATGAACCGGGAATGTGGTATTCGAATTCATCAGCTGCTGCATTGAGATTAAAGTGACGTTGAGGAATCTCAATACACGATTCTTGAGGAGTATTGTCGAAATTAGGACGAGATTTAGGGCCATATTTCTCGAACATTTTAGCCATTGACTCAGATTGTTTCGTCATTATGGCATTCATTTGTGCTGGAGATATTCCAACAAATGTAGTGTTTTGAGTTACCTTTTGGTTACCTCCAGTAGCATCAGCATCTTCGAAGCGAGTACCATTGAATTCCTCAGCTTCTCTAGCCCTTTTTTTCCAATCCATCATTTCTCTGGTAGCCTTTTCGTGATCAGCCATTAATTTTTTAATATCGTCGACAGTCATGTTTGAAGGATCCATTTTATCGACTTTTACAGGTGACTTCTTCGGTGAAACCTTTGAAGGTGAACGATGATAAGAAACTTTCAATTCGTTAATCGATACTGTTGAAATATCTGATTCACTCGAAGATCTACGAATAGTTGAACAAATTGAGATTTTATCTGAATCAATCGAAATGCGACGTTCTCGAGATGAATTCGCTGATTCTTCGGATTCAGTAAACGAATGATTAGATGAAAATATTGAAGCGTTGAAAACTTCGTTTAAGTCGTCGATTAATGAGTCACTAAATTTCACTGGAGCAACGTCGTCGTTTGTTGAATCGTGCGTAGGTTTTATACGTTTACGAAATCTAGTCTCTTTATAGAAACCAACTGGATGTTGCAAACTACGCAAACGATGAAGCTTTTTAATCGAAGAAGGTTTGGGATTAAGTTTCTCAACCAACTGTTTTTCAAGATCGTTGGGAGAAACAACCAATAGGTCTGGCAAACTTCTCGACCACCTTCTGTGTGACTTTTTAGGAGTCACAAAAACAGCCGTAGATGATAACTCGTCGTAATCGGGTGAAAATCGACTAAAATCTGGAACTTGGTTCGCTGGATCAATAATCAAAGTATCAGGAACCAATCGATCAGTTGAAATCGAATCTTGAATTAATTCTTCGCGTGAATTACTCAACACTATGAAAGATTTCTTCAGAATGCGAAACTCACGAAGCCAGCACGACAATGGTGTGAATAAACCCTAACTAATTCCCTAACAATCCCTAACTAGACCCTAAAGCCCTACAAATTGTCAAGGAACATCTAACAAAGTAATACAAACCCTAATGATCGAAAACAACAAACAATAACATATACCTACATACTCGAAGATTGAATAATATGTATAGTGGATCAAAAATACTCGAACGTTGGGCGCCATCCTATTACATAGGAAATTTCGACACTTATTCAACCTTCGAATATTCATATAATACACATAGAAAACTAATGATAATAATAATACACGTAATATTTTTATTAAGGTCTCCTAGAAACCTATCATACCTTCGGAGCGTCCATTTTATATGCCAAACGAATAAACAGAGTAAAATGACTGGAACAATAACCAGGAACTCGAATACAGGCCGACACTCTTTCTTACGCACTTCACACTCGAAAGCTTTATAAATTAGAGCTTGAAACAATTACAAGAAATAATCGAACAAATTCATTAACTAATTACTCAAAAAGGAAAAGTAAAAATTCGCACTAAAAGCATTCGAAACACAGAAACATACGCAACGAAAGATATTACAATACTGTTGCCTTAACCTACGCAGCAGAACACAACGTGAACAAGTTCTGATAAGGATATGCGCAGTACACGAATACAATAGATACTCTAGCAGTTTGGTTTTTCTAGGAACTCTTTTTCTATTCGATCACTCGAAGCTATTTTTATCTTTTTTCATATTTTTTTTTTCAACTCAAACTGTACTTCTTATAATCTTATAGCTAGTTTGTACTCGAATGCTCGAAAGCAATCGAAAACGTTTGGGGGGAGGAGAGAATTTAGTTGGCCTAATTATCTACTAACACAAACATATTTACACATATTTCAAGGTCTTTTGAGATGCAATTTTGTTCGATACATTATACCTTTACCTAGACAAGTACATTTATTTCGTTTACGCATTTTCATGCTCGTAAGTAGGTACAATTGACAGTGTGCTTGCTAGAAAAAACCTTCTTAACACGAATCTACGTAACCCATGTATCTACCTACTCGATACATGGTTACAGGCGGAAATTTTTCTATCCAGTTTCAACTGGAGACAGAAGGCTCACAAATGAAATAAGATTACTTATGGCCATGGAAATAAATTCTTCTCATTATTTTACTCAATAAAAAATTCAAATTATTCGAAATTTCTCGAATTTCAATTTTGACACAAATTTTCAAAAATGGTAATTTTTTGGGTAGGTCTTACCTACTTAAATTGACACAAACTTTAGCCCCACGTTGGGCGCCAATTTTAATTATCTGTGGTATAGGATTAAATAATTTTAATAAGGAATCATTTTTTGGGGAAAGCTTGGCGTGTCCAAATAGGTAGGTAAGGAGTTAGACTGGTATAACTAAATAGGATAAGTGGGTAATTCTACAGGAATTTAACATAAAGGAACCTGCCTATACTCCAGATAATTAAAATGTCTAAACAAGAGAGTAATTTATTTCCTATCATCGAAAAAGATTAGATAAAGGGACTATATACAAATAGGTAAATACCTATCAAAGTTCCAAAAGCATAAGGTGAGATCGTAACCTCTTTTAGGTGATAAGTATTTATTCGATTATAAAATATTATTCATAGGAATAATTACGATGTTAGACACATTAAAAATTTGAATCGCTTACTCGATTATCTAAATTTCTAAGAGCTAATAAAATATCATACCTGATATATTTAATTATTAGTTTCTAAACCTGACATTACCTTGACAATTTTGATTTAATAAACTAAGACGGAGTCAATTTCCATGACTATATAGTAGCCCTATCTAAGAAGAATTTTCCCTAAATTCACACCATTATCTAGGCGTGTGCCTAAGCACCGCCATTACTGGCTTACGTGACACAGGTCTACTCTTCCATAATTAAAACCGATTCAATCGAATTAAAACACGAAATCATTATCGAAAATTCAAACAAATTTAACACTCGAAACTAATTCATTTTATTCTTACTCGAAACATCATTAGAAAAATAAAAACATAAAAAGAAAAAGGATTAATTACAACGCGATCGCGTAACACTTCAAAACGTACGTACTAATCAACATTCGAATTATTATTATTACCTACTACGTTAGGTAGGACTTACCTAACGTCCATAAGTTCAACTTTTCCCCACTCTCATCACTTAAGCCCATAATCATTGAACAATATGTAGATAGGTTAATCTACCCAAATAAATTCAGGCAAATTAACATGACCTATGCTACAAATGAAATGTTCAGACAGTTTTTGACTCCATGAAATACATTCCCAGCATACTTGGTCTTTAAATTCTTTAATGAAATCTTCAGCCAGTTTTTGATGGCATGAAATCCAATGCCAATTTACTTGATCTTTGAATTCTCTAATGAAATGTTCAGACAGTTTTTGATGACCTGAAATCCAATGCCAATTTACACAATCTTTAAATTCCATGATGAAATCTTCTGATAGTTTTTGATAACGTGAAATTTCTTCCCAATTTACTTTGCCTTTGAATTCCCTTATGAAATTTTCTGATAGTTTTTGATAACGTGAAATTTCTTCCCAATTTACTTTGTCTTTGAATTCCCTAATGAAATCTTCTGACAGTTTTTGATGAACTGAAATTGCAAACCAATATACTTTGTCTTTGAATTCCCTAATGAAATCTTCTGACAGTTTTTGATGAACTGAAATTGCAAACCAATATACTTTGTCTTTGAATTCTCTGATTAAATTTTCTGATAGTTCCTGATTACTTGAAACATCATACCAATTTACATGAGAGAGTAATAATTTAAGATGCCCCTTTTCATTATTGATCATATTATTATTTTATAATAAGGAAAAAAAAATTTTAACCAAAGTTATTTATATTAGTGAAGAGAGAGTTTTCAAATGTGTGATAAAATTCTGTCTTTCTACTTCTAGTTTATAATGTCCCCAAGGTAAAGTTTCATTGTCAAATATACATCTCTTGTCATCAAATGGAGATAAACCTCTTTTATCTTGTTCAAATGTGTAAATATTATGATTTTTACTTTGTATAATTTTCTGCTTGAAACTCTTTGTTATTTTCTTCTCCAAGCATTCTTTATAATCATTATGGGTGATTTGATTTTTGATTACATGTTTCTTCACTCCTTTTGCTCTTTTCTTTTCATCTTCTTCAAATACTTTGATGGAGTACAATTTAGAAGCTAACCCTATGAATTCTTCAATACTTTTTCCTTTCATTTCATCTTTGAATTTACCAATAACTTTTTTATTAACTTGAGGAATACCATATATATTATTCTCAGGATAGTCTGATGTGTCAAATTCATCAATCATTCCTTTCATATCACTGTAAAAGTCTGGCGTTTTTATTGACAAAATTAATGAGTCTGTATCAGTATACAAAAGTTTAACATCATTTTTATATTCTCTCTTCAACCTATAATAGAAATCATACATCAATGTTTTTGAAATATCTAAAATAGAAACACCCACATAAATTGGTTGATTGAAATTGATGTGAGTTTTTTTCATGTGAATAGCTGCAAGATCTTCTGCAAAAAATGTTGATTTTACAAAATTTGGTTTTGAAACATACTTTGTATATTTTTTACCTTCACTAATCAATTTTATATCCACATGATTTCGCACATTCATCATTGTTCTACCAAAAACAGAGTTATTCATCAATTTAAAAAAGTCTTTTTCAAATTCATTTTTTGCATTTTGTCTATGCTTTGTATTTTTATCAATATATACTTTCATCCAATCTGATTGGTTGAATTGAATAACTCTGTGAATTTTTTCCAATTTCAAACCTGCTTCAAGAGCCTGTCTAAGATTCAAATAATGTAAAACATATTTCTTCTTATCATATAATGTTGTGAATAATTTAGGAAGTCTATTTTCATCAATAATATTTTCTGCACAATAAGGTAGATCAGAATGATAATCATGTAATGTTTCTGGATAGCTTAAATCAACTTCAAACAGATATCCTTTGCTTTGGTTATCTCTCATTTTCAAAATTCTACTGTAAGTAAAATCGTTTGGATTTGCCCACCAAAACCCTCCATATGGTAAATGTTTACTCATAGCCCATCCATATAAATTATTTGCATCCAAATACTGAATGAATGTTGATTCTTTATTTTTATCAAATTTTTCACCCATGTACTTATGATTGGCTTTTTCATATCTATTTGAACATTGGGAAATTCCACCACGCTTGGCATTTTCAAACATGTACAACATGTCTACATCAGTTATCAATTCCAATTTTTGTTTTGTTGTTTTCAACATGCAATCCCAAGCAAATCCGGGGGTAGTATAATACCAAAGTGGATCTAACTTGTAAATTTCAAGTGCAGTTTTTCTGAAATTTTCAATCACATCTGCTAGCAAGAGTACATCAATTTTATTGTACAACATTGTAAACTCTTTTAGATTTTTAATGTTAAACTGTTCCCAAATTTTTTGAGCACGTAAAAATTCCTCTTCATCTACATGCTTATCATTCAAGGAATTGTAGAAATTCTCCCTAGATGGTAACTCTTCCTCATCATATTTTTCTAATGAGTCCATATAATCATAAGGGTATGCCAATTTTTCAGTCAACAAATTGAACAATGAATCATTCCCAGGTGGTACTGTCTTATCAAACCATTTCTTCAAATTTTTGAAATGACACATTTCCAAGTTTTTAGCCAATTTAGAAAGTGGTTCAGATAGAAATTTGTATGAATCTAAAAATCTAAGTTCTATTTTACCCTCTTTTCCTGAATAGTGTTGAAACTTTACAACTTTTGAGAAGCTGATGTAAGATTCCTCATTATTTGGAATTAGTTTTAAATTATCTGTAGTTCCAGCAAATTCTTTGACTAATAAGTGGGAATCATAACCAGAAAAGTTGTGAAACAAGACGGGTATGAAACTAGGTACATTGTAATTCAAGTTGCAAAGACTATGAGCTGCACCTCTATATTCACCTGTTATATGGTCATGATCCTGAACTTTCTTTTTATTTTTTTCTTCATCATCTAATTTCTCTTTCAAATCTAATTCTAATTTCTCTAGTCTATCAGTCAGTGTTTGATCATCATGATACTTTAAAATATTTGAAGTAATTTCTATTTCTTTTCTCAATTTATTAATATTTTTTTCCATCATAGGTGGGAAATCACTCAATTTTCTTTCACAAATATGACATATTGTTGCTTCTTTATATTCACATTTTTGTATATTGGTCAGTTTCTTCATTTTTTTACAATTATATATGTATTCATTAGCAATACGTACTGCATCTTCTGATAATTTTTCACACAATACTTGAGGGGTATTACTTCCAAAATATTCAAACATGTTCTCTGATATTTCTCCATTCTCATATAAAATGTAATAAACACAACTAATTGGTACGTGCTCTTGAATTTTTTGTGTTTTAGCATCTTCCTCTACTTTAGTTTTTTCAAGTTTTCTAAGTATACACTCAAAATCAGCTATTATTGTGAAAGGAATTTTCATTGATCGATTATAGTTTGTAAATTCACAAATGTTATCACTTTTAAGAGGAAGTTTTACTGCAACTGGATCATGTACTTTACAGCTTTCTCTATGTTCTAAATATTTAACTTCACTGTAAAAATGACAAAGGCACCTTTTGCACAAAAAATGTATTTTTTGAGTGTTTTTGGTTAATTGACTTTTAATCAATTTTGTTAGATCCTTAATCCAACAGTAGTGAGTATTTCTATCATTACTCTCTTCACATAAATACAATAAATCAACATGTTTTGTTTTCTCTTCTTTAGTAATATGTAAGGGATAAATTTTATAACGATCATCATGATGATAAACATTAATAGATAATCCACCTTCTACCAATTTCAATTCATTCACTTTATTTTCAAATTTCTCTATGTCTTTAATTTTCATCGGAAATTCAATATCTTTCAAAGCTTTATCAAAAGTTTTCTCATATGCTTTGTACTTTATTATTTCTTGTGGATTATCTTTTGCAGGATATAAACATGCTAAAAGTGACCATAAAAAGCATTTATTATCAGTATTTTTAACATTTATAATTGCTTTCTTATCTTTTAAAATTTTTGGAAGATCAATATAGGAACTTGCTCTAAGCGGGTCATATTTGTTTATATTTACTCTAAAACTATTGATTGATATTATTCGCCATGGACTACCTGTTAATTCATCAATGATATTTTCATGTCTATCAAGTACACTCTTCATTAAAGTTGAAATTCCATTTGTTAATTCACTTCTATTAGTAATTCTATCATTCTTAGTTTGCAAATGTTTGTATGCAATTTTTGTTTCATCTCGAGTGTCTACATAAGTTGCAGAAACACAAAAATTCACTTTAATACCACTATGCTTTTTCATCCATTCTTGAAGTAAAGAACTAACATGTTTTTTCATAAAATGTAAAAACTTTGACATATCTTTAATATCCCAGTTATTTTTCATATCAAATTGAGCATGTCTTGATTTAAAATTTTCATCCACAAATTCCCATTTGGGCAGAGGTAATGTTTTATTTGAGTGAAAATCGAGTAACCTTTCTACTATTTGATCTTTTCTCAACTGTTTATTAATATTGAAATTGTTATCCTGAATAAACTCAATCAATTTCTTTTTTGATAATTTCAACAATTTTTCTCTATCAATATTAATAGCCTTGATTTTATCTTTGTTCACTAACAAATCTGATTTTTTCATTTTATCAACATTTTTCATTCCATACCACTTCAATTCCGTCTTTAATTCTTTCACATTAATCTTGACTTCATTGTGTTTCTTTGTTTTTAAATGTCTGGCATAGTTCTTGTATGTAATTTTACACATACACTTCTCACATGTTCTTAAAGGTGCTTGGTTATCCATTTTATTATAGTTATTCATTTTATTATTGAAATTGATTTCTTTAACTAATGGATCAATTTCTAAAAGATGGTGTACTTCAAATGCAAAAAAATTCGTTCACAGTGGAAAAAATTCATTAGTTAAAAGAATCAGTTTCTATGATAAAGGTGTTGGTGTTTGTGTTACCGCTTTATTAGAGATAATGTTTTCTTTAACTAGTGGTATAATGGTAATGTTGTGATGAAATTTTTGCATTTGTTTGAAATGTTTAAGTTTTGAATGAATTTTTGCATTTCATTGAAATGTTTAAGTTTTGAATGAATTTTTGCATTTGTTTGAAATGTTTAAGTTTTGAAAGAATTTTTGCATTTCATTGAAATGTTCAAGTTTTGATGAAATTTTTGCATTTCATTGAAATGTTTAGGTTTTGAATGAATTTTTGCATTTGTTTGAAATGTTCAAGTTTTGATGAAATTTTTGCATTTGTTTGAAATGTTTAAGTATTGCAAAAAATTTTGCATTTCATTTCAATATCTAAGTTTTGTAAATATTTTTGCATTTGATTGAATGAAAAACTATGTGAAGGTTTATGTGAAATTTTTCACATAAGTTTCCACATACTTTTGAATTTAAAAAGTATTGTAAGAATTCTTACTCCAGTGCCAGGAAATACATTTTATATCTACTAACAACCACCTGAAATAAAATATATCAATGAGTTTACAGTAGGCTCACAACGTTTTACCTAAATCCTTGTTGTGACTAACCAAACAATGTAGCTTCCTTGAGAAAACTCAAGCTCTTTGTTTACTTCACAATACAAGGGGCTCACATTTACGGACATTTGAAGTCCACGAGTGACAAATATTGGATTCAATGTTTCAATGAGAGAGACTTCTAAATCGTTTGGTTGGCAAGATGATGGCATACAGATGGCAAATGTCAACTTGTTTCTGAAAGGATAAAAGTCGTAGTTTGATAGAGTTTTATGCTAAGAAAGACCTAAAAACCCAATGTTTCAACCAGCAAGATATCTTCACGTAATACATACAGTTCTTCAGAGACTCCTGACTATCTTACTGACTCTATCTTTCACTAAATGTTAATTTACACCACGAATACGATAAAAAGGTTCTTTACACGAAATAAACGATTCCACCATTAAACACTACACGATTTATTAGTATTTAAAGGTAACAATCAATTTAGATAACTTTGTATAAAGAAATAACATATTTTATACGCGAATTCGCAAATAATTAACAAAGTACAATATTAACCGATATAATCACGATGTTTGACAAAATTAAAACGTTCCTAGTTCTTGCTAACAACATACTAGACCGAGCCAACATTAACCAACCTTAATTTCAACAAGTTCCCCTACCTATCATAGGTACCTATCCTATCTCCCTTCTCTAGGTTATTCGTGGTACTTCGCCTATTTACGGTTATGGTACATGGATTATTACAAGGAATAATCGTGAGGATTATTCCCTGCAATACAGGCCATATATACTATGACATATGCCCCAATTCGTGGACCCATGAGGTACGCGACCCCTCGAGTCCCCGAGCTGGGGCACGGATTCTAGTCTTATATATGGACTGGAATGACATATCATTCCCTACTGCCCCTCCGTGCTCATTGGTCGGACGAGACCAAATGATCAGTTTTTCTCCAGGCAATGAAGAATGATTGACTCAGTCATCAATTGAGTAATCAGATGTGAATGTAGTCTGATATTAAACCCTTCCGCATCAGATTTCTCCGATACGCCGGCGAGTTATATTCAGCAACAAACACACCGGATATTCTCATCTCGTGAGATAAAATCAATCTGATGTGAAAAATGTCTAACAGACAGTCGAAATGCACTACAGACAAAACATGACATGTATCGGTAGGTTTGAAATAGTAAGTAAGTGTAAAGTGTAAAAGCTTCATCGAACGTATTTATCCTTAACTGTCATTTCTATACCAAATTTTATTTGAAAATTTCTCAGTACCATTTTTCTAAGTAGCCTAAGCTATGAAGCCCCGGTAGGTAAATGTGAAAGTGTTTCTATTCAAATTTAATTTGGCTCAGTCTATCTCATCTAACATTTTTCTATCTCTGATTATGAATTATTAATGGGATTTTAACAAAGAAGGGGGGAGAGAAAAAGATTTACAAAAAGAAATACTTGTATAATAAATAGAAAAAATCGTAATATGCGTACCATGAATATATCAACTCCTTCTTTGAATCAAAAGCAATTACAATCGTGAATCCCTTTTCACTTTTCAATATTATTTTACCTTTCTTTTATGCGTACCTGCATTAATCATGTAATATTTTCCAAAAATAACGATAATCATGGAATCGTTGAAAACGTATTGAACGCGTGGAAATGGGCCAACGAGAGCGAATTCATTTTTACCATGTTACAAGACGCCGATTTGAATACCAGACAGAGAATCATACGGATGAAATTCTTCACCGATCATTGCGACGAGTTACTCTCGAATAACAACTTATCGATTATGAATCGTTTAATCAAACTGTGCCTTCCCAACATCGAAGAAGCGTTCGAATTCAAGTGTAATCTGGCAATTAATTCGAAATGAGTTAAAAAAAATTTCAAATTTTTGTAAAAAAGAAAAAGTAAAAAACATAACTTCTACAGCGTCCTTGAAAACAATACAACGACATAAAATAAAAAAAATGACATAAAATACAGCATAAATGGGTAAAAAATAATACAAGGAGAAGTTCATATTCTCTCCTTCTGTTTATCTTCGTCGATGTGTACTCCATATAACTAGGTACGTGACCATTCCCGAACCTCAGCGAACTGCTTACGATGAGTTCGCGCACGTTGTAACAAACCTCTTCGTGAACTGAATCACACGTACCTGTTAGTTTAATATGGATCGCAAAGCGTCCGATGATTAATAATACACATATCATGGAGTCCGCATCTCCAAGTAATAAACAGAATTTGATAAATAAGAAACAACTCAAAAATATACCAATTGGTGAATTCACGTTTTGACCTGTCTAAGCGGAGATTTTAGCTATAACAAAACAATGCCGGTAGTAAATTTAGATGAGGTATCAAAGAGAGAGAATGCAACTATCGTAAAATAAATGAACAGCCTTCTAAATCAAAATTGATCTACATTCAACGCCAAAGGAAGAATCAAACAAAAAAATCAATTCGAACCCACAATCTCTTTGCACCACATCTACCTTTTATACGATAAAACAGGTAGTTAGTTTGTCAAATGACACCGGACTTCGTACCACGCTGTGAGTAAGTGATAACATATCATGTTGATAACATAATAATTTTCGACGTAATTGTTTCTTATTAATTCGATATCTTACTCACAGCTTTCATCTCAGCGCCTCATACTTACTCATTGGTGTTCGGGAGGCTGCTCGTCGTCATCTGTTTCTTTACCTACGTACGTGTGATCGAATATACGTCATAGTCGTTGTAGCAGCTCCCGAAACACCGCTGATGGATATCGAGGTGCATTGGACTCCAATCGCACCATCCGATTCGCCGTCGCAGCTCGAACTGGATGAGTTATGAAATGGTATTCAAACCCATCCAATTGTAGCGCCGATGTCCAATTGTCACCTAAAACTGAAAGAATCTGTACACGAGCTTCAGGCATATTATGGTAAGTAATAATTGGCAGTACATAAAGCGACGCTACACCACGATCGTACAATACACGAATTAGAGTTTCAAATTGCTCGCGGAATACCTGTTGAGGAGTACCAAGCCACGCATCCGTATTCCCAATTGATAATAGGATACGAGATGGAAGCTCTCTGTACTGCGTCAACGTTTGTATCAGGTTGTCTACCGTCGCGTCATACTGATAAATATCCGAATTCATATCGGGCGCAAACGGTCGATTGTTCGTAGCGTACACCACGATGCCGTATATGTAGCCGTCTCCTACGAGCAATATATTATGTATGAACAGAGTCATCCTTAATACATGATGTTCTATTCTGCCCGCCAGTACCAGGTCGTTCGGATGCGGGCCAAGCGGGACAAACGGTAATAGGGCTCTAGCGTTCGACTGAAACCTATTGAAAAATATCCTATACTCTGTATTATACCTGTCTGTAAAACCAGACCATGAATAGCAATACAGTGAAACAATCCGATTTACACGTGGATCACGAATACCAGCGTGTCCCCTTCTAATAGCATTACCATCTCGTCGTAAATGGTGGTGAATTATCGTTCGATGAAAATTACCAGAGCCATGAAAAGGTGGTGCTGGCATGGCTGCAATTTGTTCATGTGATACTATCGGACGACTATTAACTGTCACTGTATTTGTTGCAGAAACCTGAGATACCGTTACCGAACAATTCGACGAAGTTATCTGACCATTAATGAAGTTTTCCGGTACTCTATCATTATTACCAATTGAACCGCTCAATGTTGGCATACGGTACGGTGGCGGCGGAAGGTTAAAGGAAGTTGTTACTACTACGTTAATCGATGACTGCGATGTGTTTTCCGAACTACTGCAACCGTGCACAGCATTCGTACTCACAGCGTTCAAATTTACTCTAATCGTCACATCGGAATGCGATGAAATCGTTATCGGTACGTCCACGTTACTACCCCTATCACTTACACCTAGGTTCAATGGCTGTGCTTCGGCTGTCTCTACCTGTAGCAATCGTCGTAAGTTTTCTTCCTGTTGAAGATGATCGAACGTACGTCGTTCGTCAGTCGGCGTGACCACTGGTGTTTTGGTAATTTGGTCCGACGTTCTTTTTAGAGATAGATTTAGTCCCGAAGTCGTAGCAACAGCCGAGGATGCAACAGCCCTTGAAATTTTATCATAATTTCTAGCCATTGCTTGATCACGAGTCTGTAACAGCTCGCACATCTTCGTCAGATTTTGGTTCTCCTCAGACAGAGCACTCAGAGATTCTAAAAGAGATGAGATTTGCTCACTCCTTGATTTCGTCAAACCTTCGTTAACTTCTTTCTCATGTCGTACCTGTTCTCTTAAACTCTCTACCTCGAATCTCAACTTACGCTTTTCATTCAGACACTCATTCAGCTCCGCTGAGTTACTCATACCACAGTCTATTGTTTTTGTAAAAATAGGCACATCGGTCACCTCTGTGAATTTTAATACCCGTTCGCACGATTTTACCTTACAGGTGCTGTTCTGAGACTTCCACTGAGCTAAAAAACATTCCGGATGGAATGTATGGAGACACTGTGAGATGGACATAAATGTTGGCTGCGATGTTATATCCAAATTCACCGGAGGCTCGGCTATATTTCCCCCGCAAACAGAACAGCAGATGACAGTCACCGGTGCCATTCTCGACCTATCGTGAGTGCAAAGTATACTAAATTGTAATTTTATTCGTTTATTTTAAATTCGAGTATGACAACGACGATCAATTTGTTGAAATTTATTGATTATCCGTTAATATCAAGTAAACCGTTGATTTGTATTTGATCGTCGTGTAATCACACCACCGGTATCATTCAGTGTACAGAAAAATGATGAAATAAATACCTTTAGAAATACTCGAAGACGGTTAACGATGAAAACCAAACAAATAATGTGAATTCGCTTCAATCACACTGCTCAAGACACGAATTCGTACTCAAACGCTCCCGAAACCACTCAAAATCGCTAACGCAAAACAGTACCTGTAATGAAACATCCACTTCGAACGCATACAAAAGCAAGAATAATCTCGATCGATGAAAGCAACTTAACTCGATGGCTGAAGTGGCTGTTATCTCTTTGCGGCCGGAAAAGTATGGCGTATAGCGTATTGTTCGAAAGTATCTGGCCGTTGAAATTTTGCACCACTAACTGGTTTCAAATCCCTACATACTATCCATCGTTATCTGCTCTTATCCTGATACTCGCACCACTTTGCTCCATACTTTTTACCTCGTACATCGAACATGTTGAGAAATGAAACAACTATTCCGTTGAAATGAAACCGAATCTCTTTAATTACGCAAAATTTATCAGAACTATGTATATGGTATCACCATTAATTATATAAAATTAGATCGTAATTCTAAACGGCCCAATCAAAACTGAGTAAATTTTATCTTCGTATTGTTTTCATGCTAAATTAGCCTCGAATGAAAACCGCAACAGAGAAGAGAAAAAAAATAAAGAGAAAAAAAAATAAAAAGAAAACAATTCTATTCTAACTAACGTGAGTAACTAGTAACATAACCAACGACTAATCAATAATATTCAAGAAGTAGGAAGAAAAATAAAAAGTTAAAAAAAATGTACATCTTCATAAACTCAAAGAATGACTAATAATAACCGAACCATTACCGAACAAAATATTTTATGGTTTAATTAAACCACTGTGGGAATAAGATCTTGGTTTCATTAATCCTTTGAAAATCTAAATGTATCATTTTGCTTTGATGTAGCAACATTCGTCGATTCTGGATTTCAGGTATCAAAAATTTCATTTGAATTAACGGAGTTAAAAAGTTTCGACGATAACCACAGTGTCTTTCTTCGAATTCGATCACCTTCGTTTCACGCTGATTTTCGATAATTGCCAAGTTAAAATTCTTCCAGAATAAGAAGCGATGATATCTGTACCATTTAGATAACAATGGTACATTTCGATCAAAGTTTTTATCAGCCGGACTCATGAATACTTTTTTACTTCCATCTCTCGTTGTAATTTTTATTATTTCTCCGAACATATCCACGCAATCGCTATCTGGTAATACATCAGGATTCTTCTCAAACCGCGACTTAACATCAAACGTGAGACTACCGACATATTCTTCGAATGTTTTGTTTTTATGAGTACCACTTATTTTTGAGAAGTCATTCACAACTTTGCTCGTCCATTCGTCTGGAGGAGTCCACGTACGGTTAGCGTTGATTATCTCACTCGAAGAGTGCATCGTGTTTTCAAATGTCGATGAACTTTCATCATCCCACGGCTCTTCTCCGAACGTATTGCCGGTATGATCGCTCCAATCCGACGAAATAGTTGGACTCACTTCCCTAACACCAGCGAACTTCATCTTTACTTTAATAATCAAATTGCACGAAATTAAGATCAAACGCAAATTGTCGCTACTAAATCAAAACCATCAAAGTAAGCAAACGAATAATGCTAGTAACGCTACCGAAGCCAACTATATACTTGAAACATGTGTGAAGGTGAGGGCGAAGAAGGCAGTGGGGTATTCGAATTTTGCAACGTGATGAACAGCTGTCTGTACAAGCGTGAGGCGGATGAGGTGCTGAGCTATAGATGGACTAACGGTGGATGTGGTGACTGAGATTTCTTATCAATGTTTGATTTTTGAAATTAATCGATCTTTTTTCAACTTATTTAAGTACTGAAGATGTTCTAACTTTGCTCTCTTCCATTCTATTGTTTTCTCACACATCATCTTTTCTCTAGTCCATACAAAAGGTGTATCTATACGCGGGAATTGTTGTTCCATCGAAATTTCCCTATTCAAAAATCGAACCATTTTCATCTTAACATCTTTTGATAAATTTTCATCTTTACGAATCATTTTTCTAATTGTGATCATTGAAGCAAATTTGAATCTCGGTACGTACATCGCGTAATATTCTTTGTAGAATTCTATCGCATTGAAATTTGATAACGTAGCTAAATCGTTCAACTTCAGTGTTAAACGATCGTTGATAGAATGACCGGTGGTGTGAATAGGTATCGTTAACTTAATATCCCTAACTCTATTGAAACCTCTTTTACGTGTTTTTAGTTTACCAGCTTGTATGTCAAAGTCTAATAATTTGATCTGTTTTGCAGTTTCAAGATTACATGAATAATTGTTCGAAGTACCCGGCGACGTAATGGGACCATTGTTACAATGTAACAACTCCCGACGAAGACCAGGTAAATTCTCATCTAGATATTCATGTTTTCCATCATTTGCTATATCTTTTACGAACTTCCACATATTCGGCTGTATTTCTCGATACCAACGAGAAATTCGTTCGTTATTTTTATAATTTATTGTCACGTAAATTGTCTCATTGTTATGACCTAACGATGGTATATGTTTTTGTAATTTTTTGTTAATTTTAACTGTGTTCAACTCCATTTTTCTTAGATCGGTAACGTGAATTCACTCTTTTGATGATAAAAAAAAATAAAAAAATGTTCAAAATCGTGAATAATAGAAGCGTGCCCCAAATGATTTTAGAATCGAACCTGCAACAAACAAGTAACCAAAACAATACTTGTTTTATTGAAACGTACTACATAAGGCAAAAAACAACAAAATTAGTCTAAATTTATAAATTTTGATTTATACATTCGCTAATGAGCGTTAATCTACACTTTCCCAATCGATATCTTCATCGTCGGTTTGTTCAGGGGAATTTTGATTATCAGAATTAGCGTCAGTATCCGTATTTGTATCATTATCGTTCAAGTTAGATTCAGTTTCTTTATTAATTTTGGGGGGTCTTCCTCTACCTCTTTTTGGTACCATAGTTGTTAATGGTATATCTGTTTTGGGTTTTGGAGGGCGACCTCTACTACGCTTAACTTGATTCGCAGAACTTGCCCCTGATGAGTCATCATTATTTTGAACTGAATTTTGTTCCAGAGAATCGCGTAATGCTTGCCTTCTAGCTGCTCTTTCATCTCTCGCATCTTTCATCTGTTGTATAACTTCATCTACAGCATTCTCATCGACGGTAAGTTCCACGTTGTCATCATTTTCAAATTCGTTAGCGTTTGTATTTGCTGTTAAAAAATCACGTATTTTTTCTTCTAACGTTCTTTTATCTAACTGTGAAATGAGACAAGGATCTGTTTTTAATTCCTCAAGTTGTTCTGCTGATGCAAATAACGTTATTTGTCGAATGTTCGAAATAGTTGTGTAATTTTGTTCGTGAGTATGCATCAGCATATAACTGTTAAAACTAGTCTTTTTAATGATGTTATACGGTCCTGAACGTTTAGCGTATAATTTCCCCGAAGTGCCTCGATCGAAGCTAGACTGACGGTGTTCATTCAATAAAACCAAATCGCCAGGTTCCAACGGGGTTGGATCAGCATGTGCTTTATTGAACAAATACTCATCATGCATACGCTTTTCCAAACGTTTAGCTCGAATGTAATTTTCAATAGCTTGTTTTCTAGACATATCTTCAATCTTAATACTCATTTTCTCCTGAGTGTATACTGATTTTTTAGCTAAATTATCAGCGATAATATTCGTGTAATCAGTTTTCCTAGCATAGACGTGTAAAATTTCGCATTGTTCAAATTGTTTACGAAGTTTCATAATTTTTTCAAACAGAGCTTTATGATGAACGATCTTTTTTCGACTGTTTTTCCAACCTTTCGCGATCCAGCTGGCTATGTTTACGTTAATTGCATTTACTAGGTATTGTGAATCAGTATAAATCCTTACTTTTTTAATACCGTTAAAAAGTAAAATTTCCATCGCGAAAATTACCGCTACTATTTCGGCCAAATTATTTGAATTTGCGAAATCAGGATGATTTATACGTTCAGAAACGTTTTTTGTAGTTGTCAAAGAAAAACAAATTCCAATACCACAAATAGCATCAGCCGAGCCGTTTCTGGAGCAAGCTCCATCCGCGGTGACTCGCACATATCCATCTGGTTCGTGAACTAATTCATCATGTAAAAATTTCACTTGCAATAATTCAGCAGATGACACTGATTTTTGTTGCATAACATCAGCTTTTGCAAGCGTTTCTCGTAATGCATTCCAAAAGTTGAACTTAGATTCTCCCTGTGGAATTTTCAGTAATAATACATCATCAACTCCCCAAGCTTCGTAAGGTTTATAGCCAAAAGATGTTGGTGTGTTATTCAATTCTATTTCAATTTCTTTGATAAATCTATGCCAACCGTAATGAGATCTATACACATCGAAATTTCTATTTAATTTTAATCTTAACTTATCGCCAATTATACGCATTGTTCTTTCGACCATATTTGACTGAGGATTATAAGCAGTCGTATGACCCGCTTTAATTTCATGACTCTGTAATAAAATATGCCATGCGTCAGATGTAAATTGGCTCCCATTGTCAGTTATTATTTTGTTAATTTTTACATTATATTTTTTTATAATTTCAATGACTTCTTCCATAGCTTTATTAACGTGACTTTGTTTTATGTTAGGTAAAGTTCGTATCCAAGTTCGTGAAGTAAAAACGTCTTTGATAACTAACAAGTATTTTGGCTTGCCCCTTTCGTTTGCTACGGGACCGAAAATATCGACACAAAGAACATCACCTATGGAAAACGCTTCGGTTTGTGCATATTCTAACCTTTTATGCATTGCATAGTTTTTATTTATTTTACATACGATACAGATGTTGCTTAATTCACGAATATATTTTATGTGATTAGGTCGAAAATACATGCGTCGAAAAATGAGCTCCATTTTAGCAGTACCTACGTGTCCATAAACTGAATGTAAGTATGTTACCGTGTCTGCAAATAAAACTGCCGGTAAAACCGGTACTTTTGAACCATCTTTATGCTTTTTGTATAAAATTTTGTGCCCCCGTACGTCATCTTCTAAACAATAATTTTTCTTTTTTGTATTTTGTACATTTTGCAAATGTTTATTGTTCGCAGGTATGACCATTTCAAGACCTTCTATAATATCCATGCATAGTGGATCCTGAATCTGAAAGGCACTTATATTATCCAAATTCTGCAATAATTCAGGTATTTGATTTTCAATAAATTCAACCGCTAATGTAGGTAACGATGTAATCGGAAATCCTATCCTACCAATTGTGAGTTCGGGAGCCTGAATCTCGTAAAGCTTTTTAGTACCCATTGCCAAATCGTATTTTAGATCAAAACAATTTAATTGCGTAATCCATGAAGCCGCTTTTCGATGTGTAAGCATCAATTTACGAAATTGATTAACAATAGGTAATAAATTTGATCGTACGTGTACGACTTTGCCGTGTAACCAAATTTGTAATTTTTTAATAATTTTCACTAATGCGAGCATTTCTCTGTCGTACATCGTATAATTCTTTTGATGATCTTTCATTGAAATGCTTGTGTACATGATGACTTGCGGTTTGTCATCAACGTAGTGAAACAAACAAGAGTTCATCGCATCGTCCGTTACTAAAGTATCTAGATGTAACTCTAGATCATCGTTTGGTGGATGTAATACGAAATCTTTTTTGTATTCTCGCATTAAAATTTCAAAAGCTTTTTCTTGATCAGGCCCCCACTCCATGTCTTCGCTATCACCTTTCATTGCATCGTAGATTGGTCGAAGAATTTGTTGGTAACAAGAAATAAATCTACCGTAGAGACCCGTGAGACCTACTAGGCGTAAACCATCTTTTTTCTTTTTTAATTTAAATATACCAGTTTTTTTATTGGTATGTTTTTCCACAAAAGCATCGATTTTCTTCATTTTATCGATGTGTTTAGCGATTTCATCTTTTTTAATAACGAAACCTAAATGATTAATTTTTTCTACGAAAAATACGCATTTATCGGGATTTAACGTTAAACCAAATTCTTTTATTCGATCTAAAACTTTGAATAGTCTATCCCTACATTCTTCAAAACTATCTCCCCAAATTTTCACGTCATCTACGTATTTGCTAACTCCGTCTTGATCTTCAATTACTTCATTGATCATATTAACAAATTCCCCACTTGAAATTTTTGTTCCAAAAGGCAAAACGTTAAATTCGTAGACTTGACCATCGTATTGGAAAGCAGTATATTTTTTCGATGATTCTGTCAGAGCGATCTGCCAGAATCCTGCTGTGAAATCGAGAACACAGAAGACTTTTCCAACCGCACCCTCGAAAATATCACTATCCATTGTTGGAGCTTCAGTCAAAACGCTCATTAAAAATGAATTTAATTCCCAAGCATCCAAACATAAGCGAATTTCACCACTGCTTTTTACTACAGGAGCTAATGTATTGATATACGTGGAATTGGAGGGTCGAATGAGTTTTAATTTTAACATCTTTTTTATTGCTTTGCGAAGAGCCTTACGAAGATGACGTGAAGGTCTAAATTTTTCACCATACCATTGCTTATCGTGTTCACCATTTTTAGTATTAAACCGAAATTGTACTTCACGACCTTTGCATAAACCGGGAAAGTAAGACATAAGCATTTTGTAACGTTCTTCAAAAGTTTCAAATGTTTTATCAGCGATATCTTGAGTAGTTCGTCCCTCAACAACTGCTTGGTCACAGTAACGCCTAAAATTTTTTAATCCTACCTCGGGACCTCTATCTTCGATAATATCCTCATCAGGATTAGGAGCTTTTCCAGAATATTTTAAAGTTTTATGAATAACCTCGTGAACGTATTTTTCTGGAATTTGAATCCTGAACAAAGGCATAGCGAAATCAAAATCTTTCGGGTCTACGTACGGTAGTATTTGAGTTTTTATTTTATTTCTACCCTTAATATACGCGGCTTTAGCAGGTACCGTAGCATGAATTTGTAATTTATTCATCGTAGCTCTACCTATAATTAACGAATGTTCATTAGACTCAACTACAAAGAAAAGAAGTTGAAATTTCATTTCACCAAATTTTAACTCTATTTGAACTATCTTTTTCATGCTACTTAATAGCGAACCATCTGCCAATTTTAACACTACTGGTCGTAACAAGCCTAAATATCGTACCGTGTCTTTTCCACACTTACGTGTCAAATCTTCAAGCGTAAATTTTGAAATTACATTAGGAATAGCACCACTATCTAATTGAGCTAATATGTTATGATCTCCTACTCCTAATTTTACTACGCATGTAGGTACTAAGTTAATTTGTTCAGTAGACATAAAATCAATTAAATTTCGATGAATTTTTATGTCATTTGCAGCAGAATTATCATTGGGATCAACTATAAGTGTATTCAGTAGCGGATATGTAGTTTCATCTTCGTATTCAGAATCCAAATCAGATTCGTAGAAACCATCATTGTCAGAATCGTTAGCGTATAAACGTACAGGTATTTTATCGTTAACTGTGTCATTGTTTGAGTCAGTGTTAGGGTGGGACGGGTCAATTGTAACATTTTTTACAGGTAATTGAACAGGATTTGGGGGGGTATCAGACGTGGTTGTGGTAGTAACCGGTTGTTCGACGTCTGAGGTATCTTCGATAGTTGGTGGGGGATCGGAGTTCGGATTTTTAAACGAATGTTTCCTATATTTCAAATTCCATTTATGATCATTAGGCATTTTTACCAAATCACTTTTTCTTTCTGGTTTTGTTCGGGGAATACTCGTATATAAATTGTGAATACGTAATTCTTCTAGCATAATAGGCCATAATTCTTTTAACGATTGTTTTGAAGGCGAGTATCTACGTTTTTCTTCCAAAATTGTAAATTTCTTATTTAATGGTATTACGTGATTTTTATCATCAATAGCTGCACGCGGATACGTAATTCCCTTTTTACTCGTGCCTTTTTCGCATTTGATGTAACTTAACGCAGGAGCTTTCCAGTATCGAATACGTTTATCCATCATTAATTTTCCAAACATTTGCCTATAAGCTATGTAACGAGATAAGGGAACACCTTTTTCTTTAGCTAGTGTAGGTTTGACAATTGGAAAAATCATAACAATTTCAGTCGCTCCTTTTTTACAAAATAAATCGACAATTTTTACAAGATCTTCAAAAATAACGTCATAAGGTCTATTTGAATGATTGATTTCGACTTGACCACAAGAAATAATAAATTTAGTTTTGGTAAACTCCAAATCTTTGGTACGCCTATATAATTCAGACATGGAAATTTGATTATCAATATACGCAGGTAATGGACCTGTAGGATTTTTTTCGTTCATTTTTATTAAGTAAATCACTCCATCGCCCACCAGCTCATACTCATCGAAAGGACTTAAATCGAGAGCTAATGAGCCGCCAGAAGTTGCTCTCGTGAGCTTCCGCCGACCTAGTTTCCCGCACCTCCTTCGCCATTCTCCTCCTCTTCTTCCTCTTCCTCATCATCCTGATCACTTTCATCCTTGTTGAAACCTAACGCTTTCATAGGCAACGTGTCGTGACCAGTTTGTGCACGAAGCATTTTAGCATATTCCCTAACCAATTTCGCTATTTGATCAGGGTTCATATTGCTATCTTTATTTTGAGAAGATCCAGAATAATTACCAGAATTTGGTTTAGGTTCAGGTTTGGGGGGAGGTTTGGGTTTTCGTTCGTAAGGAGGTTCAAAATTAAGGGGTTGTGGCCCTATTGTTATAGGTGCTAAACGAGTGGGATCTTCTTGAATTGTTTGAATATTCGCCAATACTGCCAAGAATTGGGCCTTGTCATGTATAACAGCACGAAGTCTCGTCCTATAAGGTTCAGGTGCCTTTTCTGCCATGTCACTCATAACTGCATTAGGCACTGCCCATTCTACGTGACTTAACGTTTCCAACCATTGTTTGTAAAATTGCGCAAATGTACGAGCATTTGCGAAGTGTTTGCAACGTAGATTAAAATAATCTTTCGCCTCGTTTTGGCACTTTTTATCCCAACATTGGATTAGAAATGATTCTTTTAACTGCTCAAAACTATCATATAAACCTACATCCAATTTCCACGCTTTTATTCCCTCAATTTTATCACTAATACAACCGCGAAACGTAGCGCATAAATGGCTGTCAGGAATATTTAAATCTTTTACGTGGTTTTCGAATTCTTTTACGAAATAATGTGGGTGAAAACGGTTCGACGCATTATAACGAATACCACTATTTTTCATAGTTTCAGCATCAATTTTCACACGATAATTGGATGAATCACTTGAGCCTCCGCCATTACCACCTCTTTGTTTCCACTTTTTCAGATCTAAAACGTCCTTACCCGTGGCTGTCATAAACGCAGCAATGGTTTTAGCGTGTTCAGCCTGTTTCTCTCTATGTTTCGTGAGATCTGTATCTAACATCTGCACTTTCGGTTCAATATCCTCCTTAAATTCCTTGAACTCACTTTTTAACCCTTCATGTTCGTCATGCTGATTGTTTAAATCATCTTCGTGCTTTCCCAAACGAGTTTCTAAATTCTTTTTATACGTTTCACGTTTTTGTTCATCCTCTTTATACGTTTCATCGATAAATTTTTTGACTTTTTTCTCAGTAGAAGTCGCTTGCTTCTTTACTTGACCGATAACTATATCCTGATCTTCAGTTTTCTTTCTTAATTCTTTATTCTCAGCCTCATAATATGTAAGCAACGAATTGCTCCATTTCGCAAGATCTTCTACCTCAATACCTTCTTCCTCCACAGGCTTAGGTTTAAGACGTTTCGGTCTGCCACCTGTATCCACCTCCTCCGCATTCTGATTACCTTCCTCTGTATAATCGTCTTCATACATATCGTAAGATTCGGTTTTCAACTCACGAAGATTACGAAAATATTCCGATCTCACGTCTCTACTTTGTGATAAATATTCAGTCACTCTTTTTGATGACTTCGGGGGTGTCTCAGTTTGGTCAACCGGAGGTGAAAATATTTTAATTGATTTAGAAATTTTGAAAGATCGTAGTACTCAAGCAATAAATAAAATTCTAGCCAAGCTAAGAGAATCAACGGTGAAAAACTAGGGTATCGTATGAATACAAATAATAAAAGTAACAAGAGCTGAACAAGAACGAGAAAATCAACGGTGAACAAAACTGTACAGACTCGTGAACAGGCGGCAACGATGTACGTGAAAAAATAAGCACACCAACGAAGTAAAATGTTCATGTATAACGATAGAGATAGCAACGTGGCACGAATTTGACCTTGGACACAACTAACACTATCCTACTAAGCTCATAAACGAGTTCAACAATGCACAATTTTTCAGACCATAAACCTGAACCAAATAAGCTCATAAACGAGTTCAACAATGCACAATTTTTCAGACCATAAACCTGAACCAAATTGGAAAAATATCAATAATTTCACCAATTTTGGTCCGATTTTCTTGATCCAAAAACGAGAATAAATAATTTCTTAAAATCTAATTAGCTAATAGGAACGTACCTATTTTGCTAGTAATACTTAATCTAACACGTTTTTGACCAAGTAGACGAATTCGAGCATACTTGTATCAAAAACGAACACATAAAATACAAAATTTATACACAAATAAATAAAATATGATACTTTATTTACACGTTTACAAGTATCTTACTCTGGGGTGGAGTTTTTCTCGTATTTTGAGGTCCTCTGGATCGCGAAAAGAACTCAGATTCGTGGTACTAAGTAACACTCTCGAAAAACGACTCAAAAAACACGCGATTGGGCGCCAAATGAAAGGATAAAAGTCGTAGTTTGATAGAGTTTTATGCTAAGAAAGACCTAAAAACCCAATGTTTCAACCAGCAAGATATCTTCACGTAATACATACAGTTCTTCAGAGACTCCTGACTATCTTACTGACTCTATCTTTCACTAAATGTTAATTTACACCACGAATACGATAAAAAGGTTCTTTACACGAAATAAACGATTCCACCATTAAACACTACACGATTTATTAGTATTTAAAGGTAACAATCAATTTAGATAACTTTGTATAAAGAAATAACATATTTTATACGCGAATTCGCAAATAATTAACAAAGTACAATATTAACCGATATAATCACGATGTTTGACAAAATTAAAACGTTCCTAGTTCTTGCTAACAACATACTAGACCGAGCCAACATTAACCAACCTTCATTTCAACAAGTTCCCCTACCTATCATAGGTACCTATCCTATCTCCCTTCTCTAGGTTATTCGTGGTACTTCGCCTATTTACGGTTATGGTACATGGATTATTACAAGGAATAATCGTGAGGATTATTCCCTGCAATACAGGCCATATATACTATGACATTTCCATCAACCCTAGCAGGATTTTCTTGGTACTGCACGATGAGATCATGAAACATGTGTTTAGTGATAATAGCAACATATAAGGTAGAAGTGTTTATATGTACTTATTGTACTTATCATCTGTGATCAAGAGGTCTGCCTACTTACCATCGTTATGGCTTCCCCAGAAAAAATCAAACCATTAGGTATTTCAACGATCTCATTCTGTAACGTATGCGAATCATATAGAATTGCTTCAACGAGGCAGTATTTTCCATTGAACCCATTCGAGGAAATAGTCAAACATTCGTCATATTTTCCCATATAATTTACTGCACTAGAAAGGATACCATCTACTGGCCATTCTGATGACTCCATCACTAAAAAAAAAAAAATACCAGAAAAAGGACTGATGTAAATTTTGATATGCTTTGGGAGCACAAATGTGATTTTTTTTGAAAATTTAAAACGAGAGAAAAAATTAAAAATTTGCATTTTTCATAATCTTTGAGTACCTATGTATTATAATTAGTATTTCTAGAATTTTTCTGTTTAATTTTTATATTCTGAATTTTTTTTTTTTATCTGAACATTTTTCAATAAATTTAATAATACGTTTCTTGAAATTTTATTGCATAGCTCTGTAGAAGAGAACCAACAAACTATGCCAAGGCAAATTTCAGCTGCTGAAATTCATTTCTCAATTCTTGGAGAATTTTTAAAATTTTAAATTTGGTCCATTTCCAATGAAAAAATCAAAATTTCATCAATGTTACATCGAAGACTAAAATTTGGTTTAGGAATGCCCCACTGAGCAGTGAACCCAAATTGATCAGTGCTCAGTGCAAATTCTATATTTTGAGCTCCACTTATGAAATTTTTCGTAAACTAGAAAATCCGGGAAAACCCAAAACAGCATGAAACCATCATCAATCGACTTGAGAGGTCAAAAACGAGGTAAAATCTGATTATTGCTTTTCGGGTAAATTAGATCCAATTGTTGGGAAAGCCGAATTTTTTATTTTGTTCAAAAATAACGAACTTGGCACAACTTCACTTGTATATCTACAAAATAAGTAGTAAAAAATTACAACTTACTTTTGATTGCCCAAGCAGATTGATTTTTCAGATGCGATCGAAACAATTCGAAGTCCTTTTTGCATTCGATATTCACATCTGGTCCCATTTGAAATTTCTGTCGCGCTTCGAGAAACAATTGCGAAATCCACTTTCTTCGAGGAAGTGCTGGTTCAGCAGACTGAGAACACCGATAATCGACATCTTTGGACGTTGACTTGATTTCACGTTTGGTACACTCGGTGGTATTTTCTAGCGATATCGTGAAAGACAACCCATCGATAACAAAATAAGCCAAAATCACTCTCTTATAATAATTCATTATGTTCAAAAAAAAAAAAGAAGTAGGTAGGTACATAGAAGATTTTGCAGATAATTAATTTAGATGCATAAATTTAATATGTACGAGTCTTAGATCGTGAAAATGCAGTGTTTTTCAATTCAACTTGGTAGGTACTTGGCTAAGGAATCACGGCCACTTTTTCACAAGGAAGGATGGACTTGGACTTCTCGTTCCCTCCTTCGTGAGAGTTATTAAAGCAAATTATTTATTGTAGTTCATGTGCAATGCTGGTGCAATACTGGCGCAATTCGATTAATTTGTTAAATTTTTCTGAAGGCAAACAGGTTGATAGGTACCTACGTTGTATTAATTACCTATTTTTTTTTCAAGTATGTACATAGAACAAGTACAGTAAGTACTGACGTAATTCGATTGATTCGTAAAATTTTGTGTGAATATCGCACCTTCCGAGTAAATGAGCTTACATCTCAAAAAAAAACACTCACGCATTTAGCGTGAGAAGACCGATTTTTCTTAAACTAAAAATCGTTTACGAACAAATTGATTCACTTTTTTTGAAACATTTGTACAGCCATCAATCTGTTTACTTATTGAATCGAATCATTTACGAACGATTGACAATTACACGCGTTAGAAAATGAATTGATTCGTATAAGTGACTCATTCGGGAACAAATCGATTTATTTACCCAATTTTTGATGAATCATTCGCGACCGAATCGATTCATTCACTCAATTTTTGATGAATCATTCGCAAACGAATTGATTCGTATAAGTGAATCATTCGCGAACGATTTGATTCGTATTAGTGAATCATTCTCGAATGAATTGATTCGTATAAGTGACTTGCTCACGAACGAATCGATTTATTTAATCAATTTTTGATGAATCATTCGTGAACGAACTGATTCGTACAAGTGACTCATTCGTGAACGAACTGATTCGTACAAGTGACTCATTCGTGAACGATTTGATTCGTATAAGTGACTCATTCGTGAACGATTTGATTCGAATAAGTGACTCGTTCGCGAACGAATAGATTTATGTACTCAGTATTTGATGAATCATTCGCGAACGAATCAATTTGTATTGGTGACTCATTCGCGAACGAATTGATTTGTATAGGTGACTCATTCGTGAACGATTTGATTCGTATAAGTGAATCATTCGCGAACGAATTGATTCGTATTGGTGACTCATTCGCGAACGAATTGATTCATTTACTCAATGCTTGATGAATCATCCGCGAACAAATTGATTCGTATTGGTGACTCATTTTCGAACGAATCGATTCATTTACTCAATGTTTGATGAATCATTCGCGAACGAATTAATTCGTATAAGTGACTCATTCGTGAACGATTTGATTCGTATAAGTGAATCATTCGCGAACTAATTGATTCGTATTGGTGACTCATTCGCGAACGGATCGATTTGTATTGGTGACTCATTCGCGAACGAATCGATTCATTTACTCAATGTTTGATGAATCATTCGCGAACGTATTGATTCGTATAAGCGAATCATTCGCGAATGAATTGATTCGTATTAGTGACTTGCTCACGAACGAATCGATTCATTTTCTTAATGTTTGATGAATCATTCGCGAACGAATTGATTCGTATAAGTGAATCATTCGCGAACGATTTGATTCGTATTAGTGAATCATTCTCGAATGAATTGATTCGTATAAGTGACTTGCTCACGAACGAATCGATTTATTTAATCAATTTTTGATGAATCATTCGTGAACGAACTGATTCGTACAAGTGACTCATTCGTGAACGAACTGATTCGTACAAGTGACTCATTCGTGAACGATTTGATTCGTATAAGTGACTCGTTCGCGAACGAATCGATTTATTTACACAGTTTTTGATGAATCATTCGCGAACGAATCGATTTGTATTGGTGACTCATTTTCGAACGAATCGATTCATTTACTCAATGTTTGATGAATCATTCGCGAACGAATTAATTCGTATAAGTGACTCATTCGTGAACGATTTGATTCGTATAAGTGAATCATTCGCGAACTAATTGATTCGTATTGGTGACTCATTCGCGAACGGATCGATTTGTATTGGTGACTCATTCGCGAACGAATCGATTCATTTACTCAATGTTTGATGAATCATTCGCGAACGTATTGATTCGTATAAGCGAATCATTCGCGAATGAATTGATTCGTATTAGTGACTTGCTCACGAACGAATCGATTCATTTTCTTAATGTTTGATGAATCATTCGCGAACGAATTGATTCGTATAAGTGAATCATTCGCGAACGATTTGATTCGTATTAGTGAATCATTCTCGAATGAATTGATTCGTATAAGTGACTTGCTCACGAACGAATCGATTTATTTAATCAATTTTTGATGAATCATTCGTGAACGAACTGATTCGTACAAGTGACTCATTCGTGAACGAACTGATTCGTACAAGTGACTCATTCGTGAACGATTTGATTCGTATAAGTGACTCGTTCGCGAACGAATCGATTTATTTACACAGTTTTTGATGAATCATTCGCGAACGAATCGATTTGTATTGGTGACTCATTCGCAAACGAATTGATTTGTATAGGTGAATCATTCGCGAACGAATTGATTCGTATTGGTGACTCAATAGCGAACAAATAGATTCATTTACTCAATGTTTGATGAATGATTCATTCGCGAACGAATTAATTCGTATAAGTGACTCAGTCGTGAACGATTTGATTCGTATTAGTGCATCATTCCTCGAATGAATTGATTCGTATAAGTGACTTGCTCACGAACGAATCGATTTATTTACTCAATTTTTGATGAATCATTCGTGAACGAACTGATTCGTATTAGTGAATCATTCTCGAATGAATTGATTCGTATAAGTTACTTGCTCACGAACGAATCGATTTATTTACTCAATTTTTGATGAATCATTCGTGAACGAACTGATTCGTACAAGTGACTCATTCGTGAACGATTTGATTCGTATAAGTGACTCGTTCGCGAACGAATCGATTTATTTACTCAGTTTTTGATGAATCATTTGCGAACGAATCGATTTGTATTGGTGACTCATTCGCGAACGAATTGATTAGTATAGGTGACTCATTCGTGAACGATTTGATTCGTATAAGTGACTCATTCGTGAACGATTTGATTCGAATAAGTGACTCGTTCGCGAACGAATAGATTTATGTACTCAGTATTTGATGAATCATTCGCGAACGAATCAATTTGTATTGGTGACTCATTCGCGAACGAATTGATTTGTATAGGTGACTCATTCGTGAACGATTTGATTCGTATAAGTGAATCATTCGCGAACGAATTGATTCGTATTGGTGACTCATTCGCGAACGAATTGATTCATTTACTCAATGCTTGATGAATCATCCGCGAACAAATTGATTCGTATTGGTGACTCATTTTCGAACGAATCGATTCATTTACTCAATGTTTGATGAATCATTCGCGAACGAATTAATTCGTATAAGTGACTCATTCGTGAACGATTTGATTCGTATAAGTGAATCATTCGCGAACTAATTGATTCGTATTGGTGACTCATTCGCGAACGGATCGATTTGTATTGGTGACTCATTCGCGAACGAATCGATTCATTTACTCAATGTTTGATGAATCATTCGCGAACGTATTGATTCGTATAAGCGAATCATTCGCGAATGAATTGATTCGTATTAGTGACTTGCTCACGAACGAATCGATTCATTTTCTTAATGTTTGATGAATCATTCGCGAACGAATTGATTCGTATAAGTGAATCATTCGCGAACGATTTGATTCGTATTAGTGAATCATTCTCGAATGAATTGATTCGTATAAGTGACTTGCTCACGAACGAATCGATTTATTTAATCAATTTTTGATGAATCATTCGTGAACGAACTGATTCGTACAAGTGACTCATTCGTGAACGAACTGATTCGTACAAGTGACTCATTCGTGAACGATTTGATTCGTATAAGTGACTCGTTCGCGAACGAATCGATTTATTTACACAGTTTTTGATGAATCATTCGCGAACGAATCGATTTGTATTGGTGACTCATTCGCAAACGAATTGATTTGTATAGGTGAATCATTCGCGAACGAATTGATTCGTATTGGTGACTCAATAGCGAACAAATAGATTCATTTACTCAATGTTTGATGAATGATTCATTCGCGAACGAATTAATTCGTATAAGTGACTCAGTCGTGAACGATTTGATTCGTATTAGTGCATCATTCCTCGAATGAATTGATTCGTATAAGTGACTTGCTCACGAACGAATCGATTTATTTACTCAATTTTTGATGAATCATTCGTGAACGAACTGATTCGTATTAGTGAATCATTCTCGAATGAATTGATTCGTATAAGTTACTTGCTCACGAACGAATCGATTTATTTACTCAATTTTTGATGAATCATTCGTGAACGAACTGATTCGTACAAGTGACTCATTCGTGAACGATTTGATTCGTATAAGTGACTCGTTCGCGAACGAATCGATTTATTTACTCAGTTTTTGATGAATCATTTGCGAACGAATCGATTTGTATTGGTGACTCATTCGCGAACGAATTGATTAGTATAGGTGACTCATTCGTGAACGATTTGATTCGTATAAGTGACTCATTCGTGAACGATTTGATTCGAATAAGTGACTCGTTCGCGAACGAATAGATTTATGTACTCAGTATTTGATGAATCATTCGCGAACGAATCAATTTGTATTGGTGACTCATTCGCGAACGAATTGATTTGTATAGGTGACTCATTCGTGAACGATTTGATTCGTATAAGTGAATCATTCGCGAACGAATTGATTCGTATTGGTGACTCATTCGCGAACGAATTGATTCATTTACTCAATGCTTGATGAATCATCCGCGAACAAATTGATTCGTATTGGTGACTCATTTTCGAACGAATCGATTCATTTACTCAATGTTTGATGAATCATTCGCGAACGAATTAATTCGTATAAGTGACTCATTCGTGAACGATTTGATTCGTATAAGTGAATCATTCGCGAACTAATTGATTCGTATTGGTGACTCATTCGCGAACGGATCGATTTGTATTGGTGACTCATTCGCGAACGAATCGATTCATTTACTCAATGTTTGATGAATCATTCGCGAACGTATTGATTCGTATAAGCGAATCATTCGCGAATGAATTGATTCGTATTAGTGACTTGCTCACGAACGAATCGATTCATTTTCTTAATGTTTGATGAATCATTCGCGAACGAATTGATTCGTATAAGTGACTCATTGGTGAACGATTTGATTCGTATAAGTGAATCATTCGCGAACGAATTGATTTGTATTAGTGACTTATTCGCGAACGAATGAATTCATTTACTCAATGTTTGATGAACCATTCGCGAACGAATTGATTCGTATATATATAAGTGACTCATTCTTGAAAGATTTGATTCGTACATATGAGTGAATCATTCGCGAATGAGTTGATTCGTATAAGTGACTCGTTCGCGAACGAATCGATTCATTTACTCATTTTTTGACGAATCATTCGCGAACGAATTGATTCATTGTAGGTATGTTGGTAGTCTGGATTGTTGTAATTTATCAGCAAAAATGTGACGTCCATGGTTGAAAGAAAAATAAATAAAATTAATTGACCGCAGAAAGTGATGTTTCCATCGATGACGTCACCCAGCGCACACCACACACACTTATTAGGTAGGTACTAGGTACCTAAGCAGGAGGCTAGATCTAGTTATACCTACATTTCACTTCTTGTAATTATTTAGACCTTCTGCAGAATGCGCTTCAATTGATTTGGACCTTATAATTACGACCTCATCGTTAACGCATTATCCTCAAATGCAATGATTTCCAGGAGGTCACCTCGAGTGTGTTCTTCTGGTCAGTAATGTTTCATTGTTTATATTTTTTTCTCCTTTTTGAGTTGATAGTTGTTCGAAAAAAATGTCAGCTCAGGAGGTTCCACCAGAGGGGAGATATATGGTCAAAATCATTACTCCATTACTCCAATTGTGAGCTCGAAAATCTTCAAAAGTTCATCGAAAAATGGGGAGAAGGGGGTATTTGATCTTCTGTAGAAATTTAACTAATTTTGTCAGGCTACATGACAATTTTTTTCAAAAACCACGAAAATCATGCCACAACAATATTGATTAGATCAAAAATCTCAAAAAATGCCTTTCAATAGGGTCTTTTGAGAAGGTGTGGGGGGGGGGGGGTAGGGGAGAGATATTTGATTTTCTGGTAAAATTTTAACCTATTTTGATAAGTCACGTGACACCTTTGCAAAAAAAATATCGAAAGTCATGTAACCTTATTCTGGGCTCAAAAGTCTTCAAAAAAGTCCTAATGGAAAATTTTTGATTTTCTGGCAAAACTTTATTTCATTTTGATCGGTTCCATGGTACCTTTTTCGAAAACCCCCCAAAATAATGACCCGATTGCGAGCTGAAAAGTCTTCGAAAATACCCGAATAAAAAGTTTCGGAGAGAATTGTTGATTTTCCGTCAAAATTGAAAATCGCTATGAAGATTACAGAGTTGCCAGAACCCCAGAAATGATGAAATTCGTTTAATTAGGAACGCTTTTAATTGCCAAAATGCCGAATTTCGGATATTAGTGCAATTCTTCGGGCCATGAAAGAAATATAAAATAATCGAGGAGGAAAATTTCGTCATCCTTAGGTGTTCTAAGCAGGTTTTTAAAAAAAACCTATAATATACCGATCAAGAGAGTTGAACATTTTCAAAATTATAAATCATTCGACAAAATATTCATTATAGGTACTTCCACCTACCCAAGCCTAGGCCTACGAACAACAAACTGTAAAGCACACCTCAGCGAGAAATCACAAAGAACCCTCATAATTCACCTGACAAAAAACCGAACACGAACACTTGTGTTATAATCAACACACACATCCAATTAAACATTTGGCAGGCTTAAAATCTAACGAAACGTAGTACCTATATGTACTTCGTAATACACAGCTTTCTAATACTTGAAATCGAACGAACAAGTCATCGAAAAAACATGAAATTTTTCGCGTCCATAACGTTATTTTTTCTTTTACACACATTCGCGACGGGAAATTATCGAGCATGCCGGGAACAGGAATACAACGTCAAATTGGATAAGATTGCCTTGGCAAGACAATTCCGGGATGACATAGCTTCCATATTCTTTACTCCTGGTAAGTTAATATGTGAGCAAAAAATCTGTTCTCAAACAGAAACAGACAGTGCCAAATACTTATAACTTAGGTACCTATTGGTAAAATTGATAAATTTGAAAATCTTCATTTTCCATTTTTTTCCAGTAATCAACTTATTCTCTTTTAAACCTACCGAATACACGATTTTAGAAAACAACGATATCGTAAAAGAAATTTGTGACTGTGTATTGTACAAAGCACTTACCGTGCCAAACAACGATTACCCCAAAACGAGGGTGATTCCAGTCGTTTATGATTCAGTCTCAAAGGATTGCCAATCTGAGATGCAAACAGCTACAGAAATTTATTTGCCTGGTATTGGTAAAACCATAGGTGATTTTCGGATCTACAAATGTCAATCTGATAAGTTTTCAATAGGCGTATATTTTCTCAAAGGAAACCGAGTGAGGGGGTTTTATGCAAACGCGTACGATATTTACGTAGCGGATATACCTAGACCTACCAATACTCCGACGACGGGCGTTGATCAACTGGTAGAAATGGGTAAAAATAAATTATTAGACATGGGTAAAGATAATGCGTTATTTCAAATGGGTGCGAATTATTTGGGCGTGGAGAAGAAAGCGGACGAGCTGAATTTTCAAGGATTTATACCCGGTTTGGATATAGATAAATTCAAGCCTGCAACAGATGAGTCTGATCGAGAAGTGCAGCCAAAGGAATAGACTGCAGGTTCAGAAATTTGATGAAGAATAACTGTGTGATCTGCGCCATGATATAGGTATTATGTATTAAATATTTTTTGTTGGATACCTGATGTAATTATTGAATAAAAATGAATCAAATACACACATTTCAAGTTCACTCAGCAATAATATCAACCACTATTCCTTTAATATTACCTATCTATGACCTCTACCGAAAAAATCTGAGCCCTCCCTCCCCTCTCAGATTCGTTTTTTGTGATTTTCACCAAAACTATGCAAAATCAAACCTCATTCGAGGGAAAGAAAGTTGCTCAGGATCAAAAGAGAAACACACATATTTACACTCAGAGACCTCAGAGTCAGAGTTAAACACCCCTCCTACTTTTCAGACAATCTACCCTTCCCCTTACCTCCAGAAAATCGCAAGGTATCTCTGTACTTATTGGCTCAACTGAAAAAATTGTCGAAAAATTAAGTTTAATACCTATAGGTACGCTTTTCTCCAATTAGCAGGAGTTTTAATGAGATTTCAAAAAAGGGCTCAACTCCTAACTTTTAAAAATTTTGGCAACGATTTCCTTTCTTCCCTGGGACGAGAACTCTACAGAAAGTTTTCTGAGAAAGGTCACAGAGGATATCAATCCAAAACCAGAATAATTTACCTAACATAAAAATATGACCCTCGGATAAGTAATTATTTTTTGGGCAGTTTCGCCAATATAAAAAGAAATGTCTGAAACAGTAAAACCGGTTTAAGAATATATCAAAAGTGGAAATATCATGCAGGCATGACATATTTTTTGGACCCAAATTTTCAAAAATTTCCACAAAGTCTTCAAAAAAAATTAACCAAAGTGTCCAAAAATTTCTCGAAGAATTTCCTCAACATTATTCAAAACATTTTCCCAAAGTTTTTTTCAAAAAAATTATCCAATGTTCAAAAATTTCCCCAAATTTTCCAAAAATATCCTCAAAGTTTTCAAAAAACTTCTCCAAAACATTCAAAAACCCTCAATACTTTCAAAAAAACTTCCCCAAGAATTCAAAAAATGTCCCCAAAACTTTCAAAAAAATGTATTCAGTGTTCAAAAAATTTCTCCAAAACTCAAAAAATGTCTCCAAAACTCAAAAAATGTCCCCAAAATTTTCCAAAAATATCCTCAAATTTTTCAAAAAACTTCTTCAAAACATTTTCAAAAAATTTCCTCAAAACTTTCAAAAAGTTTCCCCAAAATTTTCAAAAAAATTTAACCCGTGTTCAAAAAATTTCCCCAAAACTTTCAAAAATTTTTCCAAAAATAACCTCAACGTTTTCAAAAAACTTTTCCAAAACTTTCAAAAAGTTTCCCCAAAATTTTCAAAAAAATGAATCCAGTTTTCAAAAAATGTCTCCAAAACTCAAAAACTGTCCCCAAAATTTTCCAAAAATATCCTCAAATTTTTCAAAAAACTTCTTCAAAACTTTCAAAAAACTACCTCAAAACTTTCAAAAAGTTTCCCCAAAATTTTCAAAAGAAGTTGACCAGTGTTCAAAAAATTTCCCCAAAACTTTCAAAATTTTTTCCAAAAATATCCTCAACGTTTTCAAAAAACTTCTCCAAAACTTTCAAACAACTTCTCCAAAACTTTCAAAAAACGTCTCCAAAACTTTCAAAAAGTTTCCCCGAAATTTTCAAAAAAATGTATCCAGTGTTCAAAAATTGTCTCCAGAACTCAAAAAATGTTTCCAAAATTTTCCAAAAATGACCTCAAGTTTTTCAAAAAACTTCTCCAAAACTTTCAAAACACTTCCTCAAAACTTTCAAAGAATTTCCTCAAAACTTTCAACAAGTTTCCCCAAAATTTTCAAAAAAATGTATCCAGTGTTCAGAAAATTTCCCCAAAACTTTTTAAAAATTACTTCAAAACTTTTGAAAGTTTTCCTAAAATGTTCAAAAAATTTATGCAGTGTTGAAAAAGTTTCCCCAAGATGTTCAAAGTTCGCAAAATGTTCGAAAAATATCCTTGAAGTTTTCAAAAAATTTCCTCAAAACTTTCAAAAAATTACCCCAAAGTTTTCAAAAAACTTCTTCAAAACATTCAAAAAACTTCCTCAAGACTTTCAAAAAATTCCTCAAAACTTTCAACAAGTTTCCGCAAAATTTTCAAAAAAATTTATCCAGTGTTCAAAAAGTTTCCCCAAACTTTTCCAAAAAAATTCTCAAAGTTTTCAAAAAAATGCTTCAAAATTTGCAAAAAACTTTCTCAAAGTTCCAAAAGCTCCCCCAAAACTTTCAAAAAATTTCCCTAAAACTTTTAAGAATTTCCTCAAAACTTTCAAAAGTTTCCCTAAAATTTTCAAACAAGTTCATTTATTCATTATCCAGTGTTCAAAAAATTTCCCCAAGATGTTCACAGAAATTTTTGCCAAAATTTTCGAAAAATATACCTACTCAAAGTTTTCAAAAAATTTCTTCAAAATTTTCGAAAATATTCTTCAAAACTTACAAAAAGTTTCTCCAAAATTTTCAAAAAATTTGCTCAACGTTAACAAAAAAATTTCCTAAAACTTCCTAAAAAGAAAAATTCCTTGAAATTTCCTAAAAAAAAATCGATCGGACAGCTGCAACTTTGGAAATCCTCATTTCTCATCAGAAGTCGAGTTTTTGAAACTCCCAAGAGTTGATTGCTGTCCAATCGTATTTTTCGACCATTTTTGGACAATTTTTCGAAAATTTTGGGCTCAAGAATCAAATGAAACTAGGTAGATAAGACAATTCCCAAAGTCTTGACTGCCCAATCGCATTTTTCAGTCACTTTTGGGAAATGTTTTTGAAAATTTCAGGCTCAAAAAATACCTCTTTGAGAGCACCGGTTTGAAATAGAGCCCAAATCCTAGAAAACTTCACTTGGGATTTTTTTTTGAGAATTTTGGGCCCAAAAAATATTTTTCTGGATGCGTAGACTTGCAATCACCTCCTTACTTCACGATATGAGACTTGTGGCTAGAAAACATAATTTTTTCCAAAAATGTAGACGCCCAATCACATTTTTCGATCATTTTTGGACAATTTTTCGAAAATTTTGGCACCCAAGAAATACCTTATCCTTTGACTTTTTAATGCTGGATGTATGAGGGAAATTTTAAAGCATTATGGCCAGAAATGAGAAATTTTCCAAAACTTTTCACTGGGTTCAATTTTTTGATTTTATCAGCAATTTTTGCAAACTTTAGGAGCTCTATACACAAGTAGACCAACATTTTTTTTTTGACGGAGCGAGGAAAGTTTTTTTTTATAGAAATACTCTGGCACAGAGATGGGAAATTTCCAACAAAAATTTAGCAATTTGGGTACCTAGGTACATTTTTTCCATTCATTTTGGGATTTTTTACAATTTTGGGAGCTTTACACAAGAAGGCCAACACAACTTGAGGGACCGAGGCAAATTTTTCTCAAAAAGAGGGCTATTTAGGAAAATTCTAATACCGCAGAAATGAAGATTTTCTCGATAGGTAAATTATTATTTTTTTTCATTTCACATGAATATCTACTTTATACACTACATAAGCAACAATAAATTGAAGAAAAAAAACCACCCACATCAATAGAAAAAATCAACCATATGCACTAATAATCAACGCAGACATAACTTCATTACAATTTACATCAGATGATGCACATGTTTTGCGGATGCAAAACAAACCGCAATTAAACATTCGGTATAAAACGTCTCATTACCGAACCGATAGATTGGTATTAGTACTTAACACGGCAGCTTTCTCAGTCTTTAATCGAAACAGCTCAAGTCAAAGTCATCAAGAAATATGAAATTGTTCGCGACTCTAGCGTTACTTTTCTTCCTACAAATACTGACAGTAATAGCAGATGAAAAAACATGCCTAGAACAAAAGTACAAGTCCTCTGAAAGAAATCAAATGACTGAACAATTCGTCGATGAAACAACTTCCATATTCGTTACACCCAGTAAGTTGATAAATCAATGCTTATATTTAATCTACCCCTGAAAAAAGCAATTAAAAAATTCTAAAATCTTCTAGTGATAAATTTATTCCGAATGAAACTTTGTCAGAACCAATTACAAAACAACGAAGATGTTAAAAAGGAAATTTGCATATGCGCATTATACAAAGAAATAACAAAACGAGGAAGCAATACTTCCCTCGCTTATGAAGCAGTTTTAAAGGATTGTCAAGTTGAAACGAAAATCGTCGATAAAATCAAGTTGCCTAGTGGAAAATACCTATACAATTTTACAATAATCAATTGTCGATCTCATATATACAGTAGAAGTCTATCTCTCCTCAAAGGAGAACGTGTAAAAAGATTTTTCAGAAACACTTACGACATGTACGTAGCAAATACACCTACCAACACTCGTGATGGATATGAATTGAAAAATGATCCTTTGAAGAAGGGTCAGCAACCTGTTGGGTTCTATTTGGAAGGAATTTTATCAGATTTAGATTTAAATAAATTTGTTCCCAATAAAATCTGAGTTCTGATTCAGGAACGTACCTAAATATTGTTACCTATACCTACCAATTTATTGTAAAAAATAAATCATCTGAATTAATAAACAACTCAATCCCAAATTTTCTTAAATTTCTCCAATGTTTTTAAAAAATTTAACCAAAGTGTTCAAAAAATTTCCCCAAAACTTTCAAAAACTTTCATTAACATTATTAAAAAACATTTTCCCAACGTTTTCAAAAAATTTATCATGTGTTTAAAAAACCTTTTCAAAACTTTCAAAAATTTCCTCAAATCATTCAAAATATCTCCTCAAAATTTTCCAAAAATATCCTCAAAGTTTTCAAAAAGTTTACCCAAACAAGTGTTGAAAAAATGTCCCCAAAACTTTCAAAAAACTTCCTCAAAACTTTCAAAAAACTTCCCCAATATTTTCAAAAAATTTCCCCAACATTATTTAAAACATTTTCCCAAGACTTTCAAAACATTATTTCCCAAAAATTTTCCAAAAATATGCTCAAAGTTTTACAATTTACCCAAAACTTTCAAAAAACTTCCTCAAAACTTTCAAAAAACTTCCCCAATATTTTCAAAAAATTTCCCCAACATTATTTAAAACATTTCCGCAAGACTTTCAAAACATTTCCCAACAATTTTCCAAAAATATGCTCGAAGTTTTCAAAAAACTTACCCAAAACTTTCAAAAAACTTCCCCAACATTATTTTAAACATTTCCCCAAGACTTTCAAAAAACTTCCCCAAGATTTTCAAAAAATTTCCCCAATGTTATTTAAAACATTTCCCCACGACTTTCAAAACATTTCCCAAAAATTTTCCAAAAATATGCTCAAAGTTTTACAATTTACCCAAAACTTTCAAAAAACTTCCTCAAAACTTTCAAAAAACTTCCCCAATATTTTCAAAAAATTTCCTCAATGTTATTTAAAACATTTCCCCACGACTTTCAAAACATTTCCCAAAAATTTTCCAAAAATATGCTCAAAGTGTTACAATTTACCCAAAACTTTCAAAAAACTTCCTCAAAACTCTCAAAAAACTTCCCCAAAATTTTCAAAAAATTTCCCCAACATTATTTAAAACATTTCTCCAAGACTTTCAAAACTTTTCCCAAAAATTTTCCAATAATATGCTCAAAGTTTTCGAAAATTTTACCCAAAACTTTCAAAAAACTTCCTCAAAACTTTCAAAAAACTTCACCAATATTTTCAAAAAATTTCCCCAGCATTATTCAATACATTTCCCCAAGACATTCAAAAAATTTCCTCAACTCTTTCAAAAGATTTCCCAAAAACTTTCCAAAAATAAGCTCAACGTTTTCAAAAAAATTACCCAAAACTTTCAAAGAACATCCTCTAAATTTTCAAAAAATTTCCCCGAAGCTTTCAAAAAATTTCCTCAAAACTTTCAAAAAATTTCCCAAAATTTTCAAAAATTTTCCTCAACATTTACAAAAAATGTTCTCACAATTTTCTGAAAAATTCCCTAAAATTGTACGGAGAATCGAAGAATAACGATAACTCCTGACTGACAATAATATTAAACTTGCCAAACATTCGACAAATCGAAAACAAACTTCAACAAAATAAATAAATATTTATTTTAAACGGTCATTGACCTAACGATCAATAAACCAGACAAAAGAAATTGAGCAAAATGCTCGACGACTTTACTTTACAAAGACAAGAATAATATTAACGCGAACGAACTTAATAACTAACGAAAACAACGAATATACGACGATAATTTAACAGCCAACAGTTTACGCGATTTTACGAAAAGAACAAAAAACCATTTAATACGTAACCAGCGATATTTAGAATTCGCGAAACGAATTTTATTTTTTATTAAAAATAAAAACTAAAAGTTATCGAAATAAAACGTTACAGTTATCGTTACGAGACCAATTTTGCCAACACCCCACCATAAAAATATTTTCCCTAACACGCGTACCACTTAAATAAACGTAAAACTTGTTGCTTCTTATCAATACCGGTGTTTGTAAACACTTTAAATCAAAATATTTTTACAGCAAAATTTCAACTTAAACTAAGTAAAAATCGACTCGAAAACTTAATTTAAGCGTTAAATAATGACTCACAGAGTCTATCAAATACGGTACGTGTAGTGGCTTTGGTCAAAATATCGGCAAGTTGATCTGCCGAAGATATCTTTTGCAAGTAAATTATCTGTTTCGTGACTAAATCGCGTATATGATGGTAACAGACATCAATATGTCTGGTACGTTTTGATTCGACCGTGTTCGCTACGGCAATCGCTGCGTTAGAATCGCAGTACACCGGAACGGTATCAATACAAACTTCCAATTCAAGAAATAAATTTCGCCAAGCCAAAACTTCCTTACCAGATGAACTTAAAGCAACATACTCCGCTTCACACGACGAAAGACTTACACAATTTTGTTTCTTAACTACCCAGTCAATAACGTTACCATAATGTAACACAAAAATTCCAGACGTTGACTTCCTGTCTAAACAATCACCAGCGAAGTCCGAATCTACGTATACTCTTACAGAGTATTTATCAACGATTTCAGGTATTACGTAGGTAAGTTTCACGTTTAACGTACTACGTAGATACCTTAGAATACGCTTACTATATTCGAATTGCTCCTTGTTTGCCAAGTGCTGATATCTGCTTAGAAAGTTTACAGCAAAAGCAATATCGGGACGTGTTCCCCTTGCTATGTAACTTAAACTTCCTAAGAGACCACGCACTTTGGTTTCATAACTTTTATCGAGCTTGAGATTAGTAATCTTCAAGCTCGGTTCGATTGGAGTTGAAATACTATTCGAATTAGATAGCCCATATTCATTTACTAACTGTTCAATATATGAATTTTGATGAATTTCCAAACGATCTTTACTACGATTAATTTCCATACCGATAAACTTCTTGCATTGTTCCAGGTCTCTGATTCCAAAACGCTCATTCAATCGCTTAACCAACCACTCAATAAGACGATCATCACAACCTGTAATTAGAAAATCGTCTACGTAAACGACAAAAACGCAACGTAGAGGATTTTCTGCGTCGAAATAGACACACGGATCGACTTTGCTCCTTACGAAACCGAGCGAAAGTAAATACTCGTTCAATTTTACGTTCCATGACTTGGGACTCGTTTTTAATCCATATAACGACCGTTTGAGTATGTATACGACACCTTTTTCTTCATTAGTCCCTTTCGGTGGGTTGAACATAATACCTCGATTTATATCTCCATTGAGAAATGCTGTACTCACATCTAGCTGTCTCAACTGCCACTTGTTGACCACAGCTAGATTGAGCATCGAGCGTATTATCGGTTGATTAGGTGTTGGCGCGTAGATTTCATCCAATTCATAGAAATGATTGTCTTTGAAACCACGCAACACCAATCTCGCCTTAAATTTCACCCCACCATTCGAGTTGATTTTTTTCTTAAGAACCCACTTACTGTCTACTTTCGAATAATTTTCTTTATTTACACTTTTTTCAGATGCTGAGTACCAAACATCCTTGATTTCCATCGCCTTTAACTCTTCATCTATCGCTACACGCCAGTATTTCGATTCAGGACCGTTTAACGCTTCTTCATACGTAAGGTCATCGACCCCAGCGAGTGCAAAACAAGCAAAATCATCGGATCGATCGTCGGTAGCTGAAGTATCAATCATACTAAGATCAACGTTAATTTCACCGCTACGTTCGGCTTCGCTCAACTCATCTGGGTTTACCCAAGATGAGCACCCAGGAGCTGGCTCTACCGAACTACGTACATCTTGCTGATTCGTAGGTATGATATCTACGTCATTTATACTTACAGTTACAGACGTTTTGATCAAATGATCGTTGATGATATCGTGTATCTTACGCGTTTCATCGACTTCTACGCAACTCGAATTTGTGAATTTATTTCGCAAAACATCGTACAATACATAACCTGTCTCTGTAAAACCAAGTAATACCATATCTATCGACTTCTCATCAGTTTTCTTTCTCTTTTCAGGCGGTACCAGAACTCGTGCAACGCTTCCAAACAATCTCACTCTCGATATATCCGGCTTTCTACGATTCCACAGCTCGTACGGTGACAGATCGTTCAAGGCAGAATGTGGTAAACGATTGTATACGTAATTTTCCGTGTAAGCAGCGTAGAGCCAGAATTTATTCGTTAAACCGCCTTCGTATAACAAAGCTCGCATTTTTTCTTGGATGGTTCGGAAAAAACGCTCGACGGTGCCATTATGCTGCTTCTCATAAGGCTCACTGTTCTGCATAGAAATGCCCTTTTCGTCGATAAACTCTTTAAAGGTACCTCCGATAAATTCACTAGCGTTGTCGCACCTTATACGCTTTACCTTCGTATTCCATAACGTTTCACTAATATTGACATATTTCTTTAGGTAGGTACCTACTTCGGCTTTACTTCTCATTCCGAACGTTACTCCCCATCTCGTACAATCATCTACGAAGCCAATCAAATATCGCTCGCCTTCTAGTCCTTCTGTAATAGGACCCATTACGTCTATATGAACAAGATCGAGCGGATTTGGATACCTATACCTACTTGAATCGTAGGTATGTTTCTTTTGTTTTGCTTTACAGCAAATTTGACACTGATTGAAAGGTGGGCAATCACATCCACGTAACTCAGGAATTTTATCTAGTACCGTCTTGCTCGTATGAGCCAACCTACGATGCCAGATGTCACCTTCACCTTTTAACCTATTTACTTTCTTTTTATTTTTCAGATTTACATCACTGTCGCTGCTCGTACTGGTATTTCCTATACCTACACTTGAAACGTTCGAAACTACAACTCCAGAATCATTACCTATCGTCGTCGAGATATTACCTACATTTGTCGAGTCACTAGTATCGTCAGAAATTAACGCAGATGAATAAGAACAACTTGAATACAACATGGGAGGTATGTTTATTAGGAATTGAATCGTATACAATCCATTATCATTAAGCATTAATTTAGACACTAAATTTCCCGCAGGATCGACCAAACGAGGATCTTCATCGAAGAAGAAACGATAACCGTTCGCTACGATTTTCGACACGGACAGAAGACTAAACGAAAGACTAGGTACATAATATACCTCATTCAACCAATAGACGTTTCCGTCATCGGCTAAGACTCTCAATTTACCTACTCCCTCTTTCATCAAAGAGACCTCACAATGAGCGGATTGCAAACTCTCGTTTACTTTCCTCTCATCGAGTAGGACTCCGGGATGTTTTAGAAAATGCGAAGTCGCACCACTATCGATGACAAACGTGATGAAATCAACGCCGTCGTCGTCGTTTGTCTCGACATACGCATTTTCTTCACCGAGGTTTAAAGCAGTCGAGTCGCCTAAGAAATAGTTCGACCCGATATTTACGTTACGCAAATTTCCGAAATTTGAAATCGCGATACTATCACCGAAATTGCTACGACTGAACCTATCTTTCACAAATTCATCTACGATATTACAACTACGACCTTCATCTAACGAAAATTTTTCTTTTTTTACCGTAGGTGACGAATAGAGACCTAACGCAATCGACGGATGAGGACCTGACGAACCGGACGAACCTGCAGTACCAGACGTACCGACGTACCACTCGACAAACCGTTACCACCATTATTACGCGACGAATCACCGTTTTGAGGGCAGTTTCGACCGATATGCCCTGTCAGATTGCAACGATAGCAAACGATACTTCCCCGAGGGTTGGTATCGTTTCTATAATTCCCTCCGGCGGATCGACAAGACTTGGCCATATGGCCACGTTTGTGACACTTATAGCAGGTACGATCTTTGGCTTGTACGAAGCCATTACTACCACTACGATCACCGTTATTACCGTTCGACGAATTACCGGACGAGTTCGAATTACTACTACGCGATTTATTACGATTACGATTACGACTATTTTTATTACCGGATTGATCGAGTGCGGCCATTGCTGAACCGGTACTTGTCGAACCCTTCGAAGTCGAGGAGTTCTTCGAGGCATCTTCCAGACTCAAAAGCAACGACGAAATTACTTTTGGATTTGGGTCTCCAGCTGTAACGTGAACTAGTCCTCGAGCAGTCATACGCACTGACTCATACTTAGGCGAATTGCCTAACGCATTGATCAGATACGTATAGATTTCCGATGGAGTCAACTTCACGTCCAAACTCTCCATATCGTTGACTAGCGTATAAAATGCCTCTAGGAACTCCTTCGGACTCTTGTACATATCGATGACAATCTTCGAAATACGGGTTCGACAATCGATTATCGCTGCTTGGTTTTCCGCCTGGTACAAGGAGTTGAGCTCCGTCCAGAACACGTACGGATCCTCTGTCTCCTTGACCAATCGGAAAACGTTCTCAGCTACGTGCCTAATTAGAATTTCTAAAGCTTTCGCTTTTTTACGCGGTGATAACGAATTTACTTGTACAATCGCGGTTTGTAATCCTTTGGCCGACAAAATGACCTTTATTTTTCTCTTCCAGGAGACGAAACCAGTACCGCGAAAGACCATCGACTCCATTACACGATTATCACCGGCACCGAACATATTTTCACTCGACGAACTACTCGAATCGGATTCTACAGCTACGTCGTCGGACTCGTCGTCGCTACTTTCACTACCTTCGGACTCGTCGTCGGATGGACCAGGAGGTGGAGGAGGTGGAGGACCGGATGACGGATTAGACGGAGGAGGAACGGGATCAACAGGGATCGACGGATCGTTGGAAATATCACCGGAACCCGCAGAACTCGTACCAGCTTCGGTATCACCTGCTGACTCAGATACGTGCTCGACGTTTACTTTACTTTTACCTTTCGACTTCGGTATACTTTGTTCTGATTTTTCTTTTTCAGAAAAACCACGAAATTCAGCGCTCGATTTACGCTTATCCACGCTACTATCGTCGTCGTCTACGTTGACTGATTTTCCTGACCTCAAATAGGACAGGACTGTCGACATTTACTTCGTCGAACACCACACGAACCAAAAACAGACAGCTACACAAGCCGGATACTTGGACGAACCAATCCACACAGGATACCAAAACGTCGTCGAACTACAGAGCGTTTCACCAACTACGCTCACGCTACCATGTACGGAGAATCGAAGAATAACGATAACTCCTGACTGACAATAATATTAAACTTGCCAAACATTCGACAAATCGAAAACAAACTTCAACAAAATAAATAAATATTTATTTTAAACGGTCATTGACCTAACGATCAATAAACCAGACAAAAGAAATTGAGCAAAATGCTCGACGACTTTACTTTACGAAGACAAGAATAATATTAACGCGAACGAACTTAATAACTAACGAAAACAACGAATATACGACGATAATTTAACAGCCAACAGTTTACGCGATTTTACGAAAAGAACAAAAAACCATTTAATACGTAACCAGCGATATTTAGAATTCGCGAAACGAATTTTATTTTTTATTAAAAATAAAAACTAAAAGTTATCGAAATAAAACGTTACAGTTATCGTTACGAGACCAATTTTGCCAACAAAAATTTCCAAAAAATTTGATTGTGCAGCTGCAACTTATGGAAATCCTCTTTTCTTGTCAGAAGTCGAGTTTCACAAAATTCCGAAAGTTGCGGCAGTCCAATCGTATTGTTAGGCCATTTTTGGAATTTTTTCGATAATTTTGGGCTCAAGAATCGAATGAAACTAGAAAATACAATTCCCAAAGTCTTAACTGCCCAACCCCATTTTTTCGGTTACTTTTGGACAATTTTTTAAAAATTTTAGGTCCAAGAAATACCTACGATTTTAGATGCGCAGTCTCCAAATTGTGTTAAACTATAGGACACTCGATTTGTAATTTGTTGCTGCCCAGTTGCATTTTCCAACCATTTTTGGGTAATTTTTTGAAAATTTTGGGCTTAAAAAATACCCTTCTGAAAACCCAGGTTTGAAATACAAGCCCAAATCCTAGAAAACTTCACTTGGAACTTTTTGAGAATTTTGGGCCCAAAAATATTTTTCTGGATGCAGAGACTTGCAATCACCCCTTAGGTATTTCAGGATATGAGACTTTTGTGATTCGAAAACATAATTTTGAAAAATGTGGACACCCAATCATATTTTTCAACCATTTTGGGACAATTTTTTGAAAATTTTGGGACCCAAGAAATACATTATGGACCTTTTGATGCTGAAAGTATCCGGGAAAAAAGTATTCTGGCCAGAAATGAGGAATTTTCCACAACTTTTTACAGGGTTCATTTTTTTGCCCAACAATTTTTGCAAACTTTAGAAGCTCTGTACAAGTGGACCAACTTTGTTTTTATGAGGGAAGTGAAGAGTCTTGGCACAGAAATGGGAAATTTTCAACAAAAATTCAACAACTTAGGCACATTATTTTTGCATTTTTTACAATTTTGGCAGCTTTACACAAGAAGGCCAGCACAACTTGAGGGATCGAGGCAAATTTTTCTCAAAAGAGAAATGAAGATTTTCTAGATAGATAAATCAATTTTTTTCATTTCACACGAATATCTACTTGATACACTACATACATAACTAAGCAACAGTAAATAATTGAAAAGAAACAACCCACAATTCAATTGGAAAAATCAACCATATGCATTAATAATCAACGCAGACATAACTTCATTACAATTTACATTAGATGCACATGTTTTGCTGATGAAAACAAACCGCAATCAAACATTTGGTACAAAATGTCTCATTACCGAACCAATAGATGGGTATTACTTACTCGGCAGCTTTCTCAGTCTTTAATCGAAACAGCTCGAGTCAAAGTCATCAAGAAATATGAAATTGTTCGCGACTCTAGCGTTACTTTTCTTTAAACAAATACTGACAGTAAAAGCAGATAAAAAAACATGCCTAGAACAAGAATACAAGTCCTTCGAAACAGGTCAAATGGCTAAACAATTCGCCGATGAAACAGCTTCCATGTTCGTTACACCCAGTAAGTTAATAAAGCATTGCTTATAGGTATAATCTATATAGGCACTTCTGAAAAAAAAACAATTACCTACCTAATAAATTCTAAAATCTTCCAGTGATAAATTTATTCCGAATGAAACTTTGCCAGGACCAATTACAAAACAACGAAGATGTAAAAAAGGAAATTTGCGCATGCGCATTATACAAAGAAATAACAAAGCCAGGAAAAAAATATATTTCCATCGCTTATGAATCAGTTTCAAAGGATTGTCAGGTTGAAACGAAAATCATCAATAAAATCAAGTTGCCTAATGAAAAATTCCTATACAATTTTACAATTATCAACTGTCGATCTCACAATAGAAGTCTATCTCTTCTCAAAGGAGAACGTGTCAAAGCATTTTTCAGAAACACTTATGACATATACGTAGCAAAATATAAACCTACCGACACTGATAATGGATATGAAATAAAAAATAGTAATCCTACGAAGGATAAGAAATCTGCTAGGTTCTATATCAAAGGAATTTTATCAGATTTAGATTTAAATAAATTTGTTCCCAAGGAACCTTGAGTCCTGATTCAGGAACGTAGGTAATAATGTTGTTCTACATATGTAAGTATTTTTATAATAAAAATAAATCATCTGAATTAATAAAAAACTGAATCAAAGTTCAAACTTGAGTGGCATAAAAACGAAGTAAAATAAGTATCTCCAAGCAACGTTCTCTTATTTTTTCACCCTTGATTTTATTAAATCGATACCTACCTATGCACGATAAAAGCAGGCAACATTAATTCACCCAGCAGTTGAAAATAATGCAAAAATGGTAAAATTAAACGACGAATTAATGAAAACACATCAAAACAGCAAATTGCAAAAATCGAAATCAAATCAGACGCATTTATACGCGAATAACAGAAAAATAGATCAAATTGTAAGTATAGCAAGGTTACAACGAGCAATTCTCCTACTGAGATTTTCACTGGTGTTTTCAATGTTTCACTTAGGAAGACATCTCTAACCATTCGAAAATCTGTGTGGCTTATTTACACAATAATTTAATCAACGACGTTAGGCAATTATGCAAACTGAAAAATCTTACACATTTATACCTGCAATGGAATAAATTGAACGATACCCAGAATTTGAATGATCTTCCAAATTTGACCCATTTGTAAGTAGGATTCATTTTTTGACATCAGCCCTCATCTCAAACACAATAATATTATTTTACAATGGTACAGATACCTAGGATACAATTACATATCTCGTCTCAATGGTCTGAAGAACGTTCCCAAATTGGAAACACTTCACATTCAAAAACAATGCATGAAAGATGCAACCAGTCTGAGCTTTGATCCTGGCACCATAGTCGAAATATCGGTAAGCTTTTTCAGCAATCAGCTGACAGAAAAACATGTACAAGAATTTTTCTTTACAGAAATCTCTACAAGAATTAAACATATCAGATAATGGGATCACAACGTTGAAAGATTTACACCCCTTGTACAATTTAACATTCTTGGACGTCAGCAATAATTTACTATCGAATTTGGTAGATATTTGTGACGCTGTAAGAAATTGGAGACGTTTGAAAACCCTGCAAATTGATGGGAATTTGATATCCAAACGCAAACGTTACGAATACGAGATTATTCCTGTGGCTCCAAACTTGGGTAACACTTGGATAGAAATTATGTAATTAATTTTATTGAAGATGTGCATTTTCTGAAAATAATTTTTTTTGTAGTCACCTTAAGCAACAGACAAATTAATAACGCTACGAGAATATTTTTGCAAGCTCTACAGAAGATTCGAAGTAATCGACAGAAGAAACAGAAATACACCGGAACGCCATTTAGCTCGGAAACGAGAAGTAAATACTTAGCATTGCTACCTACTTAATTGAATGAAAAAATGGGATTAGGAATTCACGCAGAGTGCATATCTTATTTCTACAGGTTTCGTTCATCAACTCCCTTTGGAATTCCAGGAGATAGTTTCGAGATCGATAATGCATAAGAGGAAACTACTCCAGCCTTTACATTGTTGAGTCAACGATACAATTATAAGAAAATGATCTGGAAAAATATCCCAAACACGATAAATTATCGTTTAAATAAGTTCATTAGTTAGGTAACCATAATATATAAGACTATATTTTCAAATAAATAATAAAAATAAATGTAATAAGTACAAAAATAATAAGTTATGCTATTTCAACGAAACTTTCAAACATGATTTTAAACCCATAATAATACATTGAAGTAGATAAACGTTAAAGCTAAACCAAGTTAACACAACAAACACACTAATTGACTAAACAAAATACTCATCAAAGATTTGTATCTTCAAGTTCAAGCACCACATATTCTTGATACAAAAATAATATCGCTGGAAATGTACAAGTTGCTTAAGTGAGGTATACAGGGCTTAAAAGTTAAAACCACTAAAACTAAAACCAAATGAAACCACCACAACCATTGTTTTTCAATTGGTTTTAACCACTACCCAGGGATGAAGCCCGGCCCAGGACCAAGACCCGAAGGCTGAAAACCGAAAAAGCCCCGATTATTTCCTTGAAGCCCGAATGTCCAAGCCCCAAAACCTTAAAAGCTTTAACCTACAAAGCCCTGGCCCAAAGCCTTAAACCGTTTCCTCTGAATACCAAGCCCAGAACGTGAGCCCCAAAACCCAAACTGTGATCAGGGCTTTTTGGGGCTTGTAAATTTTGTAAATTTCTAGTGTAATTACCATTCTGTGCATCTCAAAAGTCAAAAGAGATGATTTTCAAAAAAAAGAATTACAACTTCAGCAAAAAGTTTAATATTTTAACTTTCAAGGGGGTTTTTGGTACCTAGTACCTACATTATTTATAATTTATATTCCCAAGCCCAGAAGGTGAGCCCCGAAACCCAAACTGTGATAAGAGCTTTTCAGGGCTTGTCTGAATTTTGTAAATTTCTATTGTAATTTAATTACCATTCAGTGCATCTCAACTCAACTCTCAATTGTCAAAAAATATGATTTTCAAAAAAAAAAATTCAGAACTTCAGCAAAAAGTTTCAATATTTCGAGGGGTTTTTGGTACAGTATTTATATTCTGTAGGTAGTTCATAGTTCTTTGAAAAATGATACTTGAAAATATGAAAAATTTGGACAATAAGTAATTAAAAATTAAAATTAAATTCAGGGGTTGAAACTGTTAAAAACCCCAAAACCAAAAATGAAGGAAAAACCAAATATAAATCTGTTTTGTGCAAAACTCAAAACCAAAAATAAAAAATATTTGATCAAAATCACTTGACCAAAAACCAAAAATGAAAATATTTGATCAAAACCACTTAACCAAAAACCAAATATAAAAAATTTGAAATTTAAATCATCAGAAATGTCAAAATACGTGTAATGTTTTGACATTTTATGCATTAATTGACTAGTAGAAATGAATACAATAATTAATAATACTAATACTACCTAGAATTAGGGGGCATAATGCAATAATTGGCAGGAAAACAAACCTGAAAACTGAAACCAAAAACCCAATACCAAATAAAAGTAGCAAAAAACTGTAACCAAAAACCAAAAAACCAAATAAAGGTAGCAAACAACTGAAACCAAAAACCAAAAAACCAATTATCATAAGGTGAAAATTGAAACCAAACCAAAAACCAAAAATCAATTTTCAATCAGTTTCAACCCCTGATTAAATTCCAAAAAAATTTAATTCTGATTGGCGATTTAAAAAAAAAACAGTTCCATTCAAATAATTTTGAAAAAAGCAATCGGAATCTGCGCTTTAAATGTTTTTTTTTTCAACAGAAAATCAAATAGCATTTTACTTTATATTTCACTAAAATTGCAATTTCAACTTTCAAGCCCCAAAAATCCTCAGAAAGCCCTGAACACTTCATTCAAAACCTGGACACTGAGCCCTGAAACCCAAACCCAAAGTTTCCTGGGCCTCAATCCATTGATCCAAGTCAAAGACCTAAGAAATTTTTGATTGATAGCCCAAGCCCCGGAACCCGAAAAAAAATCGTTTGGGGCCTCATCCCTGCCACTACCACAACCATTTCAACTTCTTTTTGTACATTTCAAAAACAACAACAACAAAAAACCAATAATATGTTGAGGAAAAAATTGGATTTGAAAAAACCCAAACTACCAAAAAGTTGTGTTCTTTGGAGAAAACCACAACCACAGGCACCACAACAAGAACCATTTCAATTTTCAAAAGTAACCATGACCAATAACAACCAATTCATGAAATGGTTCTTTTTGGTTTCTGCGATTTTTTTTCAATCCAGACCAGTGATAGAAATTTTCTGGTTTTTTTTTTGGTCTCAAATCAGACATTACTGCTACCTTAATTTGTTTTTCGATAAATTTATTTAAAAATTTGAAATGGTTTTTCATATCAAAAACCACCACTACCTACCTCAAAAAAAAGTATTATTACAAAAACAAAACCAAAACCACATACTAAGCCTAACCAAAAACCATTATTTTTGAGTCCTTTAAAAACCACCTACCACAACAACCAATAAAATCCAAATGGTTTCATTTTAAGCCCTGAATTCCATCCATTTCTATAAAATAAAAGGTCTGTTAAATTTATCATTGGTACGTGATACGTGATACCTATTATCAAAATTTTGTATTTGTACATGGGTCATTTCACCTCAATTCGACCAAGAAATCACTGAACTCAGAACTGCTAAAGGGGGGGGGGGGTCGGCGATTTTTTGAAATTGTTCCTGTGGAAAGCTTCTGGTTCTGAAGGGATGATCAATGGCGCAAATCGCAGCCCCTAGCCCTTTTTTAAAGGCTGCTAGGGGGTGTCAAACTCAAAGTTTTCAGTAATGCACATTCCATGAGACGAAAATACCCATTTAATTATCTTTCTTATCGTCAACCAATCCTTCCTTCGGTTCGGTTACTTCTTCAGTTTTATTCTTCTTGATGCAGGGGCACGAAGCGAACAGTGAACATTCTGTTATATCTTTTGGCTTATTCGAATCTGTTTCTCCTTTTTTGGCGAATGGGTTCCAGAACCGGAGTACGTAAGGTTCGATGAATTTCCATATGATTAACAGAAGTGGGATTACAACGCAGGGTACACAAGCGAATGCCATTTTGACAAGAGCTGAAAAACGAAGGTAGAGTAGTAGATGAGTATTATGAGCAATTATAAGGTCCAGTGTCTATATGAGCATGAGCAATACAGGGTGAGGAAATGAGTATACGAATTAATACTATTTAGTACTTAGTGTACTTACTTGGTTCGATTTATGACAAGATCAACAAGATGTAGGCGAAAAGTTGACAAATACGTTTTTATGGACAGTTTTTATGGTAAATTTCAGCTATTATTTTATTACTTATTGCTCAATTGAAGTAATTGAACTGATAACTTATCACAAAAAATATCAAATGAACTCAAAATTATTAAAATCTAATTTGAAAATAAATTAGCATCATTTTTCATGATGAGGTGTAAAATTTCACCTACAGTGATACCTCCTCATGAAAATAAGCACGTTCAAATTGTAAAACTAGATTTTCAAATAGTCTGATGTTAGCGCTCCTACAAGCCAAAAATGTAACTATACGTTCAAAGACATCGATTGGCTAAAACCCACCAGGCCATTATTTATTCGGAATTTGAATCCGCGTTCTCCTTCGAAATTCGAATCAAAATCCGCGCAAAAAAATTGCTTTTGATGAAAAAGAGAAAAATTAGTTCAAGTATTTCGTTTAGTGAGTGTTTTAATATAATTATTACGAATGAAATATGATTTTAATCGCGTTTAAATTCCAATTGTAGTCAGCGTTGAAGAAAAATCCTTCCAAAATGAGCATACCAGAGCCTTCGGCCGATCATCTGAATACTCTGCGTAAATACTTCGGTCACACTCAATTCAGACCGATGCAATGGAAAATAATCCATTCTCTACTCGAGGTAACTATCACATCATACTGTTGAATCACTTTCTTATGAAATAATGAATAACGAGCTCGTTGGTGTTACAGAAAAAACAAGACAACTGCGTAGTGATGGCGACTGGCTACGGTAAAAGTTTATGTTACCAATATCCCGCAGTTTACCGAAACGGATTGTCGATTGTGATTTCACCTCTGATATCTTTGATGCAAGATCAAGTTCTTTCACTACAAGTATGTTCACTCACGATCAAATCACTACGAGCGAATCGAACGAAACACATTAACTCGATCTAAAATTTGTTCGCTAGATGTCTAATATACCAGCGTGCTACTTCGGCAGTGCTCAGACTGCTAGAGCTAAATCACTACAAGATGTACTTCGTGGTGATTGTCGTGTATTGTATATTACTCCCGAATGGTTCATTTCCGATGGTAATCGCGAACTACTACTGAAAATAGAACGAACCGTGAACATAACGTTGATAGCGATCGACGAAGCTCATTGTGTCAGTCAATGGGGCCACGATTTTCGACCTTCTTACCGGTAAATAATATTTAACCAACTCTGAATTACTTTTTTCAACTCGCTAAAAAACACATTCCAACTCCAGGCAACTTGGAAACATCAGAAGAATAATCAGTAACGTTCCTATACTGGCTGTGACCGCATCTGCGACTCCTCAAGTTAAACTAGATATATGTAAATCGTTGAATTTAAGGTAAGAACTCTCATTCTGATCAATTATTCGCTCGAAAACTCGTTCCTAATTCTGGATTACTTTACAGGAACGCTCAAGTCATCTGTACCGGATTCGATCGTCCTAATTTGTATTTCGCCGTATCTACGAAAACAAACGACGTATTTCGTGATATAGAAAAACTGCTCGTTCAAGGAAAAGGATTCACGTATAAATTCCCCGGACCGACTATAATCTATTGTCCGACGAAAAAAGCGACAGAAAAAGTAGCCGAAGATTTGAACTGTAAGTGATCATCGTTCAGATCACTTTTCAAGCACTGTTTTTTAATTCTATGCGTAATGTATTAGCTCATGGAATAAGATGCGCTCCATATCACGCTGATTTATCACTCAAGACCAGACAATCGGTGCATGAGGAGTTCGTTAAAGATCAGTTACCGGTCGTTGTTGCTACAGTGGCTTTTGGAATGGGAATCGATAAACCAAGTATGTATATTTCTCTTTTGAGACCGAAACTGTTACAGCAATGATTAAAGATTTGATTTTTCGGTACAGATGTTCGATGTGTGATACACTACGGTGCTCCTAAAGATATAGAATCATATTATCAAGAAGTAGGCCGAGCTGGACGCGATGGGTTACCTTCAACTTGCCACGTATACTTCGCTGACTCGGATTTCTCCTTACAGAGGTTCTAGAATTAATTTCACAGTGTTAAATGTACACATCCCTGGGACGATATTTTAACGTACGTTTTCTCTCCTTCAGATACTTCACGAATACCGGTTCGACAAACGCTAGCATTCGAGATCACCGCGAAAGAATGGTCAGACTGATGCAGCAATACTTACAAACACGAGAATGTCGCCGGCAACTGTTGCTTTCGTACTTTACCGAAACTGCTCCCGATTTACCGACAACTTTGAGCGCCAATTGTTGCGATAATTGCGCCAGGCAGTACGTCCTTCGATCATTTATTCTACGTTTAGTTATTGATCACCGATCGTGAATTAATCGTGTTTAATTTTTAGACTGAGAACGGGTAAAACTTCGAAACCTCAGATAAGCGTTGTAGAGGAAGCGAAACTTTTTCTTCAAGTGATGGAACTATTCAATGGCCGATTTGGATTAGGAATTCCGATTAAATTCATACGTGGTATGAAGGATCCGAAGATTTACGCTTCTTATTTAAACAATCCACTTTATGGAAGCGGTAAAGCGAATTCAGAAGTAGCGTGGAAAGCTCTAGGTACGAAAAATTGATCACAGATTGTATTCTGATTTGGTATTCCGAAATGTCAAGTATTTTTTTGTTGTTTTTTTTATAGGACGATTATGCTTGAGAGACGGTCTTTTGAAAGAGATCTCCTGTAATTCGGGATTCGGTGCTAGAAAACCAACTTTCTTAGCTAGTACAGTCGCAATTACGGAAATTGGCAAAAAATTCATTACCAAGTGAGCGTTCGTTACTCGAATTTACAAATACTAATTTGTTTGCTGAAGTATGACTTACGGTGAATTATTATTTTTTTTATTTTCAGGGGAGAAGATTGTGGTGTTAAATTGATACCGACTGCTGAGATAGAAATGTTATTCAAGAAAAAGCCAAAGTTACCAATGTAAGTCTATGCATGCTCCAGTAATACGTACTATTTTTCTAACCTGGTCGTCTACAGTCTAAATATCGAATTTGGGTGGAATTTTTTCTGTCCAAAAATTTCAGTCTACCTTACAACTTATCAAAATGGGTTGAAATTTCGCGAGTACTTCAAATATTTCGATGAAAATATTTTTAAGCTTTTTTGAAGAATTTTAAGTCCAAAAATTTGCTGATAATTTTGGAAATTTTCGAAAAAGTGTCATGCGATTGATCAAAGTGGGTTAAATCTTTTGGGAGACGTTCGAATAATGTACATATTGCGATAAAAATATTATCCACGAGTATTTTTGAAGAATTTCAAGTCCAAAATTGGGTCATAATTTTATGAATTTTCATCAAAATGACACGAAATTTCAGGAGAATTTCACGTATTTGACAAAAAAAATTTAATCCAATCAAGTCTTGATTTTTGGAATTTTTTAAATATGAGTCATGAGACTGTAGAAAATTGAGTCATGATTTTTGGAATTTTTGAAAAATTGTAATACGCATACGACTTGTCAAAATGAGTTAAATTTTCGAAGTGACCAAAATTGGGTCACAACTTTTTGTTTTTTTGTAGAAATTTGCACCAATTTTATTTTAGTTCAAAATTATTCTTCAGAAATTCTCAAAAAAGATCTGGAAATTTCTGATTTTCCTACAATTGGTTGAAAAAAAAAAAAACAAAATGACACCTTATCAATGGGTTGAAATTTGGGCAGAAAATTGGGAATTTTTTTCGGGCATTTTTGGAAAAATTTGAGCTCACAATTGGGTCACGATTTTTACTATTTATGAAAAAAAGTGTTATGCGATCTATCAAAATGAGCTGAAAATTTTTCATAACTGACCGAAAAATAGACTCAATGCTCACATCAGCTCAAAATTCTTCAAAAGTGCTCAAAAAAAGATTCGATGGAAATTTTTGATTTTCTATCGAAATTTTAACCCATTTTTGTGGGTCGTATTACCAGGCATGAAATTCGGTCACTTAAATTCCCTTGCAAGTCACTTTTTGTCACTTTTTTGGGCGAAAATGGCCAAAAGATTTGTCGTGTAAAAAAGAAAAAGTGCAAAATTTTAGGAAATGATTAATATTTTTCATGAAAATCCTTCAGAATCATCATTTGAAAAAAAAAATTAAAAATCGACTGTTCAACATTAAAAAATGTAAGACGATGTGATTGGATTGAGTCGATATTTTCTAAACCGTACAAAGGTAGATCGAAAGATCAGGCAAAAATGTATCACCTGTCAGAATTTCAAGTGCTAAAGTGCTTTTTTCGATTTTTGGTGAATTTTTGAAAATCAAATTTAGGCCAAAAATGAGGAAAAAAACCAAAATTTTACCAAATTGACCGAGAAAGCTGAAATTTGAGATGTACCCTATTTTCGACACGCCAAATCGATTGGAAACTGTTTGAACCCGTTTTGAGCACTTCTGGAGCCTCCAGCAGATTTTTGAAACTAGAAATTTCACAAAATTTCATCAAATGGAGATGGAAAGCCGAAATTCATTCTGAGAACTAATTTCAATACGCTACGAAGTCGACTGCAAGCAAATTTCAAGTCGTTTTGGAGCCTCCAGCAACTTTTTGAAAATTACTGGAGTCACCAGATTTTTGAAACTTGAGATTCCCACAACATTTTATCAAATGGAGTTATTAGCAAGCTGAAATTTACTTCGCAAACTAATTTCAATACGAGATGAAGTCGACTTCATGGTGGTTTCAAATGGTTTTGAAGCTTCCAGCTACTTTTTAGAAATTTCAATTTTTCAAAAAACGCCATACAACCTTTCAAAAAGTCGCAGGAGGCTCCAAAATGACTTTAAATCCACCAGCAGTCGACTTCGTAGCGTATTGAAATTAGTTTGCAGAATGAACTTTGTCTTTCCATCTCCATTTGATGAAATTTTGGGAAATTTCAAGTTTCAAAAATCTACTGGAGGCTCCAGTAATTTTCAAAAAGTCGCTGTAGGCTCCAAAACGACTTAGAATCCATCTGCAGTCGACTTCGTAGCGTATTGAAATTAGTTCTGTCTGCAGAATGAATTTCGTGAAATTTTGTGCGAATTTCGGGTTTCAAAAATCTGCTGGAGGCTCCAGAACTGCTGAAAACGGTTTGAAACCGTTTCCAATCGATTTGGCATGTCGAAAATCGGGTATATCTCAAATTTCAGCTTTTTTTGTCAATTTGGTGAACTTTTGATTTTACTGGACTGAGCTAGATCGAAAGAGCATGCCAAAATTCATCACCGGTCAAAATTTCAAGCGCTAATGGACTTTTTTAGGTTTTTGGTGAATTTTTAAACATCACATTTGAGCCAAAAATGAGGGGGGGGGGAAATCAAAATTTTACCAAATTGACCTAGAAAGCTGAAATTTAAGATTATACCTTTTTTTCGACCTGCCAAATCGATTGGATACAGTTTCAAACCGTTTTGAGCAGTTCTGGAGCCTCCAGCGACTTTTTGAAAGTTACTGGAGCCTCCAGAAGATTTTTCAATGCTCGAAATCTGCATAGGTAGAATTACCAACTCTGTTTGGTAACATTTTATAGAAATTTCGAGCGTTGAAAAATCTGCTGGAGGCTCCAGCAATTTCCAAAAAGTCGCTGGAGGCTCCAAAACGACTTAAAATCCACCTGCAGTTGACTTCGTAGCGTATTGAAATTAGTTTGCAGAATGTATTTCGGCTTTCCAACTCCATTTGATGAAATTTTGGGAAATTTCGATTTTCAAAAATCTACTGGAGGCTCCAGTAATTTTCAAAAAGTCGCTGTATGCTCCAAAACGACTTAAAATCGACCTGCAGTAGACTTCGTAGCGTATTGATAGCGTATTGAAATTAGTTTGCAGAATGAATTTCGGCTTTCCAACTACATTTGATGAAATTTTGTGGGAATTTCGAGTTTCGAAAATCTACTGGGGGGTTCACAACTGCTCAAAATGGGTTCAAACTGTTTCCAATCGATTCGGCGTGTCGAAAATAGATTATATCCCAAATTTCAGCTTTCTTGGTCAATTTGGTAACATTTTGATTTTTTTCCTCATTTTTGACCTAAATTTGATTTTGAAAAATTCACCAAAAATCGAAAAAAAACACTTTGGAACTTGAAATTCTAACAAGATTTTAAAATTCGATCGCGTTTTATTTTGCCACAAAAATCCAACCGATTACTTTCTGCCCGTTGCACTGCAGACTATTAAATGTGAGAATTTCTAAACTGAGTGATTAAATAATTAATTTCCAAACAGAGAAACTGACAGACCTGGCAGCAGCGGCGGATCTTCGGAAGTTAATCAGAAAAGCAAACAGGTCAACAAGGAACGAGAACAGCAAGCAGCTTTATTCAGTGTTTTGAAAAGATTACGAGATGAATTGGCCCAAGATTATAATTGTTCGCCTCATATGATCGCTACCGATATCGCTCTTCATAAAATCGCTACTCAAAAGCCTTCAACGATCGCCGATTTGGCTCAAAGTAAGTCTCATTTAAGCAAAGATACGAGTACATAATATAATATTGAATAAATAATTCATAAAATTCATTTCTATTTTTTCCCTTTCACAGTCGGTGAATTTAACGAGGCAAAATTGCAAAAATTCGGCAATCATATTATTCAGAAAGTACGCGAATTCTGTGGCCAAACCACCGATCCGGATTTCGTTAATCAAATTCAATTCGAAGATGCCGACGATTTCGATAATATTAATCCCGAGTAAGATAACTGATTAAATACTTATTTCATCGATCGATCTGATCTTCCAACTCCTTACTCATTTCATTAATCGTTCATAATTTTCAGATTTTTCGATAACATGCCGGATTACTCCAAAACCCAGGTCAGCATTAATCAGTATCAAGCCGAAGACGATCCTGATTCGATGGATTTCGAATTCCCAGACGACTCTGATTTCGTTCCAAACCATTCAACCACCGATAACTACCTGCCTGCAAACCGAACAAATACTAACGTAATCTCGAAATACCCAACGAATCACAACCACAACCAAGACAACGATCTGACTGATTTCGAAGACGATTCTCTCAGCACCGGAAAATCCACCAACTTTGTTCCTTCAACCAGGCCGAATCAAACAAAGAAAACGAATATTAATACGAGATACGGTGCGAATTTCTACGACGACGATGACCTGACAGATTTCGAAGACGAATCTATCCCTGCAGGAAGATCTACAACTTACGCTCCTTCTTTCCGACCGAATCTACATAGCAATATCAACGTCAATTCGAATAACACCGAAGACGAAGATCTGACTGATTTCGAAGACGATAGAAATCCTGCCAACAATCGAGTCGAATTTCCTTCCGGTGACGACGACGATCTCGAAATACCAGATATGGAACCATCGTCGAAACCTGCCTCAAAACCACAACCAGTAAACATCGACGACGATTATTGGGGTAATATTAGCGACGAGTTATTCGAAAGCATTCCTCTGGATCAGCTTTCCCAAACGACCAAAGAACCAACGCCTCCTGTTCCTCAGCAGCCTCCAACTCACGTACCTGATCAAAGAGTTACTGCGCCTCCGGAAGTGAAAAGGGTCAAATTTAATCCTAAAATCCAATACGATACCGATTCAGATGACGATGATGTTAGTCCTATTGGAAATAACGCTGCTGCTTCGTCAAGTAGTCTCAATACATTCAATAGCGGTTCTCTTAAATTAGAAATGCCTGCTTGGTTAACGAAACCGACTGCGAAAGATGAGATTAAGAAAAGAGTCAAGAGTAATTCGTTGTTCAAGAAGTAAACGACGTACAGTTTTTAAAATCCATTCGTGTGATATTATTTATTTATTACCTATTAATATTATCGTTCCCAGTGTTGTGTTTTAAATGTGTTCATTTTGTTGTAGCGTTTTATTCGTATTTATTTAAGAATTCCATTTCTCGAAGGTCAATTATTACGAGTATTTATTTTTTACTCGCCTATAAAAGGGCACTTGTGTTGTGAATGTTTGTTCTTCTTCGTCTTCTTCGACAAATTCTCGTGTTGAAATTGTTTTTACTCGTAGTTATGTGTACTTCAGGTTATTTCAAATCAACAAAAAAATACTTACATTTTTAGCCAATAAAAAAATTATTTATTATTTTCACTCGATTGTTTATTTCAATTTTATAAAAGTTGGATGGAATGAAAAATGAGTTTTGTTTCGTTTTCTAAGTACATAGATACGTAGTTCATAATTCGTTCGCTGAAGCAACAGAACTCAAACACCATCTTGACGATTCACCAGTCAACTAGCGATTTCTTTTACGAAGAATTTCATTACAGAGGACGCTCGAACTGTACGTTCGTTAGAACAGCTTCTGTCATGCCGTTCTTTTTATAACCATTACACCGAACAACACCATTCTTCAAAAGTAGATGGCGCCGGAGCTGTTGTGTTCGTCTCATTCAGATAGAAAATATGCTGTAAACCGAAACAAAAGCGAGTAAAAACGCAGATATGTGTTTAAAAAGGCGATGATTCTGATTCTTGAAACCGGTTCACTCAAAATAAAAGTTGGCATCCTTGACTGAAAGAAATTGAAAATTTGAACTCAGGGCCCCTATTTCACTTTGAAATTGCTATTTTTACGCTATAAAAAGGCTTTAAAATTGAAAAAGACGTAAAATATTCGAACGCCAAATAAATTGCCTACTCTCAAGGCGCAAAAATCATTCAAAACGTGGAGTTTTTCAGGCAATTAAATTTTTAGCACCAAATTATCGATATGAAACTGTTTTTAATCGGGTAAGTTGGTATTCCTGACTGAAATAAATTGTAAATTTGAACTCGGGAGCCTCGATTTACCCTAAGATAATTTTGTTTACGTTTGTAGAAGGGTTTTAAATGGAGGAATACGTGATTTCATTCGATTGCGTCAAAGAAGTTGCCTACTCTCAAGGCATAAAGATTACTTGAAATGTGGCGTTTTTCAACAAATGTGATCGTCAATATTAATAAAGAGTACAAAAATGGATTTTAATCCGGTAAGTTGGTATCCCTGACTGAAATAAATTGTAAATTTTGACTCAGGGGCCTCAATTTACCCTAAGATAATTTTTTTTACGTTTGTAAAAGGGTTTTAAATGGAGGAATACGTGATTTCATTCGATTGCGTCAAAGAAGTTGCCAACTCTCAAGGCAGGAAAATTACTCGAAACGTGGAGTTTTCCAGCAAATGTGATCATCAATATTGATAAAGCATACAAATGGATTTTAATTCGGTAAGTTGGTATCCCTGGATGAAATAAATTGTAAATTCGAACTCCGGGTCATCGATTTACCCTACAATAATTTCTTTCACGTTTGTAAAAGGGTTTTAAATGGAGAAAAACGTGATGTTATTCGATTGCGTCGAAGAAGTTGCCTATTCTCAAGGCAGAAAAATTACTCGAAACGTGAAGTTTTTCAGCAAATGTGATCGTCAATATAATTAAGAATACAAATGGATTTTAATCCGGTAAGTTGGTATCCCTGAATGAAATAAATTGTAAATTTGAACTCCGGGGCCTCCACTTACCCCAAGATAATTTTTTTACGTTTGTAAAAGGTGTTTAAATGCAGAAAAATGTGATTTTTTGAAATTGTGTCGAAGAAATTGCCTACTTTCAAGGCATAAAAATTATTCGAAACGTGGCGTTTTTCCACAAATGTGATCATCAATTAATAAAATAATACGTAACGGTTTTTAATCCGGTAAGTTGGCATCCCTGAATAAAGTAAATCGTAAATTTGAACTCCACGGCTTTGATTTATCCCACAGTAATTTCTTTTACGTTTGTGGAAGGATTTTAAATTTTCTATCTCTTAATAGATCACTTCACCAGCATTTTGTTTCTCATTAAAACATCATAAATAACCTCAAATTTATAATCAGCGTCCCCATATTAGCGTAAAACCTCCTCAATATTCAATAATAACATCGAAATCGAGATCAGCGACCTCGAATTAGTAAGTACGCATTAATTTTTAATAAATTCCATCTCAAATGGTTGTAATTTCCATTTTCAACGGACTTACAGCGCTATCTATCGGTATAAGAAAGAAACTTTGTTCTGTTTTATAAAAACGCGAGTTAAAATTTGGCGAAATGAGCGCTAGATATGCGCGTGGCGCTATCTATCGGAATACTTCGGAACTACAACGAAAAAAAGGATAGAAATGGGTTTTCGAGTGTTCTGTTTTAAGTAGTTCCGTAATATTCCGATAGATAGCGCCACGCGCATATCTAGCACTCGAATCGCCAAATTTCAACTCGCGATTTCATAAAACAGAACAAAGTTTCTTTTTTATTCCGATAGATAGCGCTGCAAGTCCGTTGAAAATAATTCGAACCAATTTCGGTCGTTTTCAAATGTGTTGCGTATCGTTATTTTTGCAGGCGTATTATTGTAATTTTTCACCAGCAAATTTATTTATTACGATTAGTATGAAGGAATTTTTTCCAAATTATCGAGTACATACTAATTTGAGGTCGCTGATTGCGATTTTGACGTTATTATTACACTTTAATGAGTTCTTATTCTGATTTTAAGACGCTAATTACAAATTTTAGGTAATTACGATGTTCTGATGAGTGACGAATTTGGAAAATTAGCCTGAATAACATATATGTGAGGTATCGAATTCTATGTTTTTGAATCTCCTCAGCACGAATTTGATACAATTTCGGCGCTGAAATCAAAAGGGGCTTTAGAGGAGGAGTGCCCAAATTTGGAAATGAGCTGAAATTACAGTTTACGTCGCTAAATTAAAGCAGGTTTCATAAAAAAATAAATTCTGAAATTATTTATTCGACAGAAAAGTTTACTAAGAAATAGTTGCACAAAAAACACATAAAAATCAACAATTTATTAAAATAACAATGCTTGAGAATACAATATTATTTACAATGTTTATCAAGAGATTACATAAAATATTTAGCTCAATCATTTTTCATTTGTGTACAAACAAAGGTAGGTACGGATTGCAATTTTTATAATTAAAATTAAACCATAAGTGACCAATTATCGACTGCGACTGTAGATGACTTCAAGATGCGTCTATATCATCGGCCAAATACGAGTTTCTCACGAAGCTTACGAACTGCTGGTCCAACTGGCCATTAATTAATAGTTTCATTTTGTTGAGAAAATTCTTGGATGGCTTTGATGAGTCCTCCTAGATATTCCCATTTCCACTTTTTAACAAGCTGCTCCATGGAGAAATCCTTTCGATGAGAATGTGCTGCTGAAGACGTGTAGTCGTGTAGTTTGCCCACGTTGCCTTGCGGTCAATCTGTAACATGAGAAACAAAATCAAGATTATTAGAAAGTTATTCATATAATATGCCTAATTTATTCTATGTATCTAAGTTTTTCAGTTTTTTCGAACAATGCTCAATGTTTGGGAGCAAGTCGGTCTTTTTCGCTCCAACAATTAGTACGCTCTGGGTCGGTTGAGGACCCTTGGCGGATGAATTGAATGATGCACTCAAAATTTTATACCCTCCCTCTTAAGAGTCATTCTCCTTTTTTTCTCTCAGGTTCGGATACTTGAATGTAAATATTGTGCAATTGATTTTTGATTCTGTTTTTTATTCAATATTGAAAAAATTAGTCAACTTGACAGGAACAAAAATACAGTTTTTTTAGCGGGTGGGAAGGGATAAAGATTTACCATGAGACATAGTATCAACTTTTCCGGAAAAATGGCTTTGTGAAAGTTCAACTTTTCTACAAAAAGCTTCAATCATTATCCAGGAAACTTTGAGCTTTTTGATAAAGCAACACCTGAAATGTATTCTCCGGGTTTCAAAATGCCCATAACTACATCTCGTACAGTCTGAAAAGCTCTCTAAAGCTCACAAAAATTTTTCAAAAGTTCAAGTAGGTATTAGGAGTTGAACTTCCAATTATAAACTTTTTTAAGCTTGAACTTTTTGGTCAAATGAAAGCTAAATAGCGTGTACGAATAGTCGATCATCACTAACTAAGCATCGCTGATCATGTCAAGCTCGTTTATTTTAGTCGATCAAGCTTTTCGGTACCTGAAAGTTCAACTTTTTTGAAAAAAGTTTCATTTTTGACAAAACTTTGAGCTTTTTGACAGAACCAACGCCAGAATCGGATTCTCATAGAGTGAACCCCCCCCCCCCCACTACGGATGGTTCGTACAGTCTATAAAGCTCTCTAAAGCTCGCAAAATTGATTCGAAAGTTCAAAATTTACGATGCAGCGCTTCAGGTGGTGAAAATGAGAAGTTCTTTTGTAATTTCGATTTCGAGATATAGAAAAACGTATTTACATCTTCTTTTAGACGATAACAAAAGAAGTTCCATTTTCTGCCACCTGGAGCGCTGCATCATTTTTTTCAAAATTTGTTGTCTTCAAAATTGAGCTTTTTAGCAGAATGAAAGGCAAACAGCTTGTACGAATAGTCGATTATCACTAATTAATCATCGCTGATCACGTCAATCTCGTTTATTTTAGTCGATCGAGCTTTTTTCCACCTGAAAGTTCAACTTTTTTGAAAAAAAAGCTTTATTTAGACGGAACTTCGAGCTTTTCGGCAAAACCAACCCCGGAAACGAATTCGCAGTACCCAAAAACCCCCCTATTTGTACAGTTCGTACAGTCTGAAAAGCTCTCTAAAGCTCGCAAAATTGATTCGAAAGTTCAAGTATTAGGAGTATCGAACCTTCTAATACTCCATATTCTCCTAATGAAATTGGTCTCATTTAACATCTAATACACTCAAAAATGACAAAAAATGGAAAATTCGTGCTTTTCAAAAATTGAGCTTTTTAGCCGAATGAAAGTTAAATTGGTTGTACGAATAGTCGATTATCACTAATTCGGCATCGCTGATCACGTCAAGCTCGTTAGTTTTGATCGAGCGAGCTTTGTTCCAGCTGAAAGTTCAAATTTTATGAAAAAAAGCTTCATTTCAGAGAGAACTTTGAGCTTTTTGGTAGAACCAGCACCAGAAACGAATTCGCCGAACCCAAACCCCCCCCATTCGTTCAGTTCGTACAGTCTGAAAAGCTCTCTAAAGCTCGCAAAATTGATTCGAAAGTTCGAGTATTGGGAGCATCGAACCTCCTAATACTCTATATTCTCTCAATGAAATTGGTCTCATTTAACATCAAATGTACTCAAAAATGACTGAAATTAGCAAATGTCAACTATTTCAAAATTGAGATTTTCAGCCGAATAAAAGCCAAATTGCCTGTACGAATAGTCAATTATCACTAATTCGGCATCGCTGATCACGTCAAGCTCGTTTATTTTAGTCGATCGAGCTTTTTTCTACCTGAAAGTTCAACTTTTATGAAAAAAAGCTTCATTTTCAACGGAACTTTGAGCTTTTTGGCAGATCCAACACCGGAAACGAATTCGCCGTACCCAAAAACCCCCCTATTCGTTCAGTTCGTACACTCAGAAAAGCTCTCTAAAACTCGCAAAATTGATTCGAAAGTTCGAGTATTAGGAGCATCGAACCTCCTAATACTCTATATTCTCCTAATCAAATTGGTCTCATTTAGCATCTAATATGCTCGAAAATGATCAAAATTGTAAAATTTGTACTTTTTTAAAATTGAGCTTTTTAGCCAAATGAAAGCCAAATAGCCTGTACGAATAGTCGATTATCACTAATTCAGCATCGCTGATCACGTCAAGCTCGTTTATTTCAGTCAATCGAGCTTTTTTCTACCTGAAAGTTCAACTTTTTTGAACAAAAGCTTCGTTTTCGAGAGAACTTTGAGCTTTTTGAAAGAACCAACACCGGAAACGGATTTTCCGTACCCAAAAACTCCCTCATTCGGACAGTTCGTACAGCCTAAAAAGCTCTCTAAAGCTCGCAAAATTGATTCAAAAGTTCAAGTATTACAGAACCTTCTAATTTTATTATTGAGGAGCAAATAATGAACTTTTTAAAATTGAGCTTTTTACTTTAATGCCAAGCAATCACGGATCACGATAAGTTCGTTTATTTTAATCGACGTGGCTTTTTTACCCATGAAAGTTCTACTTTTTTACAAAAAGCTTCGTTATCTAGGAAACTTTGAGCTTTTTGGCAGAACCAGGGAAATTTTAGAAATTAAATTTCAGCCAAAAATGAGAAAAAAATCAAGTGTTACCCTAATTGCCCTAGAATTCTGCAATTCAGCTTAATCCTTTTTTCGACCAGCTAAATCGATTGGAAACAGTTTCAAACCGTTTGGAGCAGTTTTGGAGCCTCCAGCAGATTTTTGAAACTTGCAAATGAAGTAGGAAATGCGAAATTCACGCTGCACTCCAACTTGAACACGCAATCAAGTCGACTGCTGGTTTAGTTCCGAGTCATTTTGGAGTCTCCAGTAACTTTTTGAGAATTTTTGGAGCCTCCAGTAGATTTTTGAAACTTGAATTTCCACAAAATTTCATTAAATACTTACCTACAGCTGGAAAGCCGAAATTCATTCTGTAAACTAATTTCAATACGCTATGAAGTCGACTGGAGGTAGAATTTAAGTCGTTTTGGAGACTCCAGCAACTATTTTGAAATTACTGGAGCCTCCAGCAGATTTTTGAAATTTCAAATGCAGTTGTAAACCCGAAATTCATTCTGCAAATCAATTTCAATACGATACGAAGTCGACTGCAGGTGGATTTCAAGTCACTTTAGAGCTTCTAGCGACTTTATTGAAATTACTGGAGCCTCCAGCAGATTTTTGAAATTCCAAATGAAGTTGTAAAGCTGAAATTCATTCTGCAAACTAATTTCAATACGATACGAAGTCGACTGGAGGTAGATTTTAAGTTGTTTTGGAGACTCCAGCGACTTTTTTTGAAACTACTGGAGCCTCCAGCAGATTTTTGAAATTTCAAATGCAGTTGTAAAGCCGAAATTCATTCTGCAAACTAATTTAAATACAATATGAAGTTGACTGCAAGTGGATTTTAAGTCATTTTGGAGACTCCAGCGACTTTTTTGAAATTACTGGAGCCACCAGCAGATTTTTGAAATTTTAAGTGCAGTTGTAAAGCCGAAATTCATTCTGCAAATCAATTTCAATACGATACGAAGTCGACTACAGGTGGATTTCAAGTCATTTTAGAGCTTCCAGCAACTTTTTTTGAAACTACTGGAGCCTCCAGCAGATTTTTGAAATTTCAAATGCAGTTGTAAAGCCGAAATTCATTCTGCAAACTAATTTCAATACGATATGAAGTCGATTGCGGATGGATTTCAGATAGTTTTGGACTCTCCAGCGAGTTTCTTGAAATTACTGGAGCCTCCAGCAGATTTTTGAAATTTCAAATGCAGTTGTAAAGCCGAAATTCATTCTGTAACCTAATTTCAATACACTATGAAGTCGACTGGAGGTAGATTTCAAGTCGTTTTGGACTCTCCAGCAAATTTTTGAAATTTCAAATGTAGTTGTAAAGCCGAAATTCATTCTGCAAACTAATTTAAATACAATATGAAGTTGACTACAAGTGGATTTTAAGTCGTTTTAAAGCTTCCAGCAACTTTTTTTGAAACTACTGGAGCCTCCAGCAGATTTTTGAAATTTCAAATGCAATTGTAAAGCCGAAATTCATTCTGCAAACTAATTTCAATACGATATGAAGTCGACTGCAGGTGGATTTTGTGGTGGGAGAAAAAACTGGAACCCAATCAAAAACTACCATAAAACAAAAAATTCAGAAAATTTTTCGTTTTGAGGTTTTGAAGTTTTTGACTCTTGAAATTTCCCAGAAATTTTCCAAAAGGAAAAATTTCTGATTTCTTTGAAGATATGAGAGCCGACGATACACAACTTAATTGTAACTAATAACCTCATATCCACTTAAGTGTACTGGATATCCTATTATGCACTCTCCTGGTTCTAATGGATGTGTTTCAAGCGCATATAATTAATATCTCTCGCCATTCGTAAGTTAGCTCAGTGTATGATCTTAGGGTCGTATGAATCGCGGACAAGGAATTATTCCTAATTCCCACCATAATTTAAATTTATTTATATTCACGTGGGGTGAAATAACTTCGAGCAAATCACGATAATTGTACATCACAATGCCAGAGTACCATATCTACTCATACTGAAGAAATACTTACTTGTTTCGTAGAAATACTTACTTGTGTAGAAGATGGAATGAAATACCAAGTTGAATAAATGACAAATTCGATAAATGTGAATAAATAAGAAAAAGAACTCGAATGCATATTATAATATATATTTAAAGGCCAAGAGAAATTATTGACATTCTATGACGAATTGTCCTTTTTGATTTGTGTACTTATAAACTAACTTATCAGAATAAAGGGATTTTTTATTGGGAAAGGGAGAACTTATCAGAATAAAACTTATCAGAATAAACTTATCAAAATAACTTATCAGAATAAAGGAAATTTGGGGAAAAAAAGGAAAAGAAAAGCCCTAAAGTGCCTACCTCTGTACTAAATTGTCAGAAATCGATCCGAGACAGACGAGAATCGAAAACTTATCCTCAATGGAAACAGTGTTAAGGACAAGAATCGTCTATGGCGACGAAAATGCCCGAGTCGTGGATGTCTGATCCATTTAGTATCGTAGGTTTCGTATGACCGAATTGCCTACTTAACTTGAACACGAACTGTACTGGATCTAAATATGTCTCTTGGATTGAGCTGCAGATCAATCCAAGTAGATGAAATGACGACATCGGAAGTTGTAGTACTTACCAACTAACAACTTGTAATGTGAATTACAAATTCTTGAAGAACGACTCATTAGTAGCTAACCGAAGCTATGGCGCTTGTGTGCCGGTTAGCGAGCATTAGATAAAGCTATGGCGCTTCATTCTAATACTGAGGATTTCTGTCTCGGACCGGACGTTTTATAGCCTGCGGAAGACGAAAATCGGGGAGGAGTAAGTGGTGCACGCGCTGAACGCGGCACGCGGCGTTATCCGGCGCTATCTTATACCGGCCGCGGAGATAACGCACCCTACTACCTAGTACGAGTGAAATATTACGTCATATTCGTGTGTAATCGGCGATATTCGTGGAAAACTTGACTGTCATTGGTCAATATATCGGAAGTGGAGGCAAACTCGGCGCCACCACCGGAAGTACGAAGTTCTAGTCCTGTATAATCGCCGATATTCGATACTATCGCGACTGTAACTGGCCGCAGGCGCCACCACCACTTGATAGGTTGGGAAAAATGTCGCATTTGGTCTCTGACGTAATAAATGGTCATTAAAATGGTCAAATATCTGCCGCTAAGGGGACAGAAAAATGTACATTCACCTAAAAGATCGGAGAAAATCGAATCTGTATAGAGACATGATTATTTTCTCCCACGTTAGGTGACAGGAATACGACGAAATAAATTTCTCCCAGTATATAGGAGATAGAAAAATTCATAAATTGGTTTCTCCCTGCTGAAGTGACGGAAGAAAATTATTTTCTCCCACTAAAGTAGGAGAAAAGGCTGTAATTTTCTCCCACTACAATTTCAGTTAATTTTAGACACTCCAGCGAGTTTTTTGAAATTAATGGAGCCTCCAGCAGATTTTTGAAATTCCAAATGCAGTTGTAAAGCCGAAATTCATTCTGCAAACTAATTTCAATACGATACGAAGTCGACTGCAGTTGGATTTCCAGTCGTTTTGGAGCCTCCAGCGACTTTTTGGAAATTGCTGGAGCCTCCGGCAGATTTTTTAATGCTCTAAATTTCTATAAAATTGTACCTAACAGAGTAGGAAATTCTAACTATGAAAATTTCGAGCATTGAAAAATCTGCCGGAGGCTCCAGTAATTTCCAAAAAGTTGCTGGAGGCTCCAAAACTGCTCAAAACGGTTTGAAACCGTTGTCAATCGATTTGGCAGTTCGAAAATAGGATATATCCCAAATTTCAGCTTTCTTAGTCAATTTGGTAAAATTTGAATGTTTCCCCCTGATTTTTGGCTCAAATTTGACGTTTAAAAATTCACCAAAAATCTAAAAAAGCGCTTCAGTGTTTGAAATTTTGGCCGGAGATGAATTTTGGCACGCCTTTTCAATCTAGCTCTGTCCAGTTCAAAAAATTTCGTTCGAGTCCTATGTTGGAAATCAAAATCAGCGACTTCGACTAACCTGACAATCAAAATGTCCGCCATTTTGTCAGTAGGGCCAACCTTTTTTTTGGCAAGTTTGCTTTAGAATGTTCCTCAGGATGTCCCTTTTAAGAAAAAAGTTGTCCCAGAGGATCGAGAGCGTGGTGGAGGATTCTCCAACATGAGCTATATACATAGTAAGTCACATCACAGAAGTGTAATCAAAATCCACCGGCCCGATTGGAATAAAATAAGAACGAACCGCGAAAGCTACGTGCGCTTATTAATTACGCTCAGCTTAAGCGTAAATTCATGCGGTTCGCTTTGAAATAAGAGTACTGTTGGGCGGCATGATTGGGCAAAAAAATACAAACACAGCGCATACTATATGGAAACAGCTCAATCGAAGAGCAGAGGAGCTCCGGAGAGGAGAGTAGGATTGATAATCATAGTAATAATCGAGGCGATTATGTTGTTATATTTACGCGGTGCATTGCATCTCTCCATCTGTAACATGTAGTCGTCTCTAATGTGTATGTATAGCAGTGTATACTATAAAATAAATGAAAAGAAGCGCCGGCCCAGGCTGGCAGAGTGGGGAGGAGGCACTTTTGGCCCACTGTTCCTATACCTTCCTCCTGCTGTAGTTCAATTATAACAAAATAATATTCCAACACAATTAAATATTATTCGACGCGGCGTGGCCCGGCGTCGTCGAGTACATTATTATTAGCAATTCGTAGGTCTAGGTAGCCGATAAAAAAAAAATCAGAGAAAGGAGGCAGGCAGCCAGAATCGGGAATCTGGTAAAGGTAAAAGCAGACTGGGTACTTGAAATGTACTCGTACCATACGTCAAGCTAGGAAAAAAAATGATACGTGGCGTCGCGTCGTATTATTTGTATTATTAATCGAGAATGGAACTCTGCTTTCAAAAAAAAAAGGTTTTTTCTTTCATCATCGTGGTATGTTTATCCTTGTTTCGTATTTTTATACGCGATGCCCGGTTTGCGGACCCTGGCTCGGGACGCGGATCGTTAAACGAGGCAGGATTTAAAATAAACACTCGACAGTTAAATAAACATCGTAAATATAATTTCGGTAGTTTAATCAGTTGTCCTGCCCAAGAGATATGTACTTCACTGTTGAAAAATATACCCAACTAGATTCATATGTTGTATACTTTATCGTAAGTAGGTAAGTAAATGCATTCCTAAAAACCGAAGTCTCTGCAATTTGAAAACTATAAAAGCAATAATTTCACGCTAATTTGCTTCATTTTTACTCGCATCTCTGATTTTCTGCAGATATTCTCCATTTTGACCATTTTTTAATTCTTGAAATCAATCAAACGACCCAAAATTATTACCTACGAAAGTTGAATTCTTAAAAAGAACTTTTCCTAAACTTCAGCTGATCAGATTCATTTTTCAATTTTCGATTTCATTAGAGATACAAATTTTTAAAAAAATGACTTATCGATAATCAATTTTTTTAACCTTCTGACGAGTAAATCCTTCACGAACAAATCATCTTAAATTCTTATTCATGGATTTGGAAAGGTCGATTTTTACCACGCTTCCTTTCATTGGATTCGATTTAGAAGGTATTCAGTCCTTCTCGAATGATTTTTCGATTCCGAGCAAATCGTTCGCGAATGATTCGAGTTCAGCGCCCAATCATACCCTTGCAGGATTAAAAATGTCAAACTTTGTCATTTCAGCTGTTGATACAAGTAAGTAAGTGATTTGAATTTTCGGTGATTCGTTCGTTCACGAATGATTTTTCTCATTAGAGCAAATCGTTCGTGAACGAATAATTTAAAATTTTTATATCTAGTCCAGATATATTGAAGAATGTTTTTTTTTTTTTTTTGTATTTTCGTGTATCATCAGTTTTTGATTCCAAGTGATTCAGTCGTTCTCAAATGATTTATTATTACTGAGCGAATCGTTCACGAACGAGTCAATACCAATTTTTTTGTCATACTTACTTTCTTTGGATTTTAATAATAATACCTAATTCAAACTTGTATCGTCATGTCATCTATGTCTGATTTGAGGTTCCAGTGATTCGTTCGTTCGCGAACGATTTTTTTCAATGAGCAAATCATTCACGAACGAATCATTCGAAATTTTTATCAACATGAGAGATGAAAACCGTATCATTTTGTATTTTCGTGTATCATCTATTTTTAATTCCAATACAAGTGATTCAGTCGTTCTCGAATGATTCATAGTTTTTGAGCAAATCGTTCGCGAACGAATCAAGTCCAGTTTTCGATGACAGCATTAAAACTGCCAAGCTTCGTCCTTTCATTTATACGTGTTGAGCAATTTGATTTTCCGGTGATTCATTCGTTCGCGAACGATTTTTCTTTACTGAGCAAATCGTTCACGAACGAATTATGTAAAAAATTTTATGATATATTGAAAATAAAGAATGTTTGTTTTGTATTTTATTTTCATGCATTATCAATTTTTGATTCCAAGTGATTCAGTCGTTCTCAAATCGTTCACGCACGAATCAGTACCCATTTTTTTGTCATACCTACTTTCTTTGGATTTGATTCAGTTGCGATTCAATCGTTTTCAAATAATTTGTCAATTCTGAGTCGATCGTTTGCGAACGAATTCAGTCCAGTTATTGAAGACAATTTAAGGTTCCACTGATTCGTTCGTTCGCGAACGATTTTTCTTCACTGAGCAGATCGTTTGCGAACGAATCATTCAACATTTTTATCAACATGAAAGATGAAGACGTATAGTTTTGTATTTTCGTGTGTTAGCTATTTTTTACTCCAAGTGATTCAGTCGTTCTCGAATGATTTATAATTTTTGAGCAAATCATTCGCGAACGAATCATTCAACATTTTTATAGATATATTTAAGATGAAGAATGTAATATTGTTTTGTATTTTCGTTTATCGCATGATTTCGATTCCAAGTGATTTCTTCTCGTTTCTAAATAATCCATGATTTCCGAGCAAATCGTTCGCGAACGAATCATTCGAAATTTTCATTGATATATTCAAGATGAAGAATGTATCGTTTTGTATTTTCATGCATCATTTGTTTTTTTATTTCAAGTGATTCAGTCGTTCTCGAAAGATTCATAATTTCTGAGCAAATCGTTCGCGAACGAATTGAGTCCAATTTTCGGTGATAGCATTAAAACCATGCCATCTTCATCATTTCATTTGTATGTATGTATTACGCAATTTATTTCACAGTGATTCATTCGTTCGTGAACGATTTTCCTTCACTAAGCAAATCATTCGCGAACGAATCATTCAAAAATGATATTGGTACAATTATTGAAGATGACGATTCCATGTATTGTTTTAGTATTTTTGTGTGTCATCTGTTTTTGATTCCGAACGATTCAGTCGTTCTCGAATGATTCATAATTTCTGAGCAAATCGTTCGCGAACGAATTGAGTACAATTCTAGATCACAGCATTAAAACTGCCAAGCTTCGTCATTTCATTAACCCATATTACGCTGCAATTTAATTTTTCAAATGATTCATTCGTTCGCGAACGATTTACCTTCCCTGAGCAAATCGTTCGCGAACGAATCATTCGAAATTTTCACTGATTTATTAAAGATGAAGAATGTTTCATTTTATATTGTCGTATATCATCATTAGTACGGGCACCGAACGCTGTATCGTTTCAAAATCGGAAAAGAGTGCAACCGGAAAGATATAGAATTTTTGCGATATATAGTCAAAAGTAGACCTTTCCCCGATCCCGAAACCACCATCACATTTTTGAGATTGACTTGCAAACCCCAATTCAGGGGTACTCAAAGTTGTGAAAATTGCTTATTTTTTTCCTACATATGTAGGCTTATGAGTCTTCACAGAAGATAGGTAGGGAAACGATTCTGGGCTTAAAACACTCGTGAAGGACCACTCTTCAAATAGCTACTCATAAAAAACCTCGCGCAGTGATTTTCACCCCCTTCAGTGGTTCCCAAAGTTGAAATTTCGAAATTTATTTTTTCAAGTCGCGCAATCAATCGAGTATTACTCGGAGGGTAATTCCGCAGCTGAAAAATGATATGAATAAAAAAGTTTGGGCATTTCATGAGGATTTCAAATATGTGTCAGTTTTTGCCCTAGCGTTGATAGGGGTTGAGATAAGAGGGGTTGAAGGGGGAAAACATGGTTTTTTGCAATCACAAAAATAATTTCTGATTTCGTTTTATACAAGCTTATATCGTTTATTATACTTGATATTTTGTAATTTCTTACCCCTGTGAGTGATTTTGTCACTTTCATCCCCTAAATTCCGCGAAACATAAAACTTTTCAAATTTAAAAAAAAATTGAAAATTGAAAATTCATTATTATTGGTCTGGTACCAATAGATCATCTGTTCGCTATAATTTTGTCGAAAGCAATTTTATGATTGATTATTGTTCTACACGTCAATACAATTTTTTTAGCCCAGATGCCTTTTTCCCCTCCCCCTTTCCCGAAGGTCCGCCCCCCTAACTTGAAAATCTGTCCATCTCTTCACCTATGGGTCGCACAAAAAAATGTTTAGACGAAAATTGTTCCTTGAAATCTCAGCTACAGCGGCGTGGTCATCATCAAGTTTCATTTGGAGTAACCGTTGAGCTTGAAAGCTCAAAAAACTTGAAAAAACATTCTCAAAGTCATCAAAATCATTTTTTTTTTGATTTTCTGCCGAAAATTAGAGAGATACAATTTCAAAGTATAATAACAAAAGGTGTTGAGAATTCAATTTTCTTACCTCCTTCTGATTTCATATCGGACCAACCCCTCCCTCCTCCACTGCCATTTCTACAACACAATTGTTTTCCCCTTTACAAAATTACATTATTGTTGATTGATTATTGTTCTATACGTCATTGCCAAGAAATCTAGCCCAGATGCCCATTTTCCCCTTCCCTCAAACAGAGGATACACCCCCCCCCCACTTGAAAATCCTTCCATGTTTTCGCCTATTGGTTGTACAAAAAAAATGTTGGGTCAAAATTGTTCCTTGAAAACTCCTCTACAACATGGTCGTCATCAATTTTCATTTGGAGTAACCGTTGAGCTTGGAAACTCAAAAAAATGATTTTGATGACTTTGAGAATGTTTTTTCAAGTTTTTTGAGCTTTCAAGCTCAACGGTTACTCCAAATGAAACTTGATGATGACCACGCCGCTGTAGCTGAGATTTCAAGGAACAATTTTCGTCTAAACATTTTTTTGTGCGACCCATAGGTGAAGAGATGGACAGATTTTCAAGTTAGGGGGGCGGACCTTCGGGAAAGGGGGAGGGGAAAAAGGCATCTGGGCTAAAAAAATTGTATTGACGTGTAGAACAATAATCAATCATAAAATTGCTTTCGACAAAATTATAGCGAACAGATGATCTATTGGTACCAGACCAATAATAATGAATTTTCAATTTTCAATTTTTTTTTAAATTTGAAAAGTTTTATGTTTCGCGGAATTTAGGGGATGAAAGTGACAAAATCACTCACAGGGGTAAGAAATTACAAAATATCAAGTATAATAAACGATATAAGCTTGTATAAAACGAAATCAGAAATTATTTTTGTGATTGCAAAAAACCATGTTTTCCCCCTTCAACCCCTCTTATCTCAACCCCTATCAACGCTAGGGCAAAAACTGACACATATTTGAAATCCTCATGAAATGCCCAAACTTTTTTATTCATATCATTTTTCAGCTGCGGAATTACCCTCCGAGTAATACTCGATTGATTGCGCGACTTGAAAAAATAAATTTCGAAATTTCAACTTTGGGAACCACTGAAGGGGGTGAAAATCACTGCGCGAGGTTTTTTATGAGTAGCTATTTGAAGAGTGGTCCTTCACGAGTGTTTTAAGCCCAGAATCGTTTCCCTACCTATCTTCTGTGAAGACTCATAAGCCTACATATGTAGGAAAAAAATAAGCAATTTTCACAACTTTGAGTACCCCTGAATTGGGGTTTGCAAGTCAATCTCAAAAATGTGATGGTGGTTTCGGGATCGGGGGAAGGTCTACTTTTGACTATATATCGCAAAAATTCTATATCTTTCCGGTTGCACTCTTTTTGGAATTTTTGTTTCGGTGCCCGTACTACATTCTGTTTTTGATTCCAAGAGATTCAGTCCTTCTCGAACGATTTGTCGTTTCTGTGTGAATCGTTCCCTAAAAATTTTCATGATAGGTTTGTAATGTCAAGTTTCTTTTATCTGCTCTGATTTATTGAGATACACAGAACCAACATTGCCCCACCAGACTGTGAAAAAATGGTCGAATACTATGCGAACCTATGGAGTGATCCTGACAATGAAATTGAAGTGGCAAACCATGAGGAGAACATGAGAACAAGTATGAGCCATTTTCTTGGGAAGAGCTAGATGGAGCCTTGAAAAGCTCCAGAAATGGAAAAGCCCCAGGCAGTGATAAATTACCAACAGACTTATTCAAGAACGCTACAATAACTGTTAAGAAGAGACTGCTAGCTTTCTACAATAAATTCTATCAGGTGCTACCATACCAGAAGACTTCCACACTGCAATTGTAATGCCCATATTCAAAAAAGGAGACCGAAATGACCCAGGAAACTATCGTGGAATTAGCCTACTAAATGCTGCTTACAAAATACTTGCAAAGATGCTAGCGAGAAGAATCGAGAGCCATGTGAAGCCAATAATATTGGAATGTCAAAATGGATTTCAAAAGGGAAGATCATGCATAGATGGGGTATATGCAACAAAGCTGCTGATCGAGAAGAGACGAGAATATACCCTAGAGACCCACATGTGCTTTGTTGAGCTGGAGAAGGCGTATGATCAAGTACAAAGGAAGAAGTTGTTTGAAATCCTGAGGAAAATCAAAGTGAATGAACAAATAGTACACCTAATTGAAGAAATATACATGTAGAATGTAATAAGACAGAGTAAGATCTGGAAACATGTCGGAAGCAAAGAAGACAGGAAGAGGAGTAAAACAGGGATGCCCAATGTCATGCAGTCTGTTCAACATCTACTTTGATGACATGATTAAAGAATGGCTGAAAACAGTGAAAACCAAGCCAAAAGGGCTAGACATCAACGACACCCATGTCAATACCCTGCTGTTTGCTGATGATCAGGTGGTCTTTGCTAACAATGAAGATGACTTGCAGAGATCAATGTACAACCTTCAGAAAGTAGCTGATAAGTACAGAATGAGAATCTCGTCTTCAAAAACAAAGGTGATGGCCTTCAAGGGGAAAGAGCCAATACGCAGTCAAATCGTTGTAAGTGGACTGCCAGTGGAACAAGTTAAAAGCTTTAAATATCTCGGATGTGAGCTGTCATATGAAGGAGAAGTTGTCGCACAGCTTGAGTTCCTGAGAGTAAGCGGAGCTATAAATCGAGCCATACCTCCAAGAAAAGTCAGAGCCGAAACTCCAATAAGAATCTATGATACGCTGGCAAGACCAATGCTGCTGTATGGAAGTGAAACATGGACAATGAGAAAGGATATAAAAAGCAGAGTAATGGCAGCGGAAATGAGATTCATGCAAGCCACAGCAGGATATACTAGATGAGATAGGAAAAGGAACGAAGAAATCCTGAAGGAGCTAGGAGCAGAGCCAATCATTAGACAAGTGAAAGATTACAGAAAGAAATGGCAAAAACACGTTGACAGAATGCCTGATGAACAGTCCTCACAAAAAGTCAAAGAGTACACTCCAACTGGCAGGAGGAGTAGAGGAAGACCAAAGAAAAGACTTGATGATACATCGGCGAGCAATTCTTCTACATTTTTCCAGATGGGCTGAACAGCTCGCATGGTCAAAGTTCAATGATGATGATGACAAGTCTATCATTATCGAGGTGGCTTCAAGGGACTGAGGGGTGAACTGTGAGTAAAAGTGATACTTGTGATGATCTTATTCAGGAAATTGAAAGCATTTTTTCATAACATCTCAGGATTTGCTTTTTTCAGGCTTAAAATACTCATAAACATGAAAAGATTGAGTAAAAAAAATCGCTATTGCAGGTTGGTAGTAATATTTGACATCAAAAACAATAATCAATTTTAGGTATAAAGGTTTTGGGATTACATGAAATTTCAGCTTTTTTCAGAAAAAAAAACGTTGAAGGCGATTTTCTCCAAAGTTGAGCTTTTCAAATTTTTAATTATGGATTTTTTTGAGTTTTTTTTTTGCACTTTTTGGGCTTCTATCCAGCTCATATAATTTCTCCGGAGGTCTACTTCACCCCCCCCACCTATAACTCAGTATCGACCAAATGGGCCCATTACCTGCGGAATGACACTACTGCATTAATTTCTGAGATTTTCAATCATTTTGAGATTTGTAATTTTGTCGTTTTAACATGAATTATGTTTTTTAGGCTGGAGATCTGTCCAAAATTGTCATCAGCTGACCCACATTACGGTTATGTATAAATATAAACTGCAATGATCTGGGACTACAGGGCCGATAGCATAAAAAAAATGTTGAGTTGGGGGTCAGCAAAAAGCTTCGGGAGAGCAACAAGAAATGGCCCATAGTCGAGGGCATCAAAAACCTGAAACACGCCCCTGATTGCTATACTAATATCGTCAGCCCATCTTATATTATGGACCAGTCAACTAAACCGGAAAAGGAGGCGGAAACGTCGAACGATGAAAAAAAAAGCACCAATATCAACTAAAAAATACTAACGTAAATTCGAAGCGAAGTTAACACGAGTATTACGTAAACTTATTAGCGATCTGATATTTGGTATGCAAAATAGATAATGACAAGGCTTTTGACGAATTAGTCGTCGCGATCGCGAAAAATACTTACTCGTCGACTGCGAGCTGGGCCTAACTACACTACAATAAGCTTCTTTACATATATCATTGATATAAAGTACCCTTCTCAACCCATACACGGTACAATAGAGTCGGGGGAGAAGAACAGCAGCAAGTACATCGTGCTACATTTAGCATTTGTATTAGTATGTGTATAAAAGTAAAGAGCAATATGTCACGCCATCCGATATATTATCCTTTGGTCTCCGCTGCTTGTAACAAATCTATTATGTTTCATTTAGCGAACCCCTTAATAGTTTAACCACAAAGACGGTTTAAATTTGAAACACGATGTGTGCAGGGTTAACATCGTCATCATCATCACGTCCTCATCACTACTCGTACGAGTATTACAAGAAGAAGGGTTCTATGTAGAGGTAGACTGTACATGCAGGGTTCGTCCATCTCTCTTCTATTGTATACGATGCATAGTAAATTTACGAGTCAAACGACACGATTTCAATCTAACCAAAACAAACCATCGCGTACCTATTAATTCTTTGCCCGAAAGATCTGTAATATTGATAGATGTAGTTGTATCGATTGGCGAAAATCCTATATTCGACATCGAGATCTTCATCAAAGGTTTAATTTTTATCGCTCAACTGCATCGTTGTAGTACAGAATTGAACCTGTATAAACATACTCGAGCTAGCACAATACCTTGCCACCAACATCTCTGGATTCAAAGAGTTGAATAGGCACACTAAGTATAATTTCTCGCCTGTATCAGATACTTTTACATTCTTTTATATTGTTATTACAGGACTTTATATGTAGGTACTATGGATATAATGCTGATACTGATGTACTCGTATTGTTCGTCGATGACTGCTTGGTCACTTCAGATTATGTTTTACACGAGATTCTCTATCGACTGATCAATGATCGTGGGTTAGCTCGAGATAACGAGTATTTTTGCATTTGCGAAGTCCACTTTGTTGAAATTTCTCCTACATTATGATGAATGGGCCTATGCCTATATGCCTATGAAAAATGTTGAAAATTGTCACAATACGAGGTGGTTGTTGCACCTTCCACTACTTGACAAAAAAAAAAATGATTTGGATTTCAACCCTTTCAGCACTTGATTGAGTATACTCGAATATGAAAACGAAACGTTGGAAATGTCGCGATATCGATACATGCACTGATGACATTTTCAATAATCTTCATCAAAGAAGAATTTGGAGCAAAAAATAATCACGATTTACACGAGACTATGCTGAGAAAAAATTCCAATCGGAATTGGTGCAATTTTTCATTTTTTATGGTAGGGTATTTAAGATGAAAACATGGAGGGGGTTTATATGTATTTTTATTTGAAGGATCCACAGGGTGTCTACTGGATTTGAAAAATCAAATTCCTTGCTATTTCCTTGTTTTTCCTTGCCATTTTCCTTGCTTCAAATTTGAGTTTAAAAAGACAACCCCCTCCCCCTTGTGTGTAGGTACTCGTTTTGTAGAAAATTTCTTGACGTTTTTTTTCAATCAGTTTCATGCTGATGGAACATTACGAAGAATTAAAAATGTATAGTAATACGAAGACAATTGAAGATGAGCTTCACAACAATTCGACTTGAAATTGTCGTTTTATGTAGAAGAAAAATATCAATTTCACCCATTAATATAACATTCATATGACTAATGAAAATTTTTATAATTTTTTGGATTTTTGGAGCCCTCATATGTGAAATTTGTCCATGCCAAAATAAGAAACAATTTGCCCGAGCGAAGCGAGGGCGAGAGCTTTCGCGAATTGTTATTTTGAGATGCCTAAAACGAGAGTTTTTTTTTTTAATGCGAGGGGTTTATTTTGGAAAGAAAACCGACTCGACAAAACGTTCTGATAATTTGTGCTTCGAGAGGCGTAAAAACGATGTTTTTTTTTACGAGTTCATTTTTTGGCTTTTAGAATGTTAGTATTTGAATGATGTTTTTTTGAAGGAATTTGAGAATTTGCATTTCGGTGAGGAATGAAAACGATTTTTTTGGGAGAGTTCATTTTTTGGTTATAAAACTTGATTTTTTCTTTAAAATGCTCATCTTGGACTTCTTGGTACTGAAAAAGTAAAGAAAACAAGCCCGAGCGAAGTGAGGGCAGAAGATTTTGGAAATTTGTGTTTCGGAAAGTAAAAAAAACTGGTTTTTCTTTCATCATAGGCCCTTACTCGAAATTTTGCCGAATTTTACCCAACTTGCCGAATGGAGAGATGCCCCCCTCCCCTAAGCGACGTCTCGTACAACCCTGAAATTCTATAACTTTCGATTTCAAAGCAAAGTGAGGACAAACGTTTTGGAAAATTGATAATAATTCAAGACGTATAAGACCATTATTTTCTATTTGAATGTTTTTTTTTTCAATTTTCACTTTGTTTTCACTTTTGACTTATTTAATTGAAGATTTGTCAAACAAAATAATTTAGGAAAAATAAAATATTTCAGCCCGAGCGAAGCGAGGGCAAAAGCTTTTGAAAATTGATGATTCAAAAAGTAGAAATCAACAATTTTTAATGAGAAAAATTACAAGAACAAAAATGGAAAATGTTGAAAATTCAAGAGGAACTTTTTTGAAAAATCCTTGCTATTACACAGAAATCGTCAAAATCCCTGCTATTTCCCTGCTTCCTTGCTACCTCTAGTGAAATCCCTGCTATTTCCTTGTTTTCCTTGTTTTCCTTGCCAGTAGACACCCTGATCCATGAAAAAAACTGGATGAGCCCAATTGTTTCAAAATTGAATAATTAGTATCTCTGGATACGTATTGACAAGAACTATTCATTATTCAAAAAAAAAAAAAAAAAAAAACAACCAGAGTCCTGAAAAACATTTTGAAAAAACGCGTCCACGGAAAAATCACCAGGGCTACCTACACTTTTTGGCCAAAACTACTTCAGAAACGGATTTAGGAGGTCAAAAAACGTGTATTTTGCCACCCCCTTCGATAGTTGTTTTGTATGATTTCAATTTTTGAGTCAAATTCTCCCCCCTCCGCCCCCCAGAGACTCACTGGTCGGTTTAAGGTTAGAATAACTCCACACATACTCGTCTACCTGCCTGTATGACCTCTCGAGGACATTGACAATAATTTTGATAAAAAGCAGGAGTTTTGAAAATTTTGGCTAAAAGAAGCAGTTTTTTTTTGACAATACCTAATTCATTTAGGTACATACAATCATAGATATTTTTGCAGAAAACAGGTTATTTTTGATAGCATACGGAAAAAATAAATTTTGACAATGATTTGGCAAGAAACAGAACTTTTTAGGATAATTTTGGCGAAAGCAAGAATTTTTGACAATTTTGGAAACAGTTTTTTTTGAACATTTTGGCCAAAAGCGAGAGTTTTTTTTCGGCAATTTTTACAAAAATTAAAAGTTCTTTATAAATTTGACAAAAAAGGAACTTATTTATGTACAATTTTGACATAAACGAGATTTTTTGAAAATTTAGGCAAAACAGAACTTTGCACACAATTCTGCCAAAAAACATAATAAGGACTTCTTAGGATAATTTTGTCAAAATCTGGACTTTTCGAAATTTTGGGTGCCTACAACAAAGTTTTTTGGTCATTTCTGCAAAGAATGTAAGTAGATACTATTTTGATAACGTCAAAAAAAAATGTATTTTTCCACAATTTTGGCAAAAACCAGGACTTTTTTCAGAATTTTGACAAAAGTGAGGATTTTTTAATAATTTTTTACAAAAGAAACACTTCTGTACAATTTTGGCAAAAATGAGACTTTTGTGACAATTATTCCTACGATAAGATTTTTTGAACTTTTGGGCAAAAAACATGTGCTTTTTGGTAATTTTAACAAACATTCGTAATTTTTTGATAATTTTGGCAAAAATAGGAATTTTTGAAATTTTGGCCAACAGGGTTTTTTGTCCATTTGTGTCATTCCGCAGGTAATGGGCCCATTTGGTCGATATTGAGTTATGGGTGGGGGGAGGGGTGAAGTAGACCTCAGGAGCAATCATATGAGCTGGATAGAAGCCCAAAAAGTGCAAAAAAAATCCAAAAAAATCCATACTTAAAAATTTGAAAAGCTCAACTTTTGAGAAAATCGCCTTCAAAGTTTTTTTTTCTGAAAAAAGCTGAAATTTCATGTAATCCCAAAACCTTCATACCTAAAATTGAAGATTATTGTTTCTGATGTCAAATACATATTACTACCCACCTGCAATAGCGATTTTTTTTACTCAATCTTTTAATGTTTATGAACATTTTAAGCCTGAAAAACAATGATTTAATGAATTGAAATTTTACATAAAAATTCGTTACTCTGTTCAAAAGCAGAAAAAAATTCAACTTGTAAAAATGAAAATCGCAAAAAAAAATTTCAAAAATGTCATCCCGAGGTGTGATACGAACCCATACCGCAATACCGCCAGTTCAGTAAACCATTACTAATGCCACATGGCTACCGCTGCAGCAGCAAGCAAAATCGTGTTTTTGAGTGGTATACATCTAGCCACTGGCGACTAGGTGCAGTATAATTCAGAAGGTATTTTTTTGGAAGTGAATTTACTGCGAAAAAACAAAATCAACCAAATGGGCCCTTCTTAGAAAAACTTTAGTTCCGTTTTTCTCTGCTTGGGGCGGACCTGCAGCCTTGATATTTTAACACGCGGTAGTTGGATATGTTCTACATCGAAATCCATCAAAACCTCGATGATCAATTCTCTCAACTTTTTCACTAAAAAAACGATTATTTCGATAAAAAAAAAAATAGAAACGTCCAAATGGGCCCATTACCTACGGAATGACACATTTTAAGAAAATTATAACGTCAGAAGAAAATGTATTTTTCAACAATTATGAATGACTAACACTGTTTTTTTGACAATTTTGACAAAAGTTGGAATTTTTTTATAACTCATCATATGAAGAGCAGTATTGCATTTACTGCCCTAGGCATAGGTGGTTCGTAATGTAATTCCCCTATGGGAAATATTAGTGTAATTCTTCCATTAGAGTGGGAAAAAACTGGTATACGTGCAAGGTTCTTTACATCTTTGGTCCAATGCGAAGATGTAAAACTTACAAGAATCACTTCTAGTTTAGTAACTCGAGTAAGCTATGCTTTTTGTCAATGGTGTAAATACAAAGGCAGGCGAGGGCCACCCCCTCATCCCCTATTAGTGATGTTGCCACTCATTGGTTGATATGTGTTTAAATTAACGTAAATTGGCATTATGTTGTTTCAATTTATAGTTTCTTGGATCATCTCTCTATCATCTAGGGACATAGAGAGATGTGCCCAATAAATATGTGTCATCTTTAAACCAATAGCTGCCACTGCACCTAGTATTAGGGGATGCAAGGGTGAGGCAGTCAACTTGTACAGTGTTTGAGATAGTTTGAAATATCTACATATCTTATGGGTTGTGCTCGCCCATCTTCAATCAGTTATAAAATATTAAATGGTGACTGTTTAACAGACATTAATTTAATATTTTATGCGAGAGATATGATTTTAATGTATCTCTAATTGATCTGCCATGCTTTTGTTTATGCAATTGCCAGGTTTTCCTGTGAACGTTTTCATTTACCTAGTCAAATTGGAATCTGACCATAGAGGCAAGGTAGTTTTCGCATGGCCTTCACACTAGACAAATAGTTATATATGTTTAGTTTAATTTATCTGAACTGTTTAATATTAATAATTATCACACCATTAAATGAGGTTAAACTGTTCTGTTGAGGTGTTTTATTTCATCTTGAGATCTTTCTGATGTAGTTGAGACTGTTAAGGATTGAAAAGCCTAATCTTAGAGCTAGCTAGGTAGAAGAGAAATATTCCCTCTCTAGGGAATAATTCTTGGAAAAACCCTACCCAGTACTTAAAATAATTTTTACCATCTCTGATCTTTCTCACTCTCCTCTTTACAATCACAAAAAAATCAAAATTTGAAAAAAATTCAATTTTTACAAACATCAAAAAAAGTTTAAATTTATTCAGCTGTCTTATTTTGACCTCTTTCTGACGTATTTCATGAAAAAGTTGATAAAAATCACACTTGTAGCAAAAAAATCAAAATGCATGCATTTTTTGAATTTTTTTGAATTTTGATTTTTTGTGATAAGTTTATTTTATTAAGTCAAAGGGGGTTTTCAACTTTTTCAACGGATATGTAAAAATAGGGGTCAAATGGGTCAACTTCGCCAGTCAAAACTATTTTTCATGTTTCAAATCAAAAAATCACATTTTTTCGTCAACTTTCAATTTTTTTAAATCACAACTTTACGAAATAATGCAATCCTAATTTTTTAATATGTTGTTCAACACGAAAAGTTGTCCATAATATATTTTTTTCAGAATTTTTGAGAGTCGGAACGATATGAAAACTACGTTTTGAAACTTTTCGAGCTAATTTTTGGTACGAAAAAAAGTGGCAACACTGATTTTTATGATATCACCAAAAAGCCTTGCAAAACCCCTAACTATTGAAAAAAGTTCCATTTTAGTAGGTATCGCGATTACCGAGTAATCCACTGCTGAAATGAATGATATTTCAAGTCCACTGAAAACTTTGACACCCCTTACATGTAGCAGCCTTTAAAAAAGGGCTAGAGGGCTGTGATTTGCGCCAATTAGTCATCCCGTCAGAAAGTCTTTCTACAGGAAAACTTTCATGAAAATCGCCGACCCCCATTACCACTTCTTGGTCGAATTGACGTGGAATGACCCATGAGCTTTTTGCAGACAAAATTTTAATTTCATGGATTGGTAGGAAGAAAGTACTAGTGAAAAGACTGTCCAAGGGGGTGGGGGGCAGAAATTCCGCACGACAATTTTCTTCGGAGGTACCCTACAATAATTCATCATGATTTTCCAAATCTGGGAACAGGGCCATTTCGCCTATCTTACCTGGGAATACCCTTTAGATAATGATATTCGAAAAAAAATTGAAATTCTGTCACCATTCACTCAATTTGCTCGAATGTACGACCCATAAACCAAGTACGAGTAAGTGAATACACTTCTATACTTACAGCTATTTCGTGTAGAAAATATCTAAACTAAAAATAAATCCACCTCCACCACCCGCCACGAACATCTTCGCATCAGCCCACAACGACTAGCTAGCAGGAGCGACGTAGGCAATAAAATTTCACTTCGCTGTCGCATCGCATAAAGAGACCGGATCGAAAGTTGCGACGACGACGCTTCGGCAAGGTGTTTATTAAAGACGTCCTATTAGCTGGAAAAACGTTGACAAAGCGTTCGGGCTTTTGTACTTAAACGTAAATTTAATAAAGCCCCCGAAACGTCGTCGTCGTCGTCGTCGTCGTCGAAGAGGTAGAGCTATAGAGAGTAACAACATAAAAGCGTAGAAAATGCGATGAAGCTCGCTCTAGTGTATATACTACGTATAGCTTTTAAAACGAAATAAATAATACACATAGATAGTATACTATACAAAAGCACAGGAGCGTGAGATAAGGGCAGGGGAGGGGAGCGTTTCGCACAAGAACTACTCAAAAGCAACTCGGCGTCGAATTATATTGCGAATTATAAGGCTTTCGCAATTCAGGAAATTCGCAAAAGCGACTAAAAAGCTCCGGAAGCAATTAGCTTTCAAAGCAGGAAGTAAATCGTAGGAAGCGGGACGATGGAAGACTTCGTTATTTTGCCGAAGACTAACGTAAAGTTCGGTCTTTACTATCTATCGCGTTTGTATTCGACGAAAATGTCAGACCATCGTAACGGTACCCCCGGTCTCCCTCTCCCCCTCCTCCCCCTCACCCACCAAGATAGTGTAGGTTCGTGCCCTTGCTAGCATTTTCGCACTATGTTCCAGTGTGTACCTACTGTGTACGAGTGAATGGTGCTTTTTAAGCAATCTATTCAGTTTTCACGGTGTTTGAAAATGAATTACCGAAGGCGAACCTTTATACCCCAACCGATCGAGAGAGAGAGATGCGAGAACAGTTTTGTCAGTTTTGTCAACTCTTGACTATCTATATGGTGAGATGGTCGCGTTGCAAACCCCCTTAATAATCCTCTTACTCGTGTATCTGTATACGTGCATATAATGTAGTACATCTACTTATTTGCATTAGCCTTTCTTATTATACTTTCGCCTTTTCTATGTACTTCAAATTAGATGTTTCAAAAGTCGAAAAATACATCGAAAAGGTGTTTTTTGGACTTTAATCCATTGGGAGGTTCTGGGGGCCATTGGTGAGATCAATTTGAAAAACTAATAGTCCGGCATATGACAATAGGAGTAATTGCACCCCCTCCCCCGCCGATCCTCCAGGACAACTTTTGTCTTAAAGAGGACATCCTAAGGAACACTTTAAAGCAAACTTGCCCAAAAAAAGTTGGCTTTACTTACAAAATGGCGGCCATTTTGATTGACAGGTAAGCCGAAATCGCAGATTTTAATAGGACTTACACGAACTTTTTCAAACTTTAAAAAGGTAGGTCGAAAGATCATGCAAAAATTTATCACCTGTCAAAATTTCAAGTGCTAAAGTGCGTTTTTCGATTTTTGGTGAATTTTTGAAAATCAAATTTAGGCCAAAAATGAGGGGAAAAATCAAAATTTTACCAAATTGACCAAGAAACCTGAAATTTGGGATATACCCTATTTTCGACATGCCAAATCGATTGGAAACTGGTTCAACCCGTTTTGAGCAGTTCTGGAGCCTCCAGCAGAATTTTGAAACTCGAAATTCCCACAAAATTCCATCAAATTGGAGTTGTAAAGCTAAATTTATTCTAAAAACTAATTTCAATACGCTACGAAGTACTGCAGATGAATTTCACCTCGTTTTGGATCCTCCAGCAACTTTTTGAAAATTCCTGAAGCCTCCAGCAGATTTTTGAAACTTTAAATTTTCACAAAATTTCATCAAATGGAGATGAAAAGCTGAAATTTACTGTACACTCCAATTTTAACACCCTCTGAAAACGACTTCTGGTGGATTTCAAGTCATTTTAGAGCCTCCAACAACTTTTTTGAAAATTACTGGAGCCTCCAGTAGATTTTTGAAACTTGAAATTTCCCCAAAATTTCATCAAACTAAGATGGAGAGTCGAAATTCATTCTGAAAACTAATTTCAATACGCTACGAAGTTGACTGCTGGTGAATTTCAAGTCGTTTTGGAGCCTCCAGCAACTTTTTGAAAGGTTGTATGACGTTTTTTTGGAAAATTGAAATTTCTTAAAAGTAGCAGGAAGCTTCAAAACCATTTGAAACCACCATGTAGTCTGCGATGTAAACAGCTTGCTAACTCCATTTGATAAATTAATGTTGGGGAAATTTCAAGTTTCAAAAATCTACTGGAGGCTCCAGTAATTTTCAAAAAAGTTGTTGGAGGCTCTAAAATGACTTGAAATCCACGAGAAGTAGTTTTCAGAGGGTGTTAAAATTGGAGTGTAGAGTAACTTTCAGCTTTCCATCTCCATTTGATGAAATTTTGTGAAAATTTAAAGTTTCAAAAATCTGCTGGAGGCTTTAGGAATTTTCAAAAAGTCGCTGGAGGATCCAAAACGACTTGAAATTCACCTGCAGTACTTCGTAGCGTATTGAAATTAGTTTTTAGAATAAATTGTAGCTTTACAACTCCAATTTGATGGAATTTTGTGGGAATTTCGAGTTTCAAAATTCTGCTGGAGGCTCCAGAACTGCTCAAAACGGTTTGAAACCGTTTCCAATCGATTTGGCATGTCGAAAATAGGGTATATCCCATATTTCAGCTTTCTCGGTCAATTTGGTGAAATTTTGATTTTTTCCTTCATTTTTGGCCTAAATTCGATTTTCAAAAATTCACCAAAAATCGAAAAACACACTTTAGCACTTAAAATTTTGACAGGTGATAAATTTTTGCATGATCTTTCGACCTACCTTTGTAAAGTTTGAAAAAGTTCGTGCAAGTCCTATGTTAAAACGCAAAATCTGCGATTTTGGCTGACCTGTCAATCAAAATGGTCGCCATTTTGTAAGTAAGGCCAACTTTTTTTTTGGCAAGTTTGCTTTAAAATGTTCCTTAGGATGTCCCCTTTAAGAAAAAAATTGTCCCGGAGGATCGGCGGGGGGGAGGGGGTGCAATTACTCCTATTGGCATATGCCGGACTATAAGGCTATATGCGTGCCCAGCGATGACGAAAACGTACCACATATTTCATGTGTCGTACGAATGAAATCATTTTTTTTGACTTTTACCCCATTTAGGGAGGTGCTGGGGGCCGTGGATGGGGTTCAATCAAAAATCTGACGCCATATTCGTGTTCAGCGTCACCGAAAACATACAATTCGATATATCACATGCCCCATATTTTTTTTGAAAGTTTTGCCCAAATTTGGGGGAGGGGGTGCTTCCCTTCAATTGAAATATCTCATCTCGAAAATTAAATATTTCGAAAAAGCATCAAAAAGTACATCTATGGAAATTTTATCAGAATTTCAAATGGCAGGTCCCACTTACAGCATCATTTTGAAATTTGAACTTGAAATTTGAAAGTTCAACTTTCAACTTTTGAACATTTCAAAATTCCTAAAAAGTTCAAAATGCAATGCTCCTTCGAACTGTGAAATCAGTTTTGATCAAAGTATCATAGCTTTGGAGACATGCGCTACTGAAGTTGAGTACCTCGAGACAATGTGAAAATAATTGAAGCCCCCCACCCGCCCCCTAAGGGGGCTGGGACCAAACTGATTGGGGGTTTCTTACTTATCGGGTGGATAGACGTTGTGAAAAAAATTTGAGCGAAATCAAGAGACATTACTTTCAAATTCAAAATCGCATTTTTTTGGTTGAATTGACATGGACCCTATCTTAAACGCATTGAAAATGAAAATTTTTCGCGAGTTGATATTTCTGATCACTCAACTAACCTAATCGAACCAAAAAATCGATAAAAAAATTTCTGACGCGAGTGACCATACCGTGGAGTAAAATTAATATTCTCGTTTAATCGGCACTTCGGTGACAGAGAGTGGTGGCGTACTCTTGTAATCCGTGCAATGGATGTCTGGTCGTTGGTGGGGCTTAAACGCGAAGCCCCCTCATCTCTTCCCAGCCGAACGCAGGGCCGAGGCAACTACGGCGCAGACACCTCACAGTAGGACTGCGTCGACGAAGAAGAAAAAAAGAAGAAGAAAAAAAACGAAGCATCGGTATATATGCTTCGACTATGAAGTCCTCGGTATAATCTGTTGCAGTAAGCTTGTGGGAAGGATTGTAGGGTCCCGAAACCGAAATGTAAAAATCGGCTAGGGTACGATCATTTTGCTCGAAATATTGCAAATTGATACTAGATCATGGAATTACAAACCATAAAAATGAAGGGTAAAAACAAAAAAAACTGAAGTCTTGATAAAATTTTGAGTTTAAAGTTACCTACTCGAAATTTTTTTTAGTCCCATAGGTACCGTTGGAGGGGAGATATGGGTACTAAAAGAGGAGGCATGTAGTCGATTGGGATTTTTCAAATTATAGCTTTACAGTTTGTAAAGCTTTTGAAAAATAACAAGGCTTATGTACTCGCTTACTTTTTGAGTAACCATAGTTTCTAATGTCGTTAAAAGTAACTTTTGATTACTAAAGATGATTTTATCCAGTAAGATACCTGAATTGAGTTCTACAAAAAAATTCAAGCATTGAAATCGTGAAATCATTGGTGAATACGTATTTTTGAAATTACATTTAAAACAGTACAAACAGATTTTTTCCAAGTAGGTAAGTAGCATTCCAAAGCAATTGAACTCCAAAGTTGGATACTATGACGATAAATTTCAACTGGTGGGAAAAACAAATCTCACCCCACCTGCCCAAAGAAGGAGGAGGGGTGGTTATTTATTCAAAAAATGTTGATGGCTGGTTTGACATGGAATTTGATACGATACGATTCCGATGAAAAAAAAACTCACGCTTATAAGACCGACTTTTCTACAAAATACAAATCTTTTAAGAACAAATGGTCACTTTTTTTTTGAAACATTTGTATAGCAATTGATGTGTTTACAATCGAATCGAATCATTTACGAACGATTGGTAATTGAATAAATTTATTCATTTCTTCGTGAATCATTCGCAATCGCAAAGCGCAAATGGATCATGTTAATTTACAATTGATTCGGTTTTTGTGAGACTATATTGTATAGGAATTGATCTGTTTTCAAGCGAAGTGAATCGAATCGAATCGAATCATTCACAACCGATTGTCGATTGGACAAATTGATTGTTTTCTAAGTGAATCATTCGCGAACGGAATAATTAATTTTTAGTGAATCAGTCAGGAACGAATTGATTAATGGTTGGTGAATTATTCGCGAACGAATTGAGTAATTTTTGGCAAATCATTCGCGAACGAATTGAATTATTTTTGCCAAATCATTCGCGAACGAACTGATATGTATAAGTGACTCGTTCGCGAATGAATCGGTTCATTCTTTCAATTTTTGAAGAATCATTCGCGAACGAATTGAATAATTTTTGGCGAATCATTTGCAAACGAATTGAATTTTTTAGTGAATCATTCGCAAACGAATTGATTTGAGTGACTCATTTGCGAATGAATCGGAATCGATTCATTTACTTAATTTTTGGTGAATCATTCACGAACGAATTGAGAAATTTTTGGAGAATCATTCGCGAACGAATTGAATTTTTATTGAATCATTCGCGAACGAATTGATTTGTATAAGTGACCCGTTCGCGAACGAATCGATTTATTTACTCAAGTTTTGGTGAATCATTCACGAACGAATTGAAAAATTTTTGAAGAATCATTTGCGAACGAATTGAATTGAGTGACTCGTTCGCGAAATTTACTTAATTTTTGGTGAATCATTCACGAACGAATTGAACATTTTTTGAAGAATCATTCGCGAACGAATCGAATAATTTTTGGTGAATCATTTGCGAACGAATTGAATAATTTTTTAGTGAATCATTCGCGAACGAATTGATTTGTATAAGTGACCCGTTCGCGAACGAATCGATTTACCTATTTACTCAAGTTTTGGTGAATCATTCACGAACGAATTGAAAAATTTTTGAAGAATCATTCGCGAACGAATTGAATTGAGTGACTCGTTCGCGAATGAATCGAAATCGATTCATTTACTTAATTTTTGGTGAATCATTCACGAACGAATTGGACATTTTTTGAAGAATCATTCGCGAACGAATCGAATAATTTTTGGCGAATCATTTGCGAACGAATTGAATAATTTTTTAGTGAATCATTCGCGAACGAATTGATTTGTATAAGTGACTCGTTCGCGAATGAATCGATTCATTTACTTAATTTTTGGTGAATCATTCGCGAACGAATTGATTTGTAGGTATAAGTGACTCGTTCGCGAATGAATCGATTTATTTACTCAAATTTTGGCGAATCATTCACGAACGAATTGAAAAATTTCCGAAGAATCATTCGCAAACGAATTGAATAATTTTTGGCGAATCATTCGCGAACGAATTGAATTTTTTGAAGAATCATTCGCGAACGAATTGCTGATTTGTATAAGTGACCCGTTCGCGAATGAATCGATTTATTTACTCAAATTTTGGCGAATCATTCACGAACGAATTGAAAAATTTTTGAAGAATCATTCGCGAACGAATTGAATAATTTTTGGCGAATCATTCGCGAACGAATTGATTTGTATAAGTGACCCGTTCGCGAAAGAATCGATTTATTTACTAAATTTTTGGTGAATCATTCACGAACGAATTGAAAAATTTTTGAAGAATCATTCGCGAACGAATCGATTCATTTACTTAATTTTTAGTGAACCATTCACGAACGAATTGAAAAATTTCTGGTCAATCGTTCGCGAACGAATTGATTCATAAATTGAAGAATTGATTAAATCATTCGCGAATGGTTCTTTCTAAAAATTAATCAATTCGTTCATAAATGATTCCCTTGAATCAAAATGAATTGAAGACGTCATAACAAAAAGGGGTATATATGACACATATGTCCTTTTTGAGACGAATCAATATTGTTATTCTTCAGACCTTCCCCTATCATATGAGACCACCCCCACTTCACAAAGTCGAAAAACCATTGAGATATCGCCATTTTAAAACTGCGAAGTCGATTAAAAATTTACTTTTTCAGAGATAATGGGTTACTCATGGTCGATTTTGTGTTGTCAACCATTATTTACCTGGTTTAAATCCAAAAATTTGCTCAAAAACATTTTTAAATCAATAAAAAAAAATTGGCCAAAAAAACTTGTCTTTTTTGTTGTTTTTTTTTACTCAACATATCGATCTTTTTTCAGAGATAATGGGTTACTCATGGCCGATTTTGTGTTATCAACCATTATTTACCTGGTTTAAATCCAAAAATTTGCTCAAAAACATTTTTAAATCAAAAAAAAAATTGGCCAATTTTTCGCTTCAAAAAGGACATATAATTCGAAATGTTTGAGCGCTTACCGCTAACACACAGTTTCCTCCAGACTGATGGTGCATAGCATTTCTTATAGTTAGATAATGGGAAAATAAGATAAAATCGTCACCATGTTCAAATATGCACATTTCTAAACTTCACAAGCACTCAAACTTTCAAACAGTTTTTTCTCAAAATACAACTTTCACACATATGTCCTTTTTGCTATGACGTCTTCAATTAATACTCTCACGAACAATTCACTCAGAATTGGATCAATTATTTATATACGTACGTAAACAATTCGTTTGAAAACAGATCCACTTGTTAATAATTCGAAAGCTGCGAACTTTTAGACCATGGCGATTAGGTTTCCCTGTAGGATGGTGGAGGCTTAGTAAGATTTCAACTCATTCAAGTTTCATCGAAATGAGTCCAGCAGCCGTTTTCTAGGTAATAAGTTTCAAAAAATGTAGAAAAAAATTTTTGTCGCTCGATAAAACTTGGAAGCTTTGAGCTTTTGGAACTTGATGATGGTGAAATGTCCGGCTAGTACCTTAGTAGTGAAATTTTTAAAAAATACAAAAATGAAGTTGAGCCCTTGAAATTTTGATTTCGAGGGTTTTAGGACGTACTTTACTTGTTCATTATTCCCAGGGGACGAAACTAAGAGAAGGGGGTGGACCACAAACTTGTTTTTCTTTTCAATCTGAATGCGCCAACTTGTAAGGGACCCATTTGTTTTATAAAAATCGTAATTTTAATTTCAAATCATTACCGACGAGTATAAAAATGCAAGTAAAAAGTATACTCATAGGCCAAATTTTCTTGTCGTAGGAAGCCTATACAGACCTGAGACCACGCATATGTTTTGTACCATATAGACTGAAGCACGTACCTATGTATTAAGAAGATAAAATAAGGGTAAGAGAGGCAGACGAGGCCACAGACGTAAGTATACATATACTTCGTGTATGATTTTTAATTCAATCGAGACAAATCGACATCCATCGAATAGCACGCTGTGTTTTTGGCGTTATCGAAAGAAAATTCTTGGTTAATTTCCCCGAGGAAATCTGGATGTATTTTACGTCGGAACGACCGCACAGAGGGGCACACAAGGAGGGGAAAATACTCCTAAGAAGAACGTAGACTATACGATGTACTATGAAAGAATTTAGCTCATCGTGTACGAGTAATTCGCGTATCAGAATCACGTTTTTAGATCGGTTTCGTCTTAGTTACTCTCGTACTACATACTTGCTTGCAATACGACGAGTTGAGAGAATAGAAAGATACCTTCTTTTCCCTTTCTTTCTCTCTCGTTACGTATATAAGGCTCAAAATATCTATATATATAAGAAAGTTAGACGAAGAGAAAAGTACTTAGTGGGGGGAGGGGGCGAGGGGGAAAGAAAGGTCGCGCGCGTTATACTATGCCCGTGACGTTGGTTGGTACGACTACGATACTACGATATTACATTAGTTTTTCTTTTTCCCATGTTAAACTTATCTTGCTTTTGTTCCATAACCCCTTTTATACAACATAATACGGATATCAAAAGCAAAGCGCATTTTTCGCCTACCCGCCGCAAATCCTCTTATCTTTTCTCGTCTCTGTAGTATATATTTTTGCTGTACTATGTATATAAAAAAAAAAATTAATCAAGCAAAAATCACTTCCATGAAAAACCAATTTCTACTATAAAGAGCAAAAGGTTTCCCGAAGCCTTATATACGTGGTTTTTGTGTAGTATTTTGTATACATCCTGCTATCCTACTCCTGCTCCTGCTCGTGTTGCGGTGCGGAGATCGTTTCAATGTCGCCGAATCGAGGCTCGAGCTCGCAAAACTTTGGTTGGGATAACAGTAATTTACGAGTAGGTATCTTGGCTCATGCTGTGATAAGTTTTTTCGTACAAAATTACGAAATAACGAGTTGATATTTTGTGTGGAATCCTTGTTTTCGTGGGCTTTGATTCTTTTGCAACTCATCTTTATGTAGAGGTCGAGCTTCTTAGAATACATTATGAGGTGAAAGGACAGGTTGGGAGGGGAGATGAGGGAAAAAATAGAACGAGGGAGTTTGTTTACGTGTAATTAAATCTCACCAGGGAGTACAAAAAGACATAATGACGAAGAACTGGAAAGGGAAATTGAAAATTTGCAACTCGAGAGAGGTTGACAAAAAAAAGAAAAAAAATCAGAAACATGATCGCGAGATTTTTATTGGCACTTAATAAAATCGCTGGGTTTGGTTTAGGTTTTTTTTTGTATTATTTATTATTGCTATTTATTGTACGGTGTATTCTTTTTTCGCGCTTGTCATTCGTATATTGTCGTATTGTTGGGGTGTTGAAAAGCGGATGACAATAGACGTGACATATTTTGAGGCCACGCAGAGGCGACCGAACGACGTTTTTATTAGGACAGACATCGCGACCCTATTGTACATATGAGGTCTACCATTCATGGATGAAGAAGGAAGAAAAACGTTTAAAAACGATGGCTCGAGGTGTACGCTATACGATTTAATAGATAAATGATGGTAGTACGACGACCACGACCAGGTATCTACTATATTAACCTTTTAATAGGTACATAAGTATGAATCGTCGATAGTTTTCAATTGGCTGTTAAAGGCGTCGAGTTGCTCTCGCTATACACCGAATAACGCGATGGACCCTCTGAGGAGAAAGAAGATACCTTTGCATGAACATAGAGGTGCTGTTAAGTGGTTCGTTTGAGCAAAGAATGGGGAAAAAATCACAACGATCAAACAGAACCGATACCTTGTGCGAATTTTGAATGGAGGATGGAAGGAGGAAGAAGGGGGTTGTGGTTGATTTAACATAGAAAAAGAAGATGAAAAGTGAGTATTGATTTGATAGCTCTCTGAGAAGTTATAGAAGAGGAGATTAATTTATATGAAAATGATTTTAAATTGTCCGGGGTGAATGATGATTGGCTAAGGGAGGAGGAACGAGTATGTAAGTGATGCCTAATATTGAATTAATGTGAGATTTCTACATAAATGACATTTTCTTATTATTGATTAAAAATATGGAGAAAAATTCTGAAATTTTTCATATGGCAAGAACATGTTCTGTTTCAACTGGGAAGATAGGTAAGTATCCATGATGTAAAGTTTTTGAAATTTTGACTGAAAAATAGAACTTTTTGTTGCAATTTGGAAAAAATATACGCTTTGAGGAAGAATTTTTTTGAATGTTTGAATGTTTAGATGTATGGAGGAGGGAGGTGGAGGAGAGGTCAAACATTCTAATTAAAACTTGTCTGATTCCCCCCCCCCCAAAAAAAAAAAAGTTAAAAGAAATAAAAACGTTTTAAATTCTGCACGAAAAATCAATTCAAAGGGAAGTATTTTTGCAAGTTTTGGAAAACGAAGAACTTCTTTGCAATTTCTGAACAAAAATTGGAATTCTTGTAATTTTTAGAAAAACGTGATCAATTTTTGGCCAGAAACAGGACCTGTTTGCAGTTGTTGCTAAAAAAAGCAGTACTTCTACCTACCGACTTTGTAAGAAAATTTTTTCAAATGTTAAGTTTTGATAACACAGGATTTTAAGCGATTTTGGCAAAAAAAAAAAAAACACAGGACTGCTGGCATAAAAATTTTTAAAAATGCGAGAGTGTGGATGAGGTTCAAAAATTTCTCGGTTTTCCAAAAGAACTACAAAGACAGAAAAAAAAACTCAAAATCCTAAAAAAAAAAACGAATAAAGAGGTTTTTACTTTTTGGGTTATTTCATGTCAACTCAACCAAAAATAGGCGATTTTGAAAGTCATGTCTTTTGATTTCGCTCAAATTTTTTTTACAATAATATACTCACCCGGTAAGTAATAACCCCGCAATCAGTTTGGTCCCAGTCCCCCTCAGGGGGCGGGTGGGGGGCTTCCATTATTTTCACATTGTCTCGAGGTACTCAACTTCAGCAGCCCATTCCTCCAAAACTGTGATACTTTGATCAAAACTGATTTCACAGCTCGAAAAGGCATTGCATTTTGAACTGTTTCAGTATTTTGAAATTTTCAAAAGTTGAAAGTTGAACTTTCAAATTGGTAGTTAAAATTTCAAAATGGCGCTGTAAGTGGGAGCTACCATTTGAAATTTTGAAAAACTTTCCATAGATGAACCTTTTGACGCTTTTTCGAAATATTCAAGTTTCGACATGGGATCTCTCAATGGAGGGGAGCACCCCACCCCCCATTTTGGGCGAAACTTTTGAAAGATAATCTGGGGCATGTGACATATCGAATTCTATGTTTTCGGTGACGCTGAACACGAATATGACGTCAGATTTTTGATAGGACCCCATCCATGGTTCCAGCACCTCCCCAAAGGGAGTAAAAGTTCAAAGAAGTGTTTTTGTTCGTGCGACACATGGAATATAGTATGTTTTTGGTGACGCTGAACCCGAATTTGACGTCAGGTTTTTGATTGGACTCCATCCACGGCCCCAACAATTTTTTTTGGACTTTTACCTATAGGGGAGGTTCTGGGGGCCATGGGTGAGGTCGATTTAAAAAACTATGGCAATATTCGTGTTCAGCGATATCGAAAACATACGATTTCATGTGTCACACGAATGTAACCATGGTTTTGGGGGTTACCCCCTTTGAGGAGGTGCTGGGGGCCGTGGACGGTTCAAATCAAAAATCTGACGTCATATTCGTGTTCAGCGTCACCAAAAACATACTATTCCACGTGTCGCACGAACAAAACACTTTTTTAAACTTTTACCCCTTTTGGGGAGGTGGTGGGGGCCATGGACAGGGTCCTATCGAAAATCTGACGTCTTATTCGTGTTCAGCGTTACCAAAAACATAGAATTCGATATGTCACAAGCACCAGATTTTCTTTCGAAAGTTTTGCCCAAAATTGGGGGTGGGGGTGCTCCCCCTCCATTGAGAGATCCCATGTCGAAACTTGAATATTTCGAAAAAGCGTCAAAAGGTTCATCTATGGAAAGTTTTTCAAAATTTTAAATGGTAGCTCCCACTTACAGCGCCATTTTGAAATTTCAACTTTCAATTTGAAAGTTCAACTTTCAACTTTTGAAAATTTCAAAATACTTGAATAGTTCAAAATGCAATGCTTTTTCGAGCAGTGAAATCAGTTTTGATCAAAGTATCATAGTTTTGGAGGAATGCGCTGCTGAAGTTGAGTACCTCGAGACAATGTGAAAATAATGGAAGCCCCCACCCGCCCCCTGAGGGGGACTGGGACCAAACTGATTGCGGCGTTATTAGTTACTGGGTGGGTATATATTGTAAAAAAAATTTGAGCGAAATCGAAAGACATGACTCAAAAACATCGGTTGAGTTGACATGGAATTTTCAGCAACTTCAGCTAAAAATGGGGTGTTTGTAGAAAATCATCAAGAAAAGAAGGGGGGTGGTCAAAATTCACTTGGATCAAAATTTCACCATCTTCAAACAAAAAAAAAAAAAAAAAACTAAAAAAACTGAAAAAAACTCAACATTTTGAAAAAGAAATTGAATAATGGAAATTTTTCAACAATTTTGGCAACAAAACAGAGGTTTTCGCGATTTTGGCAAAAAACAGGGATTTTTACAATTTGTGTGAACCGAACTTTTTTTTATCAACTTCGGCAAAAAACAACGGCTGTTTGGAGAAGATGTTTTGGAAACGAAGGAGGCGGGATGAGGAAAGGGGGGTGTTAAATTTACTTGAATCAACATTTTACCATTTTCAAAAAAAAAATACTATAGAGAAACTTTAAAAAAAACTCAAAATTTTGAAAAAGAAATTGAAAAACGAAAATTTAGTAACAATTTTGGCAACAAAACAGAGGTTTTTGCAATTTTGGGGATTTTTTACAATTTTTGTGACACCGAACTTTTTTTTAGCAACTCCGGCAGAAAACAACCACTCTTTGTAGACAATTTTCTGGAAACGTAGGAGGCGCGATTGAGGGGGGGAGGAGGTGTTAAATTTACTTGAATCAAAATTTCACCATTTTCAAAAAGAACTAGAAAAACTGGGGGGACTCAAAATTCTGAAAAAGATATTGAATAATGGAAATCTTTTTACAATTTTGGCAACAAAAAAGGAGATTTTGGCAAAAAACATTGCTGAAAGTTTTTGGGTAGCGCATTTATCGATTATTGGTACATTTTTAAACATCAAATGCAGGCTAAAAATGGAGAAAAATTTGGAAACAATTTGGAATCGTTTCGAACAGCTTTGGAGGCTCCAGCAGTTGTTGAAAGTTGAAATATCCATGCAAAATTTTACCCAATGAAGCTGGAAATCTGAAATGTACTATACACCCTCATTTTAACTTGCTGAATTCGATTGAAAGCGGTTTCTAGCTGTTCTGAAGCCCTCAACCGTGTTTCGGAAATGGCAGATTTTCAGAGTGCCATAAAAACCGTTCAAACTCTCGAGCAATCAGACTACACATATAAAGTTTGACATTATGATAGATGAGCGAAACAAACTATCGAAAAAACACAAACCCCACCTCACCTGCCTCAAGAGTGGTTGGGGTCTCAATGATTCCCCATTTTCCAATATATGTATGTATGTATACTTGTTTTTTTTAACACATTATTTTCAACTTCCCAATCGAATCGGCAACCTACAAATAATTTTGAACTTCGAAACAGCTGGGTGAAACAATTCCAAGTAAGTATAGACAAACCATGAGTAATTTTATTAGATGATAATTCAGTCAAAAACTGATCAACATCAATTAGGACAATTTTATAGGCCATTACGATGATTCATGAATACAAAGGTGCATACAGTACACCGATAACAAATAAATTAATAATCGTTTATCGGTAAGTACGTCATTTTATCATAATAGGTTTATAGGTACGCAAATAAGTTGACTCGTATAATCCCACATGGACCATGACCATGACCGCACACGGTCAAAAACCGCTCGAACCAATTAAAATCTACACAAATAATGGAAATTCCTCGATAACAATATTCTAATCGCTTAAAGCTCGTTGATTCACCAGTTGTAAGTTTCCATCAATCACGTGTATATTCTCTAAACGTATCTACACATTCGCAATCAGTTCTCTAACTTTCCATTTATTCGTTCATTTCTATAAAAATAATGTTACCAAATTTTATAATCAGCGAATTAATTAAAATAATTCAAAGGTTAAACATTATCTCAGGTCAGTACGTTTTCTCGCATCGAATAAAAACTCACAACGAATTCACTACAGGTACAGTTTGTTTGCAACGATCATTCTTAACGTATCTAGATCTACCTACGTAAACAAATCTATTTTTCAAATACATATTCGTGTTCGTAAATCGAGTTTACAATTTTCGTGTCCAATAATATCACGTACCATTGTTTCGTACTCGTAAACGTAAAATATCATAATGAAATCATCGTGTCTTTTATTAATCTTCGCCGTCACCATGTTCGTCGCATTCGATTCGGTCCAATCGCAAGGAAATGCTCCAGTCCAAGGATTACCCACAAACTACCTCAACAACCTTGGAAAAACAGTCGGTAACGTCGACAGTCCCACGAACATCGCAGATACTTGGAAACAATTCGGCGAGCAGACCGCTCAAACGTGGACCAACTTCGGTGCAAATCAAGCTAAACAGTGGAGCCAAGTAGGCCAAAATCAAGCTAAAACATGGACCGGTGTGGGTCAAAAAACTGCGCAAGAAAGTCAAAAAGCATCCAACACCGTTTTCAAAGATAGCCCGGATTTTTACTGATGACTGATTATCGATTCGAATCTCAAGTATGAAAAATATAGGTACATATTTCGACGTGTATTACTTTGTGGCTTTCAAGATATTTTAAATTAAGCTATGTATACTTAAAGAGAAATTTATTATCAAAACGTATTGAACGAGATTAATTTTTTTTCTATGTTTGTTTACTGATTAACGAATAAAAACACAATTTTAAAAAGAATTTCTTACTTTATTCGTACGAGAGTAATTAATTTAATAACGTCACTCGTACAACGTACGTACATACAATCATTTATTGGTATCAACATTTCATGCGTTTGATTTGAGCTGAATTTCATTTAAATTTTTTGCAAATTTTGACAAACAAAGCAGGATTTTTTTTCAAAGTAAACAAACCAAAACTTTTCCTTGCGATTTTGCGGATTTTTTGACAACAAAACAAAAATAAATAAACAATTAATAAATAAACAGACCTTCGAAATTTTTTTAAAAAGAATCTTTACCAAAATAACAAAAAGTACCTAAGTGTACATAAGTACTTCATGTTTGAAAAAAACACACTTTTTACAATTTTCCAAAAAAATATGGTATTTTCAGGCAGTTTTTTTTCAAGGAAAAAGCAGAACCCCATTTCCGCATTTTGTGTAAAAAGGTATATTTTTTAAAACAGTCATTACCTATTTGAAGTTTTATCAAAAACCCAGCACGTTTTCTTCTTTCATAAAATTTAAGGGAAAAATGAGTGCTTTTCATTAGTAGGCACTCTTGGAAAAGAGGAAATTTTTCCTGAATTCATCCGATGTTTACTTGAATGCATAAAAATCATTCTCGTTATTTCATTTTAAAGATTCAGAAACCTCTAAACTCAGCAACCATTCCCCCCCCCCTTTGTTCAAAAATTGAAAAATCAAATTTATTGCACGAAAAAATTGTATCTGTTTTGAATCAAAATTACATATAAAGAAATGAACGGATTCTCTACAGTGCTGACAATTTGAAAAATGCCTTTCTTTTGTCAAAAATGAACAATCTTTGCAATTTTTTTCAAAAACATTGTTATTTATTTCTACTTTTTTTTCAAATTCTGACTGAATTCAGTACTTACGAGACCTACTTGAGAGAATTTATGCGAACCAAAATTTAATTCACCTGATTTGACGAACTCTTGGGCAAAAAATTGAAATAGACAATTTGGAACTAATATGAAAAGGAATGGAGTTGGCTCGAAATGTCTAAAAATGTAGAAAAATCAAAACCTCGTGGTGAAAAACTTTGGAAGAATTTGCGTCACCCGAACTAGCTGATAAACTATTAATTATACATAGTTGAAAATTTCCAATCAAAATTGGAAAATTTTGTCTCGGTCCAGTTTAAGTTGCAAGATTTATACACCACAAATCGGCGAAGAGATAACTTTTTTTTTGGAACTCGAATTAGGCATTTTTGAAAGCTCTTCTTGCCCTCGCTTCGATCGGGTGTGAAAATAGTTGTCCAATTCTGATTTTCTGAATCAAGAACATCATATCGGCTGTTTCAACTTATGAAAATATCAAAGGCAAAAAAATTGACTTATTCTAATGAATAAAATTTTTAAAAACTTCAGCCCTCGGCTCGTCCAGGTCTTTTTGTTTTTATTTTTCAAAATTGAACTTTCTACATTTTTTTTTCACGGAACACAAATTTTTAAAAGTTTTTGCCCTATAGAAATTTCTGGAAAAGAGTTGCGTATTCGAATTCTAAAATTTCAAAGCCCTCCCAAAAAAAAATTCTCACTTGAAAAACATTGTATTGAACATTGTTTTTTCACGCCTCAAAATACGAATTTTTGAAAGTTTTGGCCCTTGCATCGACCGATCCTGTTTATTTTTTCATTTGGAAAATTGAAACCTCCAAAGAAAAAAAAAACATCATTAAAACTTTTGAAAATTCGAGTAAAAAAATGAGAATTTTTAAAAAGGGAAAAAGTGAAAATTTTTAAACCTAAAAAATGTAATTTTTATCGCTTATTTCACTTTGAAAATTTGCCGTTTTATTCCACAAAATTGGCAATTCCTCCCTTCCTCCTCCTCATCCTCCTCCTCACCCCTCCCCCTAAAATGAACTTAAGAACTTTTTTAGTCAACTGGGCGCCAGTTGGAAAGTTCGTCATACTTGGTTGGGAATTTCTGGTCCTCTGTCCCCCCCCCCAATTTTCAATTATTCTAGAGGGGTCAGCTTGGCTTTCAAGGAAGGGGGCGAAAATCGTCACCAGAGTTTATTTTACTCTGGGAGTTGTTAAAGGTATAATAGAACTTAAAATTTTGAAATTTTGAAATTTCACAATGAATTATTGTATTTTTTGAAAATTTTTTGAAAATTGAAGGGCCCACCACAGTCCGAGTTTTTCGAAAATGGAAAAAATAAAGAAAATGGAATTATTTTTTTATCAGAGGTCATCACTTTGGAGCTTGGGAGGGGGGAAAATCCCAATATCGAAAATAGGGGCACCCTAAAAGGACATACGGTCATTCCACGTCAAATGGACCGAGAAGTGGTAGGGGGGTTCGGCGAATTTTTGAAATTTCTCCTGTGGAGAAACCTTCCGAAGGGATGACCAATGGCGCATATCGCAGCCGTCTAGCCCATTTTTAAAGGCAGCCATCCAGGGGGTGTCAAAGTTTTCAGTAAAATTGAAATATCATCCATTTCAGCAGTGGATCACTCGATGACCGCGATTCCTACCAAAATGTGTAATAGTGCAGAATGGAATAAATAGCGATAGGTGAATTAATGATAATAACATCAAGGGAATCATTCTAAGAATTATTCCTTAGAGAAGGAATAATTTCCTCTTCCGAACTAGCTCAAAATCACGGAGAGTAGTCACCTTTCCTAACCATACTATTCATTCAAATAATAAAGAATGCTAATAAAAACACTCGAGTGAACATTTCATGTCCCAAAGGTTGATGTATTAATGAAATATTACAGATAATTTGGTACTTTCTACGATATATTAGAAAATAGCAATAAACAGTGCAACTTAACAATACAAGCTACCTATACTTTACTCCTACGCCCAAGTAAGCTTGGTTGCATAACTTAAGTTACGAATTTTACATTCATCTACAATAAGTATAATCAAGGAAATTATTACAATTAATAGGAACGCCTGATGAGATTGCGCCCTTCATCCTTCCACCTACGTCCATGGTTCACGCTAAATCCCCAAGTCCGCAGGTAGATAGCTTCGATCAACATAATAATAAAAGAAGTTAATCTAAAAGATGCATTTGATCGGGGTAAAATCCCATTATAAGAATGTACACATTAATCTACTCACCTGTGCGTCCCCTAATACTAGGCCCGAGCGTAGATTCTAGTTTTAGAAACACTTTCGTAGGGTTGCCACTTCTCCCAGTCCGGATTCTGGTGAAGGGTCCAAGAAATATAGAGATAAATAAAGGATCCCCATCAGGGGTTACGTTAAGCCTTTTGAAACAAATTTGAATTAACCACCGAAGGTGGGATGAAATAATGAAAGAACTAGCACGACACATTCTATATTAAATTGGGTAGAATTGAAGACAAGACCTTGCCATCGCGAGTAGCAGAAATCAAGTAAAGAGGCGAGCTCGACATTCTCAGAGAGATACCTCGAGTTCGCGAATCGTCTATGATGTCAATAGTTCACACATTGTCATTTACTGTTAGGGTAGAGAGATGCCCAGGGGGATCGTATGATCGAAAGATCTAGAAGAACCAAAATAAGATGACCTTCACGAGGTACATCTTCGAAATATTGCTTATGCAATATGTACGACATGGACTACCTATGGCAGTCAGGGCATATTTCCCTATTACAAATGGAAATTTTTCTAATAGTTAGGGGTTTTGAAAGGCTTTTCGGTGATATCATAAAAATCAGTATTGCCACTTTTTTTCGTACAAAAAATTAGCTCAAAAAGTTTTGAAACGTAGTTTTCATATCGTTCCGACTCTCAAAAATTCTGAAAAAAATATATTATGGACAACTTTTCATGCTGAACAACATATTAAGAAATTGGAATGGTAACATGTTGCAAAGTAAATTTAAAAAAATTTTAAGTTTGCGAAAAAATGGTTTTTTTTTATTTAAAACATGAAAAAAAGTTTTGATAGGTGAAGTTGACCCATTTGACCCATATTTGTACGTATCTGTTGAAAAAGTTGAAAAAACCCTTTCACTCGATGAAATGAACTCCTCACAAAAAAAAAATCAAAATTCGAAAAGATTCAAAAAATGAACGGATTTTTATTTTTTTGTTGTGAGTGTAATTTTTAACAACTTTTTCATGAAATACGTCAGAAAGAGGTCAAAATAAGACAACTGAATAAATTTGAACATTTTTTGATGTTTGAAATCGAAAATTGAATTTTTTCGAATTTTGATTTTCTTGTGAGGCGTTCATTTCATTGAGTTAAAGGGGGTTTTCAACTTTTTCATTGATACGTACAAATAGGGGTCAAATGGGTCAACTTCACCAATCAAAATTTTTTTTCATGCTTTAAATTGAAAAATCACATTTTTTCACAAACTTTAAATTTTTTTAAATCGACTTTGCAACATGTTACCATCCTAATTTTTTAATATGTTGTTCAGCATAAAAAGTTGTCCATAATATATTTTTTTCAGAATTTTTGAGAGTCGGAACGATATGAAAACTACGTTTCAAAACTTTTTGAGCTAATTTTTTGTACGAAAAAAAGTGGCAACACTGATTTTTATGATACCACCAAAAAGCCTTTCAAAACCTCCAACTTATGGGAAAAATTTCCATTTTGGTAGGAATCGCGGTCATCGAGTAATCCACTGCTGAAATGGATGATATTTTAGGTTCACTGAAAACTTTGACACCCCCTGGCTGCCTTTAAAAATGGGCTAGAAGGCTGCGATTTGCGCCATTGGTCATCCTTTCGGAAGGTCTCTCCTCAGGAAAAATTTCAAAAAAATCGCCGAACCCTCCTACCACTTCATGGTCCAATTGACGTGGAATGACTCCATAGGTACATATCAAGTTTCAGATTTTTAGGCCAATTTAATAAAATTTCGGTATTCTTGGTCCAAAAATTTTCAATGTTTCTCCAAAAATTGAAAAAATGTTCTTTAGCACTTGAAATCTGCTGGTTGGAATTACCCCCCCTCCCCCAAGTATCTTTAATAAATAAGGGCCATGGGAACTTGTGTAGGGTTTGCATTCATCAGTTCATCACGACAACTTACGAGTATGTAGATACCAAAAATATACACTCAAAACTTCCAAAAAAATGCTCCAGTCCAGTCCATTCAGACTCGAACCATCAACGACAAAAAGAAACAAAAAAACCCGAATCAGCAAACAAAGCAAAAATACCTAAAAGAAAAATGACGTCGCAGAGCAGGACAGTAAAAAATATAAAAAAAAGGGCAACTTAACAACTCGTAAAGCACACTGATTAATAGTGTTTTACGTGTAGGTAGCGAAACGCCCAAAAAGAAAGAACAAAAATTTCGTATATAAAGCCTCGATTAGGTGGCCACGATGATGATGATGATGATTATGATGATGATGCAAGAGCAAGAGGAAAGGGGGTAGGGTACGAAGAAGCGACGAGGGATTAAGGGTTTTCTACTGTTTGGCTTTTTGAAACGTGTGGGTTGCAGAAGCACCGTAGGTTTAGGAAGAGCATATATATGTAGTACCATAATATAGCACTCGTATTGTAAAGTCTCTCTCTGTCTCTACGTATGGATAAACGGTGGCGATGGCGTAACGGAAGGACATAGTACCTAGTAGCATAATAGGACTCCTGTTACAAATGAATGTAGATAGGATAATTGCCTCTTTTTCGGCAGAGACGGTGTTCATTTGAGGGTGAAAATCTACCCCCTATTACGTCGTCGAGGTCTATACAATCGCGTTTGCACACGCACACACACAAACACACATCGTAAAAGTAGATCGCTATTACGTAATGCTGCGAGTAGATACACGTATGTATTTGTACGTATATCACACATAAAACAGACCTATACTATGTACACAACTACACATCACGTCAAAAGACCTCGATATTTAAACGGTGTGTAGATTCGCTTTGTTTCATCGATAGTCAATGTATAGGAACTTTATCCGCTCATAAGCATAGATTCCAGCTTCATGTATCACAAGTAAGTAAGAGATACCTATACTGCTTTAAAAAAGGATAAAGACGAAGCTAAAAATATTTCTCGAAGGCAATCCGTGGATGGCTAATTTTAGCCTGAAGGAATGCTCGAGCCTAATCCTTCACCCTCACGTTAGGTTAGGTACATATATTCATTCCCCCTGAGAAATTAGCATGTCTTGTATGTGGTATGGCTGACGACGATCCGCGAATCCAATCCTTGCACAAATTTTTCTCTTCCACTTCCAGCACCTCTTCCCCTCTCCCCTTTATCTCGGCGAAAGACTGGTGTTTGACGGACGACGATTTTCATTTAATAATCTTAGCGTGTTATCGACATGATTACCACGTTCGAGCATCAAAATTAACGTAACGTAACGTTTCGTCAAAACGACAAGGTCTTTGGGGAGATGGAGATGCCCATGCTCAATGCCCTTTTCTGTAACGCCCGCTCCATAGCATGGTCCCCCTTTTGCGATATAGGCATATTGACGAGGAGTAACTGGATAGCTTTATAATGGGCGATTACCCCCGCTCTACATATATCGTCACACATCCGAGTTTGAAAATGTTTTCAATTACAGAGAATACTACGAGCGCGTTAAAAAGTTTATATTTTACGCGGTTATTAATCACCACCTCTGGAGAATTTTCACTCGGATGGGCATCATTCTAAAACTTGGCTCACGCAAAGGCACAATACGAATAGAACTGTGGGCAAATGTTACGACTTCCGACTTGGCGATGACGAACGCGTTCGAGCGTTGTTTATTCGACTATTGTTTGATGGGCACATTTTTCTGGTACCTTTGGCTAATGTAGCACCTCAGCGTGTAATAAGGTTTAAAGGTAAGCATATGAATGAAATATTGTAATGTGTGTTTTTTTAATCAGCTTACAACGAGTGTTATCAAGTTGAGAACGTCTGCCTTGGATCTACGTTGTATTCACTTCAGAGTCTTTCAACTGGAAGATTGAGAAAAAGAATAATTCTTCGCTAAATATTCACACTTCGAATTACCTATTTATGAGTGTTACAGATGTTTTTTGAAAGGGGAAGGGGAGTCGAATAGGATCCTGTAGAATCAAATACTTGACCATTTTTAAAATCCAATTGATTCGCATCAATTTTCTTGGAAGCTCGACGCAATAAAAATTGTCAAAAATTATTGTAAAAAAAATGTATAAAATTCGCACAAAAAAATAAAGATAAAAAATTTTGAAAAAAAAACATAGATAAGATGGTTGGAAATCTGCCAAAAAATGCCTCAAAATTGCAAATTAATCAGAAAAATTGACAAAAAAAAACAATAATGAATCGAAAATAACATAGTAAAATTAGGCTAAAATTCCGAAAAACGATGCAAAAATTTGACAAAATCCAAGCAATAAGCATTGAAAAATCTTCTCCAAAAATTCGAGAAAAATTTCCCCCTTCACTAGAATTAGATACTGAAGAAAAAAGCACAGATTTTTCCACTAAATTTTGTTTTTTGACATAACTACAAAATAATGACTTTTTTAAAACTAAAAATTGAAAAAAAATACAATTTTTTCATCAAAACTGCAAAAAAATTCTACTCTTTGGAAAAATGGCTAAGAGAAGTTACTTTTTTTCAAAATGAGAAAATCGTCCTCCTTATCGCCCTAAAAACTTGAAAAATTCTTCATTTTCCGTCAAAATTGCAAAAAAAAGTTTTGGTTTTTCATCAAAGGTTGCGAAGAGTCAGTTTCTCTAAAAGTGCATAAAAATCCAATTTTGGACAAAAGTTTTTTTTTTCATATGCAAAATTCAGTTTTTTGCCAACAATTACAGAATGCCTTACTTTTTTTTGCAAAAAATTGAAAAAAAGATCCTGCTGGTTTGATAAAATTGCAATACTTTTTGCAAAAGTTGTGGAGGCAAAATTTCTGAGTTTTTGCCAAAATTGAAGAAGAAAAATCTTGGCTTTTCTACCAAATTGACGGAAAATCCTGCTCTTTTTTTTCAAAATTTGCGAAAAAAATAATTATTTTTTAGGATTTTTGAGTAGGTAATTTTCAAAATTTGCAAATACTTGAAGGCAGAAAATAAAATTATCACCGACACTGGTCAACATATTGTTCATAAAATTTCTGAAATTACGAAAAAATCAAAAAAATTGATAAAAACAGAACCAAGCATTGAAATGTTGCGCAATATTGCAAAATTTTCTCAAAAATACTGAAAACAACTCCCAAAATTGTTCAAAAAAACTAAAAAAATGATGAAAAAATTATTGAAAAGTAAAAAAAAAACAATTGTAGGACCAGTGGTAAAATTTCACTAAATAATAACGCAAGAAAAATACACAAAGTTGAAAAAATTACCAGAAAAACTACGAAATTTTGAGGAAAAACTAGCAAAAAATGAAGAAAAAATAAATGAAATAACTCAAAAATGTGAAACATTGAGCAACTCACAAAAAAAAAAATCTAGAATCTGCTTGAAATTACTATAAAACTGACAATAAAATCGCAAAATGAAAAAAAAATTTCAATCATGAAAATTGAACAAAAATAATCAAACGTTTATGAAAAATAAAATAAAAATTACACCAAAATTTACGTAATTCTGAAAAATATTACAAACAATTGCGGACATCAGTTTCAGTTTTACGTAATTTCGTCATTTTAGTTTGAGTTTCAGTTTCAGTTCCCCCTTTTTCAAGTTTCAGCCTTTACTTTTAGTTTCTTCATTTCAGATTCAGTTTTTTTTTAAACAGTCAAGTTCCACTTTTTTTTAGTTTCAGTTTCTTTATTTCAGTTTCTTTCCAATATCAGTTTTAATTTCACTTTTTTTCTCATCAAATTCGTAATATTTTGGAAATTTATAAGAAAAAAATGAGCTGCCAAAAATCAGTTTTGCTTTTTTCAATTTCATTTTCAGTTTTAGTTTCAATTTTTTCATTTCTGTTTCAGTTTTCCATGTCACGGAATGCAAGAAAGAGTTACAAAAAACGTTGAAATGGTGTAAAAACACTCAAAGCAGCATCAAAATCACTACTAAGTACATATCAAAGAATAATGAAATTGAAATTGAATAAAATTTGCAAAAAAAAAAAACGATTTAAAAAAACTGTTAAAAAGATGTAAAAACACTCAAAAAAGCATCAAGATAATTGAAAAATAGTAAAAAAAATGACAATTGTTGAAAAGTAGGTAAATATTTAAAACGTATTAACAATACTGCAAATGATCAAACAGTAATTAAATGTGAGAAATTGATATAGTCAGAAACGGATAGATTACTTAAGGGAGAGAAGGAAATGTTTGATTTCGTACTCAGTGAAGATAAGAATTATTCCTTACATGGGGAATAATTGCCTATTGCCAGCTGGCTCAGAAGGCTGTAACCTATCTATTCAACCATACACATTCAATGTTTATAGTCATAAATAAAAATGTAGTTTTACTTGTACTATATATTTACACTATTTACAAATCGTCATAAACATACATCATGTGCAATTATGTTTTCACATAGCATTTGAATGAATGATATTAGGAGACATAAATGACTTAACTCTACCTATAGTGAGAAAGCCTGCAGAGAGATATGTAATTTTACGAGTATTACTACTTCATCCATGTCACTTGCAGGTGGTATAGGACGTGCGAATTATATACCTATTAGGCACCTGATAATATATTTAAGGTATTCATCTAATTAAGGTTGCAGCACTAGACATTTTAGTCAGACGTACTACGACGAAAAAGCTTATGATTAATTATTAGTATACACATTTTATTACTTACAGAACACTATACGCTTTTTTCCATCTCTATCGTTGGCCTCCCCAATACTAAAGGCATCGATGGAACTTAACTAAACAAGATAGCTTGTAAGACTTTGCATAATCTGAATATGCCGCGGAACATGACGAACCACCAAAAAAGATACTATTTATTGATCACCGGATCAATCAATATAATAAAACAAATTGAATTACCTCGCTAGAAGAGGGTACAAATAACCATCACTCGATCGTGGCCTCCCCTGGGGGCGCATCCACGATCCGTTATATTACCAGGCGACAAGGAACCAGCTAACACGTATTTGCCAAAACCAAGTGCAAGATACAATTGAGGATTTTTCTCAAGAAATCTCTAATATAAAAATGTACATATGTAGCAGCAAAATCCCAACCCCTAAAGAGTGGTGGTATATGCGCATCAATGCGCGAGAATTGCTATGTACAAGTACAGAGCTAATAAATAATATTTTTAAACCCTATCTTTGATCATAAATGTCATCACGACGCGAGCCGCGAGATCATTGATTAATTGACCTGTCACAGGGGGTGGAATGCCACCACATACGTTGCTAAATAGAGATCTCATAAATCTGTCATTCTATCGTCTTTGTCGCGAACTCTTTAATAAGGAGGGTTCGGACAACAACCTGACGTCATGTATGTAATGTACAGAAGAATGCGAGATTTTTACACTTCTTAATAATTTCACACGTTCTCAATATTTTCAATATAAGGGGTTAGTAAAATAAGCACTACCTTCAGCAGTGGGGCCAATCTGCCCTATGTCAAACTGACGTCATATTCGTGTTCAGCGTCACTAAAAACATACAATTCGATGTTTCACATGCCCCAGATTTTTTTGAAAGGTTTGTCCCAAATTTGGGGGAGGGGGTGCTCCCTTCATTAGAAGATCTCATCTCGAAAACTGAATATTTTGAAAAAGCATCAGGTACATCTATGGAAATTTTTTCAGAATTTCAAATGGCAGCTCCCACTTACAACGTCGTTTTGAAATTTGAACTTACGATTTGAAAGTTCAACTTTCAACTTTTGAAAATTTCAAAATGCTTAAAAAGTTCAAAATTCAATACCCTTTCGAACTGTAAAATCAGTTTTCATCAAAATATCATAGCTTCGGAGTAATGCGCTGCTGAAGTTGAGTGGCTCGAGACAGACGATGTGAAAATAATTGAAGCCATTCACCAACCTCCTGAGAGGGTACTAAAAGAAAAAAAAACTTATTTTTCCACAAAATTATGTTTTTTGACAAAAATGCGAGAAAAAATGTGCAGAGTTTTTTTTCAAAATTTCAAAATATGACTTTTCCAAAACCCGAAATTGCAAACAAAGACCTCTTATTTCCAGAGTTGGCGCGATTCGAATCGCGCGAAAGAATCGAGAAAGAATCCGATTCTCACGATTCGAATCGGATTCGAATCGCGGTTCTTCAAGTCGAAAGAATCGGAAAACGCAGGAATCCGATTCCCTTTTATAGAGAATCGCACCTTCTCGATTCCCTGCGATTCCTTGCAGGTATTATTCACGTGTTGAAACAGTAAAATGCACTGTTTTTAATGGCTTTTAGTGATGCATTTGCATTTTGTAGTTTGAGACTGGTGACATTTTTTTAAAGATTGGCTGTTGTGTGATAATATTGCAAATCAGTGATTCTATGCAGTGAAAGAATCGCGCAATGCAAGAATCGGATTCTCTTTAATGGAGAATCGCGCCCTCGCGATTCTCTGCAATTCCCTACTCACAGCCACAAACGAAAGAATAGAACATGAAAAATGATCATATACCTAGTTGGGGAAATTACTGATTTCATTTAAAATTCATTTGTCAAGTCCTGAAGTTGAAAAAAATTAGTATTTGGGAATCGGAATCGGAGGGAATCGAGAACCGCTAAAGAATCGGATTCAGAACCGGATTCACTCTGTGAAAGAATCGAGAGTGGAGAATCCCGATTCTCTCAGGTATGGGAATCGTAATTCAGGAATCCGATTCTGACGAACCGAGGAATCGCGCCAACTCTGCTTATTTCTCATCAAAACTCCAAAGAGGATCATTTTCTTGCCAAAACTGTAAAAAAAATCACTTTTTTGCCAAAAATTGATTCCGAACGTACCTAGGTATGTATTTTTTTTCAAATTAACGAACAGTCCGACTTTTTTGGAAAAATGGCAAAAGAGAAATTACTCTGTTTAAAAAATGAGAAAATCATCCTGCTCAAAATAAAACTGCAAAAAAGTTTTGCTTTTTGGTCAAAATTTGCAACGAGTCCTTTCTTTCTAAAACTGCATAAAAATCCTATGTATTTTGGCAGTAGTTTTTTCATTTTAAAAAAATTGCAATCTTTTGCTTTTTGCCATAAACGATTGACAGAAAAAGGCTTAACGCGAGTACGTCTTTGCAAAAAACTGGAAAAAAAAGTTCAGCTGATTTGCCAGAATTGCAAATAGGTATTATGTTGCTTTTTGCGAAAATTGAAGGGAAAAGTTCTGAATTTTTTCCAATAAATTGAAGGAAAAAAATCCTGCTTTTTCGAGTTGAGTAAATTGACAGCAAATCTTGCTCATCTTTTTTCAAAATTTTCGAAAAAAAATAATTGTTTTTCAGGATTTCTGAGTGAGTAATTTATAAAATCTGCGAATACTTAATGGCACAAAATAAAATTTGGTATCAGGGTATCACTGACGCTGGTTAATAAATTGCTCAAAAATTTCTGAAATTACGAAATAATCAGAAAAGTTGATAAAAACGGAACTAAGCATTGAAATTTTGCATTACATTACGAAATTTTCTCAAAAAATGCTGAAAACCCTCAAACTTGTTCTAAAAAACTGAAAAAATGATTTTAAAAAAACTTATTGGAAAGTAAAAAAAAAAAAGCTGTAGAAACAGTTATACAATTCCACCAAATAATAGCTCAAAAAGCATACACAAAGTTGAAAAAAATAACAAAAAATGTACGAAATTTTGAGGAAAATCTGCACCAAGCTGACAATGAAATCGTAAAAAATAAAAATCATGAAAATTGCACAAAAATAATCAAATATTTATATGAAAAACATAAAAATTGCACTAAAGTGACGTACTTAATTCTGTAAAATAAAGACAGTGTTGGAACCATTTTTTGGATTTTAAACGATTTTTTTTTTAGCAAATTTTGTCTCTTTTTTACTCTTTCTAGATCTTCTAAAATACCTGTTCAAAACTTTTCCATCACTTTCTGGATCTACAGGCACCATGAAAAATGGCCTTTTCCCACCGAAAAAAGAAATTAAATTCTCAGCAGATTTCCCACTCCTTCATAAAAACGGAATTCTTTCAATTTTCCCCATTTTTTCACGGTTTTCTTCCCTAAACTGGCTAATTTGCAGCAAACTGCGAGAATTGAAGATTAAAAACGTTGAAATTACATCAAATCTTGTTGAATACCCAACAAAAAATTTATGAAAAATCGAATGAATATCATTTGCATTTGTCTAAAATCAACAAAAAGTAAAAAAAAAACGAGAAAATGTTCGATATATATCGATTAAAAGGCTTGAAATGACTGAAAAATGAGCAACTACCACACAAGGATACTTCAAAATGATGAAAAATGACGTGTATTAGGCGAAAAAGTTTCAAGACATAAAGAAAAAGGTAAGTATACATATTATTCCAGATCGCTCTGATTATCACATAATGTGAATAAAATTCAGGTGAAGGGGGGGGGGCTAAAACCAGCAAAAAATGAGCAAATATTCCAAATAAACAATCCAGAATTCACTAAACATACCCAAGTTATAAAAATATAATTAAGTGAATAGCAAAACTCCGAACGAAAACACAAACATTCACTCGTGCCATATTTTAGTAATGATTACTCCACGGAAAAAAATTTTAACATAAATTACCTGTTAAAAAATAATAAATGTCCGCCAAAAAATATATTTTACCCAAAATTAGGTAGAATTTACAAACCTCATAGTAAAATTTACTAATCTCATAGTAAAAATCACTCAACGTGTGGTTCAATTCGTGATGAAAGTAAAAATTACATTTCTGTATGGTATTTTTTCCCACAAAATTCAATGTAATTTTTACTATTTACGGATGGTAAATTTTTACTATTCTGTTCTGGTAAAAAATAAAATTGTATGATTGAATAAAAAGTACTGCACCAGGTGGTATTATCTGTTGCGATTGTAACGGTAATTTTTACTATTCACGGATAGTAAAGTTTCACTATTCTGCCCAAGTAAAAATTACTCAGTTATAAAAGTAATTTTTACTATTATTTCTAAGTAAATATCACGCATTGTGAGAGTAATTCTTACTACATGGAAAACACGAATTACTGTGTCAATATTAATAGTCCGGCATATGACAATAGGAGTAATTGCACCCCCCTCCGCCGATCCTCCGGGACAGCTTTTTTCTTAAAGGGGACATCCTAAAGAACATTTTAAAGCAAACTTTCCAAAAAAAAAGTTGGCCTTACTTACAAAATGGCGGCAATTTTGATTGACAGGTCAGCCGAAATCGCAGATTTTGCGTTTTAACATAGGACTTGCACGAACTTTTTCAAACTTTACAAAGGTAGATCGAAAGATCATGCAAAAATTTATCACCTGTCAAAATTTCAAGGTCTAAAGTGCGTTTTTCGATTTTTGGTGAATTTTTGAAAACCGAATTTAGGCTAAAACTGAGGGAAAAAATCAAATTTTCACCAAATTGACCAAGAAAGCTGATATTTGGAATTTATACCCTATTTTCGACATGCCAAATCGATTGGAAACGGTTTCAAGCCGTTTTTGAGCAGTTCTAGAGCCTCCAGCAGATTTTTGAAACTTTAAATTTTCACAAAATTTCATCAAATGGAGATGTAAAGCTGAAATTTACTCTACACTCCAATTTTAACGCCCTCTGAAGACGACTTCAGGTGGGTTCAAGTAATTTTAGGGCATCCAGCGACTTTTTTGAAAATTACTGGAACCTCCAGTAGATTTTTGGAACTTGAAATTTCCCCAACATTAAATTATCAAATAGAGTTGGCAAGCTGAAATTTACTTCGCAGATTACATGATGGTTTCAAATGGTTTTGAAATTTCAATTTTCCAAAAAAACGTCATACAACCTTTCAAAAAGTTGCTGGAGGCTCCAAAACGACTTGAAATTCACCAGCAGTCAACTTCGTAGCGCATTGAAATTAGTTTGCAGAATGAATTTCGACTCTCCATCTTGGTTTGATGAAATTTTGGGGAAATTTCAATCTTCAAAAATCTACTGGAGGCTCCAGTAATGTTCGAAACAGTCGTTGGAGGCTCTAAAATGACTTGAAATTCACCAGCAGTCAACTTCGTAGCGTATTGAAATTAGTTTGCAGAATGAATTTCGACTCTCCATCTTGGTTTGATAAAATTTTGAGGAAATTTCAAGTTTAAAAAATGTACTGGAGGCTCCAGTAATGTTAAAAAAAAGTCGTTGGAGGCTGTAAAATGACTTGAAATCCACCAGAAGTCGTTTTCAGAGGGTGTTAAAATTGGAGTGTAGAGTAAATTTCAGCTTTCCATCTCTATTTGATGAAATTTTGTGAAAATTTAAAGTTTCAAAAATCTGCTGGAGGCTTCAGGAATTTTCAAACAGTTGCTGGAGGATCCAAAACGACTTGAAATTCACCTGCAGTACTTCGTAGCGTATTGAAATTAGTTTTTAGAATAAATTTTAGCTTTACAAATCAATTTGATGGAACTTTGTGGGAATTTCGAGTTTCAAAAACCTGCTGGAGGCTCCAGAACTGCTCAAAATGGGTCGAAACCGTCTCCAATCGATTTGGCATGTCGAAAATAGGGTATATCCCAAATTTCAGCTTTCTTGGTCAATTTGGTAAAATTTTGATTTTTTCTCTCACTTTTGGCCTAAATTCGATTTTCAAAAATTCACCAAAAATCGAAAAACGCACTTTAGACCTTGAAATTTTATACGATATACCGGTAACACAGAAAATATACACACACAAACATGTGAAAAAGTGCTATCCAATCAAACTGCACGTAATAAACAGTAACGTGATTTGAAATAGTACCACGCGTTTGCAAACAAATATATTCTTTTAATCCTCGTTTTTTAGTAGCGTGGTCATAGCCGAGTAGTTAAGTTAGGTAGTTAGGAAAACGTAAGGTACCAGGTTCGATTCCCCGTTAGGTCATTAGGTTAGGAAATTTTCGTAAGAGATTAAGATTGTCAAAAATCCTCCACATCGGGTAGAATCCAACGGTGCAAAAAAAATTGAAATTTGCACATCCCTTCCCCTTTTTTTTAATTTTTTAAAATTTCATTTTGAAAATTTATATCATTGCTCAAAAGTAAAAATTACCTCACCACAAGTACTTTTTATTTATCAAACAGTAAAAATTATCTCAAAACGAGCATTTTTTACTTCAACGCCTAATAATCTTTGCACAATTGGTTCAAGTATTTTTTACTATTGAAATATAGTAAAAATTATTACGATAGAATAATTTTTACTTTTCAAATAGTAAAAATTACTTCAAGTGGAGTATTTTCTTTTTTCACCACACATTAATTTTTACATTATTGGTTCGTGTAATTTTTACTATCATGGTACAGTAAAAGTCATTATGGAGGAATAATTTTTACCATGCCATCACATTAAAAATAATTTTGTGTGACCAGTTGAAAATACCAAGTTCTAAAATAAATTCTACTGTATTTTCGAATGGGATCCGGTTATTGTGCTAAAATAATAAAAATTACCTATACTTTTTTTTTTCCGTGTCTGTGTGGCCATTCTTGGAATCCGCTAGCAAGCCAGGTCGATAAAAAGAATACACTACGCACAGGATGAATTAACGGTAAAAACCTAGATAGGTATAGGCATTCCTGTCTAAAAGGATTTAGCCGAGAGATTGCCCGTACAAATAAATACACCACCATAAAGATATTTGACAAGTGTTGTACTATAGCCTTACTCAGTTCTTTTTAATTTCTGCATTTTAGCCTGTCGATGTGACGTCTCCCGTTTTAAGCAAAAAATTAAAAACACTCGGCTGCTACGCACGGTAGCAGTTTTATTTGTTTGCCTTTTGTACTTGTTTATAGGAAGAAATTCTTATACACAGGTATACCCGCTGTGAACGAGGAGGTCACTTTTCTCACTCGCTCAATGAAGAGGAGCAAAGAAGGAAGTGTAGACTGTAGATACACGCGGACACAAGAAGATGCTGCCGTAGGACACAGGACATTGTAGGAAAGGGATAGAGAAAAAAGGTGTTAAAACCTACTTCCGTTTATTTAACTAATAACAACAACAGCCTTCTCGAATTAAGCTTTTTCAAAAGAAGTGTCAAGTGTTTTCCCGCCTACCTCGATTATAAATATAAACGAGTACAGCAGCAAAAAGGATACAGAGAAAGACATAGAGTAATGAAGAGGCTTTTCAAACTCTTTATACGAGTATATAAGGAAGGCTAAGTTGTAACAACTTCGAAAACTATTAACACCTGTTCGGGCCTTGATCCCTCACGATTAGCGATCGAGGAACGACGATGTACCCTGCAGAGCCAACTACCAACATTGATAAATACACCGAATCGTTGGCAATCCGCAATAAAATATGACAAAATAATTCCCTAATCTCATCGCACCTTTGATTGCGGTTATCGTTATTATGTATAATACAACCTATGTAATACTCGTATCGTATCTTCAAGTCTACGACCCTACAAGACAGGTATATAGAAAATATGTGCATGCTTTCAGTCTCTCATGAACACCTTTGTAAGCCAATTTTCTACGTGTAATCTCCTCAATTACTTAAAATGAAACCTCGGAATGCGAAATTGTGAACAAATCTACTAGCATTGAAATTCAAGAGGGGTATCAAGTGGTCAACATTTGGAGAAATATTTACCTACAACTAACGTAAGAATTTAAAACTGACATACCTGAAGCGAAGGTGCATGAAGGATGCTGCGAGATTAGGTCCCCGACTCTCCGTCTTTATGAAATCGTTGCTATGATCGTACAGCTGAGATTACTTCAAATCTGAAAAAAAAAACAACCAAATAGTTAGATAAAACCATAGGAAAAGAAACGAGTAAAACAAAAATACTTGAATCAAATTTCAAAATTGATCATCAAATGAGTGGTTTATATTGCAATGTTTTCATTTTTCATTTGAATTCAACGAAGGGCAGTCGAGAGGGGGAGGCAAATGGGGAAATTTGACCTGAGCCGCGCTTTCTGGAAAGCCCCACCAAAGAAAGGCCTGCGATTAAAGAAAAATCTATTTTATTACTTCTTAAAACACAAATTTTCGAAAAGTGCTGCCATGAAATTTTGTGGAAACTGTAAAAAATATCGTTAAAAACATGAATTAGGTACAAATTTGAGAAATTCTATCGAAATAAAATATATAGCAAAATCTGCTCAAAATGTCCCAAAAATGAGGTAAAATTTACAAAAACACCAAAAGAACACAAAAGTCGTAAAACAAAATCAAAAAAATTTCCTAGTTACGACATTTAAACATACTATGTACAGGTACGAGTGAAATAAAATACTTTTAAAACATTAAAATCACTCAAAAAGGAATAAAATAACATTATTTGCCAAAAATGTACGAAAAAGTGTTGTAAACGTGTTTAAAAAAAAAATCAATCAAAAGTATACTGAAAAGTTCCAAAGAACTGCGAAATTCTAATAAAATTTTCCAAAAATGCAAGCAGTGATGGCAAAACTTTTGCATTTCAGTTTCAGTTTCAATTTCGCCATTTTAGTTTCAGTTATAGCTCCACTTTTTTTTAGTTTTAGCTTTCAGTTTTCAGTTTCAGTTTTAGTTTTAGTTTCCGTTTCTTCATTTCAGTTTCGGTTTTAGTTCCCCCATTTTTTTGAGTTTCAGTTTCTTCATTTCAGATTCAGTTTCTTTTTAAATTTCAGTAAGTTCAACTTTTTTTAGTTTCAGTTTTAGTTCCACTTTTTTTTTTTAGTTTCAGCTTCCTGCAGCTTTCAGTTTTAGTTTCAGTTACAGTTTTAGTTCCCCCCTTTTTTTTTTAGTTTCAGTTTCAGTTTTAATTTCGTCATTTTAGTTTCAGTTTCAGTTCCCCCTTTTTCAAGTTTCAGTTTTGTTCATTCAAGTTTCAGCCTTTACTTTTAGTTTCTTCATTTCAGATTCAGTTTTTTTTTAAATTTCAGTCAAGTTCCACTTTTTTTTAGTTTCAGTTTCAGTTTTAATTTCGTCATTTTAGTTTCAGTTTCAGTTTCAGTTCCCCCTTTTTCAAGTTTCAGTTTTGTTCATTCAAGTTTCAGCCTTTACTTTTAGTTTCTTCATTTCAGATTCAGTTGTTTTTTTTTCAGTCAAGTTCCACTTTTTTTTAGTTTCAGTTTCTCTATTTCAGTTTCTTTCCAATATCAGTTTTAGTTTCACATTTTTTTTCATCAAATTCGTAATATTTTGGGAATTTATAAGAAAAAAATTGACAGGTCAGCCGAAATCGCAGATTTTGCGTTTCAACATAGGACTTGCACGAAATTTTTCAAACTTTACAAAGGTAGGTCGAAAGATCACGCAAAAATTTATCACCTATCAAAATTTCAAGTCCTAAAGTGCGTTTTTCAATTTTTGGTGAATTTTTGAAAAACCAATTTAGGCCAAAAATGAGGGGAAAAAATAAATTTTACCAAATTGACCAAGAAAGTTGAAAGGGATATACCCTATTTTCGACATTCCAAATCGATTGGAAACGGTTTTAACCCGTTTTGAGCAGTTCTGGAACCTCCAGCAGATTTTTGAAACTCGAAATGTCCACAAAATTCCATCAAATTGGAGTTGTAAAGCTGAAATTTATTCTAAAAACTAATTTCAATGCGCTACGAAATACTGCAGGCGAATTTCAAGTCGTTTTGGAGCCTCCAGCAACTTTTTGAAAATTCCTAAAGCCTCCAGCAGATTTTTGAAACTTTAAATTCTCACAAAATTTCATCAAATGCAGATGGAAAGCAGAAATTTACTCTACACTCCAATTCTAACACTCTCTGAAGACGACTTCCGGTGGGTTCAAGTCATTTTAGAGCCTCCAGCGACTTTTTTGAAAATTACTGGAGCCTCCAGTAGATTTTTGAAACTTGAAATTTCCCCAACATTTCATCAAACTGAGATGCGGAGAGTCGAAATTCATTCTGCAAACTAATTTCAATACGCTACAAATTCGACTGCAGGTGGATTTCAAGTCGTTTTGGAGCCTCCAGCGACTTTTTGAAAGGTTGTATGGCGTTTTTTTTGGAAAATTGAAATTTCCTAAAAGTTGCTGGAAGCTTCAAAACCATGTGAAACCACCATGTAGTCTGCGAAGTAAATTTCAGCTTGCCAACTCCATTTGATAAATCAATGTTGCGGGAATTTCAAGTTTCAAAAATCTACTGGAGGCTCCAGTAATTTTCAAAAAACTCGCTGGAGGCTCCAGAATGACTTGTACCCACCTGCAGTCGACTAGATTACGTGTTGAAATTGAAGTGCAGAGTGAATTTTCGATGTTCAACTCTTTTTGGTGAAACTTTATGAGAACTTCAAGCATTGAAAGAACTGCTGGAGGTTCCAGTAATTTCCAAAAGGTCACTGGAGGCTCCAAATAAACGACTTGAAATCTACCTACAGCCGACTTCATAGCACGTTGAAATTACTTTACAGAATGCGTTTCGGTTTTTCAACTGTATTTGACGAAATGTCAAGTTTCAAAAATTTACTGGAGGCTCCAAGAATTTTCAAAAAGTCGTTGGAGGCTCCAGAATGACTTTACTTCTCCAACAGTTGACTTGACAGCCAGTTGAAGTTGGAGTGCAGCTGGAATTTCGGATTTCCAACTTTATTTGATAAAATTTTATGGAAATTTCGAGTTTCGAAAATCTGCTGGAGGCTCCAGAACTGCTCAAAACGGTTTGAAACCGTTTCCAATCGATTTGGAATGTCGAAAATAGGGTATATCCCAAATTTCAGCGTTCTTGGACAATTTGGTAAAATTTTGATTTTTTCCCTCATTTTTGGCCTAAATTGCAGGATTTTCAAAAATTCACCAAAAATTGAAAAACGCACTTTAGCACTTGAAATTTTGAAAGGTGATAAATTTTTGAATGATCTTTCGATCTACCTTTGTAAAGTTTGAAAAATTTCGTGCAAGTCCTATGTTGAAACGCAAAATCTGCGATTTTAGCTGACATGTCAATCAAAATGGCCGCCATTTCGTAATTAACGCCAACTTTTTTTTGGGCAAGTTTGCTTTAAAATGTTCCTTAGGATGTTCCATTTAAGGAAAAAGTTGTCCCGGAGGATCGGCGGGGGGAGGGGGTGCAATTACCCCTATTGTCATATGCCAGACAATAACGAAATGCTGTATTTTGGGGCATTGAAAGTTTACCTTTTCGAATCCTATAGAAAAATTGAGGAGATTGATCCTCAATTTCCGAAGTGAGCGATGGCTCAAATTCAATTTTTTTATTGAAATATGTCAGTACCTGAATGAATAACACTCTCGTACGAAAATTGTTGAAATTTACCCCTCAAACAGAGCAGCTCTCGAATTCTGATTAAGAATACGTAAGACCACATTTACATTTCAAACCACAGAATCCACCATCATCACCGTATACACGCATAAAATCACACCCAACCCCCTCCTTTTCATCCTGCCCAGCCACGTTGCGTTTTCTCCATCGTATAAAAACTTCTCTCGCGTTGACTCTCGATGAAGAAGAAAAAAAAACTGGAAAAATCGCAGGTAACCCTTTTTCGCGCTTATAACTTTTGGTTTTAGAAAATTTTAACTCGTTACGTTGGTTGCCGAAAGCAGTGCGCGCGAAGGCGAATTTGCAACGTCGAGCGACGCTGCTGCGAGTTTTATAAAACGGGGTAACTATAACGAATGCGAAGGAAAAAAAAAAACTCCATTTAAACCCATTTAAAAGTACGCCAAAGCTTACACCGTTAACGTTAAGTTGTAGAATTTGTTGTTAAACAAGTTTTGATGTTAACCATTATTGTTGTGAATATTCATTACCCATGAGAGATTGAAATATTCAAAACGAGAGCTGTTTAATATTTCCCTCCCGTTTGCGTAGCGTGCACGGCACGGCGCGTAGTCGTACTCGTATTCGTTCTGTATAAAGAGGACGATGCTGCTTGTTAAGCTTTCCACAGAGAGATCAAAACCTCCCTCAACCATTTTGACTTCAAACACGGCGGCACGGCGCTTATTTTGCCTGAATACAAACTGCCAAATCGTTAATTTATGCTGTTAAACTCGATTTTCGTCAATGGTTGCAAAACTTTTGCTATATGCTCGCGAAACTTATAAGGTATCCGATTGTATGCGGACTGCGAAATACGTATACCTAATAAGTGTAAATATTCCAAATATGCTGTGTAATTTGTATAAATAATCATTTTCACGTTTTCGTTAAGCATCGCTTATATATATATACAACAGAAAATGGTCAATTTTTACTCAAAAATAGCGAATAACTATAATGATTACCTAGGTGGGTTCAAATTAACATGCTCAACAATTCGCAACCTGGCCAATTTGGCTCCATTTTTCACCGAGGGAGAAGGGAAGGACATAAGTAATTGAAAAATAAATTTCAGAGCACCGAATTCGATATTCAATGCTTTTAAAATAAGAGAAAAATTGACAAATTCAATGTAAACTGTATATTTTTAGAACCACTGAAAACGGAAAGTAGAAAATACTTCTAGGTATTAAAAATTATTCCTTGATGGACTTTTGAAAAATTCCCTGCAACAAGAAAAGCATGTAGCACTTCTGAATAATCGTCTCGTAACACTAATCAATAAGGTTGCTGTTTTGCGGATATACTAATAGGTACGCATAAAAAATAGAAGAAAACTCATTCAAACATACTTGCTATACCTAATTACACGTAATATTTACACAATGGTTAAAAGTGGACTGTTACATAAACAGATAAGAATTTACAGATGAGGAGAAATGGTAACTAAAACAATAGAGAGCGCAAATAGTATCTATACAAAGCTCCCCCAGGAAGACCAAGGGTCTTAAGAAATAAATATAAATAAATTATATACATTCGAATAGCGAGAAAAATTACGATTACGTAAGATATTTACATTCGAGCGGGTAAAAACAAAAAAACAATTTAAAATAACGAGAGAATAAAAATCCAATATTTTACGTTGAAAAAGAACAATTATTTACATTATTCGAACATCCGGAACGAGTTTGAAATTATTCTAACGTTATTCTCCAGAGATTTTCGTTTCGACTGGAAGTTTGACCAGTTCTTGGACACCTCGTTGGAAAATCGATCCTTTGGCCTTGACGGAGACCTTTCGTAAGTGGCCTTTGGCATCTGGTTTGCCATTGACAATTCTTCCAAGCGGCCATGAACATGGCGACAAATTCTCTTTCAATATGACGATATCACCGATTGAAAGATTTGGTTCGGCTTTTTTCCATTTCGAGCGAGTCTGGAGCTTGGCAAGATAGCTTGATTTCAGATCCGGCCCGAAGGACCATTTGTTTCGCGGATATACGCATAAAAAATAGAAGAAAACTCATTCGAACATACTTGCTATAATTACACGTAATATTTACACAACGGTTAAAAGTGGACTGTTACATAAACAGATAAGAATTTACAGACGAGGAGAAATGGTAACTAAAACGATAGAGAGCGCAAATAGTATCTATACAGTTGCTGAACTTTGGCCATACCCTTGCAGAAATTCTGTGACAATGACCGACAGTAATTTACAATTTTATAACAGTTACTGTTAAGAACTGTTAGTAATTAACAGTTTTTGTTAAAAACTGTAAGTAATTAACAGTTTTTCATCGATTGCTGACAGTTATACTCAGTAACAGTTAGTTTCTTGATGATTTCCAAATGTTACCAACAGTTATTGCCAGAGACATGTCGGCTACTTGATAGTTACTTACAGTTACTGTTAGTGTCATGCCAGTGTCTAAATGTTAGCATAAGAAAATTGGCATTGATTGGGAAACGCTTGCATACAGGCTGAATTTTGGTATACAGGCCAATTTTTATAACCTGAACACGAATCCTTGGTGTCTCTGATGTCTGTCCCTAGTTTTCTTTCCCACCAATTGTGGATTTTAGCCCCCCAAATGAGGTTTTTCTCCCATATCTTCTCAAATTGCGGTCCTAGCCCAAAAATGAGGTCTATAGAAGTTGTTGTACGTCAAATTTCTCGTCAGATGACCTATGAATCAACTTCGTCCCCCCAGGGGAGGTGGACCTAGAGTCAAACTGCATCGAATAATAAAAAACGCTCAGGGGGAAGTTGAATTTTGGTATACTAGTCCATTTTTACACCCCAAACACGAATCCTTATTCCTTATAGTGTCCCACCAGTTCCTGGTAACCTTTCCCCCAATTGTGGATTTTAGCCCCCCATTAGGTTTTCCCCCTACCCCTTCAAATTGCAGTCCTACCCCAAAAATGGGGTCTATGAAAGTTGTTGTATATCAAATTTCCCATCAAATGATCTATAAAACAACTTCGTCTCCCCGAGGGAGGTGGACCTGCGGTCAATCTAATACATATAAGGGGTTTTTGAATGTGAGTCCATGATAATTGATAGGTACGAAATCTGTTTTTTTACAACAATTTTGACCTCACACAAGTGTAGGAGAATGGATTATAACCTCAAATTATTCCAGTGGGGAGGACCTCTTTCCACCCTTCATACATATCGTGGCTCATATTCAAAAACTCCCTATATTCAATTAACTGTAGGTCCACCCCCCCCTCGGGGGGACGATGTTGGTTCATAGGCCATCTGATGGGAAATTTGACGTAAAACAATTTTTATAGACTTCATTTTTGGAGTAGGACCGCAATTTGAGGAAATATGGGAGAAAAGCCTTATTTCCGGGGGTAAAAATCCACAATGGGGGCAGCAAGCTAGGGACAACTGAGGTACACCAAGGATTCGTGTTCAGGGTTCAAAAATAAGCCAGTAGGACCAAAATTCAGCTTGTGATACAATGTAGGTAAATGAAAAGAAAAAGTTGAAATCATTCATCACTTGAAAATTTTTAAAGTCCAGAGTGTTGAGAGGTGCATATAAAAGCATTCAACACCAGTTCTTTCATCAGCTCCAGTGGTCCAGTAGGTAAGGTAGGTGGATAATGCAGTGATGTGCAGGAGGTCTCAGGTTCGATCCCTACCCCAGGTGGAAAATTTTTTTAGGGTTTTCAAAATTTTTTTGGAAAGAATTCTTCAATTCTAGCACTGCAGCTTACAGGGAAGCACTAAATTCAATCATCAAGCCACATACTTCAATTTTATACATTCACATTTCACAATGTAGGTAATTTTTAGTCAAATCACCAACAGTTATTGTTAGTGATTTTACTAACAGTTTTTTACATCCTTAGAAGGTGACGAAAAAACTGTCAGTTTTTTTACTAACAAAAACTGACAAGGAATTTCTGCAAGGGTAGGAATGAGACTTTTTCAAAATCCAAAAAAGTAACTTCTTTGAATAAGTTTTTTTTGCAAAATTTTCTATCAACTGCAGACGAATGTTTCCCTAAAATTGTCGAATAATTTCAAGATAGAATTTATTCAGATTGAGAGGAATGTTGGTTTTTTCACACAATTTCCAACATAATGGATCATGTTTTAGTGGTTTTAAAATTTGAAGTTGAGCTTTTTTCAAGACCCGGTGTTCTAGAGCTTGCAAAATTTCGGAGCTATAAGTAAGAAAAAAATTTATGAATAATTTTTTGATGGTATTTTCAATTACGAACTTTTCGTGAGTAATCTGCAAAACCATGGTGTGAGTGTGATGATAAGGGGGAGGGGGGTATTCGGCGTCGAAAAAGGTTGGCCCAGTGTAAAAATGAGATTAAAAAGCAGTTCGACACAATTATTCCTTCCATCATTATTATACCAGCTATACTTTTTCTCTTTCAAATAAGGTGCACCGGGGGAAGTCAGAACGTTTTTTCACAATTTCAACTTTGATCAGCTGTTACTCTCGTACTAATGAACCAATATGGCTGAAATTTGGTATATAGGTTCCCATAAGGGTTCTTAACCTATGGTAAAAATTTCAGCGCGATTGTCGCAGTAGCTTTTGCACAATCGAATAAAATGTAACTTGTTCTGACTTACACCACTTTGGGGTAAGTCAGAAAATCTACAAAATTAATTGGTAACCTTATTATTAGGATTCGACCCTGATCGATGCGCAATATGTCGAATAACATGTTTTCGAGGTCGTAGAATCCAAATGTGGAGTTATTTTTTTTGTAGGAGTGGGGGGTGAGGCGTGGGGAGGGGGCAATTCCAAATTTTTCGTACATTATTGTGTAATATGTCGATTGATATGTTTTCAAGGTCGTAGAATCCGAATCTGCAGTTATTTTTTTTGTAGGAGTGGGGAGTGAGGCGTGAGGAGAGGGAAAATTTCAAATTTTTCCTACATTATTGTGTAATATGTCGAATAATATGTTTTCGAACTCGTAGAATCCGAATTTGGAGTAATTTTTTTTGTAGGAGTGGGGGGTGAGGCTTGGGGAAAGGGAAAATTTCAAATTGCTCCTACATTATCGTGTTATATGTCGAATAATATATTTTCTAGGTCGTAGAATTCGAATCTGGAGTTATTTTTTTTTGTAGGAGAGGGAAGTGAGGCGTGGGGAGAGGTAATATATCAAATTTTTCCTACACTAAGCGTGTAATATGTTGAATAATATGTTCTCAAGGTCGTAGAATTCTAATCTGGAGATATTTTTTTTGTAGGGGTGGGAGTTGAGTCAAGGGGAGAGAGAGTAAATTACAAATTTTGCCTATATTAATGTGTAATATGTCGATTGATATGTTTTTGAGGTCGTATAATTCGAATCGGGGTTATTTTTTCGTAGGGGTATGAGACGAGGCAAGAGGAGAGGAGAAATTTCAAATTTTGCCTATAATATTGTGTAACATGTTGGTTGATATGTGTTCAAGGTCGCAGAATTCGAATCTTGAGCTAGTTTTTAGGGTCGAGTGCTATTCAAGTATCACCGTTTGGGGGGAGGGTCCCACCCATGCGAACCTACGACTCACCTTCCACCTTCACCATAAAAAATGACACCGGATTCGAATTCTACGACCTCGAAAATATATTATTCGACATATAACACGATAATGTAGGAGAAATTTGAAATTTTCCCTTTCCCCACGCCTCACCCTCCACTCCTACAAAAAAATTACTCCAAATTCGGATTCTACGATTTCGAAAACATATTATTCGACATATTACACAATAATGTACGAAAAATTCGAAATTTTCCCTCTCCCCACGCCTCACCCCCCACTCCTACAAAAAAAATAACTGCAGATTCGGATTCTACGACCTCGAAAACATATCAATCGACATATTACACAATAATGTACGAAAAATTTAGAATTGCCCCCTCCCCACGCCTCACCCCCCACTCCTACAAAAAAAATAACTCCAGATTTGGATTCTACGACCTCGAAAACATATTATTCTACGTATTACACATCGATGAAGTCGAATCCTAATTATCAATGTTCACTTTTCTGACTTACCCCATAGCACTAATTTAGGGGGTAAGTCAGAAAAAGCGATATAAATAATGAATAATTGAAAATTAACAAAAATTGAATACTTGGTGTTTTACATTATTGTTTTAGGAATACTTTCACTTATAATATCACTTTTACTGATCATTTCTTCTGAGGTAAAAAACAGTTTGAAAAACACTGATTACAATTTGAAATCAAATTTAAAACAGCAACTAAAAATGAACCAATGAAAAGCCTGTAAAATGAAACTGGGTCGCGAAATTTTTTATGCTGTGATGAAGTAGGGGTAGTACCCTCAAGTTACCCCTGGGTAGTGCTTCGGCAGATATAAGCCTCTAAGAGCTACAGCAGTTTTTCTGACTTACCCCGAATTCGGACTTCCCCCGGTGCACCTTACACCTGAGCATAGTCACAGACCCATAATACAAAAATATTCTAATATCACGAAAAATACTTAAAAGCTCGCAACGAGTACACATTCATTGAATAATAAATCGTGCTTGTTTCGATAACCACGAAGTAAATTTTTACCAAGAATACTTTACTCGTTTATTGAGACGTTACACGAGGTAAACACCAAAGCAAACAAGTATAAAAAATAAACACCGGGTATTTAGCTGTAATTTGATAACGAGTATATTTCGCAGAGGAAAAATAACCTACACAGTACACACCGTTCACCGATACACTTAGTTAATCGTAGGTAATATAAATAATACGAATAGTTCTTCGCAAATATACTCACACCAGCAATTATCTGTCTGTCTCACACGCAAAAGTCGAGCATTTAAAAGTAGAATAGAAGAATACCTAATGGGGAAAAAGCTTGAATTTTAAATAGGTATAACCACACACCGCAGTCTTTTCGTTTGTTTTAATAGGTAACGAGAAGAATGAGGTAAGTATCTACTTACTGTATAGCTATAGTTGTATAATATTATCTTTTTAACTTTTTACTTCCTCTTCTCCACCCCCTTTTTTTTTTTACTATTTCTTTATACAAATATCGTATTAGCTCATTTGCAAGCATGTATACCAACAATTCTACCACTACCAATGTCCCACAGAAAACGAAGAAAAAAAAAGAGGAAAAACTGTGTATACAACGACGATTTCAAAATTGTTAAATATTGCAACAATCGTCATCGTCGCAAGTTAGTATAATTTCTATACTCTATGGTGTTGTTTTTTTTTTCATTTTGTGTTCTGAAATTTTCCTAAAAAGTCGTATTTTTCGCGGAGCTTTTGTAATTCGCGGTTAAAATATTAGGCACAATGGTCTAGAGCGAGTCGAGTGCACGATAACATTATTTTTGGAGTAAGTACATCAGTGATTTTCTACCAAATCAGTGAAAATTTTTTATATTTTTTTTTTAAATGGTTAGGTAATCTTCAATGAGATAAGGAGGATTTAATTGAATTGCTGTCAAATGTCTAATCAGTTCAAAGTTTAAGAAAACGTGAAAATTTAATTAATTTTTTTTAAAAAAAATAAACAAAACACGTTTATTCCATTGTTTTTTAATAAGCACGAAGCGTCTTTCAAAATTCGTTAAAAATTGAAGACGACAGTCAACGTTTGGGAAGGGTTCAGGAGCGACAACAAAAATTTTGGAAAATTGCTGAAGATCAGTAAGATTCATGTACTTTTTATTTGGGAAAAATTCAGAGCAATTCAATTTGTCACCCCCCCCCCCTCCCCACGTTCCCTGTCTAAATTTTTTTCAAACACAGCATGACTGATCAGTTCAAAAATACGATAAAAAATCAGTTGACAACATTTTTTTTTTAGAAACCAAATTTTCGAGCAGGAAACTTTGGCGGGAGAAGGGATTTGAATTTTGGTGAATTTTTGATGGCACTTCAAAATACTTTCTGTTGATTGAACGAAACGATTCGAGATTTTCTAATTGATTTTTTTCAGTATAGGCACAGGTATTAAAAAAAATATTCATTCAAAAAATTCGAACCCGGGACTCACTGTCCATCGCCCTTTACCTATCTACCCTTCTCGATGACTCTGACATTTCTGCTGAAAAGTTTCTCAAAAATAAGTACATAATTTTCGTCATAAGAAATGACCCTGTTCGATGACAAAATAGGTACCTAGGTTCTGATTTTCAATTTCGAAAATTCGCCTCAAAGGCAAGACTCACTTTGGTCAGTTGGAATTTTAGTCGCAAAAATATTCGAGCACCTTGTTCCAAAAATCTAATTTTCGCTGAAATTCAATGCAGACATTTCAGCTGATTCCCTCACAAGGGAGAAATCCCACACAGCTTAAAAAATATTGTTTTTGAACCGGACACAGATGAATTTGAAAGGAGACGTCAAAATTAACCACCAGCGCAAATTATAGCTGCTGAAATTCTTTTCTCGACTTTTGTCTAATTCTTAAAATTTTGAACAATTTTATGTATGTACAATGAAAGTAAAAATTTGATCATGTAAATTAACGTTGAAGGCTGAAATTTGCTTCAATAGCCCATTTTCGGCCTCTCGTGAGTGGATTGGCGATGATCTCAAGCTGGAGCCGTTATGGAGTCTGCAGCAGACTTTCGGATTATCTAATTTTTTTAAAAAATGGGCTAAAAATGTAATTCGGCGCTTACAACATAATTTATAAACTCAAATGATGTACCGTCTTTGTGGCTCATTCAATTACCATACGTAGGTAAGTTAGGCATCGTACTTCCAATTTCAAAACCCGTTTGTGTCGATTAAAATCCTAAATTTTCTCCAGCACGTAATTATTTTTGAAAAAAAAAAAAATAATAATAAAAAAATGAAAAATTCACAGTTCTCAAACGTGCAAATGAAAATGTCACGCTTGTGATTAAAATGAAGTTGATCGACTCGGGTGGTCAAAAACAGCGTGCAAGCCAAATTTTAACTTTTCATCTTAATTACTTAATTGATCAAATTTTGACTTTTTTTTTCTCAAGAAATGGATCTTTGAAATTGAGGAGCTCATTGCAAAAATAGCCTTCGTCCAAAATGAAAATAAAACACAAGCGAGACAAAAACCCACTGTAAAGTCCTGATGAATTGGTATAGTGTATTCAAAGTGATTTTTTTATCAAGAAAAACTTTTACAGGACTATCATACTGATGCATCCATACAATGCAGTGGAGAAAAGAACCTCCCCAATTTTTTTTCAAAGTGACAAGGGCTATTTTTGCAATGAGCTCCTCAATTCCAAAAATCTGTCAAAAGTCGAGATATAAATTCCAGCAGCTGAAAGGATATTCGCTGGTAAAATACGAGTGGATAAAATGTCCCTGTCCTCGGATTTTTGAAATTTTGATGAAACAATGTTGGATAACTTTGAAAAAAATGTTGAAGCTAAAAAAATTTCTCCCACCCCACCCCCCTCCCCATGACCAAAATGGGGTGGGACCCAAAAAATAAGTTCATATTCGTACCCAGCGACCTCGAAAACATACCATTCGATATATCACTCGACTTTTTGATGATTTTTTGAAATTTTAGCCCCCTGTTGGGGCACAGAAGGACATCGGGGAGGGGGTGGGACCCAAAAAATAAGTTCATATTCGTACTCAGCGACCTCGGAAACATACCATTCAATATATCACTCGACTTTTCACGATTTTTTCAAAATTTTAACCCCCTTTTTGGGGCACAGAGGGGCTTTGAGGAACTGGACCCAAAAAATAAGTTGGTATTCGTATTCACCGACCTCGAAAACATACTATTCGATGTATCGCATGTCCAGATTCGTTTTTCAAACGTATGATTCAGTTGTGTGTTACTTGAAAAATCAAGCACCCCCCACCAACCCCCGGGGAGGATTGAAGACCAATCAATGGTGGTGTAATTGATAGTTGAGTGAGTAGACTTTGTAAAAAAATTTTGAGCGAAAACAAATGATATAAAGTGGTAACTTCGATCAATTTATTGAACTGACATTTTTTGAAACACCTTCTCTTTCAACCCCTTTTTTCAGACACCCCTTTTGAGATATGGGTATCTAGCGTAGCATCAAATTTTCGAGAATTTGAAGGGGAACATTTTTTGTCATGGTATGTTTTATCGTAAACCTAATATTTTCGGAGTAAATCGCAAAAAACGTGAATCGGAACCGGTTTTAGCCCCCTATAAAAGTTAGCTCCAGGGGTAGAAGGTGCAGGATTTTTTTGGTAGTTCAGGGGGTTCATCTGAACACATTCCCGAAGAAAAAATTTATGTGCCAATTTTTTCCTTTTCGCCCTCGCTTTTTTACGTTATTTTCCTGCTCTAGATATCCCATCTGGAGAAAAAATTTAAAAAAATTTCTGAAAATACAACTTAGGTAGTAGGTACTTCTCTCAACGTATTTTTAGAAGAAAAAAACTGATGTGTACCAGAATTAGGTTCGGAGATATGGCGGTTTCAAATTTTCTTTAGTCAATATCTTCCTCCTGAAGGCCCAAAAAATTTTGTAAACATTCACGTTGGCTAGACTCATGCCTATACTCCATATATTTTGGGTAAGTAAACAATTAAACATACCTAAATTCACACTGTTTTATTCAAAACTCGTTGAAGTGTGATTCCCCCCCCCCCAAACGCGTTTTTTGCCATTGTTAGCAAGGTGGGAGGGTGAAGTGAGGGGAAATTTTTTGGCTCCAACATTTTTTCAAAAGGGATATCCAACAATGTTTCATCAAAATATTTTCAAAAATCCGAGGACAGCGGCATTTCACCTATTTTGCCCTTAAATACCCCTCGGGGTGCATTTTGGATATTTCTTTCGATTGACTTTTGTTTCGTTCACTCACGTGGTTGGGATAAAACTGCCTTATTGTTATATTAGTTCGCGAATAATTTTCATCGCATGGAAAAACAACTGCTCATATTTATAGTCTTCACTTAAAGCACCATTAGGTGTACATAGGTACAATTTATGTGCAAACTCGATTCAATTAAGATCAAAAAAAGGGAAGAAAAGGTTCGTGTAACTCCCCACGTTGACGACAATCTGTTCATATAAACACATCAGCGGCGTGGCAAAACGATCAACATCGACATGTCTGTTATATGGAAAATTCACGCTGCCCAACATATTGTGTAATGTTAATTTATATAATTGTTATGGGTGTGTTATAGCATCGCATCGACAGCATTGGCAGCATTTACAACAACAATTACACCGCGTTTGGAAATTCGACCCTATTTACAAAAAGGGATGTGTACCATGCATTTTACATTTTCATTCGCGTAAATCGTGTGTTTAAAATCGTATACATCTACGCAACTCTTGCAAAAAGCCATGTACCTTACCTACTCCTGTATTTGCTAATCGTTCCTCACACCGAGGCTAAATTTATGTACATACCTATCTCATAGACCTACCTGGCTACCTAAAAAATGAACTACACACACAATACTCGAAAGTTTAGAGGTACATATATAAAAGTGTACACACATGGTCGGTCTACAATACACAAATGCACTTTTATATGTACTGTATAGGTAGTTGTATAGTCATAATGGTAACACAACATCACGTTGAAAACAACATCACCATTTGTATTCGATTGTTTCGCTCGCCATTACTCCGAGGTTTACGCTAAAATGGGCCGATAAAAGGCGTATACTTGAAAATTTCAATTAATTTCAAATTTAGTCGCTCGACGTTTATTCTAAAGTGACCTTTTTGTTACATCGGTTCGCTTTCTGCACTATCTGCGCTGTATTTATGTACACATAATAAAGGGTTTTCACCAACTATACGTATATAGTTTTTATTTATTGCCTGCTCCTGTGTTTGCCTTTACACCATATACTTTTATGGCCCGGCAACAGGTATCTAGTACTACATACATCACGACAGGGGCTTTATATGTATTCGTACATGCACAGAAACTATATAGAGTGTAGATTTTAGGCTACGATTTTATATTATTTATTACTGTGTACACACGAGGACGTATTATTTTTGTTTTTGTTTCGCCTCGAATCGTTTTGATGTATGAACATATTTTTTTTAAATCTTCAAAGTAATATTATAGACCTACATTAGGGTGTGGCTCATTTTGTAAAGTTGGAATTTTCCACCTCCCTTCCACCAAAATTGTTACCTCGTGTGAGAAAATAATCCCCTATTTTTTTATTTTCCTCCTATCTTTAAAAAAATAATGCCAGCAGACCCCCGCTCCCCCCCCCACAAGTTGAAAACATGAAAAAAAACGACCCAAAAAATTCAATTCGTCAAAATTCTTTTTTTCTACGTCAGAATTTTTCTACATACCTTTTCAAGAAAATACTTTCTCCGGCTCCTCAAACCATATTAGCCTCCTATAAGAAAGAGCCTCTCAAAGTTGACAAAAACTGGAAATAAATCGTCGTTGTAGTCGTAGTCGCGCTCTTTTACAGGAGATAGCGTATATGTCCATCTATATTAGCCGGTATCTAGCGTATCTGATCGTTTCTTTCAGGGTCTTACAGGGAGAGTTGGCTGGTGAGTTTGTTGTTAACAGCTCCGATCGTTTCCTCCCTCTCGTCGATCTTCCTTGGATTTTCCCCTGTACCGCTAGCATGAAAATACCGTTTTCTTGTATTTTATGAGCTAAATACTTTAGCTTTCTAGTTTTGATATCTTCAACTACGACTTTCCGCTCCTCTCCTATTCTTGCTAATACTTCCTTGTTGGTAATGAAGTCCTTCCATGAGATTCGTAGTAGCCTTCGATAGCACCACATCTCGAAAGTGGATACTTCGTTCTCGCATTCTGCACTCATGGTCCATGTTTCGCAGGAATATTTCAGAACAGTCCATACGTAGCATCGCATAATTCTCTTCCTCAGATCTATACTCATCGTTCGATTTCCCAGCACATTGGCAAGGTTATTGAAAGCGGTTTTTGCCATTCCAATCCGTGATTTAATTTCTTTATTATCTCTGCCATCATTGTTTATCAGCGCTCCAAGGTATCTGAATTGGTTTACATTTTCAATTTCTTGTGATCCGATGTTGATTTTGACCACTTTATCATCTTCTTTTGTAAATCTCATCACCTTAGTCTTGCCTGCATTTATTTTCATTCCGTATTTTAATCCTGCACTGTTAATTTGGTCGATCATTTTCTGCATCTCTGCTTCTGTCTCAGCAAGGATCACTTTGTCATCTGCATAGCTTATTTCGTTTATTCTCTTGCCCTTGATCTTGAATCCCATTCGTTCGATTCGCGCTTCCCTCATTATTTCTTCTGCATACACATTGAACAATCTGGGTGAGAGGGGGCATCCTTGCCTGGTCACACCTCTCTGCGTACTCAGTTCCAATCTTGATGTTAGCGCTTTGCTCCCAGTACAGGTTCTTGATTATTTGCAGGTCTTTGTCATCGATATTGTATTTCTTCAGGATCTCCAACATCTTCTCATGATTGACACGATCAAATGCTTTTTCATAATCGACGAAGCAAGCAATGATTTCCCTATTTGCATTCAGTGCTCTTTGAATGATCACTTTCAGCAGGGCAATTGCATCTCTCGTCCCTTTTTTCGCTACAAAGCCATATTGTGTTTCACTTAGATTTTCATCTATCTTCTTTTCAATTCTGGCATTTATGATGGAGAGTAGTAGCTTCAGTGAGTGGCTCATCAGTGCGATAGTTCTATATTCAGAGCATTTTTGCGAGTTGTTCTTTTTTGGTATTGGTACGAAGTTTACTGCTTTGAAGTCCTTAGGCAGCGTGCCTTCATCATATATTTTGTTTATTATCTTCAGCAGCTCTTTTTCATACTCTGGTGTTAGATGTTTAATCAAGTCTGCTGGTATGAGATCTTCCCCCACTGCTTTGTGGTTTCTGGCTCGCTTCACCGCATTCCTCAGCTCCCACATTTCAATTTGTGGTGCCTCTTCTGTGGATGAAACTTCAATTTGAGCCGGACGTGTATCATCTCCATACAATTCTTGTATGTAGCTGATCCAGACATCTTCAGTTTCTTGATTGTTGACACAGTACTTTCCGTCTTTTCCTAGCATATATGCTATTCCGCTTCTCCTTTTCTTGTGGGCGGCCATCATCTGCTTCACTTTGGTATGCATTTCTCTAGAGTTGTGCCTTTTCTCCACCTCTTCTATTTCTTTGCACTTCTCCTCATACCACTTGTTTTTGGCCATTCTGCACATTCCCATGATCTGATTATTTATCACCGTGTATTCGTTACTTGGTCTGTTTTCTTTTCTTCGTTCTTCCATCAGATCCAGTATCTCTTGAGTCATCCATGGTTTGTGTTTTCTTCTTCCTTTGGATGGAATAGACTTTTCTGCTGCTATTTTAACTTTTCGCTTCCATGTTTGCCACTTTTCCTCGATACCTTGTTCTTCTTCCAACTTGTCTTCCTTTTGCTTTTCCAGTTCTTCTTGGAATTTCTTTTGCACTTCTTTTGATTTGATTTTTGCAATGTCAAGTTGTCGGTATCATTCTTGGCTCTTCTTCTGGCTCTTCAAGACTAGCTGGCATTTTGCAGCCAATAGTTTATGGTCAGAGTTGCAGTCAGCACCAGGATATGTGTGGCAGTTCTTCACTGTGTTCTTGAATCTTCCTTTTATAAGTATGTAGTCTATCTGGTTTCTGGCTCGATCTCCAGGACTGACCTATGTGTATAATCTTCTTGCATGTTGCTTGAACCAGGTATTGCATATTATTAGATCGTGTCTTTCTGCGAACTGGAAATAAATCAAAATCAGGAAAAATTTTCGAAAATATCTCATTTCCACATCGAAATAAATTGTTCTTCATAATCCATTTTTAAAGAAAAAACCTTTGTTGGACTCTCAAATGATGTTGACTCTCTTGTATGCCGCCCCCCTCCTTTAGGAAAAATAAAAAAATATGAAAAATGGATGTCTATGGAGATTTTTTGAAAATGTTTCATTTATCGGCCGAATCCGTCTAAATAAGCACTTTTTCAAGGTAACCCTTCCCCCCGCCGGTCGCTCAAATGATATTGGTGCCCTTTTATGAAGCTCTAAAAAGTTGGGAAATACCAAAAAAAAAAAAATGTAGAATTGATGTCTGCAGGTACAAATTATTTGAAAATTGTTCATCTCTGAACCAAAATAGGTATACTTCTAAGTAGGCCTTTTTTATCACTTCTTTTTTTTGGGAGGGGGGGTGCACTCTCATTCTTCAAACCCCACTCCAAACCACCAAAAAGTAGTGATTTTCACATTATCTGTTTAAAAAGTCCCCTTTTTGATCTAAAAGTCTTGTTTTTTGCGAAACTTGCTTATAACATTTTGTGTTTTTTTTTTCTGGCATTTGCACAAATTTTTGGCAAGATAGTCTAGAAGTGCCCAGCCCACTCTCGTAAAAAGTGTCAAAAAGTGTCCATTTTTGGTAAAATTGTCAAAGAGGGTCAATTTTTGCCAAAATTGTCAAAAAAACGTCCGTTTTTTGTAAAAATTTTCAAAGAGAGTTCATTTTCGGCGACGTTGACGAAAAGTTGTAATGTTCTTTGGTGGAAATTCAAAATTCTCAGAAAGTAATTATTTAATAAAAATTAGTCAAATGGTCGAAATTGTTGCCAAAATTGATCAGATATTCTTGATTTTTGCCTTGCCTGCGCCTAAAAGTCGTCTTTTAGTTTCAAAGTTTGTCAAACAAAAGTCCTGTTTGGTTTTAGAAAATTGATTCAAAAGCTTCCTTGTTTTAGAAAATTTAATTACATCCCCCCCCCCACTTCATCCTTTTTTTTCAGTTTAATGGCAATTTTTTGATATGATTTCACCTTAGTACATATATGGGCTTGACTGAGGTGTTGGAACTAGAAAGTTCACATTTTTAAAATTTTTCTCTCTGATATTTCGATTTTTTCATTTTTGTAAAAATTGGGGGCTTACCTGCTTCTTCAAAATCGCACCTTCAAATGTGATTATGACATAAAAATAAGACCAGAAGTGTTTCTCTGGTAATAATAAATAGTGGTCATTTGAATTTTTTTCCGTCAGTTCGTGCAATTTTTGGACAATTGTGTTTCTAATTCTCGAAGGGCCATCAATTTTTCACACTGAAAAAGTTGGTAGGTAGCTAAGATGTGATGATTTTTTAGTTTGAAAAAAGATCATTTTCAAAATTGGATTGCCAAAAATTAATAAAATGCCTAATTTGTACTCTGAAATTCCTTGATATTGCTTCTCCCTCAATTTTTCATTTCGAAAACTCGTCTAGATATTTGAATAAAACTACTTACCTACTGCTGACTAATTTTCTTATCAATTTGTTTTCAAACTGATTTTGTAGCCTATTTGTGAAAAAGGTAAGCGCGAGGGGGGGGGCGGAATTGGACAGATTGGAGCTTCCCAAAATTTTGCCTCTAAAAAGTAATCAAAAATTTTTTTTTCATTTATGTAGCCTATTCATGACATCGAATGAAAAGTAGACACGAGGAGGAATATGCGGTAATTTTTGTTGTTTACTTCCAGAAATTTTTTGTGGACAATTTAAAATATTCAAGTTCATTCATTAGGTATTCTTTACGAAGCACTTTTCAATAATTTAACGATATTTTCATTCAATTATTCAATAGAGTAAATATTTTTATTTATTAATATTGGCATTATCAATCATTAGAAGCAACGTTGCGTTGTTTGCAAATTCCAAGGTTGAAAATTCAAAAAAAAAAAAAAAAAAATCAACGAGTAAAAGTTACATCGATTTGATAATATATATATGGAGGGGGGGGCATGGAATCATTCGATTACACTATTCATGAAAATGCCAAATTTCATGAAGAAAAAAAGAGTATAGGCTACTCGAAGTTTTGCTGAATTAATTTCGAAAATAGGTATTAAAAATGGCGGTACCTAATTTGACTCGACGATTCATAGAACAAAAAATGTTGTCAAAATAATGCTTTTGTGATCCTGAGGTATACTAGGTGGTTCTTCCCTCTCGAAAAATGCTGAAAATTGATCCGAAGGAGGGATATAAATACTTACACTAATGGGAAAACATTTGAAAAAATTTTAATGTTTTTTTTTTTTTTTATGACATGACACAGGCTCAAATTTTGAGACGAGTAAAAAAAATAAAACTATACGTAGTAACTAGGTAACTTAGCTTATAGGAAATTCAATTTCAAACAAAATCGGTCTAAATCACTTTTTGCCTACCTTCAATGGAGTGGGCAGTATTCTAGAATTGATTCAAAAAAATTCCCAAATAAAAATCAATTAGGTAAGTGTTAAATTTTCTTGAGCCAATCTATCTCCTTCAATTTTGAAAATATCTCAAATATGCCAAGATCTTCTTCGCAGAGAATTAAATTTTCTACAAGAAGGAATGCTCTGCACATTTGAGGTATTTTCAAAATTGAAGGAGCTGAACAAATTTGAAAAAGAAAACAAAAAAGACAAATTTTCCAAATCGGTTTGAAGAGAGATTAAAGGTTCTTTGGATTCACAAAAAAAAAAAAAGGTCCTTCGTACTCCTCGAGCAACAAATTTGCCTCTTTACCAAGCAACCAACCACCATCATAATTTCCTAGGACAAAATTAATTTTAAAAAATTCATCTTATTAAGGTACATCTTTCTATTTCAGGCACCTGAACTCTGCGAGAAATAACTAACACTCAACTCGAGAAAAAACACACAGGGCAAGCATACACGAAGGGTTCTGGCGTGCTAAGAAGAGGGCCAGCAGCAGCAAGCAAGCAAGCTTGGCACAATATACAAATCCATAATATTTTCTCGGTGTTTGTTAGCCGTTTATTCGCATCACAAAGAGGTGCAACCCTCCGAACGTGAATCGTAATTTCCACCAATCAGCGTTCAGTTTACTTCAAGACGTGACTCCCATCTTCCTATTCATCTCGACAGCTTGTTTTGTTTAACCTTCTCTATTATATAAACACGCACACACATACATCTAGATAGGCTGTTGTTGGTCGTACTATTTCACACACAAGCGTAAGAGCCCGATGCTGTTTGGGAAGAGTCGAACGGGGGAGGGGAGAAGGGGGTCGTTCGCGGGGCGAACAACTGCTAGGTCGCGGGCACGCCAGTATATTTGTGAGTGTTTGCAGCGTATACTATTTATAGGTTCGTCGTGTGAGAAAAAGTCAACCGAGTGGGGGTTGAAATTGGGCGTAGTCTCGCGATGGCATATTTAGATTTTTAGGGTAATAAATCTTAACTTGTCAAAATGCTTTCGAAGCGAGTTTCGAAACAAACTCGCGCGCAAATGTGATTTTTTTCATCCTTTTCGTCGACTTCGTATATTATTTTTCGTGCGAAATTGACTTTTTTTTCGAGAATTTTTTTTTTCTTTCTTTGGCGGTAGTTTCTTGAAACGAGACTTCAATTTTTTGAAAAAAAAAAAAACAAAAAAACTTTGAACTTTAATTTTTTCGAATTGATTTGTTTCAGTGTAAAACTCGAGTTCGAATGCTGATCCTTGAATCGTTCACGTATCGTCGCGTTCGCAGTGTGTCGCATCCTTCGTCGTCGATAATCACAAATTGCTAACTCTTTGTACCTTCTATAAATGTGCACAAACGGAGGCGCTGTACTACGTCCGGAAATCCCAAAACTACCCATAATGGGTACAGAATCAGTCAGCTCTTCGGCGGAAACCGGTTCGATGCAGGTGACCACGAATACCATCCAACCCTTCGACCAATACCGTCTGCATTTATACAACTACGCTCTCCAAGCCGAACGTCTCCGATTCGTGCAGAACTACAGTCCGGTAGGCAATCCGATTTGTCCAACTTTTACACCATATGGTCCTCGATGGGCATTCCCCATGTCCCTGTTCCAGAACAGGCTAACCACAGACGAACCTAAACCTCAACACAGCTACATAGGTCTGATCGCCATGGCTATCTTGAGTTCACCCGAATCGAAACTCGTCCTGTCCGATATCTACCAATACATCTTGGACAACTACCCTTATTTCCGTACCAGAGGGCCCGGTTGGCGTAACTCCATCAGGCACAACTTATCGTTAAACGACTGCTTCATCAAAGCTGGCCGAAGTGCGAATGGCAAAGGCCACTATTGGGCTATACATCCGGCCAACATCGAGGATTTCAAGAAAGGCGACTTTCGCAGACGAAAAGCCCAAAGGAAAGTTCGCAAACACATGGGCTTGGCTGTAGACGACGATGGTAACGATTCCCCCAGTCCACCCCCGATCACACCCCCTCCTACGTTATGGTCCAGCGCACCGATCGTGTTTCCGACCTTTCCGACGAGTATATCGCGTAAACGACAATTCGACGTCGCCTCTTTGCTAGCTCCGGATGAAGATTCCAGTAAAAAGAAACAGCAGCTTGTTCATCACAATCATCATCATAATCATCACAACAACAACAACCATCAACAGCACCACCAGCATCAATCATCCAGCAGTGGAGAAGAAGACGAGACCACCGATATCGACGTAGTGACCAGTGTATCGAATGTTATCCACGGGTTGACCGTAGAAGATGCTACCACAACATCTTCGAATAATTCGTTACCGAATTCGCCCATCGGTGCGATATCCCCCTGGTGTTATCCGACTACCATATTGCAATCATCGTCGCCCGAACATCAGCAACTAGTGGCTAAATACTACGAGCACCTGAACCAAGCCAGAACCATACAGCTTTACCAACAACTCCAAATGCAGAGGAGGTTGTGCACCAATGAGCCAGATACTTCTCCTAGGATCGAGGAATTGGATAATAGCGGGTAGTACGCTCCTGTATCGTATTGGGCTGTGTTTGTACTCGTATTTTTCACAATCTGCAAATTTGCATACCTATATAGATTTATCATCGATTCCTCGTGATTTACGTACCCATACAGGTCTGTTGAGTCATCTTACGTTTTAATGATTATGTATAACTCGTATAAAAGGTGCTTTTATCTATTTTTATTTTATTTTTTTTGTAATTAGTAGTTCAGTAATGATCTCTTATCGTACCATTACACATACCGTATTATAGAATCATAATTTTATTTGTCCCGTCGTATACAATATTGCTAAAAAAAATGTCAACCTAATGGCCACGATGGCGATTCAATTCAATCAGCAGCTTCATTGCAAATTCAAGAATAACTTTTTTGGTGACCTTTCTCACAATTTCGCTCAAAATTCATAATTGTATTCGTTGTTTGCCATCTTTCATAAATTTCGAGGAAAAGAGAAAAATATAGGAGACATGGAAGCCTCGATGAGGCATGCCAAAGAGGGGGGTGAGAAGACTAAAACATTTGGGCATCAAGTTGGGAATTTTTGGGAAAAATTGAGAAGAAATTATACAAGTCGGAAAAATCGAAGAATTGCCAAAAACCACGAGTTTTTAATTTTTGAATAATAAACAAGAGGTTTCGCCCTCGCCAGATCGTTTTCCTTTTCCTTTCACCGACCAAAATTAGAGAGTAGAAAAATGTATTTCTCGCATCAGAAACAACGCTGTTTCACTCAGAAATCCCCCCCCCCAGGTCTCTCCAATGCATTCCAGTCAACTGCAGCGAAAAAGTTCCCATCTCTGCTGAAATCGTATCAAAAAATGCCCTATTTTTTGCCGAAAATTCGGTAAACAATAATTTTTAATTTTTGTCGAAATCGATTGTTTTCGAACACGTGAAAATTGTATGTCCTGAAAAAAAGAAGAATTATGAATTTTCGACAGATTTTGCCCTCACCTCGCTGGGATCCCATTCGTATTTTCAAAAATATTCTAATTTACTGAAAACTGAAAATGCTGAAGTCATGAAAATTGAAAACCAACTTTTTGCATGATTTTGTTATTTACAGTGCCGATTTACCCATTAGTTCCAATAGTTCCGGAACTAGGGCCCACGAAGGTTTAGGGGCCCAACGTAAAAGGAAAAAATTATTATCAATTGCAACGAATGCTAAAAAAATTGGTTTGAAATGTGTTTGTTGGATTGGTTCTTTTGAGGGGGGAGGGCACGAAATTTTTAGAATTAGGGGTTAGGGTATAGGGCCCAGCAGGGGTTAGGAACTAGGGCCCACGAAACCCTTAATGCGGCACTATATACACGTTTCGAATTATCAATTTTTCACTTGCTATCTCCCTTGCTTCGCTCGAAGTAGATCGGTTTCCTCTTCTTTTCTCTAACCAAAGTTGTGGGGTTGAAAAATTGACTTATTCTCACATCGGAAATAATGTTGCTTCAGGTTAAAAACAAAAGAATAAATTATATGAAAAAAAAAAATTTTCAAATGTTGAAGCCATGAAAATCAACTTTTTGTACCCTTTATTTTATTTTTCGAATCATCAATTTTTTTCAAACATTTTGCTCTCGCTTCGCTGGAGCAGATTTGAATTCTACTGTGAAATGTTTCAAAAATTTTCAATACTTGACGAAAAAAGATTCGAACAAAATTATATAGAAATTTATACATTCAAAGGCCAAAAAGCTAAAAAAAAAAATCACAAAAAATTTCAAATTTCTTTATTTTTGATTTCAGTACCAAACTATGCAATAGAACAACCTAAATTTTTTGCCAAGTACTCCTATAAAAGCATTGTTTTTGAACATCTAAAATTATTCATAGTTTTTGTTTTCAACTCCCCCTTCCAAAAATTATTCGAACCACATCTGGACAATTAGCATGAAAAATACAGGAGGATGAGGGAGGTTGAGGTAAAAAGTTGGGAAAATTTCAGTCCGCCCACCCCCCCCCCCCCCCAAGACCGACGACACATCAGTTCGTCAATGGTAGATAAAACTTTATCTTGCTTTCCAGAACATATCAAAAACCTTTAGGGTGGGTCTTGAAAAAAAAATCAGGAAGATTTTAGTCAAATTCGATGAAAACTAAATATCACTTTGAGCTGATATTCATTCAAAAAAAAAAAAAAAGTCGGCTCTGGAGGTGTCCCTAAAGGAGAGATTGGGGTCCACAAAGCGGGGTGTTTTTGAGAAAATCGTAGTTTTTTTCACTCTATAGCCCTTGCCCAACCTATTTTGGAGAAAATGGTGCAGTTCCAAAAGTAAGTATTTGAGATTTCATGCCGGTCCCGGGTATCAAACAAAATGTGGAAACTAAAAAGAAGGACCTTGCAAGGACCTTTGGGAAGGACATTTTCAAAATTAAAAATGTACTGATACCCCCCCCCCTTCTACAATTCATTTTCACAAAATTTCCTAAAAAAAATCTTCAAAAATCGATAAGGTGACATCTCAAAAAAGTGAAATTTTACAGGAGAGTGATTTTCTTTTTTTTTAAAACTTGATTCATTATTTTTATCAACTTATAATTTATTGTGCGGAATGAATAGTCACCTCATTTTAAAGATCTGGTATCCTACCTTCATTTAGCATAAGAACACTTTGAAAAATAAAATCTTAAAGAGGAAATATTTCAATGTTTGGAAAACATTTTGAGTTAGAACCTTTCATTAAAGTTGATGTGCAGGCGAAAGGAAGCGTCCAAAAAAATTTCATGTTAACAAAGTTGTAGAGAATTAAATTTTCAATCGACATAATGTCGTTAGTTTTTTTCTAGAGTGCTTAGTTTTTGAGTTTTTCTCAAAAAACTAAAATTTCATTATGTGCAAATTCATTTTTCTGAAAAGTGATCAATTTAAAAAAAATTTTCCATTTGGTACAAACCAATAAAAAATGCACTCCTTGTGACTATTTCTAACTGACAAACATTCAAAACAATCAAAACTGTTTGTTAACACTTTGTATGTACGAAATTTGCTCAAAAAAGGTGGAGTTTTTTGAGATGTCACCTTATAACTCCAAACAACTTGCAATGTTGTTGGGATTTTGAGTTAGGCCATTTGGGTTTTTTACATCATCTAGATAATGTACCCAAATCAAAGTGTTATTTTTGGTTGAGGGGGGTCATACAAGCCCCAAAAGTGCAAAAACAACAAAATCAATTTTTTTTGAGATGTCACCTTATTACTCCCAAGGCGCGATATGTAGATAATTATTTTGACGTTGAAAAAATGAAAAATTCTGAAAAAATTGAGTTTTGCATTTTTCGCTTGATTTTGATTAAATGACAGAATTATTTGAAAATTTGGAAAGTTCCTGACTTTTTTGAAAAGAAGTACCCATATATATAGGCAAAAAGACAAACTTTTCCTGACCTCCTAAATCGGAAAGGCCGTTATAAATACCCTGTTTTGCCTCTTGAAATACAAATTTTTGAAATTTTTTGCACCTTCGCTTCGCTAAGGCTTCTGTCTTTTTCCCCTCAAATTGAGATCGAATTTTTATAAAAATCTATTGGGTAAGGTGTTCAAATTTAAAAAAATGTTTGAACCCTTTTTGAGCTGAAAAAACATTGTTTTTTTATTTCTCGAAACTAACTCTTGCTCTCACTCCGCTCGGGCCTGTTTGCTTGTCATTTTTAAAAACCCATCATTCAAATACTAAAAAAGTGAACAATTTTTTAAAAACATCGTTTTCTCATCTCTCAAAATACGAATTCTTCACCAGCTTTTGACTTCTCTTTGCTCGGGGTGGTCAATTTTTATCTCATTTTCTAAACCTATAAAAAAAATTGCATAAGAATGTCTCGAAAACCTGTTTAAAATCACTAAAATTTGGCTGAATTTCCATAGAACATGCTTTAAATTATGACTTAAAAACCCGAATAAATGGATTCAAATCACGGAAAATCACCAAAAATTCATAAAATTGCTACGAAACAGTTAGCAAAAAATACACCTAAAAGCGTTAAAAGTGCAGAACAGTCGTGAAAAAACTCTTTAAAAAAATTAAAATTTCCGAAAATTATCAAATTGTAATGAAATTATAGTAAAATTGTGCTAAAATGCGTGAAATATGGGTCTAGGCCATTTCCATCGAAATCCAAGACCACTTTTGTGGCTCTACTGAGTGGTTGAAAATTTGGCAAATGTCTTATTTCGGGGTAAATAAAATTCGTTTTTTGAATTTTTTTCTCAAATTGTATTTCACATCATTTATGTTAATCATTTCTGAATCTGGGAAAATATTTTCGTCTTTCGTATTTATCGTCAATTTCAAAAAACTGAAAACATTTCACAAGTTTCTGTGTATTTTTCTCTATTTTTTTTTTGAAATTGGCTATAATTTTTGAAATATTGACACCATTGTGTTCAAAAATATTCTCTCAATTTCAGAAAATGATATCTTTCGATGTTTTAGTACATATAATTAACGAATGAAAAAATTTTCAAGACACAAATTTTCTCAAAAAGAAGCAATTCGTAAATTTTCAATCGCTCAGAATTTTGACGACAATAGCTTAGGTCGACGCAGAATCTTGAATACCATCTTCTGAAACTGGACCAATTTTTCCAGAACAGATTATGAAGGTGCAAGAGGCAAAAAACCACGATTTTTGTCCGAAAATGCCCCCTCTTGAGGACCCATATTTTTTTCCTGGAGTAGATACCTCCTGTGCTAAAAAATATTTCCAGGTGATTTTTCAACTCAAAATGAAGGAGTTCAATGAATTTGGTCAAAATCAAACTACATTTTTTTTCACCATCTCTCGCGTTTTTCTGTCATAAAAATGTTTTAACCTGGGGAAATAAAATTATAACAAGGGCAAGAACAAATAAAACATCAATTTTAAAATTTCGGAAAAAAGTATCACAAATTCTCATTAATTTTAAAAAAAAAAAATCAAGAAAACTAATTGAAATTAGGCTTTGGGATGATTCGAATTATTCGGATCAAACATGTCGTGATTCAAATCATCATATTTTGAAGCTGTGATTCCTGATTCATCATAATATGCGTAAAGTAACAACATCATGAGCCATGAATCAGAATCACGTTCTCGAGCTACTCACTCTCTCGATGAAATATGTCACAATGTCTATTGGATTTTGCGAAATTTTGATCGAACTTTAAGAATGACGTTTCAACCAACTGTTGCCCAGTTCGTCTCAATTTTAGGCAATTTTCAGTTATTTTTATGCACACTGCACAGCTACAGGTTTCATAATGTATTTAATGCCATTTTCTCCAAACTTTATTCAACATTGATGACGTTGGATCAATTTTATGGGCGATGCAATATGTTTCATAATCCAGGCGATTTTTACAAAACTCAGCTCAAAATCCGAGATATTTCATCAATCTCTAGTCATTTTCTCCCCAGCATAATTTTACGAGTTTTTCTAAATTACGACCAATGTTTTTAGTTTTTGATAATTTTTACCTTTGATTTTCAATACTTCTTTTTTACAGCATTATCGCGTAATCTGTTAACACGTTTTCATCACAAACTTTGATCAATTTTGACAAATTTCCCTGAAAATTTTACTAGTTTTTGGCAATATTGGATGATTTCAACTTTTTTTATTTTTTAGGTGTTTTCCTAACATTAGACAGGATTTTTAAGCATGTTTGATACAGTTTCTACTAAATTTTGATGAATTTTGCGTTTATTTTTTCAAAATATTGGGATGTTTCAATTATGATCTTTGCGCTTTTTACGGCTGTCATTTTTAATGAAATTTCAACAATACCTTGTGCAATTTTCACTATATAAATTTCACCGAATTTTGCCAGAACTTCGTTTGATCTTCGCCAAATTTTATTCAATTTTTTTTTTCAATTTATATTTCATTTTTCTAATATAATTTTTTTTTCAACGCGGATAACACAGTTTGCCGAAAATATTTAAAATGAAACAAAAAATGGACATAGCCTTGCATATTTTAAATAAGAAAAATCTTGAGCAGATCGTTCGATAATTTGAGGAAAAACGAAGAAAAGACAAAAAGAAAAAAATTAAATTAAAAGTAAAAAAAGTGAATGAGATTTCAAAAATGCGCTCAACAATTCATTCAATACTTATAGTTATACTGATCGATACCTAAAAAATATATTTCACACATACACGAATATCACAATTTCATTTAAAATTTTCAGTTTCTATGAGCATAAGGCTATCGAACTTTTCCCTCAATTTCTCCCAAGTGCAACCTCTAAACAAAAAATATAAATCGAAAATGCCATCTTGGGATGTCCTCAATTTTCAAAAAAATCGCCATTAATTCTCCAAAAATGAGCTCAATTTTAAATGAAAATACATATTTAATTTTTAAAAAATAGACCCTTAATCAAATTATTCCTAAATCTAAAAATCTATCAACATCTAACTAACATCAACCTCATAAAATAGGTACCTCTACCTACGTAAACAACGAATAAAAAGCTAGTTCGCCATTTTTTCCCAGTATTTATCGGCGGTATCCCACACTAATAAAATACATATTATCGATGCCATTTTGAATACGTAATAAATTAGTCGAATTTAACGCAGTACGGTACTCGTTATCGCGACACTTTATCGAATAAATTACTCGTACATTTGACCTGCCCTTTCGTGTGTTTTTCGAAAAAATATTACCTACCAATACCTTTTAACTTAACGCGTGTGAATATTGAATAACCATTACCTACATTAGGCTATACCTACATAATATAGAGAGAATTCGTGCCATATACCATGTTTTTTTTTCAATTTTCTCCTACTCATTATATTTTTAAGATTTATTACCTGTCTCGTTTGACTTAAAAAAAAAAAAATATTGTATTATTTAAATAATGCGCTGCGCTACCTATGTATTTATGTATTGTGTAATTTTCTTGTGTATTTATACGAACGAATGAAAGAAAAAAAAATCGACTTGTATAAATTGTGTACATTGTTAATCATTCTTATATTGTTTTTTTCTTATTTATTCATTTTTTTTTTTTTTTGAAGTGAAAGGAAAATTTTCCGATTGTATATTTTTTAAATGAATTAAAAAAGTTGAAGTTGAACTGTTCGTTTTATTCTGAATATTTATTCATTCCAACCGCAAAATTTTTCCAAATGATTATCATGTTCAAGTATAGAAACTTGTGTTTGAAATATGGCTCGGGTAAAATGAACCAAGTGGCAGTAAAAATTTAACAATTTTTTTCGATACCTACCTGATGATATTTTTAGTATATTAGGTTACTAGGTACTCGTATATGAATTTCACACATTTTCAACGTGTTTTATCAGCGAAAGAATCTTCTCTAACTTTCAAACAAAAAACGAATAAACATGAATTTTTTTTTCATTTATGCTTTATTTGGAAATACGAGTACTTACTAATTGTACGTCGAAAATGTGTAAAAGTCATTTTAAAATTTTCAAATGATAATTTAGCCAATGTGAAATTTTATCAAAGAAGGAGGGTCATTTTGGCCATTTTCGTGCCCCTCGCTACTTCGAGACTTGGGTGGCCTTTTCTTATAGGGGATGGTCCCTATTATTAATATCAGGTGATATTTTCCCAGGAGAACCCATAGGGGGGCTGTGGGGTGGCCCCAAAGTCAAAAATTTCAAAAATTTTTAGAACCACTGCTCGAGAATGTAAAAAATTAAAAGTAGCGAATATATGTTGCTTTAAGGGTAAGCAATGCAGCACGTAACGCTTTTTTTATTTTTGACCTTTTTGGGGGTTGTGGTGGGGGTATTTCTATTTTTGAAAATTTTGGAACCCCCTTTTTTGACCCTTCCCGTCGAGCCACCCTAATGCCCTTTTCATGGTTTATTGCTACTAGTAGTAAGTTCAATTGATATCATTTGCAACCCCCTCATCAACTTGGCTCATATCGAAAAATTCAATTTTTGACTTTTTTTTGAGGTACATATTTTGGGAAACCATGAAAAGCTATCGAGGTCCGGTTTGCGGCAAATATGTTGCATTTTACTTCTTAATCGACTAGCATGCTTGAATTTTTATTTCAAGTCAATTTTTGACCTCATTGTTGCAGATTACTTTTGGGGGTGGCGAACTTTGAGAACCCCTGAAATAAGTTCTAATGTGAATTTTTTCAAACTTTGAGCTGAAATGGTCTTAAATACATGAGTTTAACCAATATAATATGCGAATGCGATATTTTAATACAATTTAGTCATTTTGGCTAATTATATCAAAAAAAGTAGTGTTTTAACAACAGGCATAGCATTTCCGGCAAAAGTTAAGTTAAAGATATTTTTACAGGAAAAAATAATATCAAACCGATCTTTCGCAGATATTGTTCACAGAGGTCCCCTCAACAACCTACTAAAAGTCCTGGCCCCTACGGGGTCCGGAGCCCCCTCAAAGGGGGGGTGGACTCTCCCCCGAAACCAGTTTTTCGCCATTTTCTCCCCCGCATTGCATTTTAGCGAAAAATATGTGGCTAGATAAAAGAGATTACGTCGAATTTCCGATATAATGATGTATCAACTTCCCTTGTATGTTCAAGGGGGGCGGAACTGCAACCATTCAAATTAGGGGGGTTCTCTGAAAAATACATAAAGGCTATAGGCGCCTAAGAGGGGTGAAATGGTCACCGAAATCGTTCGAGTTGATATTAGCATGGAAGGTAGGTACCATTGAGAAACTTCCGCGTGGAAAGTTTTAGATCCACACCCCCTCCCCTTTTTGGAGAGCCCCCCTTTTCTGAAACTTCAATAACACTTCTCTCAGCCCCATTCCAACCAATTTTGAAAATTTTTCAGTATGTTATGTATATCCTTATTAGGTATCACCACAAAAATTTTCAAACCCCTCCCCTCATATTTACCCTTCAAAATGATGTAAAAATGTGTTGTAGGGAGGGTTGGGGGTAAATGGGAATTTTAGGGAAACTAACTAAGAATTAATGAGTAGGGTATAGTTTTCTTATGATTCGATACCGCTGAGCATGAATATGACGTCAGATTTTTTGCTACACTCATCTACAGAGCACTAGGCTGCCTCAATTTTTATTATTGTTAAAAAGCATAACATAAGTTGAAATACGCCATTTTGAAGGGTAAATATAAGGGGAGGGGGTTGAAAATTTTTGTGGGGATACCTAATAAGGATATACATAACATACCGAAAAATTTTCAAAATCGGTTGGAATGGGGCTGAGAAAAGTGTTATTAAAGTTTCAGAACTTTTGCCGGAAAAGCTATGCCTGTTGTTAAAACACTATTTTTTTGATAAAATTAGCCAAAATGACTAAATTGTATTAAAATATCGCATTCGCATATTACATTGGTAAAACACATGTATTTAAGACCATTTCAGCTCAAAGTTTGAAAAAATTCACATTAGAACTTATTTCAGGGGTTCTCAAAGTTCGCCACCCCCAAAAGTAATCTGCAACAATGAGGTCAAAAATTGACTTGAAATAAAAATTCAAGCATGCTAGTCGATTAAGAATATAGACACTGCACCTGGGCCCTCCGGGTAAGACATCCAACTGCAGGCAACGGGGAAGAGGGACGGTAGTAAAATCTTGTGTCATGCCAATTTCTCCCGCTGGATGCTTTTGGCTGCGCTGTACTTCAATCTGCAGGCAACGGGGAAAAGGGAGGGTTGTGTAGTCCGGAAGGAACTCCTGGCTGCGCGCGCAGTCATGAGTACCTCGCGTAACTACACAACCCTCCCTTTTCCCTGTTGCCTGCAGAATTGAAGTACAGCGCAGCCAAAAGCATCCAGCGGGAGAAATTGGCATGACACACGTAATTCAGCCAATATGGCCGCTAGTTGGATGTCTTCCCGCAGCTCCAGTGTCTATAATTAAGAAGTAAAATGCAACATATTTGCCGCAAACCGGACCTCGATAGCTTTTCATGGTTTCCCAAAATATGTACCTCAAAAAAAAGTCAAAAATTGAATTTTTCGATATGAGCCAAGTTGATGAGGGGGTTGCAAATGTAGAGGGTATTCGAGGACCACAATTACTCGCCATAGCAGGGAACTTTATGCCCTCGGTCGGAGGCAGCACTGCTTAGCAGCGCGCTCTGGTCGGACTAGTTCCGCCAGAGCAGACGACGGCCGAGACGGACGGCTATATCCGCCTCGCAGTTTTCTGATAGTCGCTTTAGGCAGAAGTTATAAGTTCATTGTTGTTCTTGTACAAAGTTGTAATCGAGTATTGTGCAATAAATCTCTGAAAGGAATATTGTGTTGACTTGTTTACTGTTAGTTAGTGGTGAATCCTTGTCTAAGTGTATACTAGGTAAGTTGGACGTGAGCTTACTCCAACCCATTTGTGGAAGAGTAAGTCAAAGTCAGCGTTTACCACTACATTGGCGCCTTGTACGCGGGTCTTACCCATAAAAGGTTGTTTTTGGGTTGGTCGTGGATTTTTATCCAAGGTCGTGGATTTTTATCCAAAGTAGGACGTTTTACTGGACAAAAAATTTCTTGTTTTTGGTCTTGGACAATTTACAAGCTTAGTCTTGATGGCCGTGTATTCGTAAAACGACGCGGAGGTCGGGAGCAGAAACTAGAAAAAATACCCAGGCGTCGGACGTTTTTCTGGATGAAAAATTTCTTCTTTTTGGTCTTGGGACGCTAATTCGTTGAATTACAAGCTTAGGCTTGATTGTCCGTGTATTCGTAAAACGACACGGAGTTCCAGGTCAGAAACCAGAAAAAATACCCAGGTTAGTGTTTTATTTGTTCTTATTGTTTGTTTTAATTCGTTGATTCGCGTAAAAAGTGGCCGTTTCGCGTAAGTGTTCGTGTAAACGTGTACAGGTTGCATACTGCACAACAGTTTTGTTGAGGTCCCGTCTGTTCGCAGCTTCGTACATTGTGCAGGCTCGGACACGCGATAGTGCCTACCTGTGAACAAAGAGGGTGTTACCTTTGTTTCACTTACAGACGCGTTCAGCTTTGTCGAGGTCCCGTCTGTCCGCAGCTTCGTACATTGTGCAGGCTCGGACATGCGATAGTGCCTACCTGTGAACAAAGAGGGTGTATCCTTTGTTTCACATACAGACGTGTTGGGTTTCTGTATTTTTTTTTGGTCATGAACAGAAATAGTTGTCCTGAGCCACAGGGTGGTAGAGAAGGTTTGGTTTTAAACCAAACGAGTTCGTTGAATGGTCGTAGATGGAATATAGGCAGTCCTATTTCCAGAAGCCGATTAGAAAGTAGACAAAATGGTCCGAATACTCATGTAATACTAGGTCGTCAGGGACAGAGTGCTGTCATGGACGAAATTGGTCTGGATGGAGCGTCAGGTGTGAGATTTAGGGCCACGGACGCTAACACTGAAATGCCGAGAAATCTGGTACACTCAAATGTAAACCAGGACGATAGACAGCCTATGCCTAATTTTAGTGATATGATGGACGAAATAATGCAGCAGGCTATTGACAGTATTGCCAATATGAGCATATCACAACCTGCTCAACAACAGCAGAGCAGGACAGGTATGGCTGGAATGAGGTCTTTTACTTTTGAGGAGCCTATAGGATATGGTCCACAGACATGCGGATCACAACCTCAATTTAGACAACGGTTGTTTGTGCCTGGTAACACCTATGACACAAACAACACCCAACTGAGACGAATATCTACCACTGGTTCGGACCGAAACGGACGCTTAAGTACTGTCTGTAATGGACAGGACCATAATGCAACGCATGTAGGCGGACGTGAGGACGTTTTTAGATGGCAAGACTTGCGACAGGATGGTCAACACAGACAATCCACAGGGGCAAGAAATCAGAGAAGGCCAAATGTCAGGTCCGAGCAAGAATGGCGTCCGACTGGCCAGTCTGGCTGGGACAATTTCCCAGACAATCGTGTCCTGCACGAAAGTCGTCCTCGCAGTCGTAGGGGCAGTGGCACCAGACAATTTGGACGAGAGAACTGTTTGAACAGTTGTGTAGGGCCGAGTGTCCGATTCGGACGCGATTACCTGGACAATAGGTGCCAGGACAACTGGCCGGACAGTGGTAACGGACAATTCGGACATGTAAATCATCCGAATGGCAGGGCTGTTAGACACGAAACGTAAACGTATCGTTTCGTTTCGGTTGAGCTCTTTGAACCAAACTGTTTTGTTATACCGTTTCGTTTCGTTCCATAAAAGTGGTATCATTTCGTTTCGTGCCGTTTCGTGTCGTTTCGTTTCCTTTCCTTTCAGCCAAAAAAGTGAGAAAAGCTGACATTTTCATTAATAAATGAAGAAGAGAACCCCTCTAGAGGCTCTAAATGGATGAAATTTGAGTGAATTTGACAAAATTTGGCCAAAATTTACAAAAAAACTTGCAACAAAAAATCAAAAATTGAAGAAATAGAAATGATTCGTTTCGTTATAACGTTTCGTTTCGTGTAATTTTTTCGATTCGTTTCGTTTCGTGTCTCGTTTTGTGTCCAGAGGGAAAATTTTCCGTTTCGTTCCGTGTCTTTCGTTTCGTTTCGTTTCGTGTTAACAGCCCTGCCGAATGGTCGTTTTGAAGAACATTCTGAGGGGTTAGATACGATACCAAGGACAGTACCACAAACAGTACCATCAAACTTTGAAAATAGACAGTTTGAGGGGGTCACAGCCAATTTTTGGCTAGCTAGAAGGCCGCAGAGGTATAATATCTTGTTCTGTGCAGGACAGACGGTATTTAAGATGACGTTTGTTCCATCATTTGGTATAGATTTCGATGATAGCCGTCAATTTGAGCCGCATCTCTTTGTTAAAGAATTTGAAGAGACGATGGAAGAGTATATTGCATCTGAATACTCATACTGTAAGGCTTTTAGGAAACTGGTCCAGCATTCATGTGCAGATGCATGGAAAGTGAGAAATGATGGTAATTCAAATTACTACCGCCTAAGAGATTCTTTCCTACAAACAACTTGGAACCAGCAAAGACAAAAGGACGCTATGAGTCACATTGAAACGGTCGTGGACATGCCGCAACATTCCTCAATTGCACAGGTAACTGTTGCCATGAAATGGCTGAGAGTCCTGTCTAATACGGACATGTCCGAATGGCATATCATCAACGTCATTTATGAACAGCTAGATGAGCAAATAAGAACAAGAATACAGGAGGACGCAAGAGAAAAAATTGCCCTGTTTGCCACGAGACTCGAAAAATTGGCTGAATATGAGGTGTTTGTGGGGCAACACAGTCCACTGCTAGGACAAACGTCCGAGCAGACTGACTGAAAAGACGCTGTGAATAGAGTGGGCATAGGTGAAAGGACGACTATGAAAAATATTTGTAATCACGTACTAAATAGGTCGTTCAAAAAAGGACAAAATCCATCATGTCCTTGAATATGTCCGCACTCAATTTGTAGTTATGGGAAATGGAGAACTGCACCAAACAGGACGTCGGTCCTATTTTAATCATGTTATATCCGTGTATATTTTTTGTAATCTGCTACAAGTCTTCTCTATGCCAAATAGGCGAGTGTGCAACGAAGTAATAGATGGGCACACACGCGCGGGGGGTAGATAAGAGATAAGAACCAGTGCTAAATACGCTCGGCTCGTGAAAACGCCATTTTGTTCGTTTGATAACGAGATAGAAAACCCAGCCGAAGCATTTCAAGTTAGATTATGCTCAAGTTAACAATGCATAGTGCTGAAGTGTTGAAGATAGGTCTCAATCGTGTCTGTGTTTGCTAAAATAGTCGTTCGGAAGTTCGGAGATTAAAAACAGAATTTTTTCTTACGAAGTGGTGATTTAAAAAGTGCCGAATAGTCGAAAGTACACCTATGTTGGTTGTAATTATTAAATAAGACGGATTTGATATTTAACAGATGTGAATGTGTCCATGTCACACAAGGACAAGGCAATTAAAAACAACTAGTCAGGTGTGTAGTTTGACAAGGCTGGAACCAACAGCACGGACGTGTATAAATAAGGTAAAGATAGTGCATTTTTATTTAGTTTCACCTCGGTGCATGCTGTACTTGACTTGATATGTTGCCCATGGGGCAAAAGGTCGTTAAGGACAGGTTAAAATGGATGTCCACAGTTCAGGTAGTGTGTCCTGAAATTTGGGTGACAGATAATTTGAGTAGCCACTTAAAATGAAGGTAATGGTCGTTTGAAGAAAGACACAAATTAGTCTATAATTAGCTACTCATATAATATGTCGTTAATACAACCATAGTAGAAAAGACCAGGGCTGTTTGACACGAAACGTAAACGTATCGTTTCGTTTCGGTTGAGCTCTTTGAACCAAACTGTTTCGTTATAACGTTTCGTTCCGTTCCATAAAAGTGGTATCATTTCGTTTCGTGCCGTTTCGTGTCGTTTCGTTTCGTTTCCTTTCAGCCAAAAAAGTGAGAAAAGCGGACATTTTCATTAATAAATTCAAAAGAGAACCCCTCTAGAGGCTCTAAATGGATGAAATTTGAGTGAATTTGACAGAATTTGGTCGAAATTTACAAAAAAACTTGCAATGAAAAATTGAAAATTGAAGAAACAAAAATGATTCGTTTCGTTATAACGTTTCGTTTCGTGTAATTTTTTTGATTTGTTTCGTTTCGTGTCTCGTTTCGTGTCCAGAGGGAAAATTTTCCGTTTCGTTCCGTGTCTTTCGTTTCGTTTCGTTTCGTATTAACAGCCCTGGAAAAGACGAATAAGACAGGACACGAATCGGACGTTATAGGTGGTGGTCCGGACGCTGCTTATATAGTTGAGATGAGTGTTCAAAAAAGTTTTATGTTTTTGCACTAATATCGGACAAGTGCATGGATAAACCTACATGTGACGGACATGCTGTGCTTTCAGAGCTGGACATGCAAAGTAAATAGATTCCTTCTGTGTAAGGAGATGAGTCTCTATCTCTCTAAGATGGACGCAAGACGCTGGGGCACAGACAAAGGTTGCCTAGCTGTGATATTTCTACTGGTCGTTTGAAAAATGGTCGAACGGACGGAGAGGACTTTGGCCTATATGTCGTTTTTTTTTCTCGAATGTGTTATTCATGTTTTTTGGCATTTCTTTTTTATGCCTTTGTGTTGTGAATTATTTTTTTTGTGTGTGTGGAATTTTTTGTTTGTTTTTTTCTAATTCAAAAAAGATTTTTTGCCAATGGTGGCATAGTATTGAGGTCGTTGCGACATAAAAGCTAGAAAGGTAATGAATTGAAAGGTCGCAGACGATAAAAAGTTGATAAAATAGTAGTTGGTCGATATAAACTTATGGTGTTGATTTATTTCTCCAACACCAAGTGAATAGAGAGTGAGTGAACAAATGGTTGGTCCAGCGAGAGTGCGAAATAGCCGAACTTCCCAAAATACGGGATGAGAGACTGGACTGAGTAACAGTCGAACGGACGTGTCTGGCACTCAGACAAACGGACGGTGTCCGGGACTGATCATATGTCTGGCACTCAGCTGAACAGACAGCGTCCGACGCTCGGACGAACGGACGGTGTCCGACACTCGGATGAACGGACGGTGTCTGGCGCTCGGACGAACGGATGGTGTCCGACACTCGGATGAATGGACGGTATCTGGGACTCGGACATGACAGTGTCCGGACCACAGGACGGACAATGTCCTCTAGTAGGACAGGTCTCAGACTCAGACAACAGGACAATGTCCTGGGGCAGGACAGGTCAGGGACATCCACTGGCCATGGGGTCCCAACCTGTGGCCAAATAGAAATTCAATTGAATGGACGTACTATGAAGGACGTATAAAAAGACAATACGTTAATTGTCTGAGTCTGGCCGATTTTATGGACGTCATATAGGTACCCACCCAACAAATGAAGAATGACCAACTCATCAAGATGGACACCAACAGTCGCAGTCAAACCCCAGAAGGAAGGACATCAGCGATGCAGGACACTGGATAGCGGACAAGTTCGGACATAGCACTTAACTATGTTATTTTTCTTTTATGTGACGAATGTAACTTGATTATTTCATGTATCATGTGTTATTTTTATTATTCCATGTATTATATGTTATGTTTAACTCGCGATTATTGTCGATAGTTTTATTAGAAACTTCTGCGGATGCATTGACGGTTATACAGGCAACAGAGGTTGTCTGGACGGACGAAGCGGGGCAGTGGGTCCTCGATACTCTCTGATCGGACGAGTCGATCCTTTTTAGGCTTCGACGCCCAGACGCGCCCTCTGGCCACGCGGGTCACCGTAGCCGGGGCATATGTAGAGGGTATTCGAGGACCACAATTACTCGCCATAGCAGGGAACTTTATGCCCTCGGTCGGAGGCAGCACTGCTTAGCAGCGCGCTCTGGTCGGACTAGTTCCGCCAGAGCAGACGACGGCCGAGACGGACGGCTATATCCGCCTCGCAGTTTTCTGATAGTCGCTTTAGGCAGAAGTTATAAGTTCATTGTTGTTCTTGTACAAAGTTGTAATCGAGTATTGTGCAATAAATCTCTGAAAGGAATATTGTGTTGACTTGTTTACTGTTAGTTAGTGGTGAATCCTTGTCTAAGTGTATACTAGGTAAGTTGGACGTGAGCTTACTCCAACCCATTTGTGGAAGAGTAAGTCAAAGTCAGCGTTTACCACTACACAAATGATATCAATTGAACTTACTACTAGTAGCAATAAACCATGAAAAGGGCATTAGGGTGGCTCGACGGGAAGGGTCAAAAAAGGGGGTTCCAAAATTTTCAAAAATAGAAATACCCCCACCACAACCCCCAAAAAGGTCAAAAATAAAAAAAGCGTTACGTGCTGCATTGCTTACCCTTAAAGCAACATATATTCGCTACTTTTAATTTTTTACATTCTCGAGCAGTGGTTCTAAAAATTTTTGAAATTTTTGACTTTGGGGCCACCCCACAGCCCCCCTATGGGTTCTCCTGGGAAAATATCACCTGATATTAATAATAGGGACCATCCCCTATAAGAAAAGGCCACCCAAGTCTCGAAGTAGCGAGGGGCACGAAAATGGCCAAAATGACCCTCCTTCTTTAAAAAAAAAATTCTTTGTGCCAAAATGCACATTTCAAGAATTTTTCCTCAGTTTTCGCGCTTCAAATTCGACAATTCCGATGAGAATACACATTTTTTTTCATGTCATTTTTTTTGAATATTTATGCCTTACTTGACTTTGGAAAAAAATTTGTTTTATCCAATGAGGTACTTGCGATTTTTTAAAAAAATTTTACAGATGATGAAAAAAAAACATCCGGGAAAAATGAGGCAATGATGTGAAAATGAGCCTACCGTAGCTCATTTTTATGCGACAAGTTGGGCTGAAAAATAAAATTACGGTATTAAAAATAATAACTGAATAATTGAAGTTGTTCAATTTTTTTTTTTTTTCATAAACCCTGCCAAGGAAACATGTAGAGCCCTAAAACGCAACATTTTATTCTATTTTTTTTTCAACAACTTTGAGCGACAGTTAATTAAAATTGGATATTTTTTCAATTTTCAACACCCTAGTCGATTTTTCAACAAATTTTCTAAATTTTTGTGCTTTTGCTCACTTTACAATTCTATTTTATCCGAAATGAAAATAGTTTCAGATTTTGAAACATTAAAATTTTATTGATTATTGTCAAACTTTGCGTTTGGATGCTCCGATTTTGTTCAGAATTTTCAGCAGTTGAAATTCCTCGTCATAAAGCCCAACTTTGATGTCGAATTGCTCAGAATTGCTCAAACTTGGAGAAAACTTGTTTGCCGTGTTTTAAAAGTAGGCAGGTGGAGAATAGTTTCAGAAAAATATTTATTAAAAATTTCAAAAGTCCAAAGTTGAGCTCTTTTTGATAATCTCGATTTTTAAAAGCTTATTTAATTTTAGAGCTGTAATTTGAAAATTTGAAAACATACAGGAGGGATAAATTATTTAATTTGTGATATTTTGAGGTGGAATCCGAAAAATCATTGAAAGATAGAGGGGTTGAGGAGCCCTAGAATTTTGGTAAAAATGTAAAAATAAGACGTCAAATATCGTGCGATACATCTTTCATGTTTTCGAGAGCGCCAAGTGCGATATGAACTTATTTTTTTCAATTTGACCTCTTCCAATGCACCCCCCTCCCATTCGGTTCCTAAATTTCCTGATATAATTTGAAAAAATTTCCAAGACACATTGTTTCTTATGTTTTAGGGAGTTTTTATTAACCATTTATTTTTTTGCTTCGGCCCCTTCAACACTGCCTGGCCCCCAAAATTTCCTGCTGAGATTTTGTTCAAGTTAGGTACTGCAGTTCCAAGCAATGTAACTCCAAAATAGGATATTACGACGAGAAATTTCAGCTGCTAGAAAAATTCACCTATCCAGGCGGGGGAGGGGGGTAGATCAAAATATCAGGAAAAAATTCATCACCTGTCAAAATTCCAATGGTTAAAGTGCTTTTTTCGATTTTTGGTGAATTTTGGGGCAAAAATGAGGGAAAAAATCAAAATGCTACCAAATTGACCAAGAAAGCTGAAATTTAGGGTACACGTTATTTTTGACCTGCCAAATCGATTGGAAACTTTTCAAACCGTTTTGAACAGTTTTGGAGTCTCCAGCAGATGTTTGAAACTTGAAATTTACACAAAATTTCATCAAATGGAGTTGGAAACCCGAAATTCATTCTGCAAAACTAATTTCAATACGCTACGAAGTCAACTGCGGGTGAATTTTAAGTCGTTTTGGAGCCTCCAGCGACTTTTTAAAAATACTGGAGCCTGCAGTAGATTTTTGAAAATTGAAATTTCATCAAATCGAGTTGGAAAGCCAAAATTTATTGTGCACTCCTATTTTAACACTCTCTGAAGACGACTTCAGGTGAGTTCAAATCATTTTGAAGCCTCCAGCGACTTTTTGAAAATTACTGGAGCCTCCAGTAGATTTTTGAAACTTGAAATTTCCCCAAAATTTCATTAAAAGAGATAGAAAGCCAAAATTTATTGTTCACTCCAATTTTAACACCCTCTGAAGACGACCTCAGGTGAGTTCAAATCATTTTGAAGCCTCCGGCGACGTTTAAAAAATTACTGGAGCCTCCAGTAGATTTTTGAAACTTGAAATTTCCCCAAAATTTCATTAAAAGAGATAGAAAGCCAAAATTTATTGTGTACTCCAATTTTAACACCCTCTGAAGACGACTCCAGGTCATTTTGGAGCCTCCAGCGACTTTTTAAAAATTACTGGAGTCTCCAGTAGATTTTTGAAACTTAAAATTTCCCCAACATTTTATCAAATGGAGTTAGCAAGCTGAAATTTACTTCGTGAAGTCGACTCATGGTGGTTTCAAATGGTTTTGAAGCTTCCAGCTACTTTTTGGAAACTTCCATTTTCCAAAAAAAAACACCGTACAACTTTTCAAAAAGTCGCTGGAGGCTTCAAAATGACTTGAATCCACCTGAAGTCGTCTTCAGAGGGTCTTTCGGCTTTCCATCTACATTTGATGAAATTTTGGGGAAATTTCAAGTTTCAAAAATCTGCTGGAGGCTCCAGTAATTTTCAAACAATTCGCTGGAGGTTCCAAAACGACTTAAAATCCACCAGCAGTTAACTTGTAGCGTATTGAAATTAGTTTGCAGAGTGAATTTCGGCTTTCTAACTCCAGTTTCGATGAAATTTTGTGGAAATTTCAAGCTTGAAAAATCTACTGGAGGCTCCAGAACTGCTCAAAACGGTTTGAAACAGTTTCCAATCCATTTTGGCAGGTCGAAAATAGAGTACGTATATCACAAATTCCAGCTTTTTAGGTCAATATGGTAAAATTTAGACTTTCTCCCTCATGTTTGGCCTAAATTTGATTTTCAACAATTCACCAAAAATCGAAAAAGGCACTTTAGCACTTGAAATTTTGAGAGGTGATAGATTTTTGCCTAATCTTTCGATCTCCCTTTGTACGGCTTAAAAAATTTCTTGCAAGTCCTAGGTTGGAACGCAAAATCTGCGATTTCGGCTGACCTGTCAATTAAAATGGCCGCCATTTTGTAAGTAGGGCCACTTTTTAATTTGAGGACAAAGGCTAGAAATATTCCTTAGGCCTCCCTTCTTTTAAGAAAGAACAATCTTGGAAAATTCGCCAAAAATCGTATAATTTATCAAGGTACAAAAAAATCTAAGGTACTTTGAAATTTTCTTCCTCCAAAAATTTAGTCTTCAGTAACTAAGGCCAATGTTTTGAGCAACGGAGAAGAAAGGAACAGGGGTCAATTTAGCAACGTTTCACTCGATCACCCTAAACATATCGTTCCGAATCCTTCCGAACGACAGATATTTTTCTCAAGACATCCGCATTCATCACATACATACATATAAAACCATTCGAGGTAAAACCCTCGATAATACACGAACCTGTCTCTGTCCCTATCGCGATACGTAAAGATTACAAATTAAAGGGTGTGAGTCCGAGTATATTGACTTTAAAAGACACCTTCGAGTTGGACAAATTATTAAACGCCTTATCATCGTATCACCAGCTCAGGGTCCACCACTTCTTTTTTCCCATCGTGGGGCTAACATTCCACAAATATTTGAAAATTGGTGTACGTATAAAAATTTGCGAATTCATTCAATATCATGGTCATCCGAAGTGTGTGAGATGCTGAATGGGTCAAAATTCGATGCGTCCAACCGTGTGGTAGGTTTTTATACCTATGTATTAGAAATGATTAAAAAGGTCATTTCCGAGTAATAGGGGGTATTTTACAATACGCTCTTCACACGCCCATTCGATTTAATGTATTTTGAAAGGTTTATCGACCGTATTCATATTTCACACATTTTTTCCTACACGTAGAATGATTGTAGGTAAAGGCAAGGCAAAGGTACGTATAACTGTGCGGCCAGGACCTCTCATAGGTAAGTATAAGGTTTTCTTTTGACCAAGTTATCTTTAACCCATCTTTATAATATACTATAGCTATGAGTATAGTAATCTCGTTGTAGAATCTACTGTAGCGTGATAAATAAAGAGGTACTTAAGAGTACCTACTATAGCGCGAACGAAAGATTTGTCGTCTTTTTTATTGTTACACGGTGAGTGCGGTGTGCTTCTGCTTATACTTATACCCGTAGAACAAATTGAACTGGCCTTTTGCTATAAATGTGTTATTGTTGTGGTTGTTGTCGTCGCTGCGAATATAACATTCTACTTATTATTATTACGAGTACACAGCAGCACTTCGCGTGGACGTTTTTCTTGCCGTAGCCATTCACCTTTATATAATAAAATACCATCCTCATCCTATTAGTCAAATTACCCGTCAACGAGAGACCAGTTTCCTGTTTATCTAACGTAGTGTTTCCATAACTAGGAAGCAGCTAGGACCAAAGACCAAATATCTGCAAGTGAAGAGCTGCCTCTCTCACACCTTCACAACAAATTATACCAACTCGAACTCGCATCTGTAATAATTCTGTAAATTACGAAAGACTAAACCTTTACGGTTCAAACTCCGACACATTTTTCTCTCATGTACACACACCAGAATCCGAATCTCTTCGGTCTTCACGCAGCAATTGAAATACAGTAATATTCACTGAGTCGATAATTAAGTGAGTCGCTCGGCTCGGCCGGGCGCCTAGCCCAGCCTGAGCGCGGGAAAAAACTGGGCGTCGAATCCGAACCTCCGAACGACCCACCGGCGTTAATTACGAATTGATGGTAATTCGAGTGACATGTTACAACCAAAAGAAACGTACACATTACGTATTGTGTACGTATAGTACGAGTACATTCGTTGGTAACAATTTCCTCCTTGTCATCTGTATTTTTCTGCTTCTTCGAATTCGCATTGCCCTTTTCGCTCCGCGCTTCGTCTCTGTAGCAGTTTTTAAACGGTATGCCAACACACAAATCGTTCGATACAAAACCATATTCATTGGACTGTGTCATATTTAATTGGTTTGAATGGTCGTTTATCGCCTTAGGGGGTTACTTCCGTGTACAAATTAGGACGACGACGCGAAGACGAGGAGCAAAGCAGTACGTTTTGCTCTTTTCTCTTCTCGCTTTTTTCTCCCTCTCTTGTGTCGATCACACTACTCGCTGCCTTGACTTCTTTTCATCGCGCTTTGGCTTTTGCAAAAGCTATACGCGAGCTCGAGAGAAAGAGAATTTGTGCGGCTGCGAGTGTTGGAAAAAAATTATCCACTATCGTTAATAATTAGCTGCTATTTAGAAGTTGGATTTTGGAACGTTTTGAGAAAATTGGAATTCTTGAAAAGTGGGCTAGGATGATCCAGGCCAGGACATAATCAAATTTCAGTTCTTTAGATTACCTAATTAGAAGACATTGCACACATTATAATTTTCATAAATTTGCTAAACGGCACCCGAAGAACTCACAAAACCGCCTCCAATTGATGACAGAGGGGGCGGGGGGGGTTCAAAATGGATTACATAAAAACTTTCAGCTATCTAGCTCAATTGGGTAACATTTCAAGCGAATTGTAATTTTTTAAAATTTGCAAGAAGTTATACAAAATAGCTCAAAGGTCTCTTTTCATTCAATTTAGGAGGAAGGAGGGGAGGGAGGAGGAATATGCGATACCAACAAATTTTCAACTTTCCAGCTCAATCGTGGAACATTTTGTGGGAGTTGCAATTTCCAAAAACTTGCAAGAGAATCTAAAATTTTTTATTGCTAAAAAAAACCTCTCTCATTCTTCTTTGGGGGAGGGATAGGAAAGATGGGGGAATGGAGGGAGGAATAATATAGTTTAGCTTGATTACCGAATTTCAACTTTCTAGCACAATTAAGTACCTAGGTAATATTTCTTACGAATTGTAATTTCCAAAAAATTAGGTAGCAAAAGACTGTTCAAAACTTCTCTCATTTAATTCATGGGGAGAGGGGGAAGGGAGAGAGTAGCCGAGGGAGAAGAAAAGAGACCACTATCCAAATTTCAACTTTCAAGCTCAATTAGGTAGATAACATTTTATGAGAATTGTAATCTCCAAAAATTTGCAGGAGGCACCAATTCAATTTGAGAGATGGTCATTCCTCGTTTAGACGTCGAGCTGTACACATCTCTTTAGCTAATATATTAAAAAAAAAAAAAAAAAATTTGAGAGAAATGGAGGAAAGGAGGAGGGAGAAGGAAAATGAAGAACCAACTAAATTTCAAGTTCCCACGTCAATCAGGTAACATTTTGGAGAAAATGGGATTTGTAATTTCCCCAAAAATTTGCACAAGGTTTCAGAGCTGCTCAAAACTTTTCATTCCATGGGATGGAGGAGGGAGGGGGGCTGAAATGAGAGAAATGGGATACTTATACTAACCGAATTACAGCTTTCTCAATTAGGTAACATATATTGTGAGAACTTTATTCACCAAAAATTTGCAGAAAGCTCTACAACTGCTCAAAATTTTTCTCATTTTAGGGGGGGGGGGGCGAGAGGCTGAAGCGGATGCCAATATAATTCTGATTGGTAGTTATCACTTTTGACGATCTGATTTTGAAAAAATCCTACAAATTCGTGTTCGAATTCTTACAGAAATATAACAGAAACGCAACAGAAACGCTACAAAAACGCATTAGAAACATTTTAGAAATGGTATAATAATGTTTGAAAAATATAATACCTATACCCAAAACTAAAAATAACATTCAAAAAAATGTGGACGGAACAACGGCACAAAACGTTACTTAAACGTTATTTAAACGTTACTGGAAAAGAAACGTTACATAAACGTCGACTAACGTTCAAGAAATGTTGCAAGAGCAACACAACAAGACAACAGCGTTATAAAACATCATAAAATCGTCGAAGAAACGTCACATAACCCTAAATTAACGTCACGGAAACAATATAAAAATAATTGAAAATTATGAAAAAAAAAGTTTTGAAAATAATGCTGAAAATATAATTTAGAAACGTTACAAAAACGCATTAAAATGTATTGAAAACACCACAGAAACGTTTTAAAATCGTTAAAAACGCATAACAATAACCCACAAAGAAGTAATGTGAAGGGTACACACCAGTAACGTTATAAACGTTGAAGAAACGGCGCAGAATATAACTGAAATGTAATTAAAACGTAACTGAAACGTAACCGAAACGTAACCAAAACGTTACTACAACGTTACCAAAATGTTATTATAACGTTACCAAAATGTTATTATAACGTTACCAAAAATGTTATTATACCATTACCAAAATGGTATTATAACGTTACCAAAAATGTTATTGTAACGTTACCAAAATGGTATTACAACGTTACCAAAAATGTTATTGTAACATTACCAAAATGTTAGTATAACGTTACCAAAAGGTTATTGTAACGTTATCAAAATGTTATTGTAACGTTACCAAAATGTTATTGTAACGTTACCAAAATGTTATTGTAACAGTACCAAAATGTTTTTATGACGTTATCAAAATGTTATTGTAACGTTACCAAAATGGTATTACAACGTTACCAAAAATGTTATTGTAATGTTACCAAAAGGTTATGATAACGTTACCAAAAGGTTATTATAACGTTATCAAAATGTAATTGTAACGTTATCAAAATGTTACAGTAACGGTATCAAAATGTTATTGTAACGTTATTAAAATGTTATTGTAACGTTACCAAAATGTTATTGCAACGTCATCAAAATGTTATTGTAACGTTATTAAAATGTTATTGTAACGTTACCAAAATGTTTTTATGACGTTATCAAAATGTTATTGTAACGTTACCAGAATGTTATTTAGACGGTATAGAATTTGGAAACAAATTTTTAAGGACTCTCAAAGATGCCACAAATCTCCAAAATATGCAAAAAAAATATGTTAAAACAGTGTAAAAGTTACAAAAATGATAAAATTCTGATAAAATATCAACAAAATTGAATAAAGTACTGAAAAAAGGCAAAATTTAAAAAAAAAATGCGTAAGAAATCTGTGAAAATGATGGAAATAGAATAATTTCAACAATGATAAAATCACCTTCCAAAATTTACAGAAAATCATCGAAAAAATCAAATATTTGGAAAACAAAAAATAAAAAAATTGAATGAATAAACTGTCAATAATTTATTAGGGAGATTGCAAAAACATGACTAAAAAATTCTTTCAATTAAGAATGTTAACGTTCCACTGAATATTAAAAAAATTGCATGAAAAACCCAAATAAAAATCAGAAAAATTGCAGAAAAAATTGAACTGTATCGAGAAAAGTTCAGAAAAAACGTTAACAATATTATATTAAAAAACTTGATAAAACTGACACAAAAATGATTCAAAATTACAAAAAAATTGTAAACAAAAATTGAAGTTATGGGAAAGGGAATTTTATTATGTGTATCTTACTCTTAAAAATATCCCCTCAAATGAAAAATTGGATTCCAAAGGTACATACAAATACCTACATATTTCGAGGGTGAATATAATTTTGGGGAATTTCATCTCAGCCCTCAAATAAATCACTTCAGCAATCCTCTTTCAAAATCTGCTTCTGCCAGTTCAAATGCAAATTTTCTTTCAAAGATTACCTTGTCAAAAACAAACCAAATGTCTGAAAGCCGCTGAAATTGTAAAAATGCTCAAAATTTCAACTTTTTCATCAATTTGGGAAGTCTCGACCAAAGTAACGTTTTCTACAAATATCTCAGTTTCTTCAATGGTCAAGAATTTAAAAAAAAATCACTCAAAATTCTGCGTGGTTAAACATCCTTGAAGGTTCTTTCGAATCTTTCATCTGCCTCGATCCAAAATTCCTTAGTCAATTCATGATTCCTTCGCATCAATAAATCATATACTTTTACTTATTTGCAGAATAATTTTCTTCTTCGTTATCCTCTTCCTTCCTCAAAAAACCAAATTAGGTAACAATTCCTAGAAGGAATCCACCTTAGAGCACCAAACCACCCTACATCTTGATTCACCACTATCCTCAACAAATCATCACCACATTCAAAGGCAATTGAACAAACCAAAACGAGCTCCATCATGTGGCAAATTCACAAGCACCCTCGACCAAGCCTCAGTACCTCGCCAACGTATACCCAAATTTATTCAACATCTATACTCTTGTGCAATGCGCACTCGTGTACCCAAAATGTATTCTAATTAACGATGGTATTGTCGACCATTCGACCAAAACTATAGAGCAACTCTTCTTCAAGACTCGGACGCGTGCGACGACGTAACGCCACGCATGACTATGTGATTTTTTCCACTACACCGCCAGTCCCCAATCGCTGTTCTCATTCCTCTTACGTTACTACATACGAGCTCGAGTTAGATACACATAGAAGCGGCCAAAAAAAAAACCGCTCACCGACTTAATATTTACTTTCGGTCAACATTCTTTACCTATATGATTTTCGAAACGAAATTATAACGAATAAAATGCTGCCGACTTGTCATGAACCAGCCATAACACCATTCGCGTCTAGCAAAGCTGTAATTTCTGTCAGATAAAAAGAACTCTCCTATGTACCGCCGCCGCGCCGACGAATCAATCTCTTTCTCGCTCTCATGTTGCAGTGGCTCATGGCTGTTGAGTCCATACTCTTTGGCGAGGCTGCGGCGGCGCTATTTTGCGTGTATATGCGCGTGTGTGTAGGATACAAAGAAACACACATCGTATCTATCCATTTATATAAGACGAAAAAGATACCTATACGAAATACATAATACAGTCTATATAGAGAGGTATTCGTATTCGCAGCTAATGCTGTAGACCATTATCTTAGCACTTCGTTGGAACCGCCTACCCTGCGTTTTAGCTCCGCTTGCCTCGTCCTATCATCACATTATACATAGTGTATTTACCATTACCAGCCATTAATACTCGTACACACAAGTTATCATATTTTCAACGGTACCTGACTCCAGATGTATTGTGCGAGTGTTTGCATAGCGAAAATAAATCGTTATTCAAAGCACAGAGAATCAACCGACCAACTAAACCGAGCAAGCTAGGAAATCGCCGATGGCCAAAGCCAAATAATAATAATAAGGTTAATGATGCAGATGTATAGGTACTGATATGCAACTTTAGATACTTCTATTGTAAGTATTCATCTGAAGAAAAAAAAAGACATACCGACACCGCCATTTGTAATTTTGGTGACCTTTTTAAAACACGAGCTAATAGGAGGATATGTTTCAGGTATGAACATTCTGTTTCATTTTGTTTCACACCATCTTTGTAAATAATATGGGAAGATGACACTTTTTTTTCATAAATGACTTAATTCAGTCGACCAGAGAGGGATTTTGGACAAAAGGCAGGGCAAATCATGTTACATGGTCGTTGGGATCAGTTGGGATACCTTCACCTATTATACCTACCTGCATTACTGAAAATCATCTTCCCAATTTAAATACATTTTCGTTCATTTTTTTTTTCGTGTGCCCAGTTCAACTTGCTTCATGATCAACACCCTACAATATAGGTATACACCCTTGGTGGGGGGGGGGGGAGATTTCTTATCTTGTATCTAACTCACAATATTAAGTCCGCAGGTCCAAAATTGAATCAGATCCGTGGAATTTTATAGGCAGGGCTCGAGATCTCAGTGCATGGTGAGAAAGTGAGAATGATGCACAAGGCGCTGATGGGATATTTACAGGATTTTTAATTTTTATATTCTAACCCTAATGTTTACAATCACATAATAAGATTTCAGATAAACTTACTAATAAAAGTTGCACATCGGTATTTTCATTATCTTCAAAACCAGCAATCATGGACTCCTGAAAAAAAAACCACAAGAACGTCAAACATTACACTTCTGATTGCCTAATCTGTACAAATATGCTACAAATAAAGGTAAGTACAAGTACATACGAGTATATACACATAATTCATAAATAATAATACAATAGAATTTAAAACTAGACAGTTGCGCCTGGCACAGCTGTAACAGTGTGCGTATGATCTTTTTTTTTTAAATACATTATAAAAATCACTACAAACCAATTTACCAAAAATCACACAAAAAAAATAATAAACAAATCACTATCCAAAGTTTATTCTAGATCACCTCAAAAAAAAGTATTTAGATCGCAAAAATATTCATTCGTTGAAGTGAACTCCAGAAAATCAGTTAGCTACCTACAAATAGAATTCAACACCAAAAACACATTCAAATCCAAAATTAGCAAGGAGAAAAATCATTTGAAATCGAACACAAAAATAAAATTTAACGGGGAAATTTAAAGAAAAGAAAAAAAATCCAATGAAAATTACAATACAAAACAATGTATATTTGAGATCTGAAAAGAATTCCAAACTGACAATGAGTAGACTATAAATTTGCACCAAAAATGTATTCATCACCACCACGATAAAATACAAATAGGTATCTGACATGACATCTCAATTATCCTACCAAAAGAATGCATCCGACATCTGGATTCTGCATACCTGATTTTTGCTAAAATTGTATAGTAGTTTGTATTTATTTCGCTAAAATTGTCAAAAAGTTCCGGTTTTTTGTCAGAAAATCGTGATCTTTGACAAAATTGTAAAAAACTCATATTTTTGACCGAAATTGTCAAAAATTCCCAAAATTGTTCACCATTTTTTATTTCTTTTTTTGCCACAATTTTCTGTCAATATTCTCAAAAGTCCTACTTATCATTCGCCAAAATTGACGTGAAAAAGGTACTTTTTTTTGTACTACATACATGTAGAAATGTTCGGAAAATTCTACCTACTTTTGTTTAATTTTTCAAAAAGTCGTCCCTTTTTTGTCAAAAAAAAAAAACTGTCCAATTTCGCCAGAATTACCAAAAATTAGATATAAAGGGAATGCGAGAAGAAAATATCTGCTTTTGAGATGTGGTGCTATCGAAGGCTACTACGGATCTCATGGAAGGACTTCATCACCAACCAGGAAGTATTAGCAAGAATAGGAGAGGAGCGGAAAGTCGTAGTAGACGATATAAAGAACAGAAAGCTAAAGTATCTAGCTCATAAAATACGAGAAAACGGTATTTTCATGCTAGCGGTACAGGGGAAAATTCAAGGAAGAACTACAAGAGGGAGGAAACGATCGGAGATGTTAACAACAAACTCACCGGCCAACTCTCCCTGTAAGACCCTGAAAGAAACTATCAGATACGCTAGAAACCGGCTGATATAGATGGAAGTATATACGCTATCTCCTGTAAGGAGCGCGACTAAGACGACGACGACGACGACGAGATATAAAGGGTGCTGTTTTTCGTAAAAATTGTCAAAAACTCCCATTTATTAATGCAAAAATTGTCAAACATTTTCCAACTCTGGCCAGAATTGCCAAAAAATTCTAATCTTTGAAAAAATCGTGTAAGTAAAAGCCTCATTTTTTGCCAAAATTGTCAAAAATTTCCAAAAATTTTCCAAAAATGTCCAATTGTTTCATTTTGTATGTACCTACTGCATTTTTGTAGGGAATTGCTGAAAATTCCCAACTTTTGCCAACATTGTCCAATATGGTTCAATTTTTGGCAATATTGCCAAAAAATCCTAATCTTTGACAAAATCATCAAAAACTTTCATTTTTTGCCAAAATTGTTATCAAGCTTCACAATTGCCAAAATTGCCAAAAATTTTAGTCAAGACATGCAAAAATAAAAGTACATACTGCTTTTTGTCAAAATTGTCACAGTCCTTATCTTTGACAAAATCGTCAAAAAGTCCCATTTTTGGGCCAAATTGCCAAAAATGTCCAAAAATGTGAAATTGTGTCATTTTGTGCTTCATTTTTGCCAGAATTGCTAAAAATTCCTAATTTTTGCAACATTTGTCAAAAATTTCCAAAATATGCCAAGATTTTTCATTTTGCACATCATTTCTGCCAGAATTACAAAAAATTCCTAATTTTTGCCAAAATCGTGCAATATGGTTCATTTTTTGCCAAAATTGCCAAAAAGTCCTTATCTCTGACAAAATTGTCAAAACTCCCTTTTTTGTTTGAAAAATAAGTTCCTATTGTTTCTAGTGAAAATTCTCATCAAAGTCCAGATCTTTGAAAAATCATCAAAAACATTCATTTTTTACCAAATTGTCATAAAATTTTAATTTTGTCAAAATTTGCCAAAAATTTCCAATTTTTGCCAAAACAAGCAAAAATAAAAGTAGCCTATCGCATCTTTTGTCAAAATTGTCAAAGTACTGATCTTTCATAAAATCATCAAAAAGTCCCATTTTTGTGGCAAAATTGTCGAACAGTGTCATTTCTTGTAAAAGTCGTCAGAAGTCCTAATTTTGGCCAACTTTTTTTTTGAGAAATTTCTGTTTTTTTGCAAAACAGTAGCACATCTTACCTACTGAAATACCCTACTTAGTAGATGGCAACACTGAAATAAACTCAATAGATGACATTGCAAACACCTTAGCTAGATCCTTTGCAAAAGCTTCTGCAACTGCCTCTTATAGCTGTGCTTTCCAAACACTAAAAACACAAATAGAATCCACCCCCTTAGACTTTTCATCTCAAAATCTAGAACCGTACAACTCTCTCATTTTCTCTCTTGAAGAGCTAAATCATTGTCTAAACTACAACATTAAAGATTCATCCCCTGGACCTGATGAAATACACCCTCACATGTTAAAGTACCTTTCAGACACTGGAAAAGAAGATTCAAGTACTTCAGTTATATAACAAAATTTGGACTTCTGATTCCTTCCCAAAATTATGGAAAACTGCAACAATCATTCCAATATTAAAACCTGATAAAAATCCAAATCTGGCATCTAGTTATCGCCCCATCTCCTTAACTTCAGTTCCTTGCAAAATATTTGAAAAAATGGTTATTAAACGTCTTAATTGGTATATTGATTCCTCAAACTCTCTTAGCATTTATCAAAGTGGTTTCAGAAAGAAAAGATCTACCGTAGACCACCTCTTTAGTCTCCAAAAAGAAATTAGTTCGGCCTTCCAGGATAAAGAACGTGTTCTTTCAGTCTTTTTTAATCTTGAAAAGGCATTTGATAAAGCCTGGCGTTATAAAATTCTCCAAAAATTACATTCCATTGGAATTAGAGGACATTTGGCTTACTTTATTCAGAATTTCTTAACAAACCGTACTTTTAGAGTGAGAGTTGACAATACATACTCAGAATTTTTTGAAATTGAAAATGGAGTCCCCCAAGGTTCAGTTCTTAGCACAGTCTTATTTATACTTTTGATTGATGACATTTCCAATGTTGTTTCTAGACCCATTTCTCTGAGAATCTTTGCTGATGATGTAAACATTTCCTTTCGTTCAAATAATATTCAACTAGCTCTTCAAGTAATCCAAGAAACCCTTGAAAAAATTGAATGATGGACAGATTCTAATGGTCTAACCTTCTCTGAGTCAAAAACCCACTGTATACTTTTCATCAAAAAAATAAGATTCCTCCAGATGTCATTCTCAACTTCAAAGGACACTCTTTAGAATTCAAAACCACAACTAAATTTCTTGGCTTAACTTTTGATAGAAAACTAAATTGGACTCCTCATTTTCTAAAAGTAAAATCAGATATCATGAAACGCCTAAATCTGTTGAAAATAAACAAAAACACAATTCAAAATTCAGCCCTAAGGATCTGTTTAGGAGCCCTCTATTCCTCTCCAATAGATAGCCTATATTGTGAAGCAGCAGAATTACCCCCAGATTTTAGAAGAACTCTCATAACAAACAAATTCATCTCAAATGCATCCACTCCAAAACTCAATTAACCCACCCAACCCCCAACATTTTGATCATATAGAAGGACCCATTTCTAATTTCATCACAATGTTGAATCATCTTCAAATCAATCCTAAAACTCTCATCCAAAAACCAATATTATACCCCCCTTGGCTTCTAAAACCTCCTCAAGTCAACCTACAGCTTATTAACTACCCAAAAAATAGCCACTCTCCATTAGTAATAAAACAGAACTATCTTGAACTCTTATCAGAATACAAAAAATTCAATCTTTGCTTTACAGATGGATCAAAAATACCAACACTTCACACAGGATATGCATACTCTATAAATGATAGAATTTTAAATTTCAAAATCCATAACCAGGGCTCGGATTTTTATGCTGGAGCATATTTTTTGTATGCATAGGGGATAGAGAATTTTTCAATTATCTCCACGATTCATGAAATTTCAAGTAAAATGAGCCTAATTGGTTAGAGCATATTTTGGCATATTTCACGATAAAAGCATAAATAAAAGCATATTTCGGCAATTTTTAAGGAATATTTTGCGTTTTTAGAGCATATTTTACGCTTTTATAGCGATTTTTAGGGAATATTTTGCTCAATTTCAAATTTTTGCATCATATTAGTATTTGGCTGTTTTTCATTTTTTCCCAGAAAAATTTGTAAAAAAAGCAATAGCTCACTCGTAGCTACTTCTTTATTCATTTTTTATTCCTTTAATAATGAAATTAGAATTACCTTTTCGTGGTTTTAAAACCCTGTGTTTTGCATTTTTGGTACATAAAACTTTGTACAAAATTTTCTATTTAGGTATAGATACTCTCTTTTTTTGTGTTTAGATTTCTAGCTCTCTTTGAAAATGGAAACATTTCGACCCCAAAAAATTCTACCTCAAATTTAAACTCTCCTCTCCTCTGCTCTCCTCCAAATTGAAACATTTGAAAAAAAAAATTCTGTCAAAAGTTCTCCTTTAACAGTGATACATAATATTATTTCATTTAGACACCTTTGGCTTCGTACTCTTCATGATTTTGCAAATTGCGCCACTAAAATATCGTAAAAGCTTATGCTAAAGCTCCAAAATTTGCAATGGTTTTGAAAACTGGGCTTTCAAAAAAAAGGTTCAAGACCTTTGAAAATTTTTGGTAAATATTTTTGAAACTACCTTCAATTACCTTTGAAACGCCACAAACAGATTTTGTCCAATTGCACTCCCCAGTGAACATCATGACTGAAATTTTCACTGCTGAAAAATCTAACCCCACTCCACAAGGTGATGGAAATTTTCCTAATGTGAGAAACATACAAAAAAAATTTGAGCCAAATCGGTGGACCTTAAGCAAAAGCTGAGCAGATTTGACATGGAATGACCCGTTCTCATTTCTGATAACTAGGCAGTTGAAAAATGAGGAAAATCTATTAATTGAACGAAAAACAGAAAGAGGTAAGTCTTCGGTACTTTTTTTTGGGCAAGTTCAAAAAACAGAGATCAAGAAACATTTACAAATTATCATCGAGAGAAAGTGGCGAAATTCTCAAGTCTTGAAATAAATTCTACCCTTATTCTCATTCACAAAGCTGTATGTAAGAATCCTGCAAAAGAAAAAAAAAGATCAAATATCTGTGTACTTAATAAGTAATCAGAGAAGAGAAAGAAAGGCTACCGTGGGGAGGAAAGTTGTAGGTATTACTTATATTTGTTAATGTAACGAGTTATTGTACATTGAATAAGAATTACGATTACGAAGGCAGCAAGCGTGAAATAAAGTTTTTGTGAAGAGGTATCGATGCGGAGATTATCGAATTATCGAGTCGAGTGCCCTCGTCCGAATCCCTGCGGGGCGTAAGTTGAGCATCGTTTTATTAAGAACCCTCTTATACGCGGCCAAAAAGTGTACGGTGGTGGAAACACTTCATGTGGTCTAGTTAAAAGTACCTCAACAAAAGCCACCGCGTAACAATGAAACCTTACGCGCTTTTAATAACATCGTATTGCATTTTAATAATCCAAACATTCGCGTTCGCTTTCGCTCTCGTACTATTTTCGCCATGATTCTTTTCTTAAACGGATATTAATGTTGTTATTTCTATAAATTATAATAGAGAGTGTGTAATTCTTACAAAAGACCTAACTTATCTCTAGATTTGCACGATACACACTCGATGTTTTATTTATTGGATTGGGGGCCTTTTTTCCTGTATTTTGTAGACTCACAATCCTGTGCCAAGAGCGATGGGTTTATTTATGCGGAAATAAGTTACCTATGTGGAATTGTACTTTTCGAGTGCCTACTATGCCTACTGTAGTGATGTGTAATTGTATAATTATTATTATACCATTGATGTTTGTTGGAATGCGAAAAATGAAGACGTTTTCCAACAGTTTGGTTGTATTGTGATTTGAAACAGCTCGCTCGTTTGTTGCGAATTTTATCACGTGTTTTGTGCTGTTTAAATTTTTGTTCAAGGATCGAGAACTGAACAAGCTAGCTCTGAGCAGAATTGCTTAAAAGTGTGTGATGTAATTCAAAAAAGAAGTCTGGAGAGATTCGTATACGTAATAAGTAAAACGATGGAAGTGGGTGCAAAATGAGGTCTGAAAATGACAAAATATTGGTGGATTTGTATTTTGAGCATTTTAATCATTTTTAGTTACTTTAGGTTAGACCTGTAGGTAATCTAGAGTAGTTTCAAAAATATTTATCAATAATTTTCAAAAGCTTTGAGCTTTTTTTGAAAAGCCAAACTTGGCAAATTTTGGAACTATAATTCAAAAATTTGGAAAAAAAACAGCAAGCATAAATTTTCAATTCTAGTGATGGGAAGGAGAGTTAAGATCAAATTTGAGACAGAATTTCTAATGGTCAAAGTGTTTTCATTTTCAAAGAGAACTAGGAATCTGAATTCAAGAAAAAAATAGTAAATAGAAAATTATACGTACAAAGTTTTATATAAAAGTGAAAAAAGCAGCACTTTAGTAACAATTTTTCCAAAAAAATACACTTTTTGGCTGAAAGTAGGACTTTCTGAGGTAATCTCGGCAAAAAAAAAATACAACTTTTGCCGGACAAAAGAACAAGAATTTCTCGAAAACATTGTCCAAAATTAGGACTTTTGACAATTTTGACAAAAAACAGTAAGACGTACTTTTATTTTTGTTTGCTTTGACAAAAATGAGCAACTTTTGGCAATTTTTTGGCAAAATTAAAGCTTTTTGACAATATTGGAAAAAATGAATGTTTTTGATGATTTTGTCAAGGATCAGAACTTTACGACAATTTTAACAATTTCGACGAAAAATGAAAGTTTTTGAAAATTTTGTCAAAGATGAGGACTTTTTGGCAATTTTTGCAAAAAAAGAAACCATATCGAAAAATTTGGGCAAAAATTAGGAATTTTTAGCAATTTTGGCAGAAATGAAACATTTGGACATTTTTGAAAATTGTTGACAAATGTGGCAAAAAATTAGAAATTTTTAGCAATTTTCTGCCAAAAATGAAGCACAAAATGAAACCATTTCACATTATTGGAAATTTTTGACAATTGAAGACGTCATAGCAAAAAGGACATATGTGTGAAAAAATGCTATGAACCGTCAGTCTGGAGGAAACTGTGTGTTAGCGGTAAGCGCTCAAACATTTCGAATTATATGTCCTTTTTGAAGCGAAAAATTGGCCAATTTTTTTTTTGATTTAAAAATGTTTTTGAGCAAATTTTTGGATTTAAATCAGGTAAATAACGGTTGACAACACAAAATCGACCATGAGTAACCCATTATCTCTGAAAACAGATCGCTATGTTAAAGTAAAAAAAAAATAGCAAAAAAGACAAGTTTTTTTGGCCAATTGTTTTTTTATTGATTTAAAATGTTTTTGAGCAAATTTTTGGATTTAAACCAGGTAAATAATGGTTGACAACACAAAATCCACCATGAGTAACCCATTACCTCTGAAAAAGTAAATTTTTAATCGACTTCGCAGTTTTAAAATGGCGATATCTCACTGGTTTTTCGACTTTGTGAAGTGGGGGTGGTCTCATATGATAAAGGAAGGTCTGAAGAATAACAATATGGATTCGTCTCAAAAAGGACATATGTGTCATATATACCCCTTTTTGTTATGACGTCTTCAATTTCGCAAAAAAATGGGAAATTTAACAATTTTGTCAAAGATTAAGATTTTTTGTCAATTCTAGCGAGAGTTGAAAATGTGCAACAATTTTTGCATAAAATGGGAGTTTTGATAATTTTGCCAAAATCGTGTTTCTGTGACAATTTTTACAAGAAACAGCACCTTTATACCTACTTTTTGGTAACTCTGGAAAAATTTGATTGGCAATTTTTGCAAAAAATGAGTTTCTTACAAAAAGGGGCCATTTCTTGAAAAATTGGCTAAATTGGACAATTTTTTGACAATTTTTGCCACGATTTTTTTAAAAATTGAGAACAAGTAAAACTTTGTGGACATTTCTACGAAAAAGTGTACCTTTTTCACATTAATTTTGGCAAACGATAGAACTGTTTGACAATTTTTACAGAAAAGTGTACTTTTTGGCAAAAACTTTTTTTCTGTCGTTCGAATGATTTAATCTGTCGTGCCGATAAATGGCACCCAAAAAGAAATGAAAATTGGCGAACAATTTTGGGAATTCTTGACAATTTTGCCAATTTTGGCAAAAGATAGGATTTGGTGAAGAATCGTTTTTTTTTTCTTTTTGACATTTTTAACAAAAAATAAATACTTTTTGACAATTTTAGCGAAAAAAAGCATAAACCATTTGACAATTTTTGAAGAAATCAGAAATTGTTACTTACTCAACAATTTTAGCGGAAAATGAATTTTTTACAACTTTGAAACAAAAAAAAGGAACAAGCACAATTAAAGGGTTCCACGTAAAAAGGGCCTTAGTTATTTCTTTTTTTTAAAACTGATTTTTACATGTTCAAAAAAATAGACTTGAAATGTTTTTCTACAATCAAATATTTTCCAATTCGTTTTTTTTTTTCATGGAAGAACACTTTAATATCACTGAATATGGTAAAACTATTTTTAAAAAAATAATGTTCAAAATCGTAAAAATCAAAAAAAAACAAAAAAATGACTAAGGCCCCTTTCCATGAAACCCTTCAATTCTTTTGCAAAATTAAAATTTTCAACTTCTACTTCAATTGGCAAAAAAACCACATTTTTTGGAAATTTAGACTAAACATATTTTTTGGGGTGGTGAGGGGGATTTCAGGCAAAAAAACAGGATTGCTTTGACTTTCTGTCAAAAAAATATTTTATTCGAGGAATTCTGCCCAAAAAAAATCTTGTAGACAATTCGGACAAAAAACAGAATTTCTATTTGGCAGTTCTATTTTAGAAACAATAATTTTATTCTTGTTTTTTTTTTTGAAAGCTACCTTTTTACAACCTTTGGCAAAAACTACGACTTTCTAAACATTTCGATAAAATTCAGGACTTTTTTTGGCATTTTTGACAAAAATTGGCTTTCATTACAACTTTGGCGTTGACGATAAAAATTAGAACATTTTAGCAATTTTTGGATATTTTGCAATGTCCAAAAAAAAAAAATCAGGACTTTTAACAAGAAAAATGCATTACAAAAGCAAGGGAAAAAAGGTAAGCAGGACTGTTCGGCACCTTGAGTCTCGAAATTTCAGTTGAAATGTAAAAAAAATGGCTGCATTTGTACTTAGCACTTCTAAAAACGTATCAAACATAATACGTCAAATAATATTCCAAAATTTTCATTACAGCTCCGAAAAAGTTCAAATTTGAGCTTTTGAAATTTACGGCAACTGTTTTGAAATCACTCTCAATCATCTACAAAACACCTCAAACAGAATTTTTCCAAGATTCAGTATAGTTCTGAGCTCAGCTGCTGAGAGAAAAAAACTCACCTAACCTACCTCATGAAAAGTGTTGAAGAGAGGGGGGGGGCAATTACGACAATCTTTCATTTTCGCGAATTTGAGGAACCTGCGAAATAATTTTGAGAAAAATAGGTGGACCACTGGACCTAGATCTAAAGTCGAGCTGATTCGACTTGTTAGCACCATCAACTACACACTTACTTAGATATAGATAGGCCCCTACTGAAAATTTGAACAGTCAACCTGAGACAATAAAAAATCAACGAAAAAAATAAACAAAGCGAGCGCAAAAAATAGCGAAAAAATTAGCCTACGAAAGAAAAAAAATCGATGTAAAAGAGCACAAATTGTCTATTTTTTAGCCGATGTTTGGATAAAAATGGATTTGAAAAATCAACGTGTAAGTTTTATTACGAATACAAAACTACACCGAGTTTGATGAGCTAAACAAAATCACACGAGTATTATCAATTTACCATTTTTTTTCTCACTCGTGCGATTAGGTATTTCAACGATAAGCTCTCAATATCGCCGCTGATTATGATACAATGGGAAACGATAATTGGCAGCTTTTTTCCAATACCGTTAGTTACGCCCCCCACGTATGTATTCTCATGTATGTATTATGGTAAATTTAATACACACATTCGCAAATACAGATACACACAGAGATCCCATTGAGTATCAGGTACGAGCAATCTAACACGAAAAAAACCAGCATTATACAAATTAACGTATAAAACTATTTTGTTTTGCTTGGTCGAGTCGTCGCTTTACGCGTAATTTATTCGAAAAAATAAAAATAAAAAACCAACGCCAAAGGGACAGGTACCATACCCAATATACCCATACTACGAGAGAGAAGGCGAGCAAAAATATAGGCAGAGATATGTGGGGGGGAGTGAAAAATCATCGACGATGGCAATCGGTAGGTTCGGGCAGAGGTAGAGGAGAGGTAGGTAGTACATAAAAACGTTAAAAAATACATTACGCTTCGTCTAATCATTATCGCGCCAAGAGGGAAAAGCAATTCGCTCACGATGAAAGCTACGATACAAAATGAAAAGCTCGATAGAACTTTTTTTCATTTCGGCGGCGCTGCGGTTACCTCTGCTGTTGCTGCAGCAACCAACGCCAACGAGCCCAGAGAATCCGCACAGAGACACAGACAGATAAAGCTAAAAGACCGTGGATGAAGGATAAAGGACGAGACGCGGCAGTAGGCAGAGCGTAAAACAAGAGAAAAGATAAATTTTTTCAGGTATTGTTGGTTTTTTTTTTTTTTTTGTTCAGCGTTTGTTTGAAACATCAAGCTAAGAAGGGTGGTGCTTGCCTGCTCTGGCAGTGGCAAAACAGCGACGATATAAACGGCATCCTCGTCATCGACAGTTTACCAGGTCCGCCACTGCCTTCGTCGCCGCCGATACTGCTGTACCAACTCATCTGAATAATTCAATAATCGTTGTCGAAGTCGTATCGCCTTTTACAGGGGGTATTTTCAAACGAAACAAGAAGAGGGATTTGGGAAATTTGTCGAACGAAGGGATCGAGGAGAGGAGAGGCACGAAAGGAAAGGCAACGCGTACTGTGAGAGAAGAGAAGAGAGCAAAGAAGAGACTGCCAAGTTTTTCATCAAACGTTACCATTAGGTATGGTAGTGGAAAATGGCCCTCTTTTACACCGCCTTTAAACGGCATTTGGCATTTGCGTATGCAGATAAAACGTCGCTACGCCATCGTCGCCGCCGATGCTGCTATTACTACTACACTACGATTCCCCAAGTGACGTGAATTTTCAACACTTCTTTTTTGCTCTCTTTTTCTTTACTTGGCTTTTTTCCACCGGCGATGCGATAAGGCGAGGCGGCGTATCCCTCCGCCCATTTCCTTTCCATCTTCTTCTTCGTGTAGCTCCTCGCGAGCAACGTCAACGGTAGGTATTCGCATACGCAGTCGAAGCTTTCTTTTTTTGGTTCGGGGTTTTCTGGCATGTACTGCTCGTCCTCCTCCGGCTCATCGTTCTATCGCATTCGCATTCAAATTTCTTATCTTTCGCAAGTTTGCGCAAAATACCAAAAGCTTTCTTTGTTTTTCGTGTTTTTTGAATTACAAATTTCTTCTTTTGCAACTCTCCTTTCTCTTTCTCTTCGCTTCGTTCGCAGTCGTACTTTTCAAACCGCGCTGTATATTTATTTAGAACTCATCCAACACCTCTTCGTCGTCCTACGTCTTCTTTTTTATGTACTTACAAGGTACACGTTTTATGTAGTTTGAGCTGTAAGATGTACCGTTTGAAGAATTGGTAACGGCATTTCTTCAATTTATTTTATTTTTCGCTCCTCGAAGCGTATCATTATTTGTAGCAAAAATAATATCTAAATGGGGAATTGATTCTGTAGATCGAGGAGCGTACGACGTCATCATTAAGGTTGAAAAAATAATTCAGAGAGTAATCGAGCTAAAATATTAATGAGAACTGCAAAAAAGCTCCAATGTGCACATGGCACGAAGAGAACATCAACGATGGTCGATGGATACCTCAAAAAAGCGCAAATTAGAAACCATTTCGGAAAATGAGCGATGGGGCAGCTAGTTGAATAGAAGGCAACAGAAGAAGCTGGTCAAGCTTGTACAATATAGTTCACAAGAAAAGCTTTTAAACTAGCCCTTTCAAATTTGAACGAAACCGCAAGCTAGATTGAAAAAGCATTTTCTAAACCCCCTCATAATTGAAATTTCAAGTTTTGAAGTTCGGTTTTGAATTTATGCCTTATGGCGAATTCTTGGAATTGCAGAAAATCTTAAAAAGTTGTTTCATTGGGCAATTTTTGAACATTTTTATGTATTTTTTTTTCAGCACAGTGAATCTAATGAGAATAATTCCTCGAATTCAAGTACAACCTTGGTAACTGATTGTGACCAAAACCAGCTAAATGAATAAACCAACTCCTACACATCAACAACACTAACTTTATGTCATTCAGAAGCCTCTAGTGACTTTTCAATTTTTTTCAGAAAATTCAATATATTTTGGGGGGGAGGGGAAGGGGCAAAAATGAACTTTAGAATATGTAACGTCAATCGGATCTTATTGCGAACCTTGGCAATTGATTGCGACTATAAATAAAACCAGACAAATAAATAAACCAACTCCTACACATCAACAACTAGATATTTACTAATTTTAAGCCATTCTGAAGCCTCCAGCGACTTTTTAATTTTTTTCAACAAATTCAAATCGGTTTTTTTGGGGGGTGGTGGGAGCAAAAATAAACTTTAAAGTATGTAACGTCAATCGGATCTTATTGGACACTTTCTTCACTATTTTTGGCGGTTCCCTCGAAATTCCAGGAATGGCTCCAGAATGGCCTTAAACCAGTAAATTTTGATATGTGGGATATGAACTAAAAAATTATTCACATTGGTTTCTATTGCTCCAAAAAAAAATTATATTTCATGAAAAAATTTAAATAATCACCATCAAGACAGTTTTTAGAGTTTTCCAAGTTTAAAAAAATTTGATAAAAATCATCCAACAATCAAATTGCTTGGGGAAAAAAGGATAAAAATTACTCCTCTAAAACCTAATTCCATCGTTTCCGAGAGCATTTCTACAGAGCTTTCAGCACAATTTTCAACTTCTCTAGAAACCGTAGAAATTAATTGGGCAGCAAATTCTGCACTAATTTAAAAAGTTAATCCACATTTAAGCCAATTTACAGGCGATTTTTATGATACTGAACATATCTGAAATCATGCTGAAAGGTTCAGAGTGGCTCGAAATAAGAGAGATTCGGATTCGGAAGTACAGAAACACACCTTTTTTGATGTTTTGAATCTTGTTTCACTCATAAACATGGCATACAAGAAAAAAAAAAAAACATTCAAGGAAATTGCCTGAAATGTGTAGATAAATCCTTTAACCAAGTCAAGACTGAGGCACAACTTAATTTTTAGCAACTTAGAAGAATTTCTACACTTTCTGGAACAATTATAACGATTTGTCCAGAAGCTGAAAATTGACCAGCAGACACCAGCATTGCTTGAAATGATGAAATTTGAAGTCAGAGAGTTAGGTAAGTACAGTAAGTTTTAGACAACGAATTCAGCTTTTCTTGCAAATTTCAAGAACTTCCTTACAAACAGAAAATTGTTTATACATGTTTAGAATTTTTTATCTTCGCACAATCGTACCTACTTACTTAATGGTGATAAAAGGCATACATACACCCGGAAATCAGCTCAAATCTAGATAAACATTTCAAACCAGTCAAACATAAGCTACAATTCGATTTTCAGCACCCAAAATTAATTACCAGAAACCAGATAGATGGGTCAATGACCTTGAGATGCCAGGCGACCTAGGAAACTCAAGACAGACAGGTCAATGACCGAATGAAACTATTCAGCCAGACGGGTCAATGACCTTATAAGAACAGATAGACGGACAGACATACAGGCAGATGACCTTGGAAAGTCAGACAGACATGTCAATGATCTTATGACCCCGCATAACCGATAAACATACGACGTTAATAAGCCAAACAGATGAGCCAATGACCTTGAGAGGCGTGACGACCTTGAAAAATCAGACTGGCAGGTCAATGATCTAATGAAACCAGTCAGTTGGGTGGGACGATGACCTTATGAGAACAAATAGACTCAACATACATACAGACGACCTTGAGAAGCCAGACAGATAGGACAATGACCTTGAGAAGTCGGACAGGATAGCAGACGACCTTGGAAAGTCGGTCAGTCAGAAAGACAGGTCAATGACCGAATGAAACTAGTCGGTCAGGGGGAGGCGGTCAGTGACCTTATGAGAACAGATAGACCGACATACATACCTACATGCAGATGACTTTGAAAAGTCAGACAGACGGGTCAATGACCTTATGACCCCGCATAACCGACAAACAGACGACCTTAATAAGCCAACCATATGGGTCAATGACCTTGAGAGGTCTGACGACCTTGAAAAATCAGACAGGCATGTCAATGATCTAATGGAATCAGTTGGCCAGGCGGGTCAATGACCTTATGAGAACAAATAGACCAACAGACATGCAGACAGACGACCTTGAGAAGACAGACAGGTCAGACAGGATAGCAGACGACCTAGGAAAGTCAGTCAGTCAGAAAGACAGGTCAATGACCTTATGAGACCACATAGATAGAGAGATAGACGACCTTGAGAAATCAGACAAACGGGTCAATGACTTTGAGAGGCCAGACAGGTTGACAGACGAGCTTGGAAAGCCAGATAGGCGGGTCAATGATCTTGAGAGGCTAGACAGACAAGCAGACAAACGAGCAGACAACCTTGAGAAGGCAGACAGACGGGTCAATGACCTTAAGAGGCCAGACATACAACTTTGGGAGGCTAGAAAAGTAGGTCAGTGAACTTGCGAGTCCAGACACACTGACGAATGACCTTAAGAGGTCAGCCTGACATAATACATACCAGCTTGGAAAGACGGAAAGACAGACAGACAGACCGGTCAATACGCTAGAAACCGGGTCTTTATGATCAGACAAGGCCGGATCTGATCAGTGATTAGATCAAATTTTGACTAGATAACTCGCGTCCATACACATACATCTGACCAGAGCCGGGTATCAGCCCGCAGAAGATCTCAGCATAGAGCTCAGTCTTGGTCCGGATCAGGCTGAAGACCTCGTTCAGATGATCATTGATCATATTCATAACGAATTGAGCGCCAAGTCAACTTGGCCAAAAAACATCTCCATAATTTAAAACTTTTCTCGGTGAGGAAACTTTACACCCATTTTTTCAAACTTGATTTCAGACTGTTTGAAAACGCATACTTATTTCTCCAAGAGTTTCCCAATTTGAAATTTTGACAAATATACGATTTTTGATCTACTGAAATCAATTTTAGAAATTGGACAGATTTTCAAGCGTTTTGTTAAAAAACTGAAATTCCTAAAAAAAAATGTGGAGATTCCAAGATAGTTCAAATCATTTCCGTTCATTCTCGCTAAAGTTGATTTGAGCAGTTTTTATGTCACATAATCGTAGTGACCAGAATGGTCTAAAACCACCTTCAATCGTCCAATCCATGTTAGGGGATGAAGAGGGGGGAGGGGTCAAAAATATCTAGTGTACATACTAAATTTCAGATTTCTGAGTTAATTTAGTAAAATTTTGATTTTTCCCTAATTTTGGCTCAAATCCAAAAATGATCTTCAACGCTTGAAATTTCAACTGCTGATGTATTTTATCATGTTCTTTCGATTCAGCTGCAGTCCCATCAGGTTTGAAAAAATTTTCAGCAAATTGCGATATGATATGGGATATTTCCCTTATCATTTGTGATAACGGCAGTTCGGTTCTTATTAGTAACACACAAGCTGCATTCTTCTTACGATAATACCTACCTATTCAAAATACGTACCTACAATGTTTAGTTCAATATCAAACGAATTAGTTTTCGAGCTCATACCTAAAGGTATTCGAAAAGATAAGAACAAATACCAGGCGCAATTCTATTCGTCTACCAGCAATACCAGCATAGTGATCAACTGATCATTAACGAACGAATATTACATAGATTAGACAATCCAACGATAACCAAGATTCTTGAACATCGCAATCAATCAAAATCAAACATTATTGCACCTTGTCCTTACAATGCAGATTATCTGTATCTATCTTCCTTCACTCAATTTACAATATTTGAGTAATGTTGAAAAAAAATCATCACTTTGAGCGTGACTCGAATACACCCAGCTGTATCAAATCGTGTTTTTTCAATAATCAGCAAAAAGGGAAGAATACCTAAGTGAAAAATAGAGAACCGTATAAAAGTCCAACGAAGGTATTACACATTTTGAATATAATGCATTTGGCGAAAATATCATACAACACACCCTTTTCCTTCAATTTCAAATAAATCTAATACAGCATCGTGCTCATATACATTTTGTATGTTAAACAGACTCGAATTCAACCACGTATTATAGTGATGTGTATACATAGTATAATATTTTGGAATATGTTTGAATTGCATTCTACTCCACTATAGTTATATGATAGGTAAGTAATTGTGTAACAATAATACCTACCAATATGCATCTGAGCATCGAGAAAATATACACTGGTACTTTCCTCGGTTGTAATAATATTTGTATAAAGTATAAATATTTACATAACGATTGGTCAAGTACACCTTTAAAAATGCTTGTACCGGTCGCAGTCGTGAATATGTGGTATTTATGCAACAAATATCTATACGACTCTTTGGCCAGCTACCATGCTCCAGAGTCTAAGAGTAAGTGGTACCTCCCACAATGCAGTATAACTGTATACACATTGACCAACACTATATAAAAGATCACACAGATACAAATTCAATTTCTAATGTACCCTAATACAATCTATACGTAGGTGTGCCTTGTCATTATACACACGATTTGACAACATGATGTTGCAATCTTTTCGCCAGAAAATAAACCTAACTAAGCTACATACTTCACACTTAGCACCTACAGAATTAAATACACAATAATATCAACTACAACCAAAAAAAAAAAAAAGGGGAGAAATAGACCGATGAATTTTTTCACCTCAAAAATATGCTAACAATTTCTACAACCCTATACAGCGAAGTGAGCAGAGAACACCTGTTCTCCTATACTAATTCCGAACCGAAGCTATACGTAAAAGTCAAATATTTCCAATTTATATTTCGACCACGTATAAAATAAACAAAAACGCGTTTCAAGAGTCTGCAATTGTTATTTCTAACATAGCCTCTGTCAATGATATAACGTCATCTTGGAGATGATCTCTCTGCGTCTCTTTCTAATACTCATATACCTACCTACCAGACCCATACAACGATACAATAAAATTATATCTTCGTCGTGTATGGCATTTCGAGACTGTGAGTGTGTGTGAGAGAGAGATACACCTCTACACAACTCTCGTGTACACGAAGATCTTCAAGAGAAGCTTAACGTATGCATTGTATAAATGAAATAAAATAATAACACGAAAGAAAAAAGAAGGTATCATATTGAAAACTATTGAAAAATGACTTGCGTTATTTAAAAAAATGTTTTGTTTGATTTGTAAGATATTACCAGCGATAAAATTAAATAATCTCGACGCGCGGACCGCCGCGTATATCAAATCTGCCTAGTTTAAATAATCAACATATTTTGTATCGCATCTCCCGTCCCTTCTCTCTGCCCCCCCTTCACGCTCAACTTGTCTTCGTATATTTCAATCAGCACTAGAATAGCAGCGTTCATCAAGGAGAGCTCGCGAGTGTGTGTTTATTTTGGAATGAATTTTCCTATGAATAAAGCAAGACAGACTATTGCGGTTTGATAAGAGGAATGTGAAAATTTGAAATACCTGAATCGAATGAATAGATCTTTTTACGTAGGATTTGAAATTTGGATGCTCAATGACGTCATGATAACAATTTTCGAACCAGATAAAAAGTAAATATACCTACATATAGGTAAGCCACTTTCAGTTCATTTTGAAAATAATTTTAGATTCTGATCAAAATTGGAGACCTTTGTGCATCACTCTTCTACCCCTTGGATTAAAACCCCATTTTGAAAATTTGTTTGCTGAAAAAAGGGTAAAAATGGATGCACATCCATCTGCCAATTTTGCAACTCTGAAATAATTTCCACTCAACACCTTCGGTCAAACACGATGCAATATTTTTTAGGAAAATGAGGGGAGGGGAGGGGGAGGAAAATTTGGAAATTACACGAAGTAAAATGTTTCAGATAGAAATTCTTCTTCGAAGAAAACTGAAAAACGTCAAAGTATAAGAAGATAGCGAAATGAAAGAAAAATGTGAAATATTGGATAGAAAAAATGATTTTGTTGCAATTTTGAAAAGCAGAAAATACGTACGTAGTTTCAAATGTATGAATTTTGAATTTTGGAGAAAGAGGGGGCCGAATCATAATATGTGAATTCAAGTCAAAAATCTTCCAAGTCAAAATTATTCAACTTCTTGGAAACAAGAAACAAAAAACTAGAAAAAAAGCAAAAAACTAACATTCTTGAAAAATATACAGTCCAAAGTTTAGTTCAAAAAACGAAGAAAACCGTACCCACATTTTAGCAAATTTGGCAAAAAAAGAGTAAATTTTGGTCAAGGAACTAGATTTCTTAGTAATTTTTTTATGCCATTTTTAAAATTCCTAATTTAAAAAAAAAAAAACTTTTCAATTTGCCTAAAATTTGAGAATTTTTATTAATTTTCGGCAATTGACCCGTTTGTCTGACTTCTCAAGGTCGTCTATCTATCTATCTATGTGGTCACATAAGGTCATTGACCCATATGTTTGGCTTATTAAGGTGGTATGTCTGTCGTCTATGCGGTGTCATAAGGTCATCGACCTGTTTGTCTGACTGACTTTACAAAGTCGACTGTTAGCATGTCTGACCTCTCAAGGTCATTGACCTAACTGTCTGGCTTCCGAAGGTCGTCTGTCTGTATGTCTGTCGGTCTATTTGTTCTCATAAGGTCATTGGCCCGCCTGGCTGACTGGTTTCATTAGATCATTGCCCTATATGTCTGATTTTTCAAGGTCGTCAGGCCTCTCAAGATGATTGACCCATATGTTTGGCTTATTAAGGTCGTCTATGTGGTGTCGTAAGGTCATTGACCTGTCTGTCTGACTTTCCAATGTCATATATCTGTATGACTGTCGGGCTATCTGTTCTCATAAGGTCATTGACCCGTCTGGCTGACTGATTTCGTTAGGTCATTAACATGTCTGTCTGATTTTCCAATGTCGCATGTCTACTGGCATCAGAAGGTCATTGACCCATCTGTCTGTCTTCTCAAGATCCCCTTTCAGCCTATGTGACCTTTCAAGGTCATTGACTTGTCTGTCTGGCTTCTGGTAATCAATTTTGGGAGCTGGAAAAAATTCCAGCAAAAAGTCTGACTTTTTGACAAATATTGACAAAAAGATACTTTTTCGACAAAAATTGCCAAAAGTTCTGCTTTTTGCTAAGATTGTCAAAGTCCTGCATTTTGCCAAAAATCGACAAAAATTCACAAAAATTCTGCTTTTTATAACGAAATTTCTAAATTATGTGGTTTTTTGATTTAAAAAATCCTAAAAAGGTCTCAGTTTTTCCAAAAGTTGTCAAAAAGTTGATTTTCTTGCAAAATTAGAAATTGCCAAAAAGCCTCTCTTTTTAGTAAAATTGTCAGTCTCACTTTTTCAACACAAATTTCAAAAAAATATCAGTTTTTCAAACCAATAATTTCCGAAAAATGATTTTGTGATTTTCTGGTCAAGAAACTAGATTTTTAAATTGATTTTTTGGTGTTTTTTTTTTTTTGGAATTCCTAATTTAAAAAAAAAACTCACAAAACAAAACAAAACTTTTCAATTTACCTAAAATTTGAGAATTTCTGTCAATTTTTGGCAAAACCAAGACTGACAATTCCAACAAAAAGGATGACTTTTCGACAGTTGACAACAAGATACTTTTTCGCAAAAATCTTGCTTTTTCGACAAAAATTGCCAAAAATCCTGCTTTTTGATAAAATTGTCAAAGTCTTGCATTTTGCCAAAAAACCACAAAAATTCTAATTTTTCAAAAATTCACAAAAATTTTCGCTTTTTAGCAAAATTGCTGAATATTGTGGTTTTTTGATGAAATAAAAATCCTGAAAAAGCTCAGTTTTTTTCAAAAAATATCCAAAAGTTGATTTTCTTCCAGAATTGGAAATTACCAAAAAGCCAATCAGTAAAATTGTCAAATTGTTTTTTAACACTTTCGAAAAAATATCAGTTTTTTGCCAATAATTACCAAAAATTTTTACTATTTAATTGCTAAAACTTTCAAAGTCTAACTTTTTGCCTTGAATTCTCGTTTTTAGCAAAATCAATAGAGATCGTTTCACTTTTCGCAAGAAATTGCCAAACACTATCTACCCTTTTTTTTTTGGACAATATAGTTCAAAAAAAGTTCTCCATTTTGCTGAAAATTTTGAATATACCAAAATTGCTGAACAGTTGAAAAAATGGCTCACTTTTTCGACAAAATTAGCAATTTCTGAAAATTAAGTAAGTCAAGACTTTTAGACAATTTCTGGAAAAAAGGAGATTTTTTTAGAATTTTTTGCAAAAAAGAAAAAGAACAAAATTTGGTCAATTTTTGAAAAAAAAAGCAACACTGAGAACTTTGGGAAAAAAAAAGGATTTCTATTATACGAACATCTGTAAAAATAAAGATAGTTTTTAGTGATTGAGGCAAAAAAAACGAGAATTTTTGATAACTTTTGAAGCAGAAGTGAGAGTAGATATCAATTTTGCTACAAAGCAAAAATTTTGTTAAAACGCAAAATTTTCCCAATTTTAGCAAAAAAAGAATCTTCTTTGAAATTATTGGTAGAAAAATACATTTTTTCTCAATAAAACGAGACTTTGCAACTTTTTGGTAACTTTCAGAAGTATAGAGTGAGATTTTTCAGGAATTTGTCTAAAAAACTAAGATTTTTAGTCAATTTTTCAGCAATAAACTAAAACTTCAAAGCTGATCTTTTTTGTAACTATTGCGAAAAAATTATATGTATATTGTACTTGTTCGCAATTTTTGTACAAAAAACGAAACTTTTAGGTATTTAATGATAAAATGGCGAAATTTTTGAGTAATTTTTGAAGAATTTTGACTTTTTTGAATTTTTTTGCAAAAAAGCGTCAATTTTTATCAATAAACGAGACTAGTTCTTTGGTAATATTGACAAGAGGCGACATTATTTGCTCTATTTTTGTCAGAAAGTGGAACGAGACTTCGACAATTTTAGCATAAGGTAGGGCTTGGCTTGGAAATTTTTGCTGAAAATGTAGTGCAGCCAGCTTGGAAAGAATAAAAGTGAATCGCAAATTATTCTGTTACTAATACCAATACTTTATTATTAACATTTTTTTAAACTTCAAAAAATTAAATTTTTGAAAAAATCGAAATGTTTGAAAAAGTAACCAAAAATTGCATTTAGTAACTCATATACTTGAAAAGTAACTGAGTACGAGATCTTGATGTGTGAAAGTTGAATTAAAGGAATTATTCACATAGGTTCACATTGCTCAAAAAAATTATACCTCCTATAAAAGTGAAAAAATTGTTTTTTTTTGATTTTTTTTAATTTGCAAAAATCTCCAAAAATCTAAAATATGAGCTTTAGCGCTTGAAATTTTGGTTACGAGGGTTGTCAGACATGCAATTTTGATCGATCTTGGGTCTCATTCAAATCTGGGAGGGGAGGGGAGGGGAGGGGAGGGGAGGGGAGGGGAGGGGAGGGGAGGGGAGGGGAGGGGAGGGGGTTTCAAAAATTCCTTTGTCAGAAAAAAAATAAAATCTACAAAATTTGTTCACATCTGTGGAAGTTTCCCAATCCTCAAAGCTCTAGCAAATTACCCATCAATTTCTAGAAAATTTCGTCCTCTTGCCCCTTATCCCAAAAAAAGGATTGGAAAGTTTCTCGAACCTCAAAACTACTAAAATTACCTAGTACGAGTAGAATTCTTCGACATTTTACTTCATTTTTGAAACCATTCCCAAACTACCATCAAAACCAAAGAAAAAAACCTAGAAAATTCGGCCATCACAAAACCACCTTTCATCATGGATAACTTCACCTCATCATTGACTTAATTACACACATACGAGCTACAAAGACCGTACGAACACTCCGAAATCCGTACGGTTGATTTACCAATAGCAACAGCACGATTTTAGTTGGAGAAACGACTCGATGGTGCTGGTGGGACGTCCAAGAAAACGTCTCCGGTGAATTTTCTCATCATTGGTACAGCTTTTAAAAAATACATTACCGTTTAAAAAGGTTACTTTGTTGGTAAAAGTAAAACATGCACAACACGATGTGTGTCTATTATTGTAAATACACGAAGTAATATTTACCAATAAAATAAACCCGGTGAAATTACTCGATAGAGTCGAAGTGGTTGCCTTATGAACTCGTATAAGGGGCGTTGAGAGACGAGAGAGGCACTTAAAACATCACGTCGTAGGTGTCGGTGTTGGTGTTGGGAACAAGGCGGCCCGCTTTTGTGATGGCGAGTCGAAGATATTAAATTGTAAAGAGATAGCTGTTCGATGGATTGGGATGGTGATGGTGGAAAAGTGTACAGCGAAATGGGACGGTCTAGGTAGATACATATAACAACACCTCGCACTCGCGTTCTAGCACTTGCCTCGCTTAAGCGCCCCCTTTAATTAGTTTTACGCTTTCCATTAGCTACGCTCGAATCAACTTTCGACCACACCTTCGACGACTAACTTAAACTAATTATTGACGCTTTCTCGCCATACATCAGCCAGTCTCCTCCTTTACTTTTATCTTTATACTATACGGTCGCGTCCTCATGTATCTCCCAAAGAGTAAGCAATCTTTTGATGCCGGTTTCGCTATATAACTAAATTGAGTTATTAAACGTTTCACGACACCCAATATACACTTTAAACATCACTCAGAGCCTACGTTAGAGCTGCGAAGACTGTATTAAAAAAAACAGCATTCTGCGCACTCATCTTTGTATAACTACTGCGAGAAAGTTTTGTATCTCGTAAGTATTATTACTTATATAGCTATAGCGAGCGAGTGTAAATCTTGTCAAAAAAAACATCGCGACGACGACAATCCGTTCATAATATCGAATTCCGAACATGTCGCCGTTTACAAAAAGTTGGCTATATACTTTGTGCGAGTAAAGCAAGAGCAAGTTTCATACGATCTGTTCAGTCGAGAGTCAACTTCAACTTGGAAATCTTTTTCTACGTGCAGCATTTTGTACGAATTGAGCGTAAACTATTTGTAAACTGTTGTTTCGCCTCAGAAATGCTGACGAATGAAACTATATACCATCTATAGGTAGGTACAGATCGCATGAGAAGTAATTGCACTCGTTATAGGACGTGATTCGAATATCGGCTTCGGTTTCGTTTGTTCGACCCATAGCATAATACGTATCAATATCGTGGTGGGTTTGTTTCTCTCTAAAGATTGTAACGTTTATCGCCCAAGTATTCTAGAAAACAATAGTAATTTCTGTTTCAGAAAAAAAGAGGGTTTATAAAATTATCACGAAGTTATTTCACTCATATACGAAAGACAGTTCGAGATCAGCGTCAGTTTGCTACGGTTTCAGGGTACCTATACGATGAATGAAAATAATTCTCATTCGTATTAAAAATATTAAAAAATGAAAATGAATGTTACGCAGATCACCGAACAGTTTGCACTGAGTTGCTTACTTGATTTAAAATTCAAGTTTCGATTACAGTAAAGCTAAAATTGGTAACGACTTGAATCCGATACCTATTTTACAGTTCGCTTAAAATTTTCTGATAAACTACCTACGAACATTTTCTCTAACTGAAATTAGTAATCATACCTGAAAACAAAAAGAAATATTGCAAACATTAGAATAATATTCTAGAATACATCAGTACCTCTAGCTATACGATCTACGTGATCTACGAATACTACTAGTAGGTAATATGTAGTACGTAAAGTACGTGGGTAAGTATATTTCAGATAGAAAAACAATAAAACAGATAATGCAACTCGTAAAAGCATCTACAGGAACACAATGAAACTATCACAACACTAATTAAGAAGTTCGACTAAAAACAGAGCAAAATTACTCGTCAGATAGTTGAACGAATCGTTTATACGTACGGTTTCCAACAGATAGTGTTGAACGTTGCACAGATTAAGATCCAGCTTCATAACATCGCAGTTATGATTTCTATTTTGTTCTAATTATTATTTCAAAAAAATAATACATTAATAATTCTTCATGATTTATTCACCTTTTCCAGAATTCATCCCATCATGTCTCAATGAGAGCTGAACAATCCATGGAACAAACTAACAAGCGATGGTGATTGGTGATTAATTTACTATTAACGTAGGTTAGGTACGAGAACAATTCAACGCCGGATTTTCTTCGACTAAAAACAGAGCAAAATTACTTGTTAAACAGTTGAACCACGAATCGTTTATAGGTACGTATGGTTTCCAACAGATAGTGTGGAACGTTGCACAGATCAAGATTCAGCCAGGGATGGTTAGCTAGCCGATAGCCGTTAGCTTTTAGCCGATAGCCGATGCTTTTTACATAATTTTAGCTAGCCAATAGCTTAGCTAATGAGACTTTGTTAGCCGTTAGCTTTAGCTTTAGCCAATGATTCATTGGCTTGGCTAACCATGGCTAATTTTTTTTCCAATTCTGCCCAGTTCCAGCTTCACTTTTTTCAGTTTTTTCCATCGACCATACACAAATAAACCAATATTTTTTGATCAAATTGGTGTTTTTGAACTTTGAAACTTTGAAATCGTTCTTTTCAATGCTAATTTAAAATTTAATTAAAATTGTAATTTTGTGTGGTGTTCCTTCCTATCTTACATTATATTTCTATAGGTACTGAGAACTGTGAAGTAGCACAGTTTAAACAAAACGTTGAAACAATTCAAGAACTATACATTGTAACTTGTAATTTCTAATTTTTCGTATCTTGACGAATTTTTTGATACTTTGTAAATTTCTATTCTCAACGTCTTGCTTTTTGTTTTGGTAGACACGTTTTTTTATTGCGAATAACGATGTAATACTAATAAAAAATTTAAAAACTTGTCAAATGCTGAAATGCAGCGTTTTATCTTTCATTATTCTCAAACAATTTAGAACTGACCATTACTGGTAAATATAAAATCAGTGTGTATGTTACCACGAAAGAGGTCTGAATTAGAGGAGTATTTTGATATGCCGCTTGCACTTCTAATAAATTAGCCGATAGCTAGCCGATAGCTTAGCCAATGACTGCTGGTTAGCCGTTAGCCGTTAGCTTTAGCCAATGGCAGATTTGTTTTAGCTTTAGCCGTTAGCGTTAGCCAATGCGATAGGCTAACCATCCCTGGATTCAGCTCAATAACACCGGTTATGATTAATATTTAATTGTATTTTGTTCTAATTATTTCAAATAAATAGTAGAATGATATTTCTTTATAATTTATTCACCTTTTCTTTGAATTCATCCCGTTATGCCTCAATGAGAGCTGAACGATCTATGAAACAAGCGACGATGATCAATTTACTCTCAACGTAGGACGTAGGTATAGAACAATTCAGCGCCGTTAGTACTAATGAAACCGAATTCTACAACGTAAACATACAATGCATTATATTAATCATTTTTAAAAATATATCAGTACAATATTACAACATCTTGAGTCCATAATAAAGTGAGTTTTAACTCCGGTATCTCCGGTGAGCAAATGAAACCGTAGCAGAATGAGCTAGCTAGTCTCACGTCATTCGTACAAAATATTGTACGGTTATCATCGAATAAATCGACAGATGATTCTTTGAATATCATTCGTATACTTATTAACGTAATATGATTGTAAAAATAATTAAATATAGACAAATATTACAGCTTACCTAGGTGTTTTTTGATAATTTTTCACCAATTCCAACGAGTACTGTTTGATGAATCGAACGATATAGCCACCATCATCGTGTCAGAATCGATCACTGGGCTGAGGATAAACCATCGAATGTCTATTTAATGAATTATTATACTTTTATTGCGATCAATTAACTTCATTTATTAATTAAAATCCGGCAAAATGAGACAGGAAAAAAATTACTCACCTCTTTTCTGAAATAACAATAACATGAGTCACATCAAGCCCGTTCACACTGAAACGCAAGAAAAGAAAATATACATTTTTTTTAATAAATATTATTTAGATTTGAAAAAGAGTCGATGTAGGAACGTAATTATAAATTAGATTTCAGAGTGATTTATTTCGAATTAATAATATTTTATCAAAGTAATTATTTCTAACGAAAAAACATAAAATGTTTCGTTCATGTTTATTGTTTTTGAATGATTGACGTTTAGTGGTGATGCAGCTTTTTAACTAATCAGGGTAGCCATTTTACAAACTAAATAAATATTAAATTATTTTAAATTTTATTTCAGAATCAGAATTAAAATCAGAATGAATTATGTACTGCAGTTCTTATTTTCCAATTTTTCAATAATTATTCTAGCAACGACCAACGAATAGAAATTATTTCTATTTGACTTCGACCTCTCAAATCAATTTATAAGATCGCATCTCAATAAATTATTGAACACTTCAACAGTCATATCGTAAATATTTTTCTTTTCTTTATTTTAAAAACGAGATCAAAATTAAAAATTAAAAGTTCTCCGAAAGTAAAATTCACTAGATAATTGTGGCTTGAATTTACCATTTTGGTGTTGCTTTGATTTTTCAATTATTTTAAGATTAAGAAACAACAGTATAGGTACTCGTTACTCGATGTCGTTAAAAAATGAATTTAAAAATTTAAAAAAAATGATGATCGCTGAAAGTAATGCAATTCAATTTCAATTTATTCAAATCAAATGAGTAAGTTTGTTTCTTCTTTTCGACAGTTTTAATTTTAAACTGAAGGAAAAAATTCAAACTCCGAAAGTGAATAGGTAATTCAAATCAAATAGCATATTGGCAAAATTTTTATTTATTTTTGATTTTGATCAAATAATTTATCCACAAATAATGTAAAGTCAATCAAATGGGGTGATTATAGGAACAAGTCACGCTGTTAATCAAAATCAATCTGATGATGATAGTCAAGTCATCAAGTCAAGTAGGTACCTCTACCTACCTAGTTATTTTTCACAATATTTTACAAGTCATATAACTATTCTGAGATTGAAGTTCCATAAAAAGTGATTTCAGTGAAATTTTAAAAAAAAGGGTGATATGATATTTGATACATGATACTTACCTATTGAAAGGGAGTTATGTTAATTAATGTGTACATATTTTACTTGATAGATTAATGAATAATGATTAATTGAATAGGCAGGTGGTTGATAAAATTTAATATTCATTCGAAAAATGAAAAACACGAAAAACGAGCAGTAAAACTAAAACTGGAAACCAAAAAAAAAAAATGAGAAAACCGAAAATTCCATCATCTTGAAATTTGAAAAAATCCTTAGACAGACCTAATTAAAATTTGAAACTACACTGATCATATGTTTTTTTTTTTCAAATTTCTCTAAAAGTATTAAGTTGTAAGTAGGTACCTATTGAATTTTGTCCTAAATTAAATTAGTCACTAAACATAATATACCAAAAATTGATGAAATTTCAATAAAATTTAACAAAATTGAGCACAGAGCAAACTGTAGAAAACTGAAAACGTCTTACAAAGTAAAATAAAAACACTCAACTAAATGAAATAAAATCTCAAAAAAGTTATTAAAAATTAGGTAGATAGGTAAAAAATCATCTAGTAGGTATTGAAAACGTAAAAAAAGTTTTTGAAACACAGAAAGAGAATCAATTTAGGCCTATGCACAGGAAATTCATTTCAAATTTCAATTTTGATGGAGATTTCCATCCCATAGAGGGCAAATTTTTCAGAATGTAATGTCCAAAATCCAAAATAATAATTTAAAAAAAAAGCTAAATAGCCACTTAGGTTCAGTCTACTTCTCACTTTTTACAGCGTTTTTCTTGGTCAAAGATACCACATTTCGCCTCCAAACGATAACTAACGAGCTAGTTTCTCTTCAAAGAATCCAACTGCTCGAAAAAATTGATAAAAAATTTTTCGTTCAAACGATCCAAGCATGCGAGAAACCTTAATATTTTTGTTTTAATACTATCTCGTCGACAGGGAGTCGTGGCGTACTCCTGTAATCCAAGCTAAGGATGTCTGGTCGCGTCATTAAAGTCAGGAATGCTGCCTCTTCACTTCACCGGGTATTCTAGGCATACTCCGACGAAAAACTCCGAATGGCTCCGAGTGTATTCCCCCCCGATTTACCCGAGTAACCGATTGTCCCGATTAACCGAGAATATATACTCCGAGTAGTAACGACGATTCGACGAGCCCCTCCGACGATTAAAACGACGAACAGAGTGGTTGACCCCCCGCATGTGCGAGTGATGCGCGCGGGGTGGTAGCACCGAGTGGTGTGCGCCCTCTAGGTACTCTCGATCAAAGTAATAATGGCGAGAGTACCACGAAGTATAATCCGATGTAACGAAGTTTAAGGTACACAATCGTGTACCGATTGTTAGCACGAAGCTAAAAGCCCTAGAAACAAATACCCATCCGACGTACGAAGTGAAGAGAAGTTAAAGCTTCTGACCGGCGTTGATCATTTTGATGAAATTTTTCATATCTTAGGTACATACAATAATACACTGTTCAATACTTGAAGCTTAATCGAAGCTCCAAAAATCAGTTTTCTGTGAAAAACTTCTGAAATATCAACTTTCGAGTAAAATGAGCTCAGTGATCATTTCATCTCCTCTCAAATACCTATCAAATGAGCTATCGATCAGCTCCCTAGCCCCAAGGGGAGTGGCGCTATGACCCCACAAAGTTACATGATTTTAATAATTTTATGACTTGGGACTTGGAACATGTTCTAATTTTATTGATCAAATAGAATCAAACTTGCAGAATGGGATTATTTTGGTAGCTAGAGTTGACCCCTGGAATGAGCAGGGGCAAAGTTGAAAATTGCAAAAAGGTCATTTTTTGGAGAGGCATAATATGGCCCCAAATGGATAAAAAGGGTCCAAAATCATAAGTACCATTGGTCACCCCATTGTGATCAACATATCCAAATCTCAGCTTCTGAGGTCATCCCCACTGCTTTTAAGGCAGAAGAACCCGAAAATAGGGGTAAAATAAGGGTGGATGTAGGTAGATACTCAAGAAAATCCAAAAAGTGCCAAAATGTACAGTGGGATGAAATTTCTTCACTTTCTTCTTTTCAAAATTGTTCAATTTGGAAATTTCCCGAGTAAGGGCAGGAAATTCCCACCACCAATTTGAGGGGTAAATCTGTGAATCTCATAAGCAGAAACACACGAAATCTGCAGGAAATCTGGAAACTTTTCGAGTGTTGATGGGAAATTATTCCCTGAAGTTGTTAGGACAAATTTGCGAATATCATGAGCAGAAACTTAATAAGATTCTGCTGGAAATCTGGAAATTTTCCCCAAAATTGATAGAAAACTGTCTCATTTTGTTTTGAAAATTTTTTCTTCGCCAATATTTCGCATAAATTCAACCAAAATATTGAAAGATACCATTCCTGAAACAGGGGAAATATTTTGGAGCGCAGTGGTGCCAATTTTTTGATAATTCATTTCAATTTCAAAAAATTAAAAAAACAGTAGGTAGCCAAAAACTGTCAAACTTTATTCGATTTTTTGAAATTGCCAAAAATTATCAAAATTTAGGCACCACTGCGTTTCAAAATATTTCCCCAGTTTCAGGAATGATATCCTTAAATATTTTGGCTTAGTTACTCGTAAATTTGTGAAATATTTGGCCAAGAAAAAATCATTTTCAAATGACGAATTTATCCAAAAATAAGCGATTTGCAAATGTTTCAATGCTCAGTAGAACCCTAAACGTGGCTTTGGATTTTGACCAAAATAACATTGATCGACGCAGAATCTCAAACTCTTTCATTTGAGACTAGGCCATTTTTCTTAAAACAGGTTGTGTAGCGAGGGGAGCCAAAAATATCACGATTTTTTCAAAAATGTCCCTTCATTGAGGGTTCTAAAGTCTAAATGTCCTCTTTAGAGGCACCTTCGAAGCTAAAAATTTCTTGGGGTAACTTTCAATTCAAAATGAAGATCTCTGCTGAATTTGATCGAAATCAGTCACATTTTTTTGGGGCAACCCACCCTAGTATAAGTACCTTAGCTACCTACCAACAAGTCAAAAATAAGCTGATACTCGTGTACGAATTTTTCAATTTTCCGTAAGTTTAAGGAATTATTGGGATCGTTGGAGGGGGGGGGGGAATGGGAGTACAATGAGGCGCAGACTGGGTCGGTTCTTCTTCTCGGAATCTTTCTCAGGTTCGGATACTTGAATGCGAGAGTTGTACAGTTGATCATTTTTGCTTTTTTGTTCAATTTTGCAAAAATAAGTCAAACTGACAAGAAAAAAATGGAGGGTCATTCCATGCCAAATCGGCGGATTTTTGCACGAGGGGTCTTCGATTTTTTTCAAAATCAGATCATTTGTAGAGGTCATCAAACGATGACGAATGACGCAAACCGGACATTTTTTCGATTTTTTTTCACGGAGCTGTGGCGCTTCAAAGTTCTCCAAAATGGCCGAAAATGGAAAATTTCAGTTGCAAATTGCTCCGGTTGTACGTGGTATAGAATTTTGAACTTTTTTTCAAATTGTAGTACTTTGAGAGGGTAATCGACGAGTGATGTCAAAATCAGTGTTGCAACTTTCAAAAACCTAAAAAAATCGATTTTAAAACTTATAATTTAAATATAACCACGATCTCGGCGAGTAAAAATTCTGAAAAAATTCTCAGTTTTAGTCCTTTTTATGTAGAATAACATATCAAAAAATTAGACTGGCATCTTTTTTCATTTTCGAGAAAAAAAAATTACAGAAACCTAAAAAATGAAAATTTTTGCATTTTTGAAATATTTTACCAATGTGTAGACGATAATGTGAAAAAAATCCCTCTCCTCCCATTTGTCAACGAATTGACATTTTTCGTGCTATAAATTTTTATTTCAAGAGTGAAATTAATGCATTTTTCGTCAATTTGTCGACAAATTGGGGGGAGGGGGATTTTTTTCACATTATCGTCTACACATTGGTAAAATATTTCAAAAATGCAAAAATTTTCATTTTTTAGGTTTCGGATGGTACTTTTGCAGCAATTGTAAAACTTGTAATTTTTTTTTCTCGAAAATGAAAAAAGATGCCAGTCTAATTTTTTGATATGTTATTCTACATAAAAAGGACTAAAACTGAGAATTTTTTCAGAATTTTTACTCGCCGAGATCGTGGTTATATTTAAATTATAAGTTTTAAAATCGATTTTTTTAGGTTTTTGAAAGTTGCAACACTGATTTTGACATCACTCGTCGATTACCCTCTCAAAGTACTACAATTTGAAAAAAAGTTCAAAATTCTATACCACGTACAACCGTGTACGGAGAATCGAACAATAACGATAACTCCTGACTAAACAGAATATTAATTTCGTCGTACATACGACAAACAGAATGACAACTTTAATAAAATAAAGAAATATTTATTTTATTCGGTCATTGACCCGAGAATGGATCGATGAACCAAAACAAAAATTAGACTGGAGCAAAAGCTCGAACTACTTTACATTACGAAGACAAAATCAATATTAAACGCGACAATTTACGAAACATAACGATTACAACGAACAATCGAATACATATTTGATAGCCAACAATTTCAACGAAATTTCTAACAATTTAACTCGACTAAATAGCCACGTATTTACATTACGCGATTTTACGTAACCGAAATTTATTTTTATTTAAAATAAAAAACAAAAGTTACCGAACACTTTTCGATACGTTACGGTTACAAGACCAATTTTGCCAACACCCCACCATAAAAATATTTTCCCTAACACGCGTACCACTTAATAAAACGTAAAACTTGTTGCTTCTTATCATTACCGGTGTTTGTAAACACTACGATTAAAAATATTTTTACAACAAAATTTTAACTTAAATTCTACTTAAAATCGACTCGAACACAATTATTAAACGCGATATAATATTTTACACAAACGTTCGAACACCGTACGGGTAGTGGCTTTCGTTAATAAATCAGCCAGTTGATCTATCGATGAAACTTTTTGTAGATAGATCACATTTTTAAGAATCAGATCGCGAATATGGTGATAACTAACATCTATATGTCTGGTACGTTTTGATTCGACCGTGTTCGCTACGGCAATCGCTGCATTAGAATCGCAATACACCGGAACGGTGTCAATACGAACTTCTAATTCAACGAACAAATTTCGCCAAGCCAAGACTTCCTTTCCAGACGTACTTAACGCGACATATTCAGCCTCACACGACGAAAGACTTACACAATTTTGTTTCTTGACTACCCAGTCAATTACATTGCCATAGTGCAATATGAAAATTCCAGACGTTGACTTTCTATCTAAACAATCACCAGCGAAATCTGAATCTACGTAAACTCTTACAGAGTGTTTATCGACGAATTCAGGTATTACGTAGGTAAGTTTCACGTTTAACGTACTACGTAAATACCTTAATATACGCTTGCTGTATTCGAACAGCTCCTTATTTGCCAAGTGCTGGTATCTGCTTAGAAAGTTTACAGCAAAAGCAATATCAGGACGTGTTCCCCTTGCTATGTAACTTAAACTTCCTAAGAGACCACGCACTTTGGTTTCATAACTTTTATCGAGCTTGAGATTAGTTATCTTCAAGTTCGGTTCGATTGGAGTTGAGATACTGTTCGAATTAGACAGCCCGTATTCACTAACTAACTGTTCTATGTAAGAATTCTGATGAATTTCTAACTGATTTTTACTACGACTAATTTCCATGCCGATAAACTTCTTGCATTGTTCCAGGTCTCTAATTCCAAAACGTTCATTCAGACTCTTAACCAACCACTCGATAAGACGATCATCACATCCTGTGATAAGAAAATCGTCGACGTAGACTACGAACACACACCGAAGCGGATTTTCCGAATCATAGTAAACACATGGATCTACTTTGCTTCTGGAAAAACCCAACGACAATAGGTACGAGTTTAGTTTAGCGTTCCAGGACTTCGGACTTGTTTTGAGACCGTATAACGATCTCTTCAAAACGTATACTACTCCTTTCTCTTCGTTAGTCCCTTTAGGTGGATTGAACATGACATTACGATTTATGTCACCGTTCAAGAACGCTGTGTCAACATCCAATTGGCGTAATTGCCAACGATTTACTACCGCAAGATTTAGCATCGATCGAATGATCGGTTGGTTTGGGGTTGGCGCGTATATTTCATCTAACTCGTAAAAATGACTATCTTTAAAACCACGTAAAACCAATCGCACTTTATACTTCACCCCACCATTCGAGTTGATTTTCTTTTTCAATACCCATTTACTATCTACCTTCGAATAATTCTCACCTTTTACGCTACTTTCAGATACCGGATACCAAACGTCTTTTACTTTCATCGCTTTCAACTCTTCGTCTATTGCTACCTTCCAGTACTTCGCTTCTGGACCATTCAGAGCTTGTTCGTACGATAAATCATCGACGCTAGCCAATGCAAAATCAGCAAAATCGTCGGATCGATCGTCGGTAGCTGAAGTATCAATCATACTACGATCAACGTGAATTTCACCGCTACGTTCGGCTTCGCTCAACTCATCTGGGTTTACCCAAGATGAGCACCCAGGAGCTGGCTCCACTGAACTACGTATTTCACTTTGAAACGTAGGTACGATCTCTACGTCGCTAACACTAACTGTTACCGATGTTTTTAACAAATGATCGTTGATGATATCGTGTATCTTACGCGTTTCATCAACTTCTACGCAACTCGAATTTGTGAATTTATTTCGTAAAACATCGTACAATACATAACCTGTCTCTGTAAAACCTAACAACACCATATCTATCGACTTCTCATCGGTTTTCTTTCTCTTTTCAGGTGGTACCAGAACTCGTGCAACGCTTCCAAACAATCTCACTCTCGATAAATCCGGCTTTCTACGATTCCACAGCTCGTACGGTGACAAATCGTGCAAGGCAGAATGCGGTAAACGATTGTACACGTAGTTCGCTGTGTATGCAGCGTAAAGCCAGAATTTATTCGCTAAACCTCCTTCGTACAACAGAGCTCGCATTTTTTCTTGGATGGTTCGAAAGAAACGTTCGACGGTGCCATTATGCTGCTTCTCATACGGCTCACTGTTCTGCATAGATATGCCCTTTTCGTCGACAAACTCTTTAAAGGTACCTCCGATAAATTCACTAGCGTTATCGCACCTGATACGCTTTACTTTCGTATTCCACAACGTTTCACTAATATTGACATACTTTTTTAGGTAGGTACCTACTTCGGCTTTACTTCTCATTCCGAACGTTACTCCCCATCTCGTACAGTCATCTACGAAGCCAATCAAATATCGCTCGCCTTCTAGTCCTTCTGTAATAGGACCCATTACGTCAATATGAACAAGATCGAGCGGGTTCGGATACCTATACCTACTTGAATCGTAGGTATGTTTCTTTTGTTTTGCTTTACAGCAAATTTGACACTGATTGAAAGGTGGGCAATCACATCCACGTAACTCAGGGATCTTATCTAGTACCGTTTTGCTCGTATGAGCCAACCTACGATGCCAGATGTCACCTTCACCTTTTAACCTATTTACTTTCTTTTTATTTTTCAAATTTATATCACTGTCACTGCACGTACTGGTATTTCCCATACCTACACTTGAAACATTCGAGTTTCCAATTCCAGAATCATTACCTATCGTCGCCGAAGCATTACCTACATTTGTCGAGTCGCTAACATCATTAGAAATCAACGCAGATGAATAATTGGAACAAGAGTACAACATAGGAGGTATATTAATCATAAATTGAATCGTGTATAATCCATTATCATTAAGCATTAATTTAGACACTAAATTTCCCGCAGGATCGACCAAACGAGGATCTTCGTCGAAGAAGAAACGATAACCGTTCGCTACGATTTTCGACACGGACAGAAGACTAAATGAAAAAGTAGGTACGAAAAATACTTCATTTAACCAATAGACGTTTCTGTCATTGGCTAAAACTCTCAATCGACCAACTCCTTCTTTCATCAGGGATACCTCCCGATGAGCGGATTGTAGAGTTTCCTGTACTTTCCTCTCATCGTGCAGTATCCCAGGATGCTTCAGAAAATGCGACGTCGCACCACTATCGACGACAAACGTGATAAAATCGACGCCGTCGTCGTCGTTTGTCTCGACATACGCATTTTCTTCACCGAGATTCAGTGCAGTCGAGTCGCCTAAAAAATAATTCGACCCTATATTCACGTTACGCGACGTACCGAAGTTAGATATCGCAACACTGTCACCGAAATTACTACAACCGAACCTATCTTTCATGAATTCATCTACGATATTACACCTACGACCTTCATCTAACGAAAAATTTTCTTTTTTTTCAGGTGTCGATGAATAAAGACCTAACGCAATAGACTGACGAGGACCTGACGAACCGGACGAACCTGCAGTACCAGACGTACCCGACGTACCACTCGACGAACCGTTACCACCATTATTACGCGACAAATCACCGTTTTGAGGGCAGTTTCGACCGATATGCCCTGTCAGATTGCAACAATAGCAAACGATACTTCCCCGAGGGTTGGTATCGTTCCTAAAGTTCCCTCCGGCGGATCGACAAGACTTGGCCATATGGCCCCGTTTATGACACTTATAACAGGTACGATCCTTGGCTTGAACGAAGCCATTATTACCACTACGATCACCGTTATTACCGTTTGACGAATTACCGGACGAGTTCGAATTATTATTACTACGATTACGCGGTTTTTTACGATTATTATTACGATTAACATTATTACCGGATTGATCAGATGCGGCCATCGCGGACCCAGTACTTGTCGAACCTTTCGAAGTCGAGGAGTTCTTCGAGGCATCTTCCAAACTCAAAAGCAACGATGAAATTACTTTTGGATTGGGATCTCCAGCTGTAACGTGGACTAATCCTCGAGCAGTCATACGCACTGACTCATACCTGGGGGAATTCCCCAAGGCATTGATCAGATACGTATAGATCTCCGAAGGGGTTAACTTCACGTCCAGACTCTCCATATCGTTAACTAACGTATAAAATGCCTCTAGGAACTCCTTCGGACTCTTGTACATATCGATGACAATCTTCGAAATACGGGTACGACAGTCGATGATTGCTGCTTGGTTTTCCGCCTGGTACAAGGAGTTGAGCTCCGTCCAGAATACGTACGGATCCTCTGTCTCCTTGACCAGTCGGAAAACGTTCTCAGCTACGTGCCTAATTAAAATTTCGAGAGCTTTCGCTTTTTTACGCGGCGATAACGTATTTACTTGAAGGATCGCGGTTTGAAGTCCTTTAGCCGAAAGAATTACTTTGATTTTTCTCTTCCAGGACACGAAGCCCGTACCGCGAAAGACCATCGACTCCATTACACGATTATCACTGGCACCTAACATACTACCAGACGAACTACTCGAATCGGATTCTACAGCTACTTCGTCGGACTCGTCGTCGTCGTCGCTACTTTCACTAACGTCGCTCGGATCGTCGGATGGACCAGGAGGTGGAGGAGGTGGAGGACCAGATGACGGATTAGACGGAGGAGGAACGGAGTCAACAGGGATCGTTGGATCGTCAGATGTCGAATCACCAAAACCTGCTGAACTTGGACCAGCTTCCGAATCGCCGGATGACTCAGATACGTGCTGTAACGTTACTTTACTTTTACCTTTCGACTTCGGTATACTTTGTTCTGATTTTTCTTTTTCAGAAAAACCACGAAACTCAGCGCTCGATTTACGCTTATCTGAACTACTATCGTCGTCGTCTACGTTGACCGATTTTCCTGACCGCAAATAGGACAGGACTGTCGACATTTACTTCGTCGAACACTACACGAACCAATACGCTGAAGCTACACAAGCCAGAAAATTCCACACAGGACGTCGAATTGCGAAACAGAGCTTTCACAAACTACGCTCTACGCTACCATGTACGGAGAATCGAACAATAACGATAACTCCTGACTAAACAGAATATTAATTTCGTCGTACATATGACAAACAGAATGACAACTTTAATAAAATAAAGAAATATTTATTTTATTCGGTCATTGACCCGAGAATGGATCGATGAACCAAAACAAAAATTAGACTGGAGCAAAATTACATTACGAAGACAAAATCAATATTAAACGCGACAATTTACGAAACATAACGATTACAACGAACAATCGAATACATATTTGATAGCCAACAATTTCAACGAAATTTCTAACAATTTAACTCGACTAAATAGCCACGTATTTACATTACGCGATTTTACGTAACCGAAATTTATTTTTATTTAAAATAAAAAACAAAAGTTACCGAACACTTTTCGATACGTTACGGTTACAAGACCAATTTTGCCAACAAACCGGAGCAATTTGCAACTGAAATTTTCCATTTTCGGCCATTTTGGAGAACTTTGAAGCGCCACAGCTCCGTGAAAAAAAATCGAAAAAATGTCCGGTTTGCGTCATTCGTCATCGTTTGATGACCTCTACAAATGATCTGATTTTGAAAAAAATCGAAGACCCCTCGTGCAAAAATCCGCCGATTTGGCATGGAATGACCCGGAGTTTTTTGGGAAGGAGGGGGGGGGGGTTGACTGAAAATTTGCCGACTAGTATGAGAAAAAAATAACAATTTTGTCGAATATTTATGGAAGTTTCAGACAAAGATTTTTTTTTTGAGCGAAGCAAGGGCAAAAGCTTTCGAAAATTTAAGTTTCGAGAGGTAAAAAACAATGTTTGAACATTAAAAAAAAAATTTTATCTAAAATTTTAGAATTTGAATGATGAGATTTAAAGAATTTTAATTTTGAAAATGAAAAGCAAACAGACCCGAGTGAAGCGAGGACAAAAGCCTGTTTTGAGAAGTAAAAAAATCAAATTTTTTCAGGTGAAAATGATGTTTTTTGGCTTTAAACATTTCTTAAAATTTGAATGATGTATTTTTGTGAAATTTCAAACTGAAAAAAAAAACCACTGGAGTCCAAACGAAGCGAGGGCAAAAGTTTTAAAAAAAAACTTTAGAATTTAAATATTACATATACCTAAGTACATACTTGAAAATGCCAATTATTTTAAAATACATAAAAGAAAACCAAACAGGCCCGAGCGAAGCAAAGGCAAAAGTTTGCAAAAATTCATGTTTAGAGAAAGTGAAAATAGTATACTTAAAAAAGTATGACACAAAAGTAGTGTTCGGTTCGGTGGCTTTTATTTCTAAGTGGAAAGAACTAGCGAGATGAATGAAGCGGCGTTCAGTAGGGAAAAATAAGGGCTTTCAAAAGTGACCTTTACAATTTCAGGCCCATGCACAGGGTGTCCATAAATTGAAAAACCGGTTTGGTCAAAAAATTCAGACTGGTTTTTATTGGCGCAATGTATTCTACACACAGTGGTGACAAAAACGTGACATAAATTTTAGCAACCAGTTTTGGAAAATCACCCGAAAAATTGTAGATACAGAAAAAAGCTTGAAACAAAAGTTGTAGAGCGTGAAAAATTGAACCATTTTCGATGATCGGATTTTGAAACCGGTTCATTAATATGCAACCAGTTGACAAAAAATACCCAAAAATTGTAGATAGAGAAAAAAGCTTGAAACAAAAACAAAAGTTGTAGAGCATGAAAAATTACACAATTCTGTTCAATCACATCTTGAAACCGGTTCATTGGTTTGCATTTAGCAATCAGGTTTTGAAAATCACCTAGAAATTTAAAATACAGAAAAAAGCTTGAGACATAAGTTGTTGAGCGTGAAAAATTGAACTAGTTTTGCAGATTGGATTTAGAAACCGGTTAATTAAATCGCAGCCAGGTGTCGAAAATTACTCAAAAATTAGAGACTGAGAAAAAAGTCTGATACAAAAGTTGTCTTGTGTGAAAAATTGAACTATTTTCACTGATCAAATTTTGAAACCGGTTCATCAATTCGCAGCAAGCCATCGAAAGTTACCTGGTTGCAAATTAATTAGCCATTTTCAAAATCAGATCAGTGAAAATAGTTCAATTTTTCACACTCGACAACTTTTGTTTCAAAGTTTCTCCCTCCACCTCCAATTTTTAGGTGATTGCCAAAAACTGGTTGCTAAATGCGAACCAATAAACCGGTTTCAAAATGTGATTAGACAGAATTGTGTAATTTTTCACGCTCTATAACTTTTGTTTCTAGGTTTTTTTTCTATCTACAATTTTTGGGTATTTTTTGTTAACTGGTTGCAAATTAATGAACCGGTTTCAAAAAAATTCATACATATCATATTTTTATCACCTTAATGTGTAGAATACATTGCGCCAATAAAAACTGGTTTGGAATTTTTTGACCAAACCGGATTTTCAATTTGTGGACACCCTGTGCATGGACCTGAAATTTTCAAGGTCGCTTTTGAAAGCTCTTATTTTTCCCTACTCAACGCCGCTTCATTCATCTCGCTAGCTCTTTCCACTTAGAAATAAAAGCCACCGAGCACTACTTTTGTGTCATACTGTATTTTTGGTCTAAACATGGTCCCAGGGGGCTTTTTGGTGTCTTGAAGCCCCTGACAATGACGATCTCCAGTCAACATCATAGGTCAGTCCACCCCTGATAGTCCGGAATATGACAATAGGAGTAATTGCACCCCCCCCCCCGCCGATCCTCCGGGACAACTTTTTTCTTAAAGGGGACATCCTAAGGAACATTTTAAAGCAAACTTTCTCAAAAAAAAGTTGGCCTTACTTACAAAATGGCGGCCATTTTGATTGACAGGTCAGCCGAAGTCGCAGATTTTGCGTTTCAAAATAGGACTTGCACGAAATTTTTCAAATCTTACAAAAGTAGATCCAAAGATCATGCAAAAATTTATCACCTGTCAAAATTTCAAGTGCTAAAGTGCGTTTTTCGAATTTTGGTGAATTTTTGAAAATCAAATTCAGGCCAAAAATGAGGGAAAAAACCAAAATTTTACCAAATTGACCGAGAAAGCTGAAATTTGGGATATGCCCTATTTTCGACATGCCAAATCGATTGGAAACGGTTTCAACTCGTTTTGAGCAGTTCTGGAGCCTCCAGCAGATTTTTAAAACTCGAAATTCCCACAAAATTCCATCAAATTGGAGTTGTAAAGCTAAAATTTATTCTAAAAACTAATTTCATACGCTACGAAGTACTGCAGGTGAATTTCAAGTCATTTTGGACTTTTTGAAAATTCCTGAAGCCTCCAGCAGATTTTTGAAAGTTCAAATACCCACAAAAATTCATCAAATGGAGATGGAAAGCTGAAATATTTACTCTACACTCCAATTTTAACACCCTCTGAAGACGACTTCAGGTGAGTTCAAGTCATCTTAGAGCCTCAAGCGACTTTTTGAAAATTACTGGAGCCTTCAGTAGATTTTTGAAACTTGAAATTTCCCCAAAATTTCATCAAACTGAGATGGAGAGTCGAAATTCATTCTGCAAACTTATTTCAATACGCTACGAAGTTGACAGCTGGTGGATTTCAAGTCGTTTTGGAGCCTCCAGCGACTTTTTTGAAAATTACTGGAGCCTCCAGTAGATTTTTGAAACTCGAAATTTCCCCAAAATTTCATCAAACTGAGATGGAGAGTCGAAATTCATCCTGCAAACTTATTTCAATACGCTACGAAGTTGACAGCTGGTGGATTTCAAATCGTTTTGGAGCCTCCAGCGACTTTTTGGAAGGTTGTATGGCGTTTTTTTGGAGAATTGAAATTTCCTAAAAGTAGCTGGACGCTTTAAAACCATTTGAAACCACCATGTAGTCTGCGAAGTAAATTTCAGCTTGCCAATTCCATTTGATATATTAATGTTGCGGGAATTTCAAAGTTCCAAAAATCTACTGGCGGCTCCAGTAACTCTCAAAAAAGTCGCTAGAGGCTCTAAAATGACTTGAGCTCACCTGAAGTCGTCTTCAGAGGGTGTTAAAATTGCAGTGTAGAGTAAATTTCAGCTTTCCATCTCCATTTGATGAAATTTTGTGGGAATTTAAAGTTTCAAAAATCTGCTGGAGGGTTCAGGAATTTTCAAAAAGTCGCTGGAGGCTCCAAAATGACTTGAAATTTACCTGCAGTACTACGTAGCGTATTGAAACTAGTTTTTAGAATACATTTCAGCTTTACAACTCCAATTTGATGGAATTTTGTGGGAATTTCGAGTTTCAAAAATCTGCTGGAGGCTCCAGAACTGCTCAAAACAGGTTGAAACCGTTTCCAATCGATTTGGCATGTCGAAAATGGGGTATATCCCAAATTTCAGCTTTCTTGGTCAATTTGGTAAAATTTTGATTTTTTTCCCTCATTTTTGGCGTAAATTCGATTTTCAAAAATTCACCACAAATCGAAAAACGCACTTTATCACTCGAAATTTTGACAGGTGATAAATGTTTGCATGATCTTTGGATCTACCTTTGTAAGGTTTGAAAAATTTCGTGCAAGTCCCTATATTGAAACGCAAAATCTGCGATTTTGGCTGACCTGTCAATTCAAAATGGCCGCCATTTTGTAAGTAAGGCCAACTTTTTTTGGGCAAGTTTGCTTTAAAATGTTCCTTAGTATGTCCCCTTTAAGAAAAAAGTTGTCCCGGAGGATCGGCGGGGGGGGTGCAATTACTCCTATTGTCATATGCCGGACTATGAAGGACATGAGCCAAAATTCAGAATTGTAAAATTTTAATTCCCAAGTATATTCTGAATTTTTCAACAAAATTTCAATTTCAAGGTTTGTTTTTAGCACAAAAAAGATTTTTTAACCCTTGAAGTACTCCAAAATATCGTTGTGTACTGATGCTGCGTTTTTGTAAACTTTTTAATTACGTAGGTAACTCAAAATCATCAATTTTCTGTTCCATACTCGTATAGAGAGACAACGGATGGCGAATTTCCCCGATACTTGACATCCTAAAAACGAAGTTGAAGAAACATTATAGTTTATTGTAATAAACCTATGAATTTTAGATTTAACACATACGCCCATCAATAAAACAATTTCTTTGTAAACACATAGGTACCTAAATGTAACAGTAACCTATATTTAGCAATACAAGTACCTACTCTATAAGTTTAAAATAATATCATTACGTATCTCATTAGGTACCGACGATTAATTTGTTTTCAAATGATAACAACGCCAAAATACATATGATTAACATACACCAATTTCTGGAAAAAAATCTAACCGAAGGTAGTGTAATAATCTCATAAGCGTAATATTTATGATGTTATTAAATTCGCTTCGTAAAAGTAAATCACGGTTCCGCCCATCGATAACACATAGGCCTTGTTCGAATTCGGGAAACTATCAATGAATCATTGGCTTTGATAGCTGAAATTTTATGATTTTATTACTTGAGGTAAATAATGTATTATACACGAAAACACTTTCTATGTAAACTAGGTATACTGGCAAAATTTGTATAAAATGACTTTTCGCCCCGAGACATTTCACAGTCACTCGAAAATCTCTCAAAGTGAACGTTAGGTACCTACCTATACCTATTTTCTCAATTTTTTCAACAAAATTTACCTTCAACTACTCGTAGTTCGTCGTCATGTCGAAGTTATTCGGTTCTTTGTTAATTTTCTCGCTCGTTTTGATTCACGAAAACGATGCATTCCGTGGAAGAAATTCGTTCGAAGATAGAGTAAGAAACTGCGAAAGGCTATGCGGATGGCCCCGTCTTCCTCAGTTACCACCGAGACCAACTTTACCTGCGGCTTTTCCAACGTTACCTGCAGCTTTTCCAACGCTACCTGCAGATTTCCCAACATTGCCTGCAGGTTTTCCAACATTGCCTCCTGCACGTCCTTTTGGCCCATCGAGAAATGATAATAAGAAATGTCTGGTTCTTCTCGATCACAACAATGCTACGATTACTTTGTGCGGGGCACACTGTTTGGAATCGACTAGTAAACGAGGTAAGATTTAATGATACCTACTCATCGTACATTGAAAATTTCTTTCTATTGCAAAAAATCTATTTTTAATTAGACTTCGAATTTTTTCATTCGTTTTTGTCTTCTTTTTCCAAAATTTGAATTTTTTTCACTTTTTAAAAATTTTAGAAATAGGATGATTTTGACTTGAACAAATTTTGACTCAATCTCCTCCTCTCCAAAATTTTAACACATGAGAGTAGGTATCTTTTTTGATCAAATTTTCTGAAAAAATGTCCTCATGAAGTTCTGGTTTTCGTCCAAATAGGAAAATTTTAGATTCGATAGGTTTTGATCCTCCCCCCTCCCCCAATATGTTGAAACTTTTCTATCAAAAGTTCAACTTTTCCCCACATTTTCAAAAAAAAAATTGGTGGTTCCATTTTTTAAATCCGGCTTTAAAATTTCCCATTTAATTTGCCTTTTTTCAAAATTTTGATTTCTTTTATTTCTTTTTATTTTTTTGAAAATTGAATAATTTTAATATGAAAAATATATTTTAAATTGAGAAAATGTTGGCCCAAACCTCACCTTTTCAAAACTTGAGACATGAGATTACATTTTTTTGATTCTTCTCTATTTTTTTTAGAACTTTTAATTTTTTTTTTCATTCTTTCCAGTTTTATTTGATTTTTTTTACAAATTATTCTTCCCCTTCACTTCTTTTTCTTCCAAAAAAAAACGATACATTTGAAAAAATATATCTATTGATAATTACATTTCTAGTCTTTGTTCAAATTGACAATTTGATGAATGCTAAAATTTTTAATAATTATTTTTTTGAATTTGGCGCCCAAAATCACTGCTAAAAAGGGAAATATTCAAACTAGCAATCTTGGAACTGGACGAAACCAAGTTAGATCGAAAGAGCATGTTCTTAAATCTTCGTAACTAAAATTTCAGATGCTCAAGTTCATTTTTTGATTTTTGGTAAACTTTTGAAATAAAAGAAGCTATGCTTTGAGAGCGATTTTCAAACTTCCCAAATTTTAATAGGTTCGAGAAGTTCATTTTTGGACTTTCGAACAAATTTTTGAAAATTTACAAAATTCGAAAAAGCTATTTGATAGGTGATTCTTATTTTTCATGAAATATTAATTTTTTCCATCAAAATGAACCAACGAGAATAATTCTTTCAATTCAACTCCCACACGTCAACAAATAATACTAGCTTTAGGCCATTCTGTTGCCTGAGGCGATTTTCCAATTTTCTCCAAGAATTTCAAATCGCTCTGGAGGGGCTAAAAATTAAATTTAGCTCCTCTATGACTCTAGTGGATGCTTATTGAGTCCCCTTTTAATTCCAGTAGAGCCAGGTTATAAAAGTGAATTTTTGACCATTTGTTGCAAATTCTTGAAAAAAGGCGAATGAAATCAAATTTTCAAAAAAGGTTTATAACGAGTGATATTTTTGGGGGGGGAGGGGGATATCATCTGGTGGATTTAAAAGATCACTCGACTCGAAAACAATCGCAATTTAACTTTATTGGAGCTTCCGGCGATTTTTTTCAATGGAAGGGTCAAAAATGAAATTTAGCACTTATAACTTTGGCCAGTGCTTTTTGAGCACCCTCTCAATCGTTTTGGGTGCTCGCCTCGAAATTCCAGCAAGGCCATTTCAGAAATGAATTTTTGACCAATGTTTGCAAATTTTCAGAGATGGTGAAAACAAAAATTCAAACATTTTAACAAAGAATTTAGCGAGCAGTCTTTTCGTCGAGACGTCTTTTGGTGATTTTTGATGCTTGAAAATATGACAACCCTGATTTTCATCATATTTCAAAATATCGATTTTATGGACCCACAAGTTGGCAAAAGTTTCAAAAGTGTCCCATTTGTGAATTTCAAGTCGACCTCACCCAAAATTTACAATATCCTTATTTTTCTCATCGATTTTGAGCACTCTAACCTCATCTCTCCTGCAAATGACCTTTGAGAACCGCAGTTCGACACGCCGCCATTCGTCATCTTTCAAACAAGGTCTAAAGTTATCCATATAAAAAATATTTTATGAAATCACCAACCCCCAATTGCAAAAAACTCGACGATTTGACGTACTTACTTAGAATGACCCCGTAGATTATATTTTATGTAATTTTAAGAGTTTGACTTTTCATGAAAAAATCCTGATTCATGAAAGAATTCAGTTTTTATGTTCAATTATTCGCTTGCTATGACTAAAAATTATACCATTAGAGTACCTATTTTCAAATTTCGTGTTTGATGTTTTCAACAGAAACACTGGGAAGAACAGTCGATTGTGAATGCCGAAATCGTCAATGTATCCCTTCAAACGATCAGCCGACAACTACACCTGCTGCGACAACTCCAATTTCAACCACACCAACTCCCGCAAGTACAGGTCCAACCACACCAGCTTCCACAACTCCATCTTCAACCCCTCCATCATCTTCAACTCCTCCATCTTCAACTACTCCATCTTCAACCCCATCTCCAGCACCTTAATAAGGCGTAAAAAGCTTTAAAATGAATCATTATTTCATCCTTAAAGAATAAAGATGTTGGAAATTTTCAAGATTTAGATTAAGTGGGCTACTTATTTATCTAATAATTTTCCATTTTTTCCCTTTATTTTCAATCTTTAAGGTATAGTATATAATTTTTCTCTTTAAAAACAAAAAAAAAAAAAAAAACTATTTCATGAATGTTGCATTTGTTACTTACAATTAATAAATGATCGTATCCAATTAAATATGTGTCATTATTTCAGCTCACTCACTAGAGTGAGTCGTTTTTCAGCTTTTTTCGAATTTTGATAGATGTTGGCAAAAAAATCATTGCCAAATGACCTCAATATTAAGACCCAATATGAAAAATTTCAAATTTTTTCGTCAACGTTTGACTCACCTGGCTCGAGTTCAATTTCAAATATTTTTCCTTTGCACATAATGAATTCAATTTCGAATATTCATCCAGTTATAAACCCCCTCTGGTAAAGGAGGTGGTGTCACATTTTAGTATTGTGTTGGTACGAGTGAATTTGCCTCGGGTATTCCCAGCCTCCCAGATACTACGAGTAAAATAGGTGAAGTACCAACAATGTAATTGTGCAAATAAAAAATTTATAAAATTGTATTTCACAAAAACGTAACGTTTTACATACTTATATTTTAACATGGAAAAAAAGTACAAAAAAAACAAAGAACAAAAATTTTCCAAGTTTTTGCAGAACATTCTAATCCTTTGATTTGATTGAATCAATTTTAAATCAATTATCTAAATTTTTCAAAATTATATTGCATCAAGTTTTTTTTTCGAAATTAGAATGAACAGTTTTCTAAGGCAATATGTATATCGCAACAGAGTGTCTGGTTTATGAATGATAAAGGCAACTAATGTGCCGAAACGTTCGGTTTATGATTCAAGTAGCCATATTTTTGTTCAAAGTAAATGTTCCACGTGGCGGAATATTTATACTCGTATCATTTTTGTATTGATATACGAGTACGAGGAGAAAAACTACTGTTTTGATACTGTTTTGAAACGAAAACAAATTTGAATATGAATCGTTTTTGATGCAGTGTTGAGGCAATAATGAAACCGTTTTCCAAAGATAGTATCAAAACTGTACAGAAACCATTTTGATACTATCTTTGGAAAACGGTTTCATTATTGCCTCAATACTGCATCAAACACGATTCATATTTAAAAAAAAAAATCCGTTTCAAAACAGTATCAGAACAGTAATTTTTCTCCTTGTATCAAATTGGTATCAATTTCCGAGATCGGGATGTTATATCGAAATAAATGCCTAAATAATTTGGTCATGTGTACCATTTTCTTTCAATATTTCGCCTCATGTGTAATAATTCTTCTCTTTTTAAAATGAAATGAGAGATGAAATGACAAGTTTACCAATTGATAAGGTACCTACAAATAAATACCTATTAAAAATTGTTATTTTCCTTTTTGAATTTTTTGAAGTTTCAAAATGGAATTTTCTGGTTTAGGAAAGGGATAAAAAAATAGCTGAGTGATGCGAGTGAAAAAACATTCAAAAATTCAAGAGGTGAAAAACGATGTGTTTTTCAGAAATTTGTTCATTTTTTTGGCTTCAAAATTTTGGAATTTAAATGTCAAGTTTTTAAAAATTTTAATTTTGAAAAAAAAAACGAAAATTTGTATTTCCAGAAGTGAAAAACCAAATAGGGCACAAATCAAGCTGAAATTTTGTTCAAATATACTTTGAAAATCGTAGAAGTGCCTCTTGATATACATATGTACATCTATCCCAGCTCTGGTTTAGTTGTACTTTTAATAAATATACTCATCATTTTTTCAAAATAGGTCATTTTTCATTTTCAGCATCTTTAGACTCAGCTCACGCTTGATGCAATTGGGCTACAAAGCTCTCCTTTTGATATTTTGGGTCAATTTTGAGAGTTTTTGGGGCCCAAAAACTGAAAAGGGAGGTGCCGGGTCAATTTTGTAGTGGTCAATAAATCACAGCTAAGTATATTCGAAATTTCATCAAAATTGGTTTGGCCAATCCTTCGAACTTGAGTGGGTGTTGAACAAGAATTTTGCCAAAATGACGAAAAACAAGTTAGGTAAGGTACTTGAAACTTCGCGAATTTTTATCGTACAAAAACTATTCTTATACATATATTCTGAAAGGTCTTTGAAAAATAAGAAAATAAGTCTTCTTGCGGTTTTTTGAATAAACGCATAGTTTTTGAGAAAATCGCGTTTGAAACTCGCGAAAGAGCGCGCTTTATTAAATACAGTAGTGTTACAGAATGTAACTCCTCGGATGTTGCCGGCCACTCACAGTTTACTTGTTTCATGATGCGCTGGAAACCGAGGGAGGGTGGGGTGGCAACGCTAGCACGTCGCCTTACTGGGTTAAATTATTTGGGTCAAATTGGTTACCATCATACCAGTATTTCAGAGAATCCATGATGAGTTCATCGTGGAGTCCCTGAAATACTGGTATGATGGTTACCACTTTGACCCAAATAATAACTCTCATCGGATATTTAACTCAGTATCAACCTTCTCTAGCATACTTACCAAACAAAAGATTTGATTGCTACTGGATTAAAACAAGTTTGATGGATCCCATTCCCGAAGCGACACATTCTTTGCAAACTCGTCATTGTAGAGTCCTAAGTGCTCCGTAATCTCCTCTTCAGTGAAACCGAAGGCTTCGGCATATTCCGGATTGTAAGTTTCATCCACTATAGGTATTATTGGCACTGCTTTGAAAAACTCCCATAATTAATTTGGAAGTGCCCATAATAAATAAAAAACCGACTCTTCTACCATCGTTTTTCATCATTCCGATAAGTTGTCCAGATAATTTCTTATTTGTTTTGCCATGGGTTTGTGTTGTTCTGAGAAAGAGTGTATTCATATGGAGAATCATATTCATCCACCAGAGCAATTTACAGGCGTTCTATTAAATTTGAAATATAATACTTAGTTCAGTAAGATGCATGGTACTATCATGGCCAGGTTTGAAATCATGCACTTCGTATTCTCGTGCAATCGCTGCTATCATATGGTGGTATTTTTTCCTCAATTCTTCAATTGTAGCAAATTCAATCCTTTTGATAAATATTGTCTGCCTCTGAAAAATTGTTCTGTCATTTGCAGAAACAATGATTACCTGAAACGTCTGGATCCTGCTATGAATCTTCTTCTAGCTGATTCATTCATTATAACCAATTTTCATAGGTATTGCGTTTCATTAATGTACAGACAGGTCAGATTTGGATTTTGAATATTTCCCAATTAAGATCCAGTTTTGGTAAAGGAAGATTCACATATCTTATTTTGGTCTTGTGGTGGTGAGAATGAATTTACCAAATTTGAGCCAACAAATGGTGATCGTTTCTTCATATTGATCTTAGAAACAACATGGAACTGAAATCAGAAAATAATACGGTTTTACTGACTTTTCATTAAAATTTTGACAAATGCTAAAAACTCAAATAATAACCCTACAACTTTGTTTGAAAGCATGTTACCTGTGTAAACAGTGCCTTTCTATGCATTACCACCATCAATTTCGCGATCCACACCCCCCCCCCAAAAAAAAAGCATAATGATTTGGGGGTGGATCTTGCAACATTCGTTGTCTATCCATTTTAAAAAATTGTATAGTATGTAGGTAAGTATATTTGCACCTGACCAGACATGTCAACTTCAAATGGCATATACACTGATAAGTGAACAAAATTTTAAAATTGGTTTAATTTCTGTTCTAATTCACTTATCAAAATTCTAATTGTAGATTTGACCCAATATAAAAAAAAATTATGTGTTATAAACAGTAAACCGATTCTTAGGCTAAATTTTGAAGAGAAAATTTGAAAATCGACTTGAACGAATTTGATTTTTAAAAAAGTTTTGATATCACAAAGAAGCTTGTAACAGCATAAAAATGATACGCTGTAACGTTTTCCTAATCCTAACACTCTATCCTCTGAGCTACCCAGCTCCAAGGCCTGGAAACTCATTAAGGGCCTCAATGGAGAGAAAACAAGTTGCCCATCCATCCCCAAGGTTACCTACACCAAATGAAATGGCTAGCCAGCTGATTGAAAATGGCAAACCTCCAATCAAAATCCAGAAGAGTTGGTGGAAGCGAATTGAAGGCGAAGAAAAGAACCACCTGAGCACCCCCTTCACCGTCCAAGAAGTCACAGATGTGATCAAGTCACTCAAAAATGGCAAGGCAGCTGGCTTAGATGGCATACACAGTGAGCAGATCAAGAGAATTGGGCCAATGGATGTCAAGTGGCTGACTGGCCTTTTCAATAATTTGGCGAAGACTGCAAGGATGCCAAAGCTCTGGCAGAAGTCAAAAGTAGTAGCAATTCTTAAACCTGGGAAAGACCTTGATGATAGGAAAAGCTACGGACCCATCTCACTCCTGTGCCATTGCTATAAGCTATTTGAGTGACTACTTCTCAATTGAGTACTGGACACAATTGACAACAGACTTATCCCTCAACAAGCTGGTTTTCACCAGGGAAAAAGCTGTACAAGTCAGGCTACCAACCTCATACCACACATTGAAGATGGGTCTGAGAAGAAAGAAATCACAGGTGCAGTATTTGTTGACCTAACTGCTGCATATGATACTGTGAATCACCACCTACTGTGCAAGAAAGTATATGAAGTCACCCAGGATCACAATTTCACCACCATCATTAAATCTATGCTCAATTGCTCAGTAACAGGATGTTCTATGTAACCCACATGGGAAAGTCCAGTAGATGGAGAAGGGAAAAAAATGGACTGCCACAGGGGAGTGTTCTTGCCCCAATCCTATTCAATATATACACAAATGACCAGCCAATTAGAGACCAGACCAGACCGGACACTTCCTGTATGCAGATGATCTAGCAGCAACAGCTCAGGGGGATACACACATAGAGGTACAAGAAATGTTGCAGGAGACTCTGAACAGACTGCAGACCTACTATGTGGATAATGCCCTCAGTCCAAATCCATCCAAAACTCAAGTGTGCAGCTTCCACCTGAAGAATGCAAAGGCAAAATGCATACTGAAGCTGGGGAGGAGTGCAGCTGGAGAACTGTGAAAATCCCAAGTACTTATGAATCACGCTGGATCAAACCCTCAAGTATAAGAGACACTGTGAGAACACAAAAATGCAGGTGGAAGCAAGAAACAACTTACTGTGGAAACTATACTAGATGGGGGCAAAGCCACAGACACTGAGGACAATAGCCATGGCACTGTGCTACTCTACAGCAGAGTATGGATGTGCTGCCTGGGGGCAATCAGCACATGTTAAGAAGATTGACGTTGCTCTCAATAACACCATGAGAATTGTGTCTGGCTGCCTAAGACCAACCAGTGTTAAATACCTACCAAGAATATGTGGCATTGCACCCCCCCCCCTGGGATAAGACAGTGTGTGGTGGTGGATGTAGAGAGAACGAAAAAAGAACAAGACCCCCGCCATGTTATGTTCAACCAGAAGGAGGTGACCCCAAGGCTGAAGTCCAGGAGGAGCTTTATGAAGGAGACTTATGTGATGAAAGTGGATCCAGTAGAGGGGAGGGAAAAGATAGTCAGATCTGGAGAAGGCAACATGTAACAAGAACTTGGCAAATGGATAGGGTACAAACTGCCAAATGTAGAGCGGCTCACACTGAATGGGATCCGAGCCTGTTGCGCCCAGACAGCAGTAAACCTTACCAGATGGGGTATTCAGGATGATGTGAAGTGTCTGGATTGTGGACAAAAACAGACTGACGACCACCTCCTTGTATGAGGCACAGGCACTGCATACACTAGAGAGGAGCTGTGGGGAGAAATAAACAATCGCACAGAAGGCCTGGTGCAGAGATGGAGGGGGAGAGTTTAAAGAGATCCGGATGTCCCGGACATGAGAAGAAGATGAAGCATAAAAATTTTTAGTGTTTCAAATTTTTCCATACGCCAATAAAATACTGAAAAATTTCAAGTCAAATTTGTTCTCTTGTGTACACCCAGTTTCAATGTATTTATGTACATCTAGATCCACCAGCGCTTTACTTACTTATTGCTCTTGCTAATCTACATTTATTAAACTTGATAACGTTTCATTTTGCTTACTGAGGAAGCATTGCATCACATCAATCAATATCTTAGCTAACTTGTGATTATAGAAAAAAATGTTGATGAAGATAATGTTTTTTTTTCAGATCAAGCAACTTATACCTATGTATTGGTGAAATGCTCGTAGAGTTTGCTGAAAGACACGATCTAGTAATATGCAATACCTGGTTCAAGCAGCATGAAAGAAGATTATACACATGGGTCAGTCCTGGAGATCCGAGTCAGAAACCAGATAGACTATATACTTGTAAAAAGAAGATTCAGGAACACAGTGAAGAACTGTCACACATATCCTGGTGCTGACTGCAACTCTGACCACAAACTACTGGCTGCAAAATGCCAGCTAGTCTTGAAGAGCCAGAAGAAGAGCAAAGAACGATACCAACAACTTGACATTGCAAAAATCAAATCAAAAGAAGTTCAAAAGAAATTCCAAGAAGAACTGGAAAAGCAAAAGGAAGACAGGTTGGAAGAAGAACAAGGTATCGAGGAAAAGTGGCAAACATGGAAGCGAAAGGTTAAAACAGCAGCAGAAAAGTCTATTCCATTCAAAGGAAGAAGAAAACACAAACCATGGATGACTCAAGAGATACTGGATCTGATGGAAGAACGAAGACAAGCAAACAGACCAAGTAATGAATACACAGTGATAAATAATCTGATCATGGGAATGTGCAGAATGGCCAAAAACAAGTGGTATGAGGAGAAGTGTCAAGAAATAAAAGATCTGGAGAAAAGGCACAACTCTAGAGAAATGCATACCAAAGTGAAGCAGATGATGGCCACCCACAAGAAAAGGAGAAGTGGAATAGCGTATATGCGAGGAAAAGACGGAAAGTACTGTGTTACCAATCAAGAAACTGAAGAGGTCTGGATCAGCTACATACAAGAACTGTATGGAGATGATACACGTCCGGCTCAATTTGCAGTTTCATCCACAGAAGAGGCACCACAAATTGAAATGTGGGAGCTGAGGAATGCTGTGAAGCGAGCCAGAAACCACAAAGCAGTGGGAGAAGATCTCATACCAGCAGACTTGATCAAACATTTAACACCAGAGTATGAAAAGGAGCTGCTGAAGATAATAAACAAAATATACGATGAAGGCACTCTGCCTAAGGACTTCAAAGCAGTAAATTTTGTACCAATACCAAAAAAGAACAACTCGCAAAAATGCTCTGAATATAGAACCATCGCACTGATGAGCCACGCACTGAAGCTACTACTCTCCATCATAAATGCCAGAATTGAAAAGAAGATAGATGAAAATCTAAGTGAAACACAATATGGCTTTGTAGCAAAAAAAGGGACGAGAGATGCAATTGCCCTGCTGAAAGTGATCATTCAAAGAGCACTTAATGCAAATAGGGAAATCATTGCTTGCTTCGTCGATTATGAAAAAGCATTTGATCGTGTCAACCATGAGAAGATGTTGGGGATCCTGGAAAAATACAATATCGATAACAAAGACCTGCAAATAATCAAGAACCTGTACTGGGAGCAAAGCGCTAACATCAAGATTGGAACTGAGTACTCGGAGAACGGATGTGGAATAAAGAGAGGTGTGAGGCAAGGATGCCCCCTCTCACCCAGGTTGTTCAACATGTATGCAGAAGAAATAATGAGAGAAGCGCGAATCGAACGAATGGGATTCAAGATCAACGGCAGGAGAATAAATGAAATAAGTTATGCAGACGACAAAGTGATCCTTGCTGAGACAGAGGCGCAGATGCAGAAAATGATCAACCAAATCAACAGTGCTGGATTAAAATATGGAATGAAAATAAATGCAGGCAAGACCAAGGTGATGAGATTTACGAAAGGAGATGATAAAGAGGCCAAAATCAACATCGGATCACAAGAAATTGAAAATGTAAAGCAATTCAGGTACCTTGGAGCACTGATAAACAACGATGGTAGAGATCATAAAGAAATCAAATCACGGATTGGAATGGCAAAGACTGCTTTCAACAACCTTGCCAATGTGCTGGGAAATCGAACGATGAGTATTGATCTGAGGAAGAGAATTATGCGATGCTACGTATGGACCGTTCTGAAGTATTCCTGCGAAACATGGACCATGAGTGCAGAATGCGAGAAGAAAGTATCCGCTTTTGAGATGTGGTGCTATCAAAGGCTACTACGGATCTCATGGAAGGACTTCGTTACCAACAAGGAAGTACTAGCAAGAATAGGAGAGGAGCGGAAAGTCGTAGTTGAAGACATCAAAAACAGAAAGCTAAAGTATTTAGCTCATAAAATACGAGAAAACGGTATTTTCATGCTAGTGGTACAGGGGAAAATCCAAGGAAGATCAACGAGAGGGAGGAAACGATCGGAACTGTTAACAACAAACTCACCAGCCAACTCCCCCTGCAAGACCCTGAAAGAAACAATTAGATACGCTAGATACCGGCTAATATAGATGGACATATACGCTATCTCCTGTAAAGGAGCGCGACTACGACGACGACGATTGGATTTCTAAAATTGTTGTATTGAATGTGTACCTACTACCTATGCAATATTAGATACTATAAGTAGGTACATGCACATATACCTACAAAGGTTCACTGTGGGCTGTGCTCTTGAAATTTCAAGAAACGTTAATTTATTGTAGGTACTCAACTCACCTACCCAAATACCCATTCTGGAATCTTTTCTATGAAATCAAAAATAGTTTTTGCATAAAACGAACACGCAAAAATTATTTCAACATTATTGGTTCAAGGGGAAATTGGGATATCTGCTGCATGTTTTCTTCTTCTATGCTTAGCATTTCGATGTTATAGTTTCTTCTAATTTGCTTTACTCTGATGTTTCTGCCGTTGTTTGCCAACTTTCGGTTGATTGGGTAATAATGGGTATGTTAGGGACATTAATTTTTTTTAGGCCCCTGAGTCAATGAAGCCTGCGTAGGTATAACCTTTCTTTGTTGAAAAATTCGAATTCATCAACATTTTGTGAGGTAAAAGAGCCGAAATGGCTCCGTATAATTTCCTAGCATATATTAATACATATTTAATAAGTGTACGTATAGGGAATAAAATCAGTCACTTACCAGTTGTTTGGAAAAACGGGTCCACACAAACGTCGTTATTTTGTAAATGAACTAACATAAGAACAAGAATGCATCGCATTCAAAATTCTTGAATCGAATGATTCGTTGGTAGGTATTTAATATGTCCGCAAATGATAAGTTAGGTAGATACTTGATAAGAATCTAAATGAAATCAATCACAACGAAATGATTGAAGATACTTACTTAGATAAATGCGAACGTCGTATGAAGATATGCATGTATACCTATACTATCTAATCATTTCTGCGTAGATCATATTTCTTTACCACACGAGATAAGACTCTTGCCTAATAATGTGTATTTTAATTTTCATGCCATGTACCTACCTAATTAATTCGCCGAATAGATTTTCTTTTCTAGCAATTTTATAATTGATCAAAATCTCAATAATGGTTTTACTTTGAGCTCAAGCTGGGGAGGAAGCAAACGTTGACGAAAAACTTTGAAATGTTCCCTACGCCTTACTTATTGAGACTGCTTGGCCATGAATTTTTTCTTGGGTCAATCAAAATTCGAAAAAAGTCGAAAAAGGATTCGCTCTAGTATCCACTTCATTAATTTAGGCATAGGTATGCTACGAACAAAGTCAATTTAGAACTCACCATTTCAATATTTTCAACACGTATACCTATCTCGAAGCCCTAGTTGTAATGCTTGCGCCGAAATCTACCATACTCATTTTCATTTAAAGAATCAACAAGCTTCACTAATAATAATTATAATTTTGCAGTTGTTATTCCAAACATGTGGGTTTAAAAATACATTGTCGTGTCGTGTCGTGTAACAAAGATATTAAATGCAACAATGACGCTTGTAAAATTTATTGCATCGATCAATTTAGTATTCGATAGAAAAAACATGCACCACACCAAACTTCTCTGTCCAAAAAAAAGAAAAACCCGACTTTGATCTTATGGTAATTATTGACTCAAACTTTGAGCTTTCAATGCACATGAGTGTCATCTTACATACGTAATAATATAGGTAGGTAGTAGGTACCTATTAATACGCAGTCCAATTTTAACATCTGACAATGAGCTTACGTAGTCAGCATAATATCATTTATATATAAGATGTGTTTCCCTGAATGCAAGCGAGTTGTTTGCGAATTTTTTTAGAAGTGAATATCACTCTTCGTACACTTAGTTACGAACAATTGTGTCGAAATTTCTCAATATGTTGTGGTTGTTGATTCTATCGATCGTTTGTTTTCATCAAAGCACCGCGAGTAAGCCTATTTCAGTTTACAATCCGTTTCAAATTAAATATGCATTGTGCGATTGGGAGTGCAGCATTGGATTACACGAATTCTATCAAAATTGGATACCTCTACTTGGACTTGGACCTACTCCAAGGATCGATAAGACGAACTGTTTGTGTCTTCGGCAAGATCGTGGTTATTTTATTATCATTACTAAGTGCGTGGCAAACTGTTTGGCTCTTAAAGGAGGTAAGTGTGTGCCTGATTAATTGTTGAATGTGCACTTTTGAAAGGGTACCTCAAGTTATAATAAGTGAATCGGGCCTTAGATCGGATTTTGAAAACTATTCTCAAAATATCTTCGGGTCAAAAAAATAATTTTAGAGCCAGAAAATTTCGCTCATTCCCTTTTTTTGGTTCTCTATTCGAAAAAATCGCGTTTTCCCTCCAAAAATTTATATTTATTTTCATGTTGAACAAAAATGATTAAATTTTTTCGAAGGAAGGATTGAGAGATAATCAATAACATTTTTTCAATTTTTTTTGCACTTTATTCCAGCCAAAAAGCCCAATAGTAAATTTCAAACAGCCATCACTCTGAAGCTAAAAACATCCCAGAATGGATTTTACCGCTAAAATGTGCACATGAAGCCATCGTTTTTTTAGTATTTTCATTTTTCAAACAGTTGAACTGTGAAATTTGAAAATATTTTCAAACGGCCAAAAGTGAAAAATTTAAGCACATTTTTCGAGCTCTCAAAAATTGAACCTTTTTGCACTTTTTTTTCAGCAGGTAGAAATGAAAAATTTGAGCACATTTTTCAAGCAATCGGAAATTGAATCTTTTAGCCCAGCATTAAAACTGCTGGAATTTGGAATTTGGACCTTTTTTTGAGTATTTTTTTAAGCATTCAAAAATAGGAAATTTAAGCACATTTTCCAAGCTAACAAATGAGGAGCTGAGAATCAAAACTCACATTTGCCAAAAAAAAAAATACCGTTTCATGGCAGATTTGGATATACCGTTTTACACTCTATAATGTGACATATTCGGTTTTTTTGGATCAAAGTCATTTTGGTGTGAAATTCACCTTCAAAACCAATTTGGTACACGGGGTTTTTTTGATACGCTGAACACGAATTTGGGGTGTCCAGGTGAATCCGGTGTACGCTTCCCCCTTTTTTGTGGACCTTAAGCCCCCAAATTTGTTTTTTTGCGTTTAAGTCCGAAAATATGCAATTTTATGCAAGATTTATGTTTTTTGGGTCGCAGAATACGAATTTGACAATATTTTTTTTGTAGGGGTGGGGGATGAGGGGGTTAGGGGGCGAGAAATTTAAAATTTGAGTATAATGATGTGTGATATGTCGAAATGTATGTTTTTGAGGGTGTAGATCACGAATTTGACAATATTTTTTTTCGTAGGGGTCAATGGTGGGGGATGAAGGGGGTGAAAAATTCAAAATTTGACCATAATGATGTGTGATATATGTCGAAATGTATGTTTTTGAGGGTGTAGATCACGAATTTGACAATATTTTTTTCGTAGGGGTGAATTGTGGGGGATGAAGGGGGTGAAAACGGTGAAAAATTCAAAATTTGACCATAATGATGTGTGATATGTCAAAATGTATGTTTTTGAAGGTGTAGAAAAGGTGAAGGGTGGGGATGGAGAATTTTCTATTGGAGAGCCGTCAAAGCCCTGGAAGAAAAAATTTGTAACATTTAAACAAAATTCACCATGATTTTTCACTATAATTGACTGTTGTCGTCGCCGGGGCATTCGGGGGCAAAATGGCAAATGACATCTTGAAATACACTATCTGAAGTACTAGCCCCTGGGATTTCCTGTGCATCTACGTGCAAAAATTTGTTCTATTCCTATTTATGTAGCAGAATAGGCAAAACACGGAGTTTTAACGTAAATTAAACCTCTATAATGACTTTATAACAAAGTAAAATCGAGTAAATTGATGAAAATTACTCACTTTCAGTTGAATTATTCATACTTGGTACATTTCGACATATTACACATCATTATAGTCAAATTTTGAATTGTTCACCGTTTTCACCCCCTTCATCCCCCACAATTCACCCCTACGAAAAAAATATTGTCAAATTCGTGATCTACACCCTCAAAAACATACATTTCGACATATCACACATCATTATGGTCAAATTTTGAATTTTTCACCCCCTTCATCCCCCACCATCAACCCCTACGGAAAAAATATTGTCAAATTCGTGATCTACACCCTCAAAAACATACATTTCGACATATCACACATCATTATGGTCAAATTTTGAATTTTTCACCCCCTTCATCCCCCACCATCAACCCCTACGAAAAAAATATTGTCAAATTCGTGATCTACACCCTCAAAAACATACATTTCGACATATCACACATCATTATGGTCAAATTTTGAATTTTTCACCGTTTTCACCCCCTTCATCCCCCACAATTTACCCCTACGAAAAAAATATTGTCAAATTCGTGATCTACAACCACGAAAACATACATTTCGACATGTCACACATCATTATAGTCAAATTTTGAATTTTTAACCATTTTCACCCCTCAGCCCCCACCATTGACCCCTACGAGAAAAAATATTGTCAAATTCGTGATCTACACCCTCAAAAACATACATTTCGACATATCACACATCATTATACTCAAATTTTGAATTTCTCGCCCCCTAACCCCCTCATCCCCCACCCCTACAAAAAAAATATTGTCAAATTCGTATTCTGCGACCCAAAAAACATAAATCTTGCATAAAATTGCATATTTTCGGACTTAAATGCAAAAAAACAAATTTGGGGGCTTAAGGTCCACAAAAAAGGGGGAAGCGTACACCGGATTCACTTGGACACCCCAAATTCGTGTTCAGCGTATCAAAAAACCCCCATGTACCAAAATTCAGCTGGTTATCAAACTTTTCCCTATCGTCGTAATTAAAACAGTGAAAAAAAATTTGATTGCAAATCTTGGAGTCAAAACTCACATTTGCCATTCTTTGTCTGGATATTAAAGCAGAAGGGAGCTAGGTGAAAATCAGTCAACACAGGGAATCGTGTTCTAGTAGCGCTATCTAATGATTCATTTTGGTATTATAAGTTTTTTCAACTGGCAACACTACTAACTCAGTTTTTCGCGTTTTTCTCAAAATCGTTTATGGTGGCAAATGTGAGTTTTGATTCTCAGCTCCTCAAATATTGGACCTTTATGCATAAGGTAAACTACCAGTCATGGACTACTTTTTTGCAATTGATCACCAAGACATCATTTATGACCCAATTTTGATATTTAAAAAAAAAAAATCATTGAAGCTTCCTCTTTCACTTCAAGGTGTTCAGTTTTGAAAAAAAGTAATTTTCATTTCTCTAATTCCTATTTGAAATAAGGTCTAAAAAAAGGCAGTTTTTGAAGAAGTACCAATTACGGATCATGCAAATATGAACAGAAGCGTTTAATTTTTTTTCACTCTGAGACCAGTTATAGTACCCTGAGAACCAAATTAGAAAATTTTCATCATCAAAGTTTACAAATATTGAAGTTGAAAAACTACCAGTTGTGGAGCGGTTCGCAATTGGTACCTGACAACCATTTTGAAATTGAAAAATTCATAGAAAAAAAATTGGCTACCAATAATTGCAGACCAAAACTGAATTTCACAATTTGAATGTTTATTCACCAGAACATGAAAATATATGTGGTATGCAACATAAATACATAAGACTAATTGGCTTATAATCATCAATTTTGAAAACATTACAGCGATTTCATGTTTGAACATTGTCATTCTACCAAAAAGTGCCCAACATGAACCTAAAATCCGCAAAAAAGTTTGAACATGCAAAAAAGTAGTTCTTGGTTCTTAGCTTCACACACAGAAACCAAATGTTTGTCAAATATACTCTTCGGATCGATGTAATTGAATTAATTAAAAACCCTTGTACAAATTTAACAAAATTTTTGCCATATAAATTGTTACTTTCTGATAACAAACACGCTGAGCACACTGATAGTTAACATCCAACATCCAAAGACCATGCATTTCTAGGTTGGCTACACTCAAGGCTACACAATGCCGCAGTTGGCACTCCTATCTGACAAGTTGCGAACTAGCCAAGACGTCGAAAAAAAAAGATCCATAATTGGTACCCTTTTTTACACATTTTTTGAGCAGTCAAAAATGAGAAATTTGAAAACATTTTTTGAAGCAATCAAAAGCAGAAAATTTTTAGCTCATTTCCCAAGCTGTCAAAAATTAAAACTATTTTGCACATTATCGAGCAATTAAAAATTGTATATTAAAAATGATAGGTAGGTACACTGGAGCACATTTATCCAGTACAAAGTCAAAAATGAAAATAATATCAGTCATATCTACATAATGTACTTTTCAAGCTGTTGAAAAATCAAACCCTTGGCGTTTTTTATGGGAACTACGCAATGAGAGGCTGAATTTGGACTCCAGATTCAGACTCAGTGACTTCAGAATTAATTAATCAGAAAACTGTCGTGAAAAGCACACTTTCCAAAAAAAGTTTTGGTCTAAATTTTCAATCAAAAAAATGAGCAATTTGGTGGAAATCAGGACAAGTAGTTATTTCAGAAAAATGTGTGGTCCAAAAAAGAAAGAAATTAAGTATCAGAAGTACTCGACTCAGTCCTTTGGTACCTATATTAAAATAGGTAGCTAGGAAGTTGGCTAGTTACTTACTAATTCATCATCTTTACTAATCAATGTGGCTTTTGAACATTGTTGACAGAGTATCTGAGAGGTGTTTTTCAATGTGACTGCCGTAATGGTAATTGTATTCCTCCTGCAACAAATCCTTACTTGACTACAACAACGACTATGGTAACACCATCACCAAATACAACATCATCATCACCAAATACAACAGTAGCATCACCGAATACAACAGCATCATCACCAAATGCAACTGCATCATTGTTGAATACAACAGCATCATCACCAAATACAACAGCGTCATCATCGCCAAATATGACAGCATCATCACCGAATACAACAGCATCATCACCAAATACAACAGCATCATCACCAAATACACTGGCATCATCACCAAATACACCGGCATCATCACCAAATACAACAGCACCATCACCAAATACAACAGCAGCATCATCGAATACAACAGCACCACCTTTTACAGTGGTACCTCCACCATTGCATTGGACAGCACCACCTTTTACAGCAGTACCTCCACCATTGCATTTGACAGCACCACCTTCGACGGTGACAGTAGCAACACTGGATACAACAGCAGCACCATCAACCATGACACCTCCACCATCAAATACAACAGCAGCACCCTCGTCAGCAATAGCTGCAACATCAAATACAACAAAGACCAAACCTGCACGAAAGACGAACGAATAAACCTCATAAGTACCCACAAGCATACAAAATAAAATATAAATTACCTAGGTACTCTTTTAAAATAAATTGTAGACTAGTTTTTTTCTAACCTCTAACACAGCCATTGGCATTTTTTCTCTGTATAATCATTAATCATAAGCCTATTTTAAAAATTAATGAGGATTTATAATTTGGTAGCATCATCACCTTACACCCCTTAACCCTATTTCCATTTCTTAATCCACAAAAAAAAAAAATAAGAACATTAATTTGTACCCTTGAAAAAACAAGGTGGGAATCAATTTGACCATTTTCTTTGCTTTTGGAATCCCTGGGAGTATAAGAACGTGATACAATTAGTAGATATTACTGGATAGCTGATAGGCCCAACACTTGACAGGCATACCAACAAGCTTGAGAAGCCAAACTGGCATGTTGACAGACAACTATGAGGGAGTAGACAGGCTAGTTGATGGCTTTAATAATCCAGACAGACAGATCAATAACCTGGAGAGATCAGACAGGAAGACAGCTGACATTGGGAGGCCATATTGACAGATCAATGATTTCATCAGGCCAAACAGGTAGACAGATGGCCTTGAGAAGGCAGACAAATGACCAGGTCAATGACCTTAGAAGGACATACAGGGTGGCGGGCAAACTTGAGAAGCTGGCCAGTGAGGTCAATGACATTAGGAGGCCAGACAGGGAGCAAGACGACCTCGAGAAGCTAGACTGATAGGTCAATCACCGTAGGAGGCAAGGAGAAAAAGAATACAGCGTTCAGTAATCAGACAGATGGGTCAATGGATATGAGTACTTCTGCAGTACCAAGGAGCATTAAGAATGATAACTATGTAGCTCTTCATTTTGAAGAATCTGCAGTTTTGAGATATTTGTTGAGGAAGTTCTGACCCAAATAGGTGCAGCATAGGTTAGTGATGAACAAAGTATGGTGGAGTAGAGAATTGTGGTACTCACGTGAAGTTGAGATATTCAATCTGGTAGGGGATAAAGGGTACTTAATTCTGTGTAGGTTGTTCTCAATTTGTAGGTATAGAATGTATTTCAATAGGTGAGTCAAGTATCAAGTAGGACACCAACCAAGGTATTTTACTAGTTCTTGAGTGTGTTTCTACAGCCCTATGGACAATAAATATACCTAAGTTTTAGTCTCGCTTTTCAGCTATTATGCTCATGTTTTTTTCAAGTCCGCTGTTACCCCATTCTTCCTGTAACCAGTTTTGTTGAAGCAGATCAGGTCTTTTACTGCATCCGCATTGCGTTTATGCCATTTCACACTCTAGGGGGGGAGGGTGTCTTTCAGAATAAAATTCCACACTGCGTTGACATGATTACTCTGGGCATAAATGCATCAAAAAAAGCGGTCCGATTTTTACGTTGTAGTGGGGACTATGGAATCGAAGTTACCCACTAGTGCTGGGAACTTTACACCCAAGTATAGTGTAGATTACACTGAAAGCTCAGCGCTCTCTGGTGGTTTAGTTCACCAGAGGCTTTACTGTAATTGCATTTTAATTGGCCACTGTGCAGTCTTTACTACTTTCTATAGGCGAATGGATGTACATATCACGCTGAATCCACAGCTCTTGGTAAAGATGCTCAGCAGAAAGATACATGTTATCATATTCTATCATAATAGACATTTGGTATTGTGTGCACAACTTATCCTAATAAACCATCACACCAACTCGTTGTCTGTCTGATTGGGTTATTAGGGGGTCATTCCATGTCAACTCAACCATAATGAACTACAACTTTGGTAACTCCAACTTGCATTTTTAACATTGAATGAAATTTTGAACTTCATCTGAAAAACATCAGGATGTATTTTTAAAACTTACTTACCTACTTAGTGTTTTGGGGTGGAAAATTCATCAAAAAAAAATCAGCCAAAATGACCATTTTGCGTGTCGTTGATCGTTGTTAGCATATATTTACTTTAAAAAATGAATACCTAAGTATGCATTTTTCAAAGATGAGCTTTTTGCTTCCATTGAAGGCAAATCAGGAATGCGAGGGTTCAATAATTACTAACTGAGCATCATTAATTACAAATAGGTATGTACCTACTTACTTTACAACGTTCAATGATGCATTTTTATCCTTGAAAGCTCAACTTTTGGTCAAAAGCTTTATTATCTCAGCAACTTTGAGCTTTTTGACCGAATCAACATCGGAATCAAATTCACCGCGTTTCAAAACCACCTCAACGACAGATCGTACATCCTAAAACGCTGTCTAAAGCACAAAAAATTGATGAAAAAGTTCAAGTATTAGGATGAGCTTTTTAAAATTGAGATTTTTGCTAGAATGAGAGCCAAATAGGGTTTACGAATAGTCGATCATCACTAATTAAGCATCGCTGATCACGTCAAGCTCGTTTATTTTTATCCATCGAGCTTTTTTGTGCCTAAAAGTTCAAATTTTATGAAAAAAAGCTTCACTTTTGAGGGAACTTTGAGCTTATTAGCAGAATCAACATCGGAAACGAATTCGCCGTACCCAAAAACCTCCATGTTCGTGCACTTCGTACAGCCTAAAAAGCTCTCTAAAGCTCGCAAAATCGATATGAAAGTTCAAGTACTAGGAGCATAGAACCTCCTAATATCCCATATTCTCTTAATGAAATTGGTCTCATTTAGCATCGTTTTTACTCGAAAATGATGAAAATTAGAAAAGTTGTGGTTTTTCAAAATTGAGCTTTTCAGCCAAATAAAAGTCAAATAGCCTTTACGAATAGTCGATTATCACTAATTCAGTATCGCTGATCACCTCAAGCTCGTTTATTTTTATCTATCGAGGTTTTTTGTACCCAAAAGTTCAAACTTTATGAAAAAAAGTTTCATTTCAGGGGGAACTTTGAGCTTTTTGGCAGAACCAACACTGGAAACGAATTCGCCGTACCCAAAAACCCCCTTATTCGAGCACTTCGTACAGCCTAAAAAGCTCTCTAAAGCTCGCAAAATCGATATGAAAGTTCAAGTACTAGGAGCATAGAACCTCCTAATACTCCATATTCTCCTAATGAAATTGGTCTCATTGAGCCTCGTTTATACTCGAAAATGATGAAAATTATAAAAGTTGTACTTTTTCAAAATTGAGCTTTTCAGCCGAATAAAAGTGAAATAGCCTGTAGGAATAGTTGATTATCACTAATTCAGCATCGCTGATCACGTCAAACTCGTTAGTTTTGATCAAGCAAGCTTTTTTCTACAAAAAAAGCTTCATTTCAGAGGGAACTTTGAGCTTTTTGGCAGAACCAACACCGGAAACGAATTCGCCGTACTCAAAAACCCCCTTGTTCGTGCACTTCGTACAGCCTGAAAAGCTCTCTAAAGCTCGCAAAATTGATTCAAAAGTTGAAGTATTAGGAGTATAGAACCTCCTAATACTTCATATTCTCCTAATGAAATTGGTCTCATTTGGTATCTAATATAGTCAAAAATGATAAAAATTGAAAAATTTGTGCTTTTCAAAAATTGAGCTTTTTAGACGAATGAAAGCCAAATAGCCTGTACCAATAGTCAATTATCACTAATTCGACATCGCTGATCACGTCAAGCTCGTTAGTTTTCATCGAACGAGCTTTTTTTCATTTAAAAGTTCAACTTTTATGAAAAAAAGCTTCATTTTCGGTGGAGCTTTGAGCTTTTTGGCAGAAACAACGCCGGAATTGGATTCGCCGTACCCAAAAACCCCCTTATTCGTGCACTTCGTACAGTCTAAAAAGCTCTCTAAAGCTCGCAAAATTGATTCAAAAGTTCAAGTATTAGGAGTATCGAACCTCCTAATACCCCATATTCTCCTAATAAAATTGGTCTCTTTGAGCATCGTTTATACTCAAAAATGATGAAAATTAGAAAAAATGTACTTTTTCAAAATTGAGCTTTCCAGCCAAATAAAAGCCAAATAACCTGTACGAATAGTCGATTTTCACTAATTTAGTATCGCTGATCACGTCAAGCTCGTTTATTTTTATCCATCGAGCTTTTTTGTACCTAAAAGTTCAAATTTTATGAATAAAAGCTTCATTTCAGAGGGAACTTTGAGCTTTTTGGCAGAACCAATACCGGAATCGAATTCGCAGTACCCAAAAACCATCATACTCGTGCACTTCGTACAGCCTAATTAGCTCTCTGAAGCTCGAAAAATTGATTCAAAAGTTCAAGTATTAGGAGTATAGAACCTCCTAATACTCTATATTCTCCTAATGAAATTGGTCTTATTTGGCATCTAATATAGTCAAAAATGATTAAAATTGGAAAATTTGTACTTTCTCAGAATTGAGCTTTTCAGCCGAATAAAAGCCAAATGGCCTGTATGAATAGTCGATTATTACGAGGGATAGTCGGAAAGTAAGTTTCACATGGCTGGAAAAGTATGAACGCGTGGACATTTTTTGACCAAAATTGCAGGAAGTATAGCTCAAACATTCAACCAGATCTGACAAAATTTATTCTGCATTTGGGTGAATTGTTTGTATTTTACAGCGTGATTAGTAAAGTGCTGATAAAAAACATCCGTCCAAATGTAGTATTTAGAAAAAAAAAATTTTTTTCAGTTGTAATAATTATGAGTAAAATTTATCAAGAATTACTCAAAAGATATCATACTAATGTTTTTTCAAGTTGATACGTTATTTGGCGCTGTAAATTGTTCATGTGATGGTTGCAAAATCTCTGGTGCTGAGTGACTTTCGACAATGCCGACATTCAGCAGATTATCACTGAACAATCTACTCATTTGGATTTTGATTGAACCAAAATAATGTTACTATGTTATGTCTTGAGTGGTTCTCAATCAATTTTCCAGTGAATTTTTCTTTTGTTAGCATGGAAAATTAATTTTTTCTAAAATATAATTTTTGGACGGATGTTTTTTATCAGCACTCTACTAATCACGCTGTAAAATACGAACAATGCACCCAAATGCAGAATAAATTTTGTCAGATCTGGTTGAATGTTTGAACTATATTTCCTCCAATTTTGGTCAAAAAATGTTCACGCGTTCATACTTTTTCAGCCATGTGAAACTTACTTTCCGACTATCCCTCGTACTAATTCAGCATCGCTGATCACGTCAAACTCGTTAGTTTTGAGCAAGCAAGCTTTTTTCTACCTGAAAGTTCAAATTTTATGAAAAAAAGCTTCATTTCAGAGGGAACTTTGAGCTTTTTGGCAGAACTAATACCGGAAACGAATTCGCCGTACCCAAAAACCCCCTTATTCGTGCAAATTGTACAGCCTAAAAAGCTCTCTAAAGCTCGCAAAGTCGATACGAAAGTTCAAGTATTAGGAGTATAGAACCTCCTAATACTCTATATTCTCCTGATGAAATTGGTCTCATTGAGCATCGTTTACACTCAAAAATGATGAAAATTACATAGAAAAGTTGTACTTTTTCAAAATTGAGCTTTTCAGTCAAATAAAAGCCAAATAACCTGTACGAATAGTCGATTATCACTAATTTAGTATCGCTGATCACGTCAAGCTCGTTTATTTTTATCCATCCAGCTTTTTTGTACCAAAAAGTTCAAACTTTATGAACAAAAGCTTCATTTCAGAGGGAACTTTGAGCTTTTTGGCAGAACCAATACCGGAAACGAATTCGTCGTACCCAAAAACCCCCTTATTCGTGCACTTCGTACAACATAAAAAGCTCTCTAAAGCTCGCAAAATTGATTCAAAAGTTGAAGTATTAGGAGTATAGAACCTCCTAATACTCCATATTCTCCTAATGAAATTGGTCTCATTTGGTATCTAATATAGTCAAAAATGATAAAAATTGAAAAATTTGTGCTTTTCAAAAATTGAGCTTTTTAGACGAATGAAAGCCAAATAGCCTGTACCAATAGTCAATTATCACTAATTCGACATCGCTGATCACGTCAAGCTAGTTTATTTTACTCGATCGAGCTTTTATCTACTTGAAAGTTCAACTTTTATGAAAAAAAGCTTAGTTTTCGATGGAACTTTGAGCTTTTTGGCAAAACCAATACCGGATACGAATTCGCCGTACCCAAAAACCCCCTTATTCGTGCACTTCGTACAGCCTAAAAAGCTCTCTAAAGCTCGCAAAATTGATTCAAAAGTTGAAGTATTAGGAGAATCGAACCTCCTAATACTCTATATTCTCCTAATGAAATTGGTCTCATTTAGCATCTTTTATACTCAAAAATGATAAAAATAGGAAAATTTGTGCTTTTTCAAAATTGAGCTTTTCAGTCGAATGAAAGCCAAATAGGTCATACGAATAGTCGATTACCACTAATTCAGTATCGCTGATCACGTCAAGCCCGTTTATTTTTATCCATCGAGCTTTTTTGTACCCAAAAGTTCAAACTTTATGAAAAAAAGCTTCATTTCAGAGGGAACTTTGAGCTTTTTGGCAGAACCAACACCGGAAACGAATTCGCCATACCCAACCCCCCCCCCACTACTTCAGGTTCGAATAGTCTAAAAAGCTCTCTAAAGCTCGAAAAATTGATTCAAAAGTTCATGTATTAGGAGTACCGAACCTCCTAATACTCCATATTCTCCTAATGAAATTGGTCTCATTTCGCATCTAATACACTCGAAAACGATCAAAATTGAAAAATTTGTGCTTTTCAAAAATTGAGCTTTTTAGACGAATGAAAGCCAAATAGCCTGTACAAATGGTCGATTATCACTAATTCAGCATCGCTGATCACGTCAAGCTCGTTTATATTTATCCATCGAGCTTTTATCTACCTGAAAGTTCAACTTTTATGAAAAAAAACTTCGTTTTCGACGGAACTTTGAGCTTTTTGGCAAAACCAATACCGGATACGAATTCGCCGTAGGTACCCAAAAACCCCCTTATTCGTGCACTTCGTACAGCCTAAAAAGCTCTCTAAAGCTCGCAAAATCAATTTGAAAGTTCAAGTATTAGGAGTATCGAACCTACTAATACTCCATATTATTCTCCTAATGAAATTGGTCTCATTTAGCATCAAATAATATACTCAAAAATTACAAATATTGGCAAATTTGTATTTTTTCAAAGTTGAGCTTTTTGACGAAATAAAAGCCAAATTTGGTGTACGAATAGTCGATTATCACTAATTAAACATCGCTGATCACGTTAATCTTATTTATTTTAATCGATCGAGCTTCTTTCTACCTGAAAGTTCAACTTTTTTGTAAAAAAGTTTGGTTTTTCAAGGAACTTTGAGCTTTTTTACAGAACCAACACCGGAATCGGATTCTCCGAGGGCGAAACCCCCCTATTCGTACTGTACGTACAATCTACAAAGCTCTCTGAAGCTCGCAAAATTGATTCGAAAGTTCAAAATTTATGATGCAGCGCTGCAGGCGGTGAAAACGAGAAGTTCTTTACAAATCATGATTTTGGGATATAGAAAGGTGTATTTTCATCGTATTTTTGACGACAACAAAAGAAGTTCCATTTTCTACCGTCTGGGGCGCTGCATTATTTTTTTCAAAATTTGTTGTCTTCAAAATTGAGCTTCTCAGCCGAATGAAAGCCAAATAGGGTGTACGAATGGTCGATTATCACAAATTAAACATTGCTGATCACGTCAATCTTATTTTATTTTATTCGATCCAGCTTATTTCTACCTGAAAGTTCAACTCTTATGAAAAAAAGCTTCGTTTCACCAAGAACTTTGAGCTTTTTGGCTGCACCAACACCGGAAACGGATTTCCCGCCTGTCAAAACCCCCCTATTCGTACAGTTCGTACAGTCTAAACAGCTCTCTAAAGCTTGCAAAATTAATTCAAAAGTTCAAAATTTATGATGCAGCGATGCAGGTGGTGAAAAGGAGAAGTTCTTTTGAAATCATGATTTTGGGATATAGAAAGGTTAAAGAAAAATGTATTTTCATCGAATTTTTTACAACAAAAGAAGTTCCATTTTCTACCGCCTGAAGCGCTGCATCACTTTTTCAAAATTTGTTGTCTTCAAAATTGAGCTTTTCAGCCGAATGAAAGCCAAATAAGGTGTACGAATAGTCGATTATAACTAATTCGGCATTGCTGATCACGTCAATCACGTTCATTTCAGACGATCGAGCTTTTTTCCACCTGAAAGCTCAACTTTTTTGAAAAAAAACTGATTTTTTACAGAACTTTGAGCTTTTTTGCAGAACCAATACCGGAAACGAATTCGCCGTACCCAAAAACCCCCTTATTCGTTCACTTCGTACAGTCTAAAAAGCTCTCTAAAGCTCGCAAAATCAATTCGAAAGTTCAAGTATTGGGAGTATCGAACCTCCTAATACTCTACATTCTCCTAATGAAATTGGTCTCATTTGGCATCTGTTATACTCGAAAATGATAAAAATTTGAAAGTTTGTACATTTTCAAAATTGAGCTTTTCAGCCGAATGAAAGCCAAACAGCCTGTACGAATAGTCGATTATCACTAATTCGGCATCGCTGATCACGTCAATCACGTTTATTTTTGTCGATCAAACTTTTTTTTACCTGAAAGTTCAACTTGTTTGAAAAAAAGCTTCACTTTCGAGGGAACTTCAAGCTTTTTGGGAAAACCAACACCGGAAACGAATTCGCCGTACCCAAAAACCCCCTTATTCGTGCACTTCGTACAGTCTAAAAAGCTCTCTAAAGCTCGCAAAATAGATTCGAAAGTTCAAGTATTAGGAGTATCGAACCTCCTAATACTCTATATTCTCCTAATGAAATTGGTCTCATTTCCCATCTAAAATTACTCGAAAACGATCAAAATACAAAAATTTGTGCTTTTCAAAAATTGAGCTTTTTAGACGAATGAAAGCCAAATAGCCCGTACGAACAGTTGATTATCACTAATTCGGCATCGCTGATCACGTCAAGCTCGTTTATTTTAGTCGATCGAGCTTTTTTCTGCGTGAAAGTTCAACTTTTTTGAGAAAAGGTTTCATTTTTGACAAAACTTTGAGCTTTTTGACAGAACCAACGCCAGAATCGGATTCTCGGAGTGCGAAAACCCCCCACTACGGTCGGTTCGTACAGTCTAAAAAGCTCTCTAAACCTCGTAAAATTGATTCAAATGTTCAAAATTTTCGATACAGCGCTGCAGGTGGTGAAAATGAGAAGTTCTTTTGTAATCCTGATTTTGGGAAATAGAAACGAATGCATTCACAACTACTTTTTGACGATAACAAAAAAAGTTCCATTTTCTGCCACCTGAAGCGCTGTAACATTTTTTTCAAAATTTGATGTCTTCAAAATTGAGCTTTTTAGCCGAATGAAAGCCAAATAGCGTGTACGAGGGGTCGATTACCACTAATTAAGCATCGCTGATCACGTCAATCTCATTTGTTTCAATCGATCGAGCTTTTTTCCACCTGAAAGTCCAACTTTTTTGAGAGAAAACGTCATTTTCAAGGGAACTTTGAGCTTTTCGGCAGCACCAACACCGGAATAGGATTCTCCGCGTGTGAACCCCCCCACTACGGATGGTTCGTACAGTCTAAAAAGCTCTCTAAAGCTCGCAAAATTAATCCAAAATTCAGGGGTAAATATGAACTTTCTAAAGGTAAGCTTTTGCTTAATGAAAAGCAATTGGTGCGTACGAGGGGTCGATTATCACTAATTGAATATCGCTGATCACGAAAAGCTCGTTTGTTTTATTCTATATTGAACTTTTGCACCTCAAAGCACAATCTTTTTTTTTAAAGTTTCATTTTCTTAGCAACTTTGAGCTTTTAAGCATCGCTAATATTATGAATTTATCGTCCATTTTGTAATTAGTATTATGTCGATCCTCTTTCACAGTTGTACAACTCGTATTAAGGATGTAATTTCCACATCCAAATAAAAAATAATAACACATTCTCTAAATTTTTTTTCTTTTTAATATTTTTTCTTTGCTCGTTTGTATTTTTCATTTTAAATTATTCAATTAATCTATATAACACAGTTAACACAATTTTATCAAATAATACACATGCTATTACATTTATAGAGAGAGAGAGAGAAGAAAAAAATTGGAATACATATAATTTAATATCGTTATTACACAATAACGTTGTTTTGTTCGATGATTTCCTACGCAATAAAATTCTCCTACAGACTATACAAAATAAGAAAAAAAAAAGTCCAAAAAACCACTATAAATAAAAACGCGATGAGCGAAACAATACAAAAAAAATAACTCTAATCTACCGATATCAAATTATACGAGTTTTTGTTTACATAGGTAGTTTTTTATCGTCTCGTAAAAAAGAAAAAAAAATAGCATTTGTCACCTGTGTAGAATAAAACTATCACAATGATGTTTACACGTAATTTTGATTCGTTCGCTTTACGCTAGTGACATTTACATACAATATTACAATAAACGATCACCGAACATATTTATAATAATATGTAAAGAAGAAGAAAAAAAAAAGAATAAAATAATAAAAATATACAAAAAAAGAAAAAAAATAGAATAGGTATAATGTGATATAATACTTATCTTTCGTAAATAGGAAAAAAATTACGATATTGATTTATGTATGTCAGTACATAAGGTAACTGTTCATAAAAATATATAATAAAATATAAGTAAAAAAAATATCGCAAACATTTGCGCGCGTAGTGAACTCTTTCTTTTCCCACACGAGAAAAAAAAACCATGATGTTAAATGACGTAGAACCGAAAATTAAATTCTAAAATACAAAAAAAAAAACTACCAACCGAAGAATATAAAACAACGAAAAAAAAATACTTTTCACAACGCGGTTGTTTTAATAAAATATACGCCGAAGGAATAAAAAATAAAAATAAAACGCCAAGTCTTATAAATATTGCACATAATTGTAATACTTTGAAAATCGACTGAGATAGATTATCGTACTTCGCTACTCTTAAAAAGCTTCCACGCAAAAAAAATTCTTATTGCTGGTGGAAAAATACTTGAAAAAAAATAATAAAACAATCACAAATATATATAACACAATGCATAATAAAAACATAAAATAAACACGGCGACGAAATCAAAAAAAGAGAAAAAAAATCAACATTTTTATACAATACAAAAAAATACGCGAAACGAATATGAATCTCGACTTATTCGATGCGATCGCAGATGAATAATGAGATTCGTAAGTATAAATCACACACATTTACATTTGAATATTATTCGAGTCGTAAAATGTAGCTAGAAACTTATTATTTACAAAATTATTACCTATTATTATACGTTTTTTCTAAGAGAGTTTTAAAAATTTCTTGAGAATGTCCCATTTGCGACGACGACGTCTTCTTCGATGGTCACGAGATGACCACTGGTGAGAGCAATAATTAAGTTATTCGAACGTATCGAGAAGTACATGAAAACCGTTTGATACGATGAGTATAAAAAATAATTAAGTAGAGGCGATTAACGTCTGTTGTTCGACTTCGTCTTCTTCGTAAGGTATTCTGTTTAATCGCTGACGTTGAACTAGCAGTTTTTCGTAGTTCCCTCGTGGGTCTTTGTTTTTAATCTGTGAACAGAAATATCAATGATTTGATTAGAAGTGTGAAAACATATTTTTTGAAAATAAATAAATAGAAAAAATAATTAATTTCTACAACTTTGGAAATTTTAATTCTTATTTTTTGGAAATGAAGTAGATGAAAAAAAAATGGAAAAAATATCAAAGTTTTATTTGTCTTTGATATTGTTTCAAATTTTTCAGTCAAAAATGGGAAATTTAGGGAATTTTTTTTTCAAGCTAAAAAGTAGAACATTTCCTCAAATTTTTTTTCAGTCAAACACTTTGAAACTGTCAAATATTAGAAAACACACATTTTTCAAACAGAAAAAATTAAAACCATTAGCACATTTTTCAAATTGTTAAAATTTGGACATTTTTTCGCATTTTTCAAGCAGTTATACATTGAACCTTTCTTGAATATTTTTCAAGAAGTCATAAATTGGACTTCTTAGAACATTTTTCAAACAGTCAGAAATTGGGAATTTTTGTACATTATTAATCAACTAAAAAAAATCAACTTTTTTTTGGTATTTTTCAAATATCAAAATTTGGATTATTTTGAACATTTTTTCAAGTAGTCAAAAATGCAAAATTTGGGCACATTTTGAGTAAATTGACCAGTCAAAAATTCCACCTTTCTAGTACATTTTTCAGGAATTCAAAAATTGGCACATTTTTCAAGAAGTCAAAATTTGGAGCATTTTTGTCCATTTTTCAATCAGTCAAAATTTGATAAGTTTGTGCCTTTTTTGGGCCCCCTTTTTTTTGCACATTATTGCAGCTTAAAATCATACTTTTAAAAACATTTTTCAAATAAACATTTGGTTTTTTTTGTAAGTTTTTTAGCAGTGAAAAATTGTAAATTGGGGCACATATTCCAGTATGCCCAAAATTGGATCTTTTTGCACATTTTTCAAGCAGTCAAAATTTGATAGATTTTTGCCTTTTTTTTTCGATTTTTTTTTGGTCAAAAATTGAACTTTTTCCTCAACATTTTTAAGCAATTAAGAATTGGGCCTTTTTGCACGTTTTTTTGCAGTTGAAAATAAAAAATTGGAACACATTTTCCAATACGCCTAAAATTGGGTCTTTTTGCACATTTTTTCAAACTGCTAAAAACTGAACCTTTATTGCATATTTTTCAAGCGGTCGAAATTTATTGGATTTTATTGCACATTTTTTAACGAGAAATTTGAGCAGATTTTCTAATCTGTTGAAGATCAGAACTTTTTTGCAAAATTTCCTAGCTATCTTTTTGAAAAAGTTGAAAATTGAGCCTTTATAGCCCTTTTTTAAGCAAATAAAAACAAGACATTTCAAAACGATTTTCAAACATTCGAAGAAATTTGGAAAAAAAAATCGAGCAGTCAAAATGAGAAATTTTAAAGACATTTTTCAATTAGTCAATCGTTGGAAATTTGGGCACATTTTTCAAGCAATTAAAAGTTGAGAAATTTGGGAAGCATCTCTCAAGCAGCTTAAAATTGAACCAATCTTAGCATAGCTTTTAAACAGTAGAAAATCATACAATTTTAAAAATCATTTACAAGCATTCGAAAACGACAAAATTAGGGCACATTTTTCAAGTTGCCAAAATTTGAATCTTTTGGCACAATTTTCAAACAGTCAAATATGATGAGAGCTTTTTTGCATTTTTATCAAAAAGTAAAGAATTGGACTTTTTTTTGCACATTTTTCAAAAATTCAAAAAAAATGGACCTTTTTTGAACATATTTCAAAAATTAGAACAAAATTGGACCTTCTTGCACATTTTTCAAAACTTGTAAAAAATTGGACCTTTCGGCACATTTTTCAAAAATTCATAAAATTGGACCGTTTTTGCATATTTTTCAAAAATTAGAAACAAATTGGACATTCTTGCACATTTTTTATTAATTCAAAAATTGAACCTTTTTTGCACATTTTTCAAAACTTGTAAGAAATTGGACATTTTATCACATTTTGCAAAAATTCATAAATTGGACCCATTTTGCACATTTTTCAACAATTAAAAATATTGGACCTTTCTTGCACACTTTTTCAACTCTCAAAATTTGGACCTTTTGCACATTTTTCAAAATGTTTACAAAAATTGGACCTACCTTGCAACATAGGTACCTCAAAAAGTCAAAAATTGGACCTTTTTTCACAATTTTCCCAGTCAAAAATCTCTTGCACATTGTTTCAAGGAATCAAAAAATTTGATTTTTTTGGACATTTTTCAAACATTGAAAAAAAGTGGACCTTTTTTTACATTATTCAAAACTTGAAAAATTGGACCCATTTTGTACATTTATCAAAAACTAAAAGTAAAGAATTAGATTTTTTTCAACATTTTCCCAGTCAAAAATCTCTTGCACATTTTTCAAAATTTAAAAAAAAAATTGGAACTTCCTTGTACATTTTATAATAATTTGAAAATTGGGCCTTTCTTGCACATTTTATACTTACTAATTCAAAAATGGGACTCTTTTTTGCACATTTTTCAAAAATTAGAAAAAAATTGGACCCTTTTTGTACATTATTTATTAATTCAAAAATTGGACCTTTTTTGCACATTTTTCAAAACTTGTAAAAAATTGGGCTTTTTTGCACATTCTTCAGATATTCAAAAATTGGACCCCTTTTGCACATTTTCTAAAAAGTCAGAAATTAGACCTTTTTGCACATTTTTCAAAAATTAAAAAAATTGGACCTTTCTTGCACACATTTTCAGCGGTCAAAATTTGGACCTTCTGCACATTTTTCAAGAATTTAAAATAATTGGACCTATCTTGCAACACACTTCCAAAAGTCAAAAATTGGACCTTTTTTCACAATTTTCCAAGTCAAAATTCCCTAGCACATTCTTTCAAGGAGTCAAAAATTGGATTTTTCGCATATTTTTCAAAAATTGAAAAAAAATTGGACCTTTATTGCACATTTTTTATTGATTCAAACATTGAACGTTTTTTTGCTTATTTTTCAAAAATTCAAAAATTGGATCAATTTTGCACATTTTTTAAGTTCGCGGAGGTTATAGTATTGTGATGCACGTATTTTGCTGTGTTCATGGCAGCACATATGCATAAGAAACGATTTACAATTTACCTATTCGAGTGTTTTTATTTGTAAACAATTAAAATACTGCGCGTCGGGAATGTAAATAGTGAATGTGAACTATGATGGGTATGAACGATGGCGATCCCACGTACAACCAGCTAACAGCTATGTACAGTGACATTGTGAAACAGAATAAACTTCAACAAAAACAGATAGAAGAACAGCAGAGGCAAATCAACCACTTACGAGAAGTAGTAGCTCACTATCAAGCCAAGTCAAAAGAGGATGAAAACCATCTCAGCGAACAAACATCATTAATAGACGAGTCAGAGGAAAATCATAGCAATATGACAATAGACAGCATTAATGACGAAATAAAGATCACTTAAATATAGTGTTTTTATAGTAAAAGTGATCTTTATTTCGTCATTATGCAAAGCACTAAAAGTGATAACCTCCTTAACACATTAGACAGCATTAAATCTATCCAGTCAAAAGAAACTTACAGTGAAAAACTCGAAAAGAAACGTATTCCACCTATTTACGTAAGTGGAATTAAAAATATTACTGAATTTACTGCAATGTTGGAAAGCATGGAAGAGTGTGAAACCCCTACAATGCAAACCCTCTCTAATGGAGATGTTAAAATAGCATGCTCAAATGAGCAAAGCTTTAGAGCAGTGTATAGGGCACTGGAGGCTATAAGAAAGAATCCTAGTCACAAAATGTATGGAATTGGGTACCATACATATCAGTTGAAACAAGATAAACCCTATCAGGTAGTTATAAGAGGGCTACACCACTCCACTTCACCCGATGATATCAAATTAGAATTGATTAAAATCGGACATGAAGCCATTAATGTCACCAATGTAATTATTAAAAAAACAGAGGTGAAAAAAGATGTATCTGGAGAAATTGTGAGTAAGAAATCATATAAGGTGGCATTACCACTCTTTTATGTATATCTCAGCCCAAAAGAAAACAACAAGACCATTTATGAAATGGGGTTCTTGTTGCACACTAAAGTAAAGGTAGAACCTCCAGCAAAAAAGAGGGAGCTACCTCAATGTAAAAACTGCCAGCAGGTTGGTCATACCAAAACATACTGTGCAAGGAAACCCAAATGCGTTAAGTGTGGATTAGACCACGAAACAAAGCAATGTAGGAAGAAGAAAGAAGACCCAGCCAAGTGTGCCAATTGTGATGGTGATCATACAGCCAACTGGAGAGCGTGTCCAGTATATCAAGCAAAAATTGCTGCTATATCTAAACCAAAGATGACAGTAATTGATCGTGTCAAGCAAAGGACCACTCAAAGCCAGGAGCAGATAACAACTCAGAAACCTGAACAAGCCAAAATTGTCAAAAGAAACCTTCCAAAGAATAACACGGATGAATCGGATGAACCAGTGGAACTAGAAGAGCAGGCGAGCTTAAAAGGCATTTGGGAACTGCTTAAAAAAATGGATAAAAGAATTTCTCAAGTTGAAAACACACAAAACAAGATCAAAGCAAAGAAACATCCATCAGTTAAAACCTCACGACTTAGTCATAGATATTATAAAAAATAAATAGAGTACTCTCACTGGAGAGATACTTTATAAAATAGCAGAGTATACTCTCACTGGAGAGAACCCTGCACATGTCATGTAACTAACTTGTTCAAAGTCAGAAATATTACTTATTTAAGGTCTCCTTAAGATTGTAATAAACCTTGTTAAATAAAAAAAAAAAAAAAATTTTGCACATTTTTTAAAAAGTCAAAAATTCGATCTTTTTGCACATTTTTCAAAAAATCAAAAAATTAGACCTTTCTTGCACACTTTTAAAACAGTCAAAATTTGGATCTTTTGCACATTTTTCAAGAGTTCAAAAAAATTGGACCTTTATTAGCGAATTCTTTGAGTAAGTAGTTGAAAATGAGTCGTTTTAGTAAGTTTTCCAAGCTGTTGAAAATGCGAGATTTTTGCACAATTTTTAAGCAGCCAAAAATGGGATATTCATGCACATTTTTCTTAAGCAGTCGAAATAAGAAATTTTGGAAACATTTTTCAAGACTTTTTTCAAATACTTATTCAGAGTTTGAGTATTTTTTGCACATTTTTTAATCATTCCAAAATGAGAAATTGAGGCACATTTTCCAAGCAGCCAAAATCTGAACATTTTTGCACAATTTTCAAGCTTTTGAAAAATTTCATTTTTGTACATTTTCGAAGCAAACAAAAATTGGACTTGACGACAAATTTGGCCTCAAGCAGTCAATAAAAATCTAAAATCCAGGCACATTTTTCTCTCATCACATTTTACAAGCTGCCAATAAATGATCGAGCTTTTCAACATTTTTTTTCAAGCAGTAAAAAATCAATAATTTCTCGCGCATTTTCAAGCATTTTAAAATAGAATAATTTTTTCAATTTCCAAAAAGAAAACATTTTTTTACATTTTTAAAGCAATCAAAAACGATCAACAATTAATTTAGAAACTTTCACGTCTATTTGATTTCTCTATGTTATGTGGAACTTATCCTCAAACGTTGATTACCTTAAGCATTCTTTCAACGCAGTTCTTCATTCTATCTCACCTATGGCCAGTCTATGGTCCAAAAATACCAAAAAAAAAACACGTTTTCATACAACATATCTCTCGTTTGCCTCGACTATAAGACACGTTTTTTGGTCAATAAATCTCTATTTATCACGTAAGGACCCATCTTCGATAATATTAGATACGTATAAGATAGGTAAATAATAACAGATTGAACAATGTCTATAAAATATCTAACAAAAAAGTGGACACAGCTGCATTATAGTGTATTAAATCCATGAACTTCTCAACTCCAAAATGTATTCGACAAAAAGTATTTTTTTCACAAGTTCAGTGTTGCTTTACGTGTTCTCGAATTTCGTTTCAGGTAAAAATTAATTTTACTTCTTAAAAAAATCCTATATCGCCGAACATAAGATTTAGTTGACTGAAAATATTTTCAATTTAGCTTCAGACTGTGACGACGACTTCGCTATTGCATGTTTACCTAGAACACCGCAACCTTTGACATTTATCACTCCATTGGATGAAATGTTCTTATTGAATCGAACAAAAACTTCGGGTAAAATTTTGAAAATTATCAAAATTGCATTTTAAATTAAATATTATTCTGATAATTTAGTATAATATTGAAATATTATTCAATTTCAAACGTATAGTTGAAGTTGAAATCGTCGCCAAAACTATTGGACACTTTACCGGAGGTATTTTTGGAGAAAATTTGTACAAATTTTTCAAATTCATTCTTTACTGGTATACTCCGAAATTGGATTGTTTTCAGGATTGTTACTCATATACCGAGTGAGTAATCAGCAGGTATAAATACAACGTTATTGGATGGAGATATTTTGAAAATTGATTTTATTCTCCGCAGGAACTTTCTGAAAGCTCGAGTTTCCTATCACAATATAAAATATGGAAGTGCCACTGAAGCCATAAACCATCCCGATGGTATCGTCGATATTTTAGTCCCCATTGCAGCTAACGTAATTTTTTTTTCTTTAAATTCCTTTCCAATATTAATTTATAAACATGTCAAGTTTGGTTTAATCGTTCGATTTTTCAGGCCCCCATCGAGAATCCTCAATTTGCCCAGTTCGAAAAAATATTCCAAGAACAGCTGAAAAATCCAGGAGACCAGATCAAAGTGAATAGTGCATCTACATACATTTGGTTCGATCATTTCGGTCCATCTAGCGTTTATAAAACATTCAAAGGAACCTATATCGATGGCCAGACCAGTCAAACTTATCCATGTACGACGATTGTCGAGTTACCACCGGATCCATTTGTGAATTTTATATCTTGCAAACAGGTTCGTAGATCAAAAGGACACTCAACACTTTCAAAACAATCACTCAATTGGAAATAAGTATCAAAAGTGGACTAATTTTTTACAATTTTTTAGTACAAGAATACATTTGGTTCGATTAAGGATAGTTTGGGAAACCCTTTGAACAATCCGATCCCTGAAATAATACCTTTATCGCCACCAACAACAGGATGTGGAGTGAATGTAATCAATGTACCACTTCTCTAATTCAATAATAAATGTGATTTTTTGCTATGATTTGAGATTACTCTTCGAAAAACCGTTAAAATCACGTTTTCATGATTTCAACGAAGTAAAATCTCAAAATTTGACCCCAAAATAGCTCAATTTTGAATGTTACAGGAAAAATCAAATGAAAAATTTTCGAGCTCTTGCTAGTGTGTTCCAAATGTAAATTTTTCAATTTATTTGGAAAAAAAATGCATAATCGCTTTTTTCTGGGGGCCCAAAATGGGGGGGGGGGGGCTCTAAAAAAAAAAACGTTCAAAATTACGAATACCTATGCAGGGAGCTTAATTTAACTTTTTCACTTAAATAATTGAATATATGCCTCAAAACGTTACGTTTGGCGCAAATTGTAGATTTCTATGTAGTTTTCCAGTGGTTTCCAAAATTTCGAAATTGCGAAAAAATGGAAAACCGGATTTTTGAGTACCAGCGCAACATTTCATTGAGCTCAAAATTCGGTGGATGTCTTTCAGATACTAATAAACTGTAAAAAGCTTTTTAGGGAGGTTCAAAGGGGTAAGTTCAAAATGGTGGTTCCAAAATTTTCCAAAAATCAACCCCCCCCCAATTTCTGCCCCCGAGGGTCGAAAATGGGGAAATCACCTCGCATTTTTAAAAAAATTAAAAATGGAGACTTTCTAGCCCTTTTCTAAGCAAATAAAAACAAAACAATTTTCAAACATTCGATGAAATTTGGAGAAAAAACCGAGCAATCAAAATGAGAAGTTCTGAAAATACATTTTTCAATCACTCAATCGTTGGAAATTTGGGCACATTTTTCAAGCTGTCAAAAATTATTGCAACCTTCTGGCACATTTTTCAATCACACGAGAATTGGACCTTTTTGCACAATTTTCAAGCAGCTTAAAATCGAACTAATAAAATCATTTACAAGCATTCAAAAACGAAATATCAGGGCACCTTTTTCAAGATGTCAAAATTTGAATCTTTTGACACAATTTTCAAACGGTCAAATATCAAAACTTTTTTGCATTTTTATCAAGAAGTCAAGAATTGGACCCATTTTCACAAGTTTGCAGTCAAAAATCTCTTGCACATTTTTTCAAAAAGTCAAAAATTGGACCTTCCTTGCACAATTTTATCAATTTAAAAAGTAGACCTTTTTTGCACACTTTTCAAAATTTGAAAAAATTTGACCTTTTTTGCACAATTTTATTAATTTAAAAATTGAAACTTTTTTGAACATTTTTAAAAAGTCAAAAATTGGATCCTTTTTTTACAAGTTTGCAGTCAAAAATCTCTTGCACATTTTTTATCAACTCAAAAATTGGACCTTCTTTTGCACATTTTTCAAAAATCACAAAAATTGGACCTTTTTTGCACATTTTCTAAGAAGTGAAAAATTGGACCCTTTTTCACAAGTTTGCACTTTGCAGTCCAATAATCTCGTGCACATTTTTTCCAAAGGTCAAACATTGGACCTTTTTTGCACATTTTTTAAAAGTTGAAAAATTGAATCTTTCTTTGCACATTTTTCATCAACTCAAAAATTGGACCCTTTTTGCACAATTTTATCAATTTAAAAATTGGACCTTTTTAGAACATTTTTCAAAAATTAGAAAAATTAAACCTTTCTTGCACATTTTCCAAGACGTCAATAATTGGACCTTTTTTCACAAGTTTGCAGTCAAAAATCACTTGCATATTTTTTCAAAAAGTCAAAAATTGGACCCTTTTTGCACGGTTTTCAAAAATTTTCAAAATTGGACCTTTCTCGCACATTTTTTAAAAATTTTCAAAAATTGGACCTTTCTGGCACATTTTTAATCAATTTGAAAATTGGACCCTTTTTGCACATTTTTTAAAAATTAAAAAAAATTGGACCTTATTCTTGCACATTTTTCAAAAAGCCAAAAATTGTACCCTTTTTGCACGTTTTTCAAAAATTTAAAAAAATTGGACCTTTCTTGCACATTTTTTGAACAGTTGAAAATTCAACTTTTCTAGCAAATTTTTCAAATTTGAGTTGGTAGTCAAAAGGAGCTGTTTTAGTAAGTTTTCCAAGCTGTTGAAAATGCGATCTATTTGCACAATTTTCAAGCAGCCAAAAATGGGATATTTGTGCACATTTCTTTAGCAGTCGAAATAAGAAATTTTGGAAACATTTTTCAAGGAGTACAAAATCAGGAATTTGGCCACATTTTCAAGCTGTCGAAAATTATTGGACCTTCTAAGACTTCATTCAAATAGGTACTTATTCAGAGTTTGAATATTTTTTGCATATTTCTCAACCATTCAAAAATGAGAAATTTGGGCACATTTTCCAAGCAGCCAAAATCAGGACATTTTTGAGCAACAAAAAATTACACTTTTTTGGCACCATTTTCAAACAGTCAAGAATTGGACCTTTCCAGTATACATTTTTAAAATACCAAGTCAAAATCTGAATTTTTGAGCATATTTCTCGAATAGTCGATATTTGAACCTTTTTACAATTTTTCACGCAGTCAAAGAAGGAAATCGGGGCACATTTTTCAAACAGTCAGAAATGTCAACTTTTGCTCGACTTTCAGGTAGTCCAAAATGGAACACTAATGGACATGTTTTCACGGTGTAAAAAAATAGACCTCCAACAATGAATTTGGAAACTTTCACGTCTATTTGATTTCTCTACATTATGTGGAACTTATCCTCAAAAGTTGATTACCTTTACATAAGCAATTAAGCACTCTTTCAACGCAGTTCTTCATTCTATCTCACCTATGGCCAGTCTATGGTCTAAAAATACCGAAAAAAAAACACGTTTTCATACAACATATCTCTCGTTCGCCTCGACTATAAGACACGTTTTTTGGTCAATAAATCTCTATTTATGACGTAAGGACCCCCTCCCTTCTGTAATATCACGTATATTAGGTAAATAATAACTGATTAAAAATAACACCTATAAAATATCGAGTTTCGTATGGTAACAAAAAAAAAAAAGTGGACGCAGTTGCATAGTGTTTTAGTTCCATGAACTTCTCAACTCCTCCAAAATGTATTCGACGAAAAGTATTTTTTTCGCAAGTTCAGTGCTGCTTTATTACATGTTCTCGAATTTCGTTTCAGGTAAAAATTAATTCTACTAAAAAATCTAATCACCGAACATGAAATTTAGTCGACTGAAAATATTTTCAATTTAGCTTCAGACTGTGACGACTTCGCCATAGGATGCTTACCCAGAGCACCTCAACCTTTGACAGTTATCACTGCATTGGATGAAATGTTCTTATTGAATCGAACAAAAACTTCGGGTAAGATTTTGAAAATTATCAAAATTGTGTTTAAAATTAAATATATTATGCTAATTTAGTAGGTACATATATTGAAATATTATTCAAATTCAAACGTAGTTGAAGTTGAAATCGTCGCCAAAACTATTGGGCACATTACCGGAGGTATTTTTGGAGAAAATTTGTATAAATTTTTCAAATTCATTCTTTACTGGTATACTCCGAGATTGGATTGTTACTCATATTATACTGAGTGAGTAATCAGTAGGTTTAAATACAACGTTACTGGATGGCGATATTTCACAAATTAATTTTATTCTCCGCAGGAACTTTCTGAAAGCTCGAGTTTCTTTTTCCAACATAAGATATGGAAGTGCCATTGAAGCCATAAACCATCCCGATGGTATTGTTGATATTTTAGTCCCCATTGCAGCCAACGTAATTTTCTTTCCTTCAAATTCTTTTAAATCAAATACCTAATATTCTATATATACGTCAAGGGTCTAATCGTTCGATTTTTCAGGCTCCTATCGACAATCCTCAATTTGCCCAGTTCGAAAAAATATTCCAAGAACAACTTAAAAATCCAGGAGACCAAATCAAAGTGAAAAGTGCATCTACATATATTTGGTTCGATCATTTCGGTCCATCCAGCGTTTATAAAACGTTCAAAGGAACCTATATCGATGACCTGACCAGTCAAACTTATCCATGTACTACAATTGTCGAGTTACCACCGGATCCATTTGTCAATTTTATATCTTACAAACAGGTTGGTAGATCAACAGGGCACTCAACACTTTTAAAACAATCACCCAATAAGAAATAAGTATCAAAAGTGGACTAATTTTTTACAATTTTTTAGTACAAGAATACATTTGGTTCGATTAAGGACAGTTTGGGAAACCCTTTGAACAATCCGATCCCTGAAATAATACCTTTATCGCCACCAACGACACAATGTGGAGTGAATGTAATCAATGTACCAGTTCTTTGATCGAATAATAAATGTGATTTTTTTTTACTATGTTTTGAGATTCATTTATTAATTTATATTTTCTTATATTGTTAACATTGTTTAAAAAAAGGAAATAGTCTCGAATTATCACTAAAGAAAGTTAAAATTCAAATTTGCAATTAACATCCCAAGATCTTAAAAAACAATAAAAAAAAATAAATAAAAAAATTTAAAAAAAATAAAATAAAATAAAAAAAAATAAAAAATAAAAAATAATAAAAAATAAAAAAAAAATAAAAAATAAAAAAAAATAAAAAATAAAAAAAAATAAAAATAAAAAAAATAGAAAATAGTTTGAAACAAACCATTTGGGGCTAGAATTATGACTTCAACTATGTTCCTCCATATTTTGTAAATTTTTATGTTTTCTAATGAATGCCGAGCCAAAAAATGAAACATTTGACCCATTATTTCCAAAAAAAATCATCATTTTCCCTCCTCTAAACCAAATTATCAATAAGCTAAACCTATGATTAATTCCAAGCGGGTATCTTACCTGTACGAATGCAAACATTAACAAAAATAGTAGAATGGCACCAATGCAGCCAACCGATATCAAAGTGGTAGCGGACAGCTGTAGGAAGAATTTATGAGGCGACGATAACGCCAGAGCAGTATCTCCATCCTGAGATGCGATTCTTCGTTTGCCTGCAGTCGCAGTATTTTTACATTCTCCTATTTTAACAGATGAAAAAAAATTAAATCTTTCAACTTGAGTAGGTACAAATATCAAAAGCGTGAAAAAAATTCAACTTACCATTATTAGTATCACAGTTACAGCAACCAGTAGTCGTCCTTTCGGTACAACAAGGTACGCATTGTTTATTGGATTTGTCCAAACGCAGCGGATATGTACAAGCTATACAGCTGAATGCACCAGGACCATCGCACGCCGTACATGACGAATGGCAAGGTTTACATAATTGAGTAGGTGGATCGTAATACTGCGAACCGAGGCATTCCATGCATAGTCCGCTTTCTAGCATGAAATGCGGCGGACACGACGTACATTGTAGAGGTCCTTCGCCTGTAAACAATACACAATCGATTAAATTAGTTCGATAGATGAGAAATATTTACAAAAATATGGACTAACGAGCTTGAAAAATAATATCTAGCATTTCCTCATTTTACGACCCCACTTCCCCTGCCTCCAAAAAACATGATTGAATTATCTTTTTACCAATTTTCGAATTTTATTTTAACGGAAGTTGCTTTGAAAAAATTTTACTTCAATTTTGATATCCAATAATGACCCCTCCCCATTTTTCAAAAAAGCAAGAGACTGGGGGGGGGAATCGACACGTTGAATGAAAAAATAAATAGATATTCGAACTCGGCGACTTCGAATTAGTTGGAATCGATATGTCACACCATATTTCAATTTTTTCAAAATTTGGGGGGAGGGGGGAGGGCAATTGGGGCGCCCATTTTTAGAAAATAAGCGAACAATTGAACTTGACGCTCTCTAAATCCTAATAAAAAATGAGTTATCCGCAATTTTCAAGTTTTGTCATTTTGATCATGCTGATAAGGGCGCTGAGGGGAGGAGAGAGGGGGTCTAGGGACATCGAATCGAAAAACTAAACCGATATTCGAACTCAGCGTCTTCAAATTAATGACAATCGATATACTGCATCACTTTTAAGACTTTCTTGAATTTTGACCAAAATGGGGGGGGGGGCACGAGCGCACGAGTATATTGAGATGCCATTTTGAAAATTAGTCTGTCACAAAGAAGATAAAAAGAGTCTTCGCAGAAATTTATTAAATTTTTGACTTTTTTGTACTCATCTTGGAAAAGTTTCACTTTCACTCTGATAGTTCGAATTTGAGCTTCTCAAATTTTAATCCAGATTTTTAAGATGTAAATTAATTCTGGCTCTGCCAATCATCAAAGGAGCTCGTGAAAAAATCGGAGAGAAATCGGAGACCTTCCTCAACTTTTGGTTCCAACTTGCATGGAATAAGTCTGAAGTTTTGAACACAATGAGATGGTGTTAATAAAATTGCCTACTCAGTTTGCCGCAAATACGTCGAATGTGCAGTTTATTCAACATCTATTGTGCTAAGTACGCGATTTCTTGCAAAAATGAAGTGCTCTGAAAGCTCAAATCTCTAGGTGTAGTTGAAATGGGAGCAAATATGTTGGCGAGGTTTTAAAAATTAGTATAAGTATACAGAAATGAGTAAATGCTCAAAACTGAACTTTCAAAGCAAAAACTTAACTTTTCATAATGAGTGCAAAAACTGATAAAAGTTGCAAATATTACAATCAAAGACCTTTTTTCATTGTTTTTCAGTTGAACGTGAGCTCATTTCCAAAATGGAATTTCATCATCCCTGAATAAAAAAATCAGGTTCCACAAAAATTGTCAAAAAGTATGTTTTTCTTATCAAAAATAAATTTGTTGGAGTTTTTTTTAAAATTCGTTATGTTTTTTTTTTTTTTCAAATGTGATCAAAATAACACTTTTTTAAAAACCTGTTTCGACAAAAATCAACAAAAATTATGCCTTTCTTCTCAACAAAGAGCAATTTTTTGAAAATCGATTTTTTTATTTGATTAAAATTACTTTTCGTAAGAAATCAGGTTCGACAGAAATTTACAAATCTGTCTTCATGTTCATTTGAAAAAAAAGGATCAAAATTCAAACTTTTTTTTTCAAGAATTGGCTTTGAAAAAAATTATTATTATTTTTGTTTTTACAAATTTTTTTTTTCTGGGAATCAATTTTATGTTTGGGTTTTTTCAAGTTCGTCTTTATATTCATTCGGAAAAAATGGATCAAAGTTACACTTTTTTTTTCAGAAATCGGGTTCGATAAAAATTTACAAAAATTACCTAATGTTGTTTTCCTCGAATATAAAAATATCATGAAAAATTATTTTTTGATGTTCGATTTTCTAAAATTTGGGTAGGTAATTTTAAAAGTGAAGAAGCGTACTGTTTGTTATTCGCTCTCCCAAGCCTTGCAATTTTGAAAAGAAAACTCAAAAAATTCTTTAATAGTGTGATGTGTGATGATGTCGATGTCTATCAATTTGAGGTCATTGAGTTAAAATATCTATTTATTTTTGGACTCCATTCCCCTCAATTTTTTTCAAAATTAGCACTAGGGGTCGTATCGAAAAAAATAACGAATAGATTCTGATTATGAATATGAATACTGAGACTAGAATTCTTCTCCATATCGTTCACTCTCCCTACCATTTTTTTAAAACAATTACAAAATAAATTCACCTTTACAAGTACGACAATAATGATGACACTTTTGACAACCGAAATCGGACATGAAAAAACCTTGAGGACATTCCGGGTGACATTCACCAGCCGCCAATTGCCATCCTCTCGGACACGTCACACACTGATCGCGTCTCGGCCCACTGCACGTCGTACAACTCAGGAAGCATTTGGCACAGCTACCCAGATCGTTATAATATCTAAACAAAAATAATAAAAAAATATTAATTTAATAAGTACAAAGAATTACCTTGGGATGCATGCAAAATATCCCTATGGTCAAAAATAACTCACCCATTAGCACAGCTCGTACGACATTCTCCACTTTGAAGTAATAATGGAGATCGACATTTGCTACAGTTGGTTCGAGATATGCATTCTTCGCAGGTATGCATGCAAGGCGTGCATCCATCTTTGGTATTGAAGAATCCTCTCGAGCACTCGCGGACGCATTTATTCGATTCAAGCAGAGTAGCCGAAGGACAACTCAGGCAGCCTGAGTCTGAACCGTCGCTGCAGGTTTCGCAAGATGTGTGACATTTTGAGCAAGTGTCGTTAGGTGCAGCGTATTCTCCTGTAAATTGAGAAAAAATTCATTAATCGGTCTTTTCAAAATATTTGAGATTTAGAATAGTTTTTTACAACTCGAAAACAATTGAAAATCTTGAGTTCTGGAAAAGTCCAAACAACTTTTTGAGTTTTCAACAGATGAAAAAAATTCAAAACGATGTCAATTTTTATGGAAAAATTAAAAAGTTAAAAAAAAATACAAAATTAAAAAAATGGAGAAATTTAATAAAAACTGAAACAGTTTTTTGGAAATTTCAACATGCATTAAAAAATTTTTAGCACATCAGTTTTCGAAAACTGTTCATACGAAAAAAACCTACAAATTTTCTTTGGTAGTTTGATAATATTTTTTTTGAAACTTTTCAAGCCTTCTATTGATTTTTAAAACGTTTTTCAAAAAATCAAAATTATTTCTGAACAAAATAATCTTTAAAAAAATCAAAAATATTGAGTTCAACAGATTAGATTTCAAAAAAATAAAATAAGATAAAATGAAACAAACATAAGCCAGGTTTACAAAAAAAATTGAAAAGTTGAAAAAAATTAAAATATAGAAATTGAGAAATAGAATAAAAACTAAAATAGTTTTCTGAAAGTTTCAACAAACATAAGTAGATAAACAGTTTTCAGGACAATTTTCAGAAAATGTTCATTAATTTGCAAAAAAAAACAACTACAAATTTTCTCAAATAAATTGACAATTTGATTTTTTTTGAAACTATTCAAGCCTTCTTTTATTGATTTTGAAAACGTTTTTCAAAAAATCAAAACTATTTCAGAACAAAAAAAATCATTAAAAAATTAGATAGGCTTTTTAAAAAATCCAAAAATAAGCCAGGTTTATAAAAAAAATAAAAAAATTGAAAAGTTGAAAAAAATAAAAATTGAAAAATTGAGAAATTGAATAAAAGTTGATATAGTTTTCTGAAAGTTTCAAACAAACATAAACTTTTTTCAGCACAATTTTCAGGAAATGTTCATAAATTTGCAAAAAAAAAAAAACTACAAATTTCCTAACATAAATTGACAATTTGATTTTTTTAAAAAACTATTCAAGCCTTCTTTTATTGATTTTGAAAACGTTTATCAAAAAATCAGAACTATTTCTGAACAAAAAAATCATCAAAAAATCGAATGGATTTTCAAAAAAAATCCAAAAATAAGCCAGGTTTACAAAAAAATTGAAAAGTTGGAAAAATAAACATTGAAAAATTGGGAAATCGAATAAAAGTTGATATAGTTTTCTGAAAGTTTCATACAAACATAAACATTTTTCAGCACAATTTTCAGAAAATGTTCATAAATTTGCAAAAAAAAAACTACAAATTTCCCAACATAAATTTACAATTTGATTTTTTTTGAAACTATTCAAGCCTTCTTTTATTGATTTTGAAAACGTCTTTCAAAAAATTAAAACCTTTTCAGACCAAAATGCTTGAAAAAACATCGAGTTTAAGAAAAATTTAAAAATTTCGTTAGGTCAAATTTTCAAAAAAATTTTGACTGTTTTGAAAAATTAAAAAATTGAAAAAAATATACACGTACCCCCCCCCCCATCCCCTCATAATTAACAAATTGATAAATTGAGTAAAGAAAAACTGAAAAAAGTTTTTTTGATAGTTTCAACAGAGCCTAAAAACATTTTCAAAGTAATTTTCAGAAGTTGACATTTTGAAGAGAAATTTTAAAACCTCTTCAACATCTTTAAAGATTTTGAAAACTTTTACAAAAAAGCTCTGACAAAATTTGGAGAACATTTTCAAAATTATGTTCAGAACAGTTTTCAATAAGTACTTTCAAAATGTTTTATTATTTTTTTTTTTAATTTTTAAAATCTTGAATACGATTAAAAATCTTGTTCTGAAAAAGTTTAGACAACTTTTGGAGTTTTCAACAAATTGAAGTAAGTTTTTGGAAAAGTAGAAAAAAATACAAAATTAGTAAATTGAGAAATTAAATAAAAGTTGAAATATTTTTTTGGAAAATTCAACTAGCATAAAAAAATGTGACGACAATTTTCAGAAAATGGTTCATAAAACTGCAAAAAAAAACACATACAATTAATTTTCTAAAAAAATTGACAACTTGAATTTTTTTTGAATCTTTTTAAGGCTTTTAATAAATGATTTTCAAAACGTTTTTCAAAAAATCAAAACTTTGAAAATAAAAAATAAAAATAACGAGTTTTAGAAAAATTTAGAAATTTTGTTCAATTGGTCAGATTTTCAAAAACGAAAAAAAAACAAAAAATTTCGTTTTGAAAAACTGAAAAAAATATACGTACTCAAAATAACAAATCAAAAAATTAAGTAAAAAAAAATCTGAAAAAAGTTTTTCTCAAAGTTTCAACAAAGCACAAAAAATTTTAAAATCAATTTTCAAAAATTTTGAAATAATTTTCACCATTTTTCAAAAAAAAAAAAAAGACATCCATGATTTTATTCCTATAAACTCACCAATTTTACACAATTCACTTCCAATGGTAACGCAGGCGAAATCACTATCGATCACATAACCTTCTTTGCAAGTTTTGCATTTAATACCAGTCGTATCACATTCCAGGCAATTCGGTGGACACAGCAAACACTCTCTTCGTTTACTATCTCCGTAATATCCTGCTGGGCATTTTTCGTAACACTTTTTGCCCAATTCGAAAAATCCAATTTTACAAGTGGTGCAATTATCCGAAGGTCCGGTACAAGTTTCGCAATTGGGCGAACACGGTTCACACCTATTTCAAAATAAAACATACATTATATGAAAATATATCGCATTTACACCATATTATGTACATATCATCCCTGTCTATACCTATCGTTTATTTATACTCGTATTTCACACACTGCTTGCAGAGTAAAACACCATTCGATGTACGTACATATTTATACGTTGAAATGCAAAATGACGACTAGACGAAATAGGAACGTCATCGGATGACAGATTCCAAATTACACTCGTAATATTATTCTTTCCTTATATGCGACGATGATAAAATACGTTTCGACGCCATTTACCCCCCCCCCTCCCCTCCTCTCACCTTTCATCATTCTTCACGTCGACTAATACGAAATAAAATAGATAGATAATATTTTACCTGTACGAATCGGTCTCGTACGTATTGAGGGGACAGGTAGCCAGACATTTATTATCACTGAGTACTAAATTATGATGACAAGAGGTACAATGATCCGGTCTATCTTGACAACTGGCGCAATTAGATTCGCAAGGTACGCAAGTTCGTTCTTCTTGATCTGTAAATAACCATCGCGAATAATTAATAACACATTTTATCAATTTTTAACTCATTATGTGATCTCTGGTCGTGTCCTTACTTTCGAAATATCCTTCCGGACACTGCTGCAGACAGACTGCTAAATCGGTGACTCGAAGATGAGCAGGGGCACAGGTTAGACAGCTGTCTTGACCAGCTCCGGCGCACGTTTCGCATGATTCGTGGCAAGGCCAACAGAAGCCACCTTGGTTAGGGAAGCTACGAGGTGGGCATCGGCTCACACAAGTGCTGAAAAAGTAAAATCACAATTGAATTTAGTATAATACATAAAATTATCGAGAGACAGATCGCGTGATGTCCTTGGGGAAAAATGGAGGAATTCGTAGGACGTCGGGGGATTTTTTTTCAACATCAATTTGTGTAATTGGAAAATACAATAGACAGGTACAGTGGTTCTTAAAAAATAAATGAATTGAAAAAAAAAGTTAACAAGGTTTTTAATAATTAAATAATCGGTGGGTTTAATTTTCGTTTTCCAAGAAATTATTCGTGAATTACGTTGAAAAAATAATATTTGTTCGAATATTAAGTATACTAAACAGTTCGGATTATCGAGTAAAAAATTGTTTGTTCGAATATTCAGATCATCGTGGTCGTATTTTTCCTTAAAATACCTGCCAATCTTTATCCTGCAAAGGGACGACTCCAGAGAATATTTCAACCACTCTAAGTGTATTTTGCATCTCTCGACCTTCATCTAAACTCTTCTCTGTATTTAAACACGGTCCCAGTCCTGGCCGAAGTCAAGGTTAACAAAGGTGTAGGGTTCTTTCTCAAAACACCTCTATTCTTCCCACCAATCAAAGGTTTCAAATTAATCTCGGTAGGTTTAAATTCTTCATCGTTCGATGTTCTGGCCTTTTTCACGACTTTTTCAACGGTGGTTTTAGCAGATTTGTAACATTCGCCTGCTCGGAGGGTGTTTCTCAGCTCAGTTTTGCCATCGTCGTCGGTGTGTTGGTGTTTCCTTTTATCGGGCTTACAAGTGCATACAAAATAGGGCAAAATTTCGTCAAAAAAGTAGTCACGCAAAAACGTCCTACGAATACATTAAACGCTATTAACCGACGATTCGATACGTGTATTGCTCTCGTAAGCGGAAAAAAATAGTATAAGGAAAAGCGTTTCGGTTTCTTTCGCTCGTATACTTATAGAGAGAGCAGAAGCGCCGCGTAAAAGCTCCAGAAAGCCAACGAGAATAGAACTGGGAATCGTTCTGTAACAACGTGAGTTTGGCTGCGGAATTTATTATACGATGAAATCTTTGAACTAGCTTGAAACGATAGTCGAAAGTGGAAGAGGGGTTGGAAAAGGCAGGGGGACGAATAAAGGTGTTTTATTTCATAAGCTATACTACGAGTAGTCGAATATGCTAATTTGGAGAGTTTGAAATTCAATATTTGATACGAATTACGAATTAAGTAGGTATCGTAAATATCTATATAAAATGTTCTGTTGAAAGTCCCAAAAAATTCACAGACTGAGAAAATTCTGGAGATTTTTGCTTTATTTCCATTTTTATTAATGTTGTTGATTTTTATTTTTAAAAATGATCTGAAAACTTGTACGACCCAACTTGAAATTGAGTCGTGTTAAGAAACCCTCGGTCTTATCCTCTCCCCAGTTCTTGAAAAAGAAGAGGATGTTTAGATTTTTACATTTTAATCTTTGATTTTGATCCATTTTCATCAAACGCTATTCAACTGTATTGAAACCCCCCCCCACCCCCTTCCAATAAGAAACTGAAAAGGTAAAACTTGAGCCTCCAACTCAAAAAATGAGAAATTATCAGAAAGAGAAAATTTTCATGTTTTTACGTTGTAATGCTATGGCATTGGTTGTTTTCCATCAGGAAAGCTCAACAGAAATTTCGGACTCTCCCCCACCCCCTCATAGTGGGACAGTTCAGCTACAGCTGGCCAAAAAAATTGGGTCCCAGGGGGGGAGGGGCTAAACTCAAAATTTTGAAAATATTCGAGTGGGGTATCAAAATATATGTTTATTGACCCCATGAATTCAATTTTGATGATATTTTTGCCATCAGATGAAATTGGGTCCCAGGGGGGAGGGGCCAAACTCACAATTTTGAAAATATTCGAGTGGGGTATCAAAATGTATGTTGTTTGACTTCCTAAATTCAATTTTGTTGATATTTTTGCCCCCAGATGAAATTGGGTCCCAGGGGGGAGGGGCTAAACTCAAAATTTTGAAAATATTCGAATGGGGTATCAAAATGTATGTTTTTTGACCCCTCTGAATTCAATTTTGTTGATATTTTTGCCCCTAGATGAAATGGGGTCCCAGAGGGGGGAAGGGGCCAGACCCAAAATTTTGAAAATATTTGAGTGAGATATCAAAATGTATGTTTTTTGACCCCCTGAATTCAATTTTGTGATATTTTTGCCCCTAGATGAAATGGGGTCCAGGGGAGGGAGAGGCCAAACCCAAAATTTTGAAAATATTCAAGTGGGGTATCAAAATGTATGTTTTTTGACCCCCCGAATTCAATGTTGTTCATATTTTTGCCCCAGATGAAATGGGGTCCCAGGGGGAGAGGGGCCAAACTCAAAATTTTGAAAATATTCGAGTGGGGTATCAAAATGCATGTTTTTTGACCCCCTGAATTCAATTTTGTTGATATTTTTGCCCCTAGATGAAATGGGGTCCCAGAGGGGGGGAGGGGCCGCGCCGGACCCAAAATTTTGAAAATATTTGAGTGGGATATCAAAATGTATGTTTTTTGACCCCCTGAATTCAATTTTGTTGATATTTTTGCCCCTAGATGAAATGGGGTCCAGGGGGGGAGGGGCCAAACCCAAAATTTCGAAAATATTCGAGTGGGGTATCAAAATGTATGTTTTTTGATCCCCTGAATTCAATGTTGTTGATATTTTTGCCCCTAGATGAAATGGGGTCCCAGGGGGAGAGGGGCCATACTCAAAATTTTGAAAATATTCGAGTGGGGTGTCAAAATGTATGTTTTTTGACCCCCTGAATTCAATTTTGTTGATATTTTTGCCCCCAGATGAAATGTAGTCTCAGGGGGGGAGGGGCGAAACTCAAAATTTTGAAAATATTCGAGTGGGGTATCGAAATTCCTGTTTTTAAATGCAAATGAAAAAGTGGAACGCCCAGCAACCTAATTTTTATTGTATAAATGGTAATTCCTGGCAAATCACGAGTAATTTTCTGGTAAATTACAGGCCATTTTTAGTAAATTAAGGTTGAACTAGTAATTTATGATGAATTTTTGAAAAATGTGAGTGGTAATTTTTGGGAAAATGCCTTTAGTTTGTCAATTTTGGAAACTTGCTGAAAATTTTTAATAAACACCAGATCATTTTTGGTAAAAACCTGACAATTTCTAAAAAATTTAGTATTTCCTTCGTTGACAAATTTTTGAAATTTTTAAGAACAGTTTTTAAATTTTTCAATGATTTTTCAAAATTAATGGCATTTTTTTTTAAATTCATACATTTTTCTGGAATTTTTAAAAAATTATAAAAATTTAGAGTTTCAGGGAAATTTTAAGGAAATTATATTTTAACAAGTTATATTTCCGACAAAAAATCAAAATTTTTCATGTTTTTTGGAAAATTGAAAAATCAAAGAAATACAAAATTTAAAAATTGAGAAGTTGAGTGAAAACTGAAACAGTTTTTCAAAATTATTTTCAACACAATTTTCAGAAAATTTTTGCAAATTTTCATAAAACGTTCTAAAAAGACTCCTACAGCACTTGAATCAAATTTTTGAAAATTTTCCAGAACATTAACAAAAATTAAAAATTGCGAATTTGAGCGAAAATTGATAAAGTTTTTTAAAACTTTCAGCAAAGCATTAAGAATTTAAGATAATTTTCAAGAAATTTTCAAAAATTTGAATAAGTACAACAAATTTTTCAACTTTCAAAGAAATTTACCTAAACCATTTTTCAACCAATTTCTTATATATTATTTTCAGGAAACTTTGGGAATTTTTCTAAAAAATTGAAACTTTTTCAGAACAGTTTTTAATGGTTTTGACAACTTTAAAATAGAGTAAGAAATTTCTCAAATATTCAGACACTTTAGAAATTTTTTCAAACTAAAAAACGTAAAAATCTAGAGCTTTTAAAAAGTCTACACATTTTTTTGAGTTTTTAACGCCAGGTTTTCAAAAAAAAAAAAACCAAAAAGTTTTTGAGAAAATTGAAAAATTGAAAATACACGAAATTGAAGAATTAAGAAATTGCCTGAAAATAAGTTTTTCGAAACTTTTTCAAATTCAAATATTCTTTTCAAATTTTCAAAGATGTTCTGAAATACTTAATGAAAATCAATTTTTGACAAATTTTCGATTGTATTTTTAACTTGTAAAAATTTTCAAATTGTTGACAAAAATTTCGAAAATGTTCCAACTCTACGAACAGGAGAGGTACTTATCTTTAATGCCTGAAAAACTTTTGAATCGGTGAAAGCCAAATCAAGCAAAAATTTCAGGCACTGAAGTGCAATATTTTCGTTTTTTAGTGAATTTTTGAAAACCAAATTTTGACCAATAAAATCGAAAAATCAAAAGAAAGCTGAAATTTGGCAAGGGCTCTATTTTCGACCTTTCAAATCGATTGAAGACGGCTCCAAACCGTTTTGAGCAACTTTGGAGCCTCCAGAATATTTCTGGACTTTTGAATTTCTATGCAAAGTATTGCCCAATGAAGTTGGAAAGTTTGAATTAACAATTTGCCCTAATTCTAAGCTGTTTGAAGGTAGTTTCGAGCCAATCTGTAGTCTCCAGCTATATTTTGGAAATTCTAGATTCTCAAAAAGTGCCATAAAAACCCTCCAAATAAACTTCAGGAAGGAATTAATGATCTACTCGATTGAAAAGTTGCAAGAATTTGAAAGATATTGGGCCAAAAATCAAGTTTTTCTGATTGAGACGAATGAAATGAAATTTTTTGATCCCAAAAGCTTAATATCCCCTGACAGTGCCCAAATATTCCAAACCACTTTTTTTAAAAAAATGAAATACCCCAAACATATCAAGGAAAAAAAGTACTCACTTGTCCAATTTATAACGTTTGCAAGCCACACAGTGAGTTGGTCCTTTGCCATAACACCCTTGAGGATCACATTCGGGATCACAATCGTGTAAAATACGTCGTCCTTCCATCGATCTAATAATTTGTCCAGGTCTGTTTGGTCGATCACTAGCTACAGATACGACGGAACCCTTGACAAAAAGAAAACAAAAACACAGTCAGTGGATCCCCAATCTTAAATTCTTCAAATCCAGTCTCTTCGAAAGCTCACCTCTGGTTCGCTGCCACTAGCAAAAATATCAGGTATATTTCTAAATCCAGGTTGGTTAATAATTTCGCCAATGTTGCTACTCGGAAGATACTGATTATTGAAAGGGAAACTACTACTGCGAGCTTGCGGTTGTTGAATAGCAAATGGAATCGGCTGCGATGGACTTTGTATCGATTTCAAACGAATAGGATTCGTCGCTGTGCCATAAAATATAAGCTGCCATCTTTTCAGAATACCTGAAGGAAAAAAATTACACGCCAACATTATTTTAAGCAATTCTTCGGTTTCAAAAAGGTAAAAAAAAAAATCAACGAGATTTATTACCAGGTTGATTAATATGTCTATTTCCGTTATTATGAATCTTTAACGTCCATCTTCCTTCGGCTTTCTCGCCCCAGAAATGCACACTGAGGAAGGGCCAATCATCGAAATTCGAACTGACAACGTCTCTGGGTCTTTCGAAGAGCAACGTTGAAGTGGTACCCATCGGTGAGGTCAAGTCGATTTTCAAATTACCACGAGGGAAAAATCGTAACGATATTTTACATTGGATATGTTCCAGAAATCTGACTTCGTTCAACGTGCCGGGACATCCGTTCACGTCCATGTATGCCGTAAGAACGCTTCCTGGATTCGAATCTATAGGTCTGCGAGAATAATATATACGAAGGGATCGATTTAACACGTTATTGTACTCTAAAAAGGCTTACCTATTTGTCTAAATGGAACATTTTTCTGTATGCTTACCTGTCTTCGTTGATTTCCTGAGATTTACAAATATGCTGCATTGGTACATTGGTCCATTGTTCGGCTAAGTTCACCATCGCTTCACCGTCCATTAAACCGTATCCGAATTTGTGATTAACTGCGGAATGTACCAGATTAATAAATATACATATTATATTATATTTTTAAAGAAGTGAGTAAACAAATTTTAGTATATTATAAATACTTACATTTACGTTTGACACCATTCAAAGCCCATCCGCTTTCTTTCTCAAGTGGTAATGATTTTGAGGTTATTACCACAATGTACTGCATATCTCTCCAAGTCAAATTAGGATTTGCTTCCAGAGCCAGAGCTACCAAACCAGCAGCTAATGGCGCTGAAGCTGAAGTACCAGTATGCTCCACAGTACAAATATGATCTGGTCGAAGACGGCCATCCATGTCTACTGTACCTATACTCTTATCATGGCCAGGAGTACCTGAGCTGTATGTGGTAGCCAGCGTGGAAGCACATTCTTCCAAGTACCATGGTTTATATCTGAAAACAGAAATAATACCAATATTATGTAGGTTAAAAAGTCCAGCAACAAATTTCATAAGTATAAAATGTTTATAAGAATTCATTTTCTAAAAAGTTGATGAGCATAATACAGTAACCAGTTATTGAAATTATGACGAGTTGTTAAGACAAAAAAGAAATCAAGACATAAATCAGCACTGCAAGAACTAGAACCATGCATTCAACAACTTACACAGAATGCTTGGAAATCAAACAATGAACCTGATGCTCCAGAAAAGGATTATGTAAGGACCTTTCTTACATATTGATTTTGTGTGATTCCAATCACCTATGGTATTGATCCAAAATCAAAACCAAATCAATATGGAGATTTGCCCTGCTGGCAGATACCATCAGAGCTGAAAATGGTTATATGCTACCCGCTAACCGGTATCTGGTTAAAATACCAGTGAACCTGCTAGTAGCTGGTATCGAGTTGATTCGGGTACAGATAAGTACATAGTAGCATATAGCAAGCACAACCTGATTGCTTTTGCACTTGGTCTGCACACGCACCTTAAGACTTGATGATAGGTAAATGGGAGGAGTTACATTTTGGCACCTGTCGTAGGTGCGTGTGATTGATGTTTGACAGTGATTGTTGGCAATGATGATGTAATGCTGGTACACCCACTACCCATACAAAATGCTACCAGCTACAATGTAAACTGGTGTGAAATTTTTTCAACTCAATACCATCTACTAGTGAGAGCAGCAGGAATTTATGGTATGGGTATCGCTATCTCCTGTAAAGGAGCGCGACTACAACGACGACAATAGTAGTTACCCGCTGTTAGAGAGTACAGTTTTCAGCTCTGGTAGATACTTATGAACCAAAATCTAATTTTGAGAATAGCCATGAATGCTGACTAATTTGGAGGTGTGGGTCAGCTGATGCTTACAGGCAGATATACTTATGAACCAAAATCTGATTTTGAGAATAGCCATGAGTGCTGACTAATTTGGAGGGGTGGGCCACTGATGTTTACTCTGGGGGCCCGCAAGAGCTGGTCTAGGTATACACTAGCTCTCCTCCCAGGTATCTACTCACACTCCAGATACTCCTTTCTGTGGCAAAAACGATGTTCTATTAATACTTTTTTTTTCTTCATTCAAATATAAATTGAAAAAAAAATCATCAACAACAACAACAACTTGATCTATCATTTGTTTTCAGCGATGAAAAAAGCAAAAACTGAAGTTGAAAAAAAAATAGTAAAAAACAGAGTTACTTGAGCACAATAATATGTAGTATGTATACACTCACAAAGTCATTCACAAACAACAACAATAGAACCATATCATCACTCTTACTTTTTTCAGATCTCATGTGTTTTCTTGGATTCACGGTCATTTTCCCGAATGCCTTAATCCCGAATCTTTTGTTTCCCGAATCCCGAAAAAAATTTCTTTTAAAAAATTGAATTTTTTAAATTCAAAAATACTGTAGTATGACAAAAAATTTCAAAGAACAATGTTATGAGCCAAAGTTCTGAGGTGCATGTGGACAGATTGCTCACGTCCTTTTAATACAACTGAAGCATGTTTCCAAACTGCACTAAGTCCATTTTCAAGGTTATCAGACTCATCAGTTCTTCACATCATAACAATATTGACCACATTTATCACAACATATAGTAAAAGCTCGTTATAACACTTTCAGTTATAACGCTGATTTTGTTATAAAGCTGATTTCCTCTGGTCCCTAGACAACTCCATTTAAACCAATGTAAAATTAATCGAGATATAACACTCATGAGCGATTATAAATCACGTTTTACTCTAAAATTCAGGAAAAATCAAATTTTTTAGTAATTTTGACAGCAAAAAACCACTTTTTGCAACAAAAAAGCAAAATTTCCTGAAAATTGTAGCTGCAACAACAGTTTTTTTTAAAGCAATTTTTGTACTTAGTTTTGATTTAGAAGAAAAATTTAAAAACTTTTTTGGAAAAATGTTGCCAAAAAATCTGTTTTTTAACTTCCAACAGTTTCAGTTCATATACAAACAAGTAAAATTATTCTCGATTTTGGCCAAAAATAGTAAGATTTTTTTGACATCAAACTTTAATAGTTCAGTTTTAGTTTTATTTTACTTGTAATTAAGTACATAATACAGCTGGTTGTTCAAAATCGAAAATAAAATGTAAGTCTGAACTTCCTATCATTACGCTTTTTTTGTTTTAAAACGAGAGTTTGCGATATTAAGCTCATCTGCGTTAAAATGAGACCTTTGCTTATAGTGTGTTTCGGCTTATTAATGCTCTTTTTTTTCGGTCCCTTGAAGAGTGTTATAACGAGCTTTTACTGTAGTAACTTTTTGGATATATCCAGACAATTCACACATAGATTCAAAGATATCCCAAGAAATCTTGAAAATTTGATCATTGTAAACAATTTTCAAACTTGATTTGCTCTGTTTGAATAAAACTGCATGATTAGAACTCCAGGTAATATTTGGTGATACATCTCAAAAACTATTGCATAGATAGGTACAAACAGTCCACATCCTAGCGGGCAAAAAAATTCTCTAATTTAAATGATTTTGGATGTTCTGTCAAAAATGACTACAGAAGAAGGTTTGAAACGTTTTGGAAGATCTAACACAGATGAAAAAGTGTAAATCTGTTTTTTTTTTTAACTGAAATATTTCAGGATTTTTGATGCACAAGTAAACATTTTGATGTTTGTGTAAACTTCTTCTAAACCTTTAAAAACAGCACGCACTCTCAAAGACATATTTACACTTTACAGCAGTAAAGCTCGCCATCGTTTGAAGTAAGTATACTTGTAGAATCACTTGGTTTTTATAGGTACAAACATATTCATATAAATCAATTGAAAGAGAACGAACCATTAAATTCATTTTGGGAATGAAACAAAATAAAATTCCTACAAGATATAAATGTATACCATTTACTTTAGTGTGTTATTATTTCGAGTTATTATGTTACTTAATGACCTTAATGTTGTCAATAGTGATTTTAAGCTAAGTAACTATATACTTAAATAAATAAAAAACCAGTGATTTTAATACTTTTTCATGTAAATTATTGCTTATTTTTCTGGGCTAATTTCAACAATTATAATGATTTTTATAGCTTAATAATATGTGTTTTTACTACATTACAACATGTTTTTAACCGTTTCATGAAACTTTTACTCCACTTTTCAGAAATATGATTAGTTTTTGTCAATTTACAATCATAATCTGCAAGTAACTCATCAAAAGTTATAATTAATAGTTATCAAAAATTATCACCATAACATGACCCAGTGGTGTAGCCAAGGGGGGGGGGCGAAGGGGGCCATGGCCCCCCCTTGCGAGCGAAAATTTGAAAGAAAACATGCAAAAATGGACGTTTTTTTGTTGTTTGGACCCATATTTTCTGAAAATTTTCGCTCGAGCAGTAATTTTGCCTTCATTTTCATTAAATCACCACACATTACGCGTACAATAGGTTTCCAGAAAGTTACCCCTCATTTCGATTTTTCATGCTTAAAAATCTGGTTTTGCCCCCTCCTTGAGAAAATCCTGGCTACGCCACTGACATGACCAGCAATTTACCAAAATTTTTTGATACTTTACCCATTTACTAAAAAATTTCCATCAAAAATTACCAGTAATTTACCAGAAAATTACCAGTAATTTACCAGAAAATTACCAGTAGTTTACCAGAAAATTACCAGCAATTTAGCAAAAAATAATCAGTAATTTACCAAAAGTTGGCAGTATTTTATAAAAAAATACCCGTTATTTACCAAAAATTACCAGAAATTTACCAAAAATTACCAAAAATTTACTAAAAATAACCGTTTAGAAAATCATTTTGAGAGTCGATATAATTTTAGCGATAATTTATTCATTTTCTTATCGAGTCCTCAAAAGTCAGACTTCATAAATTAAATTTTGCTTCAGTGTAGCTCAAAGTTTCTAAAAATCATCATTTTTTCAATTTCTTCGAAAGTCTTAACATAATATTTTAAGAATTTATCAAAAGTTTCAACTTCTTAAAACTCGAATGAACTGTGTAAGTTGGTTATTGTTTTTCGGACAGACCTTCGTCGCAAAAAACATACTCATCAATGCCCCCCCCCCCCCCCAAAAAAAAACATTAAAGCTCACTCAGAAGATGGAAAGAGAGTACGTAGCTTACAAATATTTTCAAACCCAGCAATTTTTTAACTTTAGCACGTTTTTTCGCCACCATCTCACAACTTTTACACGCAACCAGTCTTGAAATTGAAAAACCTCCAACATCAAAAATATGAAAATCGCAGTCTAGTAAAACTTTCCTGTAGATATTTACTAAACTGCAAATTGCAACATAACGCTGCATTTAACATTTCCCAGCAGCCACTTCATCATCAGCCAACCAGGTAAAATTTTCCATCCACCTACTTACACGTCTTAACTACGAGTAATTCAACTCGAAACCTCGTCCTACTCGTATGTAAAATAATTACGCGAAATAAAAACTATAAACTCGTCAACGTCATAAAATATAACTGCGTCGCCGTCACCGTCACCGTCACCGCTGCTGCGTCAATCAATCTCATCACACATATGAAGAAAATACACGATATAACAACTTACCCGCCTTGCGTGGCACTCGAGATAGACAAGGTAAAAATGCTATTAGTGTAACCGTCGCAATTACAACAATCTGTGTGTCTTCCGCCGTTGCCAGAAGCCCACACGAATATCGAGCCTTTACCATGACGACCCTGCAAAACGTCGAAAATCGTATTAAAGCTTAATTCGACATACACAACTAAAGTCAACTAAACCCCTACGCCTTATTATTAAGAGACGTTCGAGATGTCGATTCCACATAAGTAATATAAGAGAATTATTATTATCGCGATATATTAAACGCTATAAATAGTAGATATAAGAAAAGGGAGCCACGTGGTGGTGCGTTCGGGGACAGCACCAGCATCAGATCCACATGTTGTGATAATAAAAATCTCAGCCAACGTACCGATGTGACGCCGTAAATAAAAGCTCGCCTGGCCAATGGACCCGGACCATCTACTGTTTTACCATCATCTTCTGGACCCCAAGAGGCGCTATAAATATCGATATGATTTATATTCAGGCCAAGGGCTCGAGCTTCCACCGCATCGTTCACCGTACCATCCAACATTCGTACGCCTGCGAACAAAAAAAAAGCAGCCACATATTTTCTATTAAGAAAAAATTTTTACACAAGTTTTCTTTATCTTCCATCGATTAAACACTTTACAAAGAAAAACGAAAAAAAAAGAACCGCGCTCGAATTAAAACGCTCCAATTATTATAACAAACGTGATTTACATTCGACTCTTACTCTTTTTTTCTACTCCAGTAATCTTCGAACAAAATTCAAATGTTGAAACGTGCATTTGCATTAATATGCAAAACAATCCCTCTCACAGATATGCCGCGCTAATCGTTCTCGAAGCGTGAAAAAATTTACTAAATTAAATACCCACGAAATATACGATCTGTCTTTACCATACCATCCTCTCTCTGTATTCTTCTACTCTGTGTAGGTACTTTAACCATATAATTCCTCTATACACACGTACATACAAAAAGACTCCAAAGAGAGGGGAAAAAAGTTCACCAAACTTTTACTTTCACGTTACATTTTTTTCTTTCGCGTTTTTGTTTTGTTTTCTTTATTATTATTCCATCGTGTCAGCATTTTTGTAAATTCGCTTAAACACGCGACGTGTTTAAACAAGCGTATAAAATCCGCCATACCGAAAACCAGAGCGAAAGAAACAAATTACTACGTTAACCTTATTACCCCTCCTTACTTATTGGGGCCATTTCCAGTCACAGGAGGAGAAGGAGCAGGACAACGACGACGATAATAAAACAAGTACACACGCGAGAACGTCAACGAACAAGTGAAATAAAGAAAAAAATCGCACATAATAAAAATACCTTCAAACCCGACGACGACGACCGAGTTGGCCAATTGGAGAATTGAAAATTTTGGTCGAAAAATAAACCTCGAGGGGTATAATACGAGTATCGGTCTTGAGCATCGTACATTTCAATAAAATGGCAAAAAAGATTAATTACCTAGTGGAATTCTTTTGAGAATAACAGCTTAAGAAAACATATTCCTTTCGTATAATAAATATATCAGATGAAAACTCTACTAGCAAGTTTTTCAATTGTGTAAATACTACGAGTACGAAGACACGAAGAGTAGGTATCTAGCGGATGAGAAAATTCGTTCTCTTTTAGTCTGGGTACAGAGAGGTAGAGATATCTTGATATTTTACTCGGTTTAAGAAAAACAGACTCTTTTATTTCGTACTTTTGCGGTTTAGTTTTTAGCGATTAGTTTATCAGAGTGATACGTTCGTATAAACAGACACATCGTCGAATATTAAAACACCCTGAAGTTGTTTTTACAGTATTTTTTTTCTTTCGCTCGGTTTGAGAATTTGTTGTAACAAAAATGGGTATTAAAAAAATACACGTTGGTCGTGGAAATTTTTTCAGCTAGAAATCAAGGTGGTGTTTGGAGCAACGTGGGTAGAACTTATTTCTAGAGTAGGCAGCAGAATGGACTGTCGTCGGGTTTCTTTCTCGTGCTTTAATAAAACTCGTAATTTTTCGTAGAAATTTTCAAAATTGACAAAAACGAAAAACGTAAATAAGCATAAACGAAGCGAAATATGAATGTCCTTAAGGGATAAAATGGTATCCTCGATTTCTGAAAGGCTCATTTTTTAGAAGGAATAAATTTTCAAGTTTTGTTCATTTCTGCCCCCCCCCCAAAACCAGTATTTAGATAATTATTATTATTATTATTTTTTTAAAACAAGTTTTTTGAGTGATGAGTTATTCGTAAAATATTTTGTATTTTTTCGCAAACTAATTTCAATACGATATGAAGTCGACTGCATGGTGGTGTAAAATGGTTTTGAAGCTTCCAGCTACTTTTTGGAAATTTCAATTTTCCAAAAAACGCCATTACAACCTTTCAAAAAGTCGCTGGAGGCTCCAGTAATTTTCAAAAAGTCACTGGAGGCTCCAAAACGACTTAAAATCCACCTGCAGTCGACTTCGTAGCGTATTGAAATTAGTTTGCAGAATGAATTTCGGCTTTCCAACTCCATTTGAGGAAATTTTGTGGGAATTTCGAGTTTCAAAAATCTGCTGGAGGCTCCAGAACTGCTCAAAACGGTTTGAAGTAGTTTCCAATCGATTTGGCATGTCGAAAATAGGGCATATCCCAAATTTCAGCTTTCATGGTCAATTTGGAAAAATTTTGATTTTTTCCCTCATTTTTTGCCTAAATTCGATTTTCAAAAATTCACGAAAAATCGAAAAAGGCACTTTAACACTTGAAATTTTGACAGGTGATAAATTTTTTCCTGAACTTTCGATATACCTTTGTACGGTTTAAAAAATTACGTGCAAGTCCTACGTTGGGACGCAAAATCTGCGAGTTAGGCTGACCTGTTGATCAAAGTAACCGCCATTTTGTTAGTAGAGCCACTTTTTTTTTAGAACAAGGGCTAGAAATGTTCCTTAGGATTCACCCTTTGAGAAAAAAGGTTTCCCGGAGAATCGAGGGGGGGGGGTGCAATAGAAGCTTATGCGGACTCCTCGGCTATTTACCTACATATGTATTTTAAAGTAAGTAAATTGAATATTTTCAGAAAAAATTGGATACCATTCGATTTTAAGTTCAAAATATCTACTCACTTTTGGAATACAGCTTTCCCTAATTCCAATCTAATTTCCTCTCCCGTCCCCCCCCCCCCCCAGATGGAAATGACTTTAAAAATCAATAAAATGCGCAAAAATTGTAAAAAAGTCTTGGTTTTTGGCAAAAGTTGCAAAAAATTATGCTTTTTTTTGCAAGAAATCTCAACTTTTTTACAAAATTGCGTAAAATACTACTTCTCAGAATTGCATTAGAGCCTATTTTTTTTGTAAAATTACACAAAAAAAATCTATTACATATTTTTGAAAAATTGTCAAACAGTTTTTCTCACGAAATTGCAAAAAATTCCGTTTTTTTTTTGTACGAACCCCCCCTCTCCTCTTTTTGTATAAATTGCAAAAAAAATCTCTGAGTCCTATTTTGGATCAAATATTTGCAAAAAATTTCAAAATATCTACTTTTTTGCAAAAATTAGGTTCAAAAAGGTTTTGTTTTATTTAAATTTGCCAAAAATTCTGCCTTTTCTTTTCCAAAAAAAAAATCACATTTTTGGTAAGAAATGTAAAAAGATTTCGATTTTGGTCAAAATTACAATAAAAGATTAAGTATAGTTATTTTCTGTCAATATTGAAAAAAAAACTTGTTTTTTCACTAAAATTCTAAAAAGTAGTTACTAGCGATTGTTTTTTCAAAATTGCAAAAAATTGTACTATTTTTCTTGAGATTTTTTAAATTGTTTTTTCAAAATGGATAAGCTCTTGTTTTTATGTAAAAATTGCGAAAAACCCATATTTTTTGTTAAACATACCAAAAAAGTGCATTTTGTTGTCGAAATTGTAAAAACCTCATATTTAAGTATTCAAAATAACAAAAAAAATTGTTTTTTTTTCAAAATTATTTAGAAACATGTTCATCTGTCAAAATTGCGAAAAATTGGTATTTTTTGTCAAAATTATAAAGAAAATCCAATTCTTTGTTGAACAGCGAAAATTTTCTGTTTTTTCAACAAACCTATAGAAACCCTCCAAAGTGTTAAAAAACATTTTTGTCGAGTATTTGAATTTATTATTTCGAAATTTCAACTTTTTTTGATATGTTATACGACGCCTTCTCAAAAATCCAGAAAATTGTGACTAGAATTTGCACTAAAAATTCTCCAGAACCGCTAATTTTGCAGAAAATTACCTAAAACTTTCTCTGCACCCTGAAACTGGTAATTGAATCGACGAGAACAATTTTCAAACCGATCTGGAATTTCTTTTTTTTTTTTTTTTTTTGTTGTTGGAGTAAGTTTCATTGCAGGAAAAAAATTGAGCACTGAAGCTGAAAAACCTCAAGAATGAGGCTAAATCACAAAGGCACCTGCCGGTGTCGAAAATTTGAAAAATTTTGGCTCATTTAAAAATGTTTCGTGGCAAAAAAAAACAAGAAAATTTTCCCAAATAGCCTCGTGTTGTGCGATAATGAAAATTTTCCATTATGCAGGTTATGCAATTCTCCTGTAATATTTTCCTTAGCGTAGTAAAATTTGAGTAAATTACCTAGCTAATTTGTAATTTTTCCGTCAAAATTTTTTCGCAATTTTGATGATAATGATGATGAAATGATCAAGTTGACCTTGGTCTAATTTTCTTTTTAAATACTTAATGCAATAGTTATGCTGGTTAATTTGGTGAGAATTTTAACAATTTTGGGAAAATGCGGAGTAAGTCTTATTTTACGTAAATTAATGCGGCTGATTTTTTTTTTTTTTTAATTTCTACTCATCGGTGCACTACAAATTTGCAAAGTAAACGATTCCGTTAATTTTTCCATTTTTAAAGACGCTAAGCAGAGAATTTTCGGTATCCACTATGCTAAAATATTTTCGAAGAAAAATTTCATGCAACAGTATCGAAACAATCAGTAGGTAGGTATAATTAGTTGCTTCGAATCGAATTCGTTTTTATATTAAGTTGGATGGGTATGAGACGAGAAGAGGGATTCGGGTTTTGTCATGGTTAATAAAAGTACCCATCATTTGTTGATTTTTCTTCTTTTTTTTTCATAAATTAAAGCAGTAAATTAAGAACTCTCGGAATAGATAATCAATTTTTTTTCGAATGAAACTTACAATTCCGTTCTAATTATCGTTCTGCTTATTTTCCTTGTGTTGGAGTTGAATTTTAGTCTGCTTTAATAATTAACGAAGAAACCGCGGTAAATGGTTTAGTATTTATTATCGGATGAGAAAAGAATTTGCCTTTTTTAAAATTTGTATTTCCCGTTTCGTTTATATTTTATATTAGCTGCGAATAAAATTACCCTCCTCCATTAACCTAGAACCGGGGAGGGGGTTGAAATAATGATGATTCTGCAACATAACGAATAGAAGAAAGTAAACTACAAAAAATTTGCACGAAATCGGAAGCTCGAAAGTGACATAAATTCACGGCAAACCGGTTATGCAATTTAATTAATGCATAGATTACGTGTTAATTAAATTGCATAACCGGTTTGCCGTAAATACACAAAAACAAATTTTGAAAGACTGGTTGAACTGGAAATGAAAATTTGTTTGAAATACTTAATTCAATTAGAAATTTTTGAAACAGCTGAATCGAAATCGAACTTTCAAGATGAAAGCTCAACTTTTTATGACAAGTGAAATATTCTGTTTTTGATGAAGTAATTTTCAAGTTGGGAATTCAACATCCTTGGAGGGGGGGGGGGGCTTGAGAATTCCGAATTTTCGACAATATTTCAAACAGATATTAAAAATGAAGTGGCATGTTGATTGTTGTTGATTTTAAGGGACTGAGTTGAAAAATTGGTGCACTTTCGAGATTCTACATACTACGAATGATTTTCGTTTTCAGATCCCAAAACTTTGAATGAACCTCCCCCTCCCCCTTTCAAAAAGTACGAGTACAAAACTAAAAAATCATTTATAAAATCATATACCTAGTACCTACTTCGTATGTCGTTGAGGTATGTTTTTGGTGGTGCTAAACTCTTCAAATTGACAGAAAAACCCAATATTTTTTTTTTTTTTACCAAAAATTGCAATAAATTTTTCAAAGTTGAGAAAAAACAGTTTTTTTTTTCAAAATTTCCAAGACATTGCTTTTTAAAGTTGCTAAAAAACTGGTTCTTTCAAAATTTCAAGTTTTTTCAAAGTAGCAAAATAGTCTTATTTTTGTCTAAATTTCAAAAAGATAATCTCTGTTCTTGCAACAGTGTTGTAAAAAAAGTCTTGGTTTTTGATAAAATTGCACAAGAGGCATTTTTTTCAAAAATTGTCAAAAAGACCAGATTTTTTGGAAAAATTAAAAAAAAATACTGCTTTTTTCGAGATTGCACAAAAACCTGTTTTTTTTTGTCTGATTAGAAGTCCTTAATATATGTACTTATTATGTTGTAAAAAATTCCAAAATAGAGCTTTTTTTGCCAAAATTGCATAAAAGTGTCGCATATTTCTGGGTGAAGTTCTGGAAAAGACCTGTTTTTTGGCCAAATACTTTTCTTCCAAAAAAAGTCACTTTCTTGATTTTTTTCTGTCCAAATTATCTTTTTTTACTCATTTTCAAGGATTTTATGCGAATTTTCTTCATTAAACAATTTCAGAATTTTAAAAACACAATTTTTGCAAGCTTTTTCCCTCGCTTCGCTCGGGCTTGTTTTTTTTCTTTTTCAAAATCAAAATGGAATTTTTTTTTTTAAACAGTCACTTTTTTGGTTACTTCTGTCACTGCTGAAGGTCACTAAAGTTACTTTAAAAAAAATTGGCTACGATGCCTGAAATTGTCAACCGCTCCTTTGCAAAAATTACAAAAAAAAATCCATACTTTTTTCCAAAGCTGCAAAAAATTTAATTTTTTTCATCAAAATTGCATAATTATAAACCTGATTTTTTATCAAAATTGAAAAAAAAAATGTTAGGCTATAATATGCATCCAGAAATTGATTTGAAATCGTCTCAAAAAGCCTGATGAAAGATTGAATTTTTCAAATCAATATTTCGGTTGTTGTAAGAATTATTAAGTATAGAACATTTTTTCCCTAAATTTTGGAGAAAAAAAATAAAAATAATGAAAATGGACTTTCAAGGTGTCCAACGGTTCTACAAGTCCTGCAAGTTCTGCAAAATTCATTGTTTTTTATCACTTTTCATCAAAAATTCCCGATTTTTTTCAATCAGACTTCAAATTTCCATTCGTTTCTCCAGTTTTTGGAATTTTGAAAAAATTCAGTTGAAAATGGCTCTTTTCCTCACTTCTTTAAAACTTGAATTATGCATTTTTGAGAGCTTTTTCCCTCGCTTCGCTTGTGCTCTTCTGTTTTGAAATGAAAAGCTTATGGTTCAAATTCAAAAAATGTTCAAAGTTTGAATCAAGAAAGTGAACTCCTCTCTGCATAAAGCATTTTTTTTTTACTTCTCAAAACATGAATTTTTGAAAGCTTTTGGCCTCTAGTTTGCTTTCCTAAATTTTAATTTTTTTTTAAAATCATCATTAAAATTCTATAATTTTGAATCAAAATAATAAACTCCTGATTCTTTACTCAAGAAAACATCGTTTTTATCCCTCTCGAAATATTAATTTTCAAGAACTTTTACTAGTAATTTTCAAAAAGTCGCTGGAGACTCTAAAATGACTTGAACCCACCTGAAGTCGTCTTCAGAGGGTGTTAAAATTGGAGTGCAGAGTAAATTTCTGCTTCCCATCTCCGTTTTATGAAATTTTCAGATAATTTCAAGTTTCAAAAATCTATTGGAGGCTCCAGTAATTTTCAAGAAGTCGTTGTAGGCCCCAAAAGACATTAGTTGCAGAGTAAATTTCGGCTTTCCAACTCCATTTGATGAAATTTCGTGGGAATTTCGAGTTTCAAAAATCTGTCGGAGGCTCCAGAACTGCTGAAAACGGTTTGAAACAGTTTCCGATCAATTTGGCATGTCGAAAATAGGGTATATACCAAATTTCAACTTTCTTGGTCAATTTGGTAAAATTTTGACTTTTTTCCTCCATTTTTGGCCTAAAAGTTATTGGTTGGAAAAAGAAAAAACTCTCTGACGAAATAAAGATCACTTACACATTAAAAAACTCTCTCCTTATTTTTAATGCTTTTTATTGCAAAGATCTTTTCAAAAAGTACAACTTTTCATCATCAGGCAAGAGCACTTAATGAACTCTCAAAGCTAAAAGAGAATGGCTAAAAGCTAAGATCAATGACAAATATAGAATAAGAGCTAACCTGGAAATGAATTGTTATAAAGCTCACAAACAACTGAGCAAAGAATACCACCCTGTTGAATGGGATGTGTTTGAAACCAGACTGTACAACACCATTTACAAAATGAGAAAAAGCAAAACAGAAAAACTGAACAACAAACTGAGAAACCTCATAATCAAACAGAAAGGAACAACAACAGACCACATTGAGAATGATAATCAACCTGAAACAATAAAAAACCTGACAAACAAAACCTTTACTGTAGCTGAACAAGAACTACTCAAGAAAGGATTGAAGTTTGCCCTGCCACCTAAACAAGCACCTATTGAGGATATAATAACTGACATTGATGTAGCAACCAAAAGGCTTGATTACAACACCAAAACAAAAATCAGACAACAATGCATAGATGTCATAACAAAGACTAGAACCACCAACCAACCAACAACACACCACAAAACCATACAAAGTCTCAAAGAAAAAGATGTGCTATACATGAAAGCAGACAAAGGAAATGCCATAGTAGTTATGGAAAAAGATGACTACAACAACAAAGTCAATGATCTGTTGAAGAATGGACCCTACAAAGAACTTACCAAAAATCCACTGAACAATATGATAAAAAACCTAGAGCCCTGCGCCGCCGCGCCGCGCCGCCGTGGCCACCAATTTTTCACACATTTTTTGAGCCGCCACCGCCGCTTTAAAAATTTTTGAAGCCGCCTTGCTCGGCTGAGCCGATTTAAATCACTCAAATGGCAAATTTCAGGGAAATTTTCCTCATATTTTGGATTTTTTCTAGTGGCTAAATTTTTCAATTTTGCCACGCACTACCTAGAATGATTTCTTTTCTCAGCTTGGAAAAGAATGCTAAATGCTTATTTGAGAAGCTGAATAATTTTCGCAAAAAATTTGTATTTTGAGGTAATTTTATGATTTACGGAAAATTACCTCAAAATTTCAATCTTTGTAGCCGGCTAAGCCGCAGCCAAGTAAAATTTTTGCCGCCGCTGGAAACGTCGGCTGGAATCGGCTACGCCGCCACCCACAACGCTGCGCTCACCATAGCCGCCGCCGATCATTTCGTCGTCGGCGCAGGGCTCTAATAAAAACCACAAAGACAGCAATCAAGAACAAGAATTACAAAATACCCTCCAACCCAAAAATACCAAAGTTATACTGTCTGCCAAAGATTCACAAACCAAACAATCCAATGAGACCAATAGTATCCAACATGTAGATGCACCCACATACCAGATTGCCAAACAACTTGTCACTGAATTACAAGCCATTAATCAGCCTGTCACATACCAAATAAAGAATAATGAAGAACTTGTGGAGAAACTGAAAAACTCCCAGATATCACCATCTGATAGACTCATCTCCTTTGATGTCACCAACTTATTCCCCAGTGTACCCATACCAGAAACCTTGGCCATAATGAAAGACTGTCTCCAAAAAGAGAAAGTTTCCCAAGAAAGGATTACTGAACTCATGAACCTCACAGAACTATGCATGAAACAAACCATCTTCCAATATGGTGGAAAGTTCTACCAACAAACAGGAGGAACAGCAATGGGGAACCCTTTGTCACCATTCATGGCAGACATTTTCAAGGGCCACTTGGAAAGCAAACTGAAGGAAAAAGAAAAAGACTTCCCTAAGATTTGGTTCAGATATGTTGATGACATCTTCAGCATTGTACCAGAGGACTTCAACATAAATGGTTTCCTTGAGACCATGAACAAACAATATGCAACCATCAAGTTCACCTATGAATATGAAAACAACCAACAACTGCCATTCTTGGACATCCTAATCACCAGAAAAGACAACAAATTGGAATATGACATCTACAGGAAGCCCACTCACACCAACAACTACATTCCTGCTGACTCTTACCAGCCCTGGAGCCAAAAACTGGCTGCTTTTAATAGCATGGTCCATAGACGTTGTGCACTACCCTTGAGCCCAGGAAATAGAAAGAGAGAATTTGACCACATTAAAAGAGTAGCTAACAATCTGGGTTACAAGACTAGAACAATAGACACCCTCATCAAAAACCATTTAAGCAAACAAAGACTGAAAGAGATCATCACATTCCAAAGAGATAAACCAGATAATAGAAGAATCAAGTTGACCCACTACCCAGTCATAACCAACAAACTTTGTCAGATCTTCAGGGAAAATGATTTAGAACCTGTCACAAGTCACAACTAATCAACATAAACTGAAAACCCTACTGGGAAGCCTCAAGGACAAGGACCCAAAAACTGACCAATCAGGAATCTATAAGATCACATGCTCTGGCTGTGACAAACTTTACATTGGACAGACTAAGAGAAACATCATAACCAGATACAAGGAACATATGCACAAAGCTAGATACAATATTGAAGGAAAATAAGCAATAGGAGACCACATTATAGCAACTGGACACACAATAACTGAAGTCAACTTAACCCTAGAAAAACTAGTTGCCAGAATATCAGAACTACCAATTAGGGAAGCAATAGCCATGCACAAAAACAATAGAGAAAAACTCCTCAATGATGACTTGGGACCTTTGGACATTGACCTGCTCAAATGCCTACATGGAACCAGTCACATACACATTCCAACAAACAGACACACCCATCCTGGTAGTGACCACACCCAACCTTTACTTTAAGATGCACACTTTGTATTAGTTCATTAAGTGCTCTTGCCTGATGATGAAAAGTTGTACTTTTTGAAAAGATCTTTGCAATAAAAAGCATTAAAAACAAGGAGAGAGTTTTTTCTTTTTCCAATTATTGGACTCCTTAGTTTTGGTTCATTATTTACCTACTAAGTTATTGGCTCAAAAATTTGTCCTAGTTTGTATACCTACAAATTTTATTTAAACTTTTTTCTTCAAATTTGGGTGCAACTTTTCAAACTTTTTTTGGATGGTAAACCTTCCCCTCAGCGAGCTCTTTCATGTGACAAAATTTAAAAAAATTAACTACTTCAATTTATACAATAAGAAGGAGATTAATCGACACTCACCCCCAATACTGGCATTATAGGCAACTCCAACACCGCAATACTGATTAAAAGCTACTCCAGCCACTTCTCCGGCACATCTGGTGCCATGCTTGTTATCACCGTTATCTCTGGGCATCGGATTATCATCGTTATCGTTGATATCTGTACTGGCTTGAGGATCCTGTGAGAACAGAAACCAAGGTATACCATAAATACAAATCCGTATAATACATAATACCCTTATATATATCCTACACACACACGTAAAAAAAAAAAGGAAAAGAACGCGAAGGTATTCTAAACATCTGTGTAGAAATATCCACGTGTGTTTCGTTTAAACAAAAACGATGGATAAATATTTGTGGAATGCTACGAGCATGCTTTGGTACAACGTGGTACTATTATCACGTTACGACGACGTTTCGCTGTTTTTTTCGCTTTTTTTAGCTCGTTAGAAAATTGTGTTCATCGCTTTTTGGACGACGAAAATAGACTCGCAAAAGGCTTTACGAGACGTTAACTCGACGACACATTTTTAAAAATCTTAAACCCAGCCTCTCCTCCCCCACACCCATCAGCATCTAGTTCGCGAGTTAACGGCCGATAATCGAATTAAAAAACTATTAAATGTAGCGGAACTTTTATAAAATATTTTCATTCGGCCGAGTCGAGTCGTCTGATTAAACGGCGAAGCTGAGCTGAGCTGAGCGGCGCAAATCTGAAATCAATTTCGTTGCAAATTGCCTCTCCATTAAGAACTACACTGTACTAGTACGTTGCTAAAAACGCGTATCCTGGTAAAAGCGAGTGAAAAATGTCTTCGATATCTTTTTCTTTAGCGTACACTTCGGGATTAAATTTCAATTCCGCCATTCTCGTACGTCGTCTTTTACGCTGCCTCGTCTTCTTCTTCTTCCTACACCATCCAGCATCCTCTTCCTTATTCCTTCTTTTTTTTTCACTGCATCTTCGCGCGCAAAGGTAACCAATCATATCGTAGACATTTTTCTCTCACACGCTAGACAGCCAGCTACTTTATCATTTTCCCTCTTCTTGCCTCATCTCACCACACACTCTGCAGCTGCAGCACTTCGCTTACTTACATTCGTTATACCTACTCCTACTACTACGACGACACGATATAATCCATTACCAACGATACACACACAGAACACTTCACCTCATATTATAGACCAACATTCGCAGACCGAGACCAAAAAGGTGAAAAAAATTTACCCTTTACCGCCAAAATTCACCCCATTGACCATTATTAAATATCTTTTTTATTTTCAAAATGGAAAAAAAGGAGGAGACACCTTTACCTACCCCCCCTTTCACCCTGTACAAACATTCTTTCACGAGGTAGTACATTTCATAGCTGCCAATTTTACGAGACCGTTTGTTTTCACGTGCCACTGTTGCAATTTTTACGATACAATAAAAAACCTCTCCTCAGGCGTGGCCCGGTGAGTTAAATTCTCATCGCGATATTGCTTTTACTTCTACTCTCCGACATCGACAGAGCGACAGAGCGACAATTTCGGTACAAATCAGTCGACGTTTTTATCACATGCAACACTAGTACGAGTACATATAAGTATAAGTAAGTCAGTCGCCATTAAAAACAGTAGTATAGAAAAAAATTCTATAACACCCTGTGCGTCACATCACATACTTTCGTAGATATTTGCTAAAATATACTATACGCAACATTCAGTATTGTTTTTATGACTTTTCCACATTTTATCATACACACTCGTATATTGTGACCCCGTTGTGTCGTTTATTATAGCGTTTCGGTTATAAAAGACACAAGGACACATCAAATAAATCAACCATTAGTTGTAAATTTTCTCTCTCTCTGTTTATTTATTATTTGTTTTATTTCGCCAATTTATACACATGTCGGTCGTTGTACCGATATTATAACTGCTATTCCATTCGAGAGTGTTTTTCTATAATCATTATTCGATCTCTTTTGACAGCGAATTTACCTGCAAGATTTGCTTTTTATTGAAGCTCAAAGTAAAAATGAAAAAAATTGCCAATTTTAGGAAAATTGAAAATTATTAAAACGTATTCGGAAAAAAACTCATGTTTCATTAAAAAAATATATATAATATTTTTCACAAATTTGAGAGGAATTTTCCAACTAAAAATTTTCGAAAATTTTAAAAATACATAGTTAAATTTTGATCAATGATGTCTAACAACTAAGACAACAATATGCGAAAAAAATGTTTCAATGAAGGGGGAGAGCGGTGGTCTAAATTATATTTTTCAATAAGGTAAGTGAAAAAAAAAACATAAAAATCCAAATTCGGATCAAAGAATAGTAAATTGACTTTAAAAAAATGGAAAAAACAAAGACTGATTTACTCATAAAAAAAAGAAGAATATTTCGACAGTTTTAGCACATATGAAAAGTAGAAGAAAAACGCAGGACTTTTCATGGTAATTTTGACCCCTCCCCCCACCCCCAACAACGCTGACCTTTTTTTTTTGCAATTTTGGCTAAAAATAGTTTTTTTTTTGGACCGTTTGGTTGAAAAACGGACTTTTTTTGAGCAACTGAGGAAAAAAACTTCTCGACAAAAAAAGTGATTATTTTGACATTTTTGACAAAAAATGGAATTTTGCTTTTTGGAAATTTCAACAACAAAAATTTTTTTGACATTTTTGGCAGAAAAAGAACAAGACTTTTTGACTAAAATTTTTCACCACATTTTTTAAAAATTTGAGCTTTTTCGTAGTACAGCGACAAAAAAACAGCATACTTTTTTGGCAAATTTGAAAAAAAAAGTGGAGGCACATAAACGACTTTTCATGCCATTTTTGGCCAAAAAAAGGATCAACTTTTTGGTAATTTTGGCAAAAAATCAAGACTTGATGAAAATATTGGCAAAAAGCCGCTTGTTATTTGATGATTTCTAGGAAAAAATAGAAGCAAGAAACAGGATTTTCATGGCAATATTGACCAAAAAATCTCAACCTTTTTTTACAACTTTGGCTGCGAGAATGGCGCCTTTTTTGACAGTTTGGAAAAAATTGCTCTTGTTGACAGAAGAACAGTATCATTTATCATTATTTAGCATTTCTTATAGAAAAAAGGGCTTTAATACGATTTTGAATAAAAAGCACTCCGTGATAATTTAAAAAAAAAAACAAGACCTTTTGAAATGGGGGGAGGGAGGGGTGGGGGGGCGTAAATAGGACTTTTTGACTTAAACATTACAAGAATTTTCGGACAACTTTGACAAAAATTGTAACCTTTTGACAATATTGGCAAAAACCACACTAAAAACAGGACATTTTCTGTGAATTTGGAACACGTGGCTTTTTGACAGAAAAACGAGACTATTTCGACATTTCTGACAGAAAATAAGACCATGAGACTATTTATGAAAAAAGCACGTTTTTTGGAGATTTTGGCAAAAAAACAACAACAAGATTTTTAAATATTTATTTGGAAAAAAAGCAGGAGTTTTTGACTCAAAAAATCAAAACCTCGATTTATTAGTGAAAAAAAAAACTCACTTTACTCGATTTTTTTGTGATCAAAAAGATCCAAATAATAAAAAAAAGGTTAGCTCGTGAATTTCTTGATCCCAAAAACTTTTTGTCGAGCAGAAAACCACGCTCTGAATGGAAATCAAATTTGGGCTCAGCGATCAAATTAATCAAAAAACACATTTCACCTAATTTTTCTCCAAATCCAGAAACTAATTCAAAAAATACGAAAAAGAGGCTTCATAGGTAGGTCAGTAGGTAATTTTAAAAGACCAGACAGACAGGTCACTGACCTTAAAGAGACCATACAGGCAGATAGACAACATTGAGAAGCTAGACAGACGATTCAATGACCTCTGAAGGCCAGACTGGGAGGCAGGCGACCTTAAGAAGGCCATATATGCGGGTCAATGACCCTGAAAGGCTAGCCAAGCAGACATACGACCTTGAGAACCCCGATAGAAGGGCTAATGGCCTCAAGAAGGCAGGCAGATGACCTTATTGGGAATCCAGACAGATAGTTCAATGACCTCTAGAGGTCAAACAAGCAGACAGACTACCTTGAGAATCCAGCCAGAAAGATCAATGCCCTCTAGAGGCCAAACAAGCAGACAGACAAAATCGAAATGCCACACAGAAAGGTCAATAACCTCTAGAGGCCGGACAAACAGGCACATGACTTGAAGCGCCCGATTAAGGGGTCAATAACCTCAGGAAGGCAGACAAATGGTCTTATTAGGAATCTAGACAGACGGTTCAATGACCTCTAGAGGTCAAACAAGCAGACAGGCGACCTTGATAGGCCATACAGAAAGGTCACTGCCTCCAGCGGACAGACAAGCAAATGTATGACTTTAGGAAACACAATCAAATGGTCAATGACCTCAAGAAAGCAGACAGATTGCCTTATTGGAGATCCAGACAGACGGTTTAATGACCTCTAGAGGTCAGACAAGCAGACAGACGACCTTGAAAAACTAGACAGAAAGGTCAATGACCTCTAGAGGCCGGACAATCATACATACAACCTTGAAAATTCAGACAGAAAGATCAATAACCTCTAGAGGTCAAACAAGTGGACATTCGTCCTTGATCAGCCATACAGAAAGGTCAATGACCTCTAGCGGGCAGACAAGCAGATATATGACTTTAAGAAGCCCGATCTAAGGGTCAATGACCTCAAGAAAGCAGACAAATGGCTTTATTGGGGATCCAGACAGACGGTTCAATGACCTCTAGAGGCTGGACAAACGTACATACAACCTTGAGAATTCAGACAGAAAGGTCAATAACCTTTAGAGATCAGACAAGTGGACAGACGACCTTGAAAAACCAGTTAGGAGGGTCAAGAACCTTAAGAAAGCCGGCAGTTGACCTTGAAAAGCAAGACATACGGGACAATGGCCTCTGGAGGTCAGATAAGAAGACAGACGACCTTGAGAAACCAGACAGAAGGGTCAATTTGATATCTGGAAGCCAGACAAGCAGACAGACCTACTTGAGAAGCCAGACAGAAAGGTCAATGACTTTAAGAAGGCAGACAGATAACCTTGGGAAGCGAGACAGACGAACTTACGACTATGAGAGGCTGGACAGGCAGGTCGATGACCCCATGCGGCCAAACATACGCACAGACCAGCGTTTCAGGCATTCGTTTTCTCGTAAAAAGGACTATTTGGGCAATTAAGAAAAAAATAAACATTTTTGGTCGTTTTGCCAAAATAAAAAGTACTAAGTAAAATCAGAACAGCAGTAGATAAGAGTGAAAAGCAGAACAAAGCGGGCAAAAGGCTATAATCAAGGATACCTTAAAAGGTGTCTTTAAAAATGGAATTTTTTTGAAACTCAACAAACTAACAATAAGAAGGACAATAATATTATGAAGTTTTGGATTTTAAAAAATTGGTACGAGTAATTCTGAAAACCTTTCAACTAATCCCAAAATTTTCACCTTGAATTCCAAATTTTTAAACCGAAGTGATAATTTTTCGTTCGACTGCATCTTCAGCACTTCACATACTTATTCCCTATAATATTTCATTATTCAAGTAAATACCTAATAAAAATACAAAGTAATTTAAAATTCATCTCGAAAAATAAAATTCGCGATGAAAAAAACAAGAGCTCCAAAACGTGTTAAAAAATAGAGAAATATTATTACTCTTGATAAAATTAATTTTCTTCCATTACATCATCGCATAATACTCGTACATACAGACTAAGTCACTGAAAAAAAAAACGAAGGAATTTTTCATCTTTATTACGAATAAATTGCCTATATTAGAATTTTTTAATATATCAACGCGATACTTCCGTTTCGTTCGCACAACACAATATTTCAATATACTACGAGCATATCTGTACTCCCAACTTCTACTCCACCCCTCCCATCTTCAAGTCTACAGCAATCTCGTGTACGTATAAGCTCGATATTATATCATTAGAAGGATAGTAAGTACGAAGAAGAGGAAAAAAAATAAACACGTTCATCTTCGATAATCTAATAAATTCCAAAAAATTGGCAAAGCACATATTATTTTGAGATCAAACTCGACGAATGAATAAAAAAAAACAGTTAATAAAATCGAAAAGATGAACCAATCTCTTCCCCCTCCTTTCTTAATGAAATTACGAAGGAAAAAAAATATTAAAAAAATGTAATAACATCTCGAGTAATAAATTTCCAACGGAATTTTATTCGTTCATTACTTTGGAAAAATTTCAATCTCTTTGCCCTGTCTCTTTACTTCTCCTCCTTCTCCACCCCTTTCTCGTCGAATAAACTCATATTTTTAGACATTACAGGCAACTTTAGCACCTCATCGATTATGTGGGAACCAAAAATTAATCGAACGAAACTCATTCGAAAGCAATCCCTGCTCTCAGAACATTTCAACTGAAAAAAAACCGACTAATTGTAAGTACGTACTCGATGAACACAGATTTTCACTCAATTATTTCAGTCAATTTGGTAATTTCCAACTCCCTTCCTCGTCTCATCTACATCTGCTAAATAACTCGGTGTTTCCATCACCCAATTCATTTACGTAGGTACAATGCTGCGAGTTAAAACACTTATCAGAACGTCGTCGTCGAATTGCTCCAACTATACGAGGAGATGAGAAAATTCACCATCGTAAAAACAAAAAGCCAATGAGAGAAGAGAAGAAACACGAGTGGCTGAATTTCCCTTTCCCAATCTTCGTTCTCTTCATTCGACTGAACGATTTAAAAATTGATTCGAAATGGACGAATTCCTTTACCTACGTAGAAAGCAGTCCAGATGATTTTCGCTTTGACTAAATAACGCAAAAAAAAAATTAGCATTTCGTTTTTTTCTCCACTGAAATCGGTACAGAGACCAGACGAGTGAAAAATGTACAGAAAAAAACTATCATTGGAAAAAAATACATCTTCCTTGGGGGGAAATTACCGCCTTTTTAGAAAATCCTCCAGTATACAGGATTATCTGGTATCTGTACGAAAAAACATCAAATTGTAGCGCATTTTATTTGTTTGCACTTTGAATCGAAATAGAAACAACATTTTTTTTCTCGCTCCAGGAATTCCTCATAAAAAAATAAATAGGTAAAATTGTTTGTAAAAAATATTTACTTTTGCGGTATTTACTTTTCGAATGTAGGAGGAATTCGTTTCCTGCTTTATTTTCTACGTCTTTTATCTCGTCTGTCGTCAGTCGTCGCCCTCGCAAAGTCGACTTATTTACATTATAAAATGAGCAAACCTTTGCTAGAACAAGTGTTACCATCGACAAGATGAATTTTTCGCGCCAAATTTGACGAAATTTAGTCGAAAATTATTATCTAGAAATGATTAAAACATCAAACGAAAAGATCGTTTAAAATTTAAAAATTCCATCTTATTTCTTTTTTCAAACTCCCTCTTATTCGACTATTTACACTCTACATCGGATTTTCTTCTCGATTATTAAAACTGTGCGAGAAAACATGATGAAAAAAAAAACTCAAAAACACCACAACAACAGTGAAATTATTCGAAAGGGAAATTCGACGATGTAATTTTTATACTCTCTACCGTAAAAGCGTATAATATTTTTTACTCGTATACATATTTTCTAACAAACAAACCACTCCGCCTTCTTGACTCTCGGTATAAATTGTATAAATTTATTACGAGAGATTATCAAATTTACACGATCGACTTTCGAGTGTATATACAGAAGAGTAAAAAAAAAACGAACTGGAGCAGACGAAGGCGACGGTTGGGGGGGGGGAGTATTTTAAAATTCGTCCTTTTTTCCTCGTTTTTCGGTGTATAATAATTTTCATAAACCATTTGGCGGTATTTTTTGTATCCCCTATCGGACGTATCTTAGCAACCAATTGAAAAGTTTTCACGATGTAAGAAAATTTGTCGTGTCGGTTCGAGTGCATCATTAAGCATTGTTCTTGCTCCTTTTATATACCTCCACCTTTTCCCTAGTGCAATTGAATGGACAAAAAAAAAAAGGTCGCGTGTTAGGAGCGAAATTGATAAAAGGAAAAAAGACCTCTTCGACGAACCACGCTAAAATATTAAATTTTTATTACAGCTCAGGTTGTTGGTATAATTAGGCTTCGTATACGATTTTGTAAGTAAAATGAAGGTCTCAGACACACACAGAAATAAGGTAAACGAGATACCAAAATAGTATGACTTTTGCAGAATACTCGAAAAATTTATGTAAGTTTGATTTTTTTTCATATTCAACGAACAGTTCGAACGAGAGAGGAAAAAATAAAAAAAAATAATCGTATATTACTCTTCTTCTTTTTTTTTTACGTGTTTTCGCACTTATCGCGCCGTTTATTATAGAAAATTACGATTTGGCACGAGTCGCCTTTGCCGCTATTTATGAGTTTTGATTACGTCACGCGGCGGTAAATTTTTCCTATATTTTGTCGAATTCTTTATAATTTTTTTTGGCTATCGACGTTTGCGAATTTTTAGTCGTAAATTGCTCGCTCGGTATATAGCGAACGAGGATGTTTTCGTTTTTTTTTTAACTGCTTGCTGCGCCATCGTACATACGTATATATACGGAGTATGGTGTATATAGCAGCCGGCGAAAGAAAACACATCGAGTATAGATAATAAATACTTTATGAGGTTTTCGAGCCCCGTCAACAACTCGATCGCGATTCGAATGCACAAAATAGTTTTTAACGAGTCGCATTCCGAAGGTTCATTTTTCCGCAGTGATGCATCAGAAGGTAGGTACAGTTGAGACGTTGAATGTACTATTCGAATTTTACATATTTATATACCTGTCAAACCCACACCTTGGGTACTTCGTGAGGGGTGAAGTTGGAAGACAGAACATACGGTATACAAATATGCGAGAATATGTTGAAAAATATTCATACACATATCGAAAACATACTACGTGTATTTCATGTTTCACACGAACGAAACTGTTTGTTTGACTTTTACCCGCTTTGGGGAGGTTCTGGGGAGGGGGGCGTGTATGGGGTCCGATCAAAAATATGACATCATATTCGTGTTCAGCGTCGCCAAAAACATGCTATTTCATGTGTCGCACAAATAAAACGCTTTTTTGAACTTTTACCCCATTTGGGGAAGTGCTGGGGGCCGTGGATGGGATCCAATCAAAAATCTGACGTCATATTCGTGTTCGGCGTCATCAAAAACATACAATTCGATATATCACATGCCCCGGCTTTTTTTTTGAAAGTTTTTCTCAAATTTGGCGGAGAGGGTGGTCCCCCCCCCCAATAAAATATCTCATCTAGAAAATTGAATATTTCGACAAATGTTTCAGTCAGTGAGTGTTTTCAGACCCAAATAAGGACCTGCTCACCCTTTTAGCCTTTTCGCTATTTGTCTTTTTGTCTTGTCTTTTTGAATTTTCATGTAATCGTCTTTTCGTCTAATTGTCTTTTTGTCTAATTGTCTTTTTGTCTTTTCGTCTGAACGTCATTTTGTCTTTTTGTCCAATTGTCTTTTCATGTTTTTGTCTTTTCGTCTAATTGTCTTTTTGTCTTTTTGTCTGATCGTCATTTTGTCTTTATGTCTAATTGTCTTTTCATGTTTTTGTCTTTTAGTCTAATCATCTTTTTGTCTTTTTGTCTAATTGTCTTTCCGTCTTTTTGTCTAATCATCTAATCATCTTTTTGTCTAATCGTCTTTTCATCTTTTTCTTTTTGCCTTTTTGTCTAATCGTCCTTTTGTCTTTTCATCTTTTCATCTAATCATCTAATTGTCTTTTCGTCTAATTGTCTGATCTTCTATGGTCTAATCGTCCAATTTGTCAAATTGTCAAATCGTCAAATCGTCTTTTCATCTTTTTGTCTTTTCATCTTTTCATCTTATCATCTTTTCGTCTTTTTGTCTAATTGTCTTTTCATCTTTTTGTTTTTTTGTCTAATCGTCTTTTCATCTTTTCATCCAATAATCTAATCGTCTTTTCATCTTTTTGTCTAATGGTCTAATCATCCAATTGTCTTTTCATCTAAACATCTAATGGACTAATCGTCAAATCGTCTAATCTTCTTGTGTTTTTGTCTTTTTGTCTAATTGTCTTTTCATCTTTTTGTCTTTTCGTCTAATCATCTTTTCATCTAATTGTCTTTTCGTCTAATCGTCTTTTTGTCTTTTTATCTAATCGTCTTTTAGTCTTTCCATCTTTTCATCCAATAATCTAATCGTCTTTTCATCTTTTTGTCTAATGGTCTAATCATCCAATTGTCTTTTCATCTAAACATCTAATGGACTAATCGTCAAATTTGTCAAATCGTCTTTTCGTCTAATTGTCTTTTCATCTAATTGTCTTTTTGTCTTTTCATCTGATCATCATTTTGTCTTTTTGTCTAATTGTCTTTTCATGTTTTTGTCTTTTCGTCTAATCGTCTTTTTGTCTTTTTGTCTTTTCGTCTGATCGTCATTTTGTCTTTTTGTCTAATTGTCTTTTCATGTTTTTGTCTTTTAGTCTAATCGTCGCTTTTTGTCTTTTTGTCTAATTGTCTTTCCTTCTATTTGTCTAATCATCTAATCATCTTTTTGTCTAATCGTCTTTTCATATTTTTCTATTTGTCTTTTCGTCTAATCGTCGTTTTGTCTTTTCGTCTTTTCGTCTAATCATCTAATTGTCTTTTTGTCATTTCGTCTAATTGTCTTTTCATCCTTTTGTCTAATCGTCTAATTATCCAATTGTCTTTTCATCTAATCGTCTACTTGTCTAATGGTCTAATCAGGGATTTCCAGCCAATCATCGATTGGCTTTTGGCTATCAGCTTTTAGCTTGATTTTCATTGGCTTAAATAAAGCTGGCTATTTGCTGGAAAAATTTCATCAGCTGACGATTGGCTGGCTTTTGGCTTACGAAAACAAAAATGCATGTGACCCCTCAAAATACTTGTTATGATGCGTAGATGATTGTTAAAAGGGACAATTTCATTTCTTTGGTTTTAGTGAGTGTAAGACGTGAGTTGTGAGTGAAAAAAAAATAAAATATGAATTTTTTTTTTTTAAATTGAAAAATTTGAAAATCATTTCAAGTTCATTGGCTTTTGGTTATTAGCTATTGGCTGGAAAATTTTCATTAGGCTAGCTTTTGGCTATTGGCTTAAATACCATTGGCTTGCATCGGCTATTGGCTATTGACTTTTAGCTATTGGCTGGCTGGAAATCCCTGGGTCTAATCGTCAAATTCGTCAAATCGTCTTCTTGTCTTTTCGTCTTTGATGAACTTCTCAAATAAAAAATAAAATGTTTTTACTTCTCAGAACTCAAATTTTCGACTCCTTTTGCACTATTAGCCCATTGGTTTTTCTTTTGTAAAGTTAGAATTTCTAATTAAAAAAAAAAAAAAAACATTTATCAAATTCTAAAATTTTGAAACTAAAAAAATCAAGCCCTTCACAAAAAAAAACAAAGCACTTTCACTTATCAAAATTCAAATTTTCGAAAGTTTTTGTCCTCAGTTCATTTAGGTCTATCTGATATTTTTTGCATACTTGAAATTTCTAATAAAAAAATCGTCCTTCCAATTCCAAAACTTCGAAATCGTAAAAAAAAACAACTTCTTCATAATATAAAAAAATTGCTTATTCACCTATCAAAATATGGAGGTAAATTATGAAAATTTTCAAAAAATATTTTTCCCTCATCTCAATTATTTGTCACCATGGTCAGGCTATTTCAAAAAATATCACAAAACACAGATGCACTTTTTAAAGTACCCTCGCAATTTTCCCTCCTCCAACACAATACTTTGCAAGTTGCTTAATTCATGGAAGTAAATGTTAGAAAAATTAAAATCACCTAATATGAAAATTTAATATTTTCAAAAACTCTTACCCATTCTGCCCCTCATATACTTATCTAATACTTCTTTCCAAGCTCCCATTTTACCACAAATATGCCCACCATTTTCAAGAAAACATTGTCGATTGAAAAAAAAAACACCTGTTTAAAGAGGACGATTTTTCTTCTTTTTTTCGAAGCCAATTTCATAGGTTTTTTCTTCCCTATTGTGATCGAGTCGAGTACCATATTGGAAATGTGTGGCTATACACTACCATAATACAGACGTGCTTTCCATCGTATAAAGTCTGAGTTGTACACTCTATCGAATGAATTTCTGCGAGTAGAATTTTGTCTGGTTACCTACATACTTTTATTGTGCACGATGCCTCTTTTTGAAAAAAGAAGAAAGTAAAGGGTTTCTTTGAAATTAAATATTCGTACATGCTTTAGCAAACAGGTCTGTGACCTGTATGGTTGGATTGCATGCCATCGCCGCATTTACGTACCTTTATACTACTCGTATAGTGATTTTGAAGTTTTTTCTTTCTTGGAAATTCACCTACGTACTCGTACACACGATCTACGTCAGATAATATGATACCGAACAACGCGTTGAGAAAATGTCAAATTAATGCAAAGTGCAACCGAAAAGATTTTCTTAAAAGCAAATTATTTAGTCGTATAATAGCCTAGTTCAAGAGGTCAGAGAGGGGGAAAAGAGGACGAAATTATTATTGAAAGAGCGTGCAGAAATACATCAACAGCTAAAATTTGACCTGCTAAAATAAAATTTTGAGAATTCAATTTGGGTCATAAAAATGAGAAAAAAATCAAAATTGCTCAAAATTGACCTAGAAAACTGGAATTTGGTGTATATCCTATTTTCGACCCCTCAAATTGAATAAAAAATGGTTTCGAACCGTTTTGAGTAGTTCTAGAGCCTCTAGCAGGTTTTTGAGCACTGAAATTTGCATCAAAATGTTACCTATCTATAATTATAGAAATTTGAAAAGTAGAAGTTCTGGAGCCTCCAGCTGTATTTATGAAATTTCTATCATGTAGGTAAATTCGAGATTATCAACTTTGTTAGACGAAATTCTGTGAAAATTTCATCTTTCAAAAATTTACTGGAGGCTTCAGAAGTGGCTCGAAACCATTCGAAACTGTTTCTAATCGACTGGGTGGGGGGGGGGGATATGAATAGAACACTTGTTTTTTACTTCTATTCTTCAAACCCAAATTTTCAAAAACGTTTGCCTCGTTTCGCTCAGAGCTGTTTTGTTTTCTTTTTCAAAATTGAAATTTCTGAAAAAATATCATTTACGAGTAACTTTCAAAGTTTTAAAACAAAAAAATTAACTTCTCGCATAACTCTTTTCTTTTTCCAAATCAACATCCTGAAAAAAAAACTTTCAAATTCTAAAATTTGAAAAGCCAAAAAACAATATCCTTGCATGAAAAAACATCGTTTTTGGTTCCCTCAAAATATAAATTTTCAAAAGTTTTCTCCCTCGTTTCGTTGAGGCCTGTCCTCTGTTCTTTTCAAGATCAACTTTCGAAAAAAAGAAAATCGTTTTAGGCCTCTTGAAATAAATATTTTGACTTTTTTGAAAACTTGACTAAAACGGAGACTTTTTTTCAACTTATGGCAAAAAATCGGGACTTTTTTGAACTCTGGCAAAAAATCTAGATGCGTGTTAAACTCGATTTGTTTTACGAATTATCCACATTTGAGCCGATTCTGGAGGAGACACCTCAATAGTGGTTTTTTAACCAGCTTAGGGAGGCCCCAGAAAGGCTGGAAATGGCGAAATTTGCTCTCGTGTGGTTAATTAATGACAAAATACATACAGCGATTCGCGCAAATTTCGAAAATTTTCTCACAAACGAGAAATTTTTGATTTTTGAATATTTTTATTTTGAAAAAAGGCTGGGCAAAAAACCACTTTTGAGGTGTCCCCTCCAGCATTGCCTCAAACGTGGATAAATTCGTTAAACAGGTCGAGTTTAACACACAACTCGATTTTTGGCTGCCCAACTTCATATTCACGCCTTCTGGAGCAAATTCAAATTCTGGAGAAATTGAAAAGTAGCGCTGGAGGCTCCAGAATGGCTGGAAATGGCGAAATTTGGATTTGGGGGGTTAATATTAGTTTTAGGATTTATTTTGAACATTTTTACTGATCAAGTACGTACTTTAAAAAAAAAAACATAAATCACCAAAATACTTGGTCAATTTTGGATTTTCAAAAATTCGCCAAAAATCGAAAAATGAACTTGGGCAGCTGAAAATTTGGATTTGGGGGTTTTAGAACATACCCTTTCCAAAAATCACGGTCCCGTTCAAATCGGAGGCAGACACCTCAAGAGGTTCCCTTGTGAGGTCCACCAAAAAATTGTCTCAGAATAAATGAGAAATTTTATTTTGAATTGAGCTGTCCCCCTCCCTATCCCCCTCCCCCTCCAGAACGAAATGTCAACAAATCGAATGAAGTGTGTCGTTTCATTAGGATCAAGAAGATTATTTTTCGAGGGGGAGGGGGGACAATTATGTAGAATATTTTCAGGTCGTAGAGCATTCGAATCGAAACCAGAATACACTAAAATTCGCATAATAATGATTTCTGAAGAAGGTTTCTTTCTCATCCCCCTCCCCTCTCCCCCTCCAGTCTTTCGAGTGGTATTTTATTTTACAAAGGTGTTCGTTAAGTTAGGCCTTTTAATTAATAAAATTTAAATAAATTAATCAGTTTTTACGCGCGAGACGACGACGTTTATTAATTTTTTACTTCTTAAATTACGAAAACGAGGTGGCGGTGGCGGCGACGACAACGACGGCGGTGAAATTAAAAACGCAAAACTGCTTTTTATACTTTTCAAAACAATAAAGCAGTCGAAAAGACCGACCATTAAAATAACGTGCCAAATTACCGGAGAGGATTCGCGAATTACGCAAACGGTCGTGTTTTTCTTACGCTACAACGACGACGCAGGGCGGGGCGGGGGAAAAAAACAAGGAGAGACGGACGGGGTATTGAAAATTTTCGGTAATTTTTTGCGTTTCTCGAATAACTCGTATAACGACGACTATTTCCGCTGATTCGTGAAATTTCGCCGACTCGCGAGCCGGCGATAGATATTTATTAAAGACGATGAGATTCGGTAATTACCGAAAGGGACGCAGGATTCGTGTTATTCGAGATTTATAATAATTTGTAGTAATTTTTAAAACGAGCTTTTATACCACAATTGCCGACGATAGGAGCGATGTTTGCGTTTCTTCTGCCGCTATTATATTATGGATAATCCGTGTCTGGTAGTTGATTACGGAAAACGCGGCCGTATAGCCATAGCCAGCGCCAACGATGCCAGGTTTATCGTTCACTTCGCCTCCTCGTGCTTTTATTGTAGCGGTATTTAATTTTCTGACCATTAGTCCATACCATACAGACTGGCAAAAGGGAGGTAGGATGGGGGGGGTAGGCTTTTTATGATATGAAACGGCACGATTGACTGTGTTGTAGCTGGCTATAGGTAGGTAGGTGAGGAGTGGAAGAGTGGAGGTGGCGCCTGGCCTCGTGCTTCCAGAAAAGAGAAACGATCGGCATCGGATTTCGCGTTAATAAATTTGCCTACACGGTTCGCCGTGTTTTTGTTATACTGCGTAGATTATCGTTGCGAGTTAAAATACTCTCGTAGAGTAAGCTTTTCAAATACGCCGCCGCCGCCGCCGCCACTCCTGTCGTGTAATCAAAGGAAACGATTTATTCATCGCGAATACGTTTTTCGTGCTCCTTTTAAAGTTTAATCAAATTGCCGCCGCTGCTGATGCTGAGGCGGATATGCTATGCCGAAATATGAAAAGATGAATATGTTCGTTATGAGGATTAAAAGTGTGTGGAATAGGTAAACGATATTGTTCGCGGTTTAGAGTTGAGGTACCTATTTGATGTTTTTAGATTATTATTTTTGGGGGAGGGGGTTTGGGGGTAATCAAATCGAAGACTCGGAATAAAATAAAAAAATTATGATGAAAATTAGAAATGCAAGACTGAAAATGAAATTGAAATTGAAAATTCTAAATAATATGTAGTTTGAAAAGTGAAAGTGATCCAACACAGAAAAAAAAATTGAAAATTCCCCCCCCTCCCCAAAAAACCCATCAGAAGTTGGGAAGCTGATACTGAAAAATTGAAAGTGAAAATTTCAACTATTAAATACCTTCGAAATGAAATTAAAAAATGAAAGTGAAACATAAAAGCTCAGAAAAAAATATGAAACTGAAAGCAGAATCAAAAATTCTGGAAATGAAATTGAAAACTGAAAATTAAACTGAAATATCTGAAAATTAGATCGAAAATTGAAAATAATACTTATTGAAAATTCTGAATATAAAATCAAAAAACGTGTAAATGAAAATGAATTCACAAAATGTAATCTAAAAACTGAAAATATAAACAAAAATTGGAAAAGAAGTTGAAAAATAAATTTCAAAAATTGGAATCAAAAGTTGAAATAATTTTTAAAAAGTGAAAAAAATTGTGAACCACGTTTAAAAAAATATATAAAATTAAAAACTGAAAATAAATTAACTTCTAAAAATGAGATCAAAGACTACTAATGACATTGGAGATTCAAAAAAAAAAAAAAAAATGGACCAAAAAAGAGAAAGTACAACTGAAAACGAGACAGAAAATTCTGCAAATAAAATTGACAAGTTCTGAAAATCTTATCGAAAACTAAAATTAAATGTAAAAGTAAAATTGAAAATGACTTACTCATAGAAATTTTCATTTTCTGATTCGAATTTTCTAACAGGTAATTTTTGCTATTTTTTTTGTTTTGTTTTTGTTTTTTTTTTTTTAATAATTTTGACTGAAATTGAAAAATACTTTGAAAATAGAAAAAATGTAGTGAGTTTTGTCAAAAAGGTAGATACCTACTTTTTTAAAAATACCTCATTTTGACTGAAATTAAAAATTTCCTTCCAATTACAATTTTGTTGAAAACCACTCTGTGACAAATTTGACTTGACTGTGTTATTTTTTTGTGTTTCAGAGGGAGGGGGGAGGAGGGAGGGTCGAGTGGAGAGCTTTCTGAAAATTTGGTTGAAAAAAGATAATGAAAAAGTGGTGATTTTTTTCAAAAAAAAAATCGTTAGATAAGTACCTGCATGTTTTGAAACAAGAAACAAATTGACCCAAGCGAAGCAAGAGCAAACGTTTTTGAAAGTTTATTTTACCAAAAATTTAAAAGAGCTCCGATTTTTTGCCAAAGTTGAGAAAGTCTTGATTGTTTTTCAGAATTTCAAAGGAGTCGTGATTTTTGTCAGTTCAGCATGAGTTCGAAAAAAGTCCTGATTTTGGCCAAAAATGCGAAAAAGTCTCGATTTTTTAACCAGAGATTTTGAGAAGTCCTGGTTTTTTTGACAGAAATTTATAAAGGTCTTCTGATTTAAGCCGTAATTTTTTTTTTCAAATCCCAATTTTTTCCAGAAATTACAAAAAATTTTGCTTTTCAAGCGAGAGATTCTAAAAAGTCTTGATTTTTTGCCAGAAATTCTAAAAAGTTCCAGGTTTATGTCAAAAATTTAGAAAAGTCCTGATTTTTTCAGGATTATTAAGAAATTATAATTTTTGCCAGAAATTTGAAAAAGTTCCCGATTTTTTAGCTAAAATTGGAGGAAAGTCCTCATTTTTTTTTACAGCAATTCGAAAAAAGTATCAATTGTGATTTTTTTTCAGAAGTTTAAAAAATAGGGTAGTAATCTCGGTTAATTTTTATCAAAGTTTGAAAAAAATGATTTTTTTCCCCAAAAATTCAAGAAAGTTCCAAATGTTTGCCACTTTGAGAAAATTTTGATTTTCAAACGAGATATGTATTCAAAAGCTTTTGATAAAAGATTTTTCTCGGTAGAACCAAGACTTTTACCAATTTCTGAAAAAAAATCAGGACTTCTTAAAATCTCTGGTTAGAAAATTGAGAATTTTGGGACACCTCAGATTCATGTTCAGCACATAAAAATGGACCAGTATACCAAAATTCAGCTTTCTATGTACTTCACTTGTCCCAATGGGATACTAATTTTCCTGTACTATATAATATAGATAATTTTTGTATGTTTTTTCAAACTGGAAAAATTCACCCAAAAATTACTTCAGCGATGACCTACGTACCAATTCCAATCAATAAAATTCTCATCCGAGCACGTCAAGTGCGATACTCTGGGTATATGAATACGAATAATTACAAACGTATTATTGAATTGTATCGAAATCGACAATGCGACGTATGCTGCAATTGTATTTCCGCATGAAAAACTAGATAAAATGTATCGCATCGAGTGCTAACTGCAAACTGCAGCGAATACGAGAATTAAAAATTTAAATTACGAGTACCTACGACGTATCTGCAGATAAAATACGTCCATTGCGTACGTATAAATGTGTATGTTAGGGATTTATTCGCGGTCGTTTTGATAACCTTTTCGGATGGTTGGCGAGGAGGTGGGGGAGGGGGGTTAGCGTGTCATAGAGTTTTCATCGCATATCGCGACTGTATTTAACCCTCATTTAGGAACACGAGTATCTACGTATCCTGCAGTCGGCGAATATTTTCAAGTTGTACGTATTTGAATAATATTTGAAAAGTGATTCGAAAACCAGGAAGAAAAATAATAATCATCGGAGAAACGTGTGTAAAATGTCGCAGTTGTACCGCTACTTTATTCGTTTTTCTCCAACTATTCCTTCAGAGAAAAAATTCTTCTAAGAGTGCATCTTATTTTGTGATATTTTTTGAAAAGAATTTTACTAGAAAAAAAATTTCAAAAGGGTAAAAACTACTTGAATCTGGGATTTTGTTCAGGAATAAGAGGTGAAGGAACAAGGAAATCAATTTCATAACGTTTTAAACGAATTTCATTACAAAAATCACACAAAAAATTTTTTAAAACTTTCAAAAACCTAATCTTTAAATAATAATTTAGAAAAAAAAAAAAAAACAAAAACTAGATTCAACCCTTTAGAATGTGGCTTCACAAAATCGTAAAACATTACAACCAATCTTACGACTTATCGACTTGTATAGTTGTATATCCGAGAAACTTACTCTTTATTTCTTCATCCACGATCCCAACAAAATATAATGCTATAAAATCCATAAAATTGTACGCAATTTGAAATTTTTTTTCAACCCTTCTCGTAAAATATCACATCTCGTTCATTTTCTACTCCACAAAACACACACAGCCTATGAAAACCGTTCAAATTTTTCTTCTTGTCACGTACGAGTCGACAACATACACTACAGTTACCACACATCCTCATCCACATTTCGAGAAATTTAACACCATTAATACAACATCATCATCATCGATACCACACGAGAACAGAAAAAAAAAATTGAAAAAAATTTCTCTTATATTTTATATCTTCTCGTATACCATATAAACTATAATAACGCTATAAATCATGAGAAAAAAGTCGACATTTCGATATAGTTATTCGTCTTCTTCGTCTAGAGTCCAAAAATATTGGTAGATTCGCTTTCATTCGAAAGGTTTTTTTCCCTTTCGTCCTCGAGTAATTAATGCCAATATCCACATATCGACCTTCCGTATCGGAATCACCGACAGAATACTAACAACTCTACATCTACACATAAAATCGATTCGACTCGTAATAGCAATTCTATAAAATCCAACCATAATAATGGTCGATGGTCGGAGGAAAATTTTAAACGCACTATCGGAATCAAATTATTGTATTGTTAGTCAGGGAGCCCGCATAAGGATCTATTGTACCCCCCCCTCAATCCTTCGAGACAACTTTTTTTCTTAAAGGGGGAGTCCTAAGGAACATTTCTAGCCCTTGTATTCAAAAAAAAAAGTGGCCCTACTTACAAAATGGCGGACATTTTGATTGACAGGTCAGCCGAAATCGCAGATTTTGCGTTGCAACATAGGACTTGCACGGAATTTTGCAAACCGAACAAGGATAGATCGAAAGATCAGGCAAAAATTTATCACCTGTCAAAATTTCAAGTGCTAAAGTGCTTTTTTAGATTTTTGGTGAATTTTTAAAAATCAAATTTTGGCCAAAAATGAGGGAAAAAATCAAAATTTTACCAAATTGACCAAGAAAGCTGAAATTTGGGATATACCCTATTTTCGACATGACAAATCGATTGGAAACGGTTTCAACCCGTTTTGAGCAGTTCTGGAGCCTCCGGCAGATTTTTTAAAACTCGAAATTCCCACAAAATTTCATCAAATGGAATTGGAAAGCCGAAATTTACTCTGCAACTAATGTCTTTTCGGTTTTTGGAGCTTCCAGCGACTTTTTGAAAATCACTGGAGCCTCCAGTAGATTTTTGAAACTTTAAATTTCCCCCAAAACTTCATCAAACGGAGATGGAAAGCCAAAATTTACTCTTCACTCTAATTTTAACACCCTCTGAAGACGACTTTAGGTGAGTTCAAGTCATTTTGGAGCCTTCAGCGACTTTTTGAAAATTACTGGAGTCTCCACCATATTTTTGAAACTTGAAATACCCACATTGTATCATATGGAGTTCGCAAGTTGAAATTTACTTCGCAAACTAATTTCAATACGATATGAAGTCGACTGGATGGTGGTTTCAAAATGGGTTTTAAGCTTCCAACTGCTTTTCGGAAATTTCAATTTTCCAAAAAACGCTATACAACATCTCAAAAAGTTGCTGGAGGCTCCAAAACGACTTGATATCCACCAGCAGTCATTAGTTCGCCGAATGAATTTCGGCTTTTCATTTCCATTTAATGAAATTTTGGGAAATTTCAAGTTTCAAAAATCTACTGGAGGCTCCAGTAATTTTCAAAATGTCACTGGAGCCTCCAAAACGAATTAAAATCCACCTGCAGTCGACTTCGTAGGGTATTGAAATTAGTTTGCAGAATGAATTTCGGCTTTCCATCTACGTTTCATTGAATTTTGGGGAATTTAAAGTTTCCAAAATCCACTGGAGGCTCCAGTAATTTTCGAAAAGTCGCTGGAGACTCCAAAATGAGTTGATATCCACCATCAGTCATTAGTTTGCAGAATAATTTCAGCTCTCCATCTTAATTTGGTGAAATTTTGGGAAATTTCAAGTGTCCAAAATCCACTGGAGGCTCCAGTAATTTGCGAAAAGTCGCTGGAGGTTCCAAAACGAGTTGATATCCACCAGCAGTTATTAGTTTGCAGAATGAATTTCGGCTTTCCATCTCTATTTGAAGAAATTCTGGGAAATTTCAAGTTTCAAAAATCTACTGGAGGCTTCAGTAATTTTCAAAATGTCGCTGGAAGCTCCAAAACGAAATAAAAATTCACCTGCAGTTGACTTCGTGGCGTATTGAAATAGTTTACAGAATGAATTTCGGCTTTCCATCTCAATTTGATGAATTTTTGGGGAATTTCAAGTTTAAAAAATCTACTGGAGGCTCCAAAACTAATCAAATTCCACCTGCAGTTGACTTCGTAGCGTATTGAAATTAGTTTTCAGAACAAATTTCGGCTTTCCAACTCCATTTGATGAATTTTTGGGAAATTTCCACTTTCAAAAATTTACTGGAGGCTCCTGTAACTTTCATAATGTCGCTGGAGGCTCCAAAACGAATTAAAATCCACCTGCAGTCGACTTCGTAGCGTATTGAAATTAGTTCGCAGAATGAATTTCGACTTTCCAACTCCATTTGATGAAATTTTGGGAAATTTCAAGTTTCAAAAATGTACTGGAGGCTCCAGAACTGCTAAAAACGGTTTGAAACAGTTTTCAATCGATTTGGCAAATCGAGAATAAGGTGTATCCCAAATTTAAGCTTACTTGGTCAATTTGGTAAAATTTTGATTTATTCCCCTCATTTTTGGCCTAAATTTGATTTTCAAAAATTCACCAAAAATCGAAAAAGGCACTTTAGCACTTGAAATTTTGACAGGTGATAAATTTGTGTCTAATCTTTCGATCTATCCTTCTACGATTAAAAAATTTCGTACAAGTCCTACGTTGGAACGCAAAATCTGCGATTTCGGCTGACCTTTCAATCAAATGGCCACCATTTTGTAAGTAGGGCCACTTTTTTTCTGAGGACAATGGCTAAAAATGTTCCTTAGGACTCCCCTTTCAAGAAAAAAGTTGTCCCGGAGGATCGACGCCGACGGGGGGGTGTGCAATAGATCCTTATGCGACCTCCCCGACTATGTGGGAAAATTTTACACATTTTTCATATACACCTACTCGAGCAGGAAAAAAAATGAACACTCCAGAAAAGCAGGAAAAACCACCATAACTCGATAAAAAAAATTACCTCTCGTAAAGTCAACATTCGTTTACCTTTTTAAAAAACATTAAAGAAACTCAACATTTGATTAAATAAAGACACGAGCGTTTTCATCGACTGGCGAAATTTTCATTTACTCTTCTTTGTCGCAGTCGTGCTACGAAGAGGTGAAAAAAAATCCTTCAAACAAGAATTTCATCTCTTCTATACTATAATCTCGCCTCTCTAATACCTTAAAACAGCGCTACGAACGGTTTTGAGAAGTCCAACGCCCCTTCTCTCTCCCCCTGCCTCCGTCAATCCTTCACTAGATTACTCTCGCTTCGCCTTGCGTTAATATCGCGCTCGGTGGCGAAATAAAGTTTCGTTTGCCAAAAGTGTTATGGTAGCAAATTTTCAATCCGATTCGTGTCAAGAATTAGGCGACAAGACGCATCTCACTGAGAGAGTCCATTAATGACATTTTAAACTGGCTGGATGCTTTTAGCGTGCGACGTTTCGTCGCAAAAGAGGCCTAGACATTGGATCCTTAAGCACTTCAAGTCTTGCACAACTTCAGAAACTCGAAACGATTAACAATTTGTATGGTTTTACACGTGTCAAGGTTCCCTGGCGATTTGTCGGCGGCGTATATATATCTGAAGATGTTTGCATCGCGATTTAAACGTCTTAAAGATTAAAAGCGCTAAAAAGGGTACGTTATGACCTATCATTTATTAAAACTTTTGCTTTCGCTGTACACTCCGAACAAAAATTACACAATATGGTATCCAGAGAGGACTATGTTGTGGGTCTCATAAGACGTATCTACAGAGTACAGATTCGGCTGCTTGCCACGGTACATTAAACGCGAGCCCATTTTCACACCACCATCTCTATAGGGCAGCAGGCTTTCTGTTTAATGGCTCCTTGAAACGATCGTACATCAAAGTAGAAAAATTAACGGAAACACTTACGTAATTCAACGCCAAATCCGGATGATTGGTTTGGATCCCGTCGTCCAGAATCGAGACCACGACTCCTTTACCGGTGTATCCTTTTTGCCAAGCAGGCCCAACGTTCATATCGAACCCATCTTTAGCTCCGCCATTCTGTAATGGAAGAAGAAAAAAAAACCATCTGGTAAAAACGTGGAAATTTTTTTGTTACATCGAATTTACGAGAATGAAAAATTTACATCACGAAAATTTTATGTACCTTTGCTACGAATATTTTTCTTGCACGAGAGCCGAGCGAGGCAGAAAAAATAAAGGAAAAAAAGTTGAAATTCGTTACCGAAAATAAATTTTACGAAAAGTAGGTATTCGAGTAGAATTTTTTTCGACGAGTTTCGAGTTTTTCATTCATATTCCGAGTGTGCTGCTTCGCGTGTTGTTTTTACCATCGCATCGACTCTTCGTCGTCGTCGTCGAATTGAAAAAATACCTATTTTTCTTTTTTATAATTACAAAATTTCGCTCAAATAATGAAATAACTTTGAGAATAATGTTTCGAATTTTCTCATTCTCCTTTCTCCCTACGAGATTATGAAAAATTACGTTTTATACAACTGGATTCTCCCCCGTTTTATCCCTTCTTCGAATGTGTTTTTTTTTTGCTTTTCTTTTTTGTAAGCGCGAATATAATAAAGACGAATTATTTCCAGTCACGGTGTTCTTGCTACTTTTTTTTTTCTTTTTTTTTTTTTAGTTTTACACAAACAGAGACCTCCTCTCTCATTTTTAACTCGTGTTTTCCATTTTTTCTTTTCGGGTGTTTTTTTTTTTTTTTACTTTCGAGTTAGTTTAATTTTCAATTGAAGTGTCTTGTAGCGAACACAACGTTAGGTACTTGGAGATATGAAAATATGCAGATTGTTTAACTCTATATTTACCAGAGAGAAAAAGAGGCAAACATTAATCTCTTAGTATACTTAAATTTAGCTAAAAATACGTAGATATACTACCAGCGAATTTACCTAAAGATTAACGAACTAAGCTACTACATACGGAGCATATTATCGGATTATTTGAAAATTCAAAAATTCCTCCCCCCCCCCTTCACGATCGATCATGGATGGGTTGTGAAATAAAATAAAATTGTGTAACAACACTTTTAGCTTTCAAAAAGGGCTATTTTCTTTCCTTTTTTTCCATTTTTAGTCAATTTTCAACCAATTTTAGGAGTGTGATTTCAGATTTTTTTTTACAATTTGAAAATGTTACCCCAAATCTTATCGTATTTTTGACAATTTAAATAGGTTACAATTTCATACGGAATTCAAATTAATTCGCAACGAAAATGTTTTTTGTGCATTTTTGAGAAGTGTTGAGCCTAGAATCGATTATGAGTTTTGGAATTTTTTTTTTGATCATTTTGGAAGAATTTCGAGACCAAAATTGGGTCATGATTTTTGAAATTTTGAAAAATTGCCATGTGGATCTATCAAAATGTATTAAAACTTGGCGAGAAACTAAAATATTAAAGAAGGTCATAGATTCCAGTATGTTTCAAAAAAGTGAAAAATGCTTGACAAATATCTTCATCATCTTTGTACACATCTTCGTAGGTAAGCTCTCCTAGGGTCTGCTCTCTGTCATTCTCATATTTGCTACATTGGTTTATTAAGTGCATGATGGTGATCGGCACTCCACAAGGGTCACATTGTTCCAGTTGCTTGTTTTTGAAAAGAGGAGAATGGGTGTAAGCTGTATGCCCAATTCGTAATCTGGTTAACACTACTTCTTCTCTCCTGCTTTTTCTATATGATGTGATTTTTGAATTAGAACAGAGCTTCATTTGATGCACTTGGTTTTTTATGGCATTTATGTCATTATGATTGATGTGTAGATTAACCAGTAGATCTCTACATCGGCAGCCAATGGGGCGATAAGTAGTGTACTTTTCTTCCAGTGGAGAATAGAACATTTGGTAGAAGTTAGGATGACTTGGAGAATTTTTAACTTTCAGGTACCACTTTAACATAAGCTGATCTCTTCTCTGTGATAGCGGGAGTATTCCAGTCTCTTCAAATAGCTTAGTTATTGGGCTGGTACAAAAAGCTCCTGAGCAGAGTCGAAGTGCTTGATTTTGCACTGAATTTAGTTTTTTCAAATCAGTTTTCGATGCAGTGTTGTATACTATTGATCCATAATCGAAGATAGACTGCACATGACTTGAATAAATACGTAGCATAGATTTTCGATCAGCTCCCCATTTTGTGCCACCAACTTTTTTGAGTATATTCAGAGAAATTGTGCTTTTTTTCTTTGTATTCTGAATGTGGATTTTCCAGTTCAACTGCCGATCGAAGTGCAGCCCAAGAAACTTGTGGGTTGTTACATTTTGAATTTGTTGACCATATAATGTGATGTTGACAGGGGGAGGAAGGTTCTGCTTTCGATGGAAATTGATCAGCATAGTTTTTTCTGGAGAAAAGCGCAAACCTTTACTACTGGCCCATTTCTCAAGATCATTTATGGTTTTCTGCAGTATTTTTTCGATGTAGGCTAGAGATGAGCTCCGAATGTATATAGCTAGGTCATCAGCAAACAGTGAGTAGGATACTGGTTTTTTTATTTGTGTTTGTATATCATGCAATGTAGCTAGGAACAGAGGAGGGCTTATAACAGCACCTTGTGGAGTACCTATTTCCTGCACATGGCTGGTAGACAGATGACCATTTAGCCTGACTTTGAAAGTTCTGTTCTGTAGAAAGTCCTCAGCAAATAATGGTAAATTTCCGTTTAGATTCAAGGCATGCAAAGCTTTCATTATTGGTTTTTTTGATATACGATCAAATGCCTTTTCAAAATCAAAGAAAACACAGACAATGTACTGCTTTTGGGTGAATCCATCCAGTATTTCTTGCTGAAGTTTAATGAGCTGATCAATAGTTGAATGATTTTTACGAAAACCACTTTGATTGGGGTCTATCTTGTTGTTAGCTTCTAAATAATTCATCAGACGTTGAGTGACCATTTTTTCCATTGTTTTACACAGCACACTGGTAAGAGCTATTGGACGATAGTTGTTTGGCTCTTGAGGAGTTTTTCCAGGCTTTAAGATTGGTATAACAATGGCCTCCTTCCAGGAGTTAGGAATGCAGTGAGTTTTCCAGATGTTGTTGTATAACTTCAGCACTTGAGTCAGGTTTTCATAATCCATGTTTTTCAACATTTGAATGTGTACTAAGTCAGGACCTGGAGCTGAATTTTTTGTATATTTTAATGCTCTTTTTAGTTCTGACATTGTGAAAGGAGCATTGTAGGCTTCTTGTGACACACCAGTATCAAAGTTATAACTGCCTGTACATTGTTGAGAGGAGAACTGAGCAGGGAGCTTCCTTGAAGAGGTGTTTTCAGAAAAACTTTTAGCTAGAATTTCAACAATTGCTGCTGATGAATGCTCAATTTTTCCACAGTTGGTTTTCATGGCATTTATCTGGAGGTGACTTCCTTTTCCGGATATTTTTCGGATCTTATGCCAGAAAGCTCTTGCTGGAGTGTTGCTGTTAATAGATGTCAGAAAAGAGTACCATGTATTTCGTTTACACTCTCTGATAATTCTTCTTGCAAGTGCTCTTGCTTTTTTGTAGGCTAGTAAATTTTCTGAAGTAGGGTACTTTTTATAAAAAGCAAATGAACGATTTTTATGCTTGATTATATTTGCACAGTTTTCATTCCACCATGGAACACATTTTTTCTTCGGAACTCTACTAGTCATGGGAATACATTGTCGAGATGTGTGGATGATGTGTTCAGTAAGTTGGGTGCATTCTATGTTAACATCTTCTGAGTGAGGCAGATCATATAAATTGAGTGTATCTTGGTATAAATCCCAATCTGCCTTGTGAATTTTCCATGCTGGTGAGAGTTTAGTAGGTAGGCAGGTGTTTATGTGCATAGTAATCATTTGAGGGAAGTGATCACTCTGATAAGCACTTTCAGCTACGTTCCAAGATAATAAGTGGGCTACAGAAGAATGACATATTGATAGATCTATAGCTGAGAAAGAGCCATTGAATGAGTTGAATCTGGTAGCATCTCCTGTATTTAATAGGCAGTCTGCATTTCTAAGTAGGTACTGTTCAATAACATGGCCTCTTGCATCAAGTTTTGCAGATCCCCAAATAGGATTATGAGCATTGAAGTCGCCAGTTATAATATAAGGAGCAGGTAATTGAGATGCTATTTGTTCTAACACATCAAGAGTAACAGTATCATTGTGATGAAGATAAATTGAGCAAACTGTTAGATAGGTTTCATTTTCCAAATAAACTTGAGTTGCAATAGATTGAATAGGCGTTTGTAAATTGATTATCTTCGAGTGGTTTGAGTTACGGACAGCAACCAACACACCGCCCTTTAAATTTCCAGGCACATTTATTTCTTTACGGTAGATTGTATAATTTCTAATAACAAAGTTATCTGTGTTGCTTAATTTAGTCTCTTGCAGGCAGAAGACCAAAGGTGAAGAATCTTGAAGTAGGATTTGCAATTCTGGATATTTGTTTTTTACACTGTTGATATTCCACGATATAATAGTTTCTGGCATATTTGAAGGATATTTGTTATTGCATTTTGGCGTCAGATTCTGCATTCTCGTATGAGTCAGAGGAAGATTCGTCTGATGAATCTTCACTGTTCAGTATTTTCTGGAAGCACGTCAACGTTCTTTTTGCATTTGAATTTACGAGAGGTTTTATGTTTTCAATCAGTGAAGATAATTCAGTGAGTTGATTTGTATATTTTTTGGCATATTCTAACTTATCATTACTGGTACGAAGATTTACTATCATCTCAATAAATGCATCTCTGCTTATGACTGGGTTTGACTCAAACTGTGGGTCAGCTTCAACATTTTCACGTAAGTCTTCAAGCTCAATTGATGATAACATTGCTACTTGTGATTCCTTAGTCTTAGGTTTTTTCTTTCTCTTAGGTTTACCCTCAGTTTGATTGCTGTTTGATGATGTATAGGTGGATATAGGTGGAGCTGTTCTTTTTTGAGTAGCTGCTTGTTGAATGTCTTGCACAGTTGGAGCAATATCATTTTCAAGATTATTCTCCTCAGTAGAAACATTATCTTTCACAACGTCATTTTTTATCACATTACTCGACTGTCTTTCAATTAAAGCTCTATTGGGACATTTTTTTGCCGGATGCCCGGACTTTTTACATAGGAAACACTTCATGTTTACATCCGTTGATAGAAATATACGATGCTCTTCGTCATCATAATTGATAACAATCGAGTCAGGAACGTTTTTCAAATCAATATCAGTTGGATCATAGAGAACAGCACGCCGAAAACTGCATACGTGAGATAATTTTGTACTAGTAAAACCAGCCTTGATAAATTCAATAGGAGATCGTAAAGGTAAACCAGTCTGTACTGTTATCTCTCGTTCTAGCGTGGAGTGTGGGATGAAAGGGCATACATTTGATATCGTAAGTTGCTTCAGTGGGTTAACTAAACGTCTGGCTGAGATTATACGATCTTCAGAACGAGGACAATTTTTGATTTTTATTTCAGCATACTTTTCCATAAATTGATCTACAGTCTTGAGGCTATCGAGAACTACGCACATTCGACCCTTTGATCGACGAGAAAGAAACAGGATACACTTTGGATCGACTACTTCACTCAGAGCGAGAGCATAATCTTCATTTTCTAGGTCTTCTATAATTGGGAAAACAATCGCTTGATCTTTTTTTGGGAAACTGTCCATTTTTGCCATGGCAGAGTAACTAACTCCACCTGGCGAGTTTGCCATGTTGAAAAGTGCCTTAATAGGCAGTCACTGCACTAAACTACACGCAACAAAACGCTCTATAAAGGTAACAACACATACACGCGAGCAACAGAACGCACGTCTATCCGTAGTCACTATCTAAACCGAACCTCCACCAAAAGTAATGTCGATCTTCAACTCGTTTCGATTGGTCATACGATGCTTTTACAAGAAAGTAGAAAAAAATGATCAAGTTTTGATCTGAAAATCTTTTTGGAAAATTGCCATTAAAATTGAAAACATTTTGGTAAAAAAAAAGAAATTTGACAGAAAAAAAAGCTTTATTTAAGCAATGTTGTGAAAAACATGACGCTTGTTTGGCAAACTTTCAAACAAAAAGACGAATTTCTAGGCAAGCAAGGCAATAATCAATGCTTTCTGGACGTTTTGGTTTTGAGCGAAAAAAGCACTTCTGCCAAAAAAAAAAATTGGCAAAAATTACAACCATTTGACTATTTTATCAAAAATCTACTTCTTCAGAATTTTGACGAGAAACAATTACAACTTTTCGTCAAGCAACCATGAGCAATATCTTGGCAAGAACGAGACTGTTTGATAATTTCGGCAAAAATGGTTACTATTTGACAATTTTGATTAAAATGCATAGGTACTTTTTGACTATTCTGCCAAAAGTGACCTTCTTCTGACTATTCTGCCAAAATTGACCTTTTTCTGACTATTCTGCCAAAATTGACCTTCTTCTGACTATTCTGCCAAAATTAACCTTTTCTGACCATTCTGCCAAAAATTGAAGCTTTTTGACTATTCTGCTAAAAATCAAAGCTTCTTGACATTTTTCTTGAAAATTGACCTTTTTTTGACTATTCTGCCAAATATTAAAATTTTTTGACTATTCTGCCAAAAATTGCCTATTTGACTATTCAACCAAAAATCAAAGCTTCTTGACATTTTTCTCAAAAATTGACCTTTTTTTGAGTATTTTGCCAAAAGTTGGCCATTTTTGAGTAGTCTGCCAAAATTGAGCTTTTTCGACTATTTTGTAAAAATTGACTTTTTTGACTATTCTGCCAAAATTGACCTTTTCTGACCATTTGCCAAAAATTGACGCTTTTTGACTATTCTGCCAAATATTGACAGTTTTTGACTATTCTGCCAAAAATTGCCTCTTTGACTATTCTGCCAAAAATCAAAGCTTCTTGACATTATTCTCAAAAATTGACCTTTTTTGAGTACTTTGCCAAAAATTGACGCTTTTTGACTATTCTGCCAAAAATTGCCTCTTTGACTATGCTGTCAAAAATTAACCTTTCTTCGACTATTTTGCCAAAAATTGACCTTTTTGATTATTCTGCCAAAAATCAAAGCTTCTTGACATTTTTCTTGAAAATTGGCCTTTTTTGACTATTCTGCCAAAATTTACCTTTTTTTGACTATTCTGCCAAAAATCAAAGCTTCTTGACATTATTCTCAAAAATTGACCTTTTTTGAGTATTTTGCCAAAAATTGACGCCTTTTGACTATTCTACCAAAAATCAAAGCTTCTTGACATTTTTCTTGAAAATTGACCTTTTTATGACTATTCTGCCAAAAATTGCCTCTTTGACTATTCTGCCAAAAATCAAAGCTTCTTGACATTTTTCTTGAAAATTGACCTTTTTTTGACTATTACTGCCAAAATTGACAGTTTTTGACTATTGTGCCAAAAATTGCCTCTTTGACTATTCGGTCAAAAATTAACCTTTTTTTGACTATTTTGCCAAAAATTGACCTTTTTGACTATTCTGTCAAAAATGAAAGCTTCTCGACATCTTTCTCAAAAATTGGCCTTTTTGACGTTACTATTCTGCCAAAAATTGACCTTTTTGATTATTCTGTCAAAAAGTGACCTTTTCTGACCATTCTGCCAAAAATCAAAGCTTCTTGACATTTTTCTTAAAAATTGCCTTTTTTGACTGTTCTGTCAAAAATTAACCTTCTTTTTGACTATTTTGCCAAAAAATGCCTTTTTGCCAAAAATTGCCTTTTTGACTATTTTGCCAAAAAAATGACCTTTTTGACAATTCTGTCTAAAATGGAAGCTTCTTGACATCTTTCTCAAAAATTGGCCTTTTTGACTAACTATTCTGCCAAAAATTGGCCTTTTCTGACCATTCTGCCAAAAATTGAAGCATTTTGACTATTCTGCTAAAAATCAAAGCTTCTTGACATTTTTCTTATAAATTGCTTTTCTTGACTATTCTGTCAAAAATTAACCCCTTTTTTGACTATTTTGCCATTGCCTTTCTGACTATTCTGCCAAAATTGACCTTTTCTAACCATTCTGCCAAAAATCAAAGCTTTTTGACATTCTTCTTGCAAATTGCCTTTTTTTTGACCATTCTCCCAAAAATTGACCTTTTTTGTCTATTGTGCCAAAAATTGTCCATTGTTGACTATTCTGCCAAAAATCAAAGTTTCTCGACATTTTTCTCAAAAATTGACCTTTTACGACTATTCAGCCAATAATTGACCCTTTTTGACTATTCTGCCAAAAGTTGACCGGATTCGACTATTCTGCCAAAAATTGAAGCTTCTTGATATCTTTCTTGAAAATTGCCCATTGTTGACTATTCTGCCAAAAATCACAGTTTCTTGACATTTTTCTCAAAAATTGACCTTCTATGACTATTCTGCCAATAATTGACCCTTTTTGACTATTCTGTCAAAAAATGACTTTTTTGACCATTGCTGCCAAAAATTGACACTTTTTGACATGGGGCAAATTTGTCCACAAAAAAACCATTGGCAAGTTTGGCCAAAAAACAGGATTTTGTTTGGCAATTTCGGCACTACTTTCAAACAGATGACACGAAAATCGACTTTCTGTATATTTAGGGTGCGGAAGGGGTACAAAAAATTATGGACTTATAACTGTCCTAGAATAAACGTATCCCCAAAAAAGAAGTAACATAAAGAAGCCCTGCTTATGTATCATAATACAAGATTGAAAATTATTATACTCACCAAATACCACTGTTCTTTAAATAACGGATCTGGAAACACATTATGTTGACTAGGACCTCGATAATGTCCCAATGGCCCCAGTTGTCTTTGAAGCCCTGTCGGATCATAATAACTGTAATCTACTACAGGTCCTGTATTATCGAATGATGTAAAATCTCTCTTTTTTCGTTTCTTTTCATGTTGTTGTTCCACCCAATGAACCTGAAACATAAACATATAATCGTATTAATAACCAGGAAAAAAAATCAGTATTAGATACACATAGTTTAAACTTATCATTAGGTACATTTTTTACAACATCGGAAAGTTCAACCCTTACGCAAATACTTAATAATCTGCATTCGCAAATTATCAAAAAATGATGCTTTTTTCAAAAAATACCTCATTCTCTGTCTCGATCTGACCACTCGAGACAACAATTCGTTTACATTAGTTTGTTTCAGAAGGACGAGGTCGAGGACGTCTAAAACGACCAAGGGTGCACTACGTACAGCTACACAGATATTAAATAGGGGATTAATAAACGAGCGGAAACGCCGGCCTAACGTAAGGCTATATTTCTTGAAATCGCCAGGGTTCTCCGAGTCGAGAGTATTTTGGTAAAAGTATATACTCGTACACTATAGCTGTCCAGTCTGATACCGGAAATTATCTTAGGGATCGTGGCACTATGGCTTATTTCTTCGTTAATGCTACTCTTTCTGCTTCTCTTTCTCTCACGAGCTGCCGCGTTTCCTCTCAACCACATAAATATACACGCGAACATCTCGCCTCGTCGTAGTATAACTTTAATCTCTTTATACAAATTCATAGTGTGGCCTAACTACATAGGTACCTATATATAGGAACATAATATACGAAATACCTTACGCTATATTTCTTCTTATTACAAACCGAAATATGTATCAAGTTCGGTTTACACCTGCCTCGCTTCGTCTTTGTTTCTCTCATGCCCACGCTCGTGTTAAAACCATTCCGAGGTAATTAATCAAATTTCTGACACGTCTCTCCGTCCCCCTCGTCGACTCGCTTTTTGCGCACAAAACCAACGAGAGAGAAAGGGAGAAAAGCCCACGTTGAAACATTTATCAAGACATATAAAATATCAAAAAGTTATTTCCATCGGTGTGTAAATCTGCTCGTTGTCTCCCCCCTTCATCCCTCCAGCTGCCTTGGCTTATTTATACGCGAAGCTTTTGAAAAATCTGTTCCTTTAAACGATTCGTACGGTTATATTACCTTTTAGCCTTTTTATCTGGATCAATTTTCATAATTCAGGTGCACGAATCGAACGTGAAAACTCGTCCTGAAGACTGTTTTTCTCGCTCGAGTGGAAAAAATGCAATTATCAACACGATACGATGACGATGTGCATTCAGACACGTAAGTCTATAGAGAGGTATCTGTTCTAGCAAAACGAGTACATTTGCCATCACCATCGTCGTCGTCGAGGATAAATTATCGGCTTGTTTTTCTCCTCGTTCTCATTTTTTTTTTTTTGTTCATTGTACGAGTAAGTATAGTAAAAGAGACTCGGTGAAAAATGAAAATCTACATTTAGCATTTAAAACGCAGCATGAATCGAGTAAAAACTTGGTACGTCGTCGGTTTGGTACGATTTTTATACACGTTTCTCGGCACGATGTGCCCCCCGTTGGTCGAAAGACCGCTGCGAAATAACGTGATCTTTCACTTATACTTTTTTTTCACCCACAGTGGATCGTACGATATCTTCGTTCGAAATGAAAATTTCTCCTCGGCTCTGTTCGAAAATAATAATAATCGTAAAAAAAAGGCCAAAAATCCGCCACCAACCAAGGCTTCTGCTGAGAGAGCTGCGCAGATTTTGGGGTCGTGACTTGTGTGAGCGGTTTTTATTAAAAATATATACAAAATCGTAACCATAAATCTGTTGCTTTTTAAAAATAATGACTATAATAAGGGTTCTTCTTCCAACTACCTATCGTGTTATCGAGATATATTTTCTCGGTTTGTTTCCTCGTCGCAGCTCACCCTCATTGTATAAAGCTGAACGCAGAAAACACCACATTTTTATATGTATTTAAACGAAAACGCGAAATAAATAAATAAAATAATTTAAATATCGCGAAACATAATTTGGTATTTGAATACGAAAAATCAACTCGAAGAATTCTCGTCTTGAAAACAATTTTTTTTTTTTAATGAATACAAAATGGAAAGTATTATTTTTTTCGTTACAGTAACCTGGTTTTTAAAACGGCTGAACCGAATGTGAAAAAAAAAAACTGAAGAATTCGACCAAGTTAAAAAATAAAAGGGGCACAAAAGGTCAAATTATAAATTCGTCTGTTTTCCTCTTCTCTTTTCCTTGCAGGAATACCTCACTCTTTTAATGAAAATTTAAACCAAATAACACGCGGAGGTATATAAAAGTATAGGTATAAGCTAAAGATCTAAGCGAATGTTTCGTTCGTTTAAAGTTTAAATATTCTGAAAAGGAGGTTCGATTCGACGAAACACAGCTGAAAATGTTGAATGAACGATTATTTCGCCTTTATTAACGTCTGGCTATTCGATAAAAGAAAAAAATACCAGGTTCCATAATACGTTTGATTTTGTTTCACTTCTACGCGTATAAAAAGTGTATAAATAAAAGGACAAAATTGAAGAAGAAGATATTAATTTAATGAGAAAATTCCTTATTTTTTAAAACGGAAACTTCGATTATTCGACGAAATTAAAAAATAAGAGAAGACGTTAAAAAAGTTATTTTTCTCGAATAGGCAGAATTCGGATATAGAGAAGATCACGTCTTCGTGGCTGTTTAAATAATATGTACAGAGTCTGGAATTATTAATGTTACTTAAGGGCAGACTAGTCGTAAAAACCTTTTGTATTTTTGGGTATTTTTTATAAACAATCTAGATCTCGTAATTGCGAAAGAAAATTTAATAATGAGTAACGAATTAAAAATTTTCCACTAGGAAAAAATTAAAAATGTAAATTTAGGAGTATGAATGAAGAAGAGAATTTCATTATAAAAATTGGTAGGTAGGTATAAAAAATATTAGTATCAGAAAATGATACAAATTTTTCCAAGATATTATTTTTCATTTGAAAAAAAGGTTAAAAATTACCCAAGATAATCCTTTATTATCAGTTAATGTTTTTTTTTTTTTTTTTTTTTTTTTTATAGATTCGAGAATTTCCAAATTCAAATCAGATGGAATATTTTGAAAGCAATTTGAACGATTCTGAATTGAATGATTCACAGCGAACCATTTTAACCCATCAAATCCGATTGAGCTGAAATTTGAGTCATTAAAAAATACTTACAATCAAATTTTTAGCACTCAGATTGATTTTTGTAATTTTTGAAATTTTATAGGAAAAAAAGGTACATAAGTAGGTAAATTTTGAAAAAAAAAATTCAAAAATTGCTCTCTGTGCGGAAATTGTTTCGCTGAATGAATGGCCCAAACTTTCAAATCAGTTCAGAACCTCTAGCAGAAGTTCACTTTTCTACAGTTCGAGAGAGTTAACTTTTGTAAGAGACTTCAAATTAGCTCAAAAGAGGTTGCAATCGATTCAGGAACCGAATTTCATATTGTGATCTTAAAATTTCGCTCTCAAGATGTCTCAATCTCCAGGAAAAATTCAGAACTGGACAAAGCTAAATCAATATTCAGCCAAAATTTCAGGTACTTAACGCTTTATCGATTTTTGCTGAAGTTTTAAAACTCTTTGAGCCAAAAATGGGGAAAAAATTACCAAATTGTCCTACAAAGCTTACATTTTTTGGTGTGTGCCCAATTTTCGACACCCCCCCCCCCGATCAATTGGAAATGGTTCCGAACCACTTGGCGCAGTTTTGAAGCCTCCATTAGATTTTTGAAAGTTGAAATTTCCACAACATTTCTGAAGTACATAGAAAATCTAAAATTTACTTTAAATCTTGATCTCAACCAGCTGAATTGATTGGAGAAATTTTGATTGATTTTTTTCAATTTTTTTTAATAATTGTGAATCAATTTTTTTCTGGGCCATAATATATAGAATTTCAATTCTAAAATTTCAATCTTTTTTTTCCATTTTTTTCATCGATTTGTAATGTTTTTTCTACAAAATTTGACTGATAATTCAAATTTTTCCTGAAACATTTCGATTTGGAAATCACAACTCTTATAAACTGTTTCAATAATTAAAAACTCTTCTTCTACTCACATTTTTCGTATGCAAAATGCGAACTTTCCCATTTTTTTTTTTTAAATTTCATTTTATTCAAGATTTTATTTTTACTTACTTCATTTTTCATTTTTAATTTCAAAATGTCAACTTTTTTCTAATTCTTTTCATTAGCTCGAGATTTTTTTCCATTCATATTTTTCATTTTCAGATTCAAGACTCCAATTCGCCCAATTTTTTTCATCAATTCGAGATTTTTTTCTATCCATATTACATTTTTCATTTTCAAATTAAAAATTTCAACTTGTATAATTTTTGCCGTCAATTTGCAATGTTTTTTATCCAAATTTATCTCAGTTAATTTTCCTGTTTTCTGGACCATTCTGAATTTCAAATTTCAATCCACGTTCAATCAATTTATCTTTCATTGATTCAAAATGCGTTTTTCCCACAATTCATTTCTAGTGATTTTTCAAAATTTCAATTTCTTCTGTTCTGCTTCAAATTTTAAATTTTAATTCCAATATTTGATTTTTTTTTCATCTATAATTATTATTGCATGATCATTTGTTTCAACTTTTTTCATCGATTCACGATTTTTTTTAAAAATTTGTTTGATTTTTCCACAATTTAATTTTTTTGATTATGCATCGAATTTTTTCTGGGCAATTTTGATTCAAAACTCCGAATTTTCTCATTTTTGTCAACCATTTTTTTTCGTTTTCGAATTTAAAATTTCAATTTCTCTACTTTTTAAATTTTTTTTAAAATTCAACTTCAATGTTTTTCGTTATACGTTTTTCACAATTTATCTCAATTGATTTTCCAAGATATTGATTTTTTTCATTGTTTTCTGGATCATAAAATTCAACTTTTCGAATCGAATGCTTAATTCGTTATATCGTTTATTATCTCGAGACCCCCCCCCCCATAATCCATTTCTATTGATTCTCTAAATTTCAAATTTTCGAATTCCACGTTCCCTTAGTTTCATTTTCCATTGATTCAAAATGCGTTTTCCCCAAAATTCATTTCCATTTATTTTCAAAATTTCATTTTGTTCTTAGTTATTGATTTCATTCCCTCTGTGCTCCTATAAGGAGGTCAAAATTTTGAAAAATCGTTAAAAGTCAAATGATATATCAAATAATATGTTTTCGAGGTCTCGAGGTCGCTGAATACGAATATGAATTCATTTTTTGAGCCCAACCCCTAAAAGCCCCTCTGTGCCCCAAAAAGAGGGTCAACATTTTGAAAAATCGTGAAAAGTCGAGTGATATATCGAATGGTATGTTTTCGAGGTCGCTGAGTACGAATATGCGCTTATTTTTTGGCCCAACTTCTCAATATCCTTCTAAAGCCGTTATTTGCTCGCTTTAATAAGCTAAACTCCTCACATAAAAAATATTTATATTTTTTTGCTTTCAAAAATTGGAATTTTCAAGTTTTTGATCTCGCTTTGCTTGAGTCAATTCGTTTTTTTTCCAAAATTAAAAATATTCTATCTTGTCTTTAAGCTCATGAAGGGTCATTCCATGTCAACTCAACCAACGTTTTTGAGTCATGACTTTCGATTTCGTTCAAATTCTTTTTACAATATATACTCACCCAGTAAGTAAAAACCCCGCAATTAGTTTGGTCCCAGCCCCTTCAGGGGGCGGGTGGGGGGGCCTTCCATCATTTTCACATTGTCTCGGGGTACTCAACTTCAGCAGCCCATTCCTCCGAAACTATGATACTTTGATCAAAACTGATTTCACAGTTCGAAAGGGCATTGCATTTAGAACTTTTTAGGCATTTTGAAATTTTCAAAAGTTGAAAGTTGAACTTTCAAATTGAAAGTTCAAATTTCAAAATGGCGCTGTATGTGGGAGCTACCATTTAAAATTTGAAATAATTTCCATAGATGTTCCTTTTGATGCATTTTTGAAATATTCAAGTTCCGAGATGAGATCTCTCAATTGAGGGGGAGCACCCCCATCCCCAATTTTGGGTGAAACTTTCGAAAGAAAATCTGGGGCATGTGATATATCAAATTCTATGTTTTTGGTGACGCTGAACAAGAATATGACGTCAGATTTTTGATAGGACCTTATCCACGGCCCCCAGCACCTCCCCAAAGGGGGTAAAAGTTCAAAAAAGTGTTTTGTTCGTTTGACACATGGAATAGTATGTTTTTGGTGACGCTGAACACGAATATGACGTCGGATTTGTGATTGGACCCGTCCACGGCCCCCAGCACCCCCTCCCAAAATGGTTATATTCATGTGACACATGAAATAGTATGTTTTCGATATCGCTGAACACGAATATTGCCTTAGTTTTTCGAATCGACTTCACCCATGGCCCCCAGAACCTCCCCCATAGGTAGAAGTCCAGAAGAATTGTTGGGGGCCGTGATGGGGTCCAATCACAAATCTGACGTCATATTCGTGTTCAGCGTCACCAAAAACATACTACTTAATGTGTCACAAGAAAAAACCTAATTTTGAACTTTTACCCCCTTTGGGGAGGTGCTGGGGGCCGTGGATAGGGTCCTATCAAAAATCTGACGTCATATTCTTGTTCAGCGTCGCCAAAAACATAGAATTTGATATATCACATGCCCCAGATTTTTTTTCGAAAGTTTCACCCAAAATTGGGGGTGGGAGTGCTCCCCTTCAATTGAGAGATCCCATCTCAAAAGTTAAATATTTCAAAAAAACATCAAAAGGCACATCTATGGAAATTTTTTCAAATTTTAAATGGTAGCTCCCACTTACAGCGCCATTTTGAAATTTGAACTTTCAATTTGAAAGTTCAACTTTCAACTTTTGAAAATTTCAAAATGCTTAAAAAGTTCCAAATGCAATGCCCTATCGAACTGTGAAATCAGTTTTGATCAAAGTATCATAATTTTGGAGGAATGGGCTGCTGAAGTTTGAGTACCTCGAGACAATGTGAAAATAACGGAAGTCCCCCCACCCGCCCCCTGAGGGGGCTGGGACCAAACTAATTGCGGGGTTCTTACTTACTGGGTGGGTATATATTGTAAAAAAAAATTGAGCGAAATCGAAAGACATGGATTCAAAATCGCTTTTTTTTGGTTGAGTTGACATGGAATGACCCTGAAGCAAAAAAAACACATGTAAAATTTTGCCCTCCTCCCTTGCGAAACTACTTCGGTTCGTCTCGGTTTTGATCAATCAGTATGTCAATTGATTTTCACGCACATCAGACCTCACGACAAGCTGAATGAACAATGTAAAGGACTGAGAAATTTTTTCATACCTCGATGCTGTGGGCAGATGAAAATCCAAACGATGGTCATTTTGAAACAGGGTAGACCTACATATTATTAACTCAACAGCAACTTGAACGGTTTTCGGACACGGTGTGGCATTTGGCATTTTATTTACTGTATATTACGCTGTGATTCGCATTGTTTTCTGTATGGGCATCTCGTCGACGAGTCCATTTCCTGATACAACCGTCGTCGTCGTCGCAGTGTGTACGAGTATAACCCAAAATACAGAGCAAGGCAGCAGCTCAACTCTTTGCTTGCAAATTAGTACTCTACACGAATAGCTGCGTATAACGTTGTAGCAGTGATGATAAATTGTCGACGCTATTCAAATATTTGGCCCGTGTACGTGCTCGATTATTAATGGCCGCGGACTGAGTTATTATACATTTGTAATTTTGTAGTACGTACGTACACTATACGCACCTAGAGCTGTATATATGACCAGCAAAAAGGTGACGAAGGGAGCGATTTTGATCATCGTCCTGTGCCTGTGGAAAGGCACACACTATAGAGCTATGGAACATTGTAATCTCAGCTCGACGCTCGTGTACGAGTGAGAATTTTTTCGCAAAAGTTACCACGACGCTGGAATTGAATTCCAGATAGAGCTTCGCTAGCAATAGTGGCGGTGGCAGTTAAATATCATTCGATATTGTAATCGTCGTCGCGAAAACACAAGAGAATGGTAAAGTAAGCCGACAAACGAGAACGCCAGAGGTGGAGGAGAATAGAGGTCGACAAAACATGGTAACTTTAACGAAAAACAGAGATAGAGATAGACAGAGAGAGAGACGGATATGGAGCGAGCGAGATAGCGATGTTGTTAAAGAGTACGTGCCATTCGACGCTACCAACTTAATTAATGGAAACGCAGAACTCAAATTGAAAGCCAGATCTATTCAAATAATACCAGCGGCTGGAAAGTACATTTTCAATACGTCAAGGATACTTAAAATCAGATCGACGTTTGTCGTCGTCTGTTCGACTCTCGTAATTTTTTACAGCTCGGTGTCCTTTTTCGCCAGCATTAATCGAACAATTATGTGAAAGTTTTCTTACACAGATGTCACCGAGTAGTTACGCTTGATTGGAATCTTTTTCATAAGTTGCTCGACAAACGACGAACCAAAATTCTGAAATGAAATCCATCTCATCGCATCGAGGGATGTTCCTTTGATCATCTGACGTTCGCTGTCGAATCCAGTATCCAGTTTGGAATTTGTTTCGGGGAGGTTTTTTTCCACAATGCCCCAAGTTTTTTTTTTTATTATTATTATACTTACGTTTTACCTATTTTTTTTTCTTTTTCGATGTTTTGAAAAACTCTTTTTTCGCTTCCTATTCTCTACTTTCCGTTTCCCAAACTCTAACTGTATAAGAGAAGGAGGCCAAGCAGGGCTAGTGGTATCACTAACGCACCGAAAAAGTATTACGTTGATTTCCGCAAACTCGTAGTTCGTCTTAAGAATATAAAAAGTGTAGGCATCGTCGTCTTGAATAAAAGCAGGAACAAGGAAAAAACCTCAGTCCGTGAAAAAGCCCCACAACGAAAAAAGTTGCACATAAAAGACTTCGGCGAAGGGATGAAAGAGAGCGAAGAAAAAAAAACACGAAACGAGCGTTGAAAAAAAAGTACCTACGAAACGTGTATAGAAATTTTCTCGAACGTGGTAAGCTTTCAGGTGTTTAATTTATGAAAAATACTCGTATCCTGGCGAGTTTTATGTTATTTCTTTACGGACAGATTAAGACGCCAGGGGTGAGATTTTTTCAGATTTGATTAACGCTTATGAGCCCATTCTATGGAGTCATTACTGATTTCGAGATTGCTTGAAAAGATCTTTTAAAAATTGGTTCCGAGTCGAGAGAATTTACAGAGATGAAAAAAATCCATCATGGGAAAATTGAATGTTATCTCTCTATATAGGCCACCACAAGGTAACATAGATGTATTTTTCAAAAAGCTAGAAACTGTGATGAAAATTGTATCCAAAAATGGTTTTCTCAACATTATAGGTGGTGATTTCAACATAAACACACTATCAAATAGCCAAGCTGCAACAACATTTCGGGATTTATGCTCTTGTTATAAAATGAACTTACTATGCAACAAACCTACAAGATCTAAAACTTGTTTGGACAATTTTCTGAGTAATATAGATGCCCCTTTTGGAATTGAAGTATGTAAAACACATATCTCAGATCATGAGGAAGTAATGTTCATGCTCAATATCTCTGAACAGGTACAAGAAGTAAATTATTTAAAACCTCAACAAAGATTAATAAATGATACCACTAGGGGAACTTTTCTCAGGTTACTTGAGGGAGAAAACTGGAGTAACTGCTGGAGTGAAACAGATACTATTAATTCAGCTTTTCAGAGTTTCCTAAATGTGTTCTTATCACACTATAATTTGTCATTCCCATTTGGTATAGTGAAAGGGAAACAAAAAAATTTTATAAAATTCCCCCTACCAACCAAAATTGAAATAAAAACTGTTAAGCAAAATTTAATGGACCTACATAGCATGAAGAAGACTTTTGACTCTCCATACCTGAAAGAAAAATATAAAATAACTAAACAAAAATATAAAACTTTGATTGAAAATGCAAAAAAATCTGCAAATGATAGAAAACTCCAAAATGCCAAAAACTTGAACAAAACATCCTGGGAACTTATCAAAACAAAAACAAAAGATAACTGTATAGATTATATAATGGACCAAAATCGTATGGTAACCAATCCACTGGAAATTGCCTCTACCTTAAATAAATTCTTTTGTAATTTACCAAAGGTTGAAAACTTGAAAGATGATGAAAATCCCTTGAATAATTTAAACCCATCCAATAATTCCACATTCTTCATTGCACCAACAAACTCAGTTGAGGTTGTGAATGTAATTCACTCACTCAAAAATTCCTATTCAAAAGACTACCATGGGCTTGATACCTATATACTGAAAATAGCAGCGCCATACATTGCTGAACCATTAGCCAGCCTTTTCAACATGTCTGTTCAGGAAGGAGCCTTCCCTGATATCCTTAAGGTCAATATTGTGACACCTGTGTTCAAAAAGGGGGAAAGAAGTGCCATGAATAATTACAGACCCATATCTATAACATCAGTGTTTTCCAAAGTTCTAGAAAGCTTATTTTATAAACGTATATCTAAATTTCTCAGTGATAATAATCTGTTACACAACTCTCAATTTGGATTTTGCAAAAATAAAAATACAACAGGTGCCATTTACCAACTTATTCACAATATCTTGGAAAATCTCCACAGCAAAAATGACATTATAGGGATTTTTTGTGATCTTTCAAAAGCATTTGATATGATTAATCATGAAATATTGCGAGGTAAACTAGAAAAGTATGGCATTAGAGGGGTGGCTTTGGACTGGACCACATCCTTTCTCAAAAATAGAACTCAAATTGTTAAGATAGAAGATATAAATGGAGAATACCATTTCTCTGATCAATATCCAGTTGAGCAAGGAGTTCCACAGGGGTCAATATTAGGACCTTTGTTCTTTATCTATTATGTCAATGACCTTCCAAAAAATGTAAGGAGTAATCTGATCCTATTTGCAGATGACACTACAGCACTGATTCCTATGAATATGGGTATCTCAGTACAGCAGGTAGTGGATGATTTGGTAGAGTGGTTCAGAATAAATAAAATGAAATTAAATGTTGAGAAAACAAACCTGATATATTTTGGTCACAGCTCACAAAATTTAAATTTGGCACTGCCAATTACTAAAGTTGAATGTCTAAAATTTTTAGGAGTATACATCAACTCCACTCTTACTTGGACTGATCACATAGACTATTTAGCTGGGAAGCTATCATCAATAAATTATCTCCTTTGGCAATTAAAAGGTGTCACCAATGTGCAAACATTAAAAATGGCATATTATGGAATGTTCCAGTCTAATATGTCATATGGCTTAGTGTTTTGGGGCGGTAATGTCAGTCTTATACAGAGAATTTTTGTAATACAAAAACGAGCAATAAGAATCATCTATCGAATGCAAGTCACAGAATCATGCAAGACTATCTTTCTTTCAAATGAAATTTTAACCCTACCCTGCTTATACATATATCTGATATCCCAAATTGTGAAGAAAGGCATAGTGAAATTACATACCCCTCAACACAGTCATTATACTAGAAATAGCCAACAACTACATAGCACACAATTCAGGACTAAATTTCACCAAGTTAGTATAGACTTCATGGCTGCAAAAATTTATAACAAAATCCCAACTGAAATTAAAATTATCAATTGCACAAAATTATTTTCTAAAACTCTGAAAAAATGGCTACTAAAAAAAGCATTTTATTCAATAGATGAGTATATGGACACTGTTACATAACTGAGTACATTAGCAACTGAACTTTCAGCAACTACTTGTAATTTTGATTTATCATCTAGCGTCATTGTTTCTTTTTTTTATTTTTATGTATAACCGATAATTCTTGGATGTTATATGGTAAATAATTCTAAGAATCTTTATAAATGTACATGAAATCTCACTTTTTTTTATAATGTATTGTTTTCTGATTCATGTAATTATGTTGTTTTTTTTTCTTTTTTCTTTATTTCTTATTTGGTTTCTATTATTTTCATTGAATGCGTCTATTTGGATATCTGTGCTGATCCTATGCCTGTATGGTGCTGTACATGGCGCATTTATTTCATTTTATTTCATGTTATTTAATTTCATTATTCATTCTTTTATGTATTGATTATTTCCTATACTGTTAGTATAGTACATAAGTCGACTTTGTAAATGCAGCAACGCTGTCTATTGCAAAAAATAAAGTTGATTTGATTTGATTTGACTAACAGCTTTGGGCCATTCTGGAGGCTCCAGCGAATTATTAATTTTCTTCAGAAATTTCAAACTATTCTGGAAAAGCTAATAAAATGAACTTCAACCCTCCATAACTTCGTTTTTGGGCACCTTCTCCTCTATTTTAGCTGGTTTCCATGTAATTCTAGGAGTTAAGGTCTAAGCATTGGTAGGTAGGTATACTAAATAAAAACACAATATAGTGAGAGGAAAAAAAACCGCCAAAACAAATATATAACGTATATGTAAATGTACGACGACGTAAGTAAATTGACTCCTTACATAATCCAAGTCTAAGCCATTTAGGGAGCAAGATAAAAAGACGAAGAGAACGTAGGCTTGTTGGCTTTTTGGCATAATTCCCTGGTTGTTTTAAAATTCGTCCCTTTAAAATATGTAAGTACGTAATAGTAGACTCCCCATTCATATTCATGCGATGAGCTTATCGTTATACGAGAATTGGCTTTTATGACGTGTATTACGTATTTTTTCCACTTTCAGTTTTTTTTTTTTTTTTAGTTCCTCTCACTGGCACACGCTTGATCCAATTAATAGCCCTAATATGCTGACGGTTTTACGGCGAAAAGACCATTCTGCGTTTAAAAAGTTCAGTTGTGAACTCTCCGAGACATACGAGTACAATTTGTGTTCGATATGAAATACAGAAATTGAAATTCTTTCGCGACTGTGTCACTTTTTCCAGCAATAATAACACCGAACGAACGTTATAATTTGAAACGTTTTTTCCATTAGTAAAAGAATCGCTTATTAAAGAGACACGACGAATAAGTCGGCTCGACGGCGATAATTTTCCACGATATTCTTTCTTCTCTGTGAAATAAACGTAGTTGAACACAACATCTCCTAGAAAAGAAAGTTTTACCCTATACACGATTGTGGATAAAGAAAAGTGCAGCTTGTGTGAGAGAGAAAGAGATGAGGATTCTATCTTGGCAGAAGTAATAAGATGTGATGGCATCGCAACGAGATATATTAGATTTCCATTTAAAATTGTTCACCAAAGTAGAAGCCTTGTAAATGGAGGTCTATATGTTTCTCGAGTAATTGCGATCCGTGTATAGAGAAGCGTCTTCGTCGTCGAATTTTATCGTGCTTCTTTTTTCCCTCGCCAGACCCTTCTTTGGTACATATAACCATGGTCTTGTACTACGTACTCTGTGTCTGTACCTATTGCGAAATTGTCTCGTTTTCTGTACTAGTTTTCATTCCATCTGGCTCTCTGTCTCTCACTGGTTGGCAAAATACGAGTAGCTAAGCCCGAATCGAATCGACCCCTAAAGTAAAAATCAAATTACATTTGTCATTAGATGCGCCTTGTAATTTGTTATTTACGTGTCGACGACGGATGCCAACTTATTGCGAGATCGACAACTTAAACATATGACGCTGGATGTTACATATTAGATGGGCTGACTGGGATTCGGGATTGGGATAGGGATGCTGCGTATAGAGTATACGCTCGTACATTCCGGAGGGTGCTGTAATAGCAATCCTTTCTGCTTCTCTCGCGAGGTCTGCGTCTTTTGTCGTATATTTGTATTCGCGTGAAATGTCGATGTCGTTAAATTACACGAATTTCAAACCCTATACTCTTGAAGCGAGGTGGGTCAAGAGGCGTTTATAGTCTTCGTGCTCGCACAAACACTTCTCATAGTGTTCGAAGGTGTATTGTAGGGTGTGTGTGGTGTGGTGTGGTGTGCGAAATGCGACCTTATGTTAAACAGTACCTTACGAAAAACTATGTCATGTGAAATTGGAAACTCAACCATTCTGTAGGTACTTTTTATAGGAATCCTCCTTTTTTTTTTTTTTTTGCAATTTGAAACGAGGGTTATCTATACTTCTTGGAACATACCATGTGTTTTTTAATTGAAATGTACGTTGTAAGTTCATTTTCGGAATTTTTGTGTATGCGTTCCATTTTTCAAGTTTTCAGTTCTATTTCCATTTTTCGATTTTATTCAAAATTTTTGATTCGATTTTCTGCTTTCATTTCACTTCTATTTTTCTAATTTCAGGTTCAGAATTGTTTTCAGTTTTATGACCTGATTTTGCGAATTTCAAATTTCACAATCATTTTGTATTTCATTTTGAATTTCTTTTTTCAGTGTTATTGATTTTATTTCCATTTTTAAACCATATTTCAAGTTCTTTCAATTCTCAAAATTTTCAATCGTATTTTTAGTTTTTGATTAAATTCTCAGGATTTTTGATTTCGTTTTCAATTTCTGACCCAGTTGTCAGTTTTCAATTTCACTTTCATTTTTTGGTTTCATTTTCAGTTTTTGATTTTGAATTTGAAACATTCAATTTCATTTTCGCTTCGTTGGTTTTATTTTTCTTCATTGCTCCAATTTTCAGAATTTTCAGTTTCATTTCAATTTTCAGTTCCATCTTCAGTTTTTGGCTCCATTTTCGGAGTTTTCGGTTTCACTTTCATTTTTTCATTTTATTTCAAATTTTTAATTTTACTTTCTGTTTTGATTTTCGTTTCTATATTTTCCCAACTTTCACGTTCAGAATTTTCAGTTTATGACTTAATTTGTCAAATTTAAAGTTTCACTACCACTTAATATACAATTCATTTTTAGTTTTCAATTTCAGTTTGAATATTTCAGTTTTGTTTTTCAGTTATTGATTTTATTTCCATTTTTTAACTGTATTTCAAGTTTTTGATTTGATTTTCAGTTTCAATTTGACTTTTATTTACCGATTTCATTTTTCAGACTTTTCCATCCTATTTTTAGTTTTTGATTAAATCCTCGGAATTTTCGATTTCAGATTTAGTTTTTGACTCCGTTGCTAGTTTTCAATTTCACTTTCATTTTTTGAGTTCATTTTCAGTTTTTGATTTTTAATTCGAAACATTAAATTTCATTTTTGCTTCGTGGTCTAATGTTTTTTTTTTAATTCCATTTCCAGAATTTTCAGTTTTCAATCCAATTTTTAGAATTTTTCATTTCATTTTTGGTTTTTGATTTCATTTCAAATGTGCCCCAAAAAGGGGGTCAGAAATTTGAAAAATCGTGAAAAGTCGAGTGATATATCGAGTGGTATGTTTTCGAGGTCGCTGAGTACGAATATGAACTTATTTTTTGGGTCCAACCCCTCAAAACCATTGATTTTATTTCCATTTTTTAGCCATATTACAAGTTTTAGATTTCATTTTCTCATTTATGGATTCAATTTTCAGAATTTTCAGTCGTATGTTTAGTTTTTGATTAAATTCTCAGGATTTGTGGCTTAATTTTCAATTTCTGACCCAGTTGTTAGTTTTAAATTTCACCTTCATTTTTTGATTTCATTTACAGTTTTTGATTTTGGATTCGAAATATTCAATTTCATTTTTGCTTCGTGGTCTTATTTTTTTTAATTCCAATTTTCAGAATTCTGAATATTTTTAATTTTGGTTTCTAATTTCATTTTAAAAGTTTTCAGATTTTTCTTCCGTTTTTGGTTCCATTTTCGGAGTTTTCAGTTTCACTTTCATTTTCCAATTTTATTTCAAATTTTTTATTTAATTTTCTGCTTCGATGTTCGTTTCCGTTTTCCAACTTTCATGTTCGGAATTTCCAGGTTATGACCTAATTTGTTGAATTTCAAGTTTCCCTACCACTTTATACAACTCGTTTTCAGTTTTCAATTTCGTTTTGAAAATTTCAGTTTTTTTCAGTCAAGTATTGATTTTAATTTCATTTTTCAACCATTTTTACGTTTTTGATTTCATTTTCAGTTTCTACTTCTTTTTTATTACATATACCTATATTTGAAGCATGTGTTTCCAAAACGCACTAAAAGTCCATTTTCAAAGATTCTGAGGTTGCGAGGCCATCTAGCATAAAGTTGCGGCCCAAAATGGCTGATTTTTTGATATGTTGTGCCCAAGAATCTTGGCTACAACATACCAAAAAATCAGGCAATTTGGACCATTTCTACGTTTTCAAATTGTACCAAGTACCATGAATTTCTTATCAATATTTTTTTTGGACTTAATGCGTTTTGGAAACATATAGGTATGCTTCATTTACTGATTTCATTTTCAGAATTTTCAGTCTTATTCTCAGTTTTTGATTCAATTACATTTATATAGGTACCAGAATTTTCAATGCCATTTTTGTTTTTTAATCCAGTTGCCTGTTTTCAATTTCACTTTCATTTTTTGATTTCATTTTCAGTTTTTGATTTTGTAATCTTGACTTTCGATTTCATTTTTGCTTCATGGTCTTATTTTTTTTAAATTCTGTTTTCAAAATTTTCAGTTTTATTTTCAGTTTTTGATACAATTTTTACAATCGAATCGATGAGAATAGAAGGGGGCTAAGTCCATTTTCGCAGTTTTCAGGAATAACAAAAAACTGATTTATTCTGAAATCTAAAATGTTTGGTAAACATGCTTAAGGTCATTGAAAGAGAACCCCAAGACACAATTTTTAGCACAGTTTCGAAAAAAAATATTCACGTGCGCCGGCGCTGTTGCTGCCTCTTTCTGCACTCAATCACCAACATTTCTCTTGAAATTGCTTGATTCTACATCTAAGTACATCATTTGGACTGCTATCTCGTTTAAATTGACCAAAAACCCCTTGAGGTGTAAAACTTTTTACCAAAGTTGTTAATTTTTTCGTCTTTTTTCAGTACACAGATGAACTTGAATTTCAAAAAATGTTCTTCTCAAAAATGTTTGTTATTTTTCAAGGAATTTAAAAAATTTAACAAAAAGTCATCAATGCAGACCCGCCCTTTTTCTGCGCCCAAATACCACTTTCCCGGCAGTTTTGCGGAAATCTGACATCACCAGTCGATCCGCCGTACTTCAAAACCCACAAATCCGTGAAAAATTTTTTTTTCCAAAATTGTGACTTGGTTCCTTTTTGTTCTCACCGATTCAATTCTTATCTTTATTTTTGGGTTTTGATTTCATTTTCAGTTTTATTTCAATTTTCAATCCAATTTTCATAACTTTGAATTTGAATTTTAGTTTATTCTAATTTTATTTTCAAAGTTTTCAGTTTTATCATCAGTTTTTGATTCCATTTTCTGAGTTTTTCAGTTTCGCTTCTATTTGTCATTTTTATTTCAATTTTCTGCTTTGATTTCATTTTCATTTTCAAATTTCATTTTCAAAATTTTCAGTTTATGATGCATATCAATTGATAGATGAAATTTTCATTACATCTATTTCATTTTAGAAACTCGTCATTTTATTCGGAAAAATTAGTATTTTTTTTCCTCATCCCAATCAAAAAATTATCAGTCACCCCCCTCCTCCTCCACCTCCTTCCGAAAAACATCTTGTTTTGTTTCTATCAGTTTGACTTATTTTTTGCAAAAAAGAATAATAAAGCAAAAACAAAAATAAATTGCGCAATTACATTACATTCAAGTATCCGAACCTGAACGAAGATTCTAAAGGGTGAGGTGATAAAATTTTGAGGACCCCATTCGGTGCATCCACCCAGGAGGCCTCCAACCAACCCAGTCCGCGCATCAAGTTCTAGAACTGAGTGCTCTACCGAACGCTCTTTGAAAAAGAAATTCTGTTCAACGCGAACCATCCGAAGCAGCTCCACTGTATGGTAGGTGCGGGGAAGTAAAGTACGTAAAAGACGTTAATAGTTTTGCCTACTCGGTTCGCCGTAAATACAACAAGATTCGCAACCTTCTCACTCCCCTCCGCACTCCGCACCATCGTACATTGCTTATACCAGGATTTCGTCAAATCTGGTGTTTTTTCATTCAAAAGCTGGAGGATTTTTTCGCAGTTGAAAAAGTGTGAATGGGAAAACGAGTTAATAAACAAGCCAATGAGAAAGGAAAACGATTACGAAGCGTAAAGTTATAGCGAAAGAAAAATGTGATTTTTTTTCGGTCGTCGTCGTCGTCTTCTTCTTCGAGTTACTAATTTTATAAAGTTATATTCGTCTCGGAAAGATTATCCGGCTTGAGGTCTGCTAAAGAGGAAATAAACAACCCGTTTAGGAAATTAAAGAAACGCGATGTAAATTAAAAAAACATTTTTCTCGCGTATTTCAACGTCAGCAGATTGCGTCTAAGCGACAGTATAGTAGAATACATTCGTCTATGCTCGGTGCGTCTTGACGTTGCGTTTTTTCCCTCTCTTCTAAGCTTTCGACGGTGATTACTTAGGCTATCCAGAAAAGAGAAAAAAAAAACACAACTCGTAGAATTTCGTATATACGTACGTGGTACATAAATAAATACTAAACGAAGCGATAATTTTGTTGAGCCCGTAAGTAGGAAAATTCCACTGTTGTCGTCGAGTCGTGTCGAGGTGACACTATCGCTGCATAGCAAAAGAGAGAAGGAAAGCTGCGATACAACTTTAATGGCATTTTGCTCGAGCTTATGTCGACGTAGAGGTATCGAAACTCTCGTTCTCGTTTCGGTATTTTCCACCTATAGAGCTGGTGGTGTTGGTGTTGTTCGATAAAAAATTATATATACCCTACGACATAAATATCGTTTAAAATTCTTTTGGAAATGAGTCGTTTCGGTTGTGTGTTTTTTTTCACCAGGCAAACGTTTGCGAACTGCGAACCTTTTTCCACCTGCATTGTATAATATTTCTCGTCAAAAGTAAATTTATTCGCTCGAATTTACCAGTATTCTGGCAAAATGCCTACTAAATCACGAGAACACTTTTTTCACCCCTGCCTCGCCAACCATTCACCCCCTCCTCACAGCCCGGCTCACAAAAACCTCGTGTACGTAAGCAATATTATATAGTAGGCAGACTTTTGTGTTGTGGGACGAATCGAAAGAGCATTTTTCTCGCGTTCAGGTTTCCCCAAGTGTCGACATTATTCAATTCGCCAAATTGTTTATTGTATTTGGCCTTACATATAGTAGGTATAATGTAGGTATACCTAGACCTACTCGTACCATAGATACGTATTTTGTTACATTTGTGCGTAGGTATACACTGTATATTATGCGTGAATGGGCCCATCTCTTTGGCACCCATTCGACCATCTAAACGTTCGATATAATCGACGCATCGACGAAGAAAAAAATTTTATTCTCATTATTTCGAGTGTGTATAATTTGGCGCGAGTTTTATAATACTGCTACAGTTAATTTAAATAGTATAATCCGGCCAACGTTCGGCGATTAATCGACGCGAATTGCTTTTATAGTCAGACATTACGTGTGATTTATTCGCACCCCTCGGCTCGACTTTGTCCTCGAGTCGGTTAATTTTCTTGGCGATGAAAAATTGTATAAGGATTAGTGTAACGTTGACCGCGTTCCCAGATCAGAGATCTTTGGTTTTATGCACGCAATCTTCGCTCCACTTTGTCAAATTTTGTTAAAATTTCTCACTTAATTTTAATATGTAATACTTTTGTTTCTAATTTTTTTTCGTGTTTATAAATGTCAGGTAGATACTTTTTCAAATTGTTGATGAGTATTGCTGAAATTTCATCAGTTCTTGGTGATTTTTAGTGATTTTAAAGCCCATCTTTTTCAGTCACTTTTTTACTCGTATGATTTTCTTACTAGAATTTTATTCCGGTTTAGTCACTTTCGGTTACCTTTTTATTCATTCAATAAAAATTACACTCCTGAAAAATTTCTGGTGGTCTTTGGAAAATTTTGGGAAAATTCTGGCAAATTATTGGTAATTTACACTAAATTACTGGTAATTTCTTGTAATTTTTGGTAACTATTTGGTAATTTTAGATAAATTAAGATTTAAGGGTATTTTTGGGTACATTACAGGTACGTTGATTACACAAATGAAGAGTGATATTCCAAAACTCGCTTTGTCCATTTTTATCGAAGTGCGTTTTTCAGCGGTACTTGGTAGATGAAGTATCAACTCACATTCCTACATCATCAACCTACCATAATGAGGTGTTACTCACCTCAATAGCCAATTCATTAAAAATTTAAAAAAAAATAATGTTCCAAAACGCGCTTTGTCCATTTTAATTGAATTTTTTTTCAGCAGTTTCTGGTGGATGAAATGTATAGGTACTTGCATTCCTACCTCATAAATCCACCCAAATAAAGTGTTAAACTCGCCTAAAAAGCCATTTTACCCGTTTAAAGGGAAGCTGTTTTTCCTCTTTCCTGAAAAGTTGTGAAAATGGACAAAGCGAGTTTTGGAATATCACTCTTCAAATGAAGAGGACCCAAATACCTTATGGGAAAATATGAAGGCAGAAATCCAAAGGAAACGTGATTTGGTGATCAAGAATAAGAAGGAAGAATGGAAAAAAACGTCTACCATGGATGTCAGAAGAAACATTGAAGCTCATAGAAGAACGCAGAAAAGTTGGAAGGAAATGATAACAGATACAAGGCCTTGAATAGATGCGTACAGAGAAGTTGCAGGAATGATAGAGAAGCTTACCTGAACAGATGTTGTGAGGAAATTAAAGTACATGCTGACCACAACTAATGAAATTTGAACATATCATTATTAATACGATGCACAATTCGAAATAAAAACGGATGTATTTAACATATTTACAAATACAATAATATGTATTTGAAACTAAACGGTAATATTAATTGAATAGAATCTCGGATATTCGAATAGAAAAATATAAAAGTCATCAGAGGATGTTTTTTGACTTTACACATACATTGTATCTCGATAATACGACAAATTACGGTAATTACGAAGTAAAATAAATGATTACTTACAATGTAGACACGATGTTTTACATTATTATCAACAACAACGAATCAAGCGTACTATTTAAGAAGATGAAACAGATCACCAGAGATTTTAAACCACAATCACGTGAAATCACAGCCAAAAAGATTCTAGAGAACTGGAGATTGTATTGTAGCAAGTTATATCGGAGTGAACCACAGAACCCAAACAATAATGAAGTACCAGGAATTGAAGTAGATAGTGTAGAAGAGCCAGAAATCTTACTTGACGAAGTGAGAGATGCCATCAAGGCGTTGAGAAAATGTAAAGCGCCTGGATGTGATGGTATTGAGGCTGAGAAACTACAGTCCATGGGTAAGAAAGCAGAGAAGGTGATCTGGAAGATATGCAACAACATATGGCACAAAAGAGAATGGCCAGAAGATTGGTGCAAATCAGTGTTAATCCCGCTACATAAGAAAGGTGATATGAAAAATTGTGCCAACCATCGTACAATAGCCCTAATTCCACATGCCAGTAAAGTGATGCTCCAAATAATCAACAACAGAGTCAAGGCATACTTACATAGGCAGATTCCACCTGAACAAGCAGGATTTATGCCTGGAAGAGGCACAAGAGAGCAGATCTTGAACATCAGACAAATAATCGAAAAGTTCTGTGAATTCAATGCTTCATTGATTATGCAAAGGCCTTCGACTGTGTCAACTGGATAAAGCTATATGAGATACTACGCGAGATGGGAGTTCCAGAGCACCTAATTGAGCCGATCAAATCGCTGTATGACAAGAACAAGATGATGGTGAGAGTAGGTGGAGAAAAGTCAAACACGTTTCAGTCAGAACAAGGAGTATGGCAGGGCTGCATACTCTCGCCTCTGTTGTTCAACATCTATGGCAAGTACATCATGCAGAAAGCCTTGGAGAACTGGGAAGGTGGCATCAAGATCGGAGGAAGAAGAATCTCCAATCTCCGCTACGCTGATGATACCACCTTAATAGCTGCAAGTGAAGAGGAACTGGCAGAACTGATCAAGCTAGTCAGGATGGTCAGTGAAGACATGGGACTCCTCATAAAAGTGGGGAAAACCAAAGTCATGGTAGTTGATCTTGAATGAATTCGAAAAAGTGAACTCATTTATTTACTTGGAAGTTCACTGGTGGATGCTGATTATAGACCCTGGACCTGCGTATAAGACAACCAACTGGCAGCCATCTTGGCAAAATATCCTGTGTAACGCCAATTTATCCCGCTGGGTGCTCTTTGCAACGCTGTAGTCGATTTTGCAGGCAACAGGGTAAAGGGAGGGTTGTGTAGTCCGCGAGGAACTTCTGGATGCGCGCGCAGTCAGGAGTTCCTCGCGAACTACACAACCCTCCCTTTACCCTGTTGCCTGCAAAATCGAGTACAGCGCTGCAAAGAGCACCCAGCGGGATAAATTGGTGTTACACAAGTTTTCTTTACCGTTTCCGTTCCCCTCGGCCTGCAGTTGGTTGTCTTATACGCAGGTCCAGGGTCTATAATGCTGATGGAGGATCAGCCAAAGAAATTAGAAGAAGAATAGCTCTTGGGAAAGCAGCGATGTCTCGGTTGAGAAAAGTCACCACCAACCGGAAAATCTCCATAAAAATAAGGAAGAGACTAATCAGGACGCTAGTTTTCCCAGTTTTCTTGTATGGAGCGGAGACCTGGACATTGAAGCAAGATGATCAAAGAAGAATTGATGCTTTTGAAATGTGGGTATGGCGCAGGATGTTGAGGATACCATACACTGCGCACCGAACAAATGCATCAATTGTGGAACAACTGCAAGAACCAACCAGGCTGAATAAAATATGTGAGACCAGGATAATGAGTTATTTTGGACACATAGCCAGAAGAGGACTGGAAAACATTGAAAAGGGAATTCTCTTTGGCAAGGTCCCCGGAACACGAGGGAGAGGAAGATCTCCAACAAGGTGGACCGATATAGTCCGGAAAATAGTTGGTTCAGTTGCGAATGCGGCCACGCTAGCTCAAGACAGAGAGGAGTGGCGGTCGTTGTTGGGGGCACACTATGTCGCTGATGTTGATGATGATGGGTGAATTTGGGTTAATTAAGGGTAACTTTTGGAAAATTTTCTGGTAAGTTATGGTACATTACTGACAACTTTTGATGACTTCATGATTTTGAATAAATTACAGGTAATTTTGGGTAAATTATGGGGAATCTTGGGTAAATTACTGGTATGTTTGGGTATATTACAGGTAATTTTGGGTATAATACCGGTAATTTTTGGAAAAATTTCTGGTAGGTTATGATAAATTACTGGTAATTTTTAGTAAATTCGGATAAATGACGGGTAATTTTTGTTAAATTATGAGTAATTTTGGGTAAATTACGAGTAATTTTGGTAAGTTAATGAAAAGTAATCTTTCCTGAATTACTGGAATTTTTTTGTCAATTTTTAATGAAATTCTGGTAATTTTTGTTGGATTTTTAGTAATTTTTGGTAAATTAGGTACTGGTGATTTTGATAAATAATTGAAAATTGTTGGTAATGTAAGATAAATTACTGGATATCAGGGAATTTCGATTAATTACCACTTACCAGTTACTTTTGGCCTTTTTTAGTTTTCTGGAGCCTTTCATTAATTTAAAAAAAAAATGATTTTCTGACATTTTGCCAAACTTGAAACTTGAGGGAAATCTTGTATAGAGTTCCTACAAATGAAATTTCATCAAGTTCAAGTTGGAGGAAGAAGACATCACTATGATTCAAAGCTTTCTTCGTAGAGGAAACTTACCCTATTTTTCATATTATTATCTCGAGCATTTTTGCTCAATTTTTATTACATTTTACTAAAATTTCATCAGTCTTTGGTAATCTACACTTCCACAGTAATTTAAATGACTTTTTTTTAGTGTTTATTCATTTCTATAAAAAGTTATCACGATTAGAAAACGCTCTGAAAAATCAAAATAATCATGTTTTCGACTTTTTACCAGAACTGAGAACTCCTCCACGATGATTTGAGCTTTTCTAAAGGTGTTTTCAGGTCGTTCTTGAGACCAACAAATTTGAAAAAATTCAGGATCATTGCTCTCAGATACTTCTACTTTTCATGCTTACCAATTTTTACTTTCAAATCAGTGGTTTAAAAGCAGCCTGTGATAACGTAAACCCTCGGAATAAATACACATTTCGGGAGGTTCCTTTACCTCTGGGTGCGGATGGAGAACTACCCATGTGCTCAAAAATCATCATTCATGGAACTTAATGAGAAATGGTATATCTACAAATCAGAATCTGGGTCAGAGGACAAGATACTATGTTTAATATACTAGAGCCTTTGATTAAAATATATTGACATTTTTTCATTTATTCTATTTTTTTTATAATAGCTTAATGAGTGTTTTGGGATATTTCGTGCAATCATTAAACTGAAGAGTTCGCGAACTGACGCTCACGCTGCATTTTTTCCGTTTCATTTTCACACTTGTGTATGTAGTTGAAAAGTTTCCTTTGAAATATTCCCTATCGTGCGGTAACTATGAATTTGGTATTCAATTCGACTTGTTAATAGAAATTTTCCAAGTGTCTCGGTCTCGGTGTTCTCAGCGAGTATACATCGTCGTATGATAAGTATCCCGAAAATGACTTTATTCGTCATCGTATGAATAATTTGGAAACGGTTGACGCGACACCATCGCCACCGCCACCACGCCGATGCGCTTTTATCACGATGATATTTTGTCTTTTACTAAGCGCACATCGTCGTCGTACTGTACGAACTATACGCGAACAGACGAATTATTAATGAGATCGAGTCTTTGGCCCTTAAAATAAATGTAACCGTATCATCGCGCCAACTCTCTTATTCCGCGTTCGTGTTTTGCATTTAATCTACAATTCTATCTTTAATATTGCACGATTGAGCTGCGCTAGATTTCTTCAATCGAGCTGGTGTTAATTCAATTCCTCACTTACTATAAAGTACATTCCTCTACAAATACAACTGCACACATATACACCTCTAACCTACGTCCTACACTACACTTCCAATAGAGATGAGTTTTCTCCAGCAATTCAACCTAAAACGACCTTTTTTCTCTCTTAAAAGGATATATCGTGCTGTGTTGATTTGGATGCGAGCTTTTTTCTACTTCTCTTTTTCCGTAAGAGATGAATCTCCAACCCCTCCCCCTCGCCATTTACTTTTGTGGGAAGAGGTGTTCGAGCGGAATTTTCCCAAGAGCTGTAACTTTCTCGTTTCATGTTCTAGTATGTCTTTGAAAACCTGTGTATATCGACGAAGATGTGTGTTTTATTTCGATGAAAAGAAAAATTTTTAAAGCGTGTTTCCAAAGAGAAAATTTGTGAAATTTTTCTACTCGGGAAGTACATAGTGAAATTTGGCTTTTACAAAAATTATCTGCTTAATCTCCACGGAGCTTTTTTTTTTGCTGTTGTAATGTACTTTTTGTTCTTTATAAAGAGTTATACCTAATGTTGTGTGGGAAGGTGGGTATTTTTTTTCCTGAAAGGATACTTTTCCTTGAGCGGAATTTTATTTCTTTTAGCGAGAAAAAATAAAATGGTCACGTTGAATTTTTTTTCAACGTTGAAACGTTATAAAAATTGAAGTTTGAAAAAAATTTATGCAAGGTGTTTAAATTATCAATTTTTTTAAAAAAATTTTCACAAATGAAGCGGTTTTGATTTTTTTGGATTTTTTTCCTCATAAAATATATACCTAGGTAGTAAAAAAAAAACACTCACGCATTTACCGACTTTTCTTCAAATAAAAATCTTTTACGAACGAATTGATTCACTTTTTTTGAAACATTTGTACAGCAATTGATCTGTTTATAATCGAATCGAATCATTTACGAACGATTGACGATTAAATAAATTGATTGATTTCTTGGTGAATCATTCGCAAACGGATCGATTAATTTACGATTGATTCGGTTTTTGTGAAGCTATTGTATAGGAATTGATGTGTTTTCAAGCGAAGTGAATCAAATCGAATCGAATCGTTCACAAACGATTGGCGATTGAACAAACTGATTGATTTCTAGGTGAATCATTTGCGAACGAGTTTATCAATAGTTACTGAATCATTCGCGAACGAATTGATTCGTATAGATGAATCGTTCGCGAACGAATCGATTCATTTACTAAATTTTTGATGAATCATTCGCGAACGAGTTGAATAATTTTCGGTAAATCATTCGCGAACGAATTGATTCGTAAGAGTTACTCGTTCACGAACGAATCGATTCATTTACTCAAGTTTTGATGAATCATTCGCGAACGAATTGAATAATTTTTAGTGAATCATTCGCGAACGATTAGATTTATTTACTTAATTTTCGGTGAGTCATTCGCGAACGAATGTATCAATTTTTGTTGAATTATTCGCGAACGAATTAAATTTTTTAGTGAATCATTCGCGAACTAATTGATTCGTATAAGTGACTCGTTCGCGAACGAATCGATTAATTTACTCAATTTTGCTACGTCGTTCGGGAACGAATTGAATAATTTTTAGTGAATCATTCGCGAACGATTCGATTCATTTACTCAATTTTCGGTGAGTCATTCGCGAACGAATTTATTAATTTTTGTTGAATTATTCGCGAACGAATTAAATTTTTTAGTGAATCATTCGCGAACTAATTGATTCGTATAAGTGACTCGTTCGCGAACGAATCGATTCATTTACTCAATTTTGCTACGTCGTTCGCGAACGAATTGAATAATTTTAAGTGAATCATTCGCGAACGATTCGATTCATTTACTCAATTTCCGGTGAATCATTCGCGAACGAAACGATTCATCAACTCAATTTTTGCTACGTCGTTCGCGAACGAATTGAATAATTTTTAGTGAATCATTCGCGAACGATTCGAGTCATTCACTCAATTTTCGGTGAATCTTTCGCGAACGAAACGATTCATCAACTCAATTTTTGATAAATCATTCGCGAACGAATTGAATAATTTTTAGTGAATCATTCGCGAACGAATCGATTCATTTACTCAATTTTTGGTGAATCATTCACGAACGAATCGATCCGTATAAATGACTCGTTCGCGAACGAATCGATTGATTTACTCAATTGTTGATAAATCATTCGCGAACGAATCGATTCATTCACTCAATTTTCGATGAATCATTCGCGAACGAATTGATTCGTATAAGTATCTCGTTCGCGAACGAATCGATTCATTTTCTTAATTTTTGATAATTCATTCGCGAACGAATCGATTCATTTACTCAATTTTTGATAATTCTTTCGCGAACGAATTGAATAATTTTTAGTGAATCATTCGCGAACGAATCGATTCATTTACTCAATTTTTGGTGAATCATTCATGAACGAATTGAATAATTTTTACTGAATCATTCGCGAACAAATATTTTTTTTCTATAAGTGACTCGTTCGTAAGCGAATCGATTCATTTACTTAATTTTTGGTGAATCAATAATAATTTACGAACGAACTGAATAATTTTTAGTGAATCATTCGCGAACGAATTGATTCGTATAAGTGACTCATAAATTACAGAATTGATCAATTCATTTGCGAATGATTCTTTCAAATTAATTTAATACAAATTACCAACAAGAAATACATTATAAAAATTACCAAAAAGAAATAAAGTTTGAATAAAATTTTGCAAAAATTATATGAAAATATGGTTAAAAAAACGAGAATTCAAATCACCAAAAAACCCAGAGAAATTTCATTGAAACTAAGCGCAATAGTTGCGTGAAAAAATGTGTAAAAAAAATGTAAATGACGAAAAAAATTTTGAAAAACTCCAAAACTTGGAAGCGAATTACAAAAACTTGAGCTACATTTAGAGAAAATTGCAGAAAGTCTTGCCAAAAAATGATTAAAATGCCTTAAAAACAAGAATTATACATAAAATTGTAATAAATTGCCAAAATATGATGGAATAATGAAAAAAGAATCAAACTACATCGTTGATATTTCTTTGTATTGAGTCAATCCCTTTTGATTTCCAAAAAAATCAAGTAAGATCGTCAGAGTAAGTACGCTCTCTGAAAACCCAGCAACCAAAATATCGAATTTGAGGCAGAAGTTCATTTTTTGATTTTTGGTGATTATCCAAAAAATAACCTCTCAACAGGGAAACAACTATGTACTTATGTACTTGTGATCCATTTGAAAAAAAAAAATCAAGACCCTTGATCTCTAATACATAGGTACCTCCACCTTCACACCAAATTTCAAGTCAATCAGCTGAAAACAACTCCAGAGATAGCATAAAAACGCTAAAAACCCAATTTAGGAGGATGTCACCCCCTCTCCCTCAATGAAAATTCGCTTATGAGGTCAAAAATCCTCATTTGACTGTTGAGGAAGACAAAAAAAAAATGGAAAATCTAAACCAGAATCTGAAAAAATGATCAATTTTTTGAAACAAGAAGGGATGGCGTTAATGAGCATTTTGAATGAGTGATCATTCATATTTGTGGCATTTCTTTCGTAGCAAATAATGTAATAAGAATAACTTACTCTTTTGATCATGCAAATATTTTTGTATTCTTAATTTGGAAATTTTCAACTCACCTGAAACAAATAAACAGAATAAATTGTTAATTTCAGTTTTCAATCATGCTGAAAAATACAAACTCATAATTAATTACAATGCTTGAGAGAATAATCAGAAATAGTAACAAAGGGCTTTGGGCTCAGCTTTCAAATATTTTTCACATAAATCTCCAGGAAATTTGAACAGCGATTGGACCATCCTCAAAATGAACAAAAACGACCTCCTGAACAAACACGATCTTTTCTCAAAAGCAGCCTAAAATCAACCACACAAAAATGATCCTTCTCATTCTCCCACACCTAATGACGAAGACATCTTCGAAAAAATAAATTTGCCAAGCAACGAATAAAACCTATAAAACCCACCTCAACTCCTTATCCTCTCGATGGATACCTTATTTCGCGTATTTTAGCAGCTCATACCGATACCTTACCGGCAACTCCCACAATGACCGATGAAACCACTGGCACGGTACCACCAGAGGCAGCTCCGGAGGCTGAAAAAGCCACCGAAGAGCAGCCCTCGCAGCCTTCGTCAACCGAAACAGAGCCCGTAGAACCAAACAACACGAGTGAAAGTGGTTTCACAGACGATCCGTCTTCGGCATCGGTTCCAGAAGAAGCCGAGGTCGAGGATGGCGACGAGGTCGTCGACTCCGAAGACTCATCCAAGTCCGCAGTACCACAAGAAGAAGATGTCGAAGTAATCGAGCCCTCCACAAAACCAGTCGCCAAAGAAATCAAAAGACCTGGTATGGCCAAAGGCGTACTAGAATACGATCTAGCCGACATGTACCCCGAAGTCAGCGTTTTGGTGGGTAAACCACGCCGAGAATGGAATTTCCACGACCCTGAGATCATTCGAGCCATGTGGCTTGACTCGAAAACACACGCGATCACTGATTGGAAAATACGTTACGCTAATTTACGAAAAGCTCGCCAAGCTCAGGTCGAAATACCTCTCAATCATACGGCTCAACTTCGGCTCGAGTTCCAGAAACAGAAAGAAGAGCAGAAAAAGGAGGAGTTTAGGAGGCAAGAGGTGATGCTAGCCAACAGTAAGATCACACCGGAATTCAACACTGTTCAAATGGCCACAACTACCACCGTCGAGATGAGGTATAAATTCACTCGAAATAATCCGCCGGTACCTTCGTACTACATTAACCATTACGATAAATATAAAAAACCTCCGTTTAAGACCAAAGTTGGCCGTCCTTGTAAGCCAGACCAACCATGAGATGCTAGAAAAGCTAATAAATTATCTGTAAAAATACTCGTATAAATAAGCCTCTTCTTATTCGCTTATACGAGTACGCGATGTCATCGCAACCGGAAAAATTCTCGTACTAATTTTCAAATCGTAATTTTTTTCTCCTGCTTGGCTCATCCTCTGTATGAAGATTTATTGTCCTCACGTCTTCTTCTTCGCCGTCGCTGGTTTCGTTTCGTAAACACAAACGATAAACACAATAAATCGCCAGCAACCAGGCGCCATCGCCATTCTTAGCGAGTTCCATTTTTCGTACATAACAAACAAACGATTTTTAAATACCACCGATCGAATAAACCGTATCAACTCGAATATTACCCAATATTATCGTCACAATTTGCCAACAAAACCTCGTTCAATATTTACCAAGAAAAGAGAGAGACAGGGAAACGCATTTATTTCACTTTGGGAATACTCATACACACTGGCACACTGCAGAGAGAGCTAGAGAGAGACTCATCCAACCATCGTGCTCTTTTCTCAAGCAAAAATACACCCTACGCGTAAGTCTAAGTACCTACAGCAGCAATATCTGCGAGATGAATTTTCGAAATAAAATTCGAAACGAATTCGCAGCTTCGCCTTCGCCTTCGTCGATGCTCTTTAATGCAATAACTTAAATGCGAAAAAGATTTTTCGCCGTGTTGAATGCTCGTTTCACTCGCATGCAAACAACGCTGCAAACACTCGCTCGACGAGAATACGAGTACGATGAGTTTTTCCATTTTCATCCATCCGCATAGAGCGAATTTCTCTATAAATATACTATACCTACATTTTTACTCGTATAGAATAGAGGGAAAAAAAGAGCGTGAGGCAAAAAGCTTTTTTTGATTAAATCATTTTAAGGCGATTTGGACCTATAGGCCACGTTGCGCTGGTTTGTAAGCTTATTAAAGGTGTTAACGAACTTCCAAGTAGCGAATAGTACGACTTTTCTACACGTTTGCTCTTCGCCGTACCTACGTCGTCGTCGGCAGTTGGTTTGAATTTTTTATGATGCAGCAATTTTTTATCATTTCTGATTCTGATACGCAGCTCTTACTCTTAGTCTACATACAACTGTACGTATATAATAAAACTGCCGGCCAGAAAGTTTGCGCTCGAGTAAAGCCCCTGAAACGAGCACTTAATGGATTACTTTGGTGAACGCGCCAAGGTCAATTTTTATTACTGTATTTCGACGAATAACGACGCCCACGAGTCTGATTCCGGGCATGTTTTTTAAACACGAATTTACCTGCGATGAATGTGAAGAAAACGTTCGGCTAGTGTACAAATTATTCGCGATACAGGTCGCAAAAGATGTCTTAATTTTATTCAGAATTTTCTCACAAAGGAAGGTATCCAAACTGGTAGAAAAATATTCGGCGTGGACGAACCTACTTATACGAAAGGGTATGAAAAATACTCCACTAGCCAATATTTCGAAAGCTGAGGTTAATTTTTGGAAATTATGGGAATTTTGAAAAATCAAGGGGCTGAGAGGAACGAAAAAAACGAAAATTTCAACCAACTAATAGAGGTGAGAAGTTAAAATTTGGTATGTACGAGTACCCTAGTTTTAACCCATAGAACACATTGGAAACCCTTTTGAGCTATTTTGAGCAGTTTTGGAGCTTTCAGTAAAATTTTCCATAATTTTTCCCCTAAAATTTATATCAAAACTGAAAATTTTGGATTCCCTGAAATCGAAACGACTCGAATTCTATCGAAAAGACAACTTATTCGTTTTTACTGGTAATTTACCAAATTGAATAATTTTGGTAATTTTTGATAAATTTCTGGCATCAAGTATTTTGGGCAAATTTTTGACACTTATGATACTTTTTGGTAAACTTCAAAAAATTATTGACATCTTCATTCATTTTAATTTTTTGGTAAATTTTCGGTGTGGTGAATTTGAGTAAATTTTTAGTAACTTTTGGTAGGCTATGTTTGGGTACATAAATGGAATTTTGGGTAAATTACTGGTAATTTCAGGTGAATTACTGGTAATTTCAGGTGAATTACTGGTAATTTCAGGTGAATTACTGGTAATTTCAGGTGAATTACTGGTAATTTCAGGTGAATTACTGGTAATTTCAGGTATATTACTGGTAATTTCAGGTAAATTACTGGTAATTTCAGGTAAATTACTGGTAATTTCAGGTAAATTACTGGTAATTTCAGGTAAATTACTGGTAATTTCAGGTAAATTAAACTACTGGCAATTTCAGGTAAATTAAACTACTGGCAATTTCAGGTAAATTAAACTACTGGCAATTTCAGGTAAATTAAACTACTGGTAATTTCAGGTAAATTAAACTACTGGTCATTTCAGGTAAATTACTGGTCATTTCAGGTAAATTACTGGTCATTTCAGGTAAATTACTGGTAATTTCAGATAAATTACTGGTAATTTCAGATAAATTACTGGTAATTTCAGAAAAATTACTGCTTATTTCAGGTAAATTACTGGTAATGATTTTGGGTGAATAACTGGTAATTTTGGGTAAATTACCGGTAATTATGAGAAAAATTTCAGGTGAGTAACTTTTTATAATTTTCTAATAATTTTCGGTAAATTTTTGGTAAATTTGGGTAAACTACTGGAAATTTTTGAAAAATTCCTGGTAAATTTGGGTAAATTACAGGTGATTTTGGATAACTTACTGGTAATTTGGGGTAAATAACTGGTAATTTTGAGTAAATTTCAGGTAATTTTTGATAAATTTCTAATATTTTTTGAAGCAAAATTGTGATATTTTTTGGCACTCTGGAGTTTTTGACCTATTTTTAGTGCAATTTTTGGTAATTTCTAGTAACTTTCAATAGATTGCTGGAGTTATTTGGCAAACTTCTGGTAATTCTTGTTAAATTTTTGGTACGTAATTTTTAGTAAATTTTTGGTTATCCGTGGTAAATTTCTGGTATTTTTTTCACATGTTGCTGCAATTTTTTTGAAACATTTCTAGTAAAATTTCTAGTAATTTTAACATGTTTCTTGTTATAATAATTGTGGGTTAATTACAGAAATTTTTTCGATATATTACTGGTAATTTTTGGTAAAGAACGGTAATTTGTGTATTCGTGCGTTCGTGTTGTGATACACAGTGCGGTTCGTCGTGTCTTATTTTTATGTAAACGCTGTTTTGTTCGTTTCTCAAAATGCCAAAAAACTGTCCCGGTTGTGGTAAATTTTTGGCCGTAGGTGGCAAATGTCCGAGTAACTGAGACTTGAGTAAGTCACCCACGGTTAATAGTGACACTGCTCAAGATTCTAAAATTGAGGCTATCGTCCGTAAAGCTATGAAGGAGGTATTCAAGGAGGAGATGAAAAATCTTAATCAAAAACTGGACCGCTTGGACACAATAATAAACGAATTCAACGACATCAAGACTCGCTTCAACGAAATGGAACAGCAGGTTAAAGACTTGAGCGCAGATAAGATGAGCCTAGAGGGTAAAAATAAAACGTTGAGCGACGAATTAGCTGCAGAAAAAGCAGCAAGGTTGACCTATGAACAAGATAATGACGCTTACACGAGGCGGAATAATTTGGTAATACAAGGAATCCCCTTCCTCCCCAAGGAGTCAACAAACAGCATTGTCCTCTCTCTTGCCGAAAAAGCAGGTATTGAATTGTCGGTGAGTGATATAGATATAAGTCATCGTCTCCCTAGTATGAAAGCTACACAGCATCCACCTAACATAGTTGTTAAATTTGTGAGGCGCAACCAAAAAAATGTATTTATTCGAGAGTGTCGCAGGAAGAGACTCACTTCGTTGGACCTCGGCTTTCAAAATAGACACGACATATTCGTTAACGAACACTTGCCGAAACATCGCGCTATCTTGTACAGGAAGGCACTTATCTTAAAAACTGAGTTTGGTTTCAAACGTGTTTCGACTCATGATGGGAAAATCATGGCATGGAAAGATTTGAATACTTGGCCAATATATATTTCTAAAGAGGCAGATATCGACACGGCGAAAACAGCACAGGCACATCAAATAGATGCCAACAGTTCGATTTAACTTCTACTTGGGTATTAGTACGCTCATAACATCTGATACCGTTTGTTTATTCAATAAGTTATCTGATATAGGTATTGTTAAGCTATGTAGTTTTTATGCAGATAAATATTCTTGGTTCTCAATGTGCAGCTCACATGTTTTGCGCTCCTGCCTCCCCCCTGCATCTCCTGCCCGCCCACACTTGTTGGCCTGCTCGTGCTCTCCTTCTATCACCGAGCTGAGTCGTTTCCCTTGCCAGACTGCATCTCCTTCTGTCTCTCGTGTTCTTTATGAATGGTTGTTATTATGAATGAAAGTGAAATAGCTTGCTTTTATCAAAATGTAAGGGGAATCCGTACAAGGCTTACAGAATTTCGATTGTCCATCCTACAGCACATGTATGACGTAGTAGTTATATCTGAGACCTGGCTACATGATGGTATTTACACTACTGAAATATTCGATAGTAATTACAGGGTATATAGGAGGGATCGAGGTGGCCCAGGTCGTGGAGGGGGGACACTCGTTGCAGTGAGGAATACCATCACTTCTGTGGGTGTCGCATTTCAGGAGTTTGACAGTGAATTATATGAGTGTGTTTGGGTAAAGGTAAGGATGCCTAACACTTTCCATGATACATACATAGGTTCGTTTTATATTCCTCCCAATACCTCAGGATCTATCCACCAATCCATATACGATGCTATTTCCTTCTCCCCAACTCTCTGCCAGTGCAACAAAATTATACTAGGCGATTTTAACATATCAGAGTATAGGCAATCTCAGCTGCACACCTATGACAGAAAAGTCCGAGACATGCTAGAATTCATTCGGGTGGGTCAACTTGAACAAGTGAACACAGTCCCAAATGCTCATGGCAAATTTTTGGATATTGTCATCACCAGTCTACCCCTGGTCTCTGTACAGAGAGGAGAGTCCCTCTTAGAAAGAGAAGATTCACACCATCCTCCCCTGTTGGTTAAAATACCCCACCTCAGAGTTCCAAAAGCTAAGAAGCATTACTCCAGGGATTTTTATAGGCTAAATTTTGCCAAGGCTGACTTTTTGGGGTTGTACTGTGCACTTAGGGACTTTAAGTGGGATGACTTATACAAATTAACTGAGGTAGATCAGGCAGAGAAATTCTACTCAAATGTTATAGGCGAAATAATTTCCTGTCATGTACCGTGTATTAGGGAAAAGAAAAAAGGAAATGGGCCAAAATATCCCCCCTGGTTCAGTCGGGAGATTATTAAAAAATTGAAAGATAAGGAGAGGTCCAGACAGTTGTTTATCAAAACTGGCCTGCTGGAGCACCAGGAGAAGTTTAAAAGCCTAAGAAAGGAAACAAAAAATATGACTAGAGTTACTCTTGAGGACTATAATTCTAGACTTGAACAGAATTATAATGCTAATCCTCAAAATTTTTGGAAAGAAGTAAATTCAAAAAGAATCTCAAAAAATAACTTTGTTGATATTATGGTTGATATTCATGGAATAGAGAGACGGGGAGACGATGTTGCTAACTCATTTGCCGAATTCTTTCAGTCAGTCTATATAAAAGATGATGATGATAATATTGACAACATAGTGTGTGATTCAACCCTCCCAGGAGTAGATGCCTCAGTATTTATCAAAAACATAAGTGCTAAAGAAGTTGATCTTGCTGTCTCAAAGCTCAAAATTAAACACTCACTAGGACCAGACAATGTACCCTCGTATGTCTACAAAGGAGTGGGAGAATTTCTGATTGAGCCCCTTACCTATATATTCAATTTGATAATCCAGCGGAGCAAGTTCCCAACTGGATGGAAATGCTCAAAAGTCATTCCCGTTCCTAAAAAAGAGGCATCAGGAGATGTTATCAATTATAGGCCTATCTCATTAATTCCTATACCGGCAAAGCTGTTTGAAATGGTGATATACAGCAGAATATATCCTAAAATTAAGAATATTATTTCAGCAAACCAGCATGGCTTTGTTGAGGGTAGATCAATTAGCACAAATTTAATGAACTTTGTCGAATATAGTCTAAGCTCCCTAGATGGTGGTGCTCAAGTAGATGCAGTATATACAGATTTTAAAAAGGCATTTGATAGTGTCAGCCATAGAGTACTGATCCAAAAACTAGCCAGACTTGGTTTCTCCAGTGAATTGTGTAATTTGTTCTGGTCTTATCTCATTGGTAGAACCCAATATGTCTCTTACAGAAATAAAGCATCTAGTATTTACTCCTGTCCATCAGGTGTTCCCCAGGGTTCCAACTTGGGTCCCCTTTTCTTTCTTTTATTCGTAAATGACCTTCCATCTGTGATAAGTAATTCTGAAATAGAGCTATTTGCTGATGATGCTAAGATATACAAGAAAATCCAAGATATAAAGGATTGTGAGGGTCTTCAAGCAGATTTGGATATGTTCATAAAATGGAGTAATGAGAACAAACTGCCCCTTAATGTTTCTAAATGTGCAACAATGACATTTACTCGCAAAAAAACTCTCTTAGAGTATAAGTACACAGTTTGTGGGGAAGAACTCTGTCGTTTAACTACTGTTCGGGACCTGGGTATATACCTTGATGTGGGACTTACTTTCAAGTATCACACTAACATTGTGGTAGCAAAGGCAAGGAGGATGGCCTATTTTGTTGTCAGAAATTCTGTGCACTTCAAGAGAATAAGTACACTTAAAGTCCTATACTTCTCCTTCATAAGGTCAATTCTGGAGTTTGGTGTACTAGTTTGGTTCCCTCATACTAGAAAATTTATAAAAGAGCTTGAAAAAATTCAAACTAGATTTTTAAAGTACCTATATTTGAGGACTTTTGAATATTATCCTTATGACTTATCACAAAAAGAACTTTTGGAAGGGTTTGAAGTGGATCCATTAGAAAAAAGAAGAGAAACAATTGCATTAATGTTTCTGTATGACCTTATCCACTGCAACATAAATAACAGTAACCTTTTGGGAAAAATCAATTTCTGGGCCCCAAAAATCCACTCCAGGCAGAAAAAAATATTCTCCTTAAACAATTACAACACATTTAGGATGAAGGTATCTCCTATGAACAACGTCATGGGTATCTCTGACAATTTCCTCTGTAGGTGTGCAGATGCTGATATTTTTAGTATGGGTAGGTCTGCTTTCAAGCGTGTGGTGGGGGTGGCATGGGAGTAGGAGTGGGGGTGCAGTGGGAGCTGTTTGTGAACCATTTCATATTCTGTATCTTATTCCTTTTAGTTCTCTATGTTTTTTTCTTTTCTTTTTTTAATAAGTATTTCTTCTGTTTGGTGTTATACTTTTTTGCATACTTCTTACATTCTCTTTTAGATAGGAAGAACTACTTTTATAGATATTACTTTTTTTTTGTTTTTGTTTGTTTTTTTTCTCCTTTTTGCTTGCTTTTGTATGTTTGTATTTCTCAAACTTGTTTCTCTGGAGTAAATCTTAGTCTTATCTCTATAATTATAAATGGTCTCTCCTGTAATTGGCTCTCGCTGTTAGAGAGACCTAAATTGTAAAATAAAATAAAATAAATAAAATAAATAAACTTTGGGTAAATTACGGTAATTTTGGGTAAATTACGGTAATTTTGGGTAATCTACGGTAATTTTGAATAAATTACGAGTATTAATGGTAAATTACGGGTATTATGGGTAAATTACGGTAATTTTGGGTAAATTACGGTAATTTTGGGTAAATTACGGTAATTTTGGGTAAATTACGGTATTTTGGATTAATTACAGGAAATTTTGAATACACTACTAGTAATGTTTGGTGAAGCATGGTAATTTTGGGTAAATTACGGTAATTTTGGGTAAATTACGGTAATTTTGGGTAAATCACGGTAATTTTGGGTAAATCACGGTAATTTTGGGTAAATTACGGTAATTTTGGGTAAATTACGGTAATTTTGGGTAAATTACGGTAATTTTGGGTAAATTACGGTAATTTTGGGTAAAATACGGTAATTTTGGGTAAATTACGGTAATTTTGGGTAAATTACGGTAATTTTGGGTAAATTACGGTAACTTTTGGTAAATTACGGTAATTTTTGGTAAAGCACGGTAATTTTAGGTATATTATTGAGAATATGTTGTTTTTATTGAAAAATGACTAGTAATTTGGCGTGGTTTTTTAGTCTTATTACTGGTATTTTTTTTTTAATTATAAATTTTGAGCGTCTAGTGAAACTTTTTAAAATCGACTTTTCAACATTTTGGCAGAGTTTGGAAAACCAGAAAAAAAGTCCTGTAGTTCTCATATCCATAGGTAGGTAATTTAATAAAAACGAGTGAAAACAATCAACAATTTTTCAGTGCTCTGAAATTTCAGTAAGTAATGTATTTTGAGTTGATGCAAGTCTAAACACGAGTTTCGACTTGTTGGACATCCCAAAAGGATTGTTAGTGGTTCCTAAAATTGCATAATTCAAATTGTTCCATAAAATTTTTTTAAAAAACGACCAATAGTATGCGAGCAAAGATCTTACATTCGAATAAAAAACTCTGAGAAAAATGTATTTTTCCATTTTGCAGAAAATTGCCAGCGATTTACAAACAGTTATATTTTTGAAAATCTGAAATTTCTGAAATATGGCTGGAGGTTCCAGAACGGGCTGAACCAATCCTCCAATGTACTCTGCATGTTGAAATTTGGGTCTAATGGAAATTTCAGCTTTCCAACTTCATTGGTTAAAATTTAGGGCGAATTATAACTTTCATAAACCCATTGTTCAAAACGATTTGAAATTAATCTCCATAAATTCTCCAAGGGGGGAGAGGGGTCAAAATTTGGGAACAAAATTTCGAGATTTTTAGACAGTTTGGTGACATTTTGATTTTTCCTCATCTATATCTCAAATTTGATTATCAAAAATTGACAAAAAAAATCGAAAAATGCGCCCATAAAATTTTGGCTGTTGACGTATTTTTGAATATTTTTTCAGTTTAAGTTTATTTGGTTCAAAATTTTCCAGGTTCTTTGAAAATTCCTTTCCATTTTTTTTAATTCATCAAAGACATGTTGAATGGGGTTGAGGTTTCCTTTGTTAGTTTCGTTCAAATTGGAGAGTGTGAAACCAAAAGGTTACCTTGCTGGATCCTTCATTACTTAAAACATTTTTTTTTCCTAATAATTTTGAAATTCAAGCTTATACGAATCACTGAATTACAAAATGAGAGAAAAAATTGTGGAAATTTTATTCTCATTGCCAAAATCACGTTGGAATTTTCCCCCCTCTACCCTCTTCTCCGCCTCCTTCCAATAGAAATAAAGAAATATCCGAAGTAAAAAATTGAAAAAAAAGAAAAGAATTGAAACTCGATACATTAGAACTTTAACCCTCCACCACACCTTAACGTAGGTATTCTAAGCCTATTTGTTTTTTTATCCAAAATACACGAAAAAACTTCAACGTATAAGAATCCCCAATTCGATAATTCATTTGGAAATCCATTTTCACCTCGACAGCAACCTGTAAGGAAAAATATCGTCGAACGATTCGTCTCTTTTAGCCCATCGCTAGCGCCTTGTTTTTACCTCACGCATCGTCGTCTTCTAGAAGACGACGACGATGCAGCAGAAAGAAGAGCAACCCGAACGTGAAGACTGAAGGTGGCTCATTTCGGTATTCAAAGCTCGTTCGTACGATTGCTCGTTAAAAACTCGGTGTTAGAAATAGTGGTATTTCTATTATAAGGAAAAATTTCGCCGTTTTTAAATCCAGCCATGCCGCCTCGCCGTCCTAATATTTATCCTTGTCATTGCTTTTGCGTGCCCTCGTGCCTATAGCCTACGCTATTTCCACCTCGGTATCCCTCTGGCCTTCGTACGTTGGCATTTTTTTACGAGTTTGCTCTCAGCTACCTTTATTTTATGCATAAAAACGTTTCTTCTTAATATACAAACTTTTATGTACATACCGTTTAAATTCCTTCATTTTTTTCGGAATTTTAACAGTGTTGCTCTTTTGTGACTAAATGAAACGTACTTATTTTTTTTTACCATTTTGATGTTTAATAAAATTTCATACCCTGTTTTATATTTACTCGTATTTTTTGTTTTGTATTTACAATGCTACGAGGTTCGACGTTTTATTAAAAATTTTCAGCTGGAAGCCTACATTCGAAGCTAGGTCAAGGTGTTTACTGTTTTCACAACGATAATAATGTTTTTTATTGCATTTTATCCACCTCTTTTCCTCCTAGTATGGAAATCGTACTAATAAACAGTTCAGGCTCTCGTGATTCGAGTAAAAAATTACTCCAATTTGGCTTCCCTTCCGCGTTTTTGATGTTTATACATATTTCAATTTTGAATATTTTTCCGAAACGAGAATGGCGGATGACGTCATTTGTATCGAACCTTTCCCCCTCCTTATTGTCATTTAATTATTTTAGGTTTCAATTTTCAATATTGAGAACAAAATATCCATATCGAGGATTAACATTTTTTAATTCTGAATTTTATGATGAAAAATCATGAAGGATACCCTATGATGTATCTTTTGACAGGTTTTGACCTCTCTACCCCTCTTCACCCCTCTCATGCTTCAAAAAAGCAGACTTTCGCGTTTAATTTCTCGATAAAATTGATTCGATTTTCGTTCGTTTTTTTGTTTATTTGCCTGTTCGTGTTTTTTTTTCAGTTTCAGGATTTTCTCAAATAATTTTCTATTTTTCCTCTCGAGTAATTCGGCTCATTTAAAAGAAAATTCGACCATTCTCGGCGAGAATACTCACGCTGGCGGGGTTTTTCGCCCTGCCCATACCATCTACTGTGTATTTTTCTTCAATTTCACGCATCAAATATGTTAAATTACAAGCTGCTTCCGTTTTTTTTGGGATTTTCACCTAAACACATAAAAAGCGAAAAAGACAAAGAGGGAAAAAGGACAACCTTACCTGGTTCCAAAAAGCGTAAAAATGAATAAGGACTGGTGGGTGGGGGGAAGGGCAGTGGGTAGTTTTTAAGACGGTGCGAATTTTATTCTTTCTTATATTCCGTTAACGTTGTTGTTTTTCTTTGCTTTCGTAATACAAAAGGAATAAGCAACCTTAGCGAGAATTTTCTATACTTACGGACTACTTCGTTTCCGTTTTTTAAAAACTAAAAATGAATCATTTCTTCGGCTTGTAGGTATTTCCGTTTTTTATTTAACGCTTTGTAACGCCTCGAATGCTTCTTTTTTTTACCGAGTTCGCTTTTGTGCCCGAGTTCGGGTATAAATGCGTAGATGTGTTACGGTTTTTATTTTTACACGAAGGGGTATAAGTAAGTATATCTTGCCTTTGCTTTTTTCTGTATGAGGCTCGATGCCGACGTCAGGTGAAATGAAGATGGTGCTTTTTTCCCTGTATCTTCGGGCTAACGACCTTGTAGCAAAATAGAGTTAAACGTGGTTAAATAATACGAATAAACCTGTGCAAGATAAGTGAAGCTTGGAAAAACGCAGTTTTCTTTCTACTAACCTCTTTTTCTCTCGGCGTGCCTTAGCCTTTGTGTGAGAGTTGAATATAAATTTTAAAGTATTTTTTGCCCGTCGGCTGCTCTTGGTAATTCTTCTAGTATAAGATTTAACACGCGAGCTAAATTTATCCGAGCACGTTTACTTTCAGGTCTTTTTTTTTCAAGCTTTAAATAGGCGAGGCAATGGAGGTTAATTTTCATTGTATCAAAAAAAAAAATTTTGAATTTTTTTTTCATTTCACGCGCCTCTTCAATTAAAATTGAAAAGAAAGAGAAAATCAACGCACGAAACAAAAACAAATTTACACTGCGAGAAACGCGAACGAGAAAAAAAGAGCTACGCGATGGAAATAATTAATTCTTAATTAAAGAAAGAAAACTTCGAATTCACCCACATTGTTTCCAAATTACTTATAGATGAAAAAAAAACAATTTTTCAGTTTTTTTTTTCGAAGTAGTCAATGACCTAAAATCAGCAGTGATAAATGAACTGACTTCTAAGCAAGCATGCATCAACCCACTCAACGGGGTTTTTGATATCAAGGTGGGGGGCAAGGGATGAACCTCCGCGAATGCTTTTTTTCAAGAACTGTGAATAAATTTCTTCGATAAGCTGGCGCCCCATGGAAACAGTAGTTTAACTACTGGCCAATCATCCCATCACTGGTCAATCATGCACCCTACGCTTGGGTTAAATGGCACCTCCCTTAAGGATCATGTCCATCAACATAGAGGGCCTGTCAGGGCCAAAGGAAGTTATACTAGCTGAAATGGTTAAGAACCTGAACATAGACGTGATAACCATTCAAGAAACACACAGGCACAGAGAAAGCCGGAAGCCAAAAATTGAAGGAATGAAACTTATTATTGATAGACCCCATGAGAAATATGGAAGTGTCATACTAGTTAAGCTAAACATGGAGGTAAAAAGTACCTCACTGTCTGATGAAAATAATGTCGAGATTCTAACAATCGACATGGGAGACTGCTTAATCACATCAGTTTACAAACCACCAAACATAGAATTTACATGGACAGAAAACAGCCATGTCCCACCCATAAAAATGAGAATAGTAGTTGCAGACTTCAACAGCCATAGTGTAAGCTGGGGATATGCTGAAAATGATACAGATGGTGACCTAGTGGAGAAATGGGCTGAAGAGCAGCAGCTGAGCTTAGTCTTTGATGCAAAACTGCCAGCATCCTTCAATAGTGGAAGATGGAAACGCGGATATAACCCAGATAACATTTTTGTTTTGGAGTGAATCTCGAGTCTATGTCACAAACGAGTAGCAGATCCAATTCCCTGAACCCAACACAGGCCAATTATATGCAAAATTAAGGTGGTCATCAGCCCAATTAAATGTGAAAACCCACCTCCAACATTCAATTTCAAAAAGGCCAATTGGGAAGCTTTTAAACAGGCAATCAAAGAAAAGATGAACGACCTACTGCCAATACCAGAAAATTATGAACTCTTCAATGAAATCGTTAAGTAAGCCTCAAAAGATCATATTCCCAGGAGAGCAAGAAAGGAATATATCTCTGGAATGGAGCTGCACCTCATGACACAATATAAGGAGTATGTTATAGTATATTATGTGACAGGAGCGGAAAGTATGCGATTAACGAGTGCAAAGTTTAAGTCACTTGGCTTCGCCTCGCTCCTTAAACTTTGCACTCGTTAATCGCGTTACTGTCCAATCCTGTCGCGTATACTATTTTAATTTCATATGATCGGAAAATGAGTAGTTTACTTAAATCGCACTCGTTAATCGCATACTTTCCGCTCCTGTCACGAAATGCTGAAATTTTTAAAAAATTGTTAATTTGGAATTCGTAAACATGTGCAGAAAGTAACTGTTTTCCGCACATGTTTAGATAGATGCGTTAAAGACATATTTTCCAACCACAAAACTGTTGAGGAAACTACTCATTTTCCGATCATATGAAATTAAAAAAATTTAATGAAAATCCTTTCAGTGAGGAAACCATTGAACTGAGAAATCAATTAGCAAGTGATAAAGCAGAATCTAGACAGAAAAAATGGCAGGAATTAGTAGAAAATCTGGATTTATGCAAAGATAGCCGAAGAGCCTAGCAACTGTTGAAGAGACTTGATGGAGGCAAAACCCAACAGCGCAATTTCCTTCAGGTTACAGCAAACCAAGTAGCCCATCAACTACTCCTGAATGGCAAGACTGACAGTAAAAGACTAAAAGTGGCTGAACAAAAGTGGGAAGATGCATGGATGTGGAAGTGAATAACTTTGCCACACTAATTACCAACAAAGAAGTGAAGTCTGCAATCAAATTGCCCAAGAACAGGAAGGTTGCTGGTGTGGATAACACATGTACTGAACAGATCAAACACTTTTGGACCAAAGACAATAAATTGGATCCAAAAAATGTTTAATGCCCATATAGAAACCTTAAAAATGCCAAGACTGTGGTGACAGGCACATAATGTTGCATTATAGAAACCAGGCAAGGATGCAAATGACCTAAAGAATTACAGGCCTATCTCCCTGTTGTGTCGCCTATACTTACAAGATTTTTGAAAGAGTCATTTTAAAGCGCATGGCTAACTGTATAGATGAGGAGCTGATCAGACAGCAGGCTGGATTTATACCAGGAAAATCATGCACTGGCCAGATATTACACTTAACACAGCACATTGAAGATGGCTTTGAAAAGAAGAAAGTCACTGAAGTAGTATTTGTTGACCTCACAGCAGCTTTTGACACAGTGTGCCACCAACTACCTACTCCAGTATAAGGTGTACCAACTTACAAAGGATTTTAAATTTACACAGATAGTCACTATGTTGATGAAAGACAGAAGATTCTATGTGACACCCAATTGTAAAAACATCACCTGGAGCCGGCAAAAGAACGGATTGCCCCAGGGCAGTGTCTGTCACCAATTCTCTTCAGCATTTACACCAATGACCAATCAATTGGACCAGATACTAACCACTTTGTGTATGCAGATGATCTTGCACTAACTGCCCAACATGATACGTTTGTGGAGGTGGAGGACACACTAAACCAGGCTATAGAAGAACTAGACACTTACGATAAAGATGACCACCTCAAACCAAATCCAACAAAGATGCAGACATGCTCTTTTCACCTCAGAAATCGTGAAGCAAAGCATCAATTGAATATTCAATGGGGTGAAACAGATCTGAAACATGCAGATAACCCCAAATACCTAGGTGTAACCCTAGATAGGTCCTTGACCTACAAAAGGCACTGTGAGGCAACTAAAATGAAAGTTGCAGCCAGGACAAATATAATTTGCAAATTAGCAGGCAGCAGTTGGGGAGCTAAGCCTCAAGTTATGAGAGCATCTGCACTGGCAATGTGCTATTCAGTGAGGGGGTAAGCATGCCCTGTTTGGAGTCGTTCAGCACATGCAAGTAAAGTTGATGTACCCTTAAACGAAGCATGTAGATTGGTGATAGGGTGCTTACGCCCAACACCATTGAATAACCTACATGAGTTGAGTGGAATTGCCCCACCAGCAGTCAGACGTGAGGTTGCATCCATGGTAGAGAAGACAAAGATGCTAAAAAATCTGCTGCATCCTATGTATGGATATGAAGAACTGGCAGAAACCCACCTCAGATCTAGACACAGTTTCATGAAAACAGTTGAAGAACTAAAAGATACCCCTAGCACAGATAGATGTCACATATGGAATGCAGGTGTTGAGGGAAGAACTAGGCAGGAAGCCCTACCAAGTGGAGAGCATTTGAAATATGGACTATGGAAAACACTTGACAGACTGAGGAGCGGAGTCACACAATCTAAGTACCTACAACCTTTATAGATGGCAATTGGCTGATGATGATCTGTGTGAATGCGGCGATGTTCAGACTGACAAACACTTATTTGAGTGTGAATTATCAGGAAAAATTGATCCTGGAAAATTAAATGTGATACTTGACGATGAAGCAGTTAGATTCCTTGGGTACTGGCAGGAGAAGGGTATTTAGATTTAGACTTAGATTAAGACTTAGATTGACTTTTTCATGTTAATTTAGGCATGTTGACCAGATACGAGAAAAAAAATAATCAAGGCTAAAATAAGAAAAATAATTGACGAATTGAAAAAAATATCTCTTGCTAGGGAAGAATTTCACCAGACCTGGAGATTTTTGAACCGGACAACGTTAAATTGAAAGATTAAAAAATTTATCAACAGCTAAAATTTTATTGACGTATGTTTCGTTTTTTTTTTTTTTTGTCAGAATCAAATTTGGGGTAAAATTCAATACGATATGATGAGAAAACCCAAATCAAACCGAAAATTTCCAGCCCCAGGGAACTCTTCCATCTCTTTACACCTACTAAAAAAAAACACCAACCCCCGCGAACGAATTTCCTCGATATAATTTTTCGTCTTAAAAATATCCTTTTCTAAAGACCTCTTTCTAACTCGACAGCCGAATTTCCTTCATTTTCATCTCCCACGAAATCTTATTAAACGCGTTAGTTAGAAACTTCCTTCATCTTACCCCTCGTTGTCGAAAAATCCTCCATCTCTCGGATATAATTTTAATCACCCCGGAAATATTTAAATTCGCGACACAGATTTGGTATGAAAAAACAACACGATCGTAGTATCCTGCTCCTGGCCTGAAAAAAAATGGCTCCACGAAACATCGCCAAAAAAATATATTATTTTATTTAATTTGACATTCGGTTTCGTCTCTACGCGAAATGTTCTCCGTTATATTACATCGCAAGCCTACGAATAGTGGTGGAAAAAAATTCGCATACATATTATTTATTAGCATACGCCAGCCACCTCTGTCGACATGGAAATACAACAGGAGCTTTACACCGCAGCAGTGTAAATACATTAAAAAATTTTCCATTCAAACAATGATATCCATTTGACCCAGTTTGAACAATAATGCTTATATAGGTATAGGAAAGAAAAATACATACAGGGCGACTGGAGTGTAAAGAAAACTAATATAAGGCGTAATATTTTCTATTTCACATGTATAGACAAGCTTGTTTCCCTCCTATATAAAATAGTCCACGAGAAGAAGGAGTGAAGGAAGGGGGAAGGGGGAAAGAAAACTACACAACACAAGGCAAATATACACTATAAATTACTCGTACTTGGTTAGCATAATACATACACTGTAGAACTATGTAATATACGTTTATTTATACGTACACATACAAAACGACACCGATGTATACGAATTAATGTACCAGAAGATCGCTTATACCGAAAGATAAACTCAATTACCGCACGTATCGTCTCACTGATGATGCCATTGCTTGTCGTTTCCTATATACACATAAGGGAGAACAGAAAAGAAACAGCGAAGGGGAAAAAAGTAGAAATCCTCGGGGAAAAAAAAGAGAAGTTCAGATAAATTAAGTGTGTAATGAACCGTAACCACAAGAGCTGAAATACGCGTATGAAAGATGGGCGCGATAAGAATTATCTACTATAAATAAGTATATTATTTATTCCTCGCCTGACACTATGAAAATAATTTTCCTTTCATGGATGTATCGTATCGCGTCTCGAGGGGGGGGGGGAGAAAAGGGGAGGGGGATGCTACGACACCAGTCACAATTTTACAATGGAAGATGTTTCACATCAATATGTCTGTGTTCGCATACGTAGAAACACAGGCAAATTGTTTGACAATTTTTCCATTTTTACTCGAGAAGTGATGAAAAGACAACTGTTCAAAAATTGGGGTAATTTACAGCGAATAACGCTCAATTTACCATAAATTACCGGGTAATTACGAGAAATTATCAGAAATTTACAAAAAATTACCGGTAAATTACAAAAAAATAATTGTTAATTCATGGAAAATTAGATACCTACTAGTAAATTACGAAAAAAAATCATTGGTAATTTACGAGAAAATAAAAGTAATAATTACGAGAAATTACTGGTAATTTACGAGAAATTACTGGTAATTTACGAGAAATTACTGGTAATTTACAAAAAATTACTGGTAAGTTACAAAAAAATAATTATTGATTCACAAAAAATTACTGGTGAATTACGAAAAAAATCATTGGTAATTGACGAGAAATTACTGGTAAATTACGAGAAATAACTGATAATTTACAAAAAATTACAGGTAAATTACAAAAAAATAATTACCAAACAACGGAAAATTACTGGTAAACTATGAAAAAAATCATTGGTAATTTACAAGAAATTGCCGGTAAATCACTGAAATTACAGGTAATTTACGGGGAAATACCGGCAATTTACAAAGTTAATTCATTTTTTAGTGAATTGTTCGTGAGAGTATCAATTCATTTAAGAGAATCATTCATGAACGAATTAATTAATTTCTTAAGTATCCAACGAATCGATTAATTCATCAATTTATGAATCAATTCGTTCGCGAATGATTCACCAAAAATTATTCAATTCATTCGTAAATTATTCATTAAAAATTGATTAAATGAATTGATTCTACCGCGAACGATTCACTTACTGGTATCAATTCATTCTCGAATGACTCACTAAGAATTACTCACTTTGTTTGCAAATGATTCACCAAAAATTATTAATTAAATGAATCGATTCGTTCGGGAATGATTTACTGAAGAATGATTCAATTCGTTCGTGAATCAACCACTAAGCCCCTATTGAATGAACCGATCTGTTCGTGAACGACTCACTTATTCGGATCACTTCCGTTCGCGAATGATTCACCAAAAATTATTCAATTCGTTCGAGAGAATGATTCACCAAAAATTAATCAAATGAATCGATTTCTTCACGAACGAATTCGCGAATAACTCACCAAGAATTATTCAATTCGTTCGAAGTTGATTCACCGAAATTATTCAACTCGTTCGTGAATGATTCACCAAAAATTATTCAATTCGTACGTGAATGATTCACCAAAAAATATCCAAGTTAACTGATTCGTTCGCGAACGAATCGCTTATTCCAATAATTTCGTTCACGAATGATTCACCAATAATGGTTCAATTCGTTTGTGAATGATTCACTAAGAATTCATTAGACTGGTCGATTCGTTCGCGAACGAATCACTCATTCGAATCAATTCATTGGCGAATGATTCACCAAAAATTATTCAATTCGTTTGTGAATCATTCACCAAGAATCGATTGAATAAATCGATTTCGTTTGCGAACAAATCACTTATTTCAATGAATTCGTTCGCGAATAAATCACCAAAAATTATTCAATTTGTTCGCGAATGATTCATCAAGAATTCATTAGACTACTCGATTCGTTCGCGAACAAAGCACCCATTCGAATCAATTCGTTCGCAAATGATTCATCAAAAATTATTCAAACAAACTGATTCGTTCGCGAACGAATCGCTCATTCCAATCATTTCGTTCGCGAATTATTCACCAAAAATTGTTCAATTCGTTTGTGAATGATTCACTAAGAAATCATGGGACTGGTCGATTCATTCGCGAACGAATCACTCATTCGAATCAATTCATTAGCGAACGATCCACCAAAAATTATTCGATTCGTTCGCGAATGATTCACCAAAAATTATTCAATTCATGAGTGAGTGATTCATTAAAACTTAATTATTCCGTTCACGAATGATTCTCCCAGAAATCGATCAATTTGTTCGATCACCAATCGTTCGTGAATGATTCGATTTGATTTACTTCCCTTCGTTTGAAAACTGATCAATTCTTGTACATCAGATGTTTCACAAAAAGTGAATAAATTCGTTTGTAAAAGATTTTCTGAGTGTTTTTTCATTTCGACTTGAATTTTCGCCCTTTTCAACGCTTAAAGCTAAAATTTTTCTGGTAGAAATAATTTTTTTCTCAAATTTTAGAGTTTTTTCTCAGACTTCGGGATAAAAAGGGTCAATTTTGGTGTATTACCAGTAATTATATCCGTAAATTAATCGTAATTTCAGGTAAAGAAAACTTGCTCATTTCAAGTTTATATTATTGTGCATAGTTTGACTTATACTAGCTATGTAATTCTATCATGCAGCTATTGAAAAATGTCAATTTTCCATAAGAGAATATCTATCAATTTACAGCCATCTAATCAACTCCAGCAATCATCATACTCCTTGCTTTATTATTCTCACCTCCTCCCCATTGCTTACACTGAATACCGACTGGTTCTCATAAAAAAAACGCTAAATTCGCATCACTCTTCGTGCACAATTCCAATTCCATCGACCAAACTTGTCGCTGTATAACGTCGACATTATAGTAACTACAAAGCTACAGCTGGCTGTCTACAAAAGCACGATGAAAATTGTACCTTACCTACCTAGTACCTACGCACACGCCCATCATTATAGCTGTTTAGTAACTCAAAACCTCATATTGCTCGACGAAGCTTTTGAAAATATGGTAAAATGCAATTCCGGCACGTCAATTACCGTCATCGTGCGCACGACGTGACTAAAATGGTCAAAATTTTTCACTGTGAAAAAAAACAAACAAAATCGCCTCCCAAAATGACTACGTGTTTATCGCTTTTCAATCGCGAGTCTAATCAAATTGAATCAAACCGCCGACTCACGCAAATGCTTTCCCTCAAAATTACCAGTTACCGGTGTATAAAACAAAATTAGCCTACCTTTTCGAAGAGGAAAACCACGCTCCACGCTGCTGCCGAATGTGTATACGAACGCTGTTCAAATTGCGGTTCGGTTGTGCTGCAAGCACCCCTTTCCTCATTCTCACGGTTCAATTTCTTTTACACTTTGGGTAAATTATATCGTACGAGTTAATTTGAGAAAGCTTTTTCGAATCATAGAAATAGTCTTTTTGATATAAATGTAGAATGTTCCAGAATTTTTTTTTCTAATGAATTGAATCGTTCACGAACGAATTGATTAATTGTTGGTAAATCATTCGCGAACGAATTGAATATTTTTTGACGAATCATTCGCGAACGAATTAATTAATTGTAGATGAATCATTTACGAACAAATTGAACATTTTTTGGTGAATCATTCGTGAACGAATTGATTGATTATTGATGAATCATCTACGAACTAATTGAATAATTAATGGTGAATCATTCACAAACAAATTGAATATTTTTTGGTGAATCATTCACGAACGAATTGAATATTTTTTGGAGAATCATTCGCCAACGAATTGAATATTTTTTGACGAATCATTCACAAACGAATTGATTCATTGTTGGTGAATCATTTACGAACAAATTGAATACTTTTTGGTGAATCATTCACGAACAAATTGAATATTTTTTGGTGAATCATTCACAAACAAATTGATCAATTGTTGGTGAATCATTCGCGAACCAATTGAATACTTTTTGGTGAATCCTTCGCGAACGAATTGATTGATTGTTGATGAATCATTCGCGAACGAATTGAATATTTTTCGACGAATCATTCACAAATGAATTGATTAATTTGTTGGTGAATCATCTACAAACAAATTGAATATTTTTTGGTGAATCATTCGCGAACGAATTGAATAATTTTTAAAGAATCATTCGCGAACGAATTGAATATTTTTTGACGAATCATTCACGAACGAATTGAATATTGATCAATTGTTGGTGAATCATTCGCGAACGAATTGAGTATTATTGAGGAATCATTCACGAACGAATTGATTTATTTTTTGATTTAATGAATCATTCGCGAATGAATTGAATATTTTTTGGTGAATCATTCGCGAACGAATTGATCAATTGATGGTGAATCATTCACGAACGAATTGAATAATTTTTAATGAATCATTCGTGAACGAGTTGAATATTTTTCGGTGAATCATTCACGAACGAATTGAAATTGATCAACTGTTCGTGAATCATTCAAGGCCGAATTCATTATTTGTTGGTGAATCATTCGCGAACGAATTGGATATTTTTCTGTGAATAATTCACAAACGAATTGATTAATTGTCGGTGAATCATTCGCGAACGAATTGAATATTTCTAGGCGAATCATTCGCGAAAGAATTGATCAACTCAATTGGTGAATCATACACGAACGAATTGATTAATTTTTTGATTTAATGAATCATTCGCGAACGAATTGAATATTTTTTGGTGAATCATTCGCGAACGAATTAAATAATTTCAAATGGATCATTCGTGAACGAATTGATCAATTGATGGTGAATCTTTCACAAACGAATTGAATAATTTTTAATGAATCATTCGCGAACGAGTTGAATATTTTTTGGTGAATCATTCACAAACAAATTGATTGATTGCTGGTGAATCATTCGCTAACGAATTGAATATTATCCGGTGAATCATTCACAAACAAGCTCATTGATTGTTTGTGAATCATTCGTGAACGAATTGAAATTGATCGACTGTTCGTGAATCATTCATGAACAAATTGATTATTTTTTGGTGAATCATTCGTGAACGAATTGAAATTGATCAACTGTTCGTGAATCATTCATGAACGAATTTATTATTTGTTGGTAAATCATTCGCGAACGAATTGAAAATTTCTTAATGAATCATTCGCGAACGAATTGGATATTTTTTGTAAATAATTCACAAACGAATTGATCAATTGTTGATGAATCATTCGCGAACGAATTGATCAACTCAGGTCTCAGTAGGTGAATCATTCACGAACGAATTGAATATTTCTAGGTGAATCATTCGCGAAAGAATTGATCAACTCAATTTGTGAATCATTCACGAACGAATTGAATAATTTTTCAATGAATTTTTCGCCAACGAATTGAATATTTCTAGGTGAATCGTTCGCGAAAGAATTGATTAATTGTTGGTGAATCATTCACAAACGAATTGATTAATTCTTAACGAATCATTCGCGAACGAATTGATTAATTATTAACGAATCATTCGCGAACGAATTGAATATTTCTAGGTAAATTATTCGTGATCCAATTTATTATTTTTTTGTGAATCAATAGCGAACGATTTGATTCGTATAAGTGACTTGTTCACGAACGGATTGATTCATTAATTAAAGCATTGATCAATTTGCTGGTGAATGATTCGCTAAAAATGAATCTATTTCCTCACTGAGCTAAAAAGCATTTTTGAGACTTCATGAATGGAAAATTTATCAATTGACGCTCTAATGAGTTTTCACTTTTCAGGAAACTCAACTATCAGAATCAATCAGTTTCCTATTCCTATTTCGTATTCTTTTCAAGATTCGCTAATACATACTTAATTCACACGGGGTGAAATAGCACACGAATAAATCACTACAAATTGAAATTTCTGAGAAACGGTCGAACCGATTTTGATCAAACTTGGTAGGCTACTAGCCTGACATTTCACCATTATCATCATATTCCAAAAGTTCAAAGGTTCCAAATTCATCAATTAGGCCAATTTCTTTCAACTCCGTGTATCCAGTTATTATATTATCGCATTAAAAAGCCAGGAGTAAAAAAAAGAGAGAAACGAAAAAGAAAAAAATAACGAAAAGAAAAATGCAATCGTTATCGCGTGATTGCTGGACGACAACGACTTTACGTTAAGTACAAAAATATTCAAAAACCTGCCGTCAAACTATATAGTACTCGTTGTTGACCGAACTACGAACATAGGTGCACGTCCAGCCTTCTTCACCTCCCAATAAAAGAAAAAAATGCTAAACCGACTAAAAAAGTGGTGGAAGGAAAGGGGCAAAGGGAACTTGAAAAAAAAAGAGATATAATTATTCATTTCGGCTGCTGAAATTATATTGTTTACGACGACGTAATAATAGATCCGGCGAATATAATATTGTTCGTTGTAATTGAACTCGAGCCGAGCGATTATTTTTCAGGCATTTTTCCCTTCCTTCCCCTCTCTATTTTTACGTAACCTCGGCGCAATCGAAATGAAAAATATCTATACAAATGGTACGAGCAGCGGACAATTGCGGCGGATTTGTAACGTGAATATAAAAAAAAAAAAAACACACAGCGAAGAAGAGAGAAGAGAGAAGTTTAATCAAAATAGAAAAAAAAAACACGCTCGCACCAAAGTACAGATATGCTCTGGTAAACTCTGGATGAAAACCGGGCAACGATTTTTTTGTTACGGTTAATAAATGTTGGAAAAACTGCACACACGTCGTATATTATTGTGTACTGTATTGTATGTATTTGTAGTATACTGCGATTTATATACGATTGTGTATAGGTGTATATAAATCAAAAGTATTATTTTTACGGTTTCTCATCAGCGCCTGTATACTCGTACGTATACTATACGAGAGTAATATGGTTTAGCAAAAGCTCAACGACCAGCGGTGCGGAGGCAGAGTGCCTCAACATATAGGGAAAGTGAGAGAGAAAAGGGACAAAGTGCGAACGGAATTGTGTCGAAAAAGTAAACAAAATTAATCTATTTTCAAAATGTTCGGACGCCTTTGCCACCTCTGCTCGCGCTCTGTGCCCATTGCCCACTGCCCAGTGTTGAACGAATGCAGTGAGCTGTAACATGCCATATTTACGCGCTCTCTAACTGACCAACCGATGTTCGATGATGAAAAATAAGCTTATTCGTATTGAAATCGCCTCGTTTCGTCTCGTCTCACATCGTTGAACGGTATGAATTGTATACAGACGAGCAAATAAATAATGCAGCTGCAGATTCTGTCATGGGAGAACTTTTTTTTGGGCAATTTTTCTCACTCGTAATTTCAAGTAAATTTTCGGTAATTTCGCGTAAACATGGTACCTGATAGAATTTTTTTTTGTGTTGAAAAAATCACTTATTTTTCTGTACTTTTTTCACTATCTGTCTGTAACGAAATTTTTAGAAAGCTCTCCACTGGACCCCCCCCCCACACACACGCGCGCGCACACAACTACTCTCACTATTCATTTTTAAAATCACTACTTTTTCACTACTGTCACTTAAGCTGTTGGATACCCCGTTTTTTGTGAAAAAAATGACCCTAAAGTTAATTAGGACAGTTTTTAAACCACCTTTGAAATTTCCAAAATATTCCCATATGCTCCAGAAAAGCCTGAAACCACCTCCAATCGACTCAGCATATTAAAAAATGGAGTACTAAGTAAATTTCAATTCAGCAACTCAATTGGATAAAATGTTGTGGAAATTTCAATTATCAAAAATCTGCTAGAGTGCTCCAGAACTACCACTCAAATGGTTCGAAACCATTTCCAATCGATTTGTGGGGTCGAAAACAGGACACACACCCAATTTCAGCTATCTTGGTCTACTTGGTAAAATTTTGATTTTTTTTTCATTTTTGACTCAAGTTTGATTTTTTAAAAATTCATTAAAAATCAAAATCGTTTGTGAAGTCTAAAATTTGATCTACTGGTTCCAAATTCGTATTCGGAAAATCAGATCACCTCGATTCAAACCTAATGGACAAATTATTTCAGGTAATTTTCAAATTTCGTGATTTTAGATTTTTTTTTTGATTTGCCATTGAAAATAAAAGGACACATGTGTAGAAGTGACTTACGGAACTTTTCTCATAAGGATTATAAAATTACTTACTTATTTTCATACGCGAGTTCATATTCTATTATTTTTGGAAGGAAATTTGTACTCACCTGAAACAGAGAAAAATTAAGGTCGATTAGTTGGTTATACATAAAATTATTGATCAATCAACAGATATACGATGAAATAATAATGGTCGAAGGCCAAATTAAAAATTCTGACGATCTCCATGCATAATAAAGAGCCAGAAATGAATATTCACAATAATAAAGAATCATATAAAAATTGTAAAATTTATTGCAAAAATCGCTAAAAGATATCAAAAATTGATGGATCATCAGAAAACGTAAATTTTGGGTGAAAAATTTTCTACTGGAAAAATGTTCGATGTTTTTGACGAAAAAATATTCCTCTTTTTTTGGTGTGTGGCGGGGGGGGGGGGGTTGGATAGCTTTAGAGTGAGGAGGGTCGGTTTTTTTCTGGTAGTTTAGAATTAGAGGATCCATCTGAACACATTCCTAAAGAAAAAATATTTCCGAGGATTTTTGGGGACCATTTTGCTTTTTATCGGAAAAGTGTTCCGTCAAAAAACCATTTTTGATTTCAATCACGAAAATGGTCCTTCGACGAACCGTAGGTATTCTAATTATAAAACAATATTTCGATCAGAGACTAGTTTTTATTTCGTAAGGGAAAATGGTAATCGCGATGCAGAAATCCGCCAAATTCCATTCATTATGTTAGGTAATTGTAACCTATTTCATGAAATTGATTGATTGATTGATTGATTATTCCTGGCGCAGAACCCGCCCACCTCTTTGGTCACAAGTTCTCACCACAGTAATTTTTACACTTGTGATTTAAGGCTATAAATCTATTGAATTATATTTTTGAACTTTTAAAAACATTCCTCCATCAACCACAAATTCCAAAGAAACATTTTTTGATGGGGAGGGTCAACAAATTTTCTACAAGAAGAACGAATGAGCCTCTTCGTTTACTGTTTGTTCTGAGAAAAGCGCAGGAAGAGGTGTAAAATTTTTCATTCGTGGTGCAGAACTCACTTTTTAAGTTCCATTCATTCTGAGATACATGATTTGAGTATAATTTTTTCATTCCTGGCGACAAAACCGCTCACCACCGTTTCCTCTTAATTTTGGGATGGATGGAATGGATGGATGGATGGATGGATGGATGGATGGGGGGGAGGGGTGTCAGATTTTTCATTCTTCAAGTAAAAACTCACGTGAACACCCCTTCGATGAAAATTTTTCATGCTTCAGTCATTCTGAAATAATTTTAGCCCAATTTTGCCACTCCTGGCGCAGAAACCGCACTGAAAAAAATATCGGGTACCCAGTACGTGTAAAAAACGGTAGTGATTACCAGGAATCCGGGAAAATCGGGATATAACGCCATATCCGATAACTATTACCTTCTTGTCATGTAACTGGACGATTTGTGATGGAATGTAACCATTACTGTATATGATGTCGTAGTTGCAATCTATCAGGTACTCATTACATTGCATTATCAGTAGAGCACTACCCACCAGTAATGCATCCATTGCATGCTTTAAGGTATCTATTACATTACAATGGATACCTAAAGCATGCACTGAATGCATTACTGGTGGGAAGATGCAGCAATGGTTACATTCCATCACAAATCATCCAGTTACATGACAAGAAGGTAATAGTTATCGGATATGGCGTTATATCCCGATTTTCCCGGATTCCTGGTATTCACTACCGTTTTTTATAGGTACTTAGTACCCGATAATTTTTTAAGTAAGGGAATGATAGGTTTTTCTCAAAGTTCAATTTGAAAAAAAAATACAGAAACCCAAGCCAAGTTTGAAGAAAAGCTTTCAAAAATTTGTATTTCGAGAAGGAAATTGTTATGAGCCGAATTTGAATACTTAGTAGGTAGTAATTAAAAAATGAAAATTTCAATTTTTAAATGAAAGACAAGCAAACAAGCTCGAGCAAAGCGACGTACCGCACTTTGAAAATTAACCACAATACTTGAAAAATACAAAGAAAATTGACCAAGACTCTTGAAACATTCACAGAAATTTGACCAAAACACTTAGAAAATTCGCATCACGTTGAAAATTGACCACAACACTTGAAAAATACAAAGAAAATTGACCAAGACTCTTAGAAAAATTCACAGAAAATCGACCAAAACACTTGAAAAATTCGCATTACGTTGAAAATTGACCTAAACACTTGAAAAATTCACAGAAAATTGACCACAACACTTGAAAAATGGACAGAAAATTGACTACAACACTTGAAAAATTCACATTACGTACTACACTTTGGAAATTGACCACAACACTTGAAAAATTCACAGAAAATTGACCAAGACACTTGGAAAATTTACATTACAGTAAAAATCAACAAAAAATATACTTGTATATGCGTTAAAAATCACCAATTTTATTGAAAATCAACAAAAACAGAGGAAAGTGCTAAGTATTTTCAATAAGTAACACCATATGTAATATTGAAAACGTTAGCTTTGCACACAAGAGCTCACAAGACTAACTTGTAGACTACGTTGATGGAAGCTGGAAATGCGTATTATTTGGAACTCAGTACATTACGTAATGTACTGAGTCCCAGATAATGCATTTTGTACATTTTTTAATGTACTAAGCCCTTTATCTAAAATGATTATTGTACCCAATGCCTGCCTAGCAACAGTACCCAGTATATTTCCCATTCTGATATGTAACGTTTACTGCATTAATTAGAAATCATGTACCTAATACATGACATTTCTTTTAAACAACAACCACTGCAGTAATTCGCAGTAATGACTGCATGAATTTCCAAGGGGGGAACCTATACATTACCATCAAGTACTCACTACATGAAACAATGCACTTCTTCTGCAAGTAACTTGGACCATTACATGACAGCGCAATATACCGCTTTGTACAGTACTCATTGCTTTAATTCAGGTGATGAGTACATGATTTCAAAAATCATTTTTTTCAGTGCGCTCACCACCGTTTCCTGCCCATTTTGAGTTCGAGTGGGGGTTGTCAGATTTTTCATTCTTCATGTAAAAACTCACGCAAATACCCCTCCGATAAAAGTGATTGACATTTCGTTCAGTCTGAGATAATTTAAGCCTGATTTTTCACTCCTGGCGCAGGACCCGCCCACCACTTTGGCCGCAATTTTTCAACGCGGTCCCCTTTGACTCGATTTTTTTCAAAAGTAACAGGATCCTAATCGTTAAATTAAGGAGTTCCACAGGGGTCCCGAAGGTCTCAAAATGTCAATTTTTGTCCAAAATTACACCAATAAAAAAATGGGAAAAAATTCTCAAAGCAATAAGATAGAGGAGAAAGTACAATTATGGACCCAGGTACAAATATGGACCCCCCCCCCATGGTTTAGTGTACAACTACTAGCGCTACAGATTCGGTAATTCATCAACTTCAAATAAAGTTTGGAAAAAAAATTATTAGCGAAGTAAGTAGCTTACAATGAGTACTTCCAAAATATACTTTCATATTTGTCTTTACTTCAACTGATTTTCATAATTTTTTTCATTTTTCATAAACTGAGCCGATTTTTTGCATGGGTATAAATATGGACCCCTAAATTTTTTTACCTAATTTTGATTCAATATTTTTTAGAATGTCGAGAAAAGTGTTATTAACAAAGAAGACAGGTCCGAAGTGTCAAAAATAAGACCATGATTTTTTCATTTTTCATCAACTTGGCCAATTTTTTGCATGGGTATGACCCCCTAAAATTTTTTTTCATCTAATTTTGATTCAATGGTTTTTAGAATACCGAGAAAAGAAGACAAGTCCAAAGTATCGAAAAACATCTTTAAATAAATTTTTGTACAATTTGCTGAAATTTTTATTCATTTTGTGAGGGGGTCCATATTTGTACCACTTTATGTCACTTTTCTAAATTTCAAATTTCTCCGTCAGTTTTCAACAAAAAAAATTCTTTTTTTTACACAATATACTAGAGTCTTTGGGCTTTTGAATGGTATATTCGAAAAAAAAATTGATAATTTTTTCTACCCTTTAAAGCTAAAAAGCTAGAGGGGGTCCATATTTGTATCTTCTCCTCTACAATTTTTTCATTCCTGGCGCAGAAACCGCTCACCACTGTTTCCTCTTAATTTTGGAATGGGTGGATGGATGGATGGATGGAGGAGGGAGGGGTGTCAGATTTTTCATTCTTCACGTAAAAACTCACGTGAACACCCCTTCGATGACAATTTTTCATGTTTCAGTCATTCTGAGATAATTTGAGTCTAATTTTGCCACTCCTGGCGCAGAAACCGCTCACCACCGTTTCCTCTCAATTTTGGAATGGGTGGATGGATGGAGGGGGGGAGGGGGTGTCAGATTTTTCATTCTTCACGTAAAAACTCACGTGAACACCCCTTCGATGGCAATTTTTCATGTTTCAGTCATTCTGAGATAATTTGAGCCTAATTTTGCCACTCCTGGCGCAGAAACCGCTCACCACCGTTTCCTGTTCATTTTTCATTTTGTGGTGGGGGGGGGTGTCAGATTTTTCATTCTTCATGTAAAAACTCACGTAAATACCCCTTCGATAAAAATTATTGATATTTCGTTCAGTCTGAGATAATTTCAGCCCAATTTTTCACTCCTGGCGCAGAACCCGCCCACCTCTTTGGCCGCAATTTTTCATCGCGGTCTTCTTCGACTCGATTTTTTTCAAAAGTAACTGGATCACAATCGTTGAATTAAGGGGTTCCACAGAAGTCCTGAATGTCTCAAAATATCAATTTCTGTCCAAAATTACACCAATAAAAAAATAGGAAAACATTCTCAAAGCAGTAAGATAGTAATTTCTAGGTAGTCAAGACATCATAGGGCCCCATAGGGTTTTTTTGGGCCCTAAATAATATTCGAAAAATCGCCCAAAAATGGTCGAATAATGCAATTGAGCGTCTACGACTTTAGGGATCTTATTTTCTAGTCTCAAGTCGAATTTCTTTAGGTTCAAAAATGACCGAAAAATGTGATCGAGTGGCTAAAACTTTGGCAATTGTCTTTTCTATACTCAAGTCCAATTCCAAACGATTCTAAAAATTGTAGCTGTACAATCGCACTTTTCGACCATTTTTGGGTGATTTTTTTGAAAATTCGAGGGTCATTCTGTGAGCAAACGTCATAAAACTAATCACGACTTTCGCATATCGCAAGGCAATTTCATATCAACCAATTCGGTATATAAATTAAGCGAGCAATAATGACAATGGAATCCGAAAGCAACTGCAAGTGTCCATTCAATCGAGATAAGTTTAAAACAGGCTAGCTCAGGTTTTAAGCTCGCACCGTTTAATTAGGTAGTATCTGAAAAAGGAAACTATACATGTAGCATTGGTAGATTATTACCTACCGTAAGGACGATCTTGAATTTTGCAACATTAATAAAAGGATGAAGCTGTGGGGGAAATTCGAATCAACGAAGGCTACCGTAACTCGAATAGTATCCTGTAACGGAATTCCAACATATGCTATTGATTCGTCGGACCTTTCGATGCGATAACGGCTGTTAAAAAGCAGCAAAGGCCTGTACACGTTATCCCCACGCTGGAGTTTACAGATCGAACGTCAGCGTGATATTAAATATCAAAGATAGAGCCGATTTGTGTGCTTAATGTGTACGAAATAGTACCTATATAGCCAGACCTGGCCTACGCGTATAATTCCATTAATGACTCCTCTATATACGCCTTTATACCTCGCCGGATGTTATAGACTGTACATTTCTGATCGTTTCAACGCAAAGGAAATACGTGCACACCTGACCTACGTTTCGAGAATCATCTCTATGTATTTGTATGTATGTACCATATACCGATGCCGGATATTTTCGCAATTCCGCCGCGCGATAATTAAATTAAACGCGTATAAACGCTTCGAAGAAAATCCACGTTGGCAACGGGGAAAAAAAATTGCTCATAGTCGACGAGATACACCTGCAATTTGCGTTTGTATCTGCGGTCGAAACGTGTACAGTGTACACAGCAGACCATCTCAGCAGGTTATCTACACCGCAATAGCCGCAGCTTCGTTCCATCTTATTCCTTTTCCCCCTGCCCCACCCCCTCGCCCTCCCTCATACCACAATTTGTACGTAGGTAGAAACGAGCTGAGGAGATTTAGTATACGCGATATGCAAATTGTTGCTGCCTGTGTATGCGTAGGAGTATGCTGGCCCGCACCCCTCGGCCCTCATCCCACCACGCCGATGAAAAATCCAATTAAAAATTTCCTCGGCGCTATTTAAAAAGACGAGTGAAAGAGAAAGAGCAATTCGCGAGCGAGGGCGCGTGCCTTTGAAAAATTTATCACCGTAGGAAAGATGCCGACCGAGCGACGGTTGTTTTTTTCCCCGCCACTGCCACCCTTCGTTGCCATTTATTTCTCGGTTGCGCTATAATGTAGATGTTGTAGACATTCTGCTATACTACGGCCGTATATAGCATAGCACTGTAGTTGTACAGTGTAGTTTCTTTTTTTTTTCGGGGCGCGCTTAGTTTTTAATGTAACATCTTTTTGTTTTTATTGCGCGGCCCGGCCGAGTAAACTGAAACGTTGAAGTTTTTTAATATCAGTTAGATTAGTTGCAGCGGCCAAGGACAATATAAAAATTTTAAGCTTGTTATATCTTCGTTTTACCAAACTTCGCACGGCTCCCTCTGTTCTTTCCTTCCTTTGGCTCGAGTCGAGATCGTCGTCGAGGTTTTTTCTCTTTCTTGTGCTGATTTTTTTTTCTCGAAATGTCTCTCAAGTTAGACGGAGTGGTAAAGTGCAATGGAGAGGGAGCGGTGGACATGAGGAGGATGGGGAGGCTGAAATTTTCAACGATATTTTTTGTTGAGTACCTCGAGACAATGTGAAAATAATTGGAGCCCCCCACCCGCCTCCTCGGGGTTTGGGACCAAACTGATTTCAGGTTTCTTATTTACTTATTAGGTGGGTAGACATTGTAAAAAAAAAATTGAGCGAAATCGAAAGACATAACAAACTTTCGTAATCGCATTTTTTTTAGGTCGAATTGACATGGAATGACCCCAAAAAAGGAAGAAAAATTGAAAATGCGATCGGATAGCTAAAACTTTGAGAATTGTTATTTCTAATCACAATTGGAGTTTTCTGGGGTTCGGGCGCGATTTGGGAGTTTGCCCATGAAAAGCTATCTATATGACCCTCAATAAATTTACGAAAAATTTCCAAAAAATGGTCGAAAAGTGTGATTGTACAACTACAATTTTTAGAATCGTCTGAAATTAGACTTGGGAGTGGAAAAGACAATTCCCATAGATTCAGCGACTCAATCGCATTTTTCGACCATTGATAATTCATTCGGGCCCCAAAATACTCTATCAAATGCCCACTCTCAAAATCGCGCTCAAACATAAAGAAACTCGACTTCTGACTAGAAAAGAAGATCCCTAAAGTCGTAGTTGCTCAATTGCGTTATTCGACCATTTTTGGTCAATTTTTCAAATATTAGATACCTATTTAGAGTCCAAAAAATATACCCTGTGGATCCTATGACGTTCCGACGCCTTGTGATAGGTATCTAGAAATTACTATCTTACCGCTTTGACAATTTTTTCCTATTTTTTTAATTGGTGAAATTTCGGACAGAAATTGACATTTTGAGACCTTCGGACCCCTGTGGAACCCGTAATTCAACGATTAGGATCCTGTTACTTTTTTTTGAAAAAAAATCGAGTCGAAGAAGACCGCGAAGAAAAATTGTGGCCAAAGAGGTAGGCGGGTTCTGCGCCAGGAATGAAAAATTAGACTCAAATCTCAGAATGAATGAAACATGAGAAATTTTTATCGAAGGAATAGGTATTAACGTGAGTTTTTACACGAAGAAAAAAATCTGACACCCCCTCCCCCAAAATCACGAAATGAACAGCTAAACTGTGATGAGCGGTTTCTGCGCCAGGAATAAAAAAATTGGGCTCCAATCATCTCAGAATGAATAAAACATTAAAATTTTTTATCAAATGGGTATTTTACGCGAGTTTCTACATGAAGAATGAAAAATCTGACCCCCCCCCCCCCAAAGATCAATACGAACAAGAAACAACGGTGAGCGGTTTCTGCTCCAAGAATGAAAAAATTGGACTAAAATATTACTTTAGAATGAATGGGATGTGGAAAGTGAGTTCTGCGCCACAAATGAAAAATTTTACACCTCCTCCTGTATTTTTCTCAGAACAAACAGTAAACGAAGAGGGTCATTTGTTCTTCTTTTTCTTACTTGAAAAAAAAGAAAAAATTCTTTTGATTGCCTGATAATAATGTTGAAGTTCAAGTAGAAAATTTGTGTGACCCTACCCCATCAAAAAATGATCCTTGGAATTTGTGGTTGGTGGCGGAGTGTCTTTAGAAGTTCAAAAATATAATTTAATAGATTTATAGTCTTAATTCACAAGTTTAAAACATACAGTGGTGAGAAAGAGAGGTGGGCGGGTTCTGCGCCAGGAATGAAAAAATCAGGTTTGAATCACCTCAGAATGAATGCAATATCAAGAATTTTGATCGAAGGTCTACGTGATTTCTGCATGGCAGTTATGGATCCTCCAAACTTCCAGAAAAAAGCCGAACCTCCTAACCCTAAAGATATTCACCCCCCCCCCACCAAAAAAGAGGAACATTTATTCGCCTAAAACATCGAACATTTTTCCTGTAGAAAATTTTTCAGTCAAAATTTGAACATTTCTTCAACAAAAATTGGGCTTTTCCCCAACTAACCAAATACTGAACATTTGATTAAAACGAATAAAACATTTCTGCAGTCGAAATTTCAATGTTTTTGAGCAAAAATTTAGAAGGTCTTCAGCTAAGAAAGCTAAAGGTTGAAGATTCTTTTCAACTTGAAATTAAATATTTTCTCAGGCAAAAATTGAACTCTGCTAAAATTGAGAAAAAAATTTCGTCAGGCAAGAATTGAGTCTTATTTAGCTAAAAAGTTCAACATTTTTTTGCAGATAAGCTCATGAAAAATTTTTTCGACTCTGATAATTAAGTAAGCCAATATTTTGTGAGTTGATAATTGAACACCCTATTCAAAAAAATATATATATATTTTTCGGCTAAAAGTTGAACATTTTCCAGACGAAAGTTGATATTTTTCTCGAAAATAAAAAACAAACGATCGCTTAGCAGAAATATCCTCAAAACGTGTTTTTTATGACGTACATTCTTTTTTACTCTGACTGCTACTGCAACAAACAAATTTTTAAAATGGCATCCCAAGTTCTCACCGAGGGTGCCCAAATGCTCACAATTTTTGATCTCGTGCAAAAAACGAGAAAATTTAGCATTCCATTCGATAAAAGTCTCACTCGATATAAAGCCTGCGTTAAATCGTATATAAAACTCGAACCTACACTTATATGTGGTGGTGTTACGTTGTAAGAAACCGACCTTGGTTTTTTTTCCACTATGGACAACTCGAGCTCCTTAAACATCCCCCATATAACTCGGAAAGTAATCCCCGCCAGGATACGGTTCACATTTCGCATCACGTAGGTATCTTTAGCCGTCCACTTGAAGGATGAAAAAGTATACCCGGACCGAAAATTCGATCATCCGCGAATAATACTCTGCTGGTACGCGTTTACAATTGAGAAAAACTCTCGAGAGTATATAACTCGGGGCTAACCACGGAGCAGTTTACTTAGAGTGGCGACAAGATCGATAAAGAATGTACACAAAAGCTTCAAGTTGCAAAAGAAATTAGGCCTACAATCCGCTAAATACAACTTTGTTTCTTTAATTTGTACCGCGATGAGAAGGGTACACGAGCCTCTGCCTCATGAACGGAGGGAGGGGGTATACTGTGTACTGTGTACTACATATACAAGGTGTCTCAAAATGTGCGACTCGTCGTACAGTGAGCGTGTCACTGCAAAGGATACCTCCGCCTGCATCGGCCCATCTCGTCGTCTTTTGCTCGCTTATTGTTGATTACATTTGCAAAACAATACGCGCGCAAAAGACAAATACACTTAAGTTGGCTTTTATATTCGTATTTTCTTTATAATATTAATTTCTAGGTTACGCGTTATACCGTTTGAAATTCTTACTCAAAGAAGCTCGAGCTGCTCGCGAAGCTTGGGTTTCCGTTTTTGCGAAAGCCTGGCGTGCTGTATAGTTTTTAGAGTTACCAGCATCGTCAGCATGGTTTTTGTTTTCGTAATGCTTTTGTTGTCGAAGCTTACTCTTTAGTAGAGAGACAACGAAAGGCGCGAGTTAAATGAACAGAGGGGGGGAGGGGAGAATTTAAATATGCAGCTTTTCGTTCGTTCGTTGGTTGGTTCGTTTCAAAGCTCACATATTTAATGAGCCGCGAAACGTTTAACTGTACATCTTATCACCTTATATATACGTATAATTTTCCGACCAAGCCAAATCTCGCATAGAGAAATTCTTTATCAATCTTTGTCTATTCTCTTGAAGCTACATAAACGACAGTTTTGCTGCCGAATGCTCGCGTATATAATTCTCAAGTGCACGAGGAGTTTCTCTCTTGCTGATGAGACGAGATGAAGAAACATACCATCTAGCTCTAGCTGCGCCTTTCCTCGACGCGTTATTATTTCGATACAATAATTTCGCAGATTTGAATTACGAATTAATTGGTATCCATGCAAATGTAAAATAAACATATTTCATTTTAGCCGCCTTTTACGAGGTACGATATTTTGCATGTGAATTATCACGGATTTGTACAATTTATGTACACGAGTAGGTACTCGTAGTAATAAGATTCGGTGTTTACATTTAATCGTATTAATTTTTAATAAACGCTACTCTCTTTCGTGACTAAAATGCAGCCTGCACTAGACAAAAATCAAATTAGTCAGGTACTGCGGGTTTTTCTTCAATTACTCTCGCATCGTCGAGTGTGAATTTCATTCGTTTAGTGTATTCAATGCACATTTGTGTTGGGTATACTGAAAACTGTCGTATAGTTTGGGTTGTCAGAGATGTACAGTATGTATATTTGTTTATGGCTCGTATACAAATTACGAATGTAGTACTCGTACTTCGTGTATTCGTATTATGTACTTTTACATAGTACGTACTCGTGTGCTTTAGAACGTCATGCAAGCAGTACATGAATAGAATCTCTCGCCGTTTTCATCGCCTATAAGATCTGCAAGAGGTGAAATTATCCTTTATGAATGAGGTTGTTTACCTATATATACCCATGGAAATCCAGGTAGGTATATCTGTCACAGGTGAAATACGACAAGCACCTATATTCACATAATCCAACACACCGTAATCATAATCAACGATGGAAGCCATAACTGTAAGCATTAAATAGTATTTCTCACCCCGGAGAATTCCTCGTTCGATTAAAAAACACCTAGATGCTTTTAGAAACTGGAATATTTTAATTTAATATCTGTGAGAAAATCTTACCCCGTCGTACATCACAGAGCGGGAAAATAACGTAAAGGAAAAAAAGTGACACATAAACGATATGTTGCACATTTCTCAATTTTTCAAAATTTTGACCTTTTTTGGGGCAGTATTAAGATTTGCGGGGTTGGTTTCTAAAAATAAGTTCATATTCGTACTCAGCGATCATGAAAGCATACTTACCATTCGATACATCACTCGACTTTTCACAATTTATCGAAATTTCGACCCCTTTTTTGAGGCGCAGAGGGACATTGCGGGGTCGGACCCAAAAAATAAGTTCATATTCGTACTCAGCGACCTCGAAAACATACTATCCGATATATCACACGACTTTTCGCGATTTTTCAAAATTTCGACCTCCTTTTGGGGCAGGGGCACCGAGGTAAATTGAGGAGTTGGACCCAAAAAATTACTTTATATTATACGTTCAAAGCGATCTCGAAAACATACCATTCGATATATCACTCGACTTTTCACAATTTATCAAAATTTTGACCCCTTTTTTGGGGCGCAGAGGGACATCGAGGGGCCGGATCCAAAAAATGAATTCATATTCGTACTCAGCGACCTCGAAAACATACTATTCGATATATGACACGACTTTTCGCGATTTTTCAAAATTTGGACCCCCTTTTGGGGCAGGGGCACCCAGGTACATTGAGGAGTTGGACCCGCAGTCCTCTTCGACTGGAATTTTTCAACAGTAACAGGGTCCCAATCGTTATATTACGAGTCCCACAAGGGTCTGAAGGTCTCAAACTGTCAATTTCTGTCCAAAATTCTACCAATAAAAAAAAATAGGAAAAAATTCTCTAAGCAGTATGACAGTACTTTCTAGGTGTTAAGCGTCGAAACGTCATAGGTCTCACAGGGTATTTTTTGGGCCCTAAATAATATTCGAAAAATCGCCCAAAAATGGTCGAAAAATTCGATTGAGCAGGTACGACTTTAGGGATCTTATTTTCTAGTCACAAGTCGAGTTTCCTTATGCTTGAGCAGTAGATTTTCAAAACTATTTCAATACGCTATACGAAGTCGACTGCCGTTGGATTTCAAGTCATTTTGGAGCCTCCAGCGACTTTTTGAAAATTACTGGAGGCTCCAGTAGATTTTTGAGACTTGAAATTTCTCAACATTTCATTAAATGGAGATGGAAAGGAAAAATTAATTCTGCAAACTAATTTCAATACGCTACGAAGTCGACTGCAGGCGGATTTCAAGTCGTTTTGGAGCCTCCAGCGATTTTTTGAAAATTACTGGAGCCTCCAGTAGATTTTTGAAACTTGAAATTTCCTCAAAATTTTACCAAACGGAGTTGGAAAGCCAAAATTCATTCTGTAAACCAATATCAATACGCTACGAAGTCAACTGCAGGTGGATTTCAAGTCATTTTGGAGCCTCCAGCGACATTTTGAAAATTACTGGAGCCTCCAGTAGATTTTTGAAACTTGAAATTTCCTCAAAATTTTATCAAACGGAGTTGGAAAGCCAAAATTCATTCAGCGAACTAATTTCAATACGCCACGAAGTCAACTGCAGGCGGATTTCAAGTCGTTTTGGAGCCTCCAGTAGGTACATTTTTGAAACTTGAAAATTTCCCAAAATTTCATCAAATGGAGATTGAAAGCCAAAATTCATTCTGTAAACCAATATCAATACGCTACGAAGTCGACTGCAGGCGGATTTCAAGTCGTTTTGGAGCCTCCAGCGATTTTTTGGAAGTTACTGGAGCCTCCAGTAGATTTTTGAAACTTGAAATTACCTCAAAATTTCATCAAACGGAGATGGAAAATCACGTGACCCTTTGGAATTGTCTTTTCTAATCACAAGTCCAGTTTCAAACGATTCCAAAAAATGTAACTATTCAATCGCATTTCTCGACCACCTTTGGACATTTTTTTGAAAATTTGGGCGTCAAAAAATACCCTTTCACGTGCGTAGACTGAAAATTGCGCACGAATACCAGAAAACACGACTTATGACTATAAATGAAAATTCCCGAAACCCTGTATACGATCAAAAATTTTGAATGAAGAATCGCGAAAAATGACTAATTTGTTGCTTTTAGAAAGATGAATTCTATTAAATTTCTTTGTTAATTTTTTTGGGTTGAGATTTCTGATTTCAGGTAAAAACATGGAGGAAACGATTATTCAAAGTGGAAAACTCTGCTTAGATCGGCTCGTTGAACTTGTACGATACTTTGAACCCATCGTTTATAACATTCGAACGATTCGTATAAGGTGTTTTAAACCTATTTTTCGTGACGTGATCGATGATCGTCAGGGTGATAAAATTATATTGGCGGATCGACGAAACGGGCATTTATCAAATGTCATATTCGGATGGTAAAATCGAACGAACAGAACGCTTCTCGGTTTTCGTACTCGTATATTAAAGGCTCCCTAAACGCAGGCAATTTTCACGAGCAGCAGGGGTCAAAAAGACGAATAAAGAAGAATTTTTGATATGTACGTATGAGGGGGAAAAATGACGTTTATAATACGCTACCTCTACATACGTATATACGAGAGTACGTCTACGTATAGTTCTAGCTACGTGCAAAAAAAAAAAAAAGAGGGTAAAGTTGAAGGTGACGGGGTGGAAGAGAATCGCAGAGATGAAAAGTATACGTCGGTTACGAAGAAAAGGCATTTTTCACTTGTCAGTTATACGCTGCTGCAGAAAGTAAAGCGTTACTATTCGCCAGATACCATTTTTCATTGAGCTTTTTTTCGTCCCATTCGCGTTTTTGTATACTTATATCTTTTTTTTAGCGCTCTTGTTTGCGTACATATAAATGTATATGTTATTAAACGAAGCTGGAGCACGTGTGGTTAACAGCGAAATAACTACATACAGGATCACACGTATTTATCGATATATTTTTTTCCCTCATCCACGAAGTGCTAAAAAATTGTGCGAGGTTATGAAAATTTTTTTTTTTTTGTTTTTTTGGTGTTTTTTTTTCTACGCTACCGCCTCGTTCGACTTCATAAAGAACAGCTCGTAATTGCTTTTTTCTTTCGATTTAAAAAAAGCTTCCGCGGTTAGTCGAAATTAAAAAGTTTCCATCTGATAATGGAGCGACGGAGAGTTTTGTAAACGGATGTTTATTTTTCGTTACTAGCGGTCAGTTGATTTCCTTCGAGGGTTGCTCAAAGTGTTAAGAATTATGTGTATAGTATCGAGTACGAGTGAAACGCATATACCCTCGATGCCTGCTGCCTGCTGTTTTGGCGCTCTGTAGTGTGTACGTGCACTGTAAATGTAATGGTAACCCGAGTAATTACTTATTTAATTCGGTGTATCACGATCGGCCTGACGTTTATTGCCGATTAAATGGCGTTGGCGTGCTCGTTCAACGATGTTGCATTCGCCTCCTAGGTTGTGATGGCAAATTAAAAAATAAATGGGCTTATTTGATGGCCCATTGATACGAGCGGCGAAGAAAAATAACACGTGTTTGGGTTGTTGATCGCATCGGTTGGTAACACTGTTTTTGAATGAGAGAATCGCCGAATGAGGAAGGGAAGCTGAAGCGGTTGTTCAGGTATTTTACCTATTTTTAAAGCTAAAATTAGTCGTTATTTGTTGAAGTGGAATTCGATCAAAATTCATCCAAATTCGAGAATTTTTTTCATCGTGGAAAAATGTTTGAAAAATACTTTCTCATTGGAGGAATGTTTTTTGAAAAAAATGTTGCCCTAGCTTCTTTTAGAATTTAAAAACTCGTCAAACATCATCAAAGAGAAATAAAATTCGGCTAAGTTACAAGTATCGTCGTCGTCGTCGTTTCCTTATAAGCGGTAGGCCTGTTAGCCTGTCTGCTGCGATGTGGAACCTATTGAGGATGAGCCTGAGGTATCAGTGAGTTTCCTCCTTGGCCTCCTTCTGCTTCTCTTCCCTATTGGTGTATATTAAAGGACCTGTTTTGGTAATCTTGTTTCCTCCATCCTTTTGACATGATTTCTCCAATCTTTCCTATACTGTTTCATCTTCTTCATGACTGGCTTCACCCCGAGATCTGCTGTTATTTTCTCAGATGGGACTCTGTCTCTGAGAGTCAACCCTACCATTCTCCTCATGAACTTCATCTCCGCTGCCGTTATTCTTCTTTTATCAGATTTCTTCAGTGCCCATACCTCGCTTCCATAAGTCATCATTGGTATTGCTAGGGTATTGTACACCTTCAATCTTGTTTCTTTTCGCACCTTACTGCTTCTCAGGGTCCTATTTATCAGTCCTGTGACTCTCAGGAACTTTGAAATCTTTCCACCAACATCTACTTCTCCCTGGTATGATATCGTGTTTCCCAGGTATTTGAAATTAGTGACCCGTTCACAATGATTTTTCCATTCATTACAATCTTGCTTCTTACTGGTTCCTTTCCTTTGAAGACCATTGTTTTTGTTTTCTCTGATGATATTCTCATATCATACTTTTCCAATGTCTTTGTTAGATTGCACATTGATCTCTGTAGGTCATCTTCTGTTTCGGCTAGTACTGATTGATCATCTGCGAATAGTACTGTTGATATTTCCTGCCTTCTGTCTGTCTTGATTCCTTTTGGCTTCATTTTCTGCCACTGTTTTACCATGTGATCCATATACATGTTGAATAAAACACAAGACGGTGGGCATCCCTGGTGAACTCCTCTGTTTATTTCTGCTTGTTCTGCGAGTTTATTTCCAATTCGTACTCTTATTCTAGTGTTCTTATATATGCTGTTTATTACCTTTTGCATTTTACGAGGGTGGTTCAAATATAACCCGAAATTTTTTCATAAAAAATTTTGCTTTCCACCTACAGAGCTACAATTTTGTACAGTTATTCTTGGTAGTCTCTCTCATATGGTGTGTGCATTTGCCACCTCTTTGGGAGCTTTATAATTTTTTTTTTTGCAAAAAGTTCGCGGCGTTTCAAGTGGCCATTTGCGCAAAAATGATTTTTCTCAATTATTGCCTTTGAAGTAATGTTTACTCAGTGCCTCTATCGATGGTCCAATTTAATAATTATCAACAAGGTGTCGAATCTAGACTATAAGGAAGGTGTTCTGGTGTTTCTCATCCCAATTCGTTCAATTTTTCAGTCATAAGCCGAGCTGTATGCGCCCTGGCACTGTTTTGCAGCAATTTCACACAAAGAATCGTGATTTTTCGTCGTTTTGATCAGTATGGGAGGATTTTATTGTGCTTCTTAGATGGCTACTATGTTACAGTGAGTTCACAGTTGGTTTTTAAGGCAGAAAATCACATGAGATTACCCCCTTATGTCCCAACACACTGTATACACCACCTTCCCAGCTGACACCCTGACCATTGCTTCAATTGGCGCTCCCTTCATCGTCACTTTTCCGCTATTTCCAAAAATGGAACACCATTCATACGCTTGGTACTCATAAAGGCACTCATCCACGAACTATTCGAGTATTTTTTGATAACTTTCCGCGGATTTTACATGTTTTTTGACCAAAAAACAAAACATGATGCGTTGCGCAAGGGACACTAGAACTTCATTCTTGAAAATGGCTAAAAAATACACTAAAAAGTAAGGCTTTGCGGTTCCAGCTGTTCTTTACATTTCATAACACTCCAGTCTATCATCCAGTGCAGCAACTTTTTCCAAACTCAATTTCTCAGATGTCTGTGGGAAACTTCCGGGTTATATTTGAACCACCCTCGTATATATCATCTCTTCATCTTTTAGGACTTCAAACAGTTTTTTTCTATCGACCCTATCATATGCTTTTTCCAGGTCTATAAAGCACATGCGTGTTTCTAGGTTGTATTCGATCCTTTTTTCCATCAGTAGTTTTACTGTATAACTTGCATCAGTGCATGATCTTCCTTTTCTAAATCAGTTTTGACTTTCTGATAACTTTTCTTCTGCATGATCTGCCAGTCGTTTTGCCAGTATTTTCGCATATATCTTGTAGCAGGTGTTGAGTAGACTTATTCCTCGGTAGTTCTTCAGGTTTGACATATCGCCTTTCTTGAACAGTGGTATTACAATTGCTGTTTTGAATTTTTCAGGTACTTTTTCTTCTTGGTACATCATACTTAGGAATTCCAGCAGTCTTCTTTTAAATTCACCACTTGCGTATTTGTACAATTCTGTTGGTATGCCATCTTCTCCTAGACCTTTTGCATTGTTTGCTGTTTTCAAAGCTTCTTGTAACTCTTTAAATGAAATTCTGTCTTCTATATCTCCAATTTCATCTTCTATCTTTTATCTTGTGCATTTTCATCACTCCAGAGTTCTTCAAAATATTCCTTTGCATCATTGATTTTAATTTTTGGCAAACCCACTTGTGTCAATTCTCCTTATAATCTTATACACCTTTAGTCATAAGTCAAAACTTGTATGTGTCATGCTCTAGGAATGTGATGAAATTTTCCCTGCTCTCTCACTGTAATTTCCTAGACTTTCTCTTGACTTTTGCAGACTGCTTTCAATATTCTTCACCATCAACTTCACTTTTTGAGCTCATGAATTTTCTAAATGCCTGTCTTTTCTGTTGTATGAGTTCTTGGATTTTGTTGTCCCAATTCTATATTTGCTTGGCCCCAATTCTGCATGGAACCATTCCTAAGCTTTCTTTTGCTGCTTTTGCCACAATGGATTTGATATTTTTTCATTCTTCCTCTATGTCCTGACTTTTTGGTATCTCTTCACTTATGATGTTCATCCATCTTTGGTACAGCCATTGGTTGGTTGGGTCATCCAGGGCTCTTGTGTTGATCTTCTTTTCATTTTTCCTGGCTGGTATTCTTATTGTTTCCATTCTCATTACTCCTTGAACAAAATTATGGTCAGTGCCTATTTCTAGACCCCTATATGTTCTTACATCCAAGAATTTCTTTGCGACGTTTTTGTTGGCTATAAAATGGTCGATCATTGAGCTTTGTCCTGTTGTATTGCTCCATGTCATCTTGTCATCTTTTTTTGTGTTGATAGAATGTATTCATGATTCTTAGTCCATTGAAAGTGCAAAAATCTATCAGTCTCTTCCCATTTGTATTCATTCCTTCTGTTCCATACATACCAGTTACTGTCTTTACACGCTTATCTCCTACCTGAGTATTCAAGTCTCCTGCTATTATCAATTTATCCTCTGGGTTTACTGCTTGTACTGCCCTTTGTAGTTGCTCGTAGAACTCTTCGCTTTGTTCCTCTCTTCCCTCTTCTGGGGCATATACTCCGAATATTGTAAAAGTCTTTTTTCAATCTCATCCTTGCTTATACAATTCTTTCATGCCATATGTTGTATGAGTCGACGTTTTTGCGGTGCATGTTTATTATGTATTTATGTAACATCACTCCACCTGCAGCGCTGGTTTTCTTGTCGACTCCGTTGTAGATAGCAATGTAATTTCCAGATTTGATTATTCCACTTCCTTTCTTCTTCGTTTCAAACAAATAATAATTCTTCAAAGGGGGAAAATTTTTGTATTATTTAAGAATTTTCGGAACACACCAACCTTTCATCCAATTTCAGAGCTAAAAAAGTTGACTCCGTTGTACAAAAATGTTCAAAAATGGAAGAAATACAGATTTTTAAAATTGTGTTGCATTAACTCCCCCCACCCCGCGCCCGGTTCCCTCCTCCTCACTTGTACCATTTATGGAGGTATTAACTCTAATTTTCAAACTAGAAAATCTGTATTGAGGCACATGACCTCCTCCTCAAATAGATCTCCATAAGAACTAAATTGTTTTCTGATACGCACCTCAACCAAATTCTCAGGTTCCAGGATTAAAAACAGACTTCTCTCAAATTTCCAGACATCGAGCACTAGGCACGAGGAAATTCTGAAATTTTGTAACAAAAATTTTCAAAATTCTCCGACATATGCCACTTTTCCACATCATGATCACGTACACTTGTACACAGAATCCTGAATTTCTTATCCTTATGCAATATGCATATCAGGCAACATTACAACAACAGAAAAAAATCAACATCCTATACCCGGTAGTCTAGTGTAGTGGTCGCAGCACTTCATAATACATAGGCATGCGGCGGCATTCTTTCACGTTAATTCTCTCGATAAACACACAACCCAAAGAGCATCGCTAAGCCCCTTGTAACTCATGCCAACAAGATATATTGTACGTAATCCGACAAACGGAATATTAACAACCGGAAAATGCTCTAAAAAGGATACATCGTATACAAAAACCAGAAAACAACAGACGAATATAAACGGATTAAACGAACCGGCAACTACACAACTGTAAAGCCTATCAACGAGCAAGCAAAAGCACCGCCGCCGTTGAATTGTCTTCGCATTTATACATACCTAACGAAATTTATACATACTAAGTTAACGTTATGTATACGCTAATAGCATTATCATGGTTTCCATTTCCACCCATCAGGTAGATGGATTTTATAAGAAACCCCTCTGAATCAATAATGAAGCTGCGACGACGTCGAATCATTATTCGAAAATGTATCGTAAGAGTAAAATAAGAAAAAAAAAAAACTCACCAGTGGATGATTCTTTAATAATTCGTGATGGGTATCGCTGGCACTGGTTGATCGTTTGTGAACATGAGCGTGTTCAAATAAGTAAAATCCTTTCAAGCTTCCAATCTGTGAACAAACAAATAGGTAAAAAATTACTAATAAGTTTTGGGAAATTTTTGACCCTCGTCGCGGAATAAGTACCTACAACAAAAGGAAAAGTCATCCTTTTGAAAAAGAAAACAACAAGCTTCTAAGACAACGTGAATTTCCATCAAGTTTCGCGAACGTTCTTTTCGTAGTACTCGTATATATATAAAAGAAGAAAGAAACAAAAAAATACAGCGACGTATATATAGTCTAATGGGAGAATGTTTTAAAAAAGTAAATAAAGTGAATTTCTTTCAGTCGTGTACCTTGTACTATACGAAAATTCGGTTTTTCCTGCAGGCTGCTTTTTTTTTTCAAAAGCCATTTGGTAATTGGAACTCGTTAAATGTTCGCTAACGTGAGCTGTACCGACCGATATCGCATCAAAGTGATTCCAAGATAGCGAGCCAAGTTACACGAGGCAGAAAATTCAATTATTTAATCACCATCGATGGTTATTCGAACCGAGGTAAAATCAATTTGCAACTTTTTTAATTCCAACCATGCAACGTAGGGTAATTTTTTCGCAAATGTGTTTTGTGACTTTCTTCCACACGCCAAAGTGTGAGAAATTTTCAGATATGAGGTTCATTTCAGCGTAAGAGCTCTCCTGGTAATTTCAAACTTCGATTTTAAGAAAACCAAATTTGTCAAAAAACAGACTACATAATAATTTTTGCTCAAAAATCGAAAAATTAGTATTTGGAAAGCTGAAATTCGGGTTATGGGGGTTTCAAATGAATCCTACCCAAAAATTATGAATTCTTTTTTGACAAATTCGGTTTTCTTTTTTACTCAATTCTCATTTCAAGCAGAGGCATGCCGAAAGAAGCCCCCCCCCCCTCCAAACGGAAAAATTTTGCCGAAAAGTTGGGACTTTTGGAGGGAAATAGGGTGAGTTGGAAAAACTTGGGAAATTTGGGAAAAGTTGAAAAAAATTGTGTCTTGAATTATAAATTTTAAAAACTTATCGCCCTCGCTTCGCTCGAACTAAATCCTTTTCATTTTTCTTTCTCCGACCATCAAAGTTGGAGAGTAGAAATATTGACTTCTCACATCGAAAATAATGTTGTTTTTCTTGAAATCCCCCCCCCCCCACCAAAAAAAGATTCTCCAAAGCATTCCAGTTAAAACTTCCAAAAGGTCCCAACTTCTGCTAAAGCATTAAAATGTATGCTATTTTTTGCTGAAAATTTGGATACAATAATTTCTAATCATTGTCAAAATTGGTTGCTTTTGAAAATACATATAATTTTTTTAGAGCGGGCGGGGGGGGGGGTGTTAAAATTATGTCTTGAGAAAATTTCCGAAAGCTTCTATGACCAAAGTTGGAGGATTGAAAAATTGACTTCTCTCATCGAAAAAAATGTTGTTTTACTTTTGAAAAATCAAATATTAATTTTAGAAGTTTTTGCTCTCGCTTCACTCGGGCAGATTTCAATTCAAAAATTATTTTCAAGAATGAAAAATTCAGTCCAAGAGTTCAAGAAACATAACCAAACTAATACCCACACCCACAGAGCTAAACAGAAAATCAACAAATTGTAATAAAAAAATTTTTGAGCACTTTACAAGAATTTTGAGCAAAAAAATTGCAAAATAACAGAAAAAAAGTGTGAAATTGAATTCAAAAAGAACAATTCAACTTTGATTTACTCGAAATTAGAGAGCTCAAATCCCAGATTTCGATACTCACCTAATATCTCAAGTTTTGGAACTTTGAAAATTGAGCTATTATTTTGCAGGGGGGGGGGGGTTAATTTCAGGTCAGGGGTGAATTCTTCAAATACAAATCTTTTACGAACAAATTGAGTCACTTTTTTTGAAACATTTGTATAACAATTGATTTGTTTACAATCGAATCGAATCATTTACGAAGTACGAACGATTGGTGATAAAATAAATTGATTGATTTCTTGGTGAATCATTCGCAAACGCAAACGGATCAATTAACTTAAGATTGATTCTTTGTTTTTTTTTGGTAAAACTATTGTATAGGAATTGATCTGTTTTCAAGCGAAGTGAATCGAGTTGAATCGAATCATTCACAACTGATTGGCGATTGAACAAATTGATTAATTTCTAGGTGAATCGCTCCAGACCAAATTGATCAATAGGTTGGTGAATCATTCGCGAACGAATTGAATAATTTCTAGTGAACCATTCGCGAACGAATTGATTCGTATCAGTGACTTGTTCGCGAACGATTCAATTATACGAATCATTCGTTCGCGAACGAATCGATTCATTCACTAAATTTTTGGTGAATCGTTTACGAACAAATTGAATCATATTTGGTGAATCGTTCGCGAACGAATTGAATAATTTTTGTTGAATCGTTCGCGAATGAATTGAATAATTGTTGGTGAACCATTCGCGAACGAATTGATTTGTATCAGTGACTTGTTCGCGAACGAATCGATTAATTTACTCGATTTTTGGTGAATCGTTCACGAACGAATGGTGAACCATTCGCGAACGAATTGGTTCGTTTCAGTGACTTGTTCACGAACGATTCAATTATACGAATCAGTTCGTTCCCGAACGAATTGATTCATTCACTCAATTTTTGGGGAATCGTTTACGAACGAATTGAATAATTTCTGGTGAACCATTCGCGAACGAATTGGTTTGTATCAGTGACTCGTTCGCGAACGAATTGATTCGTATCAGTGACTTGTCCACGAACGATTCAATTATACGAATCAGTTCGTTCGCGAACGAATCGATTCATTCACTCAATTTTTGGGGAATCGTTTACGAACAAATTGAATAATATTTGGTGAATCGTTCGCGAACGAATTGAATAATTTTTGTTGAATCGTTCGCGAACGAATTGAATAATTTTTGGTGAACCATTCGCGAACGGATTGATTTGTATCAGTGACTCGTTCGCGAACGAATCGATTCATTTACTCAATTTTTGGCGAATCCTTCACGAGCGAATTGAGTACTATCAATTTGAAAGTTTTTGTTGTGCGTTTGAATTTTTTTATTTTTCAACTACCTTTTTGACTAAATTCACTACTTTTTCACTTACTTTCACTAAGTACCTGTTAAATACCTATTGAAATTTTGAAAACACCGGAAAATATTACATTTTGTTCGTTCATGAACGATTGGTGATTGAACAAATCGATTGAATTCTATGTGAATCATTCGCGAACGGAATAATTAGTTTTTAGAGAATCGTCATTCACTTGATTTTTGGTGAATCATTCATGCCCGAATTGAATAATTTTAGGTGAATCATTCGCGAACGAATTGGATAATTTTCGGTCAATAATTCACGAACGAATTGATTCGAATAAGTGATTCGTTCGCGGACGAATCGATTCATTTGATAGATTTTGTTTTTGGTGAGTCATTCACGAACGAATTGAATCATTTTTCTAGTATTTGATTCATGTAATTAGTTTTTGGTGAATCATTCACGAACGCGAACGAATTGATTCGAATAAATGAATCGTTCGCGAACGAATCAATTCATTTAATAAGTTTTTGGTGAGTCATTCACGAACGAATTGAATCATTTTTTTAGTAAACCATTCTCGAACGAATCGATTCATTTAATTAGTTGTTGATGAATCATTTATGAACGACATGAATAATTTTAGGTAAATCATTCGCGAACGAATTGATTTGAATAAGCGGCTCGTTTGCGAACGAATCGTTTCGTTCGATTAATTTTTGGTGAATCATTCGTGAACGAATTGAATAATTTTTAGTGAATCATTCGCGAACGATTCGGTTGATCTTGACAATCTCAGGGTACTTGTGATTTTTTAGAATTTTAACCAATTTATTCGGATTAAAAAAATTGTATTTGTACTAAAACTAATGAAAAAATGTTTCAATTAAAGCACACCATGAAATTTGAATCACTTAGTTGCTCAGGAAATAGATTTCATTTCGAGTGGCATGTCTAACCTCCCCTCTCACCTCACCAAACACAAAAATTCATCAATTCTCTGCAATAGATTTTCTTTTATCGAAGACCTCTAAATAAACACCGGACAAGGTGGCATGTCTTTCTACTGCACATACCTGCCCCTATCGATGGCTAAAAAAAGATACGCTACACTGAAATCACGCTAGTAAAAGAAAAATATACCTATATTCGAAAAATTCCAACATTTTTTAAATATTTTATCAACATGTACCCTTATTTCGGAGGCTTTATAAGCGTGCGAAAAGCTCGCAGCGGAAATTGAATACGTCTGCGACATGTCGATGAGACGTTTTCAGCCCTCTAGTGATTTTTCTACATAGCAATTTTCGTCGAAAGACAGGTATTATTCAGTCTAAAGGCAGAATGTACGAAAAAAACAAAAAAAAATACACACCCAGCAACTGGTATATGCAAAGGCAAGGGTAGGAGGAGTTCAAATGGGTAAAATGCGGAAGAAAAATGGTATTGTTGCGAATGTACGTAAGTGGAGGAGTTTTTCTTTATAAAAGCGTAGCAGACGACGACGTGAAGTATAAGATTGTGGATTTCTCTCTTTGTAGGTATACCTAAGCTACGGTTTTGAATTACCCTTAACCGTTTTAGCGGAGAGAACTCGGCAAGACCATAACAGGTAATATAAGTAAGAAAAATGAAAAATGATATACCTTATACAAACATCAAAGAACGAGTAAATTTTTATTAAGCTGGAATTCGGTTTTACAATAAAAGATTTCGTTATTGTTATTGTTCCCGCAGGTATTTTTTAAGTCGACATTTATTCAGCGGTGTTTCCTCCTCCTCCTCCTTCTCTGCTAGTTCTTTCAGGGAAAAAACCCCTTCATATCGTGATTTTTTTTCCCTTCGTGATGCGGAAGTTTTTCTTCTCTTGTTGCAAGATGTGAGGAGGAATCGTATATACACGAGTACGTAAATACTGCTTGGAAATGGGAAATTTTTATCTTTCAAAAATATACTCGTTAAACTAGCGGCAAATGTCTTTATGAAGTATCTGAGGGTAATTTTCATGTTCGAAGAGTATTTCTGTTCGGTTGTGCTTTTTTTTCCGCCAGCGAGTAGGTATTTAAAAAATATATATTACGAACGTGCAAAAAAATCGTTACGAGAATTTTAAATAGAAAAGTGGCGTATTTTTGCGAGTGTTTGCGTTTATTTCTCTCTCTGTGTTTTCTGCTGTACGAGTATATACGAGTAGTATTCGGCGTTCAACATTGGTTTGGCCAAATGGAGATAAAACGAAATTGAAATTTCAATTCGGTTCCCGCTGCTGCCGGAGTAAAGATTAAATGCAGATTCACCCGCAGTTTGGGTCAAGTTTGTAGAAACGGTTCTCTATTTACATTTCCTTTTTGCCGAATTTCTCGTCTCTCTGGCTTTTTATCTCGCGAGCGATGTGTACATTGAATATCTTTATAATCTTTGCTCTTCTGAAAATGTTTCTGCGCTTTTGTTTTGTATCTATAAATGTACGTATGCGATGGTTTTGCAAACGCTGCCCCTGCCCTTTGCCCCTGCCCCGAGATGCTTTAGGCTGTGTATTCGTGGCGCAATTTGATTACAGACTCGACGTACATAGAGAGTTGCCTATACGTATAATGATGGCAAATTTTACATTTTATTCGTCCTGTAGTCTCTCATGTATTTCTCGATTTTCGCATTTCGTGCCATAAAATGACCACCGAGCCGTCTCCGAGCGCGTTTTATTAGAAATTTGATGCGAGTATTATCGCAAGCAATTTCACACTGACTTAGATATAGGCATACCACACCATACCCCGATGCGGTAGCTACAGAGGGTGAAGAGAATCTGTGCCACAGGGAAATAATATAGTACCTATTTATATAGACTATCTTGACTCGACTTGACTCAACGTATAGGGCTGTAGTTGTATGTATTTTGCTGTTTTATCTAAATTAATTTCTATATACGTTTTCAAGGTTCGTATGTATGGTTTAGTTTTCAGTAAAATAATCAGCTGAATGTTTCATTACAACTATAACTTTTTGGCCGAAAAGGTAACCTGTGCTTTTCTTCATGGATGAAAAAATTTAATCTCGACGAAATTTCTGTTCAAAATAAGGGATTTCGAGATGGAAATTTCCACCCAGAACGACACTTGACTACGTTGTAGCAGAGAAGTTGACGAATGCGTGTTTAAATTGCTGAAGAAAAATCTTCGGTAGCTCCTATAAGATGGAATCCTCGACTCGAGCTTCTTTGAAAGTGACGTTGACCTCGAATGCTATTTTCCAATCTGTTTTACTTTTATTTGCCTCGAATGAGCACTCATCATTTGCAAAGAATATTCCCACGTAGCAGAGAACAAGAGGTCTATTTTTAGCAAATTGGAGGGGCCAATGAGGCGTTGAAGGAGTTGATTCGAATAAATGAGTTGATATTCGTGTTCAGAGCTCTTGAAATTGTAGTCACACGATATTTGGCATTTTTTTTTTTTTACATTTTGACCAAAAAGGGCGTCTAAATTTTTACAAAATGCTCAAACAGCATTCTGTCGATGTATTCAAATTTCTTGTAAAATTATAGTTCATTGAAACAGGTCGCTTGAAAACTTTTTGATAAACGCCATAAAAATAGAATATTTTTGAGCACGCACCATGAGCAAGTTTCATTCTGATCAGCGAAAATCACTTTTGATCCTCCATTGGTTACATTTGGAGCAAATACATCAGCACAGAGATAAGGTCAATGGGAAGGGAAGTGCTTGAAATCCCCACGAGGTCATTTTGTAGTTCATATACAACTTTCGTGCAGCCTTTTTCAACTCAACTTTCGCCAAGGGAATCGCATAAAATGATCACCCATGGCTTCTTTGGCGTGGACAATTTTTCATTTACTCGTAACAAAAATAATATGTCTTCATTGTCCAAACTAACGTTCAATAGAAAAACTTGAGAGTAAAAAAATCTCACGAAATACGTAATTGAAACCAAACTCAAAGCTTCATTTTGAGGCTAATTAACCCGCACCTTTCGCACACAAAAGAAAACAACTTGATCTTTTTAAAAACTCATCACATTAATCGTCTCACTCACACATATATAAGTAAGCTTTCATGTTGAAAATCATCTTTCAAAAAAAAACCCACCGTAGACCAAAGTCATTTAAAAAAAAAAAATGCGAAATGAACGTTTCGAGAAAATAAAGACGAGAAAAAAAACTCGACTATGGAACGCGAACTAGAAAGGCGTAACATGCGTTTATGTATTTCAAAGGCTGTGCTACAACGATGTTGAATGTTGAATAACATTAACACGAGCTATTTTACGCTATAAAAAAGATTTTTTACGCCGGTGAAAAACATTCCTTAATAACAACGCGTTTAATTATTTCGCAAAAAATTAATTCTGTTTGAACAATTCTCGAACCTTAATTTAGTTACATAATTCGGCTCAGCTCAGCTCACAGCTCACAGCTCAGTTCTGCAAGAGGAAATTTTAAAATATAAGCAACGTAATATAAGATGCGTCCGTGTTAAACGAATCGTGCAATAAAAAATTAGAAATTATAAGATGCAGAATTGTATACGTATAATAAAATATGTAGTACGTATTATACGAGCAACGAGTATAATAATAATATTCTACCAACGAGAAAATTTTCAAAGCACAATCTTCGTTGAGCAGTTCAATTTTGTGCGGTTTCATGATCCATAAATAATATTGGCCGATGAAATATCAACACTCGACAGGAGAAGCATAATGCTGATTCAACAATAACTACGTCTTATATTTCGAAATTATAACGAACAGTGATACGACGAATAGATTACTTTCTATACGAAAGCTGATGCCCTTTTCGAACGAAATAATGATTAGATGGTCAAAAATAATACACAGTACACAATGAAAATCAAGTTTACTACAGTTTACGTTAGTTAATGTTAAAAGAACGAGTATTTGCACTAGAGATGTTCGTAATTCTTCGTACGAATCAGTATTTGAGAAAAATTACATCGGAAATTTTTTTTAGTTCATTTTAGAGCGAAGCCAGTTGCAAAAATGTCATTTTTAATTTTCCATGAATTAGATTTTTCAGAACTTGTAGGACCTTTCACGCTTCTAACTCAAAATCACAGGTGTAACATAGTGCTGTGGTGAGGGGGGGGGGTGGTGATATTTTTCTAATTTCATACTTCATGGACTCCCCCTACTCCAGTATTTTTTATACTAATTAGCCAGACGTGGTTCGAACAAATTTCAAATTCTTAAACAATTTTATTTTATTTTTCATTTTTTTTAGACTTCAGGCCTTTGAAAATTAAATTCAAAAAAAGAACAGAATATTTTCGATTTTGACCGAACAAAGCGAGGGCGAAAGTTTAAGAAAATTTACAATTTGTAGGACACTAAAAAATTATTGAAAAACCTAAATCAGCAACCTCAAAAACCTCAGATTTTTCATACTCAGGTTCCAAAATTTTTGAAAATTTGAAAATTATCCCCCCCCACTCCCCTTTAGACACTAAATTTGGGGTCGGGATTAAAAATCAATTGAAAAAAAATGGAAATGAGCGTGTCACAATTTTTGAACTTTTAAAAAATTGAACGCTTGCACCTCCTCCAGTGGCTTAAAATTTTCTATGCCAATTGGGAGACTTCTATTGTGATCACATGAGTTGTTTCTGGAGGTTTTTGAGCCATCCTGCTCATGAAATTATGCTCCTTCGGATTACACGTACAGTAGACTCCAATCACTCAAAAGGTCCTTAAATTTTTTCTGATGCATTAGGATCTGATTTGACAAAAAATCTATCCATTCTTTGGGCAGATGAAGAGGAATTAAAATTTATCGTCGTATTACTCAACTTTGGAAATTAATTGCCGGAGACTGCGCAAAAACATAGAGAAAATCTGTTCGCAGCATGCCAAAGGCAATTGAGAGAAATCTCAGAAATATTCGCCAAAAATTTCAAAAGTTCAAAGTTGAGTTTTTTTTGAAAGCTCAATTTTTAAAAGCTAGTTTTTCAGAGCAATAATTTAAAATTTCAAAAAAATCCAAATATACATTTTCATGTTACATATTTACAAATTGGATGAATTTTTCGCGATGCGACTCACAAAATCTGAGGGAAGGGAGGGGGGAGGGGTAGAGGAGCCCCAAAATTTTAGTCAAAACGTAAAAAAATGTCAAATGTGTGACATATCGTATCGCATGTTTCCGAGACCGTGGAATACAAAAAAATATCGAATTATTTTTTTGATTTGGGCCCTTCAACGCCCCCTTTGCCCCGTGTTCAATTTTTTGAAATTTGAAAAAATCGTGTGGCATGTGGTTTATTAGGTTTTTGAGAACGCTGAATACTAATACCAACTTATTTTTTGATCCAACCCCGTCCAATATCTCCAAAAATTCCAACAAAAAAAATTCAAGATTGGAAAAAATGTTTAGTCGATGGCCCACATAAGGATCACTTGCACCCCCCCCCCGCCGATCCTCCGGGACAACTTTTTTCTTAAAGGGGAAGTCCTAACGAAAATTTCTAGCCCTTGTCCCCCCCCCAAAAAGTGGCCCTACTTACAAAATGGGGGCCACTTTGATTGACAGATCAGACGAAATAGCAGATTTTGCGTTCCAACATAGGACCAGCATGAAATTTTTTAAACCTTACAAAGATAGATCGACAGAGCAAGCAAAAATTCATCACCTGTCAAAATTTCAAGTGGTCAAGTGCCTTTTTCGATTTTTGGTGAATTTTCAAAAATCAAATCTTGGACAAATGTAAGAAAAAATCAAAATTTTACCAAATTAACCTAGAAAGCTGAAATTTGAGATATACCCTATTTTCGACCCGCCAAATCGATTGGAAACTGATCCAAATCGTTTTCAGCAGTTCTGGAGCCTCCAGCAGATTTTTGAAACTCGAAATTCTCACAAAATTTCATCAATGGAGTTGAAAAGCCGAAATTGATTCTGCAAACTAATTTAAATATGCAGTGAAGTCGACTGCAGGCAAATTTCAAGTCGTTTTAGAGCCTCCAGCGATTTTTCGAAAATTACTGGAGCCTCCAGTGAATTTTTGATATTCGAAATTTCCCCAAAATTTCATCAAAATGGAGGTGGAAAGCTGAAATGAACTATACACTCCAATTTTAACACCCTCTGAAGACGACTTCAGGTAGATTCAAGTAATTTTGGAGCCTCCAGTGACTTTTTGAAAGGTTTCAAGGCGTTTTCAGGAGAATAGAAATTTTCAAGAAGTAGCTGGAAGCTTCAAAACCACTTGAAACCACCACGCAGTCAACTTCATATTATTGTATTGAAATTAGTTTGCAGGGTAAATTTCGGCTTGGTAACCCCATTTGATGAAATTTTGGAGAAATGTCAAGTTTCAAAAATCTACTGGAGGCTCCAGTAATTTTCAAAAAATCACTGGAGGCTTCAAAACGACTTGAAATTTGTTTGCGGAATTAACTTCGGCTAATCAACTCCATTTGATGAAATTTTGTGGGAATTTCGAGTTTCAAAAGTCTACTGGAGGCTCCAGTAATTTTCAAAAAATCACTGGAGGCTCCACAACGGCTTGAAATTCGTTTGCGGAATTAATTTCGGCTTTTTAACTCCATTTGATGAAATTTTGTGGGAATTTCGAGTTTCAAAAATCTACTGGAGGCTCCAGTAATTTTCAAAAAATCGCTGGAGGCTCCAAAACTACTTTAAATTTACCTGCAGTCGACTTCATAGCTTATTGAAATTAGTTTGCATATTTAATTTCGGCTTTTCAACTCCATTTGATGAAATTTTGTGGAAAATTCGAGTTTCGAAAATCTGCTGGAGGCTCCAGAACTGCTCAAACCGGTTCGAAACAGTTTCCAATCCATTTGGCAGGTCAAAAATAGGGTACATCCCGAATTTCAGATTTTTAGGTTAATTTGGTAAAATGTTGATTTTTTCTCACATTTTGGCCAACATTTGATGTTTGAAAATTCACCAAAAATCGAAAAAATCACTTGAGCACTTGAAATTTTGACAGGTGATGAATTTTTGCTTGCTCTTTCAATCTACCTTTGTACGGTTTAAAAAATTTCATGCTAGTACTATTTTGGATCGCAAAATCTGCGATTTCGGCTGACCTGCCAATCAAAATGGCCGCCATTTTGTAAGTAGGGCCACTTTTTTTTGAGGACAAGGGCTAGAAATGTTCCTTAAGACTCTCCCTTTAAGAAAAAAGTTGTCCTGGAGGATCTTTGGGGGGGGGTGCAAGTGATCCTTATGCGGGCCCACCGACTATTATTTGTAATGTATGAAACGATATGTCACACGATATTGTGATATTTTTGTCATTTATTTCTTCATGTTATGGCCAAAATTTGGGATCTTCTACCCCCCCCCCCTCCCTCATGCTCCATTTCATGGTTTTCTGAATCCTATCACGAAATCTCATGAAAATAAAATTAAATTAAATTTTAAAAAAAATATATGGTCCAAAAACCGGTCAATTTTTCGCAATTTTTCTACATATAGCAAATTCCAGTTCGTACAACTCGTACGTTTTACTGATGAAAAAATTCAATTACCAACATCCGAGCACCGGTATAACTATAAGACGCATCGTAAGACACCAACAGTAATGTAGGAAATGCATCGATGATAATCCTGTTAGTCGAGATTCGTCGACTTTCATTCTACAAAAGTCGATTCCAATTACGAATACGTCAATTCGATTAGGTAGAAATTAATTTTCTCGCCAGTACGAGTACGTTCCACTTACTTACTGGTATTTTCGCTTCGTTCGTCTTCGTCGACTCGTCTAGTACCTACGTCTCGAGTTTCCAACTTTTTCGCGAGTTATTTTTCCTCATCGTCAAAATGAATTCAGTATCAGGACGAAAAGACAAAGAAAATAAGTACAAAAAAAAAAGGATGTACTTAATCAATATAATAAGAACGACACGTAGCTCGACGAAGACAGAGGTGTTGCTATGTAGGTATATGTACTTTAGTTGGCGTTAATTATATACGTTATGTTTCAAGTTAGGAGGTACTCTCCTCGAGCAAAGAGAAAGAAAATGGAGAATTTCGCCATCTAGGTGTAGGTATCTCTGAGAGCGCGTCGCAAGTCGTCGAGGAGCGTTGAACGTAAATTAAATTTAACGCGAATTACCAAGATGATCAATTTGTTTCACCTGCATCATCCATCATTTTAAATTTTGTCATTTTTGCGAGCTCACGAAACGTAACTCGACACTTGTGTAAAATGAATTAACATCTCGGCGCAAAACACAGAATTAAACGTTTAACGGATTACCGCCCACCGTCCCCCAAAGCTCACCCCCCAGCCCCCCGACAGTCTACCAACGTTTACAGTTTCGATGACGTGCTGTATGTTGTGTGCGCTTTTATCAAGTACATACATAAAAACTTTGCTATAGGTGGTAGGTGGAAGAAGAGGATTTTAATTTAAAACGCTTTTCTATGTTTGGTGTATAATGTATGTATACTTTTCATCAAGTTATGTAGTATAGTATACGTCGTATAACAGCGAGATGAACCGTATATACTCGTATATCTAGGTATCTTATAACGCTATACTATACGTGTATTTTATTCAATATCCGCCACATTTTTATCTAACCGAGTTGCCATCACTGATGCCACCGCAGCTCTTACCACTGTATCTATACAGATAGGTGTAGTATGGTATACGCTATACGTAGTGCGGTTAATTCATCGACAATGTTTTAAAAGCGAAGAATAATAATTTTACGTACATTAATCGACAACGACGCTTATGTATACTATAGTACTATGTGGGTGCAGCACCATTTATAAAGCATGGAAACCTATCTAAGTGTACTTTACTCCGGAATACACGTATACCAAGTTGATAATTACATTACAGACGCGCGCGGTATAAAGTTTTAATTATTTTGTTCGTGCTTCTTAATCTAGAACAGGCGGGCAAGAGAGCGAGAGCGGTTTTCCAACATGATGCGATTGGTGTGCGAAATAAAGTTGGTAAAAGTTTCCGCGAAGTGTTTGCGATGGTGGTGCGAAAAAGTAATGTCATTGTAGAGTCGTCATATTACAGAGTATCGTCTTGGAACGAAGCAACACACGTTGGCCGAATTTGCCTTCGAAAATTGATTCTGGATTTTGCCAAGATGAATTCCAATTTCGATTCTTCCTTGTGACGTTCAATTGTACATGTACGTTGCAATAATTTCAAGGAGAGGGGAAAATGGAAGCTAAAAAATTGATCGAAACCTGAAAAGATTCATGTTTCACCCTATTCATACTAATTTGGAAAATCCAAAAATATTTCGTATCGTCTTAACCTCTCACCCCCCCCCCCCCCGGCAGAGAAAAACAAAAATGGCAGTAATTTTCTTTTTTTTTAACCGGTTACAAAAAGTATCTATTGAGCTCAAAAGTTCATCTATAATATTAAAAGAATCGAGAAGAAAAACCTTGAAATAATTCGCCAGCCTCTTCTACAGAACCGATTTCGACGATTTTTTTTTAAGACATTTCGCCATCATCATCAAGTTTCAAAAGCTCGAAGCTTGCAAGTTTATCGAGTGACAAAATATTTTTCAACCTTTTTTAAAACTCATTACCTATAGAAGAAATCGCTGAACCGATTTCGATGAAACTTGGAATCTCACTAGATCAGGCACGATTCCCACAAAGTACTAATACGACCCTGAATTTTCGGTGAATCATTCATGAACGAATTGGACGAATCTTTGAAAGAACCATTCGCCAACGAATCGATCAATTCTTTAATTTATGAGTCAATTCGTTCGCGAATGAATCACAAAAAATGATTCAATTCATTCGTGAATGATTCATCAAAAACTGAGTAGATGAATCGATTCATTAGCGAATAATTCACCAAAAATTGAGCAAATTAATCGATTCGTTCACGAATGATTCACCAAAAATTGAATAAATGAATCGATTCGTTCGCGAATGATTCACTGAATATTATTCAATTCGTTCGCGAATGATTCATAAAAAAATGATTCAATTCGTTCACGAATGATTCATGAAAAATGAATCAATTCGTTCGCGAATGGATCACAAAAAATGATTCAATTCATTCGTGAATGATTCACCAAAAACTGAGTAGATGAATCGATTCATTCGCGAATAATTCACCAGAAATTGAGCACATTAATCAATTCGTTCACGAATGATTCACCAAAAATTGAGTAAATGAATCGATTCGTTCGCGAATGATTCACTGAAAATTATTCAATTCGCTCGCGAATGATTCATCAAAAAATGATTCAATTCGTTCACGAATGATTCATGAAAAATGAATCAATTCGTTCGCGAATGGATCACAAAAAATGATTCAATTCATTCGTGAATGATTCACCAAAAATTAAGCAAATGAATCAATTCGTTCACGAATGATTCACCCAAAATTTATTACATGAATCGATTCGTTCGCGAATGATTCATGAAAAATGAATCAATTCGTTCACGAAAGAATCACAAAAAATGATTCAATTCATTCGTTAATGATTCACAAAAAATTGAGAAAATGAATCGATTCGTTCGCGAATGAGTCACTTATACGAATCAATTCGTTAGCGAATGATTCATAAAAAAATGATTCAATTCGTTCGTGAATGATTCATGAAAAATAAATCAATTCGTTCGCGAAAGAATCACAAAAATGATTCAATTCATTCGTGAATGATTCACAAAAAATTGAGAAAATGAATCGATTCGTTCGCGAATGAGTCACTTGTACGAATCAATTCGTTCGCGAATGATTCACTGAAAATTATTCAATTCGTTCGTGAATGATTCACCAAAAATTGAGTAAATGCTTCGATTCATTCGCGAATGATTCACCAAAAATTGAGTAAATGAATCGATTCGTTCGCGAATGAATCATCAAAATATGATTCATTTCGTTCGCGAATGATTCATGAAAAATGAATCAATTCGTTCGCGAATGATTCATGAAAAATGAATCAATTCGTTCGCGAATGATTCATGAAAAATGAATCAATTCGTTCGCGAATGATTCATGAAAAATGAATCAATTCGTTCGCGAATGATTCACAAAAAATGATTCAATTCGTTCGTGAATGATTCACCAAAAATTGAGTAAATGAATCGATTCATTCACGAATGAGTCACTAAAAATTATTCAATTCGTTCGTGAATGATTCACCAAAAATTGAGTAAATGAATCGATTCATTCGCGAATGAGTCACTAAAAATTATTCAATTCGTTCGTGAATGATTCATGCCAAATTGTGTAAATGAATCGATTCGTTCGCGAACGAGTCACTTATACGAATCAATTCGTCCGCGAATCAGTTTGTTTAATCGTCAATCGTTTGTGAACGATTCGATTCGATATGATTCACTTCGCTTGAAAACACATCAACTCCTGTACAAATGTTTCAAAAAAAGTGAATCAATTCGTTCGTAAAACATATTTATTTAAAGAAAAGTCGATCTTCTAAGTGTTTTTTTTTTTTTCAAATAAATTGAAGAATTTACCTACATTTGAAACACACTAGCAAGTGCTCCATAATTTTTCATTTGGTTTTTCCATGAAACTTTTATAATTGAGGTTTTTTCGGTCGAATTCTGAGATTTTACCAATTTTGTTCGAAATCGTAAAAATGTGATTTAAACGTTTTCTTGAAGAGTAAAATCTCAGAATTTGACCCAAAAAAGTTCAATTATGAAAGTTACGGGAAAAATCAAATGAAAAATTATGTAATTCCAAATTCTAATTTAGCTACCATTCTGAAATTTATATTCAAAATTTTAATTCAACAGCCATTTTAAAAAGTAATTGAAATTCTGAGTGGGCAGCCATTTTGAAAATTATCCATTCAAAATTTTAATTTAACTGCAGCTGTGCTAAAAATGATTCAAGTCTTCATTTCGAGAGCCATTTTTAAAACTACTGAAAATTAAAATTAGGCAGCCATTTTGAAAATAATTTAAAATTTTAATTTGGCAGCCATTTCAAAAATTTTGATTTAGCAGCCATTCTGAAAATTATTAGAAATTTCGATTTGACAGCTATTTTAAAAGTTATTTAAAATTCACATTCGGCAGCCATTTTGAAAATCAATTTAGTTTTCACTTGACAGCCATTTTTAAAGCTGCAATTTAAAAATGTTGATTTGGCAGCCATTTTGAAAATTATTTTGAAATTTTGATCTTTAAAAATTGTAGAAATTCTTTGAAGATTAGATCAAAAATTGCGATAAATATTGACAAAATTTGTCGAAATTAACACCAAAATGGCAAAATCTATCCAAGAAGTCATCACAAATTGAGTCTAAATTCATGCGTAAAAATAGGTAATATTGGAAACTGCACAAAAAAATCAACAAAACATTTCAAAATCAAATCAGCAATTTGTAAATTATCAAAATTAACACGAAACTTGACCATGAAATGATACAAAATTTATGCAAATGATTGAAAATTGAGAAAAATTTGATCCTCACCATATGAAACATTATCCAGTTTAACATAAAAATCAATAAAAATGAAGCAGGAATTCACCAAAATGCTCCCAAAAATTGTACTTTGGTGCTACATTTTGAATAAAAATTAATTCTAGTTTAAATTTTGAAATTTGAATTATTTTCTCAAAATGCAAAACACTCGTACGCTTCTGTGCCCTTTCACCTGTATTAAGAAATTTTTGTATCTCCTGCCAACATCGAACTCTCATAACGTAAACATATTATTGTCAATCTTCTTAATTGGTTATTTTTTCCAACACAATAACTCGAGTAAAACCACCTTGAGATTTGAGATCATGTCAGCAGCGACTCGACAAAGTGAAAAAAAAATGGCAAAAGAAAACATCGTCTCAGACACACCGCTCTTTGATGTTTCTCGGCGACATTCCAATACACAACTCTGTCAGCGAGTAAACCACGACGATGAGACACTGTAGCGAAATTTCCAAGCACCGACGAAGAACGTGGGAATTCACGCTACGCTGCTTCAATATCTAATCCTTACATCTTCAAGTGAAATAATTTCCAAATGACACCAGAAATTTCACTCATCTAATCGATAAAACTGAAATTAAACTTTACTCGAGTTCGAAGTTCAGTTCGCCATACTCTCTCTCTCTGTGTCTCTGTCTGTGTAGAAATAAAAACTTCAACTTGTGCTCGGCAGCCATCAAAAATGTATAGTAAATATTTGCCTCGATTTAATTTACAACCCTGGCCCCCTCCTCTCATCTTATCTTCGTTCATTTCATTAAATTTAATCCGTTAATGTAACTCGATCTGTTATACCAGTACGGAAAATTTTAGACGTTGAAATTTTTGCAAGACGAGCGGTATTTTTCTTGAAGAGGAGCAAAATTCCGTCATAAAATGCCTTCTTATATATGATTAAAATTCAAAGGCCGCCGCCGGCCCGAGAGTTAAAGTTTATATACGATGACACTGAAACGTTTTGTGTGAGGCAGAAGTTGGCTTCGGATACGAGTTCGCCTTCGCCTTTGCCATTTTATAATACGAGTATGCCCGACCGACCAAGCTGACATCGTTCGAGTTGAATTAAACTTATTCGATAAATTTCTCTAATGATTTACCTCGTAAAAAACAAAGAAGAAAAAAAATAGGCTACACTCGCGCTCGCTGTAGCGTCGTAATAATATAAATGCTCGCGTCCAAAAGTTATCTCGTTTTTTATGCGTTTTCCGCGTAAGTACATTTTTCCTATTTCATTGCGAACGATAAAATTCCTATCGAGTTATTTCATATTCTCGCCAAAACAATGTTAAGGATCGAGTTGGACGATGAAAAAGAGAAAAAAAATTCCGAGCTATAAAAATGTTTTTTCGAATCGAACTTTGATAATGAAGCATGATGTATCGCGTTGAATTAACTATAGACTATTAATTAGATCTATAAGTCTGCTTCTAGTACGAGATTAACCGAGTGTATTAGGGCCTATATACTATACGAGTATGGCGAAACTTCAAGATCGAGTCTAAAAATAGAGGAGGCGATATTTCTTCGACACGTATATACGATATTTTTACCAGGCTTCGTTATGTAATAGACGTGGAGTAAATGTTCCAATAAGACATCCGATTCGAACACAATATCATCAATATATACCTATAGCTTATGGTTTGTTCGATATAATCACAACGGAGTCGTTCGTCGTTCGATGGTTTTTTTTTTTTTCCTCCAGCAATAACCATTTCATTATTATATACGCAACAGATACCCTATAGTATTATATACGTGCTGCCGAGGGGAGAACTCTCTGTGTATGGTACATATATATAGGGAGAAAGAGAGCCAAAGTATTACTACAGGGTGGAGTGTAAGGCGTACCATAAATGTTTTCTTATCGTATCAACTTTATGGGAAAATCTCTACCGCCAAATGTGTATTTGAAAAGAAAAATAGACCATTTCCGCCTACTGCGAACAACAAGTATTTTTAAAATTGGAAAACTTCCTAACGTATTTTTGGTTTACTCGATTTGATTAAAAGTTCGAAAACCGAGACCATTAGTTTTTCAATTTTTCAAAATTTCCGGCTTTTAACGAGCATTTTTCCGGCATCTAACTTACAAACGATTTCAACGTTATGGTTCCACTCATTGCCGTTGTTGTTTCTTTGTTATACCTCTCCGCTTCTGTCTTCTGGTTCGGTCTCGTGTGAGTTGGTTCTCTGGCATGGTATTCTATAGCAGGTTAGGTACTCTTGTTGTAACCTTCGTAAATTTAATGAGCTCTTTTTAACTTTTTCTATTTTCGTAACGCCGAATTTCGTGTCAAAAAAAAAGACTTCCTGATACCTTCACCCTTCACCCCCCCCCTTTTTATCGTATTTTTGCGATACGATGTTATTTCGTTCGTGACGTTTGTGGAAATTGTGAATTTATGAAATCAATGTGATATTCGAATACTGCAGAGATCTGTCAGCTGAGGATGGTTTTTGGAAAGTTGGACAAAATATTGTAAAATCGAAATGAAAATTTACCAAAGTAACATTTATTTACCAAGAATTACCCTCGTTGATCCAAAATTTTACCACAATTTACCCAAAATTTGAAATACGGTTTGTGCCCCAGTCGATTAGCGATGGTTTCAAAACGTTATGAAGCCTCCAGCAGATTTCGATATGTCCATTTTCTTCAAAAATAAATCACTGAGAATTTGAATTGCAGCGGTTTTCCGAAAAACGGGGTATTCAAAAATCTAGTCAGAGGTGCCAGAACAGTTTGAAACCATCACCAATCGACTCGAAAGGTCGAAATATTGGAACTAACCAAATTTCAGCTTTCTAGGTCAGTTTGATGATAATTGTTTTTTTTTCATTTTTGGTCCTTTGAATTTTCAAAAAATTACCAAAAATCGAAAATTAAATTTCAGCGCTCCAAATTTTCTCAAAAGTGTATTTTGGGTCCTCTATATGGATTCCCTTCGGTCTGCTTCAAAAATCGATTTTTTAACTACGCAGTGCGCAAGTTGATTTCTACTTGAAGTGAAATTCTGAAAGAATCGGAAATCGCACTAGACTTCAAAATGACTCGAAATCGTGAAATTTGGATTTTGAGCACAAAATAACGTTTATGTTGCTCTCGAACTTGTTGTTTGCGAAATATTCACAATTTCTCACTGAAGCAGCGATCCAAGACACAAATGGACACAAGATTCGGACACGACGACTTCGAATTAGTCTAAAACGACCTTTTACTCGTTTTTTTTTGTTTTTTTGGAAATCAAAAAAAATCTAAAAGATTCTTTTTTTTTTTGGAAATACAACTTTTGGTTCCGAATTGAGTTGAAATTTCGGCCAGAAGGGTTTTATGCCACGACGATTTTCATTTCCGGTGTCAGATTTTCACCACAGCACATCCTTCTCTCATAAATGACTCACTTTTGGTTTCAAAAATGAGCAGAAAAAAATTGTGAAATTTTGAATTTTGAATTACGCTTTTAAACTAATTTCAGATCACTGGGGTCGGAGAGCCTGCAAAAAGATCTATTGCACCCCCCTCCCCCGGCCAATCCTCCGGGACAAGAGGCAAGAATTTATCACCTGTCAAAATTTCAAGTGCTAAAGTGCCTTTTTCGATTTTTGGTGAATTTTTGAAAATCAAATTTAGGCCAGGAATGAGGAAAAAAAATCAAAATTTTACCAAATTGACCAGGAAGGTTGAAACTTGGGATATACCCCATTTTCGATACGCCAAATCGATTGGAAATTGTTTCAAACCGTTTTGAGCAGTTCTGTAGCCTCCAGCAGATTTTTGAAACTCGAAATTCCCACAACATTTCATCAAATGCAGTTGGAAAGCCGAAATTCATTCTGCAAACCAATTTCAATACGCTACGAAGTCAACTGCAGATGGATTTCAAGTCGTTTTGGAGCCTCCGGTTCCTTTTTGAAAATTACTGTAGCCTCCAGTAAATTTTTGAAACTTGAAATTTCCCCAAAATTTCATCAAATGGAAATGGAAAGTCTAAATTTATTCTGCAAACTAATTTCTATACGCTACATAATATGAAGTCAACTACTGGTGGGTTCAGGTCATTTTGGAGCCTCCAGCGACATTTTGAAAATTACAGGAGCCTCCAGTGGATTTTTGAAACTTGAAATTTTTCCAACATTTCATCAAATGGACATGGAAAGTCGAAATTCATTCTGCAAATTAATTTCAAAAGCTATGAAGTTGACTGCTGCTGGTGGATTTCAAGTCCTTTTGGAGCCTCCGGCGACTTTTTGAAAGGTTTATGGCATTTTTTGGAAAATTAAAACTTCCAAAAATAACAGGAAACTTCAAAACCAATTTTGAAACCATCATATAGTCGAATTCATATCGTATTGAAATTGATTTGCGGAGTTTTGGGCTTGCTTTCCATTTGATGAAATGTTGGAAAAATTTCAAGTTTCAAAAATCTGGTGGCGACTCCAGTAATTTTCAAAAAGTCGCTAGAGGCTCCAAAGCGGCTTGAAATTCCCCTGCAGTCGACTTCGTAGCGTATTTAAATTGGTTTGTAGAATGAATTTCGGCTTTCCAACTGCATTTCATAAAATTTTGATTTTTTCCCTGATTTCTGACAAAACTGAAAAAGGCACTTTAGCACTGGAAATTTTGACAGATGATAAATTTTTGACTGATCTTTCAAAAATCTACTGGAGCCTCCAGTAATTTTCAAAAAGTCGCTGGAGGCTCCAAAACAACTTGAAATCCACCTGCAGTCGACTTCGTAGCGTATTGATATTGGTTTACAGAATGAATTTTGGCTTTCCAACTCCGTTTGGTAAAATTTTGAGGAAATTTCAAGTTTCAAAAATCTACTGGAGGCTCCAGTAATTTTCAAAAATCGCTGGAGGCTCCAAAACGACTTGAAATCCGCCTGCAGTCGACTTCGTAGCGTATTGATATTGGTTTACAGAATGAATTTTGGCTTTCAATCTCCATTTGATGAAATTTTGGGAAATTTTCAAGTTTCAGAAATATACTGGAGGCTCCAAAACGACTTGAAATCCACCTGCAGTTGACTTCGTGGCGTATTGAAATTAGTTCGCTGAATGAATTTCGGCTTTCCAACTCCGTTTGATAAAATTTTGAGGAAATTTAAAGTTTCAAAAATCTACTGGAGGCTCCAGTAATTTTCAAAATGTTGCTGGAGGCTCCAAAACGACTTGAAATCCACCTGCAGTTGACTTCGTGGCGTATTGAAATTAGTTCGCTGAATGAATTTCGGCTTTCCAACTCCGTTTGATAAAATTTTGAGGAAATTTAAAGTTTCAAAAATCTACTGGAGGCTCCAGTAATTTTCAAAATGTTGCTGGAGGCTCCAAAACGACTTGAAATCCACCTGCAGTCGACTTCGTAGCGTATTGAAATTGGTTTACAGAATGAATTTTGGCTTTCCAACTCCGTTTGGTAAAATTTTGAGGAAATTTCAAGTTTCAAAAATCTACTGGAGGCTCCAAAACGACTTAAAATCCACCTGAAATTGACTTCGTAACGTATTGAAATTAGTTTGCAGAATGAATTTCGGCTTTCCAACTCTATTTTAATGAAATTTTGAAGAAATTTCAAGTTTCAAAAATCTACTGGAAGCTCCAGTAATTTTCAAAATGTCGCTGGAGGCTCCAAAATGACTTGAAATCCACCTGCAGTCGACTTCGTAGCGTATTGAAATTGGTTTGCAGAATGAATTTCGACCTTCCAATTACGTTTGATTAAATTCTGTCGGAATTTCGAGCTTCAAAAATTTGCTGGAGGCTCCAGAACTGCTCCACACGGTTTGAAACGGTTTCCAATCGATTTAGCAGGTCGAAAGTAAGGTGTATCCCAAATTTCAGCTTTCTTGGTCAATTTGCTAAAATTTTGATTTTTTCCCCATCATTTTTGGCCTACCTATATTTAATTTTCAAAAATTCACCAAAAATCGAAAAAGGCACTTTAGCGCTTGAAATTTTGACAGGTGATAAATTTTTGTACAGTTTAAAAAATTTCGTTCAAGTCCTATGTTGGAACGCCAAATCTGCGATTTCGGCTGACCTGTCAATCAAAATGGCCGCCATTTTGTAAGTAGGCCACTTTTTTTTTTGAGGACAAGGGCTAGAAATGTTCATTGAGACTCTCCCTTTAAGAACAATGTTGTCCCGGAGGATCAACGGGGGAGGGAGGGTTTGCAATAGATCCTTATCCCGGCTCCCCAACTAACAGTCATTCGTGTAAATTTCAAACATTTAATAACTTACGAACAAAAAAATTTCGATTTTTCAATTTTTTTCTTAAAAAAAAAAAAAAAAAAAAACAATTTGTTTTGGGGAAACCACCTGGAAATTGGCTCAAATGCACATTAATTCTCTAAAGAGGTCGAAAATAAGCCACAACTCGATTTTCAGCTGCCCAAATTGATTTCAACCGGTTTAGGTATGGAAAATTTTCGACTTCTTGTTAAAGTGAAAATTTCGAGCTGATTCGTACAGCACTCCGGATATATATTTTGATCATCGATGAGATTCATTTTTGCGCGTAAACATTTTTTTTCTCTAATGCCTCGCTGAAAATCAAACTTTTCGAGCATATTTCTTTATTTTGAAACACAATACTTTCGTCCCGAGCTTCATTATTTTTCAACCACGCTTACAAAAAAATTCGCCATTTCCCACGCAGCAGCAGCTAAAATTGAAGAAATTTTTTTTCAAAAAAAAAAAGGTATTGAAAATGAAACTGAAAAAAACTCGAAATATTTCAAATACCTTGACCTTTTTACCTCGATGCTTTCAGCAATTCCCATCGCTATTAACAGCTTCCCTGTATAAAACACAAACTGCCAACTCAGTCATTCAAATAACCTAACGTAGGTGGTCCGAGAAGCACACAATACACAAGGGGAATTTTTCGTGTGGGTTACTGACTATATTCACTAATGGTTTGGGCAAAATCTGCTTCTCTCATACTCTTAAACATCTATTTGAAATCGTTTAACGATACACTACTACAAGGTGTAGGTAAGCCAAAAACATCGCGTAGGTGAATATTTTTTTTTCTCGCCGCAGTAGACTCTCGTCGCTACGTAAATTGAATCGACGAATAAACACCTTGGCGAAAAATTTCGTTCCACTTTTCAACGTCGTTGGTAAGTACAGCCGACGTCGTTTTCTCGAGGGGTGCTCGAATCGTTAGCGAGAAAGTTATGTAAACAAAGAGTTAAAACTTGTTCATCGCTCGTTAACGTTTAATTAACCAAAATACGCCAGTTTAGCCGCAAAAGCTCATGCAAAAAGTTCCATTCCCAAAGTTAACAGTCTATATCGTCACGATTAATGTATAATTTCCACTACGTTTAAAATATCACAAATATGATACTTGGGTGGCTGGCTGGCTGTAGAAGATCTGCGATGCGGAAGCTAGAAAGAGCAGAGGGAGGAGGGAGGCCAGATAGTTTATTCTTGTCGAGACCTCACGCACAAATCCTCCGCATCTGCATATCTCGGCGTCAAAATACTCATTTTTCGTTTCTCGGTTGGGCCGAGAGCTCGAAAGCTCGCGAAAGCTCGCTGTAACGTAACTTAACACACACGTATCAAGTATTACAAACGTTGTTGTTGTTGTTGCTCCTCGTAAGATAGATACTCGTACATTCGGTAGTAGGTATTTGCTTTTCGAGTTTTGCAGCTTTTCTCGTCGCGTTCGTTTCGTTCGGCCCCCGCACTTTTGATCTTTGGGGTCGCGTTGCGCGCATTTAACTCGGGCTCCGTCTATCGTCTCCCATCGTTTAGGTTTTCGTTAAAACGGAAGACCTCGCCAGAGACAGCCGCAAAAAGGAAAAACGTGTTATTCCGGTTTAGCGGTATAACAACGTGGCTTGCTTACATTACGGACTCTATCACTGTAATTCTCTTTGCCATTGCCAGGCTGCTCCTAGTGCTGCTCGGCTCGCATTCGTCCCTTTTTTGCGACCACCGCTGCGGCTTGTATTAACATGCATAAATACGAATAACACTCTCGGGCCAACTTCTCCTATACGATCTTAATCTGCGTAACAGGACACCATTTTCCACCGCCACATACGCTGCTTTTGCTCATCGTATTCGCAGCAGTACTCTACTCTCTCGTAAAGGTCCCGATTTCCAAACCCTAAACATCGTACATGGCCACCACGTAATCAACAAACCGCCATAAAAACCGCCTTGTTTTTTTCTCCAGCATGTATAGTGCCCTTCGTTGCCCTCTGCTCTTTTTCTTTTTCTTATTTTTTTTTTACATTATCATTATTACCTCCTGCTCTGCGAGCGATGGCGGTACAGCGTATATATTGTACACATTCTACAACAATTCGTCCGATTCGGAAACGTATACTATACGTACAAAGCAAAGGACAAATTTCTTTTTAAATGTACTTTGATTTATTTTTCCTACATATACCGCTAGAGCTGACGGAGGGGGGGAGGTTTCTGCTCAGCTTACACTGCTGTACCCGAAATCGTTGCTACAGCTCTTGTAAATCTCTCCTATTGTCACAATTCGTCGCGTCGTCGACCTTTTTTTATACACTGCCGAGGTCGATGGTTCTATTTTACTCTCTTAAGCTCGTGTGCTGTGAAACGCGAAAACAACCATCATCCGTCTCCAATGACATGCACTTGTATCAGATGACAAATAATGCTGATAGTGCGGAATTTCGAATCTTATAGAATGAGTTTCCTTCCTCCTGTATAGTTACGCTGTTTTGCAGCGGAATGAATCTGTACAGAATCTTTGATTAAGGACATTTCGGATCCTGGATATGTTAGATATTGTTTTATCCTGGATGGACCTCTACAGGATGTTTTGCAGGTTTTCGAAAGTCCTTCGAAAGGTCGGAAGTTTTTTTTCTCGAAGTATGACATCACATTTTCTAAAAGTTTCTGGCAGTTTGAATAATAATTTACCAGAAATTACCATAACTCACCTCAAATTATCAGAAATTTGCAAAAAAATTACCATATTACATTTCAAATTTGCTGGGTAACCAGAAATTTACTGCGAAATTGACAAAAATTGGCTAATTAAATAATACTAAGCAGAAATTACCAGTAATTTACCAGAAATTATCAGTAATTTACCAAAAATTACCAGTAATTTACCAAAAAATTAGCAGAAATTACTAAGAGTTTTCCAAAAATTACCGGGAATTACCAAAAATTTATCAAAAACTACTAGTAATTTACCAGAAATTACCAGTGATGTACCAGAAATTACCAGTAATTTACCAGAAATTACCAGTAGTTTACCAGAAATTACCAGTAATTTACCAGAAATTACCAGAAATTTGCCAGAAATTACCAGTAATTTACCAGAAATTACCAGTAGTTTACCAGAAATTACCAGTAGTTTACCAGAAATTACCAGAAATTTACCAGAAATTACCAGTAATTCACCAGAAATTACCAGAATTGACCAGTAATTTACCAGAAATTACCAGTAGTTTACCAGAAATTACCAGAATTTACCAGTAATTTACCAGAAATTACCAGTAGTTTACCAGAAATTACCAGTAATTTACCAGAAATTACCAGTAATTTACCAGAAATTACCAGAATTTACCAGAAATTACCAGAATTTACCAGAAATTACCAGTAATTTACCAGAAATTACCAGGATATACCAATGAAATTTAACAAAAACTTCCCAGTAAATTATGAGAAAGAGAAATTATCAGTAATTTACCTGTAACTTCTAGTAATTTCCCAAAAATTACCTGTAATTTACTGGAAATTGAAGAAAAAAAATATGCGGTGATCATAGCGATCTCCGCGTATTTGCATCGTTGCTATCGTCCTTCTCTCCTCCCCTCGAACCAGTTCTCGTCATCGTCCAGTATCCTGCCTTATACGCTCGCGCCCTTGCCTCCCTACCTTCCGTTGCCATCATCACGCTCCTTTTCTCGATCTCCTGGTCCTTATGTGTAAGATACGTGGTAGTTAGTTGTTATATTTTCGTCTATGTGTACACTTATACGAATAAACGCTCGTAGCTTTTAGCCTCGGCCTTTTTCTTTCTCGCGCTCGCGACGACGTTTACGAATGCCCAACCTACGTTCGGGCCTATCTACGACTGCGGACACGAATAATCCCGCAACTGGTGACCCCGATAAATTAATCGCGCAAAACGTAGCAGAAAAATCGAACGAACTTGTGACCGAATTAACTGTGCAAATCTTCGACGTAAATTCGAAAACGGTGAACGAAAATTCGGCCGAAAATATCGACAATTCCGTGTGCGACGAAAAACTGAAAAAACCGCTCGAAAAATCCGAAAAAATTACGATGGCACCGCCAAAACCTGTCGTTTCGATCGCATCTTCGCCGTTTTCGCGCAAAGATCCTAGCAGTTGGTTCCGGCAGCTGGAAGCAATTTTCCTGATCAACGAAATCGAAGCAGACGACCTCAGATACGCGTATGTCCAGGCTCATATCGACCCAACGGTGCTAGGTGACGTAAAAGATTTTTTCAAAACGCCTCCAGAGGCAGATAAGTACAAAGCTTTGAAAGATCGTGTTATCGCCGAATATTCTGACTCAACGGAGAAGAATATCCATAAATTACTGAGATGTTTATCGCTGGGCGATAAACGTCCGAGCCAGCTTTTAAAAGAAATGAAAAGCTTGGCAGATGGTAAAATCCAAGATGAGATCCTCCGCCCGCTTTTCGTCGAACAACTCCCTCAGGAAGTCCAATTCGTCCTCGCCAGCTCCGAAGAACGTGTTGAAAAATTAGCTGAGATGGCAGACAAAATGGTTGTGTATACTGTGAATAAACCGAACGCCTTATCGATCAACGCCGTGAAGACTCCGAAACCAACCTTTTCACCTGATACGTCGACAATGCAAGTACATCTGAATTTGTTAACCGAACAAGTAACCAAGCTAACGGCTCTTGTAAGCGATTTATCGATAAAATTAGATAATACTGTTAGCAATAATTATCGTAGATCTCGTAGTCCGAATCAATCAAATGCTCAACGTTATCGTGATTCTTCGTCCCCTAGACCTAGCAATCGTTCTTACTCAGCCACAAGAGTACCACCAGGCATCGCCTTGTGTTACTATCATTACAAATATGGCACAAACGCCCACAAGTGCAAAGCACTCGACGACGGAACGCCATGCTCTAAAGCAGCAAAAAACTAGGCGTTTCTTCAGTTGCGGCGGCACCTGAAGAGCCCAATCTAGGCCGCCTACTCGTTTTTGACAGAAACTCCCGAAATTCCTTTCTGATCGACTCTGGCGCAATTATTTCAGTTTTTCCAGCGCCGAAAAACTTGCCACAGTCAGATACGTTACTCTATGCAGCGAACGATTCGGTTATCCGCACTTACGGTCAACGTACCCTTACCTTAAACGTAGGGTTACGTAGACCACTGATTTGGAATTTTATCCTAGCTGACGTAGATCGTCCTATTATAGGCATTGATCTACTCAAACATTATAACCTGTTAATTGATCCAGCGCAACATCAACTTATCGATGGCGTAACTGGTATCAAAATCCGTTGTCGTTCTGAAAATATACCTACTTACGGTATATCTTCGATTCCCCCCATCTCAGACAAATATACTGATTTACTGCGCGAATTCTCGTCACTGACCAATCCGGCTGAATTAATCACGCTTCCTGCAGTAAATCATAGCACGAAGCACCATATCGAAACTACCGGCCCACCTGTCTCATGTCGTCCTCGCAGATTGGCACCTCATCTCCTAGCCCAGGCTAAAAAGGAGTTCGAGCTACTGATGCAACTTGGCATCTGTCGCCCATCTTCCAGCCCCTGGGCTAGCCCCCTTCACCCGGTCAAGAAGTCCGATCATACGCATCGCATGACCGGCGATTATCGTAAATTGAATTCGAAAACTAAACCAGACTCATACCCGATTCCACATATTCACGATTTTGCATCCTCCCTGGCGAATGCAAAAATCTTCACTCGACTTGACCTCATTCGAGCATTCTACCAAATATTGGTAGCCGAAGAGGACATTGAAAAAACGGCAATCAGTACCCCCTTCGGCCTTTTCGAATTTCTGCGTATGCCATTTGGCTTACGAAACGCACCACAGACTTTTCAACGTTTCATTGACGAGGTCCTCAGGGGCCTGCCATTCGTCTATGCATACCTTGACGATGTGCTAATCGCTAGCACATCCGAGGAGGAACATATGCAACACCTCCGCATTGTCCTGGAGTGATTGCAAAAATTCGGGATTACGATAAATGCTTCGAAATCCGTTTTTGGCCAATCGACTCTCACGTTCTTAGGACACGAAATCTCGGCTGAGGGCATCCGTCCGACGAAAGCCAAAATTGAAGCCCTCACTTCATTCCCTCTTCCTCAAGACATTTGTGGCTTGAGGAGTTTCATTGGCGTCTTAAATTTTTATCATCGTTTCATACCAAACGCTGCTACTCTTCAAGCACCTCTCACGAACCTTTTTCATAACTCGAAAAAGCGTGACAAAACTCCCGTTATCTGGACTGACGACCTCCGTCAGTCGTTTCAAGCTTGCAAGGACGCACTTGCAAACGCTACTTATCTTGCCTACCCAGACTCCAATTGCGACCTCGAACTGATGACTGACGCCTCCTCAGTTGCAATTGGAGCCACCTTACATCAAATTCGCTCAGATGGCTTGAAAGAGCCACTGGGATTCTTTTCCTCAAAACTGACCCCAGCTCAGAAAAAGTACTCGACGTACGATCGCGAACTTCTAGCGATCTACTCATCCGTGAAATTCTTCAGGCACATGGTGGAAGGTCGCCAATTTACGGTGCTCACCGACCACCAGCCCCTGATCCACGCCTTTAATCAGAACCCAGAAAAAGCGTCACCTCGACAATTTCGTCATTTAGACTTTATTGGCCAGTTTACTACTGACATACGTTACGTAAAAGGCAGTGAGAACGAGGTAGCTGATTGTTTCTCGAGAATCGAAGCTATCTCGAGTATTCACTGCATCTCACCTGCCGAACTTGCGAAAGCCCAGCAAAGCGACCCTGAACTTCGAAAATTGATTTCGAAACCTTCATCTCTCGAACTCGTAAAAATCAACTCAAATGGACATGACATTTACTGTGACGTGTCCAAACAAGGGTACCAGCGTCCGTATGTACCCTCGTGCCTACGACAGAAAATTTTCGACCAATATCACAATCTGGCTCATCCCGGTATCAAACGAACCAGACACTTAATTTCGAATCGTTACGTTTGGCCAAATCTGCAGAGAGACATCGGTAATTTCACTCGTGCCTGTACAACTTGTCAGAGGTGCAAGGTAACTCGACACACTGTCGCGCCTCTGACGCCTATCTCCCAAACAGTCGGTCGTTTGGAACACGTTCACATTGATTTAATTGGTAAACTTCCAGTCTCAAACGGTTACCATTATTGCCTTACAATGATCGATCGCGCGACTCGCTGGCCCGAAGTGGTACCTATCCCAGACCAGCGAGCCGACACAGTTGCCAAAGCCATGGTAGAGACATGGATTTCACGTTACGGTGCGCCTGTCACTATTACTACCGACCAAGGTACGCAATTCGAATCCGAACTGCTCCAAAATGTTACTAAATATTTTGGAATCAACCGAATTCGTACCACTGCATACCATCCTCAAGCAAATGGCTTGATTGAGAATTTTCATCGTACGTTGAAAACGGCGATAACGGCTTCTGGCGACTCAGTACATTGGTCAGATCATCTTCCTTTAATTTTGTTGGCGCTACGTTCATGTGTCAATGCAGACTCGGACTATTGTCCGGCCGACGCATTGTATGGACAGCAACTCCGTCTTCCTGGCGACTTTTTCCTAAACACACAATCATCTCATCGACACGAATTTCTCGAACGCATCTCTGAAGCAGTAAAATGCTTCAAAGAAATTCGTCACCACGATACAGCTAAAAAAACGTACATTCCAACGAATCTACATTCTTGTTCACATGTATTCGTTCGAGATGATCGTGTAAGGCCATCGTTTACACCACCTTACACTGGTCCTTTTAAAGTATTGCAAAAAACAGATAAATATTTTACAATAGATCGAAATGGCAAGCGTGTCAACATCTCCGTTGACAGGCTGAAGCCAAACATCTCACTTAACTCGCCGCCTCCCGCTGCTTTACAACCTACTGTCGTTCCTACCCCAATCTACACACGTTCAGGTAGACAGAGTAAACCAACAGTCAGGTTTAATCTCTCATCGTCGCCCTAAACGTTATTTCATCATCTTGCAAACACGATAACAAAACGTATAGAGAGACAATACGCATATGTTAACGTCTCTCTATGCATTAGCCCAGGTACTTTTGTAATTTGTATAGTTTAAATATTTCTTAAGAAATACCTTGTATTTTTAGCGACTACAATTAAGTTGTCTCCATGTTTTAAGGTATTTGCATTGTTGCCATGTTTAGTATAGCACCTGTGTACTTAAGCTTGTTAGCATTAGTCTCTTGTCTTTTTCCTTAATGCCTTTTCTAAAGGGGGGGCCCTGCGGTGATCGTAGCGATCTCCGCGTATTTGCATCGTTGCTATCGTCCTTCTCTCCTCCCCTCGAACCAGTTCTCGTCATCGTCCAGTATCCTGCCTTATACGCTCGCGCCCTTGCCTCCCTACCTTCCGTTGCCATCATCACGCTCCTTTTCTCGATCTCCTGGTCCTTATGTGTAAGATACGTGGTAGTTAGTTGTTATATTTTCGTCTACGTGTACACTTATACGAATAAACGCTCGTAGCTTTTAGCCTCGGCCTTTTTCTTTCTCGCGCTCGCGACGACGTTTACGAATGCCCAACCTACGTTCGGGCCTATCTACGACTGCGGACACGAATAATCCCGCAAATACATTAAAGTGAGATATTTATTTTTGAAATAGCAATTTGCGAATTGTCAACCACCCAGTAGAACATTGAAAGTGGTATTGGGCTTCAACTTTTGATGCAGAATCTCGAATACTAGATACGTACGAATATCATCTCTTGGAACTGGGCCAGAGTCTACAGCGAAGAAACAGCAATTTTCATGACAATGCCACTTCTTTGAAGGGTCATAATATCACCTCCTTTAGGAATACTCCAGGAGCAAAAATTTTTTCAGGACAACTTTTTACTCAAAATTAAGGTTTTTGTTGAAGTTGGTCAAAGTCCTTTGACTTTTTTTAGTTTTTACCTTTAGGCGTTAGCGAACGATGATTTTTTCATTTTTTTCAAAAATACCCGATTACTTACTGGAGAAAATTTTGAATTTGAGCCAGTACAAAAAGATTTTGAAGATGTGAGAAGTCAATTTTTCTACTTTCTCACTTTGGTAGGAGACGGGAAAAGGATAATGATCTGGACCGAGCGAGGCGCTAACTCACCCAAATTTATCCCTAAAAGTCTCAACTTTTCGCCTAAATTTTTCTACTAGGGGCGGAGGGAGGGAGGGATGAGGCATGCCTCTATTGAGGTCAGACTTCTTCTCCGGCGTAATTTTTCCTGACTGCACTTTCAACTTAAAATGAAGATCTTCGCTGAAGTTGGTCAACCCCCTCCCCCCCGCCGACTTTTTTCACGATCCACCTTCATGTCTATAATAACTTCAGACTCGATGGTTTCTTCGATTGCGGGCATTTGTGTTCACAGTGGATGAAAAATGATGAACGAGGTGTCAAGAAAATCGGCCTGTAGCCATTTCGTTATCGCTACATTGGTTCGCACGCTAAAAAAAATATGTCACCGCGGATGGATTTTAGAGAAAACTAGCGAAAGTATTGAAATATAGGGAACTTGGGAGCGAGAAATGGTTGAAAGAGGACGAGTAAGTATACGGAACAACTTATACCATTCATCGGATAGAAGATAGGGGGTAGAAGTGAGTGCAAAACGTCTTAGGGAAATTGGTCACGTACGAAAGCGAAATTTCCTCCGACAGAAATCCACGGTAGGGTACTCGCAGCTCGCGGTAAAATTACGATACACGGGATGAAAAATTGACGAAATTAAGTCGGCCGTTTGCCTACGTCAATGTATATTTGTATAATACTCATACTCGTATATAAGCCTGTGTACTATGAGTTAAATTCGGGTGAGAATTACGCAGCTATATGCCTATAGAACGAGAACGAGATATGCAGAAACGTGCGTCGAGGCCGCGTTTCGCGCTTATATCGAGTTAATTTGCGAAATTCATTTATCCCGCCAGGTAAACTACTATACTAGCTCCGGTGTAAATGTGAATGTGGGTTTTTGAAGGGAATCTCTTTCTACGTGTACCTATCTCCATATTCGAGAGAGAGAGTGCTGCGTGATGATGAGAAAAAGGCCAGAGCCAGAGATGATGTTCTACGATAATGATACTCGTATATTCCGCAGCAGCAGCAGGCTAACGAAAAGAAAATTTTCAAGCTGACGAGAAAGTGAAAGAGAAAATCGATATGTAAATTTACCAAAAAAAAAAAAAAAAAACGAAACAAAAACGAAAAATACTTATTTATAAATCGCCAACGCGATACATCAATGATGAAATGGCATCGTTGAAAGCACACCGAAACGAAACACAAGAAAGAAATAGCGAGGATAAATTGAATTTAAAGCGAAATTTCCGCAATAACCGGCGCGGCGTTCTCGAAAAGAATAAAAAAGTAATTCGCGAAATATCATTTCGTTTTTATCAAATTACCATTTTTTTTTGTTGCGCTCTCGTCTGTTGTAGAACTCAAACGAGAAGGGTAAAGGGGACTGACCTCTTCGAGTTATTTTCAAAACAGTAGTTTAAAAATTTATCGCAGTTTGGTACGGCGGCGTTCGCTGCGTACCCTACGGTTTTGTGGCAGTTTTCGGTTGAAAAAAAAGAAGAAAGATTTGTGTTATGTTTTTTTTTAAAAAACCGATTTCTCTCTCGTTTTATCGAATTTATCAGCACCTTCTTACGAGGAAGGAATTTCTCGAGATGTTTGCCTCTGATTTAAACAGGGTCGTAATTTGTGCGAAGAACATATTCTGACAACTCTATTAGCTCAAATTCCAGCCACCCAAATTGATTTACAGATTTTTGACAAATTTTTGAAAATTCAAAGTTGACCATCTCGGAAATTGTGTTTTTTTCAAAGAAAAATGTGCTCATATTTATCACACAAAAATGACGGAAATTAATCTTGAAACTGATATCAAATTCCCTGAATTGAAATTCATCATTTTCGGTCATTCGGGAAACTCCAGTGTGGTTTTCGATGTCTCCATGGATTTTAAAATTTCTTCAAGAGGTATTGAAAATTAATTTAGGAAGCTAAAATTTGAGTTGGGAGTTATTCTCAACTTGTTTGAAGTGTTCATCTTCATTTTAGCGGATTTCCAGGCGAAAACCTTGAACGTGTTTTTTGACCAGCATACTTGAAAATTGGCCCAAATGTGGATGAACTCGTTGAATAAGCCGGGAAAGAGCCACAGCTCCATTTTCACCTGCCCAAATAAATTTTCACGCCTTCTGGAGAATTCGAAAATCATGCTGGAAGCTCCATAATGACTGAAAATAGTGAAATTCGAAGTTGGCGGTTGGTTCCAGATGAGACAAAAGCCATTCAGCAAAAAATTTTAGATGTTTAAATTCATCTTCATGAGGAATGTAAGAACTTTGTATCAAATTGGAAAACTTGTTAACGTGATTACTAGGGTGGTTCATGGAACATGTTTTTTGAAATCTTAAGGTCTTACCCCCTAATTTTGTTCCTTTTGATGAAAAAATGACACCATAAAAATTTTGTTGAAAAATAATAATATTCAGAGGTCGCACACAAGCGTTGAATGTTGAGAGCTACGAGCGCGCGCAAGCACAATACTTCCCATGACGGTGCCACGGGAAACGCAACGAAGCTAGACGGGGTAGATTCTATGTAACTGTACTGAGAGTGGCATCCCCACTACAACTTATTAAGTGATACCAATTTTTTGGGGGTTTTTAAAACAACTATTCCAAAGTATTGATTATGATTTTTTGGCTGTAGAATTCATTTGAACCTGAATTATGGAATTTTGGAATCAAAAAATTCCATTTTTACTAAGTAATAGCTCTTAGCCTCTTAAATTGATAATAGTCGATAAAACATCAACTTGGAGTGCTGAATCTTATAAAATATTCATATTTCAACGTATATATATATTTACCCCATAAATTTATCCCTTCGGTTTCAAAGTAGAATAGAATAATACAACCTCAAATTCATACTCGTACTTTTTTCTTTACTTTTCAAATCTTTTGTATGTATTTTTAGCTTCAGTGATCTTTGGAATTGAAAAATTGTCTTCGACTCATCATTAATAACATCTTAAAAAGCCCACCAAGGACTAGACTTACTTATCATACATTGTAGAGGGGATAACGCAAGGGGATGCAATGTTGCGTTCCCTGGCGTGCAACTGTGGGAAGTTTTTGCTCGACGCGCTCATAACTTCTCGACATTTAACTCTCATGCGCGACCTCTAAATATTATTTTTTTGACCTGAAATTTTTTGTCTAGTGTTTTCTGACCAAATGGAACACTTCTAGGGGGTAAGCTAAAAAATTGAAACATAAAATTTTTTCTATTGTTCTTTGAACCACCCTAGTAATTATAGAAGCCAGGAAATTACAAATCAACGTATTAGGAATAAGCAAGACCCAATGGACCAAGAAACAGTAGAAACTGGGCAGATAAAGACTATGACAAGATTTACACTGGGAAAGACACACACAAACTAGGTGTGGGTATATTAATACATACCAGAATCAGCGATAAAATTAGTGCCATAATTCCAAAATCAGAGAGGAGATACTACTCGTGAGATTGGAGGTCAAGCACAAACCAATCATTATAATTCAAGTTTATGCACCAACAGCGGATAACAGTGCAGAGGAAATCAACAACTTCTACAATGACCTAGAAGAAGTGATGAAATGCTCAAAAAACAACAATGTTGTGTTTTTGATGGGAGACTTCAACGCCAACATTGGTAATGATCATAGTAGCCAAGTTGCAGGGAGATATAGGTACACACTTGGAGAGCAGAATGGAAGAGGTGAAATGCTCATTGAGTTCACAGAAAGACACGATCTAGTAATATGCAATACCAGGTTCAAACAGGGTGAAAGAAGATTATACATACGAGTACATGTGGGTTCATCCTAGAGATCAAGCCAGAAACCAAATAAGCTATTGGCTGTGAAATTCCGGATAGTCTTGAAGAGCCAGAAGAAAAGCAAAGAATGATACAAACAACTCAACATCGCAAACATCAAATCAAAACACGTGCAAAAGAAATTCTGAGAAGAACTGGAAAAACTAAAGGAAGACACGTGGGAAGAAGAACAAGGTATTGAAGAAAAGTGGCAAGCATGGAAGCAAAAGGTTGAAACAGTAGCAGAAAAGTCTATTCCACTCAAAGGAAAAAGAAAACACAAACCATGGATGACTTGAGAGATACTGGATCTGATGGAAGTACAAAGAAAAGCAAACAGACCAAGTAGCAAATACACGGAGCTAAACAACGAGATCATAGGAATGTGCAGAATGGCCAAAAACAGGTAGTGTATGGGGGGAAGTGCCAAGAAATAGAGGATCTGAAGAAAAGGCACAACTCTAGAGAAATGCATACCAAGGTGAAACAGATGATGGCCTCCAACAAGAAAAGGTGAAGTGGAATAGCATATAAATGCTAGGAAAAGATGTAATTTATTGTGTTAACAATTGAATTTTAGCATTCGAAATTTTTTTGGTAGTGTATGTATATTGGGTCCTCCATATTGATTCCATTATATCCAGTTCCAAAATCGTTTTTCAACTACCCACCATTAACCAGGTTCAAAAACTTTTCCGCTAAATTAGTGCAACATGAACTTATAAGCATACTTATATAACTTACTGACAAGTATTAAATTCTATACAGTCTCGCATTTTACTTGTGAAAATTCAATCAACTGACCTGAAACAGAACAAAAGAAAATGTCCATTAGTCGAATGAAATCATGAAAAAATTAATATTTCCTGACTCGAAAAAAAATCAAAATTCAATCTTTTTGGAGTCTCCAGCGAGTTTTCAAATTTTTCCAGAAATTCCCAATCATCACTCTGAAGGTGCCAAAACTGAACTTCAGAACATAAATTGTCCCCTTTGCCTTCCCTCTTGACATCCCTGTTGATGAGAGATTGTCCAATAAGCACCCCTCGAAGTTGTACTTCCAAAAATTTAAAAAACTTCTGGAGGCTCCAGAAAACTCTCAGAACTAACACTTGTTGATATGGAGGAATTTGATCGAAGAAATCATTCAAAAAGGTTCACTTTGCTCAAAAAATTTATATTATTTTCATAAAAAAGTTTAAATATCCCTTTTTTTTGAAAAATTTAAAAATGAACTTATAAGACCGAAAATTTTTACTACAGAGGTCTTAAGATATGCTCTTTCGTTTCGATCTAGTTTGGTTTGTTGAAATCGAAGCATATACTAGTTCTAAAAAGATTCTCGTGTTAGTTCATTAAGAATTGGTATTTACACTCGTCGAGAGAGCAATTACAATAAACAATAGTGAAACGAATGGATGGCTAGTTTTTCTGCAATAAAACGTACGTATCAATAAAATGCGTTTTAATTCGTATCATGGGATTCAACTAGTTCGCCATCAAATATAAAACTTATTCGAATCTTTTACGAAAATGCAAACAGTAGCAATTCCATCTCGTTAGTTGTAAATATTGATGAAAAAAAATCTCTCTAAACACGTTTCAATTCAAAGTAGATCTTCGCAAGTTTTTCTATCAAACACCCCAGTAAAATGTTAACATTATTTCAACCTTTCAATAGAAGAAAACGACGAGACGAAATTTGAAGAAGAAAAAAAATACAAATAAATAAACAAAACAAGATTAAAAACTTTCGACGATAACTTTTGAGCGAGACGACTATACGAATTTGAAACATTACTCGTACATTTGATTAAGTCGACGTTTTTGCGCAAAAAAATAATGAATTCTACAACTTCGCGAAACGGTTATTTTTTTCAACCATTTTACACTACTGCGATGTTAATTTCACGTTATTTTAAAACGACAAAGTGACAAAAAACAAACAAACTTTGAACGTAGTCGTATTTAGCGCCAAGTTGTCAAGTATTTAGCGACCCAACGCGAACGTTTGATTAGTTCACGTTGATTTAATTGCTATTCGTTTCGGTATTTTTTTGCCTCGCTCGACATTTATAGCTTTTTGTTATTTTTTATCCGCGATGTTCGACAAACTTGTCAAATAAACGTTGGCGACCATTAACCAATCGCAACGACGATATTGGTGAATTATTAATGAAAATTAGCAACTTGTTCCCGCCAACAATACGGATGAACGTTGCAGATTGAAAACTATCGTCACCCTAACCCTTCCCTTTCCTTTCCGGTACTTGTTTCCTCGCCATTTTCATCGTTAGCGTCACGTTGCTGTTTCCCTTTTACTCAGCTCTGCTGCATATACGTATATCTGCGTGTTTACTATTCAAATATTGATGTAATCTGTCGACGAGTTGACAAATATGACGCCTAAATGAAACCGAATAAATATTCCTCGAAAAGTGCAATTTTCGAGTTGATCGGTTATGAATGGCTAATTAGGAGGAGGAGTTGTTGCAACTACTCGTACGTTTTGAAATTTTCAAAAACTTCCGCCTTTGCTTCGTTCCGATGCCAATTTGTTTCTTGTTTTAAAATGAAAAAAATTCACATTTTGGGACCCCTGAAAATTCGAAACAGAAAATGGAAATTTTTGTAAGTTGCATGAATATGATATCGATCGGAAAAATTGGTATTTTCCCCCCTATATCAGTCGACAAATTTTCCCTTCCCCCTCCCCTCTCCCTCTCAATAAAAGGGGCAAAATTTCGTATGTTCGCCCCAGGACTGTATTGGCTCTAGACGACCCTGACCCCAACTGAACCCCAAGTTTCTCATAACTTGCTCGATTTTGACGTTTTTAAAGCACAAACCCCGTCCATCTATTTTTTACAATTTGAACCCCATATTTATTTTATGTAGTCTCACAAAATTTTTACTTTTACTCTCGGTTTTATTATTCTGATTTAGTTCAAATTTGTAACATTTTTATCGGTTACGTCGACTTTTGTACAATTTTTGCAATATTTCACGAATTTTCCCGCCATTTTCGATGATTTTTTTTTAATAACTTTAGATGAGTTGTGTGCCAAACCTCATTCGTTATACGCCTTCTCTAAAAAATTTTTTGGAATGATTAATAAATTGGTCAAAAATTCATTTTTGAACTGGCGCTCCTGGAATTTAGCAGTAACCATCTAAAATTGTCGAGAGGGTGCCCAGAAAGTACCGAGCACAGATACAGCTCCAAAAGTTCATTTTTGGCTCTTTTAGAACAATTTGAAATTTCTGTAGAAAATTGAAAAATCGCTGGAATGAAGGCTCCAGAATGGCCCAAAATTAGTAATAATAATTCTTGAATTGAAGAAATTATTTACAATAGTCCACTTCGCTCGAAAAATTCATATTTCATGAAAAAGATCAAAACTCCACAACTTAAAACAGCTTTTTCCAATTTTCAAAAATTTTCAAAAATTCCAAAAATTTGATTTTGGAACCTGAAATTTTGGCTAAGTAGGTTTTAAGCCATGTTCTTCTAATCTAGCTTTGGTTACATTCAGATCAGAGAGTGTCAGTTCAAAAAAGTTCTTTGCAGACAGAGTTTTGTATCGAAGAAAAGTGAACTGACAAGGGAACCTCTTGAGGTGTCCGCCTCCGATTTGAACGAGACCGCGATGAAAGAGCATGTTCTAAAACCCCCAAATCCAAATTTTCAGCTGCCCAAGTTCATTTTTCGATTTTTGAAAATCCAAAATTGACTAGGTGACTTATGCTTTTTTAAAAAAAGTACGTACTTGATCAGTAAAAATGTTCAAAATAAGTCCTAAAACTGATATTAATCCCCCCAAATCTCAAATTTCGCCATTTCTAGCCATTCTGGAGCCTCCAGCGCTATTTTTCAATTTCTCCAGAATTTTCCAATTTGCTCCAGAAGGCGTGAATATGAAGTTGGGCAGCTAAAAATCGAGTTGTATGTTATACTCGACCTGCTTAACGAATTTATCCACATTTGAGGCGATTCTGGAGCGGACACTTCAAGAGTGGTTTTTTGACCAGCTTTTTTCATAATAAGAAATCCAAAAAAATCAAAATTTTACCGTTTGCGAGGAAATTTTTTAAATTTGCGCGAATCGCTGTATTTCGAACTCAACAAACCCCCTGAGGCCGAGTTCCGCCATTTCCAGCCATTCTGGAGCCTCCAGTGCGATTTTCCAATTTCTCCAGAATTTTAAATTTGCTCCAGAAGGCGTGAATATGAAGTTGGGCAACTAAAAATCGAGTTGTGTGTTATACTCACCTGTTTAACGAATTTATCCACATTTAAGCCGATTCTGGAGCGGACACCTCAAAAGTGGTTTTTTGCCCAGCTTTTTTTCAAAATAAAAATATCCAAAAACCAAAAATTCCTCGTTTGTGAGACAATTTTTGAAATTTGCGCGAATCGCTGTATTTCGTCATTATTTAGCCACACGAGACCGAATTTCGCCATTTCCAGCCTTTCTTGGGCCTCCCTTTAATTTTTGGATATTCTGGAGAAATTGAAAAATAGCGCTGGAGGCTCCAAAATGACTGGAAATGGCGAAATTTGGATTTGGGGGGGGGGGGGGGTTAAATATCCATTTTAGGACTTATTTTGAACATTTTTACTGATCAAGTACGTACTTTTTTTTAAAAAAAAGCATAAATCACCAAAATAGTCAATTTTGGATTTTCAAAAATTCGCCAAAAATCGAAAAACGAACTTGGGCAGCTGAAAATTTGGATTTGGGGGTTTTAGAACATGCTATTTCCAAAAATCGCGGTCCCGTTCAAATCGGAGGCGGACACCTCAAGAGGTTCCCTTGTGAGTCATGTTAAGCTCAGAAAGGAATGGCAACCTGTTTTTGAAAAATTCACACGAGAGATGAACCTTCTCCCTAAGAACGTTCAAAATATAAATTATTTTCTTTTCGACCCACCCTATACCTTCCAAACATAATTTTGTGAAAAAAAATTGCCTCGCTGTTATTGTCACTTCATCGATCATCGACAATTTTTTACCACGGTACGACCCTTCAATCTAAATTTAACTTCAGCTCGTGAACCAAAAATGTGGTTATTCGATTAGAAAAAAATCCACTTTGACGTCGTTCGATCGACGCGTTTGTGAAATTTTTAATTAAATTTGAGGGGAAAAGGCCACAGCTTATATATTGTACGATATCCTTGAATTTCGCTCGTGTCATTTTCAGAAGTCTAAAATTCTAAATTACTTTTTATCGTTATGTTTTTTTAGCATAGATGAATGGCAACAGTATACAGGGTACTTGGGTTTTCTAAATATACGACTAGGTCGTTAAACAAGGCACAACGGTGGAGCAAAAAAAAAAGCGCAGACGTTGTTTATTAAAAAGCACGGCCGTTGTGACGTCGTTCGTCGTAGTCGTCGTGTACACGATAACTGAACTAGAAGAGTCAAATGTACGAGACAAAAATTAATTACAAAGCTGTCGTATAATGTACTACAGAAAGAAAGAAAAAAAGACTACGGCTCGAATCAGTAATAAGAAGACGAAAAAAAAAACAAGCCTGCGAAAATACCCGGTTCTTCGAGAGTCGAGCAGAGGAGCAGCTCCATCCGCATCCATATACTTGAAACTATTATAGATAGTCGTGTATTTTGTAGAATGCTTTTGAAAATGAAAAATAGCCGAATCCGTCAAACTCGCAGAAAACAAAATTAAATCGCTAGTAAAATGTTACGACGACGAGTATTTCCATATTACATGGAAAACACGAAGAGTAAACGAAGCGCCGCTCAGCTGTACCAAGTTGTAGATACAATTTTGTATATACATGCAGTATAAGTTAAGTTTTTACGCGTGTCTGGGTGTATTTTGACGTTATGTTGCGAAATAAAAGCGAGAAATGCCCCCTACCCCTCCTCATGAAGGGTTAGTTGTAGTAAATTCGCGCCTGAAATGAACAGAGAGGCGAAAAAAAAAGAGAAGAATTCGCGTAACCCTTTGTTTTTTATCAGTTTCAACATGAAAACACACCAGTGTGAAAATTTAACCGGTACAAGATAAATTAATTACAAGAGTCGTCGGTGGTTCAGGCACGACCGTAAAATTATGCCGCCAGGTGTGTAAATAGGCAATCCGCTACACGCCTACGTAATATTGTATGTATGGCCTTATCAGAGATGATATCTAAATTCGAATTTTAGTACTGCAATAGAGCGAGCTCTCGATGCTCAAGCCACATAGCTCATTTTGCCCCGAGCTCTCGGTAGAATTTTCGATCAACCGAGCTATTATTTTTTCTAAATGAAGGTACTCGTATATTGTATGGAGAAGATACATGTACCCTTGTTCGTTTTTTTTTACACCGATCATTCATATCTTCTCATCGTTTGCAAATTACCCAATAAGTAATGCAACTCGCTTTCAAATTTTTGATAGATGAGCCAATTTTGGTAGGTGCTTTTGGAGGAGGGCTTGATGCGATGGTACGACCAATAAGCTACCTATAGTTCGTTAGTTGGGTAATTCTGTTATACGAGAAACTAATGTCGTTCATTATTTAGTGCATTCGGAAATTCGTCTTATCTCGTCGTGTCTAAATGATGATGGATTTTCTTCAATAATAGGTAGATAGGTGTTTTTTAATTACTTATTGGTGAATTAAGTGGATTGGAATTGTGGAGGAAATATGACGATATTCAATTTTATGCGGTGTTTATTACTTAATTGCTTAATTGCTTATAATACGAATATGTACGTGATACGAAAAATAAAAAATAAAAAACAGAATAAGTACATATTTATAGAATAATTGAATTGTAGTTGCCAAAATGAAATTTAAAAATTCAATAAAAGTCATTGAAAGTACAGTTAGTCTGGGAGCCCGCAAGAGGATCTATTGCCACCCCCCTAGTCTATCCTCCGGGACTACTTTTTTCTAAAAGGGGACAGGTCAGCCGAAATCGCAGATTTTTCGTTCCAACATAGGTCTTGCACAAAATTTTTTAAACCGTACAAAAGTAGATCGGAAGATCAGGCAAAAATTTATCACCTGTCAAAATTTCAAGTCCTAAAGTGCCTTTTTCGATTTTTGGTGAATTTTTGAAAATCAAATTTAGCCCAAAAATGAAGGGAAAATCAAAATTTTACCAATTAATAGACCAAAAAAGCTGAAACTTGGGATATACCCTATTTTCGACATGCTAAATCGATTGGAAACTGTTTCAAACCGTTTTGGGCAGTTATGGAGCCTCCAGCAGATTTTTGAAACTTGAAATTTCCACAAATTTTCATGAATTAGAGTTGGAAAGCCGAAATTTATTTTTCAAACTAATTTCAATACGCTACGAAGTCAATTGCAGGTGGATTTAAAGTCGTGTTGGAGCCTCCAGCAACTGTTTGAAAATTACTGGAGCCTCCAGAAGGTTTTTGAAACATGAAATTTCCCAAAGTTTCATCAAATGGAGATGGAAAGCCGAAATTCATTCTGCGAACTAATTTCCATACGATACGAAGTCGACTGCTGGTGGATTTCAAGTCGTTTTGGAGCCTCCAGCGACTTTTTGAAAGAATGTATGGCGTTTTTTGGAAAATAGAAATTTCCAAAAAGTAGCTGGAATTTGAAATCACCATGCAGTCGACTTCATATCGTATTGAAATTAGTTAAGGTATGTAACTGGACCTCCCCCAACACCCGCTCTAAAACGAATTAATAGCACTTGTAAATAGACCATATAACAGTGTAATAAATTAGCAAATATTCTCCCCAAATATAACTTATTTAATGTAATCTATATAGTACAATATGTATGTATATTGTAGCACTACCCTAAGCTGAAGGATGGAAGAAACCTATGGTATGTGACCATCCTCAGCATTCTAAATTACTACAACTTTATCCATTATGTAAGGTGGGACTGAGTGTTCCCACTTTCACACATAAGAAATAATATCCTTTTGGACAATCCTGCTCTAGGAGATCTCTTTCTGAGGTAGTTAAGGGTACAGTGGTACCCGGAGACCTTCTAGGCCTACCCCTAAATGGGAGATGGGTCGGGGGTCGCTCCAAATCCGCGGAAGGGGGGAATGGGCTACATCCTAGGGTGACCACTCCCTCAACCCCGAAGTGGTGGGAGCGATTCTGAGATACTGCCTAGGAGCTCCGGGCCTTTGGCCTGGTGCTGGGGGGGGGGGTCAGCAGTCCCAACCAAACGACGACTACGCAAACCTATGAAGTGATCCCGACAATGATATTGAAGTGGCAAACCATGAGGAGAACAAGTATGAGTCATTCTCTTGGGACGAGCTAGATGGAGCCTTGAAAAACTCCAGAAATGGAAAAGCCCCAGGCGGTGATAAGTTACTAACAGACTTATTCAAGAACACCACAATAACTGTTAAGAAGAGACTGCTAGCTTTCTACAATAAAATACTATCAGGTGTGACCATACCAGAAGACTTCTGTACTGCAATTGTAATACCCATTTTCAAAAAAGGAGACCACAATGACCTAGGAAACTACTGTGGAATTAGCCTACTAAATGCTGCTTACAAATGTACTTCCAAAGATGCTAGAGAGAAGAATCGAGAGCCATGTGGAGCCAATAACATTGGAATGCCAAAATGGATTTTGAAAGGGGAGATCATGTACAGATGGGGTATAATGCAACAAAGCTGATGTTGGAGAAGAGACAAGAATATAACCTAGAGACCCATATGTGCTCTGTTGATCTGGAGAAGGTGTATGATCGAGTACGAAGGAAGAAGTTGTTTGAAATTCTGAGGAAAATTGAAGTGAATGAACAAATAGTACGCCTAATTGAAAAAATATACACAGATAATGTAATAAGAGTGAGATCTGGAAACATGTCAGAAGCAAAGAAGATAGGAAGAGGAGTAAGACAGGGTTGCCCAATGTCATGTAGGTAGTCTGTTCAAAATCTACTTTGATGACATGATTACAGAATGGCTGAAAACCAAGCCAAAAGGGCTAGACATCAACAACACCCATGTCAATACCCTGTTGTTTGCTGATGATCAGGTGGTCTTTGCTGACAACGAAGATCACTTGCAGAGAGCAATGTACAACCTTCAGAAAGTAGCTGATAAGTACGGAATGAGAATCTCGTAGTCAAAAACAAAGGAGGTGGCCTTCGAGGAGAAAGAGCTAATACGCAGTAAAATCGTTGTAAATGGACTGCCAGGGGAACAAGTTAAAAGCTTTAAATATCTCGGATGTGAGCTATCATATGAAGGAGAAGTAGATGCACAACTTAAGATCAATTAATTCCTGAGAGTAAGCGGAGCGATAAACCGAGCCATACCTCCAAGAAAAGTCAGAGCCAAAACTCGAATAAGAATCTACAATACGCTGGCAAGACCAATGCTGCTGTATGGAAGTGAAACATGTACGATGAGAAAGGATATAAAAAGCAGAATAACCACAGCAGAAGTGAGATTCATGCGAGTCATGGTAGGATATATATATGTACGAGATGAGACAGGAAAAGGAATGAAGACATCCTGAAGGAGCCAGGAGCAGAGCCAATCATGAGAGGAGTGAAACATTACAGAAAGAAATGGCGAAAACACGTTGATAGAATGCCTGATGAACGGCCCCTTCAAAAAGTCAAAGAATACACTCCAACTGGCAGGAGGAGCAGAGGAAGACCGAAGAAAAAACTTGATGATACATCGGCAAGCAATTCGTCTACACTTCTACAGTTTCCCATTTACCAGACAGGCTGAACAGCTCATCGGGTCAAATGCTGAAAGATATGAAAAAAATGTGATGAAAAACTTTCCATATACTTACTTGAAAAATCCTTGATTTTGATTTTCATGTGAAAATTCTCTTTTGATAATCCTCTCTTCTCTCAAAAAAAAAAAAAAACTCTCCTAATCTAACGAGGAAAATTCGCTTTCCTAAAACAGCCACCTTTATCCAATTTATTTATTCTTCCCTATTTCTGGGTTAGATTTTCTCTAAAATAAGCTACTTTTCAAGAAAAAACCTTCCTTGCCTCCTCTTCCCCATGAATTTGGCCTCCTCGTATAAAGCTGCTTACAGCTGATTTTTTTCGTAGGTATAATTTATTCTTGTTTTTGACAAAAGTAAAACAAAAACAAAAAATTGAAATCTGTTTCCCCTTCTACCCCAACAAAATTTTAAATTTTTTAACCGTTTTAGAACAAGGTATGAAGGGCTACACACAGAATGCCAATATGTTTGAGGAAGACCCAAGTTTTTTTTTTTTTTTTTGAAAGGAAAGTTACATGTTTAGAAGAATTCTGATCTAAAAATCAAGAATTCTCTATTTTCTTTCGACGTATGGGAAAATCTCAAGTCAACAATTCCAGAGGGCTGAGCAGTGAAAGCATGAAAAAGCAAAACTTCAAAAGAAGTACCCCTCCCCCTCCCCGGTCAACAAACAATTCCATCTTGCACAATTGAACATCGCTCTGCCCTTCATCTAAAGTTATAAAACTTACGCGCATTATGCACCAGTATGAAAGAAAAAACTCGAAATGGACAAAGTAAGCATACGAGATATAAGTATGTGAAAGGACATTGAAAAATCGTGTACGTACGATTGTATACAACACGAATATAAATACCTAGCGGCGGAAAAGTTGACTCTCTTGAAAAAGGCTAGCAGAGCAAGTAAAACGCCCGAAAGTGTAAAAAAACCATTTCGCTTGTCGTATCGATAAGAATAACACAAATATCTTTGTAACTTTTACAAGTTTTTTCGCTCGAATACGACGACACAAAAGGGAAACCGAGCAGGGTCGGAGAGTACACGAGTATATCGAGTAAAGGCACACAGAGACGATGTTACGGATACGACGATGTGCGGCGAAGACGAGGGAGGGACGATGCGATGGTTCGAATTAAGTCATTCGGGAAATTTAAAAAGTTTAGTGGAAAAAATTTTTGCACATCTCGTCGCGGGAATTACGAATGCACCTTTTGGCGCGTTTATCTCGATTTTGTGGCGTGGCGCGTTATACGCGACTCTTTTTTTATGAGTGGTAATAAAACGAGCCAGCGAATTTCCAGCGAGAAGGGAGCGGCGCAGATGGCCGAAAAAAAAAGCCAACGCGGCTATTTTTCGACCTTATATACGCTGGAACATCTTGAATTTACGGTTCATAGAGATAATTCGACTTGTAAATTAAAACTTTTGACGACCCGGCAGCATAGAGGAAGGGTGAAGCTGTACTTCTATGTGGATGTAAAAAAAAAACACGCTACGCTGCGAGGATCATCTAATTGAGCGAAAACTTTCCCTTCGAGAGGAGGAAAAAATCTCGTTACACGGAAAATAATTTTTACCGCGATTGACAAAAACGACAAAAGAGTACGATGTGAATGTAAAGTACAAACTAGGATGTTTATTATGTTGATGCGTGTACTGTGTGTGTATAGTGTGTGGTGTATACACAACGCTCAGACAAATATGTACGAATATGTCAGTTCTTTTGTACGCATTTTTAAAGACCTATTTTACGGGTGCGATGCGCCGAATACACCTTCGAAAAGTCTTTTCAAAAAAGCAAATTTAATAGAAACGTCGACGTGCGTGAATTTTATTCACTTGTTCGCGTTGATAATTTGACAGCAAAATGAGAGGTGCTGGTACACAGCTACACGCACACACATACGGTAAACTTTCAAAGCCTGACGTTATATTCGTTTTTTTTTCTTTTTTGGGGGGTTTTTGGCTACGGTGTCAATCGGGCTCGTGTTACAGATGAGCTTTGATGCTATTTAGGTAGATCTACAGGCAGGAGGAGGTACGATGGGCAGGTAATTGCTCGGAATACGAAACCAATTAGTGAGATATGCAATTGGAATCTTACCAGTTGGAAAACCCATTTATCAACAGTCTTTCTTTTTTCAGCCATGAGGTAGTTTGGCATAGTTCTGTCCAAAGTAAAACATCGCTAGGTAGGTATATTTTTTCTCGAATTTCCAATCATTAAGGCGGGTTTTTACTATCTGATGTCATGGCCGAATAGCCTTTAGCATACGGTTATCCTTTTCGGATAATTTTTGCGAATGCTTTGCCAGCTTAGAGTTAGTTTCATCTTTTAAATGATATTTGCGTCCCTCTTATTTAAGAATTTTTAAACAAGAATTTGGTTAGAATTGAGATTTGAGGTCAGTATTGAAATAACACCAATGTTATGTTTATGTAATGATGTTTTTGTTTAGACATTTTTTCACCCATGCGTTAGAGAAAGAGAAATTGCTTAGGTACAGTTTATCTGAAAAAAAAAAAACATGAAATATCACCACCTAAAATTTAGTCTAGATCAACGTGAAAAGGCATTTGTTGTAATGAACTCAAAAAAAAAAAAATTAATTAGCTATCAGCAAACAGAATTCAACCCTAAAAACTCATTTAAATCCAAGTTTTGTTGGGGCAGAAGGGGGAACAAATTTATACGTTTTGTTTTTTGTTTTTATTTTATTTTTTTCAAAAACAAGAATAAATGTTAGATATGAAAAAAATCAGCTGTAAGCAGCTTTATACAAGAAGGCCAAAATACCCTGGAAGGGACGCGAGGAAGGTCCTTCCTTTTTTCAGTTTTTTTGTCTTGTAATCTTTTTGTCTTCTTGTCTTTTTGTCTTTTCATATTTTCATATCACAATTGTTTTGCTGTTTCAACTTCAGAATTAGGCTGTGCTAAAACTGGTTCAATGTCCATCACTTTGAAAGATCCAATTCCATTTATGTACCAACCTTATCAATTGGCTCAAAGTGAGCAAAAGTTGGTGTAAGAAATGATTGACGATATGCTCACATCTGAAATCATCTGTCCTTCAGATTTTGAATTTGCTTCACCTATCCTCCTCTTTCAGAAGAAGAATCTAGAGAAACAACTATGTATCGATTATCGACAATTGAATAGTCAAACTGTGAAAGATTGTCATCTGTGAAGTATACTTTTGCAGTCTAGATCTCAAATCAGGGTATTATCAACTTCTTATGCATGAAGAATCAAAGAAGTATACAGCGTTTGTGACTCATACAGGTCAATTTAGATATAATTGTATGCCATTTGGTCTGGCAAATGCACCGAGAGTGTTTCTAAGGTTTATGAATCGTATATATATCTGGCTCCTATACTTGGTATTGCTTCAATCTACTTAGATGATATTCTACTACATGCAAAAACCCTTGAAGGAGTTCCTCCGCTGCATCCAAGAAATAAATTTAACACTCAATCTCAAGAAATGTTCATTTCTCAAAGAAAGTATAAATTTTCTGGGCTTTGAGATTTCTGCTAGTACCATGAAACCAGGTATAGAGAAAATTGCTGCGGTTGAGAAGTTTCCTGTTCCAATTTCCTTTCATAACGTTCGACAATTCATCGGTGTCATGGTTATTTCCGCCAATTTGTGCCAAATTATGAGACTCTTGCTTGTCCATTCACTGAACTTCTTCGCAAAGATATCAAGTGGCATTGGAATAAAGCTCAATTAGATGCATTCAACTATCTCAAGCAACAGTTGTGCATGAGACCTACCTTAGCAATTTATTGTCCTAATTTGGAAACTGAAGTGCACACTGATGCTAGTGCAATTGGTCTAGGTGGAATTCTCTTACAATGTAAATCTGACAAGAAATTCCATCCAGCAGCCTACTGTAGTCGTCAAACTCATGGTGCTGAATCTAAGTACCATTCCTACGAATTAGAAACTTTAGCAGTTGTTGAAACATTGCATAAACTTCCACCTTACCTCATTGGCATTAAGTTCAGAGTCATTAGTCATTACTGACTGTAACTCATAGAAGATGGCAGCTATATATTAGCAGCCAAAAAGAAGCAATTTGGACCGTGCTAGTGTGCTGCCACTGATAAGAAGAAGCAAGCGGTATACCGCTTGAATTTTAACGTTGCTTCTTATGTGAAATTACAGATTTTGTTCGGTTTTCAATAAAATGCTGAAGAATATTGTTTTTTCACCTAATTTGAGTTGAAGTTTTGTATTCCTTGTGAAATTTACTACTAGAATATGTACTTATTTCTTTGCTTTGTTTGTTATATGATGTGAAATTATTGATTATCGCTCGTGATTTATGATATTATTAGACTTTTATCATCATTTTTTCATCACATTTATGGTCGAAGAAACATTCAGAGCGCATTAAATTACAGTTACAGTACATCATTTTAAAGGTAATTTCACGATGAAAACAAAAATTCAGATCATTCTCTCTCAAGAATTAGCACTTTTTAAGATTTTATGAAAAACATATCAAAAACGAGCTCCTTCCTTAAGAGACAATGGTAAAAATTCAGCACCTATACCGCTTGTTGTAGTTCTTCATTATTTCCGCTAGGGGCGACTCTTGTCATGCACAGTCCGAATTAATTCCTCTTATTGGCCTTTGCTGGTCGCAGTTGCATGAATTTACTTTTGATATCAAATACTGTCCTAGTCAATGAGTGCAACATGTAGTGTCTTTTTGTCTTTTCATCTATTTGTCTTTTCTTTTTTTTTATTCTTCCATTCATTCTTTTCATTCATCCAGTCTTCCATTTTTCCATTCATCCAAGCATAAAAAATTGTACTTACATGCAGTGACTTTTTCAAAATCCGCAAGCATAGACGCAATGAAACAACATAATTTTTCAATAACTTTTTAAAATTTTTATTTGAACCCTCAAACATCTTTCATTGGGACCTGAAATGAATGCTGAACTGGACAGAATACTGGACAGAACTGAACTGACTACTAGACTGAATACTGAAATTTTATTTTATTTTATTTCAATAAGGTAAAGTGGGGTAATTCCGATGACAAAATTCAAAATTTTAGCTATTTCTCATTTCTTGGATTTCCTGTACATTTTGGGGCAAAAATGATGAAACAACTTTATTCCTGCATCCTTCAGCTACACATTGACTATATTGAAGAGTGATTTGTTTGTGCAGAGGCTTCATACATACTTGAAAAAACACTTTGGAAGGTCGAGTTATCGGAATTACCCCAAAAATGGGGTAATTCCGATAACAAGTTTTATAAGGAAAGTAATTCTCCCAGGGCAATTCCAAGCCAGTAATGTTGAAATATACCATTTATTGCATACTTAAGTTTTTATTTCATGTAAGTTGAATCATTAGAACAAAAATTGAAAAATTTTTACAAATATACATTTTTGAGGCATAATTTTTGAAAACTAGACTAACTAGAGAAAAAAGCCCCCTTTTGAGGTTTTTCTTTGATAATTTTGATCCCTCAAAACAATACTACACCAAAACAGAAAAAAAAAACATTACAGGACAATTTTGCTAGGGCTATTAGAATTACCCCTTGGTATGAAAAATGATCGACATGTTTAATAATTCAATACCACCAAACAAATAATTATAAAAGCAAAATCAAAAGAGGTACTGACACTTTAACATGTATCCATCAATGTTCAACTTCTAAACAGAACTTTTCAACAAGTTTTGAACGGTAAAAACGAGTTTCAAAAATGCACTGTTTTTTGCGGCAAAGGTTTTGGGCATTCAGATTTTGAACACTGCACAGACTTGACAAAACGGAGCAGATGGACCATCTGATCATTAATGGACATGAGATATGTATTTGAACACAGTGGGTCGTAAAAACGTTTCTTCTAAAATTGGAAATTCTTACCCAAAGCTATCGTGATCTTTCCCATTGACCAATTTTGAAGCAAGTTTTTTTAATGAGCATATTCTTTTTATATCCCAACACAATGGGTCATAAAAATTCGAAAATTTAAAAACCGAACAGAAACTGTTCTCGTGCAACTTTCCACGAATTTTTTTGTTTCAACGTCAACTCAAATTCCATCACAATACAATGAATATTTCCAAATAATAAAAATTATGAAAAAAACACAATCGTATGAAAACCACAATGACAACGCACATGAAAGCTCCTTCATATCCCTACACATTTGAACCCCCAAAAAAGGTCTAACCTTTCGTCAGCGATTCGTTCAAACAATCAATTCGATAATTTGCGAATAATTCGCCGATACCCAAGATACATCTACAAAGATATCAGATTTCACGACCACAGCCAGCAGGATTTGATACGTTAGCATTAAAATGACGTAGTTCAAATGCTGCCCACCAAATTCGAATATTTCCTTTTTTTCACCCCACTACGAGTATATTTTCCACAAATGGACAATACAGGTAGGCCATAGAACCAAAACATGTATCACGAAGAAGAGCGTTTCGCGGCGATGAAAAGCATCATTAGTTCATTGTAGGCTACAATGAACCCATCAGCACGAAACCTTTGAATGAACGCGAATATGCACAGATAAAAAATTAATACGTCGTCGCTACATCGAGCTTAATACCTCGTGATTTATGCTTTACATCGGCTATATGTATAGGATTAATTGACTATTTCAGACTCTTCGGTCTACCTACATCTACACCGAATATAATACACTGTAGTAGCATGTATTTTGTGGGCTTGTTTCCGTATATACGAGGCATCGAAACAATACATCTCTATATTCAAACTACATTTTACAACCCAACAACTAATAACGCTCGATTTAAAAAAAAAAAATCCACGATAGTGGAAGTCGTAGATATTCGAAATAAACGTCTATCTACCCTAAAATAGCTTTTAAAAACCTGCATATTACATCAGATTAGGGAGTTTTTTCAGTGCTGACGATAGTCTCGGGTTATTACACACGGCGTAGCTAGTAGGCAAATTATCAGCAACAATTATCCAACATCGAATGACTGCCATGGCAGCGAAGACTGGGTGAAAGCCGATTATCGTGTCATTAAAATAAACGCTCGTACTCGTAAAGTCGCGATCTTAATCTGGCTAAATGGACAATAACGCTGGCAAAAACCATAAACCAGCGCCGAACATTCAATTAGCACTATGATAGATGAACGAGATTAACCGCAAAACGTTAGTTGGGCGTAGAGCTGCGTTAAACCATTAAATTTCAAAATAACTCGATATACGAATATCTAAACTATACAGTAGGTATATCTACATTTTTTTACACGTTCGTAGTGAGATAGGAGAAGGCAAAATTACCACGAGGTATCCGAACTCTGCCCCCTTCCTGAGTCTGCGGATTCGCTGAAATTAGTTGGTTGGAACGAGGGCATGAAAAATGCGGTAAAGAGAGACCAAAGTCGAAGACTTGCAAATTATTTGTATTATTCAACGTGAAAACAATCTCCGGAATTAAAAATCTTATTACTACAATGTACTCGTCTGTGATTGTACAAAATTACACGCTCAATTAGATATTATCGATGCTGCGTCATTCTAATATTCGCGAATTCTTTGATAATCATAACGAACAAGATGGTAAAATAAATTATATAACTGTATAAGTACAGCATCAACTACAGTAAAAAAAGAAAATATACGCGAATTTTTGTAGTATAACGATGATGCGAAAATGCATAATAATTTCCCTAGAAAGAGCACATGGTATAATATAATCACTATGTCCAATTCTTTTGCCCTTTTCAATGACAATTTCATAACGTATTCTACAAATTGGCGCTTCGATGAGATGTACGAGACTTGTTCGACGAATTCTCGATTTCGATGCACGAGGATGCACCAACTATGTACTACTGTGTGAGGATATCAAACTCGAGTTAATTTTTAATAAGCTTTTAATTAACCCTAGCAGCAGCAGGCTCGATATTGCGAGTACAAGATTCTCGAAATTACCTTCTTAGCTCGACGCTTACTTTAATTAACACGCTGAAGTTATGAATTTATCATTTTATCGCGTAATTATCCACGAGGCGTGATTCGGACGTTATTAAATTTCAGTTTTGCGTTATTTTCGCGACGTTAAATTGTGGAAAACGTTTCGATTCCGGAACCTTGGTGTTTGAAAATAGGCAATTTCAACGACTACATGACAAATAAGTTGCATTCTATCGAATGGAAATATTTTCAAGGACTTCGAATGTTCGAAACATTCTTGAAAACTGATTACTTCCTGATCTTAGAGCTATTATTAAAATTGAGAAATTGAACTTGCGAAAGCAATTCAGGGATTCGCAAAGTGCAATAAGAATGGTTCGACTCGTTTCGCAAAAGAGGTATCACAATAGTGGTAGTAAAATTTTTAAACTAGACGAAGATAAATTAGCGTATAAAAACACATAATCACTCATCAGGCAAAATTTCATGGGTTCGAAGTGTACTTGGCTATTTTTCGATTTTTGCTGAATTTTTGAAAATTCCATTTTCTAGCTAAACATGATTGAGAAAATCAAGTTTTCATCATATTGACTCGAAATGCTGAAATTTGGTATGCATTCTATTTTATACAACCCTCTGAATCGATTAGAAACGCGTTAAATGTTTTGGACAGTGCTGGAGTCTCCAGCAAATTTTTGAAAAATTTGAAATTTCCACAAAAGTAAACCCGATAAAATTGAAAAGTGGAAATTTACTTTAAACCATAATTTTAATATGATGATTCGATGAGTATTGATGAGTTAATCGGAAGTGATTTCAATTCGAGCTAATCTGCTGCCCACAGTCACATTTTTGAAATTCTAGACTTTTAAAAAGTGCTATAAAAATGCCCAAATTAGCTTTAGGATGCATAAAAACACAAATGGCGCCCTGGCAGTGACGCCTGCCTGGCCCATTTGACCAATTACGTGCAATTTTTCCGAAATCGGTTCCTGCTGAGTTTCAAACCACATAATTCTCCAGCGATTTCATAATTAAAAATTTGAAAAATTCATTGTAGGTAGGTCTAGGTACCCTTGGTATTTGTCGAAAAAAGCTGGAATTTCGTTTATGCTCCATTTTTATCATGTTGAGCCCACAGTAGATGGTTTTAGGCCGCTTTGTAGCCTTCAGAAAGTTTTGGGAATTCCAGCCCCCCCCCCCGACCAAAAAAAAATAAAGTCGTGAAATGTAGTTACCAAAACAGTTTGAAAAAGTAGCCAACAAGACGTGGAAAAAAACATTTTAATAAGAAAAATCACAAAAAAAGCCAGGAATACTTCATTAAATTGTGTACAAAAGAGCTTTTAGCCCCCTACTGGCAAAAAAATAACATTTTTTAAACGTTTTTTGGTGATTTGTTGTAGAAAAAAGCAAAATGGGCATTTTAACAGAAAAAATAAATTTTTGGACAATATTTGACAAAAAAAAACCCTTTTAAGCATAGATTGAGTATTTTTGAAAATTTTTGCAAAAAATGAACAATTTTCAATTTTTTATGAAAAAGCAAAAATTTTAGCATTTTAGTCGTTTATAACGAAAATACTGAAGCTTTTCGGAAATTTTGGGTATTTTCAGATGAAAATGTTTTGGTAAAAAAAGTTAATGTTCTTGAAAAATATTGACTGAAAGAAAGACTTCGACAATTTTACTCGTAGTAAAAAAGCAAAGCTTTCTAAGCAATTTTTGGAAAAAAAGAGTGAAACATCTGAATTTTTCACAAACTAGTGGCAATATTTAGCTATTTTTGGCATCACCAATTTTTCTATTTTTCTTTAAAAAGTGAGGTCAAGATCTAAATTTTATTTCCACGCAACTTTCAGTTTTGTTTTTTTTTTAACTGGAGAAACTGAAAACTTGCTGGAGGCTCCAGAACGCTTTGAAACCGTCACCAATCGACTCGAGAGGTCGAAAAAGGGGTACAAACCAAATTTAAGCTTATGAAGTCAATTTGATGGAATTTTGATTTTTTTTTCAAGTAAAATAATCCAAATTTGAATTCTTAAAATTTTGCCTGAAATCGAAAAATGGATTTCAGCGCAGCGTCTGAAATTCTCACCGGTGGTGTATTTTGGGGACCTTTTTCAGTCCATTTGCGTCCGGATTAAAACTTTTGGTGCCAATTGGGAGACTTCTCTCGTAATTAGAAATCACATTTTGGGTTGTTTCTGGAGATTTTTGAGCTAGGTCAAGATCTAGGTATATAAATTTCATTTCCACGCAACTTTCAGTTTTTTTTCAAAAACTGGAAAAACTGAAATTTTTCTGGAGGCTCCAGAACGCTTTGAAACCATCACAAATCGACTCGGGAGGTCAAAAATGGGGTACAAACCAAATTTCAGCTTTTTGAAGTCGATTACATGGAATTTTGATTTTTTTTTTGAGGAAAATAATCCAAATTTGAATTTTTAAAAATTTGCCTGAAATCGAAAAATGGATTTCAGCGTCTGAAATTTTCACCGGTGGTGTATTTTGGGGACCTTTTTCAGTCCATTTGCGTCCGGTTTGAAATTTTTGGAGGCAATTGGGAGTCTTCTCTTGTAATCTTCAGTAATCGCATAAGTTGTTTCTAGAGATTTTTGAGACATCCTATTCATAAAATTATGTTCCTTCGAACTTCACATAACAGACTCCAATCGCTCAAAAGGTCCCTAAATGTCTTTCTCGAACAATCAGGGGGAGAGGGGGTTTGTTTTTTAAGCAATTGAAATGTATCGTCGTATTGCTCAAATTTGGAAATTAATCCCTGGAGACCGCTGCGACATGTTTGCAGGATGCCAAAGGTAAATAAGAGAAATTTCAAGAATATTTGCCAAAAATTTCAAAAGTTTGAAATTAAGCTTTTTTTGAAAGCTCAAAATTTTTGAAAGGTTGTTCATCAGAGCATCAGAGCAATAATTTAAAAATTACAAAAAACAAGTGTAACCTTATATTTCTATGTTATTCACAATTGGATGAACTTTTCGTGATGTGATTCACCAAACCTAGGGGTAGGGGGGGGGGGGGGGGTAAAGGAGCCTCAAAATTTTGGTCAAACCGTACAAAAATGTAAAATGTTGTGTGACATATCGTGCATATCATGTGTTCCTGATAGCTTGAAATACAAATATCGAATCAATTTTTTGATTTAGTCCCTTCAACAACCCCCCCCCCCCGGTTGCCCCTCGCCCAATTTTCCGAAAATTGAAAAAAAAAACATGTAACGTTTGGTTTATTAGGTTTTTGAGAACTCTGAATACGAATATCAACTCATTTTTTTGATTTGAGCCCCTTAACTCCCCCTCACCATAGCCCCCTGTCCAAATTTTTCGAAAATTGAAAAAATCATGTGACATATGGTTTACCAGGTTTTTGGGAACGCCGAGTACGAATATCAACTCATTTTTTTGATTTTGGGCCCCTTAACCCCCCCTCACCATTGCCCCTGCCCAAATTTTTCGAAAATTGAAAAAAATCTTGTGGCATATGGTTTATTAGGTTCTTGAGAACTCTGAATACGAATATCAACTCATTTTTTTGATTTGGGCCCCTTAACCCCCCCTCATTGCCCCCTGCCCAAATTTTCAGAAAATTGAAAAAATCATGTGACATATGGTTTACTAGGTTTTTGGGAACGCTGAATACGAATACCAGCTCATTTTTTTGATTTGGGCCCCTTAAACCCCCCCCCCCCCTCATTTCCCCCTGCCCAAATTTTCAGAAAATTGAAAAAATCATGTGACATATGGTTTACTAGGTTTTTGGGAACGCCGAGTACGAATATCAACTCATTTTTTTGATTTGGGCCCCTTAACCCCCCCTCACCATTGCCTCTGCCCAAATTTTTCGAAAATTGAAAAAAATCATGTGGCATATGGTTTATTAGGTTCTTGAGAACTCTGAATACGAATATCAACTCATTTTTTTTTATTTGGGCTCCTTAACCCCCCCTCATTGCCCCCGGCCCAAATTTTCAGAAAATTGAAAAAAGCATGTGACATATGGTTTACTAGGTTTTTGGGAACGCTGAATACGAATACCAGCTCATTTTTTTGATTTGGGCCCCTCAACCCCCCCTCACCATTGCCCCTGCCCAAATTTTTCGAAAATTGAAAAAAATCATGTGACATATGGTTTACTAGGTTCTTGGGAACACTGAATACGAATACCAGCTCATTTTTTTGATTTGGGCCCCTTAAACCCCCCCTCATTGCCCCCTGCCCAAATTTTCAGAAAATTGAAAAAAGCATGTGACATATGGTTTACTAGGTTTTTGGGAACGCCGAATACGAATATCAACTCATTTTTTTCGTTCGAGGCCTACAACTTGCCCATTAATTAATGCCCCGTTACCTCCGTTGTTCCTGTCAAATTTCCTAAAAATTGACAAAGTCTTGTGACACAATATGACTCATAAGGTTTTCTAGAATACTGAATATGTAGATATATACATCAACTCATTTTTTTGATTCGATTTCTTCAGAAGCCCCATTGACCCCCTCTCCCAATTTCCTGAAAATTTAAAAAAAAAACGGATCACACAGCCACTTTCTGCTACCTACACGATAAAGATAGCAGTCACCTTAATCATCGTGATCAGAAAGTTGCACGGAGTTCATTCGTAACAACGGACTTCTAATTCAAACATGCGTTCGTAGCTCGGTTTAATATCAACGACAAAGATTTTCAATCACGAAACTACAAAAGAACCTATTTGTATCAAGATATCAATGCCAGGTTTAAAAATAACCGCTTGACGATCCATCTAGCTTTGTCACGAAAACAATAATTCACGATACCTAATATTCTCAGCTCGCACCTGTTTGATTCATTTCATATTTATCGCGGTATAGTAAGATTAATTCAAAACTGATTTAGAAAAGGATTACCTACTCGTATTTATTTCAAGCAGGTGAAATGTTTATTCAGATAAGCGATCGTTTCATTCGTCAAAAAAAAAAAGAATCGATCGACAGCTCGCAGGTAATAAATTTGAGAATATCGCACACGTTTTCATAATAATCCTCTTTTTGAAGAGATTACAAATTTCACCACTGCTTGGTATATTTCGATTCGAAGAATACCAAAATTCGTGTTATAGGTTGATGCTCCATGCTTACTCATCATTCTACTAAATGATCAAATTTGATCATTGAACAGAATAGGGAAAAAAAATAATTAAACCGAATACGATATCTCGCAATTGCACGAGTAAACAGTACATTACTACCTGATTGACCCGGTAAAGCACAACTGCACAAGGAAGGAAATTGAACGCAGCGTATTCGAAGAATGAGTTCAGTACTTGTGAGTATTTTGGGTTAAACAATTAGTTCCGTTATACGATTTGCACGTTTCTTACCTAGACGAAAGAAAACAAAACAAAACAAAAAAAAACAATTAGCTATACTTTTCGTGCCACTATACAGATTATAACAATCAACAAGAAAATAACTTTATGCAAATGACTCGATGGTTTCTCGAGTACGTACAAGTACATCTCTGGGTATGTGAGAGAATAAGCATACGTCAGATTTACCATCATCAAGAATTATTTCAAGAGCAAGTAGTTAAACGTCGGCATTATTTTGACATTCGTGTCGCGTACCCCATTTCATGATGAGGTGATGTTGAAAGATTACCGAGAGGGTACCACAATAATACTCACCGTAACGATTCGCGAGCCCCTTTTGACCGGGTAAGGGGTATAGGGTAATCGGGTCATTAAAGACTATAATCGCAAAATAACACATTTACTTCGCGCCATTAAACTTGACGCGTGCGAAAACAATCGTAAAAGCTCTTCTTATGTCGCGAGACTGTGTGAGTATAGCCTGAGCCGATGAGGTGTGCTATAAGGCTTCGATGAAGGGGTCATCTATGGGTACTGTTGTTCGTACAGTTGGTGAAAGGGGTAAGAGGGTAGTGCTTAAAATCTAACCTATAAATTGGCGGAGATTTCGTAAATCCTCGCCAAAGCTCGGTAGGTAATGCTAACAAACGCCACCGTCGAGTCAACCTCTTCGCCATGGCCGGAGTACTTACCATGGCTAAAACATTCTAACAAGTTACCGTTATTAATTTCGTTATCGCAACAAACACGCCAGCTTTTGCGAGTACCCAGCTATACTCCTCCTATTCACTCAGTCACGGGTTCGAAACTTCGCACTGCCATGCCACGATGAGGATTACACTTTCAACGCCGAAGTAATAATTACTCGTATTCGCGTTATATGGTTGTGTATTCCCATAGTCCCGGTGCCATTGATTCGTTCGCAGCCATAGGCATATCTACACGCTGGAATACTCTCTCATGGAGTCAGTCAGTCAACGCATTCGACTATATTTCGTCTACAACACACATGTGTACGACAAGACCACTGACCAGCCATACAAACGCACCTACAAATTCGTCACATAGAGGTTCAATAAACCGAGTTGCATTTCGCACCGTCGTCGCACGTAGGTATATACCTGGAGTTATTCAACAATATAGTATTACTCTGGTATGTTGTGTAGGCACCTATTCAAATCAGACAAAATCAGCGATCACAACGAGTCAGCGAAAAATTAATGGAGCGAGTCTTCCGCGTAAAAAATTGTCAATTAAAGTGAATTCCCATACGATATATCTCGATGTCTAATTCCTGCTCGTCAGTCATCCCGCAATTCAGCACATCAAAAGAAAATAGAAATACGATACCGGATTGCACGAGGTGCCAGCTGGCGTCAAGAACTTATGCTAATTGTTAATTGTACGTACGAGTCACCTGCATTACTATGTAGCTAACTCAGCAAATACTCATCGACTGCTGTACGCCAGATACGAGTAATTACAATGTTGAAACTTGATATGGGCGAAATATAGGCCAGTAATAGACTGCGTTACGAACGCATTTTCACGAATCGTGGGTGCCTTGAAAAAAGAGCAAAAGCATCAGATAGTTAAAAATACCCTCTATACCATATGTGGTTTAGGTTTATTGAGCTCAGAATTGGACAGTTTGAAAAAAAATTATGCTATAAAAGAACTGAAAAAGATGAATAGATTTTCAGCAAAATGTTTCCGAATTGAAGACGTCATAGCAAAAAGGACATATGTGTGAAAGTTGTATTTTGAGAAAAAGCTGTTTGAAAGTTTGAGTGTTTGTGAAGTTTAGAAATGTGCATATTTGAACATGGTGATGATTTTATCTTATTTTCTCACTATCTAACTATATGAAATGCTATGCACCATCAGTCTGGAGGAAACTGTGTGTTAGCGGTAAGCGCTCAAACATTTCGAATTATATGTCCTTTTTGAAGCGAAAAATTAGCCAATTTTTTTTTTGATTTAAAAATGTTTTTGAGCAAATTTTTGGATTTAAACCAGGTAAATAATGGTTGATAACACAAAATCGACCATGAGTAACCCATTATCTCTGAAAAAAGATCGTTATGTTGAGTAAAAAAAAACAACAAAAAAGACTAGTTTTTTTGGCCAATTTTTTTTTATTGATTTAAAAATGTTTTTGAGCAAATTTTTGGATTTAAACCAGGTAAATAATGGTTGACAACACAAAATCGACCATGAGTAACCCATTATCTCTGAAAAAGTAAATTTTTAATCGACTTCGCAGTTTTAAAATGGCGATATCTCACTGGTTTTTCGACTTTGTGAAGTGGGGGTGGTCTCATACTCGTATGATAGAGGAAGGTCTGAAGAATAACAATATGGATTCGTCTCAAAAAGGACATGTGTCATATATACCCCTTTTAGTTATGACGTCTTCAATTATATTCAAACTTCTGCGATAACTTTCGATTTAACATCAGAATCCAAAATAGTCTGATCGAAATTCAGTGACATTTCAAATATTTCTGCTGATTAAACATATGAGATTTGCATGGGCTTGTACTCAATTTTTTCTAAAGAAAAAAAAAGTAACTTTAGTAAACAAAAAAAGTAGTAAGTAAGAAGCAACCAAATAAAAAAATTACCAAAAAAAAATAGACAATTAAGAACGTAAAAAAAATACGAAACGAGAAACATTCACATTAAAATCCAATAAAAGTTGGCCTCAGTTACAAAATGGCGGCCATTTTGATTGGCAGGTTAGCCGAAATCGCAGATTTTGCGTTTCAACATAGGACTTGCACGAAATTTTTCAAACTTTACAAAGGTAGATCGAAAGATCATGCAAAAATTTATCACCTGTCAAAATTTCAAGTGCTAAAGTGCGTTTTTCGATTTTTGGTGAATTTTTGAAAATCAAATTTAGGCCAAAAATGAGGGAAAAAATCAAAATTTTACCAAATTGACCAAGAAAGCTGAAATTTAGGATATACCCTATTCTCAACATGCCAAATCGATAGGAAACGGTTTCAACCCGTTTTGAGCAGTTCTGGAGCCTCCAGCAGATTTTTGAAACTCGAAATTGACTGCTGGTGGATTTCAAGTCGTTTTGGAGCCTCCAGCGACTTTTCGAAAGGTTGTGTGGCGTTTTTTTGGAAAATTGAAATTTCCTAAAAGTAGCTGGAAGCTTCAAAACCATTTGAAACCACAATGTAGTCTGCGAAGTGAATTTCAGCTTGCCAACTCCATTTGATAAATTAATGTTGGGGAAATTTCAAGTTTCAAAAATCTACTGGTGGCTCCAGTAATTTTCAAAGAAGTCGTTGGAGGCTCTAAAATGACTTGAACCCACCTGAAGTCGTCTTCAGAGGGTGTTAAAATTGGAGTGTAGAGTAAATTTCAGCTTTTCGTCTCCATTTAATGAAATTTTGTGAAAATGTAAAGTTTCAAAAATCTGCTGGAGGCTTCAGGAATTTTCAAAAAGTCGCTGGAGGATCCAAAACGACTTGAAATTCACCTGCAGTACTTCGTAGCGTATTGAAATTAGTTTTTAGAATAAATTTTAGCTTTACAACTCCAATTTGATGGAATTTTGTGGACATTTCGAGTTTCAAAAATCTGCTGGAGGCTCCAGAACTGCTCAAAACGGGTTGAAACCGTTTCCAATCGATTTGGCATGTCGAAATTAGGGTATATCCCAAATTTCAGCTTTCTTGGTCAATTTGGTAAAATTTTGATTTTTCCCCTCATTTTTGTCCCAAATTCGATTTTCAAAAATTCACCAAAAATCGAAAAACGCACTTTAGCACTTGAAATTTTGACAGGTGATGAATTTTTGCATGATCTTTCGATCTACCTTTGTAAAGTTTGAAAAATTTCGTGCAATAATTCTAATGTTGAAACGCAAAATCTGCGATTTCGGCTGACCTGTCAATCAAAATGGCCGCCATTTTGTAACTGACGCCAACTTTTTTTTGGGCAAGTTTGCTTTAAAATGTTCCTTAGGATGTCCCCTTTAAGAAAAAAGTTGTCCCGGAGGATCGGCGGGGGGGGGGGGCAATTACTCCTATTGTCATATGCTGGACTAAAACGTTTAAGGTAAAAAAAAGCAAAATTTGTTCACGATTTGGTAAAAAGTGAAAATTTGTATTTAAAAAAACACTCTTTTTAGACATTAATTGCGATTTCACCAAAAAAGTGAGACTTCGTTGCAACTTTTTTGTAAAATATACCTACGGATTTTTTGGAAAAATGTTAACAAAACGTAAGATTGTGAGAATGTTAGCAAAAAGGCAAGATTTTGGGCAATTTTTGACAACAAAGTAAGACCTTTGGACAATTTTCGGAAAAATGAAAAGATATTAAGAATTTTTTGCGAACAAGCGACAATTTTCAGCAATTTTTGGCTAAAAACAGTAGGTACTTTTTTGGGATTTTTTCCCGCAGAAAGCGAGACTTTGACGCTGAAAAATCAGTGCCACCTGTTGGAGGAGAATAAAAAAGTATGTTAATACTTCGTAAATTATTCATCTTTTTTTCTCAAAAATAGAGACAAGATTTGGAAAAATTATTGAATTCTTGAAAATGTTCTAAAAAATGAGTAGATATCCAACTTAAATAACCAAAATTTTGAAAGATATCTACTAATAAAAGGTAACCAATGTACGACCCTCGGATTTACAGTTGATTGAGATTTTGCTAAATTTGATTTCTGAAATCAGAATGTTCTTCAATAAGTAGCCAAACTTTTCAAAATGTTGCTCGGTTTACTAAAATTTAGTCAACTACTTTCAACTTTTTGTAAAATATCTGAAAATTTTCAATTTTATTTCACATTTTCAAAAAAATAACGTAATTTTCCAAAACCAAAAAAAAAATTTTCTACCAATTTTTTTTCAGTTTTTCAAATTTTTGCAATTTTTTAAAAACCTTTGAAATATTTTGGGAGTTTTTAAAAAACGTCTAAAATTTTCAGTAAGTAACTTTTACGAGCATTTTTTCAAAATTTCCAGTGTTTCCCTACATTTTCAAGTTTTTTTTTTTTTTTTTTTTTTTTAACGAGCACTCAAATATTCTTATTTTTTTCTAGAACTCGCAAAAAAAAATTTCCAAATTTTCAACTTTAAAATTTTTATAATAATTTTTTAAAACGATTGCGATTTTTCCAAACTTTTCAAAACAATGTCTAAAATTTATTGAAAAAGTCCAAGATTTTTTTTCATTTTTCCAAAAATTACAAACATTTTTCATCATTTTGAAATTTTTTTCAATTTTTAGGGAATTTTGGGGTCGGTGGGAGCGTTAGAGATGACGAATCGAAAAAGAAAGTTGGTAATCGACAATCGTATTCAATGCTTTCAAAAATGTATGAAACAATGTGTCTCACGACATTTGAATTTGAAGAAATAAACATTGACCAAAATTTTGAGCCTCTGCACCCCCCCCTCCCACTCTCCCATGGTTTGACGAATCGCATCACGAAAGGTTCGTCGTTGAAAATATTATAAAACTGGATACTTCTTGGATTTTTTTTTTCCAATTTTCAAATTACTTATACCTTCAAAAGTTGGCAAGCTTTTGAAAATTGAGCTTTGGAAAAAAAATCAAATTTGAACTTTTGACATTTTTGCCAAATTTTTTTGAAAATATTCTCACAAGGGAGGTATCCCAAATGCCAAAAAAATTATTGAAATCGACAAAGCTAAATCGAAAACTAAAGTGATGCAAAAAAGTAATTGCATCAACATTTACAATTTCAGATGGTAAAGTAAATTCAGGCTAAAGAAAAAAATCTAAATTTCACCAAATTGACATCGAAAGTTAAAATATGGCCCGTTCCCCACTATCAACCCCCTTCCTCTTTTCTCAATCGATTCGAAACATTTTCGAATGGTTTTGATCAATTTTGGAGGTTTCATCAGATTTTTAAATGTTGAAACTACCAAAAAAATTCACCCAATGAAGTTGAAAAGCTAAAATTAACTTCACGATCCTATTTCAACATGTATTATTCATGCTAAAACCAACTTGGACGGTTTTCATGGCACTTTTTGAACATCTGGAATTTCCAAAATACGACAGTAAGCACCAGAACAGCTTGAATCACCTACAGTCGACTCAGAGTGTAGAATTGCTCAAAACGGTTCGAAACCATTTTCAATAAATTCGGAGGTTCGAATAGGGTAAGTACATGCAAAATTTCAGCTTTTTAGGTCAATTTGGTGAAATTTTGATTTTTTTCATTTTTTGGTCGAAAATTTGATTTTTAAAAATTCACCAAAAATTGAAAAATAGACTCGAGCACCGAAAATTACTGTCTGGCGGTGCATTAGTTTCCTTTAAAACACTAAACAGACTTTTTTCATGTTGCAGCAGTTTGAGCAATCAGGCTCATCCAAAGTAGGGCATTACAATACGACGAAAAATTTCAATTGCTAAAAAAAAACCTGCCCCATCTGGGACAAAGAGTTGGCGATTTTCTTTCTCTACTAATATACAAAGAACTTCTAAAATTCGACCAAAATCGGAGTACCTGAGCCAATAACTAAGCTGATATCACAATATAAAATAATCCCCACCCTGAAACCTCTCGTAAAACTTAATATTTTCTATTCGTTCATCCCTTTCTCGGTTAATTTTTCACTCTTGACACTCGTACAGTCGAACAATCGGACATTTGGCGAAAGTATCATGCACACAACGATTTCCAATCTTCGTCAAAGGAAACCGTTCATTGTTTTTACGCCACACACGCACATGTCTCTATATATTCTTACCCCGCTCACCCATCTCACTCTAGCACACGTATCAGTCACGTATGCGTATTTCCAGTCACGTAATGAACAATTTTGTAAGAATTATCCGCGTACCAGTGCCAGGGTCTGATCTTCGTTTTATTAATCTTCCAACTGCACGCTCCCATGTACGAGTACGCGAGTACATTCGCATACACCGAAAGGCGAAAACCAATCGAACGCTGCTAGCTGCTGCATCGTACCAAAAAAAATCCATTCATAAAATTTAAATTAAAAAAACTAGATTTTATTTACGAGATACGTGTTTTTTATTTTTCAGCAACATCGACTCGAACAGCTTCGATATTTCGTTCGATGATGGAGGGAAAAAATACCTACGTCATATCGCGACGACGATGACGACACAACGTTAAATTATTTTTTTCCATCAATCTTTATTAATCTTTCGATGGCATCGTTGTGTTTACCCTTATATATGTACAGTGAATACCTGTAAATTTCTTCGTTTATCTGCGAATTTAAGGATAAAATAAATAATCCGTCGTGTATTTCATCGTATCATCGTCGTTCCCCAAGTTCTTGTTTTATACCATATTTCATCGTATTATAATGTTTCGAGTTTTTTTTTTCAATTTTTATTTTCACGTCGTGTTTTTTGTGTGGGTACATTTTTGAGCAGTTTGAAACTGAACGACTTTTATTTCAATTTTTTCAATTATTTCGTTATTTTTAAAACAATTTTACAAAAATTTTATCAAACAAAGAGACCCCAACGCCGCCGATCCTCTGAGACAATTTTTCTCTTAATACGTAATTTAGGATAAACTCACTATTTTTTGACGATTCTGTAAGAAAAAGTCAGACTGTTTGAAAATTAATCGTTTTATTGTTCAAATTTCCCAAAACGAGATATTTTCAGACCCTTAATTTTATATTCTCATTAGGGCAAATTGAATTTTCAAAATCACCAAAAAATAAGTCATACATATTTGTCTACTTAACGACAACTGAAACTATAAGGAGAACATCTCTCGTATATGGGAAAACCACCTCGAGACAAAAATCAGCCGAAACGCTTAAGCAGCTCGGAGGAGCTAGAGCATAAAAACGCCTTATGTTCGATAAAACTTGTGTATCGTCTGACAAAAGCTGACGATGCATTTTATATTGAAATCTAACGCGCCCAAAATACCTCCGGCTATGTCTTCATAAGCGCGTCGTTCGCTTCGTATTTCATGTACGCATAAAAGTCTCTAGCAGCAATAGAGACAGAGAGATGCTCGCCTTAAGGAGCCTTTCAAGTTGCCTTTGCCTTTATGTGTTGCTCGCTTGTTTCTTTGCTGGTGGTCTCGCTATTTTCTCTTCTTGTGAGAATGTCGGATCGTCTGTGAAGTGAGCTGAATTACCGCTTATAGTTAGAGCATACACGTCATTTTTATTTTCGTGTAAACATTTTTGGAATACTTATTGCCATATCGATCGAATGGGTGTAATTTGCGGGAATAATAATATGAATATTTTGAGAATTTTTATTATGTTTTCAGTTCAGTCTGCGAAATTGAATGCTAATTCATTCAAACATTGGCTCTTTTTTCGATACTCGAGTAATACGTACTATCGTAATAATACGTACCTATTCAGATCATTAGCGATAGAATACACTATATTATCGCGATATAGGTTAAGGGCATTATAATTTTTGTTTGTCGTCCGCTCTTTGAACATGTACTGGTCACCGGTTACGTAATCGATTCGCGCTGTACGCAACGACAGACTTGTTCACAGTGCGTAGCATCCGATGAGTTCGGTACCGTAAGATTAGAAGTTGTAGACGTCGCCAATGGTGAATTTTTTCAAGTTTAACGTACCCATTTCTACTTGATTTTGTTTTTAGACGTGAAATATTCGTACTTGAATATGGATTATTGCCCACATTGTGAGAAAATTTCTCAGACTTGTTCAGCTATCGGATGAAAAAGTACATTTTAATCAATATCGATTGCTAGAAAAATTATAAAATGTGGCCCGAGAGGTATCCTCAATTAGCCAGAAACGAGTTTGTGCAAATTACACGAGTTCGTTTTTGACCAATTCTCATTTCATCGAGAAAAAAATTTAGCTAAATTAATTAATTTTTTTTTCTTTTGTACTTTTGATGTTTCAAATGATGAAAAGCCATGATGAAAAGGTGAAATTCAGAAATAATCCGAAGTATGTACAACAGTATTTTTGACTTTTGGAGAAAAAAAAAAACGATGTAAAATTATCGTTCATGATTCATAATTCATGATGTACCTCGTGGCTCATACCTGCCTCAAAGTTATTGGTTTTGATGAAAAAATAATGCCTGAAAGTTTCAGCTCTCCAACTCAGAATTGAGCTATGCAAAAAAGTCCACTCCTTCCCCCATCAAAAAAATCGACAAAAAATAATTCAAACGCTGCGTCAAAATTCTTCCAGCAGCTGACCGAATGCATAAGTACACACCTTCTCTCAATATACCTAGTCCAGCACCAACAGCAATCCAACAGCGACTTACTGAATCTAGTACAGAGCTTATCTTAAGAAATCGCCGACCTAAAAAGAGAATTCAAAACTGTAAATGCTGTCCAAGCTGTAGTCAACACAACAGCTGAAATCTTGAGCCAATTGAAAGATTTACGGCTTCAAATTTCTAAGATGAAAGAACATCGATCCTGATCCCATTTTTGCTATCCTCCCCATTACTGAGACCGTTCCAATTCACATTCATGGAGATGCGCTCCATTTGCTGAAAGAACACCGCGGGAATATCAAAATTTCCTAATCTGTTATTACCATTACCGCTTTGGCAAAAGCGCTAATAGGTGCTACAAACCCTATGATTTCAATACTGCTGAAAAAAATGCTTAAAATAACGTTGTTGCAGCAGCAGCTCAATGACATATCCAAACCAATCTCACCAACCAGGGACAGGCTCGTAATCCGAGATAAAAAACCAGATTAGCCTTCCTAATCAACACTGGTGCAGACATCTTTGTAATTCCTCCTCGACCACCCGATAGGCTGCATAAAAAAGATATCAAGCTCTACGCTGCCAATGATACAAAGATTGATACCTACTGCAAACGCATCCTACATGACTCCCTGAGATTCCATTGCAACTTTACATGGCAGTTCACAGTTGCTGATGTCCAAGTTCCAATCATAGGTGCAGATTTCCTTGTCAAACACAACCTCTTAGTCGACCTGAACAGAAAACAACTCATTGATCGCACAACACTCCTCACCCAAAATAGTTTGCCCGACACAAACACCAACTACAATAGTATCAAAATTGTCAACACTGATCTTCCATATGCTGACATTTTGAAAGATTTTCCTGAAATCTTGACAACAGCATCTTACATTCTGACAACTAAACTCCAAAACACAACGTTCAACACAGAATAGTCACCATAGGCACACCTGTTAAAGCTCGAGCCCGCCCGCGTAGCACAAGCGATGCCAAAGTCGATGGAAAAGACGAGATCTCTAATCCATCACTTGTTGACACGATATTTGTTGACACCAATGTCGATCAATGGTGAGTGAGAAGTTGATATCAAAATCGACTGTCCTCTCTCTTCATTTTTTGTCTCAACAAGGTCTCAACATTGGTGTCATTTTTTTGAGTGTAAAAGAAGCAAATTTTGATTGAAAAATGTGCGAAATGTGCCCAAAACTCTTTTTTTGATTCAAGTAAAATATTATTCTCAAAAGTATTTCACCCTAAAAAAATGTTTTGAAAGAAAAGAAGTTGCCCTGGGTAGGGATAGAACCTAGATTGCCATTCACTTCTGTCACATTCTCTAACCACTAGACCATTGCCACTGTTGAGTGGAGAAGCCTTACAAGAATATTCAGTCCATCTTATTCTGGACTTAAAAAATTTTTCTTATTGTATTGTCGACTCTGACATCAACAAATGAGTCGGCAACACTTCAAAATTTCTAAAAATATTTTATAGATCATGTACTCCACATCAACTTCCTCATCAATATTAACCAGATGATTGATGTTGATTACAAGATCTACAGAAGTATCTACTCGATGACATTTTGTAGATACTTTTGTAGGCCCTATAATTGATATTGGAATTCAGGTCATCTTGCCAATGCCAAAGTTGATGACAATTATTAGATCGACAAAACTAACTATACATACAAGATCAAAATTTTGTAGATGCTTTTGTCGATCATATAGTCAACATCAACTTTGGATCGACAAGAAGACCTGAATTTCGATATCAATCATGGGTCTACAAAGGTATCTACAATTTATATCGAAATTTTGCACATGACTGTAGATACAAATGTAGACAGCAATGACGACCATCAGCATTTTCATCACAGTTTTTGAAAAAAGTGTCAATTTTTAATCAATCATTTTAAACGTAGTTAGATTAACCCCTTTGTGGATAATCCGACTTTTTTCAATCAACAATCATGCAAAATCATGTCGATACTTTTGTCGAGGCCATTGACGATCTCGTCAGTGCTACGCAGGCATCCACTCGACCACCAAAGACTCAAATTCGCAAAAGACGACTTTAAAACAATGTGCGAGTTAGGCACCTGCCGACCATCAGAAGATCCAAAAATTTTAAATCTTGAATTTTTTTTGCAAGTTCTAAAAAGAATAAGTAAAAATGTTTGAAAGCTTGTTTTTTGAAAAAATCTTAAAAATTTAGGAAAATGCTGGAAATTTTGAAAAAAAATGCTCGTATTTACATGCTTTAAAAACTTTGAAAAAACATTGAAATTTTTCGGAGTTTTTCAAAAATTTCAAAAAAAGTAAGTTTTTTTGGGATGTTTGATAAAAAAAAACTGAGTTTTTTACCATTTTAACCAAGAAAGCAGATTTTTGTAGTAAAGCAAGACTTGTTGGCTATTTTGTTTTTAAAAAAGTAGGATTTCTTTACAATTATTAAGTATTACAAAAAAGTAAGATTTTCCACAATTTTGGCAAAAAGGTGAGATTTCTTGGGAAGTTTTATTTTTTAAAAAAAACTGTTTTTTGCCAAATTGACCAAAAAACAAGACTTTCTGGAAATTTTAACCAAAAAAAAGTTTTTTTCACGCAATTTTGGCCAAAACAAAATTTTGTTAAGTTGCAATGAGACACTTGGCCAATCAAATAAAAAAATTTCAAATACCCCGAAAAACTTATAAATTTTCGACCTTTTTCTCTCACAAAAACCAAAGTTACTTCAGCACTGAAATTTTCCAGGCACCCTATGAATAGAAATTAAATTTCAAGCACCGCTCACGACTCACGAGTTACAAATAGCGAAAAACTAATAAGGACTTATTAGACACTTTAACCCTATATGCATCGTATCGCATTCTGTTGCATAGCATCATGTGAAATGATGCTGAAAAATAACCCAAAGTACGTATAAAGAGAGTAAACCGTTGATAGCACATATTCAATGCACACGAGGATCTTTTCAACTGTACGAGTGTACGAGTATATAGAGGAGTATTACACGGGTATTGGATATGGTGGATTGGATACGTTTACGTATGTTATACGGCTGCCAATTAATTTGCCTTTGGTTAGCATTTGAAAAGAGAACCTTTAACATCGATTAAATTTCATTATAACGGGTAACCCTTCATCATCTTACGTTTTATTCGAGTACAGCAGCAAAACGTTATACGAGGAATCGATACAATGAGAAATGGCTTTTTATATAGCGAGTTGGAAAATTTCATTTTATCGAAAAACCAAACCAACAATACACTGCACTCTTATATACGCTGCTAAAGAGCTAAAGAATGTAAATGGCGAGCCGAGCATTCATTCGAATGTTAATTACAACTCAGCCAAGCGTATGGCTTTCAAACATACACCAAACATGACCTACAATAATGTGTAGATGTGGGTACTGGGTACATCGTAGTAGCAGAGAAATCTAAAAGTATATCACACTGATTTTTTTTTTCAAGTTTTTTTTTGGTTTCATTTTTTTATAAACACGAATTTCTCGCATCAGCCAGGTAAGTATACGTAAGTGAATACTGAATAATCTCAGCCGCAATCGCCGCACATTGTCGACTATGTCGTCTTGATATTCCATCAAAGTTTTTACGCCACATCAAATTTAACGAGACTTTCGATGACTGTAATTAAGGTGGTAATTCACACGAATAAATAATACAGATAGGCAGAGATGGCGCGGGCGGGGGGTGAGAAGGCAAAAGCAAAGCAATGCATTCGCATTCAGTTGCGCAAAGTTTCAAGCTGCAGACGAGGCAAGGCAGCTTATAATCAACTACGATGGGTTAATAGTTTAAGATAACTCGACGGAATACGAGAACAACCTTAGTTATGGAAATACCATTTCCACTCGAATGCGTCGTCTTTTACAACAAAACAACTGCTCTGCTCGTTTTCAAGTATCCTCGTTCCTCGTCCTCATCGTGCTCTGTACTTTTCTCCATTTACTCAAAAACGCTTTGATTCTTCGTCCAACTCCAAATGCGAACGAACGTGCCAGGCGGGAGGGCATTTATATACCCGCAGATACACTTCGCTATTATTCAACTAACCTAAGCTGTTGATTAGTTGGCAGATTTCTGTATATTTGCGAATTGATTTTAAGCGTTTACCAGCCTCGTCTCGTCATGTATATAGCACTGTGTATTTGTGTACTTAAGATACACTTTGAAGTTTGTAGTATACAGAGGCTTAGCCGATGCTGCGTTGTATTGTGTATCTATTGCAGCAATGCTGGAAATTGTTCGACGGTAATGGACCGAATGATTAATGGTATAAATTACCAGACTGAATTTATCCTCGAATGACACCGCGAGTAAAAACCTATACACCGATGCGCTAATCTAGCAATATTGTTCGGTATATTCCAGTATATCTATTTGTGTTTTGTTTCGTGAAAATTCAACTTAATTTAGAGATCGTTTCTCATCTATAAACGTATAGAAGGGTGGGAAGATGGGAATCTCTTAAGGAAGATGAAAATGGCTGAAGAAATTAGACCAGAGTGTAGGCAAGGTATTTTGGATGGAGGGTGTTCAGTTCTGGAAACAAAACTGGATAGGAAATGAGCATCAATATTACAGGTAACATTTAAATTAATAAATGATGATCAGAAAATGAGCTTTTGACGGTAAAAATTGCGAATTTTGTGAGAAACTTTACATTAGAATGGATCGAATAAGGTACATCGAGAAAATTACTTCTTCAATTTTTCGATTCGAATTCAACTAAAAAAGTAGGTAAAGGTATCCTGTGATGTGTTGATTTTTTTTTGCATTAAATCTTGAAATTTACTTCCTCAAAGACACTCCAACTAATAGAAAAATGTTTGGAACACATTAAAAAAAAAAAAAAAAACGAAAAATGTCTCAAAATACATCACCAGGCAAAATTTTAGGAATTAAATTTCATTTTTTTAGATGTATTGCAAATTATTTTTTCAAAATTTAAATTTAACCAATTCCTCTCAAAAAAATCAAATTGATCAATTTCTAGTGGACATTTGAAATTTTCTTTCTGATAACTTGTTTTCGGCTTGTTGAATCGGTAGGGTCACTTTTGAGTCGTTTAAGATCCTCTAGCAGATTTTTGAGTATTTCAATTCAGGCCAATTCTAAAAAAAATACCATAAAAAAGGCCCAACTCAGATTTAGTACCGACAAACTCGAATTAAGCGTTCTGGCAACTCTGTCGCTTAATTTGATTTAGTCAAAAATTGTCGAAATTCGTTTCTATTTCAAAATTGTCCAGAAATTTGTTTTGATAAGCGGCTAAAATTGCAAGAAATTCTCAAAAAATTTATTCGGGAGAATTGACAATGAGAATAACGATCAAGTCTTGCTTTGTCACCAAAATTAACAAAAAAAGTTCTGTTTTTTGTCAAAATTTCCAAAAAATATTGGTGTTTTTTCTACCAAAAATGTCATGAACGTGGAATTTTTTTGATGCCAAATTTTTTTTAAAAATTCAATTCATTTGCCAAAATTCTCAAAAAATCCTATTTTTTGCCTTTGCCATTTCTTTTGATAAAACTTTGAAATTTTCCATTTAGTCTTTCTTAAGCTGGAGAAATTCTGATTTGAATAAATATCGGTTCACTCTCTATCCCCCTACCCCGCTCTCCACTCTCTCTTCCTCTCCCCATATTAAACATTACAAAAGTCCCGAATCTGGGGCGGAGGGCGCAGATTATCGCACAGAAAAATCATAAAATTACAGTTTTTTTCTCTCAAAAATGGCCTTATTTTGAGCACTCCTTGCCCAACATCCTGTACAGCAGGGAAGCTGAACATTTTTCTGGATAGTTTCTCATTCAAAGTAGGTATACCTACACTTTGTCCCAATTTTCGTTGATAGTTTTTTCGCTTCACATTAATTTAAATCGTTTTCTTTCAAGTAAACAGTTACTGCGTTCCCTTCCTCTCCCCCTCCTCTAAAAAAACCTCAAAAAATTGAAGAATTTAGAAATTTTAGCCCTGTTAGGGTGGCCCTGATTTTGAAGTTCGGATTTTCTGCATTTTTTCCTCCCTGAAGTTTTTGGTTTTTATGAGAAAATAACTTCCAATTTTTTGATTTTGTCTTTGAGTTTTAAAAAAGCTTTTCCAGGGTTTCCTCTCTCTTTGAAGCTAAAAAAAATATTTTAAAATCAAATTCATCCCAAAATTTTCCATTTTGGAATCAGAATTTTTCTAATAAATAATTCCATTATTGTGGCGATGATAAGAATTAGATATAATTAGCCGCAGGAAAACGCCAAAATATAAAATATAGTTCTTAATGACGAGAATTTTGTCTTGTATAGTTTTTAGTTGTTATGAAGTGGTTGACGAGATAATAAAAGTATATTTGTTATTGTTGATATTGATTTGGTATTTGGTTCCCACATTTGGTAGCCCTGATGCAGACAATATTTTTATGAATTTATTATTGTTACTCACTTTTTACGTCATGCCTGAAACTACTGCAGAAAATCATGGTGCAGGTGATCAAAATCGCTACTATAATATTATCATTCCAGATTATAAAGTCAACACTCCTATAAGTGGCATTACAAAATGGGTAAAGCAGGTAGAAACTCAATTTAAACTGGGGAAAATTACATCTGAGGATAAATTTGATCATATGTTTGCGTCACTACCACACGAAATAACGAGTCGCGTATTCGATATAATAAACAATCCGCCAACTGTAAGTCCTTATACTACATTAAAAGATAAAATTATAAAAGAATTCGAGCCAAGTGATGCTGAATATGTTAAAAAGTTACTGAAAGGTATTTCTCGAGGTGATCGTAAACCATCTGAATATATTAGAGAAATGAAATCGTTAGCTAAAGATAAAGTAACCGATGATGTTCTTTGAGAAATGTTTCTAGATCAATTCCCAAAATCAGCAGCCAATATTTTGACAGTTTTGTCAACAACTTCTTTAGATGAATTAGCTAAAGCTGAGGATAAATTGTGGGAATGAGTAAATGGAAATGAGACTGCTGCAGTGTCTTCAAGTAATAATTCTGCTTCTGCGCCTGATTTCGCCGATGTGATGGGTAAAGTTGTTAAAGCTTTAGATCGCTGTTCCTTTAATGGTTGTTCGCGTTATCGTGGTCGTGGCCAAGGTAATTATAACAGACGCGGAGGTTACACTAATCGTAATCATAGTCAAACCCCGAATGATCACAGTCGCAGCCGTAATCATGGTCGTTGGAATCCTAATTGGAAACTTTGTTTTTATCATCACAAGTTCGGTGATAAAGCGTATAACCCAAGAGGACTGACACCACTGTGGAAATCTCCGGGTTTAAACCCGGAGATTTCCACAGCGGTGTCAGTACCCATAAGGATTTAAATGGATACTGACACCACTGTGGAAACCTCCGTGTGGAAGTTAATGGATACTGACACCACTGTGGAAATCTCCGGGTTAACCCGGAGATTTCCACAGTGTGGTCAGTTTAAACATATGTCAGCCCTCTTGGGATATATGCGAATCATGGTGCGAAAGGTTTGTCCCAAGTGAAGAATCAAAAATGGAAAACTAGAGAAACTGTCAGTCAATGCCGCAGGAGGCAGTTTCCTAGTTGGGTGGCGCTTATTTGTACATGACAATATTACAAAAATTTGTTTTCTGATCGATACGGGTGCGGATGTTTCTATTACTTATTCCAGTCGAAAATAAATATCGTAAAAAATTTTCGAATCTAAAATTATATGCCGCTAACAAAACAGAAATTAATACTTACGGTTATCAGAAGTTGAAATTAACTTTAGGTTTAAGGCGTTCTTTTTCGTGGAATTTCATTATTTTGTGATGTACCTCATGCTATACTCAGCGCTGATTTTCTAGAATATTTCAATTTGATACCAGATCTTAGACAGAAAAAATTGATAGATGGGAGTACTTTGTTAAAAGGTATGTGGCGATGATAAGAATTAGATATAATTAGCCACGCGAAAACGCCAAAATATAAAATATAGTTGGCCACAGGTCAGCAGTCTTAATGATGAGAATTTTGTCTTGTATAGTTTTTAGTTGTTATGAAGTAGTTGAGGAGATAATAAAAGTATTTGTTATTGTTGATTTCTGACAATTATCGTGAAAAAATCTCCTCCGGCCTCTCAAGATGTCCCCCCCCCACCAAAAAAAGTCGGAAAAATCAAAAAAAAACTGAAATAAATCAAAATTGTGAAAAAATTTTTGAAAACTCGTTTTTTAGTCTGAGGGTAACTTCCTGAAAATTTTGAAAAATTGTCCTCTATGGAGGCTCCAAAATGCCTCAAATCCATCACCAAACCCACCACTGAATTCGAGAGATCAAAAACAGGACACGTTAAACAGTTATTTGCCTGAATTTGATCAAATTTTAACTTTCTCACAGAAAATTGCCCTTTGAACATGCAAAGATTTTATAAAAATCAAAAAATGAAATTCAGTTCTCATTTCGGCTAAAAATGTATATTTTGGATGGTTATTAAATTTTTCACAGCTCACAAATTTTTCTTACTGATTGTATAATGCAATGATTTCAAAATTTTGACAAATATCTATCTAAAAAAATTTTTGAAAAATGTAAATTTTTTCAAAATTAAAAAAAAAACACAACGACAAAAAATTGTAAACGCTACCACAATTTTTAAAAAATTGATGCATACCCCAAAAAGTTGAAAAAATTGCGGAAACGTGAAAAAATTTCGATTAAATATTAAAATATTCTCATCTGGAAAAAAAATCACCAGTTGGATAAATTTTCACACCATTTCGATAAAAATCACCCACGAGAGAATTTTCCTCGCCACAAATGAACAATTTTCCGCCAACACACGAACCCCGAATCTCTTCTCCAACACCAACAAATCTGCGAATCAATTCGGCAAAAAAAAAAACACGAAAAAAATTGCATCTTGTTTTCGGCATTGCATAAAACATCAAATCGGCACCGAACGAGTGAAAATTAGAAGCTAACACTGTATGAATTTTTTATCCACGTTTGGGTAGCTTTTTGATATTTACAACACGCGAAACAAGTAAATCAGGGGGAAGCCGGTAGCACGGCGGCTGTTTTCAATTGCTCGCGACCGTTTTATTTATTATCGTCTAGAAAATAATGTCTTTTTTGCTCGCTAATATTCTCGTTTATACGCTGCGAAATACCTTATTTTGCTCTTCGAGTCGATTTTTTATTCAAACTCGAATTTAATTTAACGCTGCAAATTGTGTCCCATGCATAGTGAGTGAGCGCAGCCAAGATTGCAGCGCAGAAAAAAATCCTCGTAATTCCAAACAATAAAGACGATTTTCTCTAAGTTGAGTTGAAATTGAAGAATGTGCCAGAGAATATCGTAACACTGTGTTTTAGTCATGATGAGGTAACTTTAAAAGAGATATAGCTACACATGCATTCTCCCCAACAAAAACCTAACAACTAATCAAACTATCGTTGGTAATCAGAAAAAAAGTGTTTTAGATGGGGAAAAAAAGCTTTCAGCTTTAAAACCATCCCCTGCTTCGTACATCGCGTTGAAAGTATTGAAAAATCAACCGACTAAAACTACGCATTTAAAAACTTTATACTGGTAATAAATCGGCAAAGTTATCCGGCTCCGGCACCTATAAAGGTTCGATTCGAACAAGCGCTAATTTCGCAGCACTTTCCGGCTAATAAATTGAATTTTTTTTTCAATCCTTTACAAAGGTCTCCGAACTGTCCTGGCAATTAAAAAATGCTCGTTCGTTGTGAAAAGATTAAAACACCACTAGCTCCCAGTACACTCGTAGTATACGAATAGCAGCATAAACCGATACGATGGTTTTAAAATCAACTCGATAAAATACGCGTTGAAAATTTTTCACCCTAAGTAATTAGAGTTAATGAAGTCTTTTCAAAACGGCCAGATTTTTTTATTTTTTCTCCCTATTTAAAAATTACAGCGTTCTATCGCTCTTCATCCGGAACCCGCGATTTTATTCGCAGGTGCGACCTTTGCCGAGCCAACGTCGCCGATACAATTTTCGTTTTTCAAGTTTTCTCCAAAGTCGAGTATATTTTTTTCAAGTTTTTTTTTTTTTTTACTTAATCGTTCGTCGTTTACGTACAAATGAAAGCTGCTGCCAGATACAACATCAGATGTGCTATACGAACTTGTTTGAATACGTTTTCATTCAAACGAGTTCAACCTGAAAACTTTATTATTCGAAAAGGTCTGCTCTATGTGTACGTTTGATTGGTATCTCGCACCGTTTTTCATAAAAACTCTACACACAAACGAGATGTTGTTGCTATACAATGTACATAGTAGATGAAAAACCAAAACATCGACTTTTGCAGATACACACATAGATGAATAGACAGGGACAGAGAGACGCTAAAATATAGAGACGTGCCAAGTTCGTTGTAAACTTTTCAACTTGCGTTGAATAATTGTAATCAACTGATAATACAACGTGTGTGTTTTTTTTCTTTTTCAAAGTTATATATACTTTTGATTTCTGTACTGGAAAGTGCTCAGTGCTCACATCACTTTCGAATACTCGAAAAAAAAACAAAAACATCAACCATACGCCTCAGGTTGGTTTTTTGTCGCCAATTTCAAAGGATAAGGTACCTACTACCTATACCGTAGGTGTATTATTTTTTGCCACATCTGTACCAACTTCAGCTGTGCTCGTGTACACGATAAACAAATCCGCCAAAATAAACCCCCTGAAAAGCTCTCTAACCTTTGAAACTGCGACGCCTACGGAGGCATAATGGGCTCGTTATTTTCAACCTCTACGATATACGTACTAGTAGATATGGTGTACGTCGTCCAAAAAATATTACTAATTTATGTAGATTTGTCGCTACATAGCAAAATGTATACATGTATTAACCGTCGCATTATACGCCAAACTGAAGGTACCTACTCGTATATACGATTAAAAACAAAAAACAAAACTCGATATTAAAAGAAAAAATTTCCACGAGAGTGTCGGCTGTGGTATTTTTGAATCGTACTATAGAGCATCGAATTTATCTACCAGTTTTGTAAAACAATTCTGACGTAGAAGAAAATTATAACCGAGGGTCCGAAAATTCGTCGCAAAAAAACACGATACGATAGGTAGATGATGTAATTTGGTGTATGAGTCATTTTTCAAATTCTCTTTCCATCGATTATACCAAAACTACGGGATCATTTGGCAAAAATTTGTAATTTAGGGTTAGATGTATCGAATTTATGTAGGATCGATTTATAATTTTCGGTCATACCTCGTCCTGTGTATTGGTTTTGCCAAAAACCAAGTATACCTTTGTCGTACAAAGTTTTTCATTAAATCAACTTCGGCAAAAGCTGCCAGGTGGATAGAGTTCAAGCTGATAATTTATGGTATTTTTTGTAAAATTCTGAATCATCTATATGTTTAGTTCTAGGATGGGGAGCAAGGGATGAGCCTCCGCGAATGCTTTTTTCAAGAACTGTGAATAAATTTTCTCAATAAGCTGGCGCCTCCTGTAAACCGTAGTTTAACTACTGGCCAATCATCCCATCGCTGGTCGATCATGCACCCTACACCCGGGTTAAAACGGCCCTTCTCAGGGTCTCCGACGAGGACACCTCCCTTAAGGATCATGTCCATCAACATAGAGGGCCTGTCAGGGTCAAAGGAAGTTATACTGGCTGAAATGGTCAAGAACCTGAACATAGACGTGATCGCCATTCAAGAAACACGCAGGCGCAGAGAAAGCCGTAAGCCAGAAATTAAAGGAATGAAACTTATTATTGATAAACCCCAATGACCCCATGAGAAACATGGAAGTGCCATACTAGTTAAGCTAAACATGGAGGTAAAAAGTACTTCACTGTCTGATGAAAATAATGTCAAGATTCTAACAATCGACATGGGAGACTGCTTACCCTCATCAGTTTACAAACCACCGAATGTAGAATTTACATGGGAAGAAAACAGCAATGTTCCACCCACAGAAACAAGAATAATAGTTGGAGACTTCAACAGCCATAGTGTAAGCTGGGGATATGCTGAAAATGATACAGATGGTGACCTAGTGGAGAAATGGGCTGAAGAGCAGCAGCTGAGCTTGGTCTTTGATGAAAAACTGCCAGCATTCTTCAATAGTGAAAGATGGAAACGCAAATATAACCCAAATAACATTTTTGTTTTGGAGAGAATCTCAAGTCTATGTCACAAACAAGTAGCAGATCCAATTCCCCAAACCCAACACAGGCCAATTATATGTGAAATTAAGGCGGTTATCAGCCCAATTAAATGTGAAAACCCACCTCCAAGATTCAATTTCAAAAAGGCCAATTAGGAATCTTTTAAACATGCAATTGAGGAGAAGATAAGACGACCTACTGCCAATACCAGAAAATTATGAACTCTTCAATGAAATTGTTAAGAAAGCCTCAAAAGATCATATTCTAAGGGGAGCAAGAAAGGATTATACCTTTGGAATGGAGCTGCACCTCATGACACAATACAAGGAGTATGTTGAAAAAATTTAATGAAAATCCTTTCAGTGAGGAAACCATCAAACTCAGAAATCAATTAGCAAGTGATATAGCAGAATCTAGACAGAAAAAAATGGCAGGAATTAGTAGAAAATCTGGATTTTGGCAAAGATAGCCAAAGAGCCTGGCAACTGTTGAAGAGACTTGATGGAGGCAAAACCCAACAGAGCAATTTCACTCAAGTTACAGTTAACCAAGTAGCCCATCAACCACTCCTGAATGGCAAGACTGACAGCAAAAGCAGCCGAACAAAAGTGGAAAGATGCATGGATGTGGAAGTGAATAACTTTGCCACGCCAATTACTAACAAAGAAGTGAAGTCTGTAATCAAATTGTCCAAAAATAGGAAGGCTGCTGGTGTGGATAACATTATATACTGAACAAATCAAACACTTCGGACCAAAGGCAATAAATTGGATCCAAAAAGTGTTTAATTCCTGTATAGAAACCTCAAAAATGCCAAGACTATGGCGACAGGCACAATACAAGACTTTTGAAAGCGTCATTTTAAATCTCATGGCTGACTGTATAGATGATGAGCTGATCAGACAGCAGGCTGGATTTAGACCAGGAAAATCATGCACTGGCCAGGTACTACACTTAACACAGCACATTGAAGATAGCTTTGAAAAGAAGAAAGTCACTGGAGTAGTGTTTGTCAACCTCACAGCAGCTTTTGACACAGTGTGCCACTGACTACTCCAGTATAAGGTGTACCAACTGACAAAGGACTTTAAATTTACACAGATAGTCACTATGTTGATGAAACACAGAAGATTCTATGTGACACCCAATGGTAAAAACATCACCTGGAGGCGGCAAAAGAATGGATTGCTCCAGGGCAGTGTTCTGTCACCAATTCTCTTCAACATTTACACCAATGACCAATCAATCGGACCAGATACTAACCACTTTCTGTATGCAGATGATCTTGCACTAACTGCCCAACATGATACGTTTGCGGAAGTGGAGGACACACTTAACCAGGCTATAGAAGAACTAGACACTTACTATAAAGATAACCACCTCAAACCAAATCCAACAAAGATGGAGACATGCTCTTTTCATCTTAGAAATTGTGAAGCAAAGCGACAATTGAATATTCGATGGGGTGGAACAGATCTGAAACATGCAGATAACCCCAAATACCTGGGTGTAACCCTAGATAGGTCCTTGACCTACAGAAGGCACTATGAGGCAACTACATAAAATGAAAGTTGCAGCCAGAACAAATATAATTCTCAAAAACTAGCAGACAGCAGTTGGGGAGCTAAGCCCCAAGTTATGAGAGCATCTGCACTGGCACTGCGCCATTCAGTGAGGGAGTATGCCTGCCCTGTTTTTATTTTTTTCGTATTTGATTAGAATTACTATCTTTAGCTAATCCAGGTATCAGCGAAAATTAAAATCTACTCTTTTGATCTTCTATTTTTGGTTTTTGGCTTGCCCCTGATGCAACAACTTTACTTTTGAGACAAATTAAATTTCATAACTCGTAGTTCTTCACATTCTCTATCTGTTTTTTTTTCAATCGCCATTCATAGTTGTCTCTTCAATCCTTTCAAATTCCGATACATGAATAATGACGCTAAAACAATTATGCAGATGATAAAATTTCAAAGTTAAATTAGAGCGTTCACTTTTAACGCGAGCAAAATTTTACGACATTCCTATGACCTTTTTTCACAGCTGTCTCTTTTTATGACGTACTTCCCACATTACATGATGTTCGAGGCAAGAGCATAATTTCGAAAAAAAAACAACAACTTTACAGAAACCAAAAACATATTACATAACTTTTTTACTTTTCATAATTCTTGGCCTTTTTTTCACACCATCCTAATTTTTTTCATCAATTTCGGTGAATTTTGTGGACGCTGAAGTGCATTTTTGGTCTTCTTGCAATTGATTTCAACTACTGAGGGGAGTGAAAAATTCATTAGAGACTGTGAGGTGGGTTGAGAGGAGTTTCGCTCAATTCATGAGGTAAAAAATGATATCCAAGCCTCCCACTCAGCCCAATATTCAAAAATCCCCTCCCCCCAAAAAATCAAAACCATTCCTGATGTAAAAAAAATGAACTTCACCATGCGAATAAAATTTCAAAATGTAGTTTTTCTGACTACTATACCATTAAGTCCAATATTCGTTTTATTCCTCAATTACTCCCTACAGGTCAAATAATTGCCTTGGCAGCCTATCTCGAGCCATAAACATACGGTAATTGAGATTTAAAAAATCAAATTATATAATTTTTCATAGCACTTTACCCGACTTCATTACAGTATAATCGTTCACTTGTCGAAATCGTATCAAAATTAAAAATAATAACCGGCAATGATGACAAATAAAACGCATATCTAACTTAATCTATTCGCAGGGTACATAATTATTTCAATACAATATTATGTGCATATAGTTCTTCGCACGCAAATACCTACCCAAAGAGACACATACTCGTACACGAGCTATGAGAAGGCCAACAGGAAGATGTACCACTTTATTATGAAAAAAAAAAAAAAAAAAAAAAAATGGCGAGATAAATTACCGTGAATTATCCGCTTACGTATACACTGTACAATGTACAGTGCCCAATCATAATTTAGTCCACGTAAACTTAAACGAAAAAGAAACAAAAAATTGCCTCAAAAATGGCAACTTTCGTATCGTAAATTAATCAAAGTTATTTATCGACGAACACCGAACGAAGAATCAGTGTCCCTTAGACAAACACCTCTTTAAAAATACTCCTTTTTTCATAAAGTTCTCCTATAAGGGGAAAAATAGGTAAAAAAAAACAAAGCTTTATTAAAACCAGGATTTACGAGTCGAAAGAAAGGTAGCCCCACCGGGTGCTCGGTGCTTTATTCGGACTACTTAATATGACAGTCGCGAGCTCCAAGTTGATGACTTTGAAGAGCCTATTTACAGCGGTCATTTATCAAATTTTATACGCTGGCCAAAAATACGAGCTTAATACAACTTTGATTTGAACAAGTTGCTGCCACCATCTTTTAAATAGGCTTACATAATGCAGGAAAGATACTATAAAGGATTTTGAACCCTTGTGTATACCTATTCGTCTACAACTCGGTTTACTTAATTAAATCTAAAATTCGATATACCTCGATGAACTGGAATGTGGCATTTGCAGAGGACGAATGACGATGGGGGACAAAATAAGGAGAAAACGGAAAAAATTCTTTTTTTTTCTTCTCGCAACATTTCGGCAACGCTAATCAACAAATTGCGATGTTGGTATAGTATTTCTCATTGTCATTAGACACGGTATTGTGGTCATTCGTCTGTTTTTACTCACACACTCTCGTACTATAGGATTTCAAGAGACATTTTATACCATAGTCCTCGAAATACGATTAATTAAGGTTCTAAACTTATTTACTTACTGCGGCCACACTGCTGAAAACAATGCTACACGAACATCTCTCCACACCCTCCATCGTATAGGTGATCTACTTAAGGAAATATTTTCACGAAAAATCTTGAACTGTAGGAGAAAGGGTGGATAGTGTGGCCACAAATTGCGATATTTTTTCATACCTGTTTCAGAATGAAAAATTATTCTCAATGATATTTGTGTTGTAAAGCACTCAGGCTTATCAATTGCAATTTGCAATAATTTTTTTCACCGTCGTTTTATTTGATTGTCAACCGATTTTACGATTCAAAATGAAATAAAAAGAGTAGTAAAAAACAAGGCTACGTACATTTCAATAGAAATTCTTCTATTCTTCATTTGTGTTTTAATTTTCAAAATTTAAATAGAGTTAATAGTCTTTTTTTCAACCTTGCATCTGTAATACTGGTTTAGAAAAATTGTAAAAAGAAATGGTTCGATTATTATTTCAATTTCACAAGTGTCTAGCTATACGAACTTTCTACGTAAAATTTTCGTACAGCGAGTCTTTGGTTTAAATTTCATTGTCTTTCAACATATAGCTAAATGATTGTTAATAATTCGCTCACGATCGTAGATCGGATATAAAACTATCTTCACACGGTTGACATGTCAAGAGAAACAACAAACTGGTGCTGAATATCGTACTCGTACGTAGCATAAATAAAACGTGTCCATTAGCATGCACAAAAATCGCCTAAAGGCTGTACGCAGACACACTGCGGAGTAAAAATAGAAAAAAAAAGAGCGCTAGCGAATGAGAAAGACAGAAAGATAAAGTGCGACATCGATGAAAAACAATATCCTTTATTGTATTCGAATTACTCGCGTAGTACAAGAGTACGAGCGAACGAATTATACGATCGCGAGCAACGTGCTCATAAAAATTTCAATCTTCACAATGTGAACGAATACGAGACGACCTGAGCTGTGCGACGTCATGGCATTCCTTTTAGTTTTCGAATATTTTAAATTAACAACTTTGTAAAATCGTGTAATGAGCTGGAGTCAAGTAGCAAGTACATAGTTAAGTAGTTTTCCAAAAACGTCGAGTTAATTGAATTTACGTATATAAACTTAGAGCTCGGTAACTCTTCAAGAAGATAACCCGAGGACATACCCTTTACTATAGTTGTACCAACCATCAGACATCGTTTCACTCTTCAATTGACAATTTAGGTGCTCGTTTTAGTCGACTTTTATCTCCTCGTACCTGCATAAATTATTATAAAGCGTTACAAATAGTTATTATTTTGTACATTACACCGTCGTCGTTGCAAGTCAATTATTTCAGTCAAAGCTGCGAATTTGATTTAGAGAAGCGCCGTTTCGAGTGTATTTTGTGTTGAGGAAGGAAGGCAGAAAAGACGAAATACTTGATGGTAAAAGGAAGGAGGGGGGGGGGTCGATAGGATTTTTCAACTAATCTATAAGCACACCTTTTTCACACTGTTTTCTGAACTATTGACTGTATGATATTCAGAGTTTCACTGAGCAGATCTCCCAGTAAAATTTTATTGGTGGGGTTTGATAACTCTTTACAATTTGAAAAGATGGCATTTTTTCCCCGATTTAATTCGGAAGCTGCGAACTTTTGGATCATGGTGATGGTCGTCGAATGTAGAAGAAGAATGTATACCCAAATCAAAACAGCTAATTTATTTCCCATGACTCACCAAAAATTACCTATTCAAATCGTTCGCGAATGATTCATCAAAAATTGATCAATTTGTTCGCGAATGATTCATCAAAAATTGATCAATTTGTTCGCGAATGATTCACCAAAAATTTATCAATTCGTTCGCGAATGATTCACCAAAAATTTATCAATTCGTTCGCGAATGATTCACCAAAAATTTATCAATTCGTTCGCGAATGATTCACCAAAAATAATTCAATTCATTCGCGAATGATTCACGAATAATTCATCAAAAATTGATTAATTCATTCGCGAATGAATCATTAAAAATCGATCAATTCGTTGGCGGATGATTCATAAAAAATTATTCAATTAGTTCGCAAATGATTCACCAAAAATAATTCAATTCATTCGCGAATGATTCACGAATAATTCATCAAAAATTGATCAATTCGTTCGCGAATGATTCATCAAAAATTATTCAATTCGTTCGCAAATGATTCACCAAAAATGATTCAATTTATTCGCGAATTATTCACGAAAAATTCATCAAAAATTGATCAATTCGTTCGCGAATGATTCATCAAAAATAATTTAATTCGTTCGCGAATGATTCACGAATGATTCATTAGGAATGATTCAATTCGTTCGCGAATGATTCATCAGAAATGGATTCAATTCGTTCGCAAATGATTCACCAAAAATCATTTATTTCATTCGCGAATGATTCATTAAAAATTGATCAATTCGTTCGCGAATGATTCATCAAGTCAATTCATTCGCAAATGATTCATAAAAAATGTATTCAATTCGTTCGCAAATGATTCACCAAAAATAATTCACTTCATTCGCGAATGATTCACGAATAATTCATCAAAAATTAATCAATTCGTTCGCGAATGATTTATCGAAAATTGATCAATTCGTTCGCGAATGATTTATCAAAAATAATTTAATTCGTTCGCGAATGATTCATCAAAAATGCATTCAAATCGTTCGCAAATGATTCACGAATGATTCATTAGGAATGATTCAAATCGTTCGCGAATGATTCATGAAAAATGTATTCAATTCGTTCGCGAATGATTAATCAAAAATAATTTAATTCGTTCACGAATGATTCATTAGGAATGATTCAAATCGTTCGCGAATGATTCATCAGAAATGCATTCAATTCGTTCGCAAATGATTCACCAAAAATAATTCAATTCATTCGCGAATGATTCACGAATGATTCATGAATGATTCACGAATGATTCATCAAAAATTGATCAATTCGTTCGCGATTGATTTATCAAAAATAATTTAATTCGTTCGCAAATGATTCACCAAAACTTATTTAATTCGTTCGCAAATGATTCACCAAAAATAATTCAATTCCATTCGCGAATGAATAATCAAAAATAATTTAATTCGTTCACGAATGATTCATTAGGAATGATTCAATTCGTTCGCGAATGATTCATCAAAAGTGCATTCAATTCGTTCGCAAATGATTCACCAAAAATAATTCAATTCATTCGTGAATGATTCACGAATTATTCATCAAAAATTGATCAATTCGTTCGCGAATGTTTCATCAAGAATTTTTCAACTCGGTCGCGAATGATTCACTTAAAAATCAAACAATTTGTTTAATCACCAATCGTTTGTGAATGATTAAATTCGATTCGCTTCGCTAGAAAACAGATCAATTCCTATACAAAAGTTTCACGAATCACTCACTTAAAAACTGCACCAACTCGTCATCATTTGGAAAACACATGACATGTCGATTGATCCTTGATATGTAGATGTACGCACGCCTTGAAATACTACACGTAAATTAATTGATCCATTTGCGAATGATTTGCCAAGAAATCAATCAATTTATGTAGTGAATCGAATTATTTGTAAAAGTTGACGATAAGTCGGTCTTCTCAGTGTTTTTTCTTCTCCAATTGGTTCGGAGCTTTCAGCACTTTTCACTTTACTCTACAGTTCATTTGGCGATGGAAATGTTCACGTCGTATTCGTATACAAGTTCAGTAGTCTTCACATTGTTAATATTGGTCGAATTTTATCGCATATGACATTGAATGGAACTGGTATACCGGAGGAAAGGTAATTACGTAGTTGTTCAGTGACTGCTGCAGGTTTTCTGAGAACCACTGTGTAATTGATTTGCTCGATATTCGACAATGTATCTAATCTTATTAAAATAACCGAAATGTTATCGTCGTTTGTTACATTGTGAAAAGGCCAGTTCGAAATTAATGAATCGTTGATGGCTGGATTTTTCACCTTGTCGATACGCTGGGTGGATAGTTCGATTCATCTAGGAGGTTCTTCAGCTTCACCACTTTTGATGAAATTGAACGAGGAATTTACGTTGATAATAATGAGAAATTTTGGTATTCGTGTAAATTATTCAAATACGAGTACCTACCTATGTACTTTTCCTGTGTCAAAAATTAACATCGGATTCGAAATCAGTGACCGTGAATTGGTCATTAGTCTAATACAGGGTCGATCTGTGTAGCATATATCAGTCTAATTGTGAAAAAATTCGCAATTGTGGAAAAAATAATCCACGAGGAAAATCCCAATTGGGAAATTTGGTGTAGGGCAGTCATAGGAACTGAAAGAGAGACCATCAGAAAACATTTTTCATTGCAACCTATTTACTGCCATTTTCAGAAATTTCTGATTTGAAAAAAAATCGATTTTCGACTGCAATAAATTCAATACCTCGGTTCAAAGACTCATCGAATAGTCAGAATGTATTAACGAGAAACTATACATTATACGTAAAAACAATATACGATATTGGCTGGAATACCGTATAGATACAGCTCGACCATGAAGGAAAAGTAAACCGATCGGATTACGTATGAAAGTGGTCCTCAGCAGACGAGGAGAGGGAGGATGTGGGGCGTTACATCAGGCGTGGGAGCAATATAGCAACATCTTTGCCCGGAGGGGCATGGGCATGGGCATCGACAACCTAACGCGATATTTTGTAACAGGAAGTTGTAAAAACACATCATCCGCTAAAGTATATTGTAGTATAGGTAGATAATTCAAGAGTGTGTTTAAACGGTGCTATATCGTCGCTATGCACAACAATTATTACCTTAGCTGTATCCATACCCATAGCTATCTCAGCTGTATACTTTCTTTTCATCGAGACCGACCTGGTGTGTTGGAAATTGCGCCAGGAAGTGCTGACTTGGGGGGAGGGTGACGGGGTAAGCGGCGTTTAGGTTTATAGGGTTACTCGAATAACGTCGCCTCATCGTAGACAAGGTGTTAACTCGCTAATTGACGTTGTTTAGCCGGATTATTATAATACATGTTGCGATCGAGGTACATATTCGTCTCACGACGATGACATTGTTATAAATGACGTTAATTGCTCGACCGACGACGAACCAGAGATATTCTAATTATTCGCCTTCTACATTACCATACCCTTCGTCGCTCAGGTCTTATGTAACGTGCCCGTCGAACGGCGAACCTTTCTCAATTCATCGAGTATGTACATAGCAAGACCGTGATTTAAAGGTGAACCGATTAACTATGCGGAGCGTCGACGAAGCCCTCGAGTTTGTAAGCATTTTTCCGTTTCAGAACACATGCATTTTGGTTGGCAGAGCAGAGGTACATGGTATAAATACGATAGACTTATATGAAATCAAGTGACCAGAAGAGGCGAAGAAGAGAAGCTCCTCTAATTTCTGATGCTAAGTGTTGTGTGAATAATTATTAATTATACCTCGAGTAAGAATAAGTCTGTAACATCATCATCTGTGGTTGCCTGTGTTTCCTTATTTGTGCAGTATTAGCTACAGCTCTAAAAGGTGCCAGGTAACAGGATCAGAGTGCTTGATTTGTCTTGTATCGCTTTCCCAGGTTGATTTTCCCCCTACCCCATTGTAAGATACGAGTAATTTTATCAATTGTTAATCGCCAAATGAGGTCAACTTCCAATTTTTTTTCTTTGAAATAAAAAATGATGTGGACGAATTTAATTTACCAAATTTGCGCAAAATTGCCAGTAATTTACCAAAAAATATGCAAATTACAAGTAACTTACCAGAAAAAATGCACAAATTACAAGTAGTTTACCAAAAATGTGCAAATTAAAAGCAGTTTACCAAAAATGCGCACATTGCAAGTAATTCACCAAAAATCCGCAAATTATGGAGAAATTTACCAAAAACGCGCAAATTACAAGTAATTTATCAAAATTGCACAAAATTACCAGTTGAGTAACTTGATGAAAAAGTGGAAAAAAATGCGCAAATTACAAGTAATTTACCAAAAATGTGCAAATTACAAGTATTTTACCAAGATTGTGCAAAATTACGCGTAATTTGTCAAAAAAAAGTGCAGATTACAAATTATTTACCAAAAAGTGAAAATTACGAGTAATTTACCAAAAATGCCCGAATCACGTGTAACCTACCAAAAATGCGCAAATTACAAGTAATTTACCAAAATTGCCAGTAACTTACCAAAAATGCGCAAATTACAGGAAAATTTATCGAAAATACGCAAATTACGAGTAATTCAACAAAATTGTGCAAAATTACCAGTAATTTGTCAAAAAAGTGCAAATTACAAGTAATTTGCCAAAAATTGCGCAAACTACAAATTATTTATCAAAACTGAGCAAAATTGCCAGTAATTTACCAATAATTTACCAAAATTGAGCAAAATTACGAGTAATTTGCTAAAAAAGTGCAAATTAAGAGTAATTTACCAAAAATGTGCAAATTACAAGTAATTTTTCATAAATGTGCAAAATTACCAGTAAATTGCCAAAAAAGTGCAAATTACAAATTATTTACCAACAAGTGGAAGTTACTAGTAATTTACCAAAAATGTGCAAATTATGAGTAATTTACCAAAAAGTGGAAATTACGAGTAATTTACCAAAAATGCGCGAATTACAAGTAACCTACCAAAAATGCACAAATTACAAGTAATTTACCAAAATTGCCAGTAACTTACCAAAAATGCGCAAATTACAGGAAAATTTATTAAAAATGCGCAAATTACGAGTAATTTAACAAAATTGTGCAAAAATACCAGCACCTTGTCAAAAAAGTGCAAATTACGAGTAATTTGCCAAAAATTGCGCAAACTACAAATTATTGATCAAAACTGAGCAAAATTGCCAGTAATTTACCAAAAAGTGCAAATTATGAGTAATTTACCAAAATTGGGCAAAATTACGAGTAATTTGCTAAAAAAAAAAAAGTGCAAATTAAGAGTAATTTACCAAAAATGTGCAAATTACAAGTAATTTTTCATAAATGTGCAAAATTACCAGTAAATTGCCAAAAAAGTGCAAATTACCAATTATTTACCAACAAGGGGAAGTTACTAGTAATTTACCAAAAATGTGCAAATTATGAGTAATTTACCAAAATTGTGCAAAATTACGAGTAATTTGCTAAAAAAGTGCAAATTAAGAGTAATTTACCGAAAATGTGCAAATTACAAGTAATTTACCAAAATTGTGCAAAATTACGAGTAATTCGCTAAAAAAGTGCACATTAAGAGTAATTTACCAAAAATGTGCAAATTACAAGTAATTTTCCATAAATGTGCAAAATTTCCAGTAATTTGCCAAAAAAGTGTAAATTACAAATTATTTACCAACAAGTGGAAGTTACGAGTAATTTGCCAAAAAAAAGTGCAAATTACAAATTATTTACCAACAAGTGGAAATTACAAGTAATTTACCAAAAATGCGCAAATTACAAGTAATTTACCAATAAATATGCAAATTACCTACAAGTAATTTACCAATAAATATGCAAATTACAAGTAGCCTAGTTTACCAGAAATGTGCAAATTACAAGTAATTTCACCAAAAACGCGCAAATTACGAGTAATTTACAAAATTGCGCAAAATTACCAATAATTTACCAAAAAAGAGCAAATTACGAGTAATTTACCAAAAATGTGCAAATTACGAATGATTTGCCAAAAACGAGCAAATTTCTAGTAATTTGCCATAAATTACTAGATACTAGATACAATATTCATTTACCAAAGAATATCAATGATTCATCATCAATCATCAATTATTCATTGATGAAATGTTATGTACCAGTCCATTAATTTACCAAAATAATACCAGAAATTTATCAAAGAACATCTGCATTCATCATTTAACCAAAAATTACTAGTATGTAAATAGTAATTTACCAAAGTAAGAAGCAATACCATTTTAAAAATTGCTAAATCAATTGATCATATCTTGGTAATATTTACCAAGACAGGCATTCGTCATTGTTGGGGGGGGGAGAGAATTCTAGATCGTCCCATGGGTCTGAGCCTCGAACATGTCAGAAAGTTTGCATGTTTATCAATACACTCGAACTTTTAAGGAAATTTGACTCGTATACAGTGAAGCCAACCTAAGAAAAATCATTTCCCCCCACTTTCAGACTAATGAGCATGTACACAGTTGCCCTCGAATGTGAATTTTTCTTCAATTTTCACCATTTAAAATATGTAGTTGAAATCATAATCAAATCTCTTTAATCCCTTTTTCCTCATACGTAACAAATATTTCCAAGCACCAACGACATTAAACACAAGCAACGAATACAAATCTGTTCGTTGTACTTACCGCCGATAACAACGCTAATCACTCACAAACCTGCATCAGGTCTAATCCATACCTGTGTAGTGTGTATGGTTTAATTATGTCACAATTCCCTTATAAGAAACCACTGTACCACGTATACGAGAATACAGATATAAATCGTACCTAGCACCTAAGCACTTGGGTAATACCTTTACCTTTGCTCACAGTAGGTACACAACACCTTTCATGTGGTATCACATCTCTGGAGCTGCCAGAGCACTATAGTGAGTCGACAAAAGGGATAAAATTAATTCGTATCGTTTCGAGACGACATTTTGACCACAGCACGAAGCACGGTCGCGTCGGTCGGGTCGCGACCCCCATCTACTGGTGTGAATTCGCTGCTTCAATTGCGAGGACGATATAATCAAATGTGAGTCGAAGCCAGCATCACGTTAATCCTACCAATGAAGCGTATTTAAAATATTCCGTACCGATTACCGCTGACGTCAGATCGGACGCTTCAATTTTAAGCGAAATCAAAAGGTTCTCTCTTAAAATACAATACGAGATAGTATATGGTACACGTAGTCGTACAGTACTTCCTAGTGTAAAATCTCGTCAATATTTACGTAGATTTGTTGAACGCCGGTTATTTTCTTAAGCGGATTATATCGACGATTTCATCTCTAGAGAGCGGTACGAGCTGTACGATGGATGATGATGAAGAGTGGGGCCGCGGCGGTGTATCAAATACGATAGATAGATTTCGCCAACTTAACTCTCGTCACGAGATACGGATCAACATCAATATTCGTCTTATTCTTACCTGTAACAGAGAAAAAATAAGAAAACATAAATCAGAAATCGAATAATATAGGTAAATAGCACTCGTATTACCCGAAACCTAGAACCTCGACAAGTTTCATGAGCGAATATAGGTACTTTTTTCCAACACGGTATACTTAATCTTTATCTTTATCGGTGAATACGAGTACAACACGCACAAAACTTATAAGTGTAGGTACGAGTATATAAGACCATCCTGGCCAATCTATTCGCAAGAGGATCGGCAGATCCAAAGTAATCCTCGAATCTACCATCAGATCACATCTACATTTGAAAAACCTACGCTAGTAGATGTAAAATGCCGATTCTGGCACATTTTGACACTTTTGGCACACTAACTGTGCTAGAATCAACCTACCTGTCCCAGAATCCAGCTACCTGTGCCAGAATCTAGCTACCTGTGCCAGAATCTAGCTACCTGTGCCAGAATCTAGCTACCTGTGCCAGAATCCAACTACCTGTCCCAGAATTCAGAGTGTATATTTGAACCATTGTGAAGTGTATAATATAGATTTGTGTTGAATGAGTTGTCTAATGTGGAGCATACAAAGGCAGAGGCGTTGAAGTGTGCTGAACCAGGTACCTAGCTGCTTTCTTTCTCTCATTCCTGCACAGTCTCTCTCTGTCTGTCTCTCTCATACCCAATGCAGCCTCTCTCTTATTGTTACCTGCTGCTTTGCACTCAAACACATTAAAGAGATTAAAGAGCAACCTTGTTCATGATCCAGAGATTGCTTGAAGTTAAGAAAGGAATAGAATTTTTCAACTCATCTGTATTTTTAATGATCAATGAACCACTGAAGAAGAAAATGAACCAATTAACTTGACAAACATTTTGATTTTTTTGCTACCTAATATTGTATGATTGAAAAAAAAAACAAGGCTCCTTTTTCACCTAACCAGTTGCTTGCATACATTGTAACGCATTTGATTATTAATATGGAACCAGATTGCTTACCTTGATCGTGACTAAATGTAAGATGTGTTTTTATTTACGTTGGATGTTACGAGTATACGAAGAATAGATTTTATCATTTTTCAACTCGTCTGGTTATATGTAGGTATGTATGTAAGTGTATATTCAATGATCTGTGTACCATTGAAGAAAAAATGACATCGTGAATAGTATACAGAGATTGATGTGGATCAAGTTGACTAATGAGAGTACAAAGCATAGGTAGAGGAGCAGACTTGTGTTGAATTTATTTTATTTCTCACACCTACACTCTCTATTTCTTTCTATAACCTATTGATTTACATTTGAACACATTATACAGCAATTAGTATGGAGTATATTACATAACTACCACCATAGTCAGAGACTTGCAACTTTGTTAAACTTACAAGTTACATTCTAACATATTTTTACATGAGCACAAGTGTACAGTACCTTGGTTCTCATCTCATTTTTATACATCAATTGTTGGGTTGAGTCAAGTACATAGTGATAATTTTTTGTTAGATAGAATTGTTTAGCTGTCTGCTTGTTTAACCCAGATTTAGTTGGTTAAAGAGTTAAGGAATTAGTTGATTGGTTGGTAAAATTATATTTCTCAAGCTAAAATTTTCAAAAAATGATTCAATAGCCTATCAACCAAAAACAAGTATGTAATCAGAGATTGTAAACATTGAAAATTCTCATTTTTAGCTTTACCTACCTTCTTTCACAGTGCCCCACAGAACAGATCAAAAATCAACCCTGCATGTTGAAATCAAAATGAAGTGTGAATTTTGACTTTTCAGCTTCTTTTGTTAGAATTTTATGGTAATTTAAATTTGTTTGAAATGGTTCAAACTATTTTGGAATCTATTTGAATTTTGATTTTTTTATGTTGGATAGATTTTAACACTTTTTTCAGAAATTAAAACATCTAGGTAACAATTTTCTGGAACCTTCAAAACAGCTTAAACCCATTGTCAATCGAATCAATTAGGTGAAGTTATGATATAAATTAAATTTGGACTTTGTAAAATTGTGTGGGAATTTCAATTTTTAAAATCTACCTACTGGTTGAGGCTCCAAAACTGCTTAAAATGCTTGAAATGGTTTGAAACTGTTTTCAATCAACTTATAAGATCAAAAATAGGAATCCATTCCTCATACTTGAGCTGGATTGACTAAACATACTTAATACAAGTAAAACAGACATTGTTAACGTAAAATATTGAGAAGTGAACATACGTTTCAAAAGCCAAGAACGTGTTCAATCAACTTGTAAGATATTGTACATCTTCACCAAGCAAAACTCCATCACCATAACCATCACCTGATTTCACAATTTTGAACAATTCATTGCTATTTTGAGAGATTTTAAAAACATTTGGGGTATTATGTATTTTGATGCACTACACAATACACAAAATTATAGACAGTGATCAGTGAAAAAACAATTCACTCTGTCTTTGATCACAGTTGTTACATTAATTGGGATTATTCAAGTTGTGATGAGACAAACTGGACAATATTGTTGGCATAACATCAAATGAATGAAAAAAAGTTGAACATTTTTTTATACATTTCACAACAAACAGTTCGTTGAGATTATTTTTTCCTTGCTTCTGTTCTGTTGCTTATCATCCTAGAGTAATCATAGATGGGTTACTATTTCACCATCACAATATGTACCTACTAATTTCATTCATTTGAGGAGTTTAGAATAAAAATTCACTTTTGACATCGGATAAAGTTTTGAGAAAATCGGTAGTAAAAATGATTTTGCTCAGTGTGTTGATGATAAAAAATGTTGAAAAGTGTATTGTGCTCTTGAGTAAGACTACTGGATAGGATTCAGTGAGAATTTTTTTTTACAAGTTGACATAAGTACATAGATAGTTGAAAATTATACTTATCTACCTTATTATTATGACATGTGATTTTCATTTATCTACTATTCTGCATCGTGATTTGTGAGTGGTTACAAAAATCTTAAATTTATGTAAATTGAAAAAAAAATTGTTTGAATAGATAGGTAACTTTTGATTTTTTTGAATGGTTTTTCCTTGATAAGTATATTTATTCGTTTTGCTTCATTTTTCCAAATAGTCTCACTTGCTAAGCTCTCTGAGGTCCAAAATGTGGATAAACTCATCAAAAACAACTCAATTTTTAACTGAACAACTTAGTTTTCCTCACCTTTTGAGGCAATTTTGAAATGCTGGAGAACTCAAAATCGTGATGAAGGTTCAAGAGTGATATCAAATGATGAAATTTGGTTCCAATCATATGTGATCAAGTGGAACAGATGGGTGGGTCAAGTAGTACAAAGAGTTATTCATAAGAAAACATTAGAAAATCTACGTATGATTCTGAATGTTTAATACCTTCTTTGTCTCAACAAGAGCTCTAATTTTATATTTTTACTAGCTTTCTACAGTAAAAAATAATGTAGACACAGGAAAAATCTGAAAACAGTGAATGTAAATTAACGTGTTATTTCAAATGATACCATTTTTTTTTGAAAAAAAATCATGTTTAACCTCTTTTTTTCTTAGTTTGAAAATTTCTTTCCCTTCAAAATAAATAATTTGTCACTATACCATAGAAAAGGGTCATTTGCCACGTAATTTCTATTAGGTACTCTACAAAATCTCATGTAAATCAGTTCATTTGAAGAGTCTGTAGCCTTTTCAACAGAAATCTCAGTATGTAATTAATTCATTGTCAATTTGTTGATAAATTAGGTACAAGGGAGAGAATTTTTTCAAATATTCATCTACAAATACTTGTATCTCAATAAATACAAAAATTTTCATTTTGTAAGTTTCTGATGGTATTTTTTGGAATTAGTATCAAGCTTGTAATTTTTCTTCTCGAAAATGAAAAATGTCAGTCCAATTTTTGATATGTTATTCTACATGAAAAGAACTAAAACTGAGAATTTCTCAAAATTTTTGTTCTCGGATTCATTGTACCACAGAAAAGGACCATTGGTTTCATAATTTTTATTACATACTATACAAAAGTGTATGCAAATCATTTCATTTGGAGAAGTGTATGCAACTATGTACAAGAACAAAAAGGAAAGGAACATGCGCTGCTGAAGGGCTTGGTGTCTGCTCTATGTGTATTGTGTACCTATGTGCTATATAAATTTGTTCATTCATGACGACTGCTGCTACAACAAGTATGAGCAAGACCTGGTCAAACAATTTACCCAATGGCAACAACAAGGAAGCAGTAGCATCAGTACAGAGAGACAAAGAGAGAAGTGTGAGTCGTGATTACTAATACACAAGCGGTCATTGCAATCAGTTTTTCATGTCGTGCTCATATTGTAGGTGGTACACTCGATGATGTGCATTGACATCAACACACTTACTACAGACCTAAGTTCATCTTTGAAAAACTCAACAAACATGTTTTGCACTTGAAGTTAATACCTTATAACAGAAAGAGAAATGTAGGTACCTGAAAAAAATTCTATATTAAGAGATTATTGTTATGAAAATGTGTACACAATAAGTAGGGAAAGCAATCATATCCCTCCCTAAATGTCATGTTGCACTAGACAAACACTCCTAATTTTACATTTTTGCTTCAGTTTTGGAATGAGTTAGTGGCTTGATATTACATAGTGCATGGTACAGTAGGTATCACTTTTATATCTGCTGAGATGGTGATAAATAAAACAATACGTGAATTCATTTTCATCTTCATTTATTTAAAAATTCCATCATTTCAACCTTAAATAAAAAATTACTTGTTGGAGGCTTTGGAAAAATACCTTGAGAAAAATTAGTAACACACTGCGGAGATGTGTAGAAATGGTCATAAGTGGTTGTTTTCATGTTGAGAGGGATTGGAATGAAATAATCATTCTCACCATTTCATTTGTTGAAAAAAAAGTGAAAATATTGAAAATTTAAATAAAAAAATATCGTACAATATGAAATGAACTAGTCTTTTTCAAAATTTTTGAGTCTGATTTTCAAAGTAGATTCAAGGATTAGGTACTTATCATTGTGGTGAAAAAGAAACCTCCTAGATTGAAATAATTTCACTCTCACTGAATGTAAATTTGTAAAATATTGAATTTTTGAGATGAAAATTTTTCATTTCTTTACTTTGAGACAAAAAATGTTCATAATTTATTGTTGCAATAACTTGCTGCTTTACAATGCATTTCATGAGACAAATTGTTTTTTCTTATACATTGCTTACGTTACCTGTGTTTAGAATAAATGTGTATTAGATAAAATCTCAGACTGATAAATCAATTCATTTGGTGAGCTTGTAATCCTATCAATGGAAATTTTCAGCAAGTGATAGTGAATACATAGTCAATTCATTGACAAATTGTGAGGGAGTGAAATTTTTTTTAAATGTTTGTCTTCAAATTTCCAACCAATTTCAATTTCTAGATCACTTTTTTGTCATTTGAACTGTAAGATTGAAAGTGAAAATGTGAAATGATTGAATAAAAGAGAATAAGTATGTACTTCATATTTGTTGTCTGAAGCATTACTCCAATGATGGTAGCTATTTGATATTATTTCATATTGAAAAGAGATTTCCAAAGGAATCTGTGTTGTAAATGCAATGGAGCTTTAAATTCTTCAATTTTTGAAAATATTTCAATATTCAAACAGGATGTTAACCTTTTTTGTTGACTTGATTCCCTCAATTTTTAACATAAACATTGGTTCCTTGTTGCTTAATGGGGAGTTGTATACAATCATAGAATTCACACACCTAATTATTCCATTAAAAAAATTCTCCAATGTGAACATACACGAAAAAAACACTGTTTTTTTGAAAACTTACTGGTACTTTTACAACGTGTCCAACTTGTAATTTTTTTCTCCAAATATGAAGCGGATATAACTGTGAGAATGAAGGAAAAGGAAGGTGCGCTGCTGAAGGTTTCAGTGTCAAGTCAGTTGAAAAAAAGTAGACACTATCTGCTCTGGATGTACCTAGTGCAGTATAAATTCATTCATTTCATAACAACGACAACTGCTGCATTGAGTAGCAACGACAACTGCTGCATTGAGTAGCAATGACAACTGCTGCATTGAGTAGCAACGACAACTGCTGCATTGAGTAGCAACGACAACTGCTGCATTGAGTAGCAACAACAACTGCTGCATTGAGTAGCAGCAACGACAACTGCTGCATTGAGTAGCAACGACAACTGCTGCATTGAGTAGCAACGACAACTGCTGCATTGAGTAGCAACGACAACTGCTGCATTGAGTAGCAACGACAACTGCTGCATTGAGTAGCAACGACAACTGCTGCATTGAGTAGCAACAACAACTGCTGCATTGAGTAGCAACAACAACTGCTGCATTGAGTAGCAATGACAACTGCTGCATTGAGTAGCAACGACAACTGCTGCATTGAGTAGCAGCAAGACCACAAGGAAGCAGTAGCTGTGCTACAGAGAGTCAAAGAGAGAAGTTCAAGTCGAGATTACTCCTACACACTTTGGATACAACCAGTTTTTTTCTGTGGTGTTGTAGGTGGCTTACTTGACAATGTAGGTACAGACATCGACATACTCACCATAGATACAAGCTCATCTTCAAAAAACTCAACATAATTGATTATATCAGTCATTTTGTTTTTAAAAAAAATTTCTTCTTAGTCACGATCAAGGTAAGCAATCTGCTCTCATAATAATAATTTAATGTGTTACAATGTATGCAAGCAACTGGTTACATGAAGAAGGAGCCTTGTTTTTTTTTCAATCATGCAATATTAGGTGATCAAACAAAAAAATTGTCAAGTTAATTGGTTCATTTTCTTCTTCAGTGGTTCATTGATCATTAAAAATACAGATGAGTTGAAAAATTCTATTCCTTTCTTAACTTCAAGCAATCTCTGGATCATGAACAAGGTTGCTCTTTAATCTCTTTAATGTGTTTGAGTGCAAAGCAGCAGGTAACAATAAGAGAGAGGCTGCATTGGGTATGAGAGAGACAGACAGAGAGAGACTGTGCAGGAATGAGAGAAAGAAAGCAGCTAGGTACCTGGTTCAGCACACTTCAACGCCTCTGCCTTTGTATGCTCCACATTAGACAACTCATTCAACACAAATCTATATTATACACTTCACAATGGTTCAAATATACACTCTGAATTCTGGGACAGGTAGTTGGATTCTGGCACAGGTAGCTAGATTCTGGCACAGGTAGCTAGATTCTGGCACAGGTAGCTAGATTCTGGCACAGGTAGCTGGATTCTGGGACAGGTAGGTTGATTCTAGCACAGTTAGTGTGCCAAAAGTGTCAAAATGTGCCAGAATCGGCATTTTACATCTACTTACGCTGGAGTGAAACAAATCTTCAATCTCTTTTCTTAAGTATTCGGAAAAAAATCACCAATTCTTTCTTCTGGCGCTTGATTTGCAATCGAGTATCGATAAAGAAATAGATATTCATTTATAAAGAGATGAAAAGGCCTAAAAACTGCATAAAAGTAGAAAATTTTCAACGGGTTATTTACGTTTTAGAGTAATTTAACGATTTTTTACGCAACTTTCGTCAAGTTTTGCCCAATTTTACTTTCTGACTTTTTCCCCTTCAAATTTTCGAAAGAAGTGTACATACTTTTTGATTTTTTTGAAATTTTCAGGGATTTCCCCCCCCCCTCCTTTAAAAACCAACCACTACGGGTGGGATGAAGGGAGCAGAAAAATCGCAAACGATTTTCACAAGTGTGGAAATAAGAGTCAATCTTTTAATAATTTTGAAAAAAAAACACTCACACATTCAGCGTGAGAAGACCGAATTTTCTTCAAATAAAATCTATTACGAACGAATTGATTCACTTTTTTTGAAACATTTGTACAGCAATTGATCTGTTCACAATCGAATCGAATCATTTACAAAGGATTGGTGATTAAATAAATTGATTGATTTCTTGGTGAATCATTCGCAAACGGATCAATTAATTTACGATTGATTAGGTTTTTGTAAAATTATTGTATAGGAATTGATCTACAATCGAATCGAATCGAATCGAATCATGCACAACCGATTGGCGATTGATCAAATTGATTGAATTCTAGGGCATAATTCCAAATGCTCTTGTAGTTCGGCACCACCACTGAACGAACGCTAAAATGAATCATATAGGAGTCAGTTATCAGTTCAGTCAGTGAAAGTAAACAAACCACACTCAACTTCGAATTTCAATTTCGAAATGATGATTTATATAAATATAAAATTGGTGGAAATATTACTACCAGTTAGTTACTTTACTACCAAAGTACCGATGATTATTCACTTGGAGTTCTGCGGAATGTAGCTTTTAAGACTTAACTTGTATTGTATGATCTTTCGAAAATACGCCATGCTAAATGAGGGGTGTTTGTATTTTAGTGTAAAATGATATCTACATTTGACACTCTACACGACGCAACGATTTTCATAATCCCAACTTTTATTGTTCGAGTTGTACCTATTCTAGTTCAAAGTTCATAATTTTCATATTTAATTACTAAAGTGAAGTTTGAACTCTACCTAATAAAAATTGAATGGTAAGTAATGCTGGGATTTTGGAATTTATTGCATCATGTAGAGCGTGAAATGTAGCTAAAACACCTATATGTCCACTGCATTCTGTGTTCCGATACAACGAAATAATACTTGGAACTTGTCAGTTTGCAGGAGAGCCTTTGATTATATAATATATGCCCAAAGAGGAGAGCAAACTTTGAACTTGAATAAAACTTGAGGGGTAAAAAAAGCTAAGAGCTAAGCTAGGATTCTGCATAAAGCAATGAAATCATTGTAGACAATTTTACACTATTAAAATACTTATGTGCCCACTCAATGTTTTCTTCAATCTTCAATTTTATTTTAAACGAAAATACAATTTTTCGTAAACTTATTATACCGATGTACCGATGTTGTATGTTTGTTCTGATAACGACGGGACGGCGCGCATGAGAGAAGAAACAGGCAATGTGCTGAAATAGAAAATGAACGAGATTGCTCGTTATATTACACTGGTGGTGCCGAACTACAAGAGCATTTGGAATTATGCAATTCTAGGTGAATCATTCGCGAACGAATTGATCAATAGTTACTAAATCGTTCGCAAACGAATTGGATTTTTTAGTGAATCATTCGCGAACGAATTGTATTAATTCGTATAAGTGACTCGTTCGCGAACGAATCGAATAATTTACTCAATTTGTGGTGAATTACTCAAGAACGAATTGATTCGTATAAGTGACTCGTTCGCGAACGAATCGATTCATAGACTCAATCGTTGATGAATCATTCACGAACGAATTGATTTGTATAAGTGACTCGTTGACAAAGGAATCGATTAATTTACTCAATTTTTAGTGAATCATTCACGAAAAAATTGAATAATTCTTGGTGAATCATTCGCGAACGAATTGATTCGTATAAATGACTCGTTCGCGAACGAATCGATCAATTTACTCAATTGGTGGTGAATCATCAATGAATCATTCAAGAACGAATTGATTCGTAAAAATGGACTCGTTCGCGAACGAATCGATTCATAGACTCAATCGTTGATGAATCATTCACGAACGAATTGATTTGAATAAGTGACTCGTTCACAAAAAAATCGATTAATTTACTCAATTTTTGGTGAATTACTGACGAACGAATTGAATAATTCTTTGTGAATCATTCGCGAACGAATTGATTCGTATAAATGACTCGTTCGCGAAGGAATCGATTCATTAACTCATTTTTGATGAATTATTCGCGATCGAATTGATTTGAATAAGTGACTCGATTCATAGACTCAATCGTTGATGAATCATTCACGAACGAATTTATTTGAATAAGTGACTCGATCACAAAAAAATCGATTAATTTACTCAATTTTTGGTGAATTACTGACAAACGAATTGAATAATACTTTGTGAATCATTCGCGAACGAATTGATTCGTATAAATGACTCGTTCGCGAACGAATCGATTCATTAACACATTTTTGATGAATTATTCGCGAACGAATTGATTTGAATAAGCGACTCGTTCACGAACGAATCGATTAATTTACTCAATTTGTGGTGAATCATTCAAGAACGAATTGATTCGTCAAAGTGACTCGTTCGCGAACGAATCGATTCATAGACTCAATCGTTTGATGAATCATTCACGAACGAATTGATTTGAATAAGTGATTCGTTCACAAAGGAATCGATTAATTTACTCAATTTTTGGTGAATTACTGACGAACGAATTGAATAATTCTTGGATGAATCATTCGCGAACGAATTGATTCGTATAAATGACTCGTTCGCGAACGAATCGATTCATTAACACATTTTTGATGAATTATTCGCGAACGAATTGATTTGAATAAGCGACTCGTTCACGAACGAATCGATTAATTTACTCAATTTTTAGTGAATCATTCACGAACAAATTGAATAATTCTTGGATGAATCATTTGAGAACGAATTGATTCGTATAAGTGACTCGTTCGCGAACGAATTGATTCATGAATTGAAGAATTGACTAATTCGTTGACGAACGGTTTTTTTCAAAAAATTGATCAATTCGTTCATGATTTCATGAATGATTCACCAAAAATTGAGTAAATGGATCGATTCGTTCGCGAACGAGTCTCAACTTCCACTATCGCAACAAATACAGTACTCTACTTTTCTAAAGAAATCTCGGTAAAAAAAATAAAATGTTTCAAATGTGTGAGGTTTCTGAATTCGAATACCTATCAATAATTCATTTTCCGGGCCAGACTCTTCATACCATTATTTTCCAGATTGCGGGGGGGGGGGGGGGGGGGTCATCACAAACGAAATGATTCTTAAAGAGTCATTGTTTCATTCTGAGTCATTTTTCAAATGATTCTAGGCTGATGAATTGCAATCGAACAGCTCAGCTCGTTCAGATCTACTAATTTTGCTCCGGAAGTTACCCGAACCTTGAACAATGGCAGTCAGTTCGTTCATCATTCATCAGTGATTTCTCACGTTGAATTCATACTTTTCAAGCACGTAACCAAGTGTATGGAGATGGACTCTCTGCAACCCAAAGTTTTTTTTTTTTTTAAATGAATTGAACCCTTTATTTAGAAAATTTTCATAATAATTAGTAAAATGATTGCGTTTTAATTGACCAGCCATTCAATGCACCAATTGCGGGTACATTGAACGCCTGCGATTTTACGCAAACAACGTTGCCAATTCGTTCTTAACGCATATGAGCACTTGAGCAGTCTGTATGTACGAGAATTATGTGCTGACGTTAGTGATATTCTTATATTCCATCATCACATCACATGGCAATGGCATATCGAGCCAAATAGAATTACATGGCGATGGCGAATTATAGCAGCGTGTAGTATGCTCACGAAACGTACTACCTGTATAGTAAGCGAGCAGACCAAGTCACGGGTATTCGCATTCTTCTGCTGTATTCATCGGGACGCGGCATGGCAACGATCCGATAAAAGTATTTGAGTGTAAATGCGAATACGAGTACGAGAATATTGTCGCATAGCGTGTACAATAATATTTCAATTACATAACACCGTCGTTCGTCGATTACAACGCCATGCCATAGCCATCCATCGCCACCGGTATTTCCTAAAAAGCATACTCTGCAGTGTACTCGTCATCGTGATTAACTTATACGAGGCACAGCCAAGCTTCATCATATACCCATAAGCATCGATATACAAGAGTTAAATTCCTACTATATAGCTGTTACCTATGGATATGCAAAGAGTATAGCATCAGATTAGCGAATATAATTAGATCAAGACGTGAGTGATTTACTCTTTTTATACAAAAACACCTGTGCTGTCGAACCTGAAATACGAGTATTTATGGTACGTGCGCGCGCCATCCATCCATATTGCGTAATTTCCATAAATTAGTAATATCAATCGCGCCGTTTCTCGGTAATTATTGGAAAGACCATCGCGATGAGAAGAGTGGAAGGGAATAGATGATTGGCGGATATATACATTCTGCAGCAGATACAAATGCGGATATTTTCACACACACACGAGCATATTGTCCAATAAAGAGAACGTTCGCACTCTTGCACTCCTCTGTGCTTTCAAGTGCGTAAGTATAGGAAATGTACATTAAAAGCTTATTCGATTTGACGACGACGACGATGATACGAGTATTGATGAAGTCTCGGACGCGAAGAGAAAGAAAAAAAAAAGACATTGAGAGAGAGACATCGCGAGAAAAAAAGAGAAAGTTATACACGAATTAACCTTCATCTATATATATGTTGTTTAAAATGGGTTTCGCGACGACAAAATATCATTTAATTGCAATTTATCGCGTTGTAATTACGTAATAATGTCTCGCATTCGGTATTCATTAAATTTTACGCGGTGGACGCGAGCACGACGATGAGAAAAAGGTGTGAACTGTGTGGAATTACATCGCCATCAGCAACTCTACCACACTACACCATACCTACCTACCTATACAGTATACACCATAGGAGATCTTAACCACGTTTTGGGCGCGCAGGAGGAGCAAAGATGGCCTGGCCGCTTCGCGTGAAAAGTGTACACGCAAATTAAAGCGTACAATCGAGCCAAGGGTTACACAGAAACGAAATTTAATTTTCCAACGTGGACCCGGATCTCATTTAACGCGAAAATTGTACCATTCGCTAGACTTTTAGAACTTAATACTTTGGTGGTTACGGTTAAAAGAGGGATAATAGTTGCCAATTATTCCAGTATATTATGCAGCTTTCTTAGAAATATCGCCTAGAATATTTCGCTCGCTACATTACGCGGAGCCGACGATGTGGCCAGCAGCAGTTTAAAACGAAGAGAGAGAAAGATACGGTACGAGTTTCGAAAAAAATCATGCGCAATTCGCGTCAAGTTTATACTCGATTGCAGTTTTGAATAAATATCGTTGGTTTAAAAGTATTTGATTTTTGAATTTTTTGGTAGGAGGGGAGAGAGTGTCGACGCTGCTTAAGAGAAAAACTTCTATTTATTTCATTTTTTGAATTTTAACAACTTTTTTAGGAGGAGGGTGCAGATACTTGATAGACTAACGAAAATTTTATTTCATTTTTTGGAATTTTTCCAAAAAAAAATGTCGGGGAGGGGGGCAGAGGGGCTCGGTGAACTGAAGGAAATTTTTACTTAAAAAGGGAGCTACTTGGAAGAATTCTGGCTAAAAATGAAAAGTTTCCATTTTTTTTCACATATCTACCTATTCGATTCTATTTTTACTTTTTTTTTTCAATTTTGAACTTTAGAAAGCCTCCGCACAAAATAACCGATTCTTACACAGAAGTGGGAAATTTTCAAACAACTTTTACAAACTTTGATTGCTTCCATTTCTCGCGAGTCTTGATTCTATCTCAGCTTTTTTTGAGAGGGGCAAAAAAAGCGGAATGCAGAAAGGGGAGGGGGAGAAGGGTGGGGATACCCTTCCACGACAGAAAAATTTAGGGGAAAAATTGAGTGAATTGGAAAAGTTGCAGGCATGAAATCCACTATTCAATTTTTTTTAGTGACTTTAGTGACTGAAAAATAGCAAAAAAAAGTGACCAAAAATTTGAGAAAAAGGTGATATAGTTTGAATCGGATAGATTACTTAAGGGAGAGAAGGAAATGTTTGATTTCGTACTCAGTGAAGATAAGAATTATTCCTTACGTGGGGAATAATCGCCAATTGCCAGCTATGTTTTCACATAGCATTTGAATGAATATTTGGAGACGTAAATGACTTAACTCTACCTATAGTGAGAAAGCCTGCAGAGAGTATGTAATTTTACGAGTATTACTACTTCATCCATGCCACTCGCAGGTGGAATAGGACGTGCGAATTATATACCTATTAGGCACCTGATAATATAACTAGGTATTCGTCTAATTAAGGTCATCGCACTAGACATTTTAGCCAGACGTACTCAGGGTTGTTATACCGTACCACGGTATGTACCGTGGTAAACTGGTATACCAAAAAAAATTGTGGTACTGGGATTGGTACATGGTATCGGTAAAATTAAATTGTGGTATTGGGATCGGTATATGGTATCGGTATTGTTGAATTGTGGTATTGGGGATTGGTATGTGGTATCGGTATAGAAAAATAGTGGTATTGGTATTGGTATTTGGTATTCGGTATCTATGGTTTCGGTTTTGGTATTGGTACTTGGTATTTGGTACACTCATCATAGAACTTGGTATCCGGTATTGGTACACTGGGAAACATCCAATTTTTCCCGGTACATGGTATTGGTATACCGGGAAGATGAACCATTTTTTACTGGTATCTCCTGGTATTGGGAATACCATCCCAATACCGCGGCAAATCCCCGGTTTTTGGGTATCCGGTCCGGTAACAGTGAGGCATAAATATTTTTTTTTCTTCAGAAATCAGTGACTTGGAGTGGGGAGGGATCCTCTAGGTGACGAAAATTCAATAAAAACGCACAAATAGGGGCACCTTTTGTTTGCAAACTCAATTTTTTTGAAAATTTTCACTCTAGCAGTCTCTAGAAATAATTTTACCTGCATTTTTATGAAATAATTAGTACAAAATCTACTAAAAAATCTTGCATTGTCTTTTATCCTCTCTCGAGTGAAATACAAGCCCCACTAGCACCATACACCCTTCAAAAATTTCAAAATATCAAACAAAAATTTTTTTGAAGATTACATTACGGATACCGGTAAAATACCGGTAAATTACGCGGTATTGGTATGCAGCAGTTAATATCTGATACCTGTATTTGGTAATGGGTATCCTATATTGAGTTTCTGGTATTGGTATGTGGTATTGGGTACTTGGTATTCATGTTCCCTGCATTGGTATTGGTATTCGGTATTTGGTATCTATGATTTTGGCATTGGTATTGGTACTTGGTATTTGGTACTCTCATTACAGAACTTGGTATGCAGTATTGGTTAACTGGGAAAAATCCCATTGTTCCCGGTATACGGTATTGGTATACCGGGAAGACATACCAGTTCCCATCGGTAACTGCTGGTATTAGGAATACCGCCCCAATACCGGGAGAAATCCCCGGTATTTTGGTATCCGGTAATCCCGGTATAACAACCCTGCGTACTATGACAAAAAACTTATAATTAAATAGTATACATATTTCACTACTTACAGAACACTATACGCTTTTTTCCATCTCTATCTATGGCCTCCCCAATACTAAAGGCATCGATGGAACTTAACTAAACGAGATAGCGCGTAGCACTTTGCATAATCAAACTACTTACCAAAAAGATACTATTTATCGATCACGGGATCGATCAATATAATAAAACAAATTGAATTACCTCGCTAGAAGAGGGTACAAATAACCATCACTCGATTGTGGCCTCCCTGGGGGCGCATCCACGATCCGTTATATTAACAGGTGACAAGGAACCAGCTAACGCGTATTTACCGATACCAAGTGAGGATTTTTTTCAAGAAATCTCTAATATAAAGACGTACATAGCAGCAAAATCCCAACCCCTAAAGAATGGTGGTATATGCGCAATGCGCGAGAATTGCTATGTACAAGTACAGAGCTCATAAATAATATTCTTAAACCCTATCTTCTATCATAAATGTCATCACGACGCGAGCCGCGAGATCATTGATTAATTGACCTGTCACAGGGGGTGGAATGCCGCCACATACGTTGCTAAATAGAGATCTCATAAATCTCCCATTCTAACATCCTTGTCGCGAACCCTTTAATAATATAAGGAGGGTTTGGACAACGATCTCAACGATCTGACGTCATGTACGTAAGTACTAGGGTGGTCCTTAACTACATGGTAAAGAAAAAATGTGCGATTTTTTCCGCTCCCACCCCCTAAAGTGGTGACCTCGTGTGAGAAAATAATTCCCTATTTTTTATTTTTTCCATTTTCGAAAAATTCGGGCTGCGGTGGGCCCCTCAATTTTCAAAAATTTGAAAAAAAAACTTAATTCGAAGAAAAATTTTCGAAATTTCAAAATCTTGAGTTCCATCATCTCTAGAAGGTCCTTTTTGAGTAAAAAAGCCTCTCATGGCGATTTTAGCCCCCTCCCATGAAAACCAAGCTGACCCCCCACAATAGCTGAAATTTGTATATTATGTGAGATGTCCTAAAATTGGTTGTTTTTGGTCTTTCCTCCTTCCAACCCCACAAAGTGGTGTCCTTTGGATAGAAAATAATTCCCTATTTTTTATTTTTTCCATTTTCAAAAAATTCGGGTTGCGGTAGGCCCCTCAATTTTCAAAAATTTGGAAAAAAACCAATTCAAAGAAAAATTTTTAAAATTTCAAAATTTCAAGTTCCATCGTCTCTAAAAGGTCCCTTGTCAGTAAAATAGACTCTCATGACGATTTTAGCCCCCTCCCATGAAAACCAAGCTGACCCCACCAGAAAAGCCAAACTACAAATTTCAGTTATTCTGGTGGGGTCAGCTTGGTTTTCATGGGAGGGGGCTAAAATCGTCATGAGAATTTTTTCGTGAATTTTCTGAAGCCTTTGCCATCGAATCGCTCGGTCAAAATCGAAAATATTCTTTTCTCTATTTGAATTTGATTTTCAAAGGCCAAAAAGGCAAAAAAAACACGAAAAATTTGCGAATTTTTGATTTTTGATTTCACTACCATCCTCACAATGGAATAATTTAAATTTTTTGTCAAGTGTAAAAGCATCGTTTTTGAACATTCAAAATGATTCAACATTTTTGTTTCCAACTCGCCCTTCGGCTTCCAAAATTTGTTCAAACCACATATGGCGAATTAGTACGAAAATACTGTGAGGAGGTGTCTAGGGGTGAAAAGTTGGGAAAATCTGGCGAAATAAGTTGAGAAAATTTCAGCCCCCCCCCCGACACAAAACGTTGTCATGCCTTTGAAAGAGGCTCCATACAAAGAGGAAGAGAAACCCTGAGATATGGGGAGGCAGAGTTTGGAAGGACATCTCTCTGCTCACATTTGGTTTTGTACCTAGAGGTGCATAGAAAATAAACGTTTCTATATTCCGAGCCATTGGCCAAATTTTATTTTATTTCAAAACATCCTTAAAATAATAAAAAAAGACCAGAGGGAAACATTTTCCAAAAAACTTCTAAGTGAAGTTATAGATTTCATCTGGCGATTACAAATTCAACGAAATCGACTAAGTATAGGAAGTGGAAGCAGGATTCATTCTGTATAGGACGATATACGAGACAATTTTGTTCTTACGTATATAGAACTAAACGTAATATAAGAAAAAATCGCCTTAATTGATGCGACGTCGTGAAATAGAAAAAGTGACAATGAGCAGAATAGCAGCATTCGAGGTTTAATTACGTTCGGATGAATGTACCTTTATAATTTAACGTGGATTCTTCTTTTTTCAGTTCCTTTTTTTTTTTTTTTTTTGCAGTTTTATTTCACGTACTCGTATATACGAAGCTCGATGTCCTCACAAAGATCCATTTATTACGTCGCTTTGTTTCTTAAAAACTCATTTTTACCGCGAAAAACGCCTATTGTGTTGATTTGATGAGCTTCGAAGTTACCGGGATTTTTCACCGGGTGCGATGGAATTACGTTTGTTATACTGGTGGTGAGATGAAATAAAAAAGAAGTGTTTGCGAATAGGGCTCATATTTTTTGTATGGGTAGGTTGTGGCTGGTGGTATTATATACTCTCTTATGGTGTATACAAATGCTGCTTTCACTGGAGCAAAAGCGTGCAAAATGAACTTGGTTGGATTTAGGTTAGGTATAGAGGATTGAAAAGGGGTGAAAGTGTATCATGTACTCGTATGGCAGCCAGTAGACTAAAGATTTGGTCGATTAAGCTGTGAGATTTTTGTGAAGAAATGCGAGCTTTTTTCTTCTTTTGCTGCTGTACAGTATGTACAGAGGATTATAGATTTTGAAAAAAAAGACAGAAACTTCATATTTTCTAGATAATTATAATTAATGAATCTCGTTCATTGATCATCAGTTCACCACCTTGAACTTTTGAAAATGAACAAAGTGCACTGTCATCGAAAAGATGTAACAAAAGTGGTTACTAATCTCTACACAATTCCACGAAAAATTCAGTTTCCTGAAAAAGAGAAAAAGGTAACAAAAAATATGATAGTAAATTTTTAAGTTCGAGAAATTCTATTTTTAACCTTTAACGGCAAAGATTATAGTTACACACGCCCTTATGAGCGTCCTTGAGTCTATTGTACTCATTAAGAACACAAGACACGTTATGTTTAGAAAGATATGCTAACTGTTACTATAAAAACGTGTGTGGCTTTACGAATACGTGGTTTTTTCTTCACGTGTTTTTTTACGCTCGAATATTGAAATTTGGCAAATATAAAAAAAAAAACAAATTAGCGAAAGAACGATTATAATACTATGAACTTCTTTGCTGCTTGGAATTACATATAACGTTACATCGAGGTCGTTCGGTTTTTTATTAACGAATGTATGATGTTATAGAAACTGTAAAAAGGTTTTTTCACATTGTAAAATAAAAAATAAATAAAAAAAAACATTTGAGCTGAGAATCGAGAAGTTTGATTTGAATTAAAGTAGTTTCATCTGAAGATGTGAATTTACAAGCAAATTCAACTCGAAGAAACAGGGAGAAAATTCGTGTTTTTGAGCTAGACTTTTATCGAAAACGAATAATGCAGAAATAGCGAGAACTTTACCAATGAATTTCAAAATGTTGTAGGTATGTAAATAAGACCAGGAAAGACAATTCACAAAGTTCCAGCCAGCCGATCCAATATTCTGAAATTTTTTCAAAATGTCCCTTAAAATTACCATTACAGTACACTACACATTATGTAGGAGGGGGGAGGCTGAAGTCTACCTTTTTGAATAAATCAATTTTCAAAATGAGATCTCAACACCCCTAACTGTCACTAGGTAGTGAGTAAGACCTCCAAATTTTGGTCAAGTTCAAAAAAAAAATCCAAAGTCCCCCCCCCCCAAAGAAAAACTAAAATATCAGGTCCCAGAATTAACTTTTTTTATAACAAAAAAATTTTTGAGCAAAGTGAAACACTGTGAATAATATCTTTAATCCAACTCCCACACATCAACAAATATTAGTTTTGAGGTAATCTGGCGACTCCAGCGATTTTTCAATTTTCTGCGGAAATTTCAAATCGCCTTGGAAGGGCCAAAAATGAACTTTAGGATGTAGTAAGCAAAAAGTAAACCATTGATTTTAAAAAATGGAATACAACTCGAACGAATGATTCTGGGTATTGATTTCCAAACGTTGAATTATCCACGTATATTGAAATTTTTTGATAAAAAAGCGAATCTTTTTGGCAATTTTTGACAACCAAATCAGAATTTTTTACAATTCTGCAAAAATACTCAATTTCGGGCACAAAACAAGATTTCTGGAGAACTTTTGAATAAAAAGTAATTCATTTTGGGATTTTTTTACAAAAAACACAAATTTGTTGAAAAACGAAAATGTGTGTAAATTTTTGAAGAAACAAGAATTTTTAGCAAAATGCAAGACTTTGGAAATTTTGTCAAAAAAAAACCTTCAGCAATTTTTCTGAAACAAAATTTTTATTAAAAAGCAAGAATTTGACGATTTTTGGCAATTATATTGGCGAGACTTTTACATTTTTGCAATTTTTGTCGAAAAATCGAGGTTTTTTTTGCAACTTTATAAAAGAAAAAAAACTTTCAGGTAAATTTTTGGAAATTGCTGCTAAACGTGAGTCTTTGTAATTTTGATAAAAAATGAGAATTTTTGTCAAAAAACAAGATTTTGATAATTTTAGCAAAAAGCACAATTTTTGACAAAAATGAACATTTTTCAAAACTAGACTTTTGGGTAATTTTTGTAAAAAAATCAAGTCTTTTTGGAACTTTTTAAATTGTTGTCAATTTTTGGCAAAAAGCAGGATTTTTCGGAAATTACAGGCAAGAAATTTTTATAATTATTTCAAGCGAAAAATCGAGACTTTTCAAAAAAAAATTGGCCTCCAAAAGGAGGGTGGGGGGGGGGGGGGTATATTTTGGATTGTGGGCTGAAAAAATTGACGCTTCTTTTCATTACAAAAACCGAAAACTTTAGCCAATACTTGGCAAAAAAAACAGAAGTTTTTGGCAATTGTTGACAAAACTTTTTCGAAATGATTTGTTCATATAAATTAAGTGAGACTTTTTTTTGTGTAGAAAATCGAGACTAGGGTCATTTGGTGGGGGGGGGGGGGGTAAGAACTTTTTGGCATTTTTCACGAAAAAAAGACGAAACTATTTGTCAAGGCACCTCTCAAGGTGCATAAAGAAATTAATTTTTTGAAAATTAATAACCAAAAAAAACTGTAACATTGATAGTGAACTCAAAAGTAAATTTTCAAGCAATTTATGAATTCCAGAGAAAATCGAAAAAAAATCAATTTTTCAAAAAAAGGAACATAACGAGCGATGCTTTGGGCAAGATATCATCCAGTGTGTTGACCTTTTTGGAGGGACCAGCGAATTTTCAAAATCCTCTGGAAATTTCAAATATTGATCTAGACAGAGAGACCGAAAAAATGAACTTTGACAATGACACCCGTCCTTACATTATAAGTTTTCCTTTGTCCCTTCCCCCTTTGGTCTGTTTCTAACTTTCAAGAAAATTTTCTACGGTTTTTCTAGACGTTTTTACAATTTTTCTTCCAACACTTTTGTCATGATTCTGAATTAATATTTCCGCATTTTAAATCTTTAAAGATGAAAGGATTGTACTGATAGATGGAATATATTGCATAAAGCAAAATTACGACAAAAAAGAGTAAACAAACCTCGCGATTTTATCGACAAATGAGAATATTTTGGCACAAGTTTGAATAAGATGTACAAGTGCGAGGCAGACATAAGTCGAGGTGAATGATAAGTTTATTTACCGAGCAGATGCTGATCGAAAAATAGAAGTGTTTAGCTCTACGTGCCAAATTATAACTTGTCTGAGCAACAGAGAGCTTTTTCCGATCATCGAAGTTCGAGTGGATGAGTATTAGGGGGTGAGATGGTCTGTCTTCTGTTGATTTGCAGCATTCTTCAAACTGTCTAACCTTTCAGGTATACCATTATCATCACGCGAGCAAATTAACAGTATATTGAAAACGATCGCTTCGACACTCTGCTTCGAAAGTATACAAGTGTGAGGGTAATTTTCGTAAATTAATTTACCTTCTCGGCGATCTTTTTAACGCTCGGACTCGCGAAGCAGGTGTGATAATTATTATAACAGCGCACGTTGGCGACGATTTGGCCACGCTTGTCGACCAATTTATCACACGAATGTTTAAAAATTCAAACTCCTCGCCCCACTCTACCAACGTGTGTAGGTATATCCGTTCTGGTAGTAATTTTAAATTGCGTGAAGTCATTAAGGTGGTTTTGGCGTTTTCTTTTAAGACGGTCGATAAATTTTCATACCCCTGGGTCGTGGTATATTAACCTAGGCATCGTGTATACTGTATACTATGTACTGTGTACCAGAATGCATTCTAAAACACCGAGTTGCAAAGTACCTACATTAAATACATAATTATTTAAGCTAAAGGCCAATCCACAATCCACATAATTCGGTATTCATGAATGCGAAATCACTCGTGTTAGTATAGTATTCGCCGCGAACAAGTCTTTCATATCCGTACACCGAGTTCACAAATACGTACTCTTGATCTTGTGCAATTTTTTTGACATATTTAATGAGTCGCAATGTCATTTGATATAATATGCAGCATGATCGAGTAAAATTCGTTGTAGCGGAAATTGCTGTGGAAGAAAACGTGCTCTACAAAAATGGTTTTCGGTACCAAATTAATTTTTGGTAATTTCAGCGTAATGGGTTTATTTGTTTTGAAGCATTAAAAATTCTGAGAATTGTTTTACGATTGAAATTTTCGTCCCCTCTTATATGTAATTTGGTAGAATTTTTACAGCTGCGATTTTTAGAAGTTTATCGGCTTCCATGTTTTTAAAATTATTGCCAGATGTATCATAAATTTTGTGAAATTAATTCCAATTTTTTTCATCAGAAATGATTAAGTAATTTCCTGAAATTTCATGTGCATACGATGATTATAAATTTTTTATTTTTTATAATTCGCATTGTGTAATTTGCACTTGTATTTCGTTGAATTAAATATTCATTCATTGATTCATTAAAATCCTAAATTAAGACATTTTTGTGATTTTTGGACCACTTTTTTGAATTAAAAAAAAATTATGCAAAGACCTGCAAAATTTTCATTTCTTTCCTTACTCAAGATTTTGTATAACTATCTCGTTGCTTTTGAAAAATTAGTTTTCAGAAAATTTGAAAAAAGTCGAGTGGCTCAAGCAAAGTGAAGGCAAAAGATAACTTATCATTTAAAACGGTTTTCTCTGTATTTTTTTTTTTTTTTTTTTTGGGTGTTTGTAATTACTTTTGATTATTACACCCGTCGTGTGAGTAAGGCACTAGCTAGTGTGAGATTTAAATCGAGTTGGTAAGGTCAAGTTTTTTAATTTCGGAAGGGTCGTCTGGTATGAATAGGGATCTTTCATCTATTTGTAGGGATAGTCTGTGCTGATGCAAGGAGGGACAGTGAAATATGTAGTAAGTGTTGGACAGATATAAGTTCTGACAGGCAGAACTGGCATGTGGGTTTTGGGGCCTTTTCATAGAGGTGATTGTGGGTGATTTTTGTGTGACCAATTCTCAATCTGGTTATAATGATTTCTTCAAGTCTATTTAGTTGAGATAAGTTTTTGCAAGGCTGAGTAGTTTTTTTGTGGTGAAAGAGCTTGTTTGATGTTTGGAGGGACCAAAAGTTTTGCCATTTCTTAAGTGTGTTTTGGATGAAGATAGATTTAAGGTCATCAGCTGTGATAAATGTGAGAGGAGAAAGAGTAGTTGCAGATTTTGCATTTTCATCTACAATTTCATTTCCTGTGATTCCAACATGGCTGGTTACATACATAAACTGGATGGAGAAGTTTGAATTTTGTAAATCAAATAGAGTTTTATGAATATTTTGAATTAGGGGGTGGTCAGAAAATAGATTTTGGATAGCAGTTAATGAGCTGAGGGAATCACTCTGAATTAAGAAAGACTTATTTTCTGATTCATAAGTGAATATATCACAGAGGCAGTGGAAAATAGCTGCGAGTTCGGCAGTCTATGTAGATTGAAGAGCAGTTATGGATTTTAAAATTTGAAATTCTATCATTAATAGAGTAGGCATACCCTGAATGAAGTGTTGGTATTTTTGATCCATCTGTAAAGCAGAGATTGGATTTTTTGTATTCTGATAAGAGTTCGAGATAGTTTTGTTTCATTACTAGTGAAGAGTGGTTATTTTTTGAGTAGTTAATAAGTTGTGTATTGACTTGTGGAGGTTTGAGGGGCCAAGGAGGATATAATATTGGTTTTTGGATGAGTGTTTTAGGATTGATTTGAAGATCATTCAACATTGTGATGAAATTAAAAATGGGTCCTTCTATATGATCAAAATGTTGGGAGTTGGGTGGGTTAATTGAGTTTCAGAGTGGATGGGAAGGGTTGGTTTCTTCTAAGATCTTGGGGTAATTCTGCTGCTTCACAATAAATGCAATCCATTGGAGAGGAATACTGGGCTCTTACACAGATCCTTACGGCTGAATTTTAAATTGTTTTTAAGATATTATAAGTCTTATTTGAAATATTTGCAAAACATGGGCTTCCATACTTAATTTTACTGCGAATTAGAGATTTATACAAGTGAAGTAATAGTTTGCGGGATAGATTATACTTGGTATTTTTGATTATTTTCAACAGATTTAGGCGTTTCATGAGATCTGATTTTACTTTTAGGAAATGAGGAGTCCGGTTTAGTTTTCTATCAAAAGTTAAGCCAAGAAATTTAGTAGTGGTTTTGAATTATATAATGAGTGTCCTTCAAAGTTGAAAATGAGATCTGGAGGAATCTTTTTTTTTTTTTGTGATAAGTATACAGTGGGTTTTTGACTCTGAGAAGGTTAGACCATTGGAATCTGTCCATGATTCAATTTTTTCAAGGGTTTCTTGGATTACTTGAAGAGCTAGTTGAATATTATTTGAACAGAAGGAAATGTTTATATCATAAGCAAAGATTCTCAGAGAAATGGGTCTAGAAACAACATTGGAAATGTCATCATTCATCAATCAAAAGTATAAATAAAACTGTGCTAAGAACTGAACCTTGGGGGACTCTATTTTCAATTTCAAAAAATGTTGAGTATGTATTGTTAACTCGCTCACTCTAAAAGTACGGTTTGTTAAGAAATTCTGAATAAAGTAGGCCAAATGTCCTCTAATTCCAATTTAATGTAATTTTTGGAGAATTTTATAATACCAGGCTTTATCAAATGCCTTTTCAACATCAAAAAAGACTGAAAGAACACTTTCTTCATTCTGGAAGGCCGAACTAATTTCTTTTTGGAGACTAAAGAGGTGGTCTGGGATAAATCTTTTCTTTCTGAAACCACTTTGATAAATGCTAAGAGAGTTTGAGGAATCAATACCAATTACGACGTTGAATAACCATTTTTTCAAGTAATTTGCAAGGAACTGAAGTTAAGGAGATGAGATGATAACTAGATGCCAGATTTGGGTTTTCATCAGGTTTTAATATTGGAATGATTGTTGCAGTTTTCCACAATTTTGGGAAGGAATCAGAAGTCCAAATTTTGTTATATAACTGAAGTAAGTCTTCTTTTCCGGTGTCTGAAAGGTACTTTAACATGTGAGGGTGAATTTCATCAGGTCCAGTGGATGAATCTTTAATGTTGTAGTTTAGACAATGATTTAGCTCTTCAAGAGAAAAAAGAGAGTTGTATGGTTCTAGATTTTGAGATGAAAAGTCTAAGGGGGTGGATTCTATTTGAAGAGTGATATTCCAAAACTCCCTTTGTCCATTTTTATCAAAGTGTGTTTTTCAGCGGTACCTGGTAGATGAAGTATCAACTCACATTCCTACATCATCAACTTACCAAAATGAGGTGTTAAACTCAACTAAATAGCCAATTCACTAAAAATTAAAAAAAAAATAATGTTCCAAAACGCGCTTTGTCCATTTTTATTGAAATTTTTTCCAGCAGTATCTGGTGGATGAAGTGTATACCTACACTCCTACATCATAAATCCACCCAAATAAAGTGTTAAACTCGTCTAAAAAGCCAATTTACTAATTTAAAGGGAAACTGTTTTTCCTTTTTCCTGAAAAATTGTGGAAATGGACAAAGCGAGTTTTGGAATATCACTCTTCATTTGTGTTTTTAGTGTTTGGAAAGCAAAGCTATAAGAGGCAGTTGCAGAAGCTTTTGAAAAGGATCTAGCTAAGGTGTTTGCAATGTCATCTATTGATTTTATTTCAGTGTTGCCATCTACTAAGTAGGGTATTGCAGTAGGTATATAACTTCCTTTAAGGATTTGAACTTTTTTACGACTTTTTTCCACATTTCTTTTGTAGATGTGCTTTGGGTGATGCTCCTGGAACCATTATGGTTAAAATGTGTGAATTATCTAATTGATAAAACTAGCTGCGGATGACGTGCAAAAAATCGAACCCCCCCAGCTATTTGTTTGTAATGTAGTTGACAATCAACAGATCTGCAAATCTGGTAAAAGTTCTGCAGGAAAATTGTAAAAAGTCTGAAAAAATCGTTTTTCTTTAAAATCCTGGACACACAGCATAGGTTGCTGCATCGCAAAAAAGACAGATTAGCAGGGGTTAGAAATAATCAAGGCGATATTGCAAGCCCAAAAATAACGTATACCCACAAAAAAAAACCTAATCGTATCTTTAATGAACAAATACCAGGTCGAATGAATGTACCTAGGCGGTTTTGTTAAACTCGATATACCAACACCGAACGTGTATGAGTAAAAAGAAACAAAAAGCGAATAAAATTTTAAATTTCATTACAAAAGTTGCGGCCCGATCGTCAAAAAGTACTCGAAAAGTTTATACCGCATCGTTGCTGCGAAACTTCATCCGTTTCCATCTGCACAAATGAGTCGACGTGGGGAAAAAAATACTCGGTAATGGATAGCTTCTCTCTCGTCTCAATTTCGTACTCTTGTGTTTTTAGCGGCATTTATATCGATAAACGACGCTACTGCCGATGCCGGTTCAAATTAAATATTCGTTTTGGTAGGTTAGGTATACTCGAACGTTTGTGCATAGGAAAATTAAAAAACATTTTTCTACATTCGGGCTTAATTAAAGAGAACGCGAATGCGCGAATTACGAGTGTACCGCGACTCGATCTAATTAATTTCAATTGTGATCATAGCGAAAAAGAGAGAAAGAAACACAGAACGGTTCTCTCTTTTTGTCAGTTTGCAGCGAGCTCGATATATACTTACTCTCTCGATGTAATAAATATATTGCACTGCACAATCGAATCGAGAGCTACCGGTATATGCAATTTATCGAAGGCTAATTTACCGTGTATTTTGTACACGATGGACGATTGCTTTCAGCGATGACGACTGTATACTCTTCCGATGGTATTAGTTTTCAAACTCGTACACTGACACAAGGTACCCGCACCCGTACATCACAGTTCAATGGTACAGGACGACGCTACGTGTAGTTGGAATTTTTTTTTGCCCACTGTGTAAACTGCAGTGTAAATCGTGCACTAGTAATAACTAAAATACCAATATCGTCGTTAATTTATCTCTCGGGTGCAAATTATCACGTGTCGTTTCATCCTTAATTTGACGTTGCTGCGATTGCATCGTTTTATTTTAGTAATATCCCCGAGCTTTCGTTTGTTCACCGCCTGGCGATGGCGAGCTTGTGTGAGTTTATGACTGCTGCTGTGCAAAAGTACACACATATAACCAGTACCTAAATTGTTATTTGTACATGAGAAAATGAGAATTTTCTTTACATTCGACTGATATCCACGACTCGCTGGGGACTTGCGTCTTTTTTGAGTGGTACATACGAATGTACGAGTACGATTGTATGGTACCTTATATTCCACAGTGTATGAGTAGTGCGATACAATGCACATTCTTATTGCGCGAATCATTTTTCGCCACCGTGTATATTATTATAAATATATTTTATAAAGGTATCTTTTGAACATTTTCCTCGATAGTCAAAGGACCCATTAATCACCTATACTATAGTGGTATGAAGATCTCATGTAGCTGTACTTCTTGCAACTTCCTCTTTCTGTAGAGATTTTGGGACTGGGGTCTCAAATGCATCTCGTGGATTCGTTTGTGCGAAAATTTTCATCTGCGTTTACTTATCTAATAAAGGAATTTTTTGAACTAACACTCTCCGATTTGAATGAAACGAAGCTGACTCAAAAGAGCATGTTCTGAAACTCACATGCAGGGTGTTAACAAAATTTCAAAATAAAAAAGCAGGATTTTAGCATGACTTTTAGCAGGACATTTTTGATTTTTCAAAGGGGAGGAGGGGGTGTGCGAGGCAAAATTTTACATTCAAATTTTTCGCTTTTCTAATGTCTTCAAACGTCTCAAGATTTTTTTCAAGCCAGCGGATGTCGAAAATAAAATTTCATCAATTCAATTTTTGATGTTATTTTCACCTTTAAGGTTCTATGCTTATCCAATGAAATAGGGCAAATAAAAAAAAAATTTTCAACATGACAAATTTTGAAAAAATATATGTACAAAAATTCAATGGAAAATTTGAACGACATTCGGGGAAAAAATATACCAATTTTTCGAAATAAAACGGCGAGTTTTAAAGTACTAAATAAGTAAGAAATGAAATAACAATTTTGTCATCTAAACGGTATCAAATTTTGCCAAATGTTCATAAAAGTTCTCGAAAATCAGTACCCCCGAAAAAACCGAGAAATTAAAAAAAAAAGAACCTTCGTTGGTGCACCAAGCAAAATTTGCATCCCCCCCCCAAAAAAAAAGAGAAAAAAATTGTAAAAATTGACAAATTGAAGTTTATTACTTTTTTTAAAAATTTTGTATTCTTCCGTTAGAATTCAACCCTGCTTTTCAGAAAAAATTCAAAAAATTGTTCTCTTAAGCAGCGCTGACACCGCGCCCCCTCCTCACAAAAAAACTCAAACCTCGAATACCTATTTTAAAACAACAATACTTATTCAAAACTACATTCGAATACTTGAATAATTTTCAAGAATCTAAAAAATTCAAAACTAGACAGCTAAGCAAAGCTTAGCTGCAAAGTGTGCGTAGCTAGCTGCCTTTTCTACAGCTATAACCGTTATTACATCTAGGTACCTAGTGCATAAGTGAATCAACCATGTCACAGTAATGAGAATTTTTGAAACTCTCACTGCTTCAAAATAATAATTGTTTTTCAGTGTTTTCATATTTTCCAAATTACAATAGGTATTTCAGAATAATTTATAAGCTTGTATTGCTTCTAAATTAAGAAATTTCTAGTTGTTTTTCATAGTTTGCATTGTTTTAAAATTTACAAAATTTCAAATCAATTTCCCGAATTCCCCATCGCTACAATTTCATAAAGTTTTCAATAAATTTTCAGAATTTTGCATTGCTGCTGAGTTAGGAAATTTGCAATCAATTTTTAGAATTCACATTGCCTCTAAATAGTCAAATTTTGAATAATTTTTCAGAATTCTTATTGTCTTTAAATTAAAAAATTTCAAATTCAATTTTCAAGTTCATATTGACCACAAATTGTAAAACGTTTACTCAATTTTTGGAATTTACATTGCCTCCAATTTTTCAGAATTCTCATCTTCTTCGTAAATATTACAATACTTATTTCATATAATTTTCAAGTTCACATTATCTGCAACTTACAGAACTTTTAATCAATTTTTGGAATTCTCAGCGTCTCTAAATACAAATAAAATCACAACATTACACCATTTTTCAACAGCTTGCTACAACAATACCGCTAACAATTTTGAAAAAAAAAATTACAGGGGGTGAAAGCCCTATCTTTTACGAAAATTTTGATGTGTTAGAACCAAAAAAAATAAGTTTCTAAAAGCTCATAAAAGCTCACTGAAATAAAAAATCAGAAAATTTTCAGTCTTTCAGTTTTCCGCATTTACCGGACGAACCGTACGTCCTAGCAAAAATCTGATGACATTATGCTGAAAGAGAATTAAATTCTCTACAATTTCATTACTAAAAAATTTTCGGAGGACGCTCGGTTTCAAAACTGTACACCTTTAAAGTTTGAGTAAAAAACGTTGCTGCAACTTTTTTTTAGTAAAAAAACTAACTTTTTTAAACTAAAACTTCAAAGACGTGCAGTTTTGAAACAGAGCGTCCTACGAAAATTTCTTAGAAGCGAAATTGTAGAGAATTTAATTCTCTTTCAGCATAATCCCATCAGATTTTTGGTAGGACGTACGGTTCGTCTGGTAAATGCGAAAAACTACAGTAGCGTGCAAACGTTGGTTTTTCTAGTAAAAAAAAATTGCTGCAACGGGTTTTTACTGAAACTTTAAAGGCGTGCAGTTTGGAAACCGAGCGTCCTCCGAAAATTTCTTAAATGCGAAATTGCAGAGAATTTAATTCTCTTTCAGCATAATGTCATCAGATTTTTGCTAGAACGTACGGTTCGTCCGGTAAATGTGGAAAATTAAAAGACTGAAAATTTTCTGATTTTTATTTCAGTGAGCTTTTATGAGCTTTTAGAAACTTATTTTTTTGGTTCTAACACATCAAAATTTTCGTAAAGGATAGGGCTTTCACTCCCTGTAATTTTTTTTTCAAAATTGTTAGCGGTATTGTTGTAGCGAGCTGTTGAAAAATGGTGTAATGTTGTGATTTTGCTGCTGTCCCAAACTAATTTGCACGCTACTGTAAATTAAGAATTAAATCTTATAAAATATGTTAAGAATTTGAATTGCCTCTAAATTACACCAAAAAAAATATGGGTAGTTTTTACAAAAAAATTTAACTAAATACTGGTATTTAGCACAATTAAGTACCAGATCCCATTCAATAATTTTTACTGTAATCGTATAGTAAAAATTATCATTTTAATAAATTTTGCTATACTTAGGTAGCAATAGTAAAAATCATTTTGTTTTAATAATTTTACTAAATCATGATAATAAAAATTACATGTTTCAATTGCACAAAAATTAGTTTAATTACTCATTTTGAAGTAATTTTTAAATTATAAGTAAAAAGTTGAAAATTATTCATGTCAAGGTAATTCTTACTATACTTATAGTTATAGGTAGACAAAAAATTAATGAAATGAATTTTCAGTAAGTAAATGATATCATAATTCATAACTCAATTTCAGCATTATTTTTGCCCCATTATCATGTACTACATAGGTAACTCCAAAGCATTTACCTATCCTCACGGGGATTCGAACCTGGGTCCCTAAATTTCATATTCCTACCTACATGCTCTAACCACTCAGCCACGAATTCACTATGAGGGTTAGGGCATTAAAATAATATATTTGTTTGGTAAACGCCCCACCAAACCACTCCCACTTGGAATTTACAGCTAACAGACTGGGGGTGTAACAGGGTACAATGAAACACAGCTGGTGATGGAATAGACTGGGGGTATAGCAGGGTACAATGAGCGGCAGGTGTTCTACAAGTCCCCTTTTCCCTTTTTTAGGATTTAATGCATTAAAATAATGAACTAAAATTGCAATTACTCAGCAATTACCCATCCGAATTGAATGAAAATAAATCTATACCCTCCGCCTTAATGATTCTCAAATGGTGTCCAATAGGTACGAAAAACGGTTGGATAGCTTGAGAGAACATTCATTGTAATTGAAATTTCAATTTCTCAAAGCGAAACCAATAGTGTGCTACGCACACTAAAAAGTGATTTTCAAACCTTCTCAAGAAAAATGCTCTTAAGCCCATATTTTTGAGCAAAGTGTTTGATCAAACAAAAGGTGTCAAGTGTTAAGTTACATTTTGCTTCATACGTTTTCGAAAACCGTGGATACCAATATCAATTCATTTTTTCGATTCGGTCTCATTGACCTCAAAACCTTAAAATTGAAGAAACCGTGTGACATTATGATGCGTTATTAGGTTTTTGGACGTGCTGGGATTCGACTACCAAGCTTTTTTGATTGATGGGGGGAGGGGGGTAGGAATGGCCGAGTCTAAAAAATAAATTTATATTCGTACAGGGTGTCTAACAAAATCTCAAAACCAAAAAGTATGATGACCTTGTAAAGACCTTCAGAGTAACATTATGAACATCAAAAATTTGTCAATTAATACCAACACCCCCCCCCCTCTAATAAAATCTACAAAATCACCAAAACAAACATTTCAAAAATTCATAATTTTTAAAAAATATCAAGAAAACATAGAAACACCCCAAGACCCAAAATTGGAAAAAATTGAAAATTTAATTTGAATTTCTGTGTTAAAATAGGTAAGTCCAAGTACATATGTACTTCTCAAAATAAAACACTTCTCACCGTCTTTCAATCATAATATGTGTCTACTCCTATAAAAGCTTCATAAATTTTTTTTTTTCAATATATCACTTTATGTAAGGGGAGGGGGTCGAGCTGGAGATTTGTTCTTTAGGGTTGTTTAGAAGGATTCTCACAGACTTACAGACTTCAATAATTATTCATTATTTTTAATTTTTTACAGTTTTGTACAGTTGAATTAAAAGAAGGTTTTTTTCTCGAAAAGTCGATTATTTAGAAGAATTCTGACGCAGAAATGTGAAATTTTCAACAAAAAAACCCTTATTACACTTTTGGAGGGTGGGGGGGTGGTTATTTCAAACGTCATAAGAGGGGTGTATACAAAGGGTCAACCAGAGAACGTGTTTTCTTTACAAAGGGATTATTCAGAAGATTTCTGACCAATAAACATAATTTTTTTAAATAATCTGAATGTTCTTCATTTTTTATTAAGGGATTTTTTTCACCAAAACTACGAGTATAACAACAGGAGGAGTGATGGGAACAAAATAATACTCGTAGCAAAAGAAATTTGAACCCCCTCTCTCCTTCCTGAAAAAAAAGGGTTTCATTTCTTTTTTGAGATCAACATTTTTTTTTTTTTTTTTTTTTGTTGAAAATTTGTAATGAGATGAGAAGTTTTGTATTATGACGAATAATAAACAAATGAAAGGTACATACTTTTTCAGATTTTCTCATTCTTAAATAATCTTGTTTGTAATTCATTATCATTACTCACCTGAAACAAAGAAAAAAATCATTTCTTAATCGATTGCCAATGAAAATGTTACAAAATACAATATATTTTCTACAAGTTACAGCAAGCGCGAGCAATTACATTCCATTTGGTTCTTACGACGAGAAATTTCAACTGTAGAAAAAAACACCTCACAGCCCCAAGAGGAGTTGAAGGGCCACTGATGGCGATTTTTCTTCTTTCTTTATTCAATTCAATTCAATTTATTTTGAATTTCAGAAAATACAGTACAAGAGGACTTCTGCAGGACACCTTGTAGGTACAGGTACATCACGCAAGTACAGTATACGAACTAATAAGCTAGTATCGTACAATCATACTGCATACAATGTCTACCTGGTAAGCCTATTCGAGTACATATCGATGTAATTCGATATACCAGTCTTACGTGCAAGCCATTACGCGCAGAAAATAATTGGTGAAAGAGTCTAGTGTTCTGTGGTTTTAGCTTTGGCTTTAGCTAATGCTAACGTAACGAGCACGCTGCTGGTTTCCATATTTACCGGTGTTGGTAAAGAGACTGGCCGTTGTCGTACGACTGACTATACGACTACGAGTCATCTAGAATCTACATAAGCGAAGCGCAAGTGTACGAAAAGCATTCGCAGACTCCCGGGTATCATCTTATTCAAATCGCTTTCTCTCCACCAGAGAGAAATGTAACAACAATTATACTTGTAAATGATATAATATACTGGCTACTAGATCAACATTAAACCGCGTTTCCTTTTTTTTTTTTTTCATTCTTCGTCATTTCATTTGTTGTACCTTACCTACGCTTCCTAAGGCCAATTCGTGAATTCGAGCGTCAAAAAAAAGAGGGGGTTCTCGAATACCTTAAGAATAGGTAGGTAATCGTTCTCAAGATCAACAATAATAATAATAATGTTATTATTCGGTTTGTATTTGTTTTGTTTTCTCGTTGTTCATTTTATACTGTTGGACAAATAGGTTCGATATCGTTGATAATTCTCGAGCTGACCACGTCACCGTGTAGAGAAAACATTGTCGAAATTCTTGCACTTGTAGTCACACAATGGACCCACAAAAAACTATTATTCGAAGCATTCTTGTAAAGTAAAAATGCTTCAAATTCAAGTATTTTTAAGAACAATAGGTACTTAGAATACGTCAAATTATACGTGCAATCTTGAAACTGATCTCGAATTCTTCTACGATCGATTAATTAATATCAGAAAAATTGGCCAATATTTCACCCCAGTTCCTCCACAATATCGTCTTATAAGCAGAAAATGACAAAAAAAGACATTTCACGTGACGTACGATTCGGTATTAATTGATTTTTTTCATCGCTTTGCACTCCGTGTACTTCACACAATTTCCACAAAACAAAAACTTATAAAGTTACATCATCGATTCGAACGAACAACTCGCACAGAAGAAGGAAGAAAAGCTCGTTCGAATGGTGTCGTAAAAAGTAATACATTATTGATGCTTTTTGTTGCTTCCAGTTCTCCACAAATCGAAACCCCGGCGTAAGTCTATTATGGAGATTCTCTCTCTCTCTCATACGACCCAGCCATATAACAAGTACGAGAAGAACGAGCATAAACAAAATCCTATTTTGTTACTCTACGTACACGTAATTTCGAAACGAGCGAAAAAAAAACCTTTAGTACAGGGTGTTTCGAAAAAGAAAAAAAAGTTACTTACCAATATGGGTCTTGCAGAAATTATTCTTTGAATAAGATTCTGGTTTCTCGAACGAGTGTATCGGTATAGTACCAATACATGGAAGGGCTAACTTTCATCTTAATTGGCAGAACAGGTGAGGTAGGGCTGCTCAAAGTTTTGAAGAAAATTGGGATACTTTATCGTAAAAGAGCGACGGTAACTTGGAAACAACAAATGGTACATACTTTGGAGCTTTTGCCAGTTTGTGGATTCATAAAAGTGCTTTTTGGAGACGTGGAGAAAATCAATGCTGCCAACAACAAAAAACAGCACTTTCTGACAAAGTTGGCAAAAAACAGGATCTTTTTGGAAATTTTAGGAAAAAAATACTTTTTGGGTGTTTCGGCAAAAAAAATGAATTTTTTAAAAGAATTTTGGCAAAAATGCAGCTTTTTTACGATTTTTACTAACTTAGCAACAAAAAGGATTTTGACAATTTATAGTACAAAAATTGGACCTTTTTTACATTAAGAAATTTTGAATTTGGCAAAAATGTGACTAACAAACTTTTAGAAAAAAGTAGGGCACTTTGAGAATTTTAGCAAAAACACGACTCTCTGATGATTCTTGACAATTTTGTCAAAAAAACAGGACTTATTTGGAAATGTTGGCTGAACACAGGACGTTATTTTGGAAACCTGGACACAAAACGAGATCTTTAAGGCAATTTTGGCAAAAAACGTGACTGAACCTTTTGAGCGATTTTGGCAAATCACAAAAAACTTTTAAGGAAATTGAGATGAAAATCAGCCTTTTTTGGGATATTTCGAGAAACGAAAAACAACCCCCCCCCCCCTCTCCATCAAAAAACAATACTTTCTTGACAATTTTTTGGGGAGGGGGACGGGACGGGAGCAGGATAGCAGGACACACGAACAAAAAACATGACAAAAATAAGAGGAAAGCCAGATAAGCAAGATTGTTAAACAGTAAATATTTATCCATTGCTTCTATGCTAAAAAATTCTGAAAAAATTACCATAACGTTTCAATTTATAAGTTGGAGTGTTTTTTTTTGCATTTTCGATTAAAAAATTCCAAAGATGACAAAAGTATGATTTGTTCTCTTAGAAGGCCGAAACACGCAAATCAACTGATATGTATTCTTCAATTTTATTTTACTCCACATTCTAGTAAAAAGTCAATAAAAATCAATTCACGAAATGGACAAAAAGGGAATAGAAAGAGGACCCCAAAACTCTCTATTTTGTAAAAATTTCAAGGACTGGAATTCATATTTATATTTTAGGTGAATTTTAAAATTTTAAATTAGCCCCATTTCTCATGAAAAAAAAAACAACAAAATTGTTCAAATTGACTTAAAAGAGCAAGCTCTCCACTTCCATGGCATGCCAGCACTGGGAAGAGGCCTCAAAGGAGGCTGAACCCAGAAGGATAATCTCAACATCCCAGACAGTTGCTCACTCAAGGAGGCCTGGAGCATTCATACTCCCTGATATTCAGTGACCATGTCTACATACTTGCTATGCAATACCTGGTGCTTCGTGGAATCCAAGAGCGATTCTACACCCCAGTCAGTGCTGCCAGTGTGGCGGATCTTCTCCCATACGAACAATATCTTGACATGCATGAACCAACACCTCGTGATGTCGAGACCAGACTCATCTCCTCTGCTGCAGAAGTAATGAGGAGCAGAAGCTTGGGAAATATGACTTTAACAGCGGTCGAGTCCAATGGGCTACTCACACTGGAGGAAGCCAACAAAGACATATTTCTACAAGGGCCCTCCTTTGCACTGGCACACTTTGTCAGCCAAGACCTCAGAATGTCTGCTGGGATAGTGAGAGACTTCATCTGTCACTTTGGAGGTAGAGAGCTGCTGCTGACCCAACCACACAATGTGGGGGAAGTGGCTACTCTAAAGCATAAAATCGAAGGAATAGTGAGCCAGGGTCACTATATAATATTCTGCATCATCCATTGACTTTTTAGATATGGACTGCTAGCAGCCCATAAGCGTAACATACGGCTATTGTCTTGAACATAGTAAGTCGCAGTTTTGCTTCTGCGCATGCGCCAGCTGTGTTATGACGTTATGCCACCCACGTACGCCCATACGGCTACACGGAGGTGCGGGAGGTAAAACATCCTCCTCATCGTCACTTGCAGTGATGGCAGCGTTCGCAAAAATTTGAACGACGTTCGCGTTCGCGTTCACGTTCATTTAAAAAGAACGCGTTCGCGAACGCCGTTCGCGAACGCGATCGTGAACGTATGTCGTTCGCGAACGAGAACGCAAATGCATGATTCGGGAGACAATGATTAATGAATTGCAGCAAGTAACAGTGACATCCTAGGCCTATTCTAAACGCAATTTTTGCATTTTTATTGAAAAATAACTAAAAAGGGGTAAAAATTCTATACTTTACCCCTTTTTTTCAATGAAAATGGCTCAAAATGCAAAATTTGCCTGAAAAATGTTTCAAACTTTGAAATTTACGTTTAATCAAAACGAACGCCGTTCGCGTTCGCGTTCTTTTGAAAAGAACGCGTTCACGTTCGCGTTCTTTCAAAAAAGAACGCGTTCCGTTCGCGTTCGCGTTCACGTTCGCGAACTTGGCGTTCACGAACGCGAACGCTGCCATCACTGGTCACTTGGTATGCGACGTTATTTTTCAGATTCCAGCATGCGCAGAAGCCAAACCGCGACTTACTGATAAACTATGTTCAAGACCATTGGCTTATGTACCGCTAGCAGTCCATATCTAAAAAGTCAATGGCATCATCACAAAAATCCACTACTATGACAAACCAACATATAAGGACTTCTCCCTTGGCATCCAAAATCTTGCCAGGGAATGTATTAGAAGAAAAATCAAAAAACTCGCTATCCCATGGATTGGATGTGAGCTGAACCAGCTTGACTGGGGCCAGGTACGGTCAATCATCATGAGAGAGTTCAGGCTCTAAAACTAATTAATGTCACCTGTAAATAGCTACGTATAATAGTGTAACAAATTAGCAAATATTCTCCCCAAATATAACTTATTTAATTTAATCTACATAGTACAATGTATGTATATTGTTACCTTAATGCCAAATCCGTGTACGTCCATCAAAAACAAAATTGTCTTTTTGCATCACTGATAAGACTCTGGGAAGCCCTGAATTGAAAAATTTGCATCTGAGTATGGTTAAAATGCACCACTGAAGATGCATGAAGCTGACTGATGTTCAATCAGAACTCAACAAACCCTTCCGAGCATATCCAAACCTTATCAGTGATGTGTAAAATCGTACTTTTTTGTATGGACATACTCGGATTTGGCAACTACCCTAAGCTGAAGGATGGAAGAAACCTATGGTATGTGTCCATCCTCAGTATCCAAAATGACTCCAACTTTATCCACAATGTAAGGTGGGACTGAGTGTTCCCACTTTAGGTAGTTAAGGGTACAGTGGTGCCCGGAGACCTCCTAGGCCTACCCCTAAATGGGAGATTGGTCGGGGGTTGCTCCAAATCCGCGGAAGGGGGAATGTGCTACATCCTAGGGTGACCACTCCCTCAACCCTGAAGTGGTGGGAGCGATTCTGGGATATTGCCTAGGAGCTCCGGGTCTTTGGCGTGGTGCTGGGGGGGGGGTGCAGATGTCCCAACCAAAACTGGGGCCCCACCCACCGCGGCTCCAGGACCACTGGGTGGCCGAACTGTACCCTCCCCCTCCTAGTTTTAAGCAAAATTGAAACACTCAATCTTGGCTTAGCTTAAGTTGTACATAGTTTTTATAGCTAAATTTTAGTCCCTATTAAGTTTTGTCATTTAGTATTAGAATTTACATCACCCTCCCACTAAACTTGAGATTGTACTGGTATTATAGGCCCCGCCCCCTCACTGCAGGAATAAGTAATTATAAGATGTAAATAATATTCAAAAATAAACCCTTAAAAAAAAAAAAGATTGGTGATATGTTTTTGAACCATTCTGGAGCCTCCAAAAAATTTCAATGATTTTTTTCTCATTTTTCAAAAATAATCTCTCGGAGAAAATTTTGGATTTGAACCGGCATAAAAATATTTTGAAAATATGTGTCTGGAGAGGTGCAGGAAGCAAAATACTGCATCTATTAACTAAATTTCAGCATTTTATGCCAATTTTCTTAGATTTTGATTTTTTTCTGCATGCGAAATAGACCAAATTTAAATTTTCAACCCCAATGAAATTTCGAACTTGATTTAATTTTTTCACAATTTTGAATCCGATTATTCAAATTTAAGTAAATACATGTATGTCCAAAATGTGAGTAAAAATTCTCGAAAATTTTTCTCAAAACACCAAAAAATTCAAAAATGAATTATGATAAAAAATTATTAAAAACTTCAAAAATGATCATAATGAATTCCTTAAAAACAAAAATTTGTAAAAAAAAATATGAAAGGTTATCAAAAGATTATTCCTGATATTGTTCAAAAACAGCCATTTAAAAATGGAAAATTTTCCTACAAGATCTGTTAGACACACTGATATGTCATCAGCAGCATTATGGAAAAACACTCGACACACCTGAATGAGTTTTTTCAAAACAAATCTATCATTCATTCGAATATTCTTAATAGTATAGGCTGTTTTTGAAATAATTTCCAAGTGGAAAAAATTGCTCATTTTTATGAAATAAGTAGACAACTCACATCCCATCAGATCCAGATATCAACTAAATAACGCTAATATCCGTAAATTGTATTTATATTCGCATATTTTCTCGAAAGCTTAATCGAGGTTGAGAGGTTTTACATAATTCATACGTAAATTTCGAGAAACACAACCTAATCATAAAGTAGGTACTTACGTAGTAGCCTAAGCTGATACCTACAACAGAAGCCTTATACAGAAACGTAAATCGATCCGAGTATCCATATTACGAGGAAGTGACAGTATCTGCCATTATATTATCGCGAATATCAAGATCATATCGCATCGTCGTCGTCGTCGTCGTGTACCATTCGATGAAAAATGAAGAAATCTCCACTCCACATAGTTCTAGGTCACGCACATATATTGGTACAGTGTAAACGATCATTAAGAAATTATCGCCAACTGTATTAACTCACCCAACAATTGCGGCTACTTCAAGTAGTGCACCTATATCGATGGCTATTTGACGGGTTAATTGTTATACAGTAAACCAGCTAATCGATTTCATATTTGCAGGCAATACTTGCGGTGCGTTTGGTTTACAACAACGATAAGCTCGACTTGGTCGCACAAGGTGTGATGAAATTTACCCTTGGGATGGAGCTAAAGTGTCACAAGTCGCAAAACTAATGTATTCATTCGTAGAGTTGACCTGGCTATAGTGACTGAGGCTGCAATGTGTGAAAATAATTCAACTGTTTTGTAATCGTTATAGACTTCAGGATAGCAGAATTTCGGATTTCTTCGACCATAGAATCAAATTCTAAAACGATGAAAACCACAAATTACATCCAAGGGGTCAAAACTCCCTCTAAAGACCATTTCCTCGTTCCTCGAAACATCCTCGAATTATTCAAAGAGGAACTGCTCACTCATCTGCATTCTGCATCCCTCAATAGCAATAACGTACAGAAAACTTGCCAAAGGTGCGAAAAATACACGTCAATTAGTTCTAAATAGTCTGCGAACTGCGAAGAGCGGGCTCGCGCGTGTCCACAGTTACTCGCCATAGCATCGTGGTATTAATTAGTCTGACCGCGAATACGCAGCAGCGGCCAGCGGACCAGGTGCGCTATTAAATGAAGCTATTCATCGGGGCAAAACTTGTTTTAAAATCAGCTCTTGGTAGTACACGGAGCTGCCGTGTCCGCAGCCAGCGAGTATTTATTATAATATTAATACATATACGAACATCCAGCATGTAATTTATCTCCGCTGAAGCGCGCAACAGAGCTTTTTTCTCGCACAGCGTTTTGCAAAGCCACAAAACAGCGCCAGCTTTACCTCAGCCCCGGCTGTCTAAATCGACACTACAGTTTGCAAAATACTACACTAGTCGAGTGTAGGTACAACAGCGAGGAAAATTAAATTTACTACTATTTATCAACGCCCTTTCTCCGCGCCCCCATCGTCATCTCCTTTCATTCGTGTACTTCGGTGGCTGAGCATGAGCTGCGGCGCGTTAAAAAATTTCAATCTCGACGACCGACGAGTTGTAGTACTGTTCACTCAGGAAACGGCCTATTATATTTAGACCAAAAACTACATTAACAAGAATATAATAATGCAGCGGATCGCCACCAGGATACGAAATCCAGTCAATATACGAATACCACCGCCGCCGCCGCCGCCACCGCTACTCGGTACAATGAGAAGCCGCCCAACACCAACAAAAGGCAGGATTTTCTTCTTAAACAAAGTCGGAAGAAGTATAAACAATCTTCCGGTCTTTTTTGGAAGGATTTTCCGCAGGAAATGGCCGTTTATTACGTAGAAAGCAAATGATTCGACTTTCGAAAATTTTATATCGAGATTTGCAGGAAGAACTGAGGGGGGGGCATTTTGAAAAGGGAACAGGGGTAAAATACCGAAATGTGTAAAAAAAATTAAAATAAGATCGAAAGAGAGGCAACTCTCCTCCACACTGGTCTGAAATCCTGGGCCGGGGGGGGGGGGTACTGAATTTGATCACACCTGAACCTGAGTGAATTTAATATGATATTATGACCAGTTTAGATACCTTGAATTAGATTGGATTTGATCAGATCAGATCACATAGTACAATCTGCAACTGATTTATATACGCTTATAAAAATCATATCTCTTAAGAGAAAATGAGCAGACCCAACATGGTCGGACCAATTTCATAAATTCTGGTTAAATCACAACAGTCAAAGTTTGATCAGCTCTAATCAGATCTGGGCATTTTGATAAAATTTAATCTGACAAGATGCAATCTTGTTATGAGTTTATCAGAACAAATATCTTCTCATGGGAAGTGATTCGAAGTGGTTCATTTGAGGAGCTCATTGCAAAAGTAGCCCTTGTCACATGAACTTTTAGACACGTTTTACTCGATTGCACCTATTGCCAACTGCGGAGATCATGTTGTAATGATGAAATGACCGTCAAGTAAGTCTACCCTGAGTAGCCCTGAGAGGAATTGCTTTATAGAGTTTACATTCATGATACTGGGTACGCTCAAGGGAGAGCTTTGGAGATTGCATAGGTTCATGTGACAAGGGCTACTTTTGCAATGAGCTCCTCATTTGATCAGATCTGATCAGCTGATTTCCAATTCGATCTGACAAGATGCAATCTTTATATGCGCTTATCTGAGCAAATGAATATCATGCCTCTCAAATCCCAATGGTCAATGATCAAATCTGATCATACCTGTTCAGGCAAAATTTGATCAGATGTGTGATCAGGAAAGTCGACATATCCTAAGGAGAAATGATCAGACCTCACCTTTCTAGAGAAAAGTGATGAGATCTGATCAAATGTGGCTGGACTGGTTTAATCAGATCTAATTATGATCAGGCCAGTTTGATAAATGGTCAATGATCAGATCTGATCATACCTGTTCAGGCAAAGTTCGATCAGATGTGTGATCAGGAAAGTTAACATATCCTAAGGGGAAATGATCAGACCTCACCTTTCTAGAGAGAAGTGATCAGATCTGATCAAATGTGACTAGACTGGTTTAATCAGATCTAATTATGATCAGGCCAGTTTGATAACATATATGGTCAATGATCAGATCTGATCATACCTGTTCACTTGTTCAGGCAAAGTTCGATCAGATGTGTGATCAGAAAAGTTAACATATCCTAAGGGGAAATGATCAGACCTCACCTTATTTCTAAAGAGAAGTTATCAGATCTGATCAAATGTGGCTAGACTGGTTTGATCAGATCTAATTATGATCAGGCCAGTTTGATAAGATATTATCAGATCTCAACATTCTGATACAATTTGATTTGACAAGATGCAATCCTGATGTGCTTAACTGAACAGATGGAAATCATTAATTTTCTCTCTGTGAAACGTCATCAGAGCTGATCTAATCAAATGGGATCTGATCAGACGATTTCAGACAAAGTTTGATCAGATCATATTAAGTAGATCGGATCAGTTTAATCAGATGAAAAATAAATCTCCCAATGAGAAACGATTAGATCAATTTTTTCTGGCCAGATCAATTACATCTGATCAAATGTGGTCGATTAGTTTAATCAGATCTAATTAGGTTAAATCAAGCAATATCAGATGCGATTAGATAAGACCAATTTGATCCGATAAACAATAAACTTAACAGAAAATGATCAAACCCATCATTTTTCTGAACTGATCTGATCAGATCAAATCAGTTTAATCAGATCTGCTCACGTTAGGTCTAATCAGATCTCAGACCACACTGGTTTGATCAGATATGATCAGATAAAAATTGAATCTCGTAATGAAAAATGATCATATCAAAGTTTCCTCACATGATTGATTATATTTGATTAGATGCGGTCAAATCGTTTTAATCGGACCAGTTTAGCTCAAATCAGATCAGATCAGATCAGTTTAATCAGAGGTGGTCACATACAAATTTCATCTCCTGACAGAAAATGATCAGGCTTAACTTTTTCTGAACGAATCTGATAAGATCAGATTAGGCAAAGTCATCATATCTGATGACAAGACAGATGAGATCAGACCAAAGTTTGATCAGATATGATCAAATACAAATTAGTTTTTGTAATGGAAGGTGACCAGACTAATCGTTTTCTGACCCAATTGATTAGATCTGATCAGACGTGGTCGAATCAATTTCATTAGAATCTGATGAGATCAGATCAGTTTGATCAGATATGATCAAATACAAATTAGTTTTTGTAATGGAAGATGACCAGACCAATCGTTTTCTGACCCAATTGATTGGATCTAATCAGATGTGGTCGAATCAATTTCATTCGATCTGGTTGGATCCAATCAGGATAAGTCAAATCTGATCAGATCAGAACAGTTTGATCAGATCTGATCAGATAAAAATTACATCTCCTGACAGAAAATGATCAGAATCGACTTTTTTTGGAACGGATCTGATCTGATCAGATGTGGTCGAATCAATTTCATTAGAATCTGATGAGATCAGATCAGTTTGATCAGGTATGATCAAATAAAAATTAGTTTTTGTAATAGAAGGTGACCAGACTAATCGTTTTCTGACCCAATTGATTAGATCTGATCAGATGTGGTCGAATCGATTTCATTAGAATCTGATCAGATCAGATCAATTTGATCTGATATGATCAAATAAAAATTAGTTTTTGTAATGGAAGATGACCAGACCAATTGTTTTCTGACCCAATTTATTAGATCTAATCAGATGTGGTCGAATCAATTTCATTAGATCTGGTTGGATCCAATCAGGATCAGTCAAATCTGATCAGATCAGAACAGTTTGATCAGATCTGATCAGATAAAAATTACATCTCCTGACAGAAAATGATCAGAATCAACTTTTTTGGAACGGCTCTGAACAGATCAGACCAGGCAAAATCAGATCTGATCACACCAGATCAGGCAAAATCAGATCTGATCACATCAGATCAGGCAAAATCAGATTTGATCACATCAGACTATTTTAATTAGACATAACCAGATGACTGTTTCAGCTCTCCTAATGGAAAATTATCACATCAAACCTTTTCCGATCTGATTTATTAGCACTGATCAGATTTGGTCGAATCAAGTTAATCAGATCTGATTAGCTCAGATCAGGCAGAGCTCAATCTGATCAGACCTGATTAGCTATATCAGATAAAAATTACATTCCTAATAGAAAGTAATCAGGCCCAATTTTTCCAAGACTGATTGATTAAATCTGATCAGATTCGGTCTGATAAAATCTTCAGTTAAGTCAGATCTGATTAGATCAGATCAAATCCGACCAGTTTGATTGAATCCGGACATTTTGGCTCAATTTGATCTGAGAAAATGTGATCCTGATTATGCGCTTACATGATCAGATGGAAATTACACATCCAAATGGAAAGTGATCAGAACCAAAATTATTAGACTAGAACGATCAGTTCTGATCAGATAGGGTCGAACCACTTCAATAAGATCGGATTAGATCAAATCTGGACATTCTGATCCAATCTGATCTGACGAAATGCAATCCTTTTATGCATTTATCAGAACGAATAGAAATTATATCATACCGAATGAAAAATGACCAGATTTGATGAGATCAGTTCCGATCATTTTTTGGGCATTCTGATCCAATTATAGGTCAGATGCAATCTTAGCATGAGCTTATCTGAATACATACATGGAAATCGCATCTCCCAAGGAAAAAGTGACGGATCAGATCTGACCAGTTTAATTAGATTGATGAGATTGATCGAACCTGATCTGACCAGACATAATCTTGATATGTGCTCATCATGAACAGATGAAAATCATATCTTCCAGTGGTTTGATTAGATGATCTGATCAGGCTATTTTGATCAGATCCGATTCAGATGTTTCCTGCATTCAATTTAATCAGACCAGACCGGATCAGAACCCATTCTCCCCTGAAAATCCACACGAAGCAAAAAAGAAAACATATCAGATTCCTTATACTCGTATCTCACCAAAAATAATCTAAATGAACTTCTGCAGTAAAATACTAACACAACCGAGGAAAATTCGGTTTAAAAAAAACCTGCCACACGTGAACTGCTAAAAATAGTAAATTTTTCTTCTTTAATTTCCAAGATAAATTCACCTTAATATTATAGTAGACAAGTAGTACGTCAGATTCGACGTAATTCCGAATTTTTTCCGCTCTCTATGACCTCATTCGCGTTATCGTGTTTACCTCGAGGCATTTATTTCTTATCTTTTACATGCATAATCGCAGCGTACTACGTAATTCAACAAGGCACGCGTTAAAGTAAAGAGCTTATTCACCAAAATGCCACACGGACCGATGTTTTACGTATTTCAAAGCGGTCGCTTCAAAAAACCTGTAACTTGAACTTCAATTAACGCTCGATTCTCTCAAATTTCTATATTTGAACGTAAATTTTAAATAAAAACACATTGTTGTGCTATAAAGATAGTATTGGAATTAGGCAGATAATTTTACGATGTCGTTATCTCTTCCAATTATGTATACTATACTTGATTAATAAACGATTCATTAAAATTGGATAATTACGCGATAATGTTCGAGTATAAGACCATCATCATAATGAGTAATGTTGTTGATATTTCATCAATACATCGAACGAGGAATCGATTTTCGTCTTCAGTACATCTACCTATATACAGAGATATTGCTCATACTCGTATTTTCAGACTATGGTCAAAAACCATCCAGCAAAACCGAGTGATTTTCACGTTTCACCGAAAAAAAATACGATGTAATTTCTCATTTACATGGTCGACTAAGCGCTGGGTATTTTTCACAGCTGAGTTAATTATCATCGCTATCAACAGCAGCATTCGTGGAACCTCAAGTTCGAGGCCGAATCTTCATCATTGCGTATACTTATTTTAGCCATAAGGCAAATAATTCTATAAAGATGACTACTTCTAGATCTTCTCCTTGCGTGCATAAGCATATGGCCTCCGTTGTTTTCATTACAGGTCGTGATTTGATGAATAGAATTATGCATAAAAAAACGCAACTGAATAGTACATAAGCATATAAACTCGAGAAGGGCAATTCTATTTGGCTTTGCGCTCAATTCATATAGTAGACATTCGCAGAGTTTTCAAAGAACTCGACTCTTCAATTCGCTCCGTTTACTGTTTAAGAGTACGTAGATCTATGGCAGGTATCTGGAATCTTGTCAAACTCTTTCTGAACTGTGATACCTCGTCTTTTCAACTCGACGAACCAGCATCATCGTGTGTACTTCGCAAGCTGCAATTCTTTTTGTACATGTATCTTTCATCGAGTGTTGCCACTTGATGGAGCTTTTTTTTTTTCGTCTAAACACGTCGTCATCAACCTAATTAAAATTTTCCATTTCGAAAATATATTATAAACCAGCACAGCCGAGTACCATAATACTTTTCGCTTTTTTTTCTGCTTTTTTCGTCGTTCTTCGCGCGTATTTTTATAGCAGAGCGTTACGACGACGCGGCTTTTGTTCTATTGCCATACTTTTTAATAAGCACTTTAAGAAAAAAATCGTGAATTACCAACCGTGTACAAACAAATGAACAACGCGAAAAAATTACTCGTATTTTTTTTTCGCGTGTAATGCGCTTCGCGTTTCGCATTATATACTTCCAGAAGTTGAGAAAAAATAAAGCAGAAAAAAAAGCTCGACGATGGAAAAAAACATCGGTAAGCAGTTAAAACGATGGCTAAAGTTTTGCTGCTGAGCTCATTTTATTTTATATAAAGCAAACCAGGAAAAATTCGTGTTTCGATATACTTACTATACTTCTCGACAATTTATACATGTAGTGTACGAATTAACGACATCGATAATTTTAAAAAACTTGCCAGCGTATTGCCTTATGCGATATTATTTTACCAGGAATAAGCTTCCTAGCTACTTCTTTTTTTCTCATTTCGAATTGTTTAAAAAGAAACCGAGCTTTACTATGTTGTTATGCTGTTCCATGTGTATCATTTGCGTTCACACGTTACTCGATTTAAACAAGGGGAAAGGGGGGAAAGCTGTCGCATCATTCTTTTTGCAGGTGCTCTCTCTGACTTTTCCTCGGTTTCTGGATCAAATCTCATTTTTCAGATCTTTCAGGGCGCTTTGAAAGCTAGAATCGAGGGAAGGGAGGAAAGAAGAGGAAATTGAAGTGACTCTGCTTTTGAAAGTACACATTTTATCACCTTCAACAGCAAACTCGATTCGCAAGTTCTCCAATCTTATATGCTGTATTAGGGTCTCTCGAGACGGTCGAGACAAATTGAAGGGGGGATGGAGGTTTTGAAAATTTTGAAAATTCGCAATTAGGGCACAAGACCTCCTCAAATGAGGTTCTACGAAGAAAATGTTTCATCCCTCGATGTTCACCTTGAACGAATTTTCAAGTTTTAGGATCGAAAAATCAAACTACTTATATAGCATTTAAAGCACTCAATAATTCTAAGAACACAAAATTGAAAATCAGCGTAGAACATGTCTCCTCAAAATTCACGCAAGTCCAAATTTTCAAAAAAGAGCTCAAAGTATGAAAACTACTTCAAAACATAAAAATAGGAATCGTTGAACAGAAAATGGTTCATCAAATTTTACTCAAGACACAATTTTTGATAGGTATGTAGGTCAAAATTCGCCATTTTTAGAACTCGATCAAAAAAAATATCAAGACTTGTACTAGTTTTGTCCCTCCTTTTCCCCTCCCCTCCCCTCAAACCGGTAAAAAACAGCTAGGTCAATTTTGGAAAAAATGCAACAAAACTTTTACTCAATGTGGGCAAAAAAGGATGAAAATTGGAAATGTAAGCATTAACAAAATTTGGCAAAAACAAGGTAATTTTGTCAAAAAAGCTGGACTTCTAAGAATTTTTTGCAAAATAATTGACATTTTTTTGAAAACTTTGGCAAAAAATTATAATTTTTGGAAATGTTGGGAAATATGTAAAAGGAATTTTTTGATATTTTGACAAAAAAGCGCGATTTTACACAAAAAAATCACACAGAAACGCGGAATTTTCAGACAATTTTTTCAAAAAAAAAATATTCCAAAACTTTAATAAGTAATTTTTGCAAAAATAACAAAAAAATTGCATTTAACAATTTTTGAATATTTAAGCAAAAAAGCTGAGCTCTCTTAGGCAATTTTTTCAAAAAAAAAAAAATAATCAAAAACTAATTTTTGCTAAAATGAAGAAAAAATGGCATTTCCAAATTTTTGAATATTCAAGCAAAAAAACTGAACTTTTAGGCAATTTTTCAAAAAAAAAAAAAAACATTCAAAAATGTCAATAATTTTTGCAAAAATGAAATAAAATTGGCATTATTGAAAATTTTTGAATTGAGCAAAAAAGCTAAGCTTTTAGGCAATTTAAAAAAAATAAAATAAAATAAAAACTTTTATAGTTTTTCCAAAAATGAAAAAAATTGGCATTTCAAATTTTTTGAATATTTAAGCAAGAAAGCTGAACAATTTGAAAATTTTTGCAGAAAAAAATTTGGTATTTTTGGCAACTATGGCAAGAAAGTTACATTTTCAGCAAATGTTGGCGAGTAGAAGAAATTTCTGAATATTTTGGCTAAAAAGCAAACAATTCTTAGCAATTTGGCACAAACAAAAGTGAATTTGGCAAAAAAATATTTTTTTTTGGCAATTTCTAGAAAGAACTGAACGTTTGAGCAATTCTTCTTAAAAAATACTTACACTGAAAAAAAAACAATAAAAATTACTATTTCAGTACAGCAACCGGATCCAATCCAAAAATAATAGTGATTTTTACTCAGCCAAAAAATACATTTTAGGTACCTATAAAATTAGGTAAAATTTATTACTCTCATAGTAAAATTTACTAATCTCATAGTAAAAATCGCAATATTTTTGAATGGGATCCGGTTACAATATGAAATAGTAAAAATTATCCATAATTTTTTTTTCCGTGTAGTAAAAATAATTTTGACAATTTTTGCAAAAAGATGAAAATAAATTTATTTTATTTTTTTATTTATTTATTAAGAGCCATTTACAGCAACTTAAATTCCAACCAACTTCAAGTCCTCCTTTCTGATGACCCCACTCATATAGACAATGTCATTAAATTTCTTTACTCTACTAAATTAGATAAATGAAAATAAATATTTAAGCAAAAAACCTAGACTTTATTGACAATTTTAAATTCTGACAATTTTGGATTTTTTTTAGGTGGGGAGGGTTGGCAATGTTGGAAAAAACAAGTTTTATGAAAATTTTAGCATAAACTGAACATTTTAGCAATTTTGAGATAGATAAAAAATATTTTGATAAAAAATAAGCAGCATTTCGCGTCAATTTTCAAAAAGAAATGCATTGATTTTTTGACAACTTTTTTTTTAAAATATGAGATTTTTAATAATTTAAAATGCAATGAGGTGAACTTTTGGGAAACTTTTTTTAAAAAAGGAGAATTCTTTTAATTTTGGGAAAAGGAAAATTTTTTGAAAATGTTGGCCAAACAGTAACATTTTATGTAAATTTGGTCCAGTAAAACAAAGACCTTTTGATAATTTCGATTAAAATTTCAGCGGAAAAATTTTTTTTCACAATTTTGGCAAAAAGATGAAATTTTTAGGGATTTTGCTGAAAAGAACATTTTTGGCGATTTGGTGGAAAAGAAAAGAGTTTTTGTCAATTTTAGCTTAATAGTCCGGCATATGACAATAGGAGTAATTGCACCCCCCCCCACCCGCCGATCCTCCGGGACAACTTTTTTCTTAAAGGGGACATCCTAAGGAACATTTTAAAGCAAACTTGCCAAAAAAAAAGTTGGCCTTACTAACAAAATGGCGGCCATTTTGATTGACAGGTCAGCCGAAATCGCGGATTTTGCGTTTTAACATAGGACTTGCACGAACTTTTTCAAACTTTACAAAGGTAGATCGAAAGATCATGCAAAAATTTATCACATGTCAAAATTTCAAGTGACAAAGTGCGTTTTTCGATTTTTGGTGAATTTTTGAAAATCGAATTTAGACCAAAAATGAGGGAAAAAATCAAAATTTTACCAAATTGACCAAGAAAGCTGAAATTTGGGATATAGCCTATTTTCGACATTCCAAATCGTTTGGAAACGGTTTCAGCCCGTTTTGAGCAGTTCTGGAGCCTCCAGCAGATTTTTGAAACTCGAAATTCCCACAAAATTACATCAAATTGCAGTTGTAAAGCTAAAATTTATTCTAAAAACTAATTTCAATATGCTACGAAGTACTGCAGGTAAATTTCAAGTCGTTTTGGATCCTTCAGCGACTTTTTGAAAATTCCTAAAGCCTCCAGCAGATTTTTGAAACTTTAAATTTTCACAAAATTTCATCAAATGGAGATGGAAGGCTGAAATTTACTCTACACTCCAATTTTTAACACCCTCTGAAGACGACTTCAGGTGGGCACAAGTAATTTTAGGGCCTCCAGCGACTTTTTTTGAAACTTACTGGAGCCTCCAGCAGATTTTTGAAACTTTAAATTTTCACAAAATTTCATCAAATGGAGACGGAAATCTGAAATTTACTCTACACTCCAATTTTAACACCCTCTGAAGACGACTTCAGGTGGGTTCATCATTTTAGGGCCTCCAGCGACTTTTTTGAAAATTACTGGAGCCTCCAGTAGATTTTTGAAACTTGAAATTCCCCCAAAATATCATCAAACTAAGATGGAGAGTCGAAATTCATTCTGCAAACTAATTTCAATACGCTACGAAGTTGACTGCTGGCGAATTTCAAGTCGTTTTGGAGCCTCTATAAAAACTAAAAATGACGACGGATAAGGAGCTCCAATTTCTGAATTTTTTTTAACCAGTCAAATTAACGCATCATTTATTCCATCCCCGGCTGTGTGATCTTTCGATGCGATTTCTTCGCAAATCGAATAGCTTTACAACGATGGAGGTGGGACGACTTGTTTAAAATTTACAAACACTCGCGATGGGGTTTTTTCTCCTACACTACAATCCCTTCACCCTGCTCTTCGTGTTGACCACATTGAATCGGTTAAATTATACATACAACGTCGTCGTAGTCGTCGTCGAGCCACAAAAAGAAATGCTTCACACTTCACCACGATAAATACGTACCTAGCTAACCTACTACTACGTTTACGTATTCGAGAGAAACACGCAATTAACGTTGGAAAAGCCCGCCAGGCAGGGGCAGAGGCACTCGTTATATCGCGTCTCGCCAAATATGCAACCACCCTTTAAGTACACATCACATATACTCGCACAATTTATTTCAAGTACCTCGTTCGAGCGTATTGCACCAACAAATCGTCCATTTATCACGCCATAAACTTTAACGATATCCCTGCTGCTATTCAAAAAACCGAGGGGGTAATTTTTCTCCAGCTATGTCTCTACATCCACCCTCCGCCCCCCCCCTTGTCACTCTCAATCCACACCCACAAACACCGAGTAAGCGTAATTTATTCGGCGCGAAATACTCCACGCGACGATAACGACGACGACGCCAGCGTCAAAATATATACGAGTAAATGCGGCAATAAAATTAACGAACTGTACGATCGTAATTTTTCATCGTAATGAGATATTTAAATTCGTGTCTAATTCGATCAACTGTATATGTTCGACGAAGCCTTCTTTAAGAGGTATGATCCTCCTCTCCCCGTCGTCGCTATCATTTAAAAAAAAATGAAATTTTCAAATTTCTTTTCATTTCTCGCATTTTTCTATTGTCATTGCCTCGCTCGCCGCTATTTAAATTCGTTCGACGCGTATAAACGTCTTTCTATCTCCGTTTGCCTGGCGTTTGTCTTCATCGAAGACAATATATTTACTCTCGAATGTTCTCTCTGTGATATAATACTCGAAACGAATGAGCCGAAAGACGCAGATAAACCAGGAATAGGGCGTAGGGTGGCGGGGAGAAAAAAAGGCCATTATTTAACAAGCTATCAGATGGCTACATTAAGCTCGAAATTATCCAAATATACGGCCCTGCGGGATTTCAATTTACATACAGCCTTACTACATAATACATAAAATTGAAACAAATACTATAATTCCGTCGGTCTACGCGTGAATTTTGTGCGAAAAACTTTTATAATTTGATAAATTCGTCGCGACTTTCCACAAAATGTACTCTTTTCCTGAGCCAGCAAGCGACGCGTGTGCCTGGGTTTTCGAATTACCCGCTCGCTCGCTTTTTCCAAACGTCCTCTCGTAATTCCCTTCGCGACACGATCGCGGCGTAAAATGAAAAAACGCGTATAAAAATTGCCGAAAATTTCCAAACTCACCGATCCAATTATGTTTCCAAATGACGCAAGTTTATCGAGCGACGAGATATGTATTATTATATCGACTCTCGTCGAGGATGAGTATATTATTTTCAATGTCAGCAATTTGCTTCGCTAAAGTTGCTCGTCTCGATGAAAAGAGAGTTATTCGATTTAGCTTTATATTTTTCATCCTACGGTGTAATAATTTCTTCTTCGAAACGAGTGTCCGTAGCAGTTGACATATTTTATTTCTCAGACGATGGGTTGTGGGGATGGTACCAAACGGTAATGAAGGGACAAGGGAACAGGTCAACTCGCGTTTCCAATTGGAAATTCGTGTTTTTTGTCGAGAAAATTATAATCTCACTTGAAAAAGTACCAGATGAATTGGAAAACTTTCGATTTAAATTGGAAAATTATATAGTGTGAAAGAAAGTTTGTATAAGCTGAATTAATTCGCGTGTATCTCATTCTCCCACTCGAGTTGTAATTTTCCAGCTAAGATCTTGGAAATTTACTCGAGGGTTTCTTTTACGTTAGGCAGTTCAATTTCAATTTATTCAGTAATGTTGTCGCACTTTCCACATAACAAAAAAAAAAAACAATTTTCAAGTGTGCGTAGCACACTATTAGTTTCGGTCTGAAGGTGGAAAAATTCTTTGGAACGAATGTTCTCTTAGATGGATGGGCCGATTTTTTTGAAATTTCCACACGTAGATGTGGTCTAACGTGAGGTATGGAACGCCGTAATTATAATTGCAATTACTCAAGTAGCTTCTTGAGTAATTGCAATTAATTACAAAAATTTGTACCAAAAAAAGAATAAAAAGGGGAAAAGGGCCATATCAAAAGCAAAGCCGACCAAAGCAAAGCCGACGTCAGATAAATTTCGAAATTCATGTAACACCATGGGGGTTCTAAAATCTTTTCTATTGTTCAATTTTCAAATTTATTTTTCAAAGGGAAGCCGACCCACAGTGGTCCCTGAGAATTTCTATGCGGCCAAAATTCCAAAAAATGAAGAATAATGCCCACCCAAAACAACAATCACATTTTGATTATTACCCTTCAAGACATCTAGTATCGCATGTGACAACTGTCTAAACGTCAAATTTGTTGCCAAAGCAACGCGGAAAGGGGGAGGTTTCTACCATGAGCTGGTTTTGCTATTAATGTGCGCGTTTTTAAAACTTCGCGCAACATGTTACAAATGTGCTAGTGAAACACATGTTTATATCAATTGATAGCATTTTTCACGCTGATTTCAAATCTGTATTCGTTTTTATGTTTCGAAGTATTTCAAGCCGAGCATTGAGCTTTTAAAGAGAGTACATTTTTGACATTTTCATTTTCACATAAGTATGCTTACAAAAATTGCTTGGAATTTCTTGGAAAAATCAAGAGCATACATTTCATCCTTAATGTATGTATTTTGACTACCAATCATTACTTTTTGCTACGAGCTGCTACCTTGGAAGAAAACGTTACAAATACGTTCAAAATTGAGCTGAAAAAGTTTGAATACGCGATTTTCTCAAAAATTTTGTTTCTTCTATAGCTTCATGTGAAGGCAAGATCGGCTCTGGTTATGACGTCACTGTTTTACACTCGTCAGCAGTTTGAATGTTACATTGCTGACGATTAGCGATCTGTATTTCGTTGAAACGAGGCAGATGGTCAGTGCCCTCGTGGCATACTGCTTGATGCGATGGATCGCGGAGATGATGGTCATGGGTTCGAATCTTGGTGGACTCTGAAATTTTTTTACTAGGAATCGATGTTTTTTTTGATAAAGTTTGGTTAAGAAGTAGTGATTTTTCAAAAAAAATATTATAAAATGCGAATATCAACGCTGACTTTTGTTTTCAATTACTAAAAATGAATTATAACAAGTTTTGATAAGAAATTTAATTTTTTTGCTATTATCTACTTATCATTTTTCAACTGAATATTTTACCATTTTACCAAGAAGTGATTATATTAAATGGGGGTCTGGGGGCTAAATATTTCTCTCCAATATTGAACAAAATAGAATAATTGAAGCGAAAATGAATTAATAAAGCAGCAACGTAACATTCAAACTGCGGATGAGTGTAAATTGTCCAGGAAAATTAGCATTCCACAGGGAAAAGTTTGATAACGAGCTGAATTTTGGTATTCGGGGGGTTTTTTGATACGCTGAAAACGAATTTGGCGTGCGCGGGTGAATCCGGTGTACGTGTCTCCCTTTTTTGTGGACTCTAAGCATCCCAAATTTGGTTTTTTGCATATCAGTTAAAAAATATGGATTTTTATTCAAAAATGCTCCTCAAGGGGCGGCGAAGTTGCCAACCCCAAGGGGGTGGACTTATGGTCACTCAAAGAGGGGGCATTTGAAAAATTTTCCAAAATAAGTAATTGAGATGGTTCATATTCAACTTGTTATGCCTATGCATGAAAAATGTATTCAATAACGTCACAATCTCTAACAAGGGTCAATTTTTGGAACACTACCCCCTCCCTTATGAGACACATTTTGGGTAAAATAGTTTACAGGAACGATGTTAGAAGGTTCAAAAATATGCATTTTGATATCCTACTTGATTTTTTTGAAAATTTCAAAATTTTACCCACTCCCATAGAACCTTTATTGGAGTTTTTGGTAAAATGGTTCGCAGAAACGTATTTAGAAAGTTCAAAAACATATGTTTCCATACCACACATGATTTTTTGGAAATTTTGAAATTTAAAGCCCTCCTATGGAAGGCCCATTGAAGTTTTGAGTAAAATAATCACAGAAACGTTTTAGAAGATTCGAAAACATACATTTGGATACCCCATATGATTTTTTTGAAAATTTTGAATATTCACTCCCCCCTCCAGAAGCCCCAATGAAGTTTTGAGTAAAATGGTTTCCAGAAACGTATTCAGAAGGTTCGAAAACATACATTTTGATATGTCACATGATTTTTTTGAAAATTTTGAAATTCAACTCCCCCCTCCAGAAGCTCCAATGAAGTTTTGAGTAAAATGGTTTCCAGAAACGTATTCAGAAGGTTCGAAAACATACATTTTGATATGTCACATGATTTTTTTGAAAATTTTGAAATTCAACTCCCCCCTCCAGAAGCTCCAATGAAGTTTTGAGTAAAATGGTTTCCAGAAACGTATTCAGCAGGTTCGAAAACATACATTTTGATATGTCACATGACTTTTTTGAAAATTTTGAAATTCAACTCCCCCCTCCAGAAGCCCCAATGAAGTTTTGAGTAAAATGGTTTCCAGAAACGTATTCAGAAGGTTTGAAAACATACATTTTGATATGTCACATGATTTTTTTGAAAATTTTGAAATTTTGCTCTCTCCTCCAGAAGCTCTGTGAAGGTTTAGAGCCAAAATGGCTCAAAAAATGAATTCAGCACCTTTGAAAACCCCCATACTGTGAATTTCAGAATTTTGGCTGGATAGAAATTCTCAGGGACCACTGTGCGACCCCATGTGGTGTTATATTAAAAGTGAAGCCGACATCAGTTTTAAAATGTAACACCGCAGGGGGGGGGTGTAAAATATTCTTATCTACAGTGTTATCTTTCCCATTGTTCAATTTCAAACATTTCAAATTTGGTTATTTAAACACCTGCAGGTGTTTCATTTACACAAGTTCAGTATGTAGACAATGAAAGCAGGTGGTTCTGGTTACCCCTTCTAAATCAACTCCCACCAGTCATTTGTGATTTTGCTGCGCTCCCAAGAGGTTATCACAGTGCTTTTGGAGTCGCATTACGCTTTCGAGATATATCACGTTGTGCACTGGAGCTTTCAGAATAGCATAGTGCTGCGTTGTGCTTTTTTTCAAAATTGCGTTGTGCTTTTTTTTTCAAAATCGTGTTGTGCTTTTTTTTGAAATCACGTGGTTTTTTTCGAAGTTCACGTTGTGCTTTATTTTCTAAATTGCGTTGTGCTTTTACTCAAATTGCGTTGTGCTTTTATTCAAATCGCGTTGTGCTTTTTTTTGAAATTGCGTTGTGCTTTTTTTTCTAAAACTCGCATTGTCCTTTTTTTTCGAAGTTACCGTTGTGCTTTTTTTCCAAAATCGCATTGTGCTTTCTTTTTCAAAATTGCGTTGTGCTTTTTTTCCAAAATCGTGTTGTACTTTTTTTCCGAAATCGCGTTGTGCTTTTCTTTCCAAAATAGCGTTGTGCTTTTTTTCCGCAATCGCGTTGTGTTTTTCCCCCTAAAATTCACGTTGTGCTTTTTTTTGGAAGCTCGGGTTGTGCTTTTTTTCAAAATTGCGTTGTGCTTTTTTTTCCAAAATCACGTTGTGCTTTTTTTCGAAATCGCGTTGTGCTTTTTCTTTCAAAATAGCGTTGTGCTTTATTTTCGAAATCACGTTGTGCTTTTTTTCCAAGATCGTGTTGTGCTTTTTTTCCAAAATTGCATTGCGCTTTTTTTTCTGAAATCGCGTTGTGTTTTTTCATAATCGTGTTGTGCTCTTTTTTTAAAATCATGATTGCGTTCTGCTTTCAAAATCCCAATCGCTTTTTCTCAAAGTTGTGTTGTGCTTTTTTTCCGAAATCGCGTTGTGCTTTTTTTTCCAAAATTGTGTTGTGCTTTTCTCAAAATCGCGTTGTGCTTTTCTTTTCCAAATCGTGTTGTGCTTTTTTTTCCGAAATCACGTTTGCCTTTTTTCAAAATTGCGTTGTGCTTTTTTAAAAAAAAATCATGATTGCATTCTGCTTTCAAAATCCCAATCACTTTTTTTCATAGTTGCGTTGTGCTTTTTTTTTTTGAAAATCGCGATGTGCTTTTTTTCCAAAATTGTATTGCGATTTTTTTTTGAAATTTCGTTCTATTTTTGAAATTCGCGTTGTGCTTTTTTTTTCAAAATCTCAATTGGGTTGTGCTTTCCTAACTAAAGAAGCTACACACACAGTGACAGTTGCGCTGTCCAGTTTTTTTTTACTTTGATGCCGTGTTTTTGGGTCTAAATTTCAACGTAGATTTCAAAATGAAATACATTTTTTTTCCTCTCATTTTCACTATATTTCTACAAATTTTGTGTATTTTTGAAGTAAATTCGAATAAATTTTGAAATAATTTCATCTTTCTATTTATTCTGGTTAAACAGTGGGAGAGGACGAGGGAGGGGTTGCGGGTGAAATTGTCAAAGACGCTTATCTATTGATAAATTGAACGACAGAATTTTTTCAACACAACGCTTCTGATTTTTTGAGCACGAATTTTTGAACATTTATGGAAAAAGTACTTTTGAGGATATGCACTTAAATCATGGTCGATGATAAGTTTCCGTATTTTGAACGAGTTCTACAATAATTGGTCCTTTCACTTATGGCACTTTTTCAGATACTTACTGAAGACATCAGATCAGGGCCATGGAGATCCAATGCGGACCCGGGGCAAATATAATTTAGCCCCATTTCCAGACACGAAACTATAATCGAGGTTTCAGGAGAGAAGTAGGGAGTAGGGGGTTTGACTGAAAATTTGCTGACTAATATAGGGGGAAAATACCAATTTTGCCATACATGACTATGACTTATAAAAATTTTCATTTTCTGTTTTGGATTTTTGGGGGCCCAAATTTGAATTTTCCTATTTCAAAACAAGAAAAAAATTGGCCAGTGCTAAGCAAAGGCGAAGGTTTTTGAAAATTCGATTTCGAGAGCCTAAAAACGATGTTTTTTTGGGAAGTTGACTGTGAAAAAAAGAGGTCAGGCCTCAGGGAAGCGAGGGCGAGACAAAAAACTAGACCAAAAGACTAGGCAAAAATACATCACTATAGCCAAAATTTCAAGAGCTAAAGTCCATTTTATAATTCTCGATGAATTTCTTTACATCAAATTTGGGCCAAAAATGCGAAAAAATCAAGATTTTTGCATGATTGGTGTTGATAGTTGGAATCTAAAGAGTAGCCTTGTTAATTTTCGACCCCCGCCCCCCTTTCCTATTCTCTAGAATCAGTTGGAAACGGTTTGAAACCATTTCAAGCAGCTCTGAAGCTTCCAACAGGTTTTAGAAATTTGAAATTTCCAAAAAATTTTACACATTGAAATTAGAATACTAAAACGTGTCTACTTTAAACCTCTAATTTCAACATGCTGAGTCGATTGAAAGTAGTTTCAAGCAGTTCTGGAGCCTTCAGCAATATTTTGGAATTTTCAGGTTTTCAAAAAGTGCTATGATCTGAACCGACAGAGGCTGATTTTGGATAAGTGGTCAGTAATCAGTCGAATGGGTCACCAAAATTTCGACAGATTTTGATATTTTTTGGGAAACTAGTAAAAAAAATGCTCAAGTCTCCAAAACGATTAAAAACCAACTCCAGTTGACTCCAAAAGTCAGAAATATGGCGTAAGCTGAGTTACAGAATTTCTTATTAAAGGGCACAGATACAAATTTCAAATTTCAAAAATATGCTGGAAGCTACAAAAATACTCCAAACGGTTCGTAACTGTTTCTAATCGACTGGGGGTGTCGAAAATAGAGCACATACCAAATTTCAACTCTCTAGGTCGATTTGAAAAATTTTTGAATTTTTCCCATTTTTTTGATTCTTAAAAATTCGTTAAAAATCAAGAAATGCAGTTTTTCAGCCACTGAAATTTTGGCTGTTGGAGTATTTTTTCATCTTTCAAAACACCATTTTTCAAATTTATTCCAATTCCTCTCTCTCAAAAAAAAAAAACGATACTTTCAAAATTCAACAATGTTTGAAGTGAACATAATTATATTTTCAATGAAAAATGTAGCACTTTGGAGCCACATGTGCTTATATTATTGAATCATGTACAAATTAAAACCAATAATAACTTACTCATTCTTATCGTAACTTTCTTGGTTCGTTATTTTCATAATTATTGAAATTTCGGTACTAACCTGCAACAAAGAAAAGAAATCATTTATTAGTTCACTGTTGAAAACATATGACACAGCACGTGATCATAATAGGTACCATAAATTACGATTTGAAGGGGATCTATAGTAATTTCGAGCTATTTTCTAACATTATTTCAAAAAGGGATTGCCAGAAAAGGGAGGAAAAAGACACCCGTGCTGTTGATTTATTTATCGATAGTCTTATTATTGAGGTTGACTGCACCGAAATTACTTTCAATCCCCTGAACGCATTAGAGTCCACCCTTGAAACTACGGTGTGATTTTTCTACCACAGAAAAAAGTGTACATTTTCACAACTAGGAGTAATTTTCAACCCAACTGTGACTTGTGATCACTAAATGATGACTCAGCTCGGATTTTTTCAGCTCCGTTCTAATTAAATTACCGTACGTGAAAAAAGTAATTTTGCAATCAACCCGAACGCAGTTTTCAAACTTTCAGAGAGGGAGGTCATTTCGATGCTAAAATTTAGGACATTTCAATATCCACGCAACTCGTAACTCATACAACTTACGATACACATAAGATTATGAATCAGCAATAATTAGTAAACTAGGTATTAGCAAACCGTATAATCCTCGACGAAGGTTCGACAGAATCTTGTTCTGCACCTCGAATAATAATTTTCGATGATTTTACCTACTAACTTACGCAAGCATTCGTTAATATTTAGCACTCGTCGTACATAGATTAGCTTTTAATTTTTTCGTATTTTTTCTCCAATCGACTACACGGAGAGAAAGTCTAAGAGAGATTCGAGATGAAAAAAAAAAATGTATTTATACGTGTATGGTTAATCGTTTGGACGAAAAATATAAACAATGATGTAATCCAGAAACTGTATAGATTTACCCTCGCGACCTTGAACTACTATTTCATGTTCACATACGCGATGTGCTGGTATAATTGCTAAAACCGTAATAAGAAACGAATAGGAGAATGAAATAAATGAATTTTCTGGCTGAAATACGAGTACAAGCTGCAAAGAATTTAATTTTAAATGTAACGTAATATGGCTTATGGACGTTCGTTCTCTTTTGTTGAATTGGAAATTCTTTATAGCGAATTTCTTGCAGAAGTATTCATTTTGCGAAAGATGGAAAAGCGATGCGTGTACGTACGACTGTACGTGTAGGTAAAAATGCATTCGAGATTCGAATTCAAACCAAGTGCAAAGAATGGAATTCAGATTTTGACGTGATATTAAATTTTGCTAATCCGAGTTGCGTTATTCGCGCTGTTTCTGTGCCACGGTTTTTCGAATTTGATACACGTGTGTTAGATGAAAATCCCAAAAAGGGGGATTTTCGTACGAGAATTCTGACGTTCGTGAACTATTCTTTGAACTGATTATATTTTTATCCAATTTCATGAGTATTTTGTAGCAAATAGTAAAATTTATTTTCAATTTTTGTAATAATTTGCCAGGTAAAATTTCCATGAAGGGTAGGTGAAGGTATAGTAATATCGTGATCTTGAAAATTACAGCAAATTGGACGTTGCAGAACTATGTTTGGGGTCATTTCACGTCATATCGGAGAACTAAGTTTGAGTGAGGTTAAAAAGTACAAAAATGGTAAAAATTTGGAACTTTTGCCAATTTGTTGGGTCCATAGAAGCGCTTTTCGGAGATGCGGTGAAGATCAGTGTTGCCACATTTCTAAGCACCAACATACCAACAATAAGCTGGAAATGTTGAAAAATTATACTTCTCCATCGCATCTATTATGCTCAAAAATTCTTGCTTGCCTACAAAGAGAGTAAGGGGGGGGGGGGGGGAAGAATCGAAAGATGACTCTAAAACACACCATCAGCAAAAAATTCAGGCTATAAAATTCTCTTTCGATTTTTCGCATTTCACATAGAAATTTCAAAGGTCTTACTCATGAAAAAATCAGAATCTGATAAAATTTACATAAAAGGCTGAAACTTGGTTGGTACACTATTTGCGACCTTACGAATCGATTGAAGATGGTTTCAAGATGTTCTGAAGCCTCTAGTTATATTTTAAAAATTCCAGATTTTTGAAAATGCCATAGAAATTTTTCAAAATTGAGTTCATGTCGGTTCATATTTTTTAAATCTTCAATTACAAAATTCCTGAAAAAACATACGTTTTAATCATGATTTTTGCTCAAATCCTCCAGTGTGTTTTACATCCAGTTCAAATCGCATTTAATCGTGCTCAAATTGATTTGGTCGGATTTTAGCGAATTTTTCGAAAACTTGAATTTCCAAAATATGACAGGAATGCTGCAGAATGGCTTGAAACTGTCTCCATAACGAATTTAGCACGTTGAAATTAACGTTTAAAGTGAATTTTAGCTGTAGAACTTCATTGGATAAAATGTGGTAAGAAATTTCAAATTTTAGAAACCAACTACATGCTCGAGAACTGCTCCAATCAGTTTTAAACCGGTTCCAATCGATTGAGATGGTAAAAAATTTAAGATTTCTTTCAAATTCTAGGTTTTTACATAAATTTGGTCAAACTTTGATCCCCCTCGCCATTTTCAACCCAAAATTTATTTTCAAAAATTCACAACAAAATCAAAAAATGATCTTTAGCGTCTGAATTCTTGAAACTGTCAATATAATGGGTTCAGCATGTTGAAATTAGGGAATTGTAAATTTTAGCTTTCCAACTTTGCTGGAAAAAATTTTGTTGAAAATATTCTCAAACATCGACTACATAGAAGCACCAGAACTACTCCAATCAGTTTGAAACCGTTTCCAATCGATTCAGAGGGTCAAAAATAGGGTTTCTACCAAATTTCAGCTTTCTACATCAATTAGGTCAAATTTTGATTTTTCCTCCTTTTTTAGCCCAATTTTAATTTTCAGAAATTCACCAAAAAATCAAAAAATGTTCTTTAGCGTACGAAATTTTTGAAACTGCTTCCATAATGGATTCAGCATGTTCAAATTAGGATATAATGTAAATTTTAGCTTTCCAATTTTGTTTGATAAAATTTTGTAGAAAATTTCAAATTTAAAAAATCAAAATAGAAGCTCCAAAACTACTCCAATCAGTTTGAAATCGCTTCCAATCGTTTTCAATCGATTCAGAGGGCCGAAAATGGGGTTTCTACCAAATTTTAGCTATCTACATCAATTTGGTCAAATTTTGATTTTCCCTACCCATTTTTAGCCCAAATTTGATTTTCAAAAATTAACCAAAAAATCAAAAAATGCTCTTCAGGGTCTGAAATTCTTGAATCTGCCTTCATAATAGATTCAGCATGTTGAAATTGGGGTATAAGGTAAATTTTAGCTTTCCAACTTCATTGCATAATATTTTGTTAGAAATTTCAACTTTCAGAAATCAACTGAAGGCGTCAAAACTACTCTAATTAGTGTTGAAATCATTTTCATTCGATTCAGGGGTCAAAAATAAAGTTTCTGCCAAATTTTAGCTTTCTACATCAATTTGGTAAAATTTCGACCCCCCCCCCTCCATTTTTCAGCCCAAAATCTGAATTTCAAAAATTCACCAAAAAATCAAAAAATGCTCTTTAGGATCCGAAATCCTTGAAACTGCCCGCTTTCTTCATAATTATGGTCACATTTTGATACTCCCCCCTCATTTTTTAACCTAAATTTGATTTTCAAAAAATTCACCATAAAATCAAAATAATGCACTTTAACGTCTGGAATTCTGTAGACAACATTTGTTTTTAAAAATTCATTTGCAAAAAATAATCGCCGATGCAATTTGATTTCACCTTCCAACGAATTCAGATTCGATATAAGTGAAAGGCATATCTGCGTGCGAAAAAGCTACGAGTAGGTAACTCTTGGCGTTTTAATTTATTTATCATGTTCTCGTTTATGTCAAAATAAAGTTAGTAGCATGTAGCGAATTAAAGAGCTCTCTTTTGTTTCATTTCACCTAACCCAGCGTTAAATCGCTTTCAGGGAAAGAAAGAGAAAAAATTACACCCCAAACAAGGGTTGTAAATTTTTTAAGATGTTGGCACGATTCATAGGGACTTGAATGAGCGACGGCGACGCTAACAAACGAATAAGTAAGGTACGTAACTTTGAATGGAGTAGTTGTGTCGGGATAAATGTTTTTAATAATAAAAGCGAAACTCGCTGTGTGTACATATCGAAAGCAATAAATAGCTGGAAGGCTGAATGCAATGAATTTTTGATCCTGTGTAATCCCTGTGATAGAAAAGATGCGTGATATTTGCTTGGTTGTTCCTTAGGTGTTGTGTTGCCTTTTTTTTCTCCTCCTTCGCCCTGTTCTTTGGGATATTTTGTGTTTTTATTTTCTTCTTCTTCGTGTATAGGCTCGACGTTGTTTGCTTTTTAAATGTAATGAAATTTGAAAGAAAATCCATCGCAGAGAACGCGAACCGGCGTCTACGACCAGGTGGTTTCGCTTTCTCATAATGTATTTAAATAATTCGCGTGTGCTGGTCGTTCCATGCGACAAAGTTTCCGTATACCTACTCGTCGTATTCAAAGACTAAAAAACACGCTTCCGCTATGCAAGGCGAAATGCTCGTATAGTATATGAGAAGGAAGCGAGCTGCCTTATCTTCTACAATTATAATTACCTTCGTCTCGATTGTTGTTATTCGAAAATAGGTAAGATAAATACTGTCATTGTCACATAGATTTACCTACTTAATTAACCTGAAATACGCCTATGTCTCGTAAATGGATTAAATGGGTCGCCTCTCGGCCTCTCTAGTTCATCGCGAGTTTATTTCAAGCTGCGATTTAGTTGGCAAACGGATTAGAAAAAGTGCTCAAAGTCGAATCTCGAGCTCGACGGTCGAGGTGTTCGACGTTTTACTAATTCTTATCGCACAAAAACCGCGGACGAAACACACGCGAGGAAGTGTATTTTTCATCATTTGATGTTTCAATTAACATTTTTGCGCACGGTTATGCATTATTCATCGACACCGTGTACACGTATTTAAATAAATTATAACCTGTAGATGACCAGCCAGAGTTGCAAAAATACTCGTCAGTGTTGGGTTCGCGGGTCTGGTGATTCATTTAATAACGTGCGAGAATTTTTTACCTCCGACGGATGAGCAACCTGTTGGAAGCGTTGAAAATGATGTAGACAAATGGATTTCCGGATTTTTATATATTTTTTTAATGCTGGAAAGGAAGAGGAGACAGTTTGAGCATGATAGCTCGTATAGTAAAAAATTATCTCTTATCCGGTGAGATTTATCATAAAGATGGAGCGAGGTATACTGCAAACCAGCAAAATGGTTAAAATTTGAAACTTTTTCCAGTTTCTGGCTCCACGTTGTTGTTGGAGAAAGGCTAGCATGGTTTTGAAAAGTCGAAACTCCCAAACCTTGCCAAATTTCAACCTCCTAGGTCAATTTGAAGAGGCTTCAGCGATGTCACAACATCGAAATTCGTTGAAAAAGGTGCGGAAATCCATTTTTCTATAGCTGCAAAAAGCACAAGGTGAGGTTGAAAAGTTAAAAACCCCAAAAGGAACATCTAGGATAATCACCGGATGACAAGATGTGCATGCCAAATTTCAGCCTCCTAGGTCAATTTGGAGTGACCAGGGGGGGGGGCGTGACACAAGGTTTTCCAAGGTCAAAAAAAATTAACTCCTTGAATAAAAAACATCGTCTTTAGTTCTCTCATTTTCAGACGAATCCCCGTACCCCTCCCGCTATCTTAAAACCTTAAATAATTTCGTTCCTAGAAAGGTGGTCAAATTATACTTGCCCTGGGCCTGCATTGGATCTCGACGCTTGACGGTCCTGCCCCCGTCCACCTCTTCCCAAAAATTTGGACATCCTTGAATATTAACTCATGGTCATCCTCACTTACGTAGATCCCCCTTCTGCAGTGATATCAAGAAAGCCATCAACGGATGGAATAACTATACTTTCAGTGCATATTTGACCTCTTTAGCTCCAACCAAAGAAGCAGGATAATCCTTGTGGAAAGCTGCTAAAGAGATACGAAGGCCAGTTACCTATAATTCCCCACTTCGGAAGGAAGATGGTTCATTAGCTAGAGAAGTGATATTGAAAAAGCTGAGCTTATGGCTCGTCATTTTAGAGTGTGTTCTGTATACCTGATAACCCTCCAACAGAACACCTGAATGAGCAAAGTGTTGATCATAATTACATACAACATGCATCTCCTATTGAAGTAGCTCAGCTTGTTGATGAGTTGAAGCTGCATAAATCAGCTGGTTCAGATGAAGTCCTACCTTCTATGATCAGAGAACTACCTCAATCAGGGTTATTATACAATGACATCACTTTTCAACATGGCACTTTGCCTACGATTTGTACCAACCTCATGGAAGCTAGCCAAAATGATCCTTATTCTGAAACCGGGCAAACCCCTGAGGAACCCAGCTCCTATCATCCTATCTCGCTTAGGGTGGTCCTTAACTACATGGTAAAAAAAAAATGTGCGATTTTTTCCGCTCCCACCCCCTGAAGTAGAGACCTCGGGTGAGAAAATAATTCCCTATTTTTTATTTTTTCCATTTTCAAAAAATTCGGGCTGCGGTGGGCCCCTCAATTTTCAAAAATTTGAAACAAACCTAATTCAAAGAAAAATTTTCGAAATGTCAAAATTTCGAGTTCCATCATCTCTAGAAGGTCCTTTTTGAGTAAAAAAGCCTCTCATGGCGATTTTAGCCCCCTCCCATGAAAACCAAGCTGACCCCCCCAGAATAGCTGAAATTCGTATATTATGTGAGATGTCCTAAAATTGGTTGTTTTTAGTCTTTCCTCCTTCCAACCTCACAAAGTGGTGTCCTTTGGTGAGAAAATAATTCCCTATTTTTCATTTTTTCCATTTTCAAAAAATTTGGGTTGCGGTGGGCCCCTCAATTTTCAAAACTTTGGAAAAAAAACAATTCAAAGAAAAATTTTTAAAATTTAAAAATTTTGAGTTCCATTGTCTCTAAAAGGTCCATTTTGAGTAAAATAGACTCTCATGACGATTTTAGCCCCCTCCCATGAAAACCAAGCTGTCCCCACCAGAAAAGCTAAAATACAAATTTCAGTTATTCTGGTGGGGTCAGCTTGGTTTTCATGGGAGGGGGCTAAAATCGTCATGAGAGTCTATTTTACTCACAAGGGACCTTTTAGAGACGATGGAACTCGAAATTTTGAAATTTAAAAAATTTTTCTTTGAATTGGTTTTTTTCCAAATTTTTGAAAATTGAGGGGCCCACCGCAACCCAAATTTTTTGAAAATGGAAAAAATAAAAAATAGGGAATTATTTTCTCACCAAAGGACACCACTTTGTGGGGTTGGAAGGAGGAAAGACCAAAAACAACCAATTTTAGGACATCTCATATAATATACGAATTTCAGCTATTCTGGGGGGTCAGCTTGGTTTTCATGGGAGGGGGCTAAAATCGCCATGAGAGGCTTTTTTACTCAAAAAGGACCTTCTAGAGATGATGGAACTCGAGATTTTGAAATTTCAAAAATTTTTCTTTGAATTAGGTTTTTTTCAAATTTTTGAAAATTGAGGGGCCCACCTCAGCCCAAATTTTTCGAAAATGGAAAAAATAAAAAATAGGGAATTATTTTCTCACCCGAGGTCACCACTTTAGGGGGTGGGAGCGGAAAAAATCCCAACTTCAAAAATAAGGACTACCCTAATCTCGCTGCTACCAATCATATCTAAAGTCTTTGAAAAAGTGGTCTGTAAGCGCCTGATGAAAGTCATTATAGAGAAGAACGTCATTCCAGCAATCCAATTTGGCTTTCGAGCAAAGCATTCAACTATTGAACAAGTACATCGCACAGTTAATACATTGCACCAGCTACCTTCCTAGATGTCAGTTGTGCCTTTGAAAGGGTCTGGCACGAGGAACTTATCATCAAACTAAGAGCTTATCTTCCTAGCAGTCTATGTGATCTACTAATATGTTATCTGAAGCATCACACCTTTAGAGTTCAATGGGGCTGTGGCTCATCACAAGATACAGCAATTGCCGCTGGTGTTCCACAAGGCAGTGTGCTGGACAGGCCCGTTAATACGAAACGAAACGAAACGAAAGACACGAAACGAAACGGAAAATTTTCCCTCTGGACACGAAACGAGACACGAAACGAAACGAATCAAAAAAATTACACGAAACGAAACGTTATAACGAAACGAATCATTTCTGTTTCTTCAATTTTCGATTTTTCATTGCAAGTTTTTTTTATAAATTCCGACCAAATTTTGTCAAATTCACTCAAATTTCATCCATTTAGAGCCTCTAGAGGGGTTCTCTTCTTCATTTATTAATGAAAATGTCCGCTTTTCTCACTTTTTTGGCTGAAAGGAAACGAAATGAAACGACACAAAACGGCACGAAACGAAATGATACCACTTTTATGGAATGAAACGAAACGGTATAACGAAACAGTTTGGTTCAAAGAGCTCAACCGAAACGAAACGACACGTTTACGTTTCGTGTCCAACAGCCCTGGTGCTGGAACTTATACTTACTCTTTTTTTCACAAGTGACTTCCCAGTTACTGAAGATACTATCACCATGCTGTTTGCAGATGACTCTGGTGTCATTACATGTGATGATAATTATGAGAAAGCTGTAAGTCGTCTTCAAACAGCTGTAGACAATATTGTCAAATGGGCCAGAAAATGAAAGATCCAGCTGAATGAAAATAAATCTGTATGGGTAGATTTTGTGCTCCATAAGCACAGATATGTTCCTACTATCATCAACAGCAAACCAGTCCCTATGGCACAGCACACCCGCTACTTGGGCTTACACCTAGATTGTAAGCTAAATTGGCAAGAACATGTTCGGAAAAAACATGACTATATGAACCTACAATTTCAAAAATTTCAATGGTTAATTGGAAGTCATTCAAAATTGAGCTTAGCCAACAAGAGACTAATCTACAAAACCATATTTCTTCCTGCATGGTCATATGGACTTGAAATTTGGGGTGTCACTAAAAAGTCAAATCGCCTTGTCATCGAGCGTTTTCCAAATAAGTTCATGAGAGCCATAACTAAGGCTCCTTGGTTTGTCTCAAATGAACAACTTCAAAGTGACCTCCGGCTCGAACCAGTGGATGTAATTATTCACTAAAAAGCGAACGCATAATATGTGAACCAGCTCCATAAACACCCGAATTGTGAAGCTGTAGTACTTTTTGACCAAAGTGATGACACAAGGAGGCTGAGCAGACTCCACACATTGGACCTTATTAACCTCTAAGTGCACTACGCAAATTACTATAAATTAAATATAATTTTTAAATAGTGTTGTAAATAGCTTTGATAATTTTAAGTTGTTGATTCTTGTATCAGTTCCATAAATAAATAATTTGAAGAAAAAAAAAAGATCCCCCTTCAATCCAACATCGAACCAAATCTAAATACTGAATTTGAGCAAATTTTGTTGAAATTTCTTCGGCTAAAATGACCTTCTAGTTCAGTAAAAAAAAAGCAACTGAATTTTTTAGAAAATATCTGATATCTAAAAAATTGTTGAAAAAACGGACTTCTGGGACCACCGAAAGGATTTTGTGAGAGGTCTCACGCCCACCCCCAATCCTGGAATCATGATAGACCATAATTCTAAGCTTTATTTTTCAAACAAGGAAAATATTTCAACCGGCACAAAAAATGTTGAACCTGACAAAGGGAAACTGAAAGAGCATCTTGAAATACACCACCCGCAAAAAAAATGAGGCACTGAAATTTATTTTAAATTTTTTTCAAAATTTTAAAAATTCAAATTTGACCTATTTCTTGTGAAAAAAAATCAAATAAACATAAAAGGCCGAAATTTGATTTGTAGGTACCCCATTTTCAACTGCTCAAATTGATTTATGATGGTTTTGAACCGTTCCGGATACTTGAGCGTTTTTTTGAAAATTGGAGAATTCAAAAATCCGCCGAGGGGCACAAGAACGATTCAAAACCATCACCAATCGACTCAGGATGTCGAAATTAGGGTATTATAATGTAAATTTCATTCCTCTAACTTCGTTAAGAACAATTTTGCAAAAATTTCAACTTTGAAAAATCTGCTGGAAATTCCAGTGCTTAGGGTTTGAAAAAAGGGTATACCACAATTTTCTAAGTCAATTCGGTGAAGTTTTTGATGTTTTCCACAGATAGCGGACGATTTCCGGAAAAATGAATAATTTTTGCAAGCAAATTGCAAACTAGTAAAACAACTTTCTCAGAATTAGACAAACCGACACGAAAAATCCCAAGGAAATTAGAAGAATTTGCGGTAAATAGACAAGAAAAACAGAGCTAAGACGAAAAACCTGCATTCAAGCCCTCGTATGATTTCATTATAACGATAAAGTGTGTTGATTTGTTCAATTACTCATTCATTTAGATAACTAAATATCTACATACGAAAAATTACCAAAAACTGCGATCATTCCAACCCTAATTTTATTTTCATTTCCCATCTGTGCTTCGTTTGAAATCCCAACACGGTACACATACTATTTCCATAACCCCTCGAACAAACATGAAATCTTTGACATTCTCACCTTCTCGCGTATTTATAAAAAAGAAAAAGGGGAGGAAATTCTAATCATCGTACTACGAAGCAGTACCCCATGAAAGAAAATAACTAAAACTAGATGCGTCGTCATCCTTTGACTAAAGCTTTTACTTTTTTCCCAAGTCTGTTTTTTTTATTTACTGTAAAAATGTTTCATTAAAGTTCGCTTTTGAAATCACGAGCGTAAAATTCGATTATACGAGGCGTCTTTCTGTATAGTATATTTTTTTAAAACCTCCTACGTTACACCTCTGCGCTGCTTTCTTTTCCCCCTATCCCTATCGTCGTATTTACCACCTTTTTAAAACACTCCAAATGAAATCAAAAACGTGCGAAAAAAATTCCGCTGCTCGCGAATAAGAAACTATATCGTAGAAAAGTTTGAAAAACTTTTTTTTTTTCATCCCGCTTCTTTAGACAAATCTAAATCCGCGTAACCGCGATGGCCCATTTTTTTTAATACACTGACAACTTTATAATTTCTATCTATCGCGAATAAAATTACGTAGCGTGGAGAACGATGATGACGTAGTTGTATTTTTCAGAGAAGATACATAGACGGTAGAGAGGTTCATTTCTGGTAATCGTGATATAGTCATATTAAACAGTCGATGACTTCGAAAGGTACATACATACGTCAGCGTACATATCGAGACCTATCCGTATGTAATCTAGTTTTGAAGTTTTATCTCACAACAACTCGCATATTTCAAACCTATAATGGTAAATTGAGAATATACCTCATTCCAAGGTAACGCATACTCTGTACTAATTGTCTTAAGAGAACTAGGAAAACAATCTTGTACTTTTTTTTTTTTGTAATGAATATTCCCTGCAGGACCTGGAACCAGAAAGCAGCCTAGCTCTTTCGTGGCTCTGCCACGCCTCATTATCTTATCAACAAGGACACCATACTTGCATATGATCGTGAAATATAGCTCTCTATGCATTCCGTAATATATTGTATAGCTTGTTTTAAATACAGGGTGTCCAAAATTTATTTTCGTGATGAGATTCGTGTCTATTTTGGAAGGAAGGGAAGGGAGGAGGGGGGGGGAGAGCGTTAAAATTTTAGACAAAATGTAAAAAAAAATCAAATATTGTGTGACACAACGTTTCAAATATTTTCAAAACCCCTGAACATGAATATCGAGTCATTTTGTCGATTTGGCCGTCTTTAGTGCCTTTTCCCCATTAGCCCCAAAATTTCTTAAAAACTGAAAAAATTGTTTGACATGTGTTTAATTATGTTTTTGGGAGTGTGGAATACGAATATCAACTTATTTTCAATTTTTATAATGTGATTCGTAAAACCATGAGGGATAGGAGCCCCAAAATTTTGGTCAAAATGTGAAAAAAATTCAAATATCGTGTGACATATCATTTCATAAGTTTTCAAGAGTGCTGAACACGAATATTGACTCATTTTTTGATTTGGCTCCCTCCAAAGCCCCCCCCTCTAATTGTCACGAGAAATTTAATAGCTGAAGAAAATTTTGAACCAAATTGAAATTTCTAAAAACCTAAAATCATGCTGATTTAACAAGGTTGACAAAGAACGACCTGGAAATTGAAGTTATTTTTTGATCCGGATCTTCATTCTTCAAGGTACCAAAATTCTTGGTAGGCAGAACCATATTATTAATAAATATTGAAGAATGTAGAAATGCGTAAAATTTTCACTAAATTATGTATTTTTATTTTCGAATTTTCAACGAAATCGATCAACATGCGTCATAAAGATAGGCAACTTCTCGATCAAATTGTATGTATTAATCACGCAAGGGGTAAAAAATGAAATTTTTCATAAAATCCACGTTTCAACGTGATCGACTTCGAATTTACACACCTATTTACGCATGTACGAGTACAAATACCAGAAATATGTAAATAACGCACATAAAACGATGGTAATCGGTAAATTTACAACATTCTTCGTTCAATGATGTAAAATTTGAATCGTGATATATAAAATATTAAACACTACTGGTACTTTACGTGTATTGTATAATGTATATTTACATTTGTTTATATAGAGTGACAGAGAAAGAAGGGGGGGGAAATACAACAATTCGACAAAATGAAACGTATATGCGAGAGATTTGTCATATATGTACGTACGAGTACAAGTCAACACTCCCATAAAAAATAATTCAAATCGTACAGCTCACACGCAAAACAAAAGTGGCTACAACATACTAAGTAAGTATGTATGTACATATTACACTCGCACACCTATAATTTGGCGGCGCTAAATAGGTGCTTGTAAAATTTACGACTGGTGTGATACAAATACAATTTAGAACACTCTTGCATGTGCTCGTTCAAGTACTTTTAGTGTAATTGTCCTCAAACTAAACCAAACCAATGGTGTAGGATGGGATTGGGAAGGAGAGGGGTACATAAAGGGAAAAATTAATATTGCGATTAGCGAATGGGTGCGGTGCTTACAAGTTACAAATCTGTATGGGTAATTAGATTAGATTTGATTTAATGAAGAAGTACAGGAGGTGCAGAAATATATTAGGCACCCTTTGTTACCCATCTAATCCCCCCCCCCTAGTCAGGGACAACTTTTTTCTGAAAGAGGACATGCTAAGAAAATTTTTAAAGTAAACTTGACAAAAAAAAAAGTTGATCCTAATAACAAAAAAAGCGACAATTTTAATTGACAGGCTAGCTCGATTTCCAATATAAGACTCCCACTAAATTTTATGAACTGTACAAAGCTCGTAGATCGAAAGAGAATGTAAAAATTCATCACCAGTCAAAATTTAAAGTGCTAAGGTGTATTTTATCGATTTTTGGTGAATTTAGAAAAAAAATCAAAGTTTTACGAAATTGCCATAGAAAGCTGAAATTTGAAATATGCCTCATTTTTGACCTGTCAAATCGATTGGAAACAGTTTTAAACCGTTTTGGGCGATTACGGAGCCTCCAGAAGATTTCTGAACCTTGAAATTTCATATCATGAAGTTGTAAATCCGAATATCAAGTCGACTGCTGGTGAGTTTACGCCATTTTAGAGCCTCGAGGCACTTTTTGAAAACCTTGGAGCTTCCAGTGAATTTTTGAAGCTTGCAACTCTCACGAAATTTCATCAAATGAAGTTGGAAATCCGAAATTCACGCTGCACTACAATTTAATTAAACGCGCTATTAAGTCGATTTGCTGGTGAGTTCCAGTCATTTTGGAACCTCCAGCGACTTTTTGGAAATTACTGAATCCGCCAGTAAATTTTTGGAACTTGAAATTTCTGCAAATAGAGTTGAAAAGCCAAAATTCATTCCTTAAACTAATTTCAATACGCTATGAAGTCGACTGCAAGTAGATTTCAAGTCGTTTTGGAGCCTCCAGCGACTTTTTGAAAATTCCTACAGCCTCCAGCAGGTTTTTGAAACTTGAAATTTCCATCAAATGAAGTTGAAAATCCGAAATTCACCCTGCACTTCAATCTTGAACACGCTATTAAGTCGACTGCTGGTGAGTTCAAGTCGTTTTGGAGCCTCCAGCCCCTTTTTGAAAATTCTTGGAGCCTCCAGTGGATTTTTCAACTAGGAAAATGGAGTTAGAAAGCCGAAATTTATTCTGTAAGCTAATTTCAATATGCTATGAAGTCGACTGCAAGTAGATTTCAAGTCGTTTTGGAGCCTCCAGCGACTTTTTGGAAATTACTGGAGCCTCCAGCAGATTTTTCAAACTTGAAATTTCCATCAAATGAAGTTGAAAATCCGATTTTCACGCTGCACTTCAACTTGAACACGCTATCAAGTCGACTGCTAGTGAGTTCAAGTCTTTTGGAGCCTCCAGCCACTTTTTGAAAATTCTAGGAGCCTCCAGTGGATTTTTTCAACTAGGAAAATGGAGTTAGAAAGCCGAAATTTATTCTGTTAAGCTAATTTCAATATGCTATGAAGTCGACTGCAAGTAGATTTCAAGTCGTTTTGGAGCCTCCAGCCACTTTTTGAAAATTCTTGGAGCCTCCAGTGGATTTTTCAACTAGGAAAATGGAGTTAGAAAGCCGAAATTTATTCTGTAAGCTAATTTCAATATGCTATGAAGTCGACTGCAAGTAGATTTCAAGTCGTTTTGGAGCCTCCAGGGACTTTTTGGAAATTACTGGCGCCTCCAGCAGATTTTTCAAACTTGAAATTTCCATCAAATGAAGTTGAAAATCCGAAATTCACCGTGCACTTCAACTTGAACACGCTATCAAGTCGACTGCTAGTGAGTTCAAGTCTTTTGGAGCCTCCAGCGACTTTTTGAAAATTCTAGGAGCCTCCAGTGGATTTTTTCAACTAGAAAAATGGAGATGGAAAGCCGAAATTTATTCTGTAAGCTATGTATATTATTGTAGCACTACCCTAAGCTGAAGGATGGAAGAAACCTATGGTATGTGTCCATTCTCAGCATTCAAAACTACTCCAACGTTATCCACTATGTAAGGTGGGACCGAGTGTTCCCACTTTCACACATCAGAAATAATATCCTTTTGGACAATCCTACTCTAGGAGATCTCTTTCTGAGGTAGTTAAGGGTACAGTGGTGCCCGGAGACCTCCTAGGCCTACCCCAAAATGGGAGACGGGTCGGGGGTCGCTCCAAATCCGCGGAAGGGGGGAATGGGCTACATCCTAGGGTGACCACTCCCTCAACCCCGAAGTGGTGGGAGCGATTCTGGGATACTGCCTAGGAGCTCCGGGCCTTTGGCCTGGTGCTGGGGGGGTGGGTCAGCAGTCCCAACCAAAACTGGGGCCCCCCACTCACTGCGGCTCCAGGACCACTGGGTGGCCGAACCGTCCCCTTCCCCTCCTAGTTTTAAGCAAAATTGAAACACTCCTAATCTTGGCTTAGTTTAAGTTGTACATAGTCTTTATAGCTAAATTTTAGTATTAAGTTTGTAATTTAGTATTAGAATATACATCACCCTCCCCTTAAACTTAAGATTGTACTGGTATTATCTCTGCGGAAGGGGCGGGGCTTAGGCCCCGCCCCCTCACCGCAGGGATAAGTAATTATAAGATGTAAATATTATTCAAAATAAACCCTTTTTTTAAAAAAAAAAAAAAAAAAAAAATTTCAATATGCTATGAAGAGGACTGCAAGTAGATTTCAAGTCGTTTTGGAGCCTCCAGCGACTTTTTGGAAATTACTGGAGCCTCCAGGAGATTTTTCAATGTTCGGAATTTCCATAATACATATTTTACTAAACTGAGCAGGAACTCCAAAATTCACTCGGCACTCCAATTTCAACACGCTATCGAGTCAACTGCAGGTGGGTTCAAGTCGTTTTGGAGCCTCCAGCCACTTTTTGAAAATTCTTGGAGCCTCCAGTGAATTTTTCCAACTAGGATAATGGAGTTAAAAAGCCGAAATTTATTCTGTTAAGCTAATTTCAATATGTTATGAAGTCGACTGCAAGTAGATTTCAAGTCATTTTAGAGCCTCCGCGACTTTTTGGAAATTACTGGAGCCTCCAGCAGATTTTTCAAAGTTCCGAATTTCCCTAATATTTTACTAAACTGAGCAGGAACTCCAAAATTCACTCTGCACTCCAATTTCAACACGCTATCGAGTCAACTGCAGGTGTGTTCAAGTCGTTTTGGAGCCTCCAGCGACTTTTTGAAAATTCTCAGAGCCTCCAGCAGATTTTTGAAAGTTGACATTTCCACAAAATTTCATCAAAATGGAGTTTTAGAAAGCCAAAATTCAGTCTGCAAACTAATTTAAGTACATCAAGAAGTCAACTGCAGGTGGTTTCAAGTCATTTTGAAGCTTTCAGCTACTTTTTGCACCATCATGGCTGATATTCGTAAGGTACTGACTCGTTAGTTTTTCAAAATCAGTTTTTTCAGTTAAAAATATACCTATGTATATTTTTTCCCATCGATTTCATGCTTCTTTGAAAATGTGAAAAATTACCCTCCCATCTTCGTTTGTGGTCGAAAGATTAAATTCAGTAAACACCCTATTTTTTACATTAATTCCGAGGTGGATTGCAGGCAGTTTCAATCAATTTTGAAGCCTCCAATGACTTTTTAGAAACTTTTGTTAGGTATTCAAAAAATGCATAGTCCGAATTAACTTCAGCACGTACTGTGCAAAGTGAATTTCGCCTTTTCAACTCCATTTGGTGAAATTTTGTAGAAATCTCAATTTTCAAAAATTTACTGGAGCCTCCAGTAATTTCCAAAAAGTTGCTGGAGGTTCCAAAACGACTTGAAATCGGGTGTTGAAGTTGGAGTGCAGAGTAAATTTTGGATTTCCAACTTCATTCGATAAAATTTTGTAGAAATTTCAAGCTTCAAAAATCTACTGGAGGCTCCAGAACTGCTCAAAACGGTTTAAACCAGTTTCTGGTCAATTTAGCACGTCGAAAATAAAATATATCTCAAATTTCAGCTTTCTAGGTCAACTTGGTGAAATTTGGATTTTTTCCCCCTCATTCATTTGACTTAAATCTGATTTTTAAAAATTCGTCGAAAAATGCACTTTGGCCATTGAAATTTTGGCCGGTGATGAATTTTTTTTTGGATCTATCTTAGTCTAATTCAACAAAATTTCGAGCGAGTGTTATGTTGGAAAGCAAAATCTGCGATTTCTGCCGACCTGTCAATCAAAATGGCCGCCATTTTGTTATCAGGGTCAAGTTTTTTTTAGCAAGTTTGCTTTAAAATATTCCTTATAAAATGTACCATTCGAGAAAAAAGCTGCCCCAGTGGATCGGGAGGTGGGGGGGGGGGGGTTCAATTATTCCTATTGTATGCTGGACTACGAAAACTCCTTGTGTTTTCATTAGGTAAGTAACAACTGTAACAAGGGTGCTCGATACGACTTCCGCACTCCTGCATGAGCTAACGAAGCCAACGAACGAGTATTTTTACTCAGTTACACGTACTGTAAGTGCACATACTCGTACATTGTATTCGTGCTATATAGATAATTCAAACACAGTAGCTATGTAAGCGAGCAACGTGCTGTATATATCTAAATGCTTATACAGTGTCGCGTAATTGTTGACATTGTTGACGGGTAATTTATCAAGGGCAGTAAAGGTGTAGGAGAGGAGGGGTTGTTTTCAGTCAACAAAGTGTACATACGTGATAGAAAATTTTCGCTTACAAGCTTCGATAGCTCGTAACTCGTATCCTATAAGCTTTTACGATCAATGACGACAGGGAGTATATAAAGAGCATAACGAAATCACGTACTGCGTGTGACGATGACATTTTGCTTCGCCTGTAAGAAAAATATCCTTCCTTATAGTACACATATCTTTGAACAGATTTTATTAATGTGGTGACTAGGCTCCGATTTCGTATTACTCGTCGTAATTTTCTACAGAACACGAAACGACGCGGAACGCGTTATCGTTACAGTCGATAGACACATACGAGGAGGGGGGGGGAATTGCCAAAAACTGTTGTTCTGCGGTAAGTATGAATAAAAGTTGATCCGACGACCATCATAAGACCATGGAGCTATGTAGAGATGGAGATGCCCATCCTATGTAGAAAGTAATTGGCTTAATGGTATGGCAAAGTAGTTTATACGTAGATGACGTAGTTGTGACATCATATAAGCGCCGCTGTGCCCATGCCCCTCTAGCCCTATCTTTGTTTTATGTTTATTACGAGAGAACTGCAGAGAACGCGGCTACTAGTCTAAAATCAAGTTAAACCAGTATGTGCGAAATGCTGTCCTAGCAGACGTTAGTTAATCAAAGCGAATGTTAGAAGATCTATAGGAGGTTGAGGTAGTTATTGAACATGGACGTAATTTGTAAAGGCTAAAAAAAATATTGAGTAATGTTGAGCTAATGGGCAGTTTACTCGAATTGACGTCGTTCATTTTGAGTGCATTGTATACCTTTGAAAAGGCTGAAAAATTTCATATTTTTCAGCATGTAGGCCTTGCAAACTGTATACTGCTGGTTTTGGTGGAAGTGAGTTTCATTGTGGAAAGCACGATGAGACGCTTAATCAACGTTAACTTAATTACAACACTGTGCTGGAAATTTTATGTAAGCAGTTGTCGGGTGTGAGGGTAGCATGTTCAACCCTCAACTTGCTACCCTGTACTGTGTTGTTTCGCGACGCTGTTTTCTATCTGTTGTTTAAAAACCTCTGACGCTTCCAAGGAGAAGTGAGGCTCTCCGGAGATGAAATGAAGAAATTGTTTTGCATATACTCTACGAGAGTTGAGCAGTTTACATTTAGGCAGGTACGCCAGTCAGCAGGTTAAATGTTAAGCGTCGTTTTACCTTTGTTAGAATGTTGTCTAGTCGAGTGCATAGTGGCTGATAAAATAGTATAATATCTATCTACTTGTAAGTATGTATACTGGTGGAATAGATGATGGAGGTGAAGAACGAGGCAGGCGTGAGAGTATACGATATATATGCGAGAACGCGTGCCAGCGTATTAGTGAGTTATGTAATTTTTTTCTATATATGTAAACAGCTTCTTGTTTCATATATGTGTATCTAACTATCTATGCTGGTGAGCATACGTCATACATACATAGGCCAGTATATACAGTAGATACTCGTATACCTGTCTCAACTACAAATACGTATCATATAATTTAAACGCGCCAACTCGGACTAGGTTAAAAGGGAATTTTTTCCCTCGGTAATTATTTTACTATCGCAATCGACTCGATAAACGACTGGACATCGATGTATTGGGATTCCCATCAAACGTCTGACGATGTCTGACAATGACATGTTTGGTAGTCTAATGACAATATGAATACTCGTAACCACCCCCCCCCCCATCTTCTGAGACAACTTCTTTCTCAAAAGGAACATTCTAAAGCTCACTTGCCAAAAAAAGATTTTCACAGGTGATAAATGTTTGCCTGATCTTTCGATCTACCTTTGTACGGTTTAAAAAATTTCTTGCAAGTCTTACGTTGGAACACAAAATCTGCGATTTCGGCTGACCTGTCAATCATAATGGCCGCCATTTTGTAAGTAGGGCCACTTTTTTTTTGAGGACCAAGGCTAGAAATGTTCCTTAGGACTCCGCCTTCAGAAAACACTTGTCCAGGAAGATGAGCACTCCGGAGGAGTGCTTTTTACTCTAAAAGAACTGTCAACACTCTTACTCCACTCCTTACTCCCATAATTTTTCATTATTTTAGGAATTTTGACTCTATGGATATTGAGTGATTGATTATATCCATAAATTAAAGGTGTAAGATGGTAAAAGTATATTATCAATAATTGATAAAATAAATAATAATAATATCATTGGCGGTAACTAATGAGAAAAACAGTAAAATAAACAAATAAAAGAATTGAATATACGTGAGTAACAGCAACATTTTGATGTAATTGGTCACAAAATTAGAAAAAAAAGAGGAGTAAGGAGTTTTGATTTGGCAACACTCCAACTCCACTCCTGGGTAATTCTCAAAAATTTGGCAAATTTCAATATTTTTTTTTTTTTTATTTTGAAAATTTTTAAAAACACACTTTTTTGAAATTTTCAAAATTGGACTCATAAATATACATACCCTCGACCTCATTTTTGGTATTTGTCTCAATCAATCCCCCCTGGGGTAGTGGGAGGGAAGGGTTTAAGACTTCTAAAAGACACGACGCGACGAGGAAAAAATTATGCAGGCGAAATATGTGAAAATCTCGAAAAAAAGGGCATTGGAAAATATCATTTGATGAAATATTTTGTATCAATGTAACAGTACACACCCCTTAAATATTTGTATACTTGTTTTCGGACAGAAAGCCCAACATTACCAGGGTGTCTACCAAAATTTAATTTTCAAAAATAGCGACTTTTCGCGACTTTTTTTTGCGACTTTTAGCGACTTTTTTTCAGTTAAAAGTACCTCCCCCCCCCAAAAAAAAAATTTCCAAATCGCCATTAACTAAAAATAAGAAAAGTTTTTAAAATTTGAAGTTTGGACAATTTATAGCGACTTTTTGGTATTTTTGGCGAAAATCGCGACCTTTTCGCGACTTTAGCGCCCTATTTTCAAAATCGCGACTTTTCGCGACTTTTAACGTTATAGCGACCTGGTAGACACCCTGATTACCTCAAAAATATTGAGACACGACTATGGAAGTTGAATTTGAGACATGTACATATTTCACATGAGTTTCAATTTTTGACGAGCTAAATTAATTCACATTCCACTTTTGAAATGTGGATAGCATTCTTATTAATCATTTGAATCAGTGTGATCATTTATCCACGTTAAAAAATATTTGTAAAATGGTAAAAAAAAAAATCTGAAAAATGAACACGGCGATGGACATAAAGTCGGGGACAGACTTTGAACCCCCTTTAAAGGTATTTAATAAACGTTTTGAGTTCAACTGATAGCCTCAAAATGTAGAAAATTTCCCCTAGAACAATTTTGTATCCTTCAGTTTTTTTGATAAAATGCATATTTGTATCATAAAAACGGGATTGAAAAAAAACGTGTGCTGGGACAGGACATGACTATAGGAACTTTTGGTCATTCATGCGATTCCAGGCGGGGAGGGGGAAGGAGTCCAAACAGATTTAAATAGTTAAATAGATGCCCCAGTGGTATTGAATCAAGTTCTGAAAACAAAATTCACATATCTTGTATACTTTTGAAGAAATTGCTAGAAATTGTCTTGGGACAGAAATTTGCCAAATTTTTGAGAATTACCCTCCTACTCCTTTCAAAAAATCTCACTCCTTGCACTCCTTACTCCTACTCTTACTCCACTCTTGCAACACTGATAAATTCGCTAAATATGCAATAAACATCGATACCTAATCAATATTCGATAATCAATCAATCAATTATTGAGGTTGTCAGGTCTGGAGTTCTGGCTTGGCTGGAACTTGGATGGAAAGATCAGAAATCTGTGAATAATCTCTTCAATAAATAAAACTCAAAACTCAAAGACCTCCGCCTCAGGTCCCACCATCTCAGTGATGACCAACCATGGGGTTGCTTTGGACCCGAGTGGGAGATGTTGACCCTTGGTTCACCCATCAGTGCCAGCATAATGGAATGATCCTTAATGGTCAACTAGCAACATCGTACTAAAGACGCCCTAGGCACCAAACCCAGATTTATCCGCGAGGACCACATCGTTGCCAGTATGGCTCGTCGCCATTGACTTTTTAGATATAGACTGCTAGCAGCCCATAACTTGAACATTGCAAGTCAAGGGTTGTGATCTGCGGCTGCGTATGCGCCAGCTCTGTTGTGACATTATACCAAACTGGTATGGATACATGGGGGTGTGGGAGGTATAACATCATCACCTGGTATGATGTCATTTTTCAGATTCCGGCATGTGCAGAAGCCAAACCTCAACTAACTGATGAACTATGTTCAAGACTGTTAAGTCAATGCTCGTCACACATACCGCATAGTAGTACCCCTTTGAGTCCCCCACAGGGTCATGACTCACTGACAAGGCTTACAATGCGCCTAATAAAAGCTAACACTGTTCTAAAGCAAAATCACTGTCCTAATCCTAATTAAATTAATATCTTGGTGCTTTGCACACATACTAGGGTGATAATGAAATACACAGGGAAAAAATTTTCTCATTATTTTTTTTACAGTACACCTGAAAAATGTGCTATAAGGTATCAAAAACTGATCCCCAAAGTTTCATCCCTCCAACTTGATTTTAACCCATGCCGCAATGGCTCCGAAGTTTGGAACTTAACGTCCGAGCGCGACCTTACAAGTCTCACGGCGACGCGTGGTGGTGAAATTGTTGAGTACGCGCTACATGTACAAACTGCAATAGACTAACAATAAGGACACACCACATTTTTTTATGGTGATAATTTGATGTGTTTTTTTTTCGTCACAAGCTAACTCTTAAAACATTTGTTAAATTATATTTTTGGCAAAAAAACCTGATTTTTCTATTTTATTTTGCTGTGGAAAAAGATCGAGCCTTTAACGCACGTTTTTGTGCGTGGGATTAGTTTCTAGCTAGTATATAAGGTAAATGTTGGCCATTGGACATGGATGGTGAGTGAAGAAATATTGGATAAGTATAATAAGTGAATTTTATATCATTGTAACCTTCTGGTATGAAGAAACCTACAAAGACTAGAACAGAATTGCGTTAGAATATCAATTTTTTCTCAGGGCAGAAAAAAATTAAAAAGTAGTGTTTTTTTGTAGAAAATATAATTTTAAAAGTGTTTAAGAGTTAGCTTGTGATGAATAAAAAACATCAACATTACCAACAGAAAAATAAATACAGGGTATCCTTACTCTATTGCAATTCGTACATGTAGCGTGTACTCAACGATTTCTCCACCACGCGCCACCGTGAGACTTGTAACTCAGTTGTAAGGTCACGCTTGGACGTTACGTTCCAAACTTTGGAGCCATTGCGGCACGGGTTAAAATTAAGTTAGAGGGATGAAACTTTGGGAATCATTTTTTGACACCTCATTTCAGGTGTGCTGTATTCAAAAATCCAAAATTTTTTTTCCATTGTCACCCTAACGCATACTGTACCAAAATATCATGCAACCAAGTAAATAAGGCCTATAATAAACAAGTATTCATGAATCAGTGTACTCACAATCAGTAAGATAACTTATGTATTCACGTAATATTTCAACTCGTAATTGTGATCATCAGTATAGTGTCAGTGGAATAGGTAATAGGTATATCTTCAGTAACCACCCAGGGAAAATAGCAGCAACAAGCACAGGCACTTCACCGCAGCACAAACTTAAAACGACTGAGATCTCTATGCTCAGCCAAACTCTTTGCTGGTACATTTTTACTCACTAGGTATAAGTGAGAACTTCTACCTGTCTCCCATGATCACTAAGATAACCCCTCAATAAACGCATCTCGATGCATTCAAATATTTGTGCATCATAAAAATGAATTGCAACCACTTTTTTTAAACAAAGTTGGCAAGTACTAAAATAGACTTTTTGAAATTTTCCAAAAAAAAGGGGGGCCTTTCCAAAGCATTTTAGTCAAAACTGCCAGAAATTCTGCCAAAATATCAAAAAATTTTCACCCAAAATTTGTCGAATTTTCGAGAGCTCTTGTCCTCACCTCGCTCGGGGCTCATTCCCATTTTTAAAAACATTATAATTTCCTTAAAACTGAAAATGCTAAAACCACGAAATTCAGCTAGTGTGAACTGCAATTGAAACGACATTTCGATACGAAAAATTTCAAATCGACGATTGGAAAAGTCTATAAGCCAAGTCATCTCATAAGAAAGCATCGACGAGACAAATTACTTACTCGTATAATTTTCCACAATTCGTCGCGATTATGCCATTAAAACAGCACAAAAAAAAGACCTTACAGAAAGAAAACTTTAATTTGAAAAATTTATCAGCACTCAACCGAGCAATAATTATCGAAGAACTAAAACGGTTTTTAAATTTTTCATTCGCTATTTAGCTATTAGGCCTACGCAATAAACTGAACTACTTCAATTGTAAAAACCACTTGCGTATCAGACACAATGATAAAAGAAGCAAAACTTTTCGAAAATTTGAAAGGTTTTCAAAAAAAAAAAAAAACAAAAAAAAAACGCAAACATGCAATCAACTTTTTAGCAATTGGTTTTATTGGTAGGCACGTCGAATGTGGGAATTATAAAGTTTGCTGGGTGCGGTAGGAGTATCGTATATATGGTGTATTTCAAATAAGTATACATTTTCGACCTTTAGTTTAGTCCAACTTTTTTCTGTTTATTTACACTGGTGTAGTCAAGAGGGGACGAGAGGGGAGGTTTGTTTTTATTTGTATTTTTTTTCAACGTCCTTTTTTTGTTTCTGTCTTTATTAACCCTGCTACGACGACGATGACGACGATGAAACAAAGGGGTTGTCACACCATATTATTGACGAGTTCGTATTTCGATAACTTTTATTTTACTCGTATATTATAGAAATAGGACAGAGTGGTGACGATGACGTAAATGGTATACAGGTGGTAGTGAGAAATATGTACCACCGAAGTTTCAGTGTACTCGTAGACAATGCTAGATTATAAATATTTCAGTCCTTCAAACTTCTTCCTCCTCTCTTCTATGGATCAGTTTAGGGTCCAAATTGAAATATTTTCCATTTCCGGTGGTAATATTTTGATAGACGTGTATAATCGACTCGTTATTTATAAGTTCTAATTTATTAATAGAGAAAAAATAAATGCATCGTATTCCGGTTAAAATAACGATTTTTTCACCAACTAATTCTAATCAATTTTACCGAATTCGTTGATTTTTTTTGAGAACTTTTGAATAAAGTAAATGACTGTTTTTCTGAGAATCGAAAATCTACGTATAAATTTCAACTTAACGATCATTCGATGACAATTCTCTATCCAGAAAAATCGACGAATAAGACAGAATTCCAATTTTTATTAAAATTTATTTTATTCATACTTACGACGAGTACTTGAAAGAAGAGCGAGAATACGTGATTCTATATACGTAAATATTTTCATTCAGTAAAAGATTATCATTTTTCTACGAAATCTGAACAATGAACTCGATGATCGTCGCATATCTTTGAAACGAATCGATTAAAAACGACTCAACAGGTTTTAGGGAAATCACAATCGTGTAACTTCTTATTATCATACGAGTTATATCGAATTGACCTCCAATTTCATCGTCGAGAAAAAGGCCTTAACTTAATTGAGAAAATCTCGTACCCCAATCTGAGAAATTATAAAAGCGACGAATATTTTCGACGAATTGGTTTCAAGAGAATTTTCAAATTGAACTACGAACATAAAATTGACTGTGAATTGTACGAATTTTTTGACATAATAAGTACTATTAACTTACAGAAGTCTCATATGCCTCAAAACAGAGTGTTTATTTCCAATTCATAAATCAAAGGTTTTTGAAAAGGACCAATTTTTTTGTAGTTTTCCATTTAGGAGCACTCGATCTCGTAGTGACTTGATTGATCGATTACACGCTATTTTTCCAAAACTATATTTCTCCAGCGATTTCATCATCGAAAATTTGGAAAATTCGCTATAATTGCTGGAAAAATCTTCGGTTTTGAACCGGCAGAAACTGATTTTGAAAAAATTGATCTGTGATTGATCGAAGTGGCTTACAAAGCACCAATCAAAGAATTTTAAAAATGTGGCTGAAGGTTCCTGAATACGAATACCAACCCTCACATCCCTTCTGTGCCCTAAAAGAGGGGGGGTCAAAATTTTGAAAACTCGTGAAAAATCGAGTAATATATCGATTGGTATGTTTTCGAGATCGCTGAGTACGAATATGAACTTGTTTTTTGGTTCCAACCCCTCAAAGCCTTTCTATGCTCCCAAAGGGGGAGGGGGGGAGGTCAAAATTTTGAAAAATTGAGTGATACATTGAATGGTATGTTTTCGATGTCGCTGAGTACGAATATAAACTTATTTTTTGAGTCCAACCCCTCAAAGCCTTCCTATGTTCCAAAGGGGGGGGGGGGAGGGGAGGGTCAAAATTTTGAAAAATTGTAAAAAGTCGAGTGATTTATCGAATGGTATGTTTTCGAGGTCGTTGAGTACGAATATGAACTTATTTTTTCGGTCCAATCCCTCGAAGCCATTTTGTGCCCCAAATGGTTGAAGAGGGGGTCAAATTTTGAAAAATCGTGAAAAGTCGAGTGATATATCGAATGGTATGTTTTCGAGGTCATTGAGTACGAATATGAACTTGTTTTTTGGTTCCAACCCCTCACAGCCCTTCTGTACCCCAAAGGGGGGGGGGTCAAAATTTTGAAAAATTGTGAAAAATCGAGTGATATATCGAATGGAAAGTTTTCGAGGTCGTTGAGTACGAATATGGACTTATTTTTTCGGTCCAATCCCTCAAAGCCTTTCTGTACCGCAAAAGAGGCGGGGGGTCAAAATTTCGAAAAATCGTGAAAAGTCGAGTGATATATCGAATGGTATGTTTTCGAGGTCGTTGAGTACGAATATGGACTTATTTTTTCGGTCCAATCCCTCAAAGCCTTTCTGTACCCCCAAAAGAGGCGGGGAGGGGGGGGGGTCAAAATTTCAAAAAATCGTGAAAAGTCGAGTGATATATCGAATGGTATGTTTTCGAGGTCGTTGAGTACGAATATGAACTTATTTTTTCGGTCCGATCCCTCAAAGCCCTTCTTTGCCTCAAATGGGGAGGGAGGTCAAATTTTGAAAAATCGTTAAAATTCGAGTGATATATCGAATGGCATGTTTTCGAGGTCGCAGAGTACGAATATGAGTTTATTTCTTGGGTCCAACCCCTCAAAGCCCTTCTGTGCCCAGGGGGGGGGGTTCAAAATTCTGAAAATGATGAAAAATCGAGTGATATATCGAATTGCATGTTTTAGAGATCGCTGAGTACGAATTTGAACTTATTTTCTGGGTCCAATCCCTCAAAGCCCTTGTATGCCCCTTGAGGGGAGGGGGGGTCAATATTATGAAAAATCGTAAAAAGTCGAGTGATATATCGAATGCTATGTTTTCGAGGTCGCTGAGTACGAATATGAACTTATTTTTCGGGTCCAACTCCTCGATACCCCACTGTGCCCCAAACAAGGGGCCAACATTTCGAAAAATTGTGAAAAGTTGAGACTAAAACCAATGCAATTGTTCTAAAAATACCTAAAACACTGGAAAAGGCAGTTCTCGATTGAATTTCGTCACAAAAACCACGCTCTGCTACCATTTGACGAAAACTCACGCTCGTTTCGATTCCTATCTGGAGTAATTTCACCAGTAAGGATTTTCCTAGATTTTACCTTCATTGACAAACGACTCACTGTCAACTTCGGCGAACAACTCGCATTACGTACTCGCGTATACCGATGAAATCACTGTTATAAACGCGATGTTATTTTTCTCTTTTCTTATCACACATTGTGAACTAGACAGCACACGTGACTTGGGGTCATTTGACGCGTCGAACATCTTCCAAAGATGAGGAGATCATTTCGACGATTACAGCGAAGAGCTTTAAAACAATTCTGTGTTTGGTTTTATCTTCATAATACTCTTACATAATGTCCAGTATCCGTTGTGAGTCGTCTACTCGCACTCGCAGTCACGCAATGTTATATATTACACGTACACCAAACCAAATCCTTCTCTCATGAACACACGAGTGAGGTCGTTATTGTCGTATATATCGAATGGACCTGTCAATAAAAACAATCGAACGACGACGAATAAAAACCCTCGTAACCTCGAACCACGATGAGGAATAATTAATGGAAGAAGAAAAAAACCTGCGCAGCTTCTTTATTCTCTATACTCACTAGCAAAGTAAATTGAAACGTTTTTCTTCTGTCTCTAAGTCAGCGTATCGTGAATTTCATAATACTGTATACTCGTACTCGAACTTGAGAGCATGGTAAATTCCCTTTTAAGAAAAAATAATCGTTGCTTTGCGAATTGCCGTGATAGTTGCCACATGTGAATAAGAAAAAAAAAACTGTCTTCATTACAATACCCGTTAATTAGTGTACCTATAGTACAGTACATAATTTCGATAGTGTTGTTTTCTTCTACATACACTGCAGATACACACGTATACTATGTATTTATATGCATATTACTGCTCGTGCTGCTTATCGTGATCATTATCCAGTATCAGTGTAATTTTTACACATATTTTGCCCCCTTTTCCACTGCTCACTGTACCGGCTACCGGTCTACCTCCCTATCTCCGTTCCCTTCATTCATATTGCCTGTACGAGTATGTGTGCCCTGTGTACCTATAATAAAGGTACTCTCGATACTTTTATTATGTCTCCGACAATCGTTTCTTTACAATTTTTATTACCTCGTCCTGCTGCGCCTTCATCTCACCATCAGTAGTACATTTTGCAACATTAATATCTACTCTCGTGTATTTACAGAATTCGTTTCTGCTCGAGTGTTCGTAGTAGTAGTAGTACGAGTATAATTATACCGCGAATAAAAAGACGAGATAAGATTTTCCAACAATTATTTGCACCTCTCGATGCGTTGGCGCAGGCTGCTCTTGTATAGCTTCGCTTTTCTCTAATACGACGAGTACGTGCAAAATTTTCTCCTCTATCATCTGGAAACTTTTTCCAATGCTGTGCTGCTATAGTCCTCGTCGTTATTAAAGCAATGTATTAAACGGCCGAGACAAATTAACGCGTATTCGTTTTCATATAATAGTTGGTAAAACTTCGTTATAACTTTAATTTCGTGATGCAGAGAAGCCATGCATTCGACAGAAATGCTGAGTAAATTCGTATTTTTTTTCTCAACGAAGAGTTTTGGGGTGAAATGGGGCATGTGGTGTTTTGAGGAATTCGAGATTAGGATTTAAAAAATATTATGACATGATGTCAAAAAGATTGTCAGATTCTTCATTTGTGCTGCTGTCATTCGAAAAGAATTCAAAGTTTGGTGAAAATTAAACAATTTTTGCAAGAATTGTTTCAGTACAGATGAATTTTTCCAAAACATGGCATCTTGATGGTTTTTCACTAAGTATCTAAGTAGTCTAAAGGTAAGATCATCTAAGACGCCTATGAACACGAATGGAAAACCTGATAACATAAATCTCATCCAAAAACCGATTGATTTTCGATAAAAACTGAAACCGAAACTTCGATTGGAAAAACCTTCACTCAAAACTTAGAATTAAACTAAAAAAAGTCCAGTTTTTGTGAAGGTTTTTATTCCAGAAAATTTCCAACGAATACTAATCACTGCATTTTGCCTAAAAATAAATAGTTACGTTTTGTTAGGTTGTGACAATTTTTTTTTCTAATACTTCATTAGCTCCTCCAAAACGTGCTAGGCAATTCTCTGTAAGATTTTCAATTATCCTTCCTCAACTTTTACATGTTTTTCTGCTCATTTCGATGGATTTTAATTATGGGAAAAACCAAAAAACTGATGAAACTGCAGAACAATTAAGGTAAAAATTGTTTTAAAAAGCCTACAAAATAGTTTAACATCGTATAATTTATGGAAGGTAAAAGCTTCGAAAAATCATTGAAATCGATCAAAATCATAAAAAAGTACCTAACAAAATGTTGGTGGAATTTGAAAAAATTGGAACTTTTATTAATTTTACTGTTTTTTGTGGGTTTTTATGTTATTTTGACATCAATTCTCAACACTTTTTCATGTAACTTTGGCCTTTTAAGTACTAAAATTCATTTTATTACTTTTTGGTAATTTTGATCGATTTTCACGGTTGGTTTGGGTAGGGGGGGGGGGGGGAGACTATGATATCGTAACTAGAGCTAGGATTTTTATGCAGAAAGATTGAGAAAATAATATGAAATTTTTTATGCAATTTTTTTTACCTAAATTATGCAAAAAATATGCTAAAATTTGAGTCTGAGTGACGTATTCCTGAAAATTATTTTCAAGCTGAAAAACACGAAAACTGCTAATTCAAGACAAATTGAACTTATAGTGATCGAAAAATAAATTATTTTTCCTTTCAAGAAATAGGCAAAGAAAGTCATTTACAAATTCATAATTTATGAAAATAAAAATGAAATGGGTGCTTCGATGCTCCGGGAAAAATTTTTTTGATAACATTTTAGCAGTGTTATGATTTTTTGAACCAAAAAAATATTCAAAATTTCCGTTTTTGTAAAAATTTTGCAAGTAAGTAAATATGCAAAAAAAAAAAAAAAAGAAAAAGCCCAAATGTACAAAAATATGCAAAATATGCAGAATGCATAATTTTAATTATATTAGGCTCGTTTGTTATGAAATTTCATGATTCGTGGAGATTTTATCAAATGAGCATGCACTTTTTCTAGTCCATGGAAAATGGTCACTTTTTGGCAATTTTTATTGATTTTCATGGTTATTTTGAAATTTGCTACATCCTGCCACATATACCACCAGAACAGGTAGGCTTTGTGCCAGGAAGAGGCACAAGAGAACAAATCCTAAATGTACGCCAAGTGATTGTAAAGGCAAGAGAATTCAACAAGCCAGTGTACAAGGGTCATTTCAAAATTAATGCACAGGGCGCCCTGGAGGAAACCCTAATTCACTTAATAATCCCAGAGAGTACACATTTTGTAGCCTGAAGTCTCAGGAACACGATGGTATATTCAGTTTTTCGATTCGACTTGAAGAAAAAAAGTTGAACGCATGCAAAGTGTCAGAGCACCGAGCTGCGTGAGCGCTCATTTTGTAGTCTAAAGTCTCAGGAACACGGTGGTGCATTCAATTCTTTTGCTTAGGCATTTGACAATGTGAAGTGGAAGATCCTCTGGCAAAACCTCAAAAAGCTTGGAGTACCAGGGCACCTTGTCAGTCTTTTGGAGAGTCTGTATGAGGACAATGTGGCACAGGTGAGAGTTGAAGGAGATCTTACCAATCATTTCCATACAGCAAAGGGAGTAAGACAGGGATGCATACGAAGCCCAATTCTCTTCAATGCATATGGAGAATGGGTAATGAGAACTGTCCTAGAGGATTGGGAAAAGGGGGTCAGAATTGGAGGAAAGACATTGTCAAACTTAAGATATGCAGATGACACAACCCTGCTTGCAGAGACACCAGATGCGATGAAGGAAATGCTCCGGAAAATCGAAGACGTCAGCAATGAGGCAGGCCTGAGGGTCAACAAAGGAAAAACAAAAATACAGTAAAAGCTCGTTATAACGCTCTTCAAGGGACCGGAGAAAAAGAGCATTATAAGCCGAAGCGCGTTATAACTGAAAGCCTCATTTTAACGCTGATTAATGTTATACCGCAAATTCTCGTTTTAAAGCGAAAAAAGCACTATACCAGAAGTGGAAACGTGAACTTTATTTTGAATTTTAACCACTGTTCCAGTTGGAAATAGAAAAATCTGACATTTTACTTTGATTTTGAGGTCTGCTATAATAATATAAATGATTTTTTGGCAAAATTTTGCCATAAAAGTTCTTTTTTGTTTTTTTAAAAATCAAAACTACAAAAATTGCAAAAAAAACTGTTGTTGCGGCCAAAATTGTCAGAAAAAATATAATTTTTTACACATGAATAAGCTGTTTTTTAGCAAAAAATTGGGTTCTTGTTGTTAAAATTATGAAAAAAAATGTGATTTTTCCTGAATTTTAGAGCGTTAAAACGCGATTTATAATCGCTCATGAGCGTTATATCACGATTAATTTTACATTGGTTTAAATGGGGGATGTCAAGGGACTGGAAGAAATCGGAGTTATAACGAAATCAGCGTTATAACAAGCTTTTACTGTAATGATAATTGATAGGGAGCAAAAGAACAGACCTGAAATATTGGAGATTGATGGTATAGAGGTTGTACAGGACTTTGTGTACCTACCTTGGTTCATTAATAATGAATCAGGGAAGCTCAGGTGAAGAAATCAGGAGAAGGTTGGCTATAGCAAAGAAAGCAATGGGAAAGCTCAACTGGGTATGGAAAAGCCACAACATTACGAAGGCCACAAAGCTGAGAATAGTAAAAACACTAGTCTTCTCCATTTCCTGTATGCATCAAAGTGCTGGACAATACACAAGGCAGACCAAGATAAAATTGACGCAATTGAAATGTACTGCTACAGATGCATGCTAAGGATATCATGAGTCCAGAAAAGAACAAATGCGTCAATACTTCAACAACTGGGCGTAAAGGGAAGGCTAAGCACAGTCATCAGGAGACGAATACTACGCTACTTCGGACACATCATGAGACAAGACAACTTGAAAAAATTGACAGTCCAAGGCCACATAGAAGGCAAGAGAGGAAGGGGAAGATCACCCACCAGATACACGGACTTGATCAAGAAAACTGCCAAAATGTCACTGGGAGAATGCACGAGAAAGGCCGAGGACAGAGATAGCTGGAGGGAACTGATATTTATCACAGATTTTTATTCAGTTTAGTAAGTTTTTATTCAATTTAAGATGTTATTAAGAATTTTACCCAATTTTTAATTGAGGAGCTCATTGCAAAAGTAGCCCTTGTCACATGAACTTTTAGACACGTTTTACTCGATTGCACCTATTGCCAACTGCGGAGATCATGTTGTAATGATGAAATGACCGTCAAGTTAGTCTACCCTGAGTAGCCCTGAGAGGAATTGCTTTATAGAGTTTACATTCATGATACTGGGTACGCTCAAGGGAGAGCTTTGGAGATTGCATAGGTTCATGTGACAAGGGCTACTTTTGCAATGAGCTCCTCAATTAACCACCAGTATATTTTTCAAATCAACCTTTCAGGGAAAGAAAGCGAATCTCTGAATTTTCAGGCATTGGTAATTTTTTTATAAAACCACTAAACTCAGTTAATGGCTGATATCTTGAGATTGTTCAAGCTCAGACCAAATCTGTTTGCAAAGCTTTAAAGAGAATAGATTGAGGATTAAAAATCATGTAGTAAGAATCTGAAACGCTCAAAATTGAACTTGCATTGTAAAAACTCAAATTTCCACGAAAAATATCTTCAAAAGTTGAATGAAACCGATTTTTAAAATGGTTCCTCAGTACCCCAGCAGTGACACAATTTTGATTACAATCCCCCCCCCCCCTCAAAAGCGAAGTTGCACACCGACTGTTATTAATTCGAAGGTGCTGAGTTCAAAAATTTGCTTACTTTTTGGATTCAACTCCTCTAAACTGCCCCTTCCTCGCCAGTTTTCTAAACATGATGAAAATTTAAAATTGAAATGACATGTGGTCCATCGTAGAGGAGGTTTTTAAGGGTGCTGAGGTCAAATATTAATTCATTTGTTGGATACGACCCTTAACTGCCCCCACTATACAACATTTTTTTGAGAAAAAAACACAACAATAAATTGCAAAATTTGGTGATGCTCTTCTAGGTCCCATTATTCTAAAAAAAAAACAATGTGGTGCGAGGGGTTGATTCCCCAAAGAAAAAGGAGATTAATTGAAAATGTGGCTCCTTTTTTTTCAACACATTTATCAAATTTAAACTTGCTTAGAAACGCATTCTGGAGAAATTTATTGAAAACCACTGGAGGAAAATTACCTTTAGCTGGATTTTCCAGATGGGTGGGTGATGAGAGGAGGGGGGGGGGGGGATTTGAAGAATGGAGAAATTTTCGAGTACTGTTTGAAATTTAATACTTTTGACAACGCTCAAGGACGTTAAGTAAAGTGAAGTGAATTAATTTCTTCAATTTTTCTTTCAAATGCGAAGTTATATAAATTGACAAAAAAGAGTAAATTCGTGAAATTTTCACCTTTCAAGGAAAAAATTTCATTTTCTCATAACCTTTGAAATTTTTTAAATTGAGAATACGAAAAAAGTTCCCCAATTTTTTTTACTGATTTTTACCACATCTCTGAAGCACGTTTTTATGGGCCTACAAACTGGCAAAAGTTCCAAATTTGTATCATTTGTATGTAGTTTTAAAGTTAACGTTACCCTAACTTGACGATATTCCTATTTTTTTCGAAACTTTGGGCATCCCTGCAGCACCTGTTTTGAGAACTGCGGTTTGCGCTATTCGTCATCTACGTATCATCGGAGTCTACCCGCAGAAAAAATATTAAAAAATTATCGATTCCGAGTGCAATGACCTCATGATCCGATAGGCTTTCAATGGAAGAAGAAGAACCAATTTTGGAGTTCGATGATCCAAAATTTGAGAAATTTGAGTCTCAGAAACAGTATTATCTATAAATGGCATAAAAATTAGTCATTTTGACGTGATTGTAGTAGAAATTAGCCCAGAAACGATGTTATACAATTCAAAAATATCTCCATCTAATACTAAAATTAGTAAAAAAAAATAACGAATGGTGATTCAATATTACCTGTCCTAAATTCTGGAACCCGTGAGTCGAGGCGACATGATCAGCATCAGCATGTCCGGTCGGCACATGGACGGCAAATTGATTCATATAAATAAGCGGTTGTCTTTTGGCCACGCATACGCATACGCACAAAAACAAATACACTTTGAGTACGTCGAATAAGTACTCCAGCACATAGTTCCGTCGAGGAACACATCGATAAGCAAAACGCATCGTATTCCGAATTTACGTTAATAAAATAAAAAAACTCTAATAAATTAAAATACAATAATAATAATATAACCGCAGCACGAACACCGTCGAAGAAGAAAAAAAAAGGGGGGCACGAGAGATGGCAAGACCAAGACGATAGATATAAAATAATAAAAAATAAAAATAAAACCCTCGACGATCGATTAAGTAGAAAGTTTACGTATAATCATGACGATATTGGCAAACTGATTTCGCGCCATATCCGTAATTCGATCGCGACATTAAAAAATAATTTTCTAATCGGCAGCTCTGATGTGGAAAAAAAATACTGGCAGTGGAATGAAAAAAATTTAAGTAGGTCTGCGTTCAATTTTATTCCAGTCTGTTGACTTATTTTGATGATGGTTTAAGTAGAAGTGTCTTTATAGTATATGTACTTTGGAGTGGAAAAATTGTGATGTTCGCGAAATATTTACAGGTTTTGTTCGAAAATTAGCAGCTTGTTGTTCTTCGATGTCTTTCGTCTGGTCAACTTGGTTTAAGATGGAATAGTTTTGACGTAGAATCCACTCGCGTATTTATCCAATTTGATGTACGATCGGTTGCAATCTGCAATTTAAAAAAAAAAAAAAGGCATTAATAAAATATTCAGACAACGTACCGAAGGGTTAAAATTTAATTTAAAGTGTACGTATTTATTTTTGAAATTTTCATGTTACAGTTTTTTTTTTTTTACGATGATAACGTATCAGTTGATTGCGATTATGTTGACTGCTTTTATCATGTAACTAAATGTATTGGTTAATTTTTATCGTAGAATTTTTTTTCCGTTATACAAGATAGTATAGGAAAGTGCATACTTTCGTCTCCAATTTATAATTCTGAAATTGAATGTTTCACTTTTGAGTCCTTTCTATTCATATTTTTATTCCTTTTATCTCAAAGATTTCAGTTTCAAAATTAAAGTTTTTTTTTTTTTTAATTTTTATTCTCTTATTTTACATTATTATCTGCATCAGTGGTTATACATTTTGCTCACATATAATATGCAATGCACTCGTACACACACACACGAATCAAACCTTGGACCTTAAAATTATAATACACAAGTTATCGGTATATTAACACGAAGTGAAAGGAAAAACAAACAAAAAGTACCTATGTTCGGCGAGTTCGATACATGAAAAAACCTTCGTTCAACGTCTCTAATTATGATACAAATTTACGAGCTTCTTTTAAACAATATTTTAGACCGAATTCGTCGACCATAAGCGTTATTTACAAAATATTAAACAATTAGTATTCAAGGACGATGACAATATTGTTAAATTTTCAACTGGTCGAACGATCGAATAATCAACGTTGTTTTAAAGAAAAACTTGATTACGAAATTATAAACAAAATCTTCCATCGTCGTATCAATCTGTAAACTTTCTACGACAGGGAACATCGTCAAAAGAAATTAATTACGAAAAAAAAAAAATCACCAGAATTGAAATTTTTAATGAGATAAGTTCTTATAGCTGAGTTTAAGTCTCTTCAAACACGTCATAATTTTTCTTTAAAAAACACAACGAAGCTGAGTGATTCATAGAATGTAGAAATGATCTATTCTCGATGATAAACCAGTGTTTAAATAATTTTGATTAAATTAAAGCGATTGTTTTAATTACTTAAGTAGCTCAATTAAGCATTATCTGTGTTGGTGAATTGATTCTGATAATGGAAGTGCATTGATACCATGATACGATATCGTTGGTGGTGAAAAATAAAACAAGAGTGTTTATTGAATTTTTTATCGACGAGTTCAAACACCTAAGAAACAAGTTCGGTACACAGATTACAAATTAATCGAGCAATTTGGCCAATAACTCGAAGAATTTTCCAACAAATTCGATCTGATAAGAGATTACTGATAGGTTAACCTTGCTGAACTAAATTATTACTGTAGCGAGTTGACTGACGATGATTAATAACACGAGAAAGAGCAAAGAGAAATATTTCTAACGATGAATGAAGCAAACCAGAATCATCAATCGAATATTTTCGTGTGCTGAAAATAGTGATAAGAAATCGAGCACAATGAAGCAGTAAATAAAAAACACAATATTACTTACTGAAATTTCGCTGAAATGAATTTCAAATACATGGGATTGTTTATTCATGTATTGAAATTCAGCGACTTTAATCTAACCATCTTCGTGATATAATAAATAATAAATCGCGAATATTTTTATACTAATTACAGATAAAAAAACATCGCAGATTCACGCCAAAACTTATCACCGAGAACAACACCGTTAACTGAACAGCTGAACACGTTTCCTAATTTTTTAAGCTCAGCTTTTCTTTCAACAAAACATGTAATAACAAGAAACACTGTTGCCAACATGATGCGAAAAGGGAAAATGTCGAGTCACAGATGAAATTGTTCAGAACGACGGTGATGTTGCGATGAGGTGACTTTCGCGGTCGCTAGGTTCGCTATCGTCGCGTGACGTAAGAGAGGATCAAAAAATTATTAATAATAATTTTATTTTATTATTAATATTATATTATTAATTAATTTCATTATGATTAATTAATTAATTATTGTTCTTTGTTCTTTTTACTCAGTCAAAGCGATAGCTTCTACTGTTCAAAAGTCATTAAAGCTCGAAGTTGTGAAAACCAATGAATGATGCTGATACGGAGCAAAATAAATAACATACTCGAGCTTTGAAGTTTGAATTGGAATTTGGAAATTGATTCATCGAATTCGAAACGAAACTGTAGCTCAAAACTCTCAAAAGTTCTCAAACTCGAAGTTTGAAGTTGCAAAAAGTGCAGATGCTTATCAGTTATCACGCTACCACAAGAACGGACACAAAAGACAAATTTCACACGGATCGACCACTTTTTATTTAAGATTCATGACTTTGAAGTTTGAATTTTGAATGCAATTACTTTATTTCTGAAGTTTTGAAAAAACAAAAACCTCAAAATTCAAAAATCATACTCTTTCCTACTCTGTCTTTACTCCTACCTCCTACTTCTTGCAGCCCTGCTTGGGTCCTTGGCCACCCTTTGCTTCGTCTCCTGCCAGGCTGCCACTGTTTTTCGTTTCGTTGTCCTGTTCACTCAGGCCAATATTGATAAATACCTGAAGGTTTCATTTTATTATTTCCATTTCAAAAAATAGTAATTTCAATTTTCAACTTCCAACTTTCAAGAAAAGAAAACTGAAAAATGACTATTCAAGACGTTGAAAGTTTTCGAGACTTGAGTTAGTAGAACTTGGAAGAAAAAAAAAATAAAAGAATCAAAATGAGGTAAGAGGGGTGATAAAAATCAGAATTTTCCAACAGGACGAGGGGGGAGGAGGGATAAAAATCAGAATCTTCGAAACGAGCTTTTCTGAAGCGCTTCATCTCTCGGAGGTCTTTTTCCTAACAAGGGAACCGCTTGAGGTGTCACACTCCGATTTGAACGGGACCGCGATTTTTAGAGAGAGCACAGCCTAAAACCTCCAAAACCAAATTTTCAACTGCACAAGTTCATTTTTCGATTTTTGGTGAATTTTTGAAAATTCAAAATTGACTGTTTTTGGCGATTTATGCTTTTTTTAAACAAGTACCCACGTACTTGATCAATAAAAATGGTCAGAATAAGTCCCAAAACTAATATTAATTCCCCAAATCCAAATTTCACCATTTCCAGCCATTCTGGAGCCTCCAGCGCGATTTTTCAATTTCTCCAGAATTTTGAATTTGCTCCAGAAGGCGTGAACATGAAGTTGGGCAGCTAAAAATCGAGTTGTATATTACCCTCGACCTGTTTAACGAGTTTATCCACATTTGAGCCGATTTTGAGAGTGACACCTCAAGAGTGGTTTTTTGACCAGCTTTTTTCAAAATTAAAACATCAAAAAATCAAAAGATGACCGGTTGCGAGAAAATTTTTTAAATTTGTGCGAATCGCTGCATTTCTTCAAGAACTAACCTCACAAATCAAAATTTCACAATTTCCCGCCATTCTGGAGCCTCCAGCGCGATTTTTCAATTTCTCCAGAATTTTGAATTTGCTCCAGAAGGCGTGAATATGAAGTTGGGCAGCTAAAAATCGAGTTGTATATTACCCTTGACCTGTTTGACGAGTTTATCCACATTTGAGCCGATTTTGAGAGTGACACCTCATAAGTGGCTGTGGCTTTTTGACCAGCTTTTTTCAAAATTAAAAAACCCAAAAAATCAAAAGTTTCTCGTTTGTGTGGAAAATTTTGAAATTCACGCGAATCGCTGTATTTTGTCCAAAACTAACCCCTCAAATCCAAATTTCACAATTTCCAGCCATTCTGGACCCTTCAGCGCGATTTTTCAATTTCTCCAGATTTTTAATTTGCTCCAGAAGGCCTGAATATGAAGTTGGGCAGCTAAAAATCGAGTTGTATATTACCCTCGACCTGTTTAATGAGTTTATCCACATTTGAGTCGATTTTGGGAGTGACACCTCAAGAGTGGTTTTTTGACCAGCTTTTATGCTTTTTTCAAAATTAAAAAATCCAAAAAATCAAAAGGTTCCCGTTTGTGTGGAAATTTTTGAAATTCACGCGAATCGCTATATTTTGTCCAAAACTAACCCCCCAAATCCAAATTTTACAATTTCCAGCCATTCTGGAGACTCCAGCGCGATTTTTCAATTTCTCCAGAATTTTGAATTTGCTCCAGAAGGCGTGAACATGAAGTTGGGCAGCTAAAAATCGAGTTGTATATTACCCTCGACCTGCTTTGCAAGTTTATCTACATTTGAGTCGATTTTGGGAGTGACACCTCAAGAGTGGTTTTTTGACCAGTTTTTTTCAAAATTAAAAAATCCAAAAAATCAAAAGATAACATTTTGTGAGGAAATTTTTGAAATTTGCGCGAATTGCTGTATTTTTTCAAGAACTAACCCCCCCCCCCTCCCCGAGCGAAAAATGCTACCATTTCCAGCCGTTTTGGAGCGAGAGTAACACCTCAAAAAACCACTCTTGAGGTGTTACTCCCAAATTCGGCTCAAATGTGGATAAACTCGTTGAACAGGTCGAGTGTAATATACAACTCGATTTTTAGCTGCCCAACTTCATATTCACGCATTCTGGAGCAAATTCAAAATTTTGGAGAAATTGAGAAATCTCGTTGGAGGCTCCAGAATGGTTGGAAATTGTATAATTTTGAGTTGGGGGGTTAGTTACGCACAAGATATAGTGATTCGCGTGAATTTAGAAAATTTCCACACAATAAACGGGAAACTTTTGATTTTTTGTTTTTTTTTAATTTTGAAAAAAGCTGGTCAAAAAGCAACTTTTGAGGTGTCACTCTCAAAATCGGCTAAAATGTGGATAAATTCGTTGAACAGGTCGAGTATAACACACAACTCGATTCTTAGCTGCCCTACTTCATATTTACGCCTTCTGGAGCAAATTCAAAATTCTGGAGAAATTGAAAAATCGCGCTGGAGGCTCCAGAATGGCTGGAAATGGTAAAATTTGGATTTGGGTGATTAATATTAGTTTTGGGACTTATTCTGACCATTTTTATTGATCAGGTACGTACTTTTAAAAAAAAAGCATAAATGGCCAAAAACAATCAATTTTGAATTTTCAAAAATTCGCCAAAAATCGAAAAATGCACTTATGCAGCTGAAAATTTGGTTTAGGGGGTTTTACACTATGCTCTTTCCAAAAATCGCGGTCCCGTTCAAATCGGAGTGTGACACCTCGAGAGGTCCCCTTGTAAGACGAGTCACTGATGGGTCAACCTATGCATCGAAAATTCAACAATAAAACCATAACGACGAATACTTGAATAATATATTTATCGCATATTACAAGTTAAAAGTTAAACCGTAATGCAAATAAAATAAAGCATCCGTTGATGAGCGCAAAAAACGATATCAATTATAAAAAGCCATAAGTATCACTATAGTTAGGAATAAACGGAAAGAATTCGTTCGCTTCCGCGAATAAATTTCAATCATCGTTGTTGTATCAAGGTTCAAAACGTAAATTTCATCGATAAACCATCGTAGATCTACGATAGTTTGAAATCCAATATTCCTTCGAACGCACTATCAGAACGATACTGACATTCGTAATGTACAAATTATCTCGAAATTTGCTGCAACACGTTGCGTCGTCCAAAGGCAAAAATGAGTATTCACCAGCAATGCAATTAAAAAAAAAAAAACATAGCTACAAAACCGAAATTTTATCGTCGAACGAAATATACGTAGGGGTATGCGTAAAAAAACGAAAAAAAAAAAAATTCACGCGAAACTTAAAATTATAATCATAAAAAGCATTCGTCGTAGTAAATTTCTCTTTCACAATCGTAAAAAATATTCGTACCTAGACACGGTTCGAAGTATTCAATATCACATAATAAAATACAACAAATTTCAACGCTACAAATGCTTAATGAAATGCGTAAATTCTCTTATAGGTAGTAGGTAATTTTTAAATAGCGAATCATTTTTGGAAAATTTTTACACGCGCCGAGAGACGAATAAAGAATTAAAATTAAAAGAGTCGTTATCACCGAATATAAGAGTAAGATTTCAAAATTTTCTTCTATACAAAATACACATACACGTACACATTACACACATACAGACAGACGAACATATAAAAAAAACATTCCATATGTTACCCTACAGGCTAATAAACTGTCAATGAGATCAACCTTTTATCGTATTCTTTTTAAGATTCAAATAATTTAGGTAATCTGACCTCCCGTCTGATATAAAATAGTATATATGGTTTGCATTTAGCCACAGCGGAGCTTTTCACTTGTTGTACGCTGCTATCGTTGAAATGAAACCATTGACCTGTTCGAGACAAAAGAAAAACAACGTTGGAAATTAATTGAATTACGAATAGGTGAAGTGAAAGGGGCGTTGATATGGTAAAATCAACGAAAGGTTACCTTTATGTATAGCAAACGCAGTATAATGTCCCGAGCCAGCTCTGTAATTTAATCAAAATATCCAAATGTAAGTATTTTTCAAAAATGAAATTCTAATCGAGACGAATTTGGACGACACTCACCCAGACCCGTGATGCACAATAACAGCTGCCAAATCGTAAACATTACTACCCATACAAGATTGACGTGTGTCCCGTATATCGTGTAATGTGAAATCAGACATGTCTAAAAGTTCGATAGGAAATGAAACTTCGGTATCCAATTTCATACGATAGAAATTTATCCACCGGAAACGTTTCAAATGTAAGCATAATACCTGCAAACAATCATAAAATAATATTAACATAACTCGTATAAAAAAAAAATTTAAAAAAAAACAGCTTTATTAGTCTAGTCATTCAGTGGCAAACTGATTTTTGAGGGGGGGGGGGGGTGAACTGCATTCTATGATTGAAGCAAAAAATTTGGTAAGATGCACAAGAATCTCGACTGGGATTTTTTAAGCACGGTAGGAATTCACCGACCCCCCCCCCCCTCCTAAGAAGAGCTACAAAAAAAGGATTCAGATCCCAATTTTTCAGAATTTAATCATCTAGTCTTTGTTGGGATCACGTTCGTGTAATTCGAGTCGATAAATTCGAGAACTAATTTCGATTAAAGAACAATAAAAGTCTCGAAAAATTTCAACAACTTCTGATAAACGGTACCAAAACTCACATTAGGCAATCGCTTGATCCAGAACCGTTTAGTCGATTTTTGCTTATCTTTGCAATTGTTACAATAGTATTGTTCGCTTTCGGCCAATTCCTCGACTTCTATGAAACTTGATAAACAATCTGCAAAAAATTTATTAAAAAAAAACGTTAGAATGATTACAGCATAGCTGAGCTGATAATTTCACGAACACAACTAACCATGAATATTACAAACAGGCGCTTCTTGATCAACCTCTTTGCATCTTTTGCTCGATATATGTTTAGGTAAGTACTTATCCGGTATATCTAAGGATAAATCGAGGAATGGATCTTGTTTCTTCGAAACTCCGGAACAATTTAAACATTTAACCTGTAAAATACAAAGCACTCATTTTAAAAAGAGCCTACTTTTGACCAGATTGTTGTACGGTTGAAAGCTAACCTCGCTCTGGAGAACACCTCCAAATACGCAGGTAATTATGGAAGCCCTTCCTTTCTGTCCGATATTCACATCTTTCAAATTCAACTCGGGAAGTAAGAGTAACAACTCCATATGCAATCGATCCAACATATAACGTAAAAATTCATGAGCATCTTGCTGTTGATAACCGCTGCAAAAGTAATTATCACAGTTACATCGAGTACACTTATGGGTCATATAGCCCGGCATATGACAATAGGAGTAATTGCACCCCCCCCCCCGGTCCTTCGGGACAACTTTTTTCTTAAAGGGGACATCCTAAGGAACATTTTAAAGCAAACTTGCCCAAAAAAAAGTTGGCCTTACTTACAAAATGGTGGCCATTTTGATTGACAGGTCAGTCGAAATCGCAGATTTTGCGTTTTAACATAGGACTAGCACGAAATTATTCAAACTTTACAAAGGTAGATCGAAAGATCATGCAAAAATTTACCACCAGTCCAAATTTCAAGTGCTAAAATGCGTTTTTCGATTTTTGGTGAATTTTTGAAAATCCAGTTTAGGCCAAAAATGAGGGAAAAAATCAAAATTTTACCAAATTGACCGAGAAAGCTGAAATTTGGGATATGCCTTATTTTCGACATGCCAAATCGATTGGAAACTGTTTCAAACCGTTTTGAGCAGTTCTGGAGCCTCCAGCAAATTTTTGAAACTCGAAATTCCCACAAAATTTAATCAAATGGAGTTGGAAAGCCGAAATTCATTCTACAAACTGATTTCAATACGCTACGAAGTACTGCAGGTGAATTTCAAGTCGTTTTGGATCCTCCAGCGACTTTTTTGAAAATTCCCGGAGCCTCCAGTAGATTTTTGAAACTTAAAATTTCCTCAAAATTTCATCAAACTGAGATAGAGAGTCGAAATTTATTTTGCAAACTAATTTTAACACACTCTGAAAACGATTTCAGGGGTATTCAAGTCATTTTAGAGCCTTCAGCGACTTTTTTGAAAATTACTGGAGCCTCCAGCCGGTTTTTGAAACTTTAAATTTTCACAAAATTTCGTCAAATGGAGGTGGAAAGCTGAAATTCACTCTACACTCATATTTTAACACCCTCTGAAGACGACTTCGGGTGGGTTCAAGCCATTTTGGAGCCTCCAGCGACTTTTTTGAAAATTCCTGGAGCCTCCAGTAGATTTTTAACTGAGATAGAGAGTCGAAATTTATCCTGCAAACTAATTTTGACACACTCTGAAGACGATTTCACGTGTGTTCAAGTCATTTTAGAGCCTCCAGCGACTTTATGAAAATCACTGGAGCCTCCAGCCGTTCTGCAAACTAATTTTAACACACTCTGAAGACGACTTCAGGTGTGTTCAAGTCATTTTAGAGCCTCCAGCGACTTTTTTGAAAATTACTGGAGCCTCCAGCCGGTTTTTGAAACTTTAAATTTTTCCAAAATTTCATCAAACTGAGACGAAAAGCTGAAATTTACTCTACACTCCAATTTTCACACCCTCTGAAGACGACTTCAGGTGGGTTCAAGCCATTTTAGAGCTTCCAGCGACTTTTTTGAAAATTCCTGTAGCCTCTCGTAGATTTTTAAAACTTAAAATTTCCCCAAAATTTCATCAAACTGAGATGGAGAGTCGATATTTATTCTGCAAACTAATTTTAACACACTCTGAAGACGACTTCAGGTGTGTTCAAGTCATTTTAGAGCCTCCAGCGACTTTTTTGAAAATTACTGAAACCTCCAGTACATTTTCGAAACTTGAAATTTCCTCAACAATAATTTATCAAATGGAGTAGGCAAGCTGAAATTTACTTCGCAGACTACATGGTGGTTTCAAATGGTTTTGAAGCTTCCAGCTACTTTTAGGAAATTTCAATTTTCCAAAAAAAACTCCATATAGCCTTTCAAAAAGTCGCTGGAAACCAAAACGACTTGAAATTCACCAGCGGTACTTCGTAGCGTATTGAAATTAGTTTGCAGAATGAATTTCGACTCTCCATCTTAGTTTGATGAAATTTTGTGAAAATTTAAAGTTTCAAAAATCGGCTGGAGGCTCCAGGAATTTTCAAAAAAGTCGCTGGAGGCTCCAAAAGGACTTGAAATTTACCTGCAGTACTTCGTAGCGTATTGAAATTAGTTTTTAGAATAAATTTCAGCTTTACAACTCCAATTTGATGAAATTTTGTGGGAATTTCGAGTTTAAAAAATCTGCTGGAGGCTCTAGAACTGCTCAAAACGGGTTGAAACCGTTTCCAATCGATTTGGCATGTCGAAAATATGGTATATCCCAAATTTCAGCTTTCTCGGTCAATTTGGTGAAATTTTGATTTTTTTTCTCATTTTTGGCCTAAATTTGATTTTCAAAAATTCACCAAAAATCGAAAAACGCACTTTAGCACTTGAAATTTTGACAGGTGATAAATTTTTGCATGATCTTTCGATCTACCTTTGTAAGGTTTGAAAAATTTCGTGCAAGTCCTATGTTGAAAGGCAAAATCTGCGATTTCGGCTGACCTGTCAATCAAAATGGCCGCCATTTTGTAAGTAAGGCCAACTTTTTTTTGGGCAAGTTTGCTTTAAAATGTTCCTTAGGATGACCCCTCAAAGAAAAAAGTTTTGGTGGGGAGGGGGCGGGGGGTGCAATCACTCCTATTGTCATATGCCGGACTAATATTATCGAATCGATTAACAGAAATAGATTACCGAAATCGAGGCACCACTTTCCATATAACTAGGAATAAGGATTCGGGGGAAATGGCGTTGCGACCGTGTCCCTGGTATTCGCAATTTAAACTAAGTAAAATTTTACGTAATTCTTCGGCCATTAGAACGTCGTTGCATTCTTTCGAGTTACGCAGCTGGCGAACGTCTTTCCACGAATTTTTTCTCAATTTTTCAAACGATGGTAGTTGCTTGATGTAGAACGAGAATGGATGGATGTTGCTGCGAAAATAACGAAGGATCGATTAGTGAATATTATTGATTAAAAATACCATACTTAGGTAACTCGAACATTATTATATGGTGAAAACACGAGTCTCGTTAGCTTATTTCCAATTCAATAAGTGAAGCCATCGAGATATTAGTTTTTTGATAAAACAAATCCCTCATCAAAATATTCTCGAGAAGGAGATATTCGTTCAAAATCAACATCACGAGTATATAAGATCAAGGGGAGGAAAACCCATTTGAAACGATGCGAAATAAAACTAGAATATTCATCGAATTTCGCCATGCTTGAAATTCGATGTTTATCATCCGACGTCTCAAGGATTAACTCATATACGTCGCAAAAAATTATCCGATAAGAACATCGGTGTTGAAAAAAATTCATAATACATGAACTACATTATATAAGTACATCAATGACCACTCTAATTCGGTATCTATTCGTACTTGAGTGATTGTAGAACAGCGTTCATAAAGCAAGTATTTCCCAAATTCCTCAATCCAACGGCTTTCTTGACTGGCTTCTGTTGTACGCGTATGGACGACTTACGACTCTGTTTGTTCTCAGTCTGATCATCGTTATCTTTCGGATGAGATCTAGAAAAATTCACAAACAGAAAGATCAATAGCTAAAAAATTCTAGTTGGATGGAAGTGCGCATGCGCCACGTCAGCTTATCAATTACACAGGCACAATAAATATATATAAAAATTTGCGCATTAACACGTGAAGAAAGAATCAATAAGGTATAGAGAGATCACCTTTTTTGAGTTTTTGATCGTAATACGCGAGTATCAATGGAATTGGAATCTGATATATTATTCACGTTATCATTTTCTTTCACATCTCCACCGTCGAATGATTCGGAATCGTTGTTGATGTAATTCTCGACAATGATTGTTTTCCTCAACTCTTCTAGCGGACCATTTGGTACCTCTACGTGAATATCGTTATCACATTTATAGCTGAGAAAGGAAACAACGCAGATTAGACGATTAGTCTACGGTATCTATATGTAGATGAGCTTCGAGCAACCGAAGCTTTCTCGTAAGACAATCGATAAACAGACGAACCAGTATAAAGATGCAGTTTCGGTGCTAATGGTTAGTTTATGATCGTTGTGTACTTGGTAATGTTGTAAAGCGTGCCCATTTACATAACGACCGCAATATAGTTTACCGCACGTCAAACACATCCATAGACTATGATTATGGGAACATTCTGAACAAAAGCAAACATATCATTAGTACAATTTCAAGTTCGGGAATCGGCGATGAATTTAAAAATGAATAATACGATTACCAGAACATTGCATCTGTTTGTCTTTGACTTGCACCAGTTCGAGTGGAATCGAGGTGTAGTCGTCCAAATGAGGGCATTCGGTCTCCATTTCGTTCGAATACTAGAATTTCTGCATCTTAAAATAATAATAATTGATCACCATTTTAGTTACATACGGTTACGGTTAACTTGGACATAAAGAATACGCAATTTGTGTATCTGGTTTTTAAACATTTCGTTCGTTGTGTATGTGGTGGTCGTCGACAATCGGTCACACACATCTACACATATAAAAGGGCAAAACAAAACGAATCGCAATCATTTCATACACTGAATAAGCCCGAAGCCACACCACAGAGAGAAGGATTCGCGAACAGCTGACGTACATAACCTTCACCGTGCGTTTTTACACGACGAAATACGTGTAAATCGGCACCAATACAAGCGCACAAATGTACGAAACAGTGTTACCAGGATGAAAAGGTAATGTATTCAAAATGAAGACGATCGCAACAAAGAAAGATGGAAATAAAGGAAAATTAGATTACGTAATTTTATTAGAATAAGTTCAAGTTCTAAAATCGAAATAAGACATATTCTAAATCGTTATTAACCCTAAATCAGTTCGAACTTACTTCTAAATTTTAGCTAAAGATGAATGTTGTATTCGTAAACAAACGACTTTGAATCCATTTTTTTAGTCAAAGCGTCCTCAATTTTTACCGCAAATTAATTAATTTTTAGAGACCTTAGTCGAACGAACGTGAAATTTAACAAATTAAAACTTTAAAATTGAAAACTATGGTAAATTACTACTGAACTTTTGAACTAGAAAATCACTACGTAAGCCACAAAAACCACACACGACACATGGCAAACAGCGTGCACCACTTATCATTCGCATCACTCCGGATTTCATTGATTTCTTCGGTTGGCAATCTGTAGAATGTAAACTTGTTTAGGTTTTTTTTTACATCGCCATATTGCTGGTCTTTTGTCGGAACGTTACTTTGATGTTTGCCAATTAATTATTTTTCTATTGTGTTAGGGTGTACGAAGTTGGAATGATTAATTTTTCGCAACATTTTGTTTTGACTTTGACTGTGAAGTGTGAACTGTTCATTTGATTACAAAATTTTGGATTTCCGAGTCATCGGTATCGAATTTTTGAAAGAATTTTTAGTAAGCGACTATTGTGCTTCAACTCTTAATTAAGTACCGGACTAAAAATCGTTTGCGAAGCTGTTTTTACCATTTTTATTTCCATAATGTGGTCTTCAACAATTCTTCTCTTCATGTACCTACTTTTTCAGAAAAAAAAAAAAAAAAAAACTTGGAAAAAATCAAACACTCTTGAAAGTTGAAACACCTTTAGACTTTTCAGTTTTGACAATTCATAAAATTTATATTTCGACAGCTCAAAGCTGACACTCATTCAGTTCGTTATTTTTATCAGAACCATTTTTTCTTCAAAAATATTGAAATGGAATTTTCATTAGTTTGTTTTTCCTAACCGGAGCTTGAACTCAGTTCTTTCCAAAAATAAGTCACTTTAGCAACTAAAAAAGCTCAAAAAAGTAACCAAAAAGTGATCAAACGTGATCTTAACACGTCTTTAATGTAGAAATAATCACAAAAGAGAAAAAAAATGGAACGTTACCTACAAATCACAATATTCTAGTTTCCATTTCCAACAAAGTGAGAATTTTTTGCAATTTTATTTCTGCCATAAAGAAGGACTTCTTGGCAATTTTTGGCAAAATAGCGAGATTTTCAGGCAACTTTTTGAAACATTTTGCCAAACATAGCGATAATTTTTAGCAATTTTCTCGAACAGCGAATTTTTTTTGACAATTTTTGGCACAAAGTAAGACTTTGAATAAATGTTACCAAAAGCCAAGACTTCAAGATTTGTTGGCAAAAAAGTGATTTAGGAAATTTCTGAGAAAAAGACGAGAGTTGGATACATTTTGAAAATAAAAGTGAAAATGCCTAGTAATATGTACTTTGATAAAAAGTGAGAATTTCAATCAAAATAAATAAAAAATTTACAGTTTTAGCAAAAAAAGGAATTTTTGAAAAATTGTGTGAAAAAATCAGTTTTTTTTGCAGTTTTTATAGAAACAATCCTTTTTTGTATTTTTCAGGCAAACCTCTCTCACTTCACACCATAATTCGTGGATGGGATAGAATTAAATGGAACGGATTTCAGAGATTTTTCTTCGATTATATGTACAATACAGCTTGTATCACTTCAAAGAATGAAACGTCTGCATCAGCATATGAAATTGATTTAATTCGATTCGTCGTAATATTATAAAACACATCTTCAATTGGATTTATTCCAACATATTCCTAAATCTATCCACAATCCTCTTCTCTTAGAACGGAACCAATTCGTAAAATAAACGAATTATAGCATTCTGGGATATTCGGGAGGCCCAAGTAGTCTTGAAACAAGCACAAAATATTTCATTTCCTGATATCCAGCGAACAAATTAGAACCAATGAATGAAAACTAGAAGCATTTTCAGTACCTCTTTTTCAACACATCCGCTATCACGATGACATCTTTCTTCAAAGCCAATTCATCAGGAACAGTCTTTCAGTTTCAATCTCTTCTATCTGCAGTTTAATCGAGGTACCTCTGGCTCGACTATGACTCAAACGTTTCAAAATTACTTTAACGAATCGAATCTTAGAAGATTGCATAGAAAGTCCATGCATAAATCAGATCAGCAGGTTTACATTATTATTTTATGAATCATTTATGATCAACTAAGATTACTTTGGTATTTTTCCCCCCTTGGATTTTGGAAGGTTTTAATGGAATGATTGCCATTTCTTCGTGACAAACGTTGATTATTAGTTCGATAGGTTGGTGTCGATTTTGTGTAATACTTTCCAGTTATCATAACGCAATATGCTTTCTTCACAGCTTCCATTCATATCCCTTGAATCATAGACGAAAATATCATTGAAAATGATGAATGGTTTAGGAGCAAACTCAATGATTGGAATGTCCAAGCTCTCCTCTTGATGTACTCACCGAGGAAGGAATGGTCTGTAAGTTAGGAATCATAAGAGTTGCTGAAATTTTCTATAATTTTCAAAAGTTTGAACTTTTCAAACCAAACTTTAAAAATTTTTTGAAACTTCCTTATCACCAAATCGTTATCAATTTTTGAATCAACAACAACAACAATATAAAAACAACCGGTTCAGAGATTTAGAGTTTTAGCTTTTTCAGAAATCCAATTTATCCTGCCATTTCATTCTTATTTTACAAATAATGGCTATTTTTTGTTATTGAATCAATTTATAAGAACATTTTAAAATTAAATTACATAAAATATTACCATTTCAACAAAAAAATGCAAAATTCGTTCAAATCTGTCTATTTTCACTGAATGTCGTTTCTCATTATTTTCACATCTCTTCATCTCTTATCACTATTTTTTTTTATCAAATAATCAAAATCGAGAAAAATTTTGAAAATTTTTGATTCAAAATTTCAAATTTCATTGCTATGATTTTCCAGTACAAATCAGAAAAATGATTAGTAAATTCCAAGAGAGTAAATTTTACCAAACTATCAACTCGATAGTAACGAATCGTGTACTACGCCAAGGTTTACCGATGTTAATCCTCGTAGTCGGAGGTTCATTTGCATTCACCATCGTTCAAAAAATCAAGTAAGATCTCTGCAGTTCGCGTAAAATTACCCAAGTTATAAATTCGTAACGTTTTATTCTTTATTACAGATTCGACCATAAACGAAACCAGCAACAAGTCGAACATCTTAGATTATCAGGACTCGAGAAAAGGATGAAGCCGGTTAGTTTAGAAGAAGAATACGAGAAACTGCAGAAAGTACGAAATAATTCCCTTCTCTACGCTAAAATAGAATAGAACGACTTCATTCAAACTTCTTGTACTGGTTTTAGGTTGATACAACGTACCAAAACGTAAGAGGACCCAGACCTTACGAAGATAACACCGAGTGGGAAGCTCAGAAAGAGCTACAAGAGAAAAGATTCCAAGAAAAACTCGAACAAATGAATAAATCTAGATGAACTGTATTTTTTTTCGAAACTGAACATGTGTAAATAATAAAGAAAGATAAGTTGTGTAGAAAACGTTTAATTTAATAAATTTTTAAAACAAAGTATCGAGATATTTTTACAGCAGTCTTCCTCGACAATGTTGAGTACCGCAATAACAGTATTTCACTTTACCCTCTACGCTGCCTATATCGTAATTATAATCCCATGTTAATTCCGAACCAGCTCTGATATGTGTTAAGGCGAAAAATGCCACCTGAAATTATATTATTTTGGTTAGTAATATATACGAAGTGAGAGAGAACCTGTGTATAGGGAATATATAAAGAGTAACTTACCCAAGGGAATCGCAGATCGTGAGTATCGACGAATACATTTTGCACGTATGCATTTGGCATACAAGAATGCTGAAGGTAGAAATACACTCGTATTATTGCATCGTGTGGTACATATTTGTTTAAAATAAATGACATTGAACTTACGTTTAAATAACGTCCAATATTACCGCTGCTTTTTGCATCCATTATAAACACATCGTCTTCGTTATCGCCGCAATACTTTCGAATAGAAAAGTTTTCCTTCTTTTTAGATTCTTTGGGCTTTGGTTCTGCAATATTTTAAAATAATTTATTCCAGTATAAATAGTACAATGAGGTGATTTTACAATAAATGACGATGATACGTTTACGTACCTGGTACAGGAACTGGGGCAGCAGGTTTTTTTCGTTCTCGTAGTCTCGATCTGTAAACGAAAGTAAAATTTTAATAAATTGATGCCAAATGTTGTTCAGATTACGATTCGAAGTATTAAAAAATATTACCTTATATCTCCCGAAGAAGTACTCCGATCGAAGTTTACATCTTCGGAGGATGAGCTATCAGACGAATTGAATTTGTATACGTTTGCCTTAGACATGGTTTGCGAGGGTTGCGAATCCCCTGAACAGGTTTAAAATATATATTACGTAGATCGAAATAGACACGTGTTCGGATCAAAATTTAACGGTTTATTGTTACCTTTAGATTCTTCGTCGCTTTCTTCCAATAGTTCTTCGGGCACATCGCTTTCATACCCTTCTTTAGTTCTTTCGATAACTTCGATGTAATCTAACTCAGCGAGATACTCATCTCCGTAGGTTTTTCCTTCCTAAACACGAGAATTATTCGAGTAAAAATACCGTAGTGTATAAATCAATGATGATGAGGTAGGTACTTAAGTTTCAGTTTCGTACTTCGTTAGCTTCCTGCTCCGTTAATAAATGACCAGCATATACACAGATGAAAGCTCCACGAGGAATATCATTAAGGCATCTAATACCCCATCCCTTGGCTTCGGTCTTATACAATTGTAATTTTTGAGATAAAGGATGCTGTACCACTCTATTCAGACAGCTGCGTTTCGAGCACTTGCATCTAGAAACATCGATTAGGGTCCATAAAATATGATGATATCTTATTTAATTATTCGAGGGGTATGTATTTGGTAACATACCTTTCATTGCATTCGTAGATTCCAGTGAGGACTCTTTCGTCGAGTCTACGATACGTGTATCCAACATTCGGGTCCATAACATTATTAGGTATTAATTTCTGGCCTTCGTAAGTCAATTGCCAACAAGAACATTTCTTCTTGTCCTGTTAATTAATAGAAAAAATTACTCGTAAGCTAATTTTATTAATAAACAGTCCAAACGGTAAAAAGTGCTCGGTAAAATGGAAACTAATATTTTGATAGGCTGGATATAGCTGTTTCTTCGATACTTTTCAAAAATCAACCAAATTCAAAGTTGCAATTTTTCAAAAATGTTCACTTGACAATCATGACCCATATTTGGGCTCAAAAATTTTCAGAGTGCTCAAAAAAGTGCTGACGAAAATTTTCGATCCATTTTAATAGGTCGCACTCTCGCATGACACCTTTTAAAAAAATCTCAAAAATCATAAGCAAGTTTGGGTTCAAAAATTCCTCAAAAGTGCCCCGAAAAAATTCTGACAAAAAATGTTGATTTCTTGCTGAAACTCATTTTGATAGGTCGCAGAACATTTTTTTCGAACGTTTCAAAAATCATGGCCCAAGTTTTGGCTCAAAAAATTTTTTTTAAGACTCGGAATAGTTTTGACACAAATTTTTTCATTTTCTGTTGAAATTTTGAACTTTTTTTACAGGTCGTATGACACCTTTTTCAAAAGTGCCTACTGAAAATTGTTACCGAATTTGAGACTCAGATTTCTTCAAAAAGTGTTCGAGAAAAATGTTGATAAAAATTCTTGATTTTCTGCTCAACTTTTCACAAAAATCATGAACCAATTTCGGGCTCAAACTCTTAAAAAGAATTCAAAAAAATGATGATAGAAATTTTTGATCGTCTGTCGAAATTTCAACTCTTTTTGATGAATTTCGCGACGCTCTTCTCAAAAGTACTGAAAATCGTGGCTCAATTTTCGGCCCAGAATTCTTTAAAAATGATCGAAGAACATTTTCGTAGGAATATTTAAATTTATCGAGTAATTTAAAATTATTTTTACAGGTCGCGTGAAATATTTTTCAAAAATTCCAAAAATCGTGACCAGGTTTGGGATCAATAATCCCTAAAAAGTGCTCAAAAAGCTTGAATAAAATTTTTTTGTCTTTTGCTAAAAATTTTTGAGAATATCAAAAATTAAAAAATTTGTCGAAAATGCTCAAAAAAATATTTTTTTTGTCAAAATAATTGAATAAATCCCAAAAATTATAATCAACTCTGAGCTCAAAAATTCTTGGAAAATGCTCAAAAAAAATTTTGATGAAAATTTTCGGTTTTCTGCTGAAATTTTAACACATTTTCATAGGTTCCATGATACATTTTTCAAAAACGCAGAAAATCATGATCTAATTTTGGGCTCAAAATTCTTCAAAAGTGTTCAAAAAAAAAGTTGTGATACAAATTTTCCATTTCTTGTCGAAATTTCAACCCGTTTTGATATTTTGCAAGATACCTTTTTCAACCCACCCCCCCCCCCTCCGCTGATCCTCCGGGACAACATTTTTCTTAATGGGGACATCCTAAGGAACACTTTAAAGCAAACTTGCCAAAAAAAAGTTGGCCTTACTTACAAAATGGCGGCCATTTTGATTGACAGGTCAGCCGAAATCGCAGATTTTGCATTTCAACATAGGACTTGCACGAACTTTTTCAAACTTTACAAAGGTAGATCGAAAGATCATGCACAAATTTATCACCTGTCAAAATTTCAAGTGCTCAAGTGGGTTTTTCGATTTTTGGTGAATTTTTGAAAATCGAATTTAGGCCAAAAATGAGGGAAAAAATCAAAATTTTACCAAATTGACCAAGAAAGCTGAAATTTGGGATATACCCTATTTTCGACATGCCAAATCGGTTGGAAACGGTTTCAACCCGTTTTGAGCAGTTCTGGAGCCTCCAGCAGATTTCTGAATCTCGAAATTCCCACAAAATTCCATCAAATTTGAGTTGTAAAGCTAAAATTTATTCTAAAAAATGATTTCAATACGCTACGAAGTACTGCAGGTGAATTTCAAGTCGTTTTGGATCCTCCAGCGACTTTTTGAAAATTCCTGAAGCCTCCAGCAGATTTTTGAAACTTTCAATTTTCACAAAATTTCATCAAATGGAGATGGAAAGCTGAAATTTACTCTACGTCTACACTCTAATTTTAACACCCTCTGAAAACGACTTCTGGTGGATTTCAAGACATTTTAGAACCTCCAACGACTTTTTTGAAAATTACTGGAGCCTCCAGTAGTTTTTTGAAACTTAACGAAGATGGAGAGTCAAAATTCATTCGGCAAACTAATTTCAATACGCTACGAAGTACTGCAGGAGAATTTCAAGTCGTTTTGGATCCTCCAGCAATTTTTTGAAAATTCCTGAAGCCTCCAGCAGATTCTTGAAACTTTCAATTTTCACAAAATTTCATCAAATGGAGATGGAAAGCTGAAATTTACTGTACACTCCAATCTTAACATCCTCTGAAAACGACTTCTGGTGGATTTCAAGACATTTTAGAGCCTCCAACGACTTTTTTGAAAATTACTGGAGCCTCCAGTAGATCTTTTAAACTTGAAATTTCCTCAAAACTTCATCAAACTAAAATGGAGAGTCAAAATTCATTCTGCAAAATAATTTCAATATGCTACGAAGTGGATTGCTGGAGAATTTCAAGTCGTTTTGGAGCCTCCAGCAACTTTTTGAAAGGTTGTATGACGTTTTTTTGGAAAATTGAAATTTCCTAAAAGTAGCTGGAAACTTTAAAACCATTTGAAACCACCATGTAGTCTGCGAAGTAAATTTCAGCTTGCCAACTCCATTTGATAAATTAATGTTGGGGAAATTTCAAGTTTCAAAAATCTACTGGAGGCTCCAGTTATTTTCAAAAAAGTCGCTGGAGGCCCTAAAATGACTTGAACCCACCTGAAGTCGTCTTCAGAGGGTGTTAAAATTGGAGCGTAGAGTAAATTTCTGCTTTTCATCTCCTTTTGATGAAATTTTGTGAAAATTAAAAGTTTCTAAAATCTGCTGGAGGTTTCAGGAATTTCAAAAAAAGTCGTTGGAGGATCCAAAACGACTTGAAATTCACCTGCAGTACTTCGTAGCGTATTAAAATTAGTTTTTAGAATAAATTTTAGCTTTACAACTCCAATTTGATGGAATTTTGTGGGAATTTCGAGATTCAAAAATCTGCTGGAGGCTCCAGAACTGCTCAAAACGGGTTGAAACCGTTTCCAATCGATTTGGCATGTCGAAAATAGGGTATATCTCAAATTTCAGCTTTCTTGGTGAATTTGGTAAAATTTTGATTTTTTCCCCTCATTTTTGGCCTAAATTCGATTTTCAAAAATTCACCAAAAATCGAAAAACCCACTTTAGCACTTGAAATTTTGACAGATGATAAATTTTTGCATGATCTTTCGATGTACCTTTGTAAAGTTTGAAAAAATTCGTGCAAGTCGTATGTTGAAACGCAAAATCTGCGATTTCGGCTGACCTGTCAATCAAAATGGCCGCCATTTTGTAAGTAAGGCCAACTTTTTTTGGCAAGTTTGCTTTAAAATGTTCCTTAGGATGTCCCCTTCAAGAAAAAAGTTGCCCCGGAGGATCGACCGGGGGGGGGGTGCAATTACTCCTATTGTCATATGCCGGACTAATAATACTTATAATTATACATGTTTCAAAACCATCAAAAATCATTATCCAATTTCGAGCTCAAAATTCTTCTAAAATGCTCAAAAAAAGTTGCGATAGAAATTTATTGTTTTTTATCGAAATTTTAACCCATTTTGATAGTTTGCAACAAACCCATTTGGAAAATTCCGAAAATCATGAGCCTATTTTGGCCTTAAAATTCTCCAAACAAACATTTTCGTTGAAATATTTCAATTTTTTGCAAACTTTCAACCCATATGTTGAAAGTTCACCTGATACCTTTTTCAAAAACCCAAAAATTCGTAACAAAATTCGAGCTCGAAATTGTTCAAGAGTTCGAAAATAGTTTAGATAGATATTTTTGATTTTCTATCAAAAATTTCATTTTTTTTAATGAGTCAAATGGCACTTTTTTGCAAAAATTCAAAAAATCACGACCCAATTTTCGCCTTAGAATCGTTCAAAAATGCTCGAGAAAAATTCTTCTTGAAATCTTTTGTTGGAATTTATACCTGCATATCAATTTTTTTGTATCCCTGACTCGATGACGCCTGCGTCACCATTTTCGTGTTTAATTGGTCTAAAAATCATACTTCAGGGGCACTACAGTTCCATTATTATGCGTTCGATGCATTTTGAAAATGAAAGGGTTTTTCGTACCACCCTCTCTTCTGCAAAATACTCGCATTTTTTGCTTGGTATTTTAGACCCACATGCGGGCAAATTTTTATATCTACGGCACATTTCACCAGTTGAACTTCAGACTAGATAACAAATACTCGGCAATAAATGCCTGTGAAACCAATCACGTACCAAACAATCGTCTGTACAATCACATCCGCATAAGAATTCAGGATCCAAGTTCAAAACGACATTTCTCCTAGGTTCACGTTCGGTCATATAAGTAATATAATCGGGTAATTTATTATCGATGTAATTAACGCACGATATCGGACACTTTTCTTTACGTTGCGTTATATCCTAGCAATATATATTTAAAAAAACCATGTATTAACGTCACGAAATGCATTAAAAGCTACCTCGAAAGTCGAAACTCACCGGAACATCGACCAAACATTTGGTGATAACGAATTCCGCTTGGCAGTCGACCCAGAAATCGAAATCGAAGTAGTCAACCGTCATCTGAGACTTGGTTATTCTCAAGTATAAATGCATTTCCTGCATGTTACGTAGTTGTCTTCCACAAGGTGCTCTATAAACTATATTTTTCTTGGTGCCGCCGAAAAACATTTTCATTCTGAGAGTACATAGGTAAAATTATTCGTTATAATATAATACAAAAAGGGATGGAAAGATAACTCGATAGGTACCCACCTTTTTTTGGACTTGACACTACTTGTAAGTACATACCTTCTGAACCCAAATTGTGAAGGTATCGCTAAAGGTCCGATACCTTTGATTTTGTCTAGACTGAAGTTAGTCCAATCAATGCACGATAGACCGCACTGATGTGGTTTAAATGTCCTCGGTTCGATTCGCGAATCTACTTTTTTTTTCTGGAATATTTTCAAATTTTAAAACAACGTTCTTCGACAAAACATTTCTATTAATAAACGCTTTATTTACCTCGACGTGTCCAGGAATCGGTACAGGAATCCATTTCTTAGGCTTTTCCACTTTCTTGAGATCTTTATTAGCGCTCGTGCTTTTCCTAGCTACCGCTCTAATTGGTTCTGAAATACGAATAAAAACGTGTAATTTTTTGGCTGATTTTTGTTTTTCAGGGATTGTACACAAATTTTTCTCAAATAAAAGTAACTTTAGTAACCAAAAAAGCCGGAAAAAAGTAACCAAAAAGTAACCAAAAAAAATGTTGATGTAAAAAAAAGTTGCAACCAAAAATTTTAGATTACAAAAAAAAAAAAAACGTAACGAAAATTTCGATACAGTTTTTTCAAAAAACACAGAAAAAAACATCAAAATTCGAATACAAACCATTTCTGAAAAAAAAACTAGCAAAAACTCAAAACAGATAATTACCAACATTTCAAAAGTAAACTACTCGTTGATCAAAATATAAAAAGAACGTATGAAAAAAATATTGGATTCCGGAAACATAATCGAAAAATGTGTTGAACTACTGAAAAAATTGCAAAATTGAAAGAAGAGGAGGAAGTCTACCGAAACAGGGAGGAACGAAATTTTAATTTTGATCTTTTATTCAAAATCGTTTCAAAAATCAAACACAAAAATACCAATCGTAAAATAGCAGAAATGTTGACACGAGCGAGGATTTGAGGGAAAAAAATTATTCGAGTGTTGAGAAATAATAAACAATAATTTGTAAAAAAAATTCCATAAATAAGAATACTTACTCATTTTAGAACCGGAAACTTATTAAAATTAACAGGAAAAGGGAACGGTGTAGAAGAGGGGGGGGGAGAGTGCAATCCAAATTTGGAATAAAAGTGATTTGTGAAAATCATTTTAAAAATTCGAACACTATAAAATGACCTGGCTTCTAAAAGAAAAAAAAAACCTCATCAAAACTGTCGAAAATTTGACACAATTCAAAAAAAATGGAAAAAAGGCGAGAAATTTATTGAAATTGAGAATTTGGGAGAAAATGACCAAAACAGGAAGCAGAGCAAAGATCGAGATCGGGAAAGAAAAAAAAAATAGTCGAAAAATAATGTTGAAAAACCTCTTTGTGATCTTCTTATATAATAAATCAAAATCGCGAAATTCAACATGAACCAAAAAACAGAGTTTTGTTAAAATTTAAGAAGTTGAAAAAAATCACGAGGATTCCAGAATAAAAATTCGATTAGAAGTAGAAAAACTCCACCAAAAAAATTAAGGTAAAAAGCACTAAAATTCGAGAAAAAACATTGCAAGAATTAAAAACAAAATTCGCGAAATTTAACGATAAAATTGCGAAAATTTCACAAAAATTTACACACAGGAGAAAACACAAAAATTCGGGGAGAATCGTTAAAAAATCGAAAAATAAAATCTACGAGAATTCGAAAGAATAAGACTTGAAAAAAATCAATAATCAAGAAATCCTCGTGAAAATAATAAATTAAAAATTAAGAAATCCTCGAAAAAATTATAAATAAAATCATCACGTCTCAAGTCCAAAAAACTCGAAAAAAATCTGTAAATAGGAGAATCGCCCAAAAATTTAAGCAGAAAAAATTACCAAAATTTGGGGCTAAATTGGGAGAAAATTTTTTTAAAAATCTCGAAAATTCAGGAAAAAGTTTTCGCCGAAATTAAGAACAAAAATTTGGGCAGAAAAACGAATTAATAAAATTCAAAACAAAATTATGGAAATTATGAAAATAGAAAATTCTCGAAAATACAGTTCAACAAAAATCATTAAGAATTCAGAACAGACAACTCGCGAGAATTAAAATCAGGTATAAATTCGGAAACGAATAGATCAATTTTTGAGAAAAATTTCTAGCAAAACTGAAGAGGATTCAACAGAGAAAAATAATTCGAACTTGAAAAAAAAAACAGTTCAAAGAGAGAGGAAATCCGGAGGACCTTTCCTCATAACTGGAAGGGAAAAGGAAAAGAGAGAGAGGGATCAACGAATGAAACCACAAAAAGAGAAAACAAAAATAATAAAGCCATCAAATCTTGAAGAAGCTTCCCTCCCTTCTGAAAAAAAAGATCAAAATTCAAAGGAAATTATGATTTTTAGAAGGAGAAAAATCACAATTCTACATACAAAAATGTGAGCCAAAAAAATCACTTGTTTTTTTAAATCACGAAACTCAAAAAAAACTGTTGAAATAAAAAAAATGCAGTCAAAATTCAGGTAAAAATAGGACCACAATTGAATGGTGCTTTTCAAGAAGGTCCTATCGACAAAAAACTGGTTTTGAGAAAAACGCATTTTTATATTTCAGTGTTTTGCCATTTTGGTTTAAAATGATATAGCGAGCTCCGGTTTTTTTTGTTGAATAGAAGCATCTTTCCACTATTTATTTCCTGCGTAGTAATTTTTTTTCCACCACCAACATTTCCATGGGAGCGCTTTACAAAAGAGACCTCGATAGGACCTTCTTGAAACGACAGGACCTTCTTGCGGTTATTCACCTAAAAATCGATTTTATTCCTTCTCAAACCCACCAAAAACATGAAATAGTCACTCTTGAGCAGTAATTTTCAAGGCAGAATTCAAACTTTGAGTCAATTTTGCCCCTCGACCCCCAGGGGGGGGGGTGGTACCAAATGAAAATTTGGGGAAAATGTGAAAAAATCGAGTATAGTGTCAAAATCTTGATACTTTGAGTTAAAAACCACGATTTTTGAGTCAATTTCCCTCGTAGCCCCCCAGGGGGGTGGTACCAAATGAAAATTTGGGGAAAATGTGAAAAAATCGAGTATAGTGTCGAAATCTTGATACTTTGGGTTAAAAACAACGATTTTTGAGTCAATTTCCCTCGTAGCCCCCCAGGGGGGTGGTACCAAATAAAAATGCGAAAAAATCGAGTATAGTGTCGAAATCTTGGTACATTTGGGCTGAAACCCCGATTTTCGAGTCAATTTTGTCCCTCGGCTTCCGGGGGGAGGGGTGTGGTACCTAATCAAAATTTAGGATAAAAGTGAAAAAATTGAGTACTTTAATGTAATATCTTTAATACTGTAGGGCAGAAGTTTCTTCCGCCAGCATTCGCCAAAACGACGAATATGAAAAATTATGCATTTTAGTGTATGTAAAACAACTGCGATCGATTTACCTGCGGAAACCTGCGAAAATCTGTATCATCTCATACTTTAGCGATGCATGTGTGAGTGCGCACTCGGTTTTTTCACTGTTTTCCCCAAATTTCGATTTGGTACCACCCCCTTCCTCCCTGGCGTGCGAAGGACAAAATTGGCTCGAAAATCGGGTTTTCAGCCCAAATGTGCCAAGATTTCGACACTATACTCGATTTTTTCGCATTTTTATTTGATACCACCCCCCCCTGGGGGCTACGAGGTAAATTGACTCAAAAATCGTTGTTTTTAACCCAAAGTATCAAGATTTCGACACTATACTCGATTTTTTCACATTTTCCCCAAATTTTCATTTGGTACCACCCCCCCTTGGGGTCGAGGGGCAAAATTGACTCAAAATTTGAATTCTGAAACAAATTACTACTCAAGACTGCCTTCTGGTATAGTTGTGATCAACCATTTCGGAGAAGAAGGTAATGCGCGCATTTTCCAGTTGCGTTTCCTAGCCAACTTCATATATGTAGCTGCTGTTTGTGAACAACACCACATGGAGCGCTGCGGTTTGCACCATCTTATGTAGAAAACGTCAGAGATTCAAATTTCATGAACTCCTCAAAAAGGTCCTATCGGTCGATAGGACCTTCTTGAAAAGCACCATTCAATTTTGGGAACAAAAACCACAGAATCGTGAAAATTCAAAGTTAAAAATGTCAGTCAAAACTGCAGAAACTTTGCCAAAATTTGAAAATAGAAAAAAATGGAAGTTGTGAGAAAATCGTCGAAACACTTGAAAAAACACAACTCGCGAAAATTCAGAAAAATCATACCCGTCAGAATAGGGAAAAATCTACAAAAATTCAAAAGAAAACCCACCAAATCGACGAAGAAAAAAATTCACAAAATTTAAAAAAAACCATCGAACCAAAACAAAGAGAAATCCCTACTATTTAAGCAAAAAAATCACACAAGCTCGAGAGAAAATTTTTATGAAAAAATCACGAGAATTCAAGGCGATAAAATTGGGCAAAAATTCACGCGAAAAACATCATCAAAATTCAGAGCAAAATCATAGAAAAATTATTTTGGAAAAAATAACCACCAAAATTCAAGACGTAAAAATCAATCAAAACAGGAGAAAATCCACTAAAAACCATCGAGAAATTCAAAAATAATAATACGTATCTAGACCTACCTGTTGAAATTAGAAAACCCCTAAATACATTTCAAAAGAAAAATAAAAATAAAAAAAATAAAAAAATTAAATTCGTAACGCTGAAAAAGCAGCGATGCCGTTTAAATAAAAGCAATGTTTTTTTCGAAGAATTTCGGATAGAATTTTGAAAAAAAAAAAGGAAATTTGTGAAAAATCTCGGAAAAAGTAACTTTTAGTAACCAACATTTTTAAAAAGTAACCATAAGTTACTATTAGTAACTTTAGTAACTTGGTTACTTGAAAAGTAACCGATTACAATCCTTGGTTTTTGAACGCAGTTCGACCAATAACTACCTTCTATTTCTTCGTTGTCAGCACCTCTCGTGTACTCTACGTAGGGGCAATAATTCTGAGTTTTCTTTCCTATTCTACGGATTCGATTTCCAGTCTGCATACGTCGCTTGGCCGCCTCGATTTCTTTGTACAATGGTTCCAATCGAGTAGACCCTCGATAAATCCATTCTGTATGGGTATCGTTCATGAACTGCATTTTAACCAGAGAAGCGTCCACTTCTAGAACTCTAGCAGAATACCATTTCCCTACAAACGCAAAATATTAGTACCGTAATCCTTTTCCGAAGGGTTTAAATCGAGTTTAATAAAGAATCCGTCGTACTTTGAAATTCGACCTTAATTACATATGCTGGTTGTAACTTGACCATAGGTCTTTCTGGATACTGACAGAGGTAGTTTTGAATAAATCCTCTGTCTTCGGCAGGCACATCGTCCCAAGCTTTTGCAGACGGTTCGCAAATAGCGCGAATATTCTCGTGTGGAACGTATTGAGTGCAACCGTCGTCGAAAAATACCAAATATCTGAATTTATTCATCACTTTGGGTGGTTCGGCGATGATGCCGGAGTAAAATAACGTTTGTTTGTCGGTATTTCGGTCATCTGTGAAAACAGCTATGATTCGAGCACCGACTGCGAATCGGTAAGGAGCTGGGAAAGGGTAAGCTAAAGATTTTCCTTGAAGCAGTATCGATGGATTAGGTTTCCTCGGATTAGTTACGTCTATTTTTAATTGATATTCTTTATACTGGAAAAAAAAGTGAGAATTAAATCGGAGACAGTTTCAGTAGAAACGAAACATGGCGTTTGTTTCACTTACACCCTTTTCGGTGAAAATATCCACGACGACTCCTTTCTTCCAGGGATATTTGTAGTTATGTTTCATCGCGTAAATTATATCACCGGTTTTCAACGCTGGTCTGACAATTCGTTCGGTATCGGGTGGTAAAGTAGGTGGCGGTTCCATGATCTCTTCGGAAACTGCGACTACATCTTGACTATCCTTAGAGTCGAGCTGAAATCAAGGTACATATTTTTTAGCCACACAACTCGTTCGAGAATGATTACTCGTCCTTTGCGAGATTATCGTACCCGGGCGATATCTTTCTGAAGGCTCGATGGACTAGAAACCGTGGTATGTTTTCGTGCGACAGATTTTCTACCAGGGCTGTCACTATCTTTGGGAAGAATTTGCCTAAAGGGTACTTCAACTATCTCTTGAACAGGAGGTAATTCTTCCTGTAATAAATCTTCTTCTTCGCCATCGTCTCTGATTATCAATTCAGGAAGTTCCTAAATCATAACGATACTCGTAAGTCACTCGTGAAATATAGTCAACTAACGATGAAAATACCGAATTGGAAAACCCTTACGTTAAATTGTGGTTTAAAATTGTCATAAATAAGGCATCGAATTTCATCGATTTCCTTTTGGAGTTCTTCTAACTTCACATCGTGCTCGGATGATGATTCTGTAAACGAAACAGAAGTAAGTAACGAGTAAAGCGAATTGAGAATAATACAGATTTCAGGATGGTTTACGTTTAATAAAACTGGCAGTATTGGATAATTCGTCGTGAGCGTCGTTGATTTGAAAAGCAAGATTACATTTGGTAACAACATCGGCCATAATATCACCGAACTGATCTTCAACCATGTTCACAGTTTCGTCATCGAGAACAGGTTCTGTATAAAATAAAAAATACAAACCATTGGCTCGATAAAATATATATATTGAAGTAGTAATTCACTCGTATGATAATTAGTATACCGTCATCTTCCGGTGATAAATCCTCTTCATCCGAATCGATACTCAACACGCGGGAATATTTTTGATACGGGACTTGATAAAGCGACTGTTTCTTCATTAATCTCTCTTCAAGATCCTAAGCAATTGAAAACAGCACACCCAATCATTACAATCCGTAAGTATTTTCTCGAATGGAAGACTAAAACCGTTAACCTACCGCGTAATACGAACAAGCTTCATCGAAACACTCTTCGCATACTTTGAGACCATTTTTATTATTAACTTTGAAGAATTCTAGAACAAAAGCCGGTACGCCTTCGATGTATTTATGGCCTGATTTACATTGCACATTGAGACATTCGGTGAGTACTCTGGATCGTTTGGAGGGTTTTTTTGCCGGTTCGTCATCTTCGATGATTGCAATATCGTCGTCGTCTTCATCGTCGTCGCTCAGAAGTTCAATGGGATCGGATAGTCCGTCGTTGGCATTTAAGGTTCCCATTTCGAAGATGCAAAGTAAAACGTTACGCAAGAGTGGATAAAAAGTTTGAATTTGATGTTTCTTACTGATTGATCATCATTTGTACAACATTCGTGTGTTCAAGTCAAAATTATTCGATTCGAAGTCAGAAAAAATCATAAAACACGCAGTGAAGTTTGAAAATTTAAATTTTTCGTGAGATTTGTAAACATCAAACGTTTTTCTTGTTATCAAAATTTTCAGTTTCGTTCACAGTGTTGCCAGATTTTGCAACGTTTAGGATAACAGTGTAGCCAGATTTCAACGAGCTAATTTTTGAAATTATTTTTATTTTATTTAAATTTTGATTTGAATTTGAAATTAGAAATTGAAATAAAAATTTCATTTCTCAGCAAGAAATGAGGTCAATCATTATTTATCACTTATTGTGAGTGCCAATCTGCCAAATTCATCTCTCTCTTCGAACTCCTCGAGCCTCAAGTTAGTTCTTTTCTGTACAACTGAAACTGATGCAGAATTGCAGATGATTCAGACCATTCAGACCTTCAAATTTCAAAAGTTCAAACTAGTTCAAACAGACAAAAAGATGTAATGAAATGAATGAACAGTGAAATTTCCGTCTTTTGACATTTCATTCTTGATTCTACTCACTAAATTTTCATTTCTTCGAACTCTTAGTTTATTCAACTCTAGAAGCCTCTGTAATCTGTAACTCTGTAAATTGTAATCCATGCATGAATTGAATACTTATTTTTTCAAATTATTTTGTTCAATTATTGAACTGCAAAAAAAATACTCACATTTGTTAATCTTAATCTGATCAGGAATCAAGAAATATATTACACAAGTGGATAAAATGAATTCAAATTTGAAACTACAGTACTTCAGTTCAAATTTTAGCTTACGAGAATCGAGATGGAGACATCGAGACATCCTTCTTCTTCTCCTTTTTCCTCAATTACAGTCAGGGCTCGCACTCATGAGTCGTGAGGTCATGACTCAACGTTTTTCCAAAAAAAAAAACACCAAAAAGCAAAATAAAGCTTGACAAATAAAACTAATACCTAAATGTAATAAGATGCGAGCAAAACATTTTTTCATTAAAAATACAGAAAGTCATCAAAAGTACACAGGGGAAAAACAGAACATTACAACAAATTAATGATTTCCAATTTTGAAATGTTGAACTATTTTGAAACATTTTTGATGAAAAAGCGATACTTCTTGAAGTTCTTGACAACGAAGTACCTAACATCAAAGCGATAATTTTTGCGATTTCTTGTAAAAAAAAACACACAATTTTTAGAGGTTTTTTTGAAAACAAGACCTTTTTGATAATATTTTGCAACAAAGTCACTTTTGAGCCAAGTGACAATTTTAACAAAAGGAAGGACTTTTTGGCAATTCCTGGCAAAAAGCGAGACTTTTGGTAAAAAAAAAATTTTAAAAAAGGGAGACTGATTTGTTGAGAAAATGATTAACTTTCAGCAATTTAGTTACAAAGCGTGAATTTTTTACAATTTTTGGCAAAAAAACAAGACTTGGACAGTTTTTGGAAAAAAGTAGGTAAGTAGGTGTAGGACTTTTTAGAAATTTTGTGAAAAAGTGGCAATTTTTAAGAATTTTTGGAAAAAGTGACACTTTTAAGGAATTTTAGGGAAAAAGTGGTGAATTTTTAGGGGAAAAGTGGCACTGTTCAAATTTTTTGGAAAAAAGTTGCACTTTTCAGAAAGTTTTCATTTTTGGAAAAAGTGGCACTTGATGAGATTTTTTTGAAAAGGTGGCAGTGGCACTTTTTTAAGGAATTTTAGAAAAAAGTGGCATTTTTAGGACCTTTTTGGAAAAAGTGGCACTTTTTAAGAATTTTTGGGAACAAGTGGCACTTTTTATTCCTGGCAAAAAACGATTCTTTTGGTTAATTGGGTGGGGGGGGGGAGTGAAAATCATTAGTAATTGCAAGAATTTCTTCTAAGAACAAAATTTGACAAATTTAGGAAATATTCAATTCATATTCATCAAAAAATCAGAAATTTTTGGAAATAATGCATAACAAGAAATGAAAATTTTCAAAAAGTAATGACTTTTTTCACTGTAATTTTTATTTTTTAGATTTTAAATGGCAATTTTTGTAGCAAAAATCAGAATTTTTACTTTTTTTAGGTCATTTTTTAAAAAAAAGAGAAGTAGGTACCTAGTTAGATATTTACAATTTTTTAGCTTTCGTTTTTTTTTGCAAAAATGAATGAAAATTTTGGCAATTTTTGCAAAATGCAGGATTTTTTTGAATTTTTTGAAAAAATGGCAATTTTGTTATAAAGTGAGAAACTTTTACAATTTTTGGCAAAAATTAAGACTGACATTTTCTGAAATAAAGTAAGATTTCTTGGAAGTTTTTCCAAAAAACGACAATTTTTAGAAATTGTGTTAGAAAGCGAGAATTTTTTTCAATTTTTAAAAAAAGTACAAAATTGACAATTTTAACAAAAAGTATAAAACTTTTTGGGAATTATGAGTTTTCAGTTGCTAAAAAGCTACAGTTTTTGGCAATTTTTGGCAAAAACCAAGAAATTTGAGTAACTTCTGGAAGTAAGAGGGCTTTTTTTGGAGTTTTGGGAAAAGAAGTAGGTAAAGAACCGCTCCTGACAATTTCTGGCAAAAAGAAAGACTGACAATGTTAGCAAAAAAAGCAGGATTTTTCCACAATCATTTTGCAAAAAATAATATCCAGCAATTTTCTAGCAATTTTGTTGAAAAGAGGAGACCTTTTTTATTTTTCTATAAAAAAGCGAAACTTTTTGGCATTTTTTTTCGGCAACAAAGCCAATTTTCGACAAACTAAAGGGAGCCTATGACATATTTAACAAAAGTAAGAGGTTTTTGGCAATTTCTAGCAAAAAGAGAGAGACTGTTGAAATACTTTTGAAGAGAAAAATGAGATTTGAAATTTTTTTTAAAAATGTTAAAAGTCTGAATTTAAGTATTACATTTTTGGTTTAAAAAAAAAAAAACAAAACTTTTCAACATAGAAAAGTTTTTAATAACAACACAAGAGTAGGAGAAAACACTTAGTAAAATGTAATAATAATGTAAAAACTACAAAACAAATTTTGTATGTAGGTAATGAAAATTAATTTTATAATAACAAAAATGTATAAAAACACTTCGTACGTATTAAAAAAAGGTCAACTTGAAAAACAGTCAATTTTTTGAGGCGAGATCAAGATTCAACTTCAAACGTATGAGTGAAAAGCTTGCGTTCCAATAATATTTGGTATTTCAGCACTGGTTAAAAGAGCCAAGGCACTTTCATTTGCACTATTTGATGGTCTTTCCATCAGGGGAATACGTTTTTAGGTAGTTTTTCTTGGCCACTGCGCATATTTCCATTGTGGAGATGATTTTCTATTCGCTGCAGGCTGTCGTTTGTTTTATTTTTTTCTCCTTTTCGACTGAATCCAAATTTTTGGAACACAGTATCGAGAGTTCTAGACAAATTTTCCAAATGTTCTATAGGCAAATCATTGGACCAAGTTAATGCAAGACGGAGTTTGGATTGCACTTCGATTTTGATTTTTTCATGTTTGTCTTCCTCATGGAAAGGAAAACGTAGTGTGGCAATAGTCTCTGAGTCTTGTTGAATTGAAACACCATCTTTTGATTTTCCTATAAGTTTTAAAAGCAGGTTAATAGAAACTGTAGCAGTAGAACGAATCAATACTCACAAAGTTATGTAGGTACTCAATTCATACCTGCGATTTCATCGCATTGATCCGGTTGATCAGAAGGTATTCTCATTCTAATTATTTCAGCAGCGTGCCCAACATGTTGACGAATAAATTTAACCGAAATTTTCTCGCTTATTTTTACAATCATTCTAGATGGGCAGCACGAATTAATTTTACTCGAACCCGACCTTTTAATCGATCTTCTGCGACCAACTGATTTCAAAATAGCGTCGTACGAACGCTGACATATGAATTCACGCTGAGAGTGAGTTTTGTACTTGCGTAAACCTCTTTCTGCGATATACCGAGTGTTACACGTTTTTTCGATGTTCCTTTTCCAGATACAAAATTCTAAAATATGAAACATCATAAATGATAAGTATAGTACATATAATATAAATCAGTAATACTTGAATAAACATTTTATCCGAACCTCCTTCATTCTCAAATTCTAAATGTTTTTCTTCGATATTGATTTCGTGAACGTTGGTTAAATGTTGATCTAGTAGTGCATAGCTTGTAAGACGAGTATCACAATTCGGACATTTTAATCTAGATCTACGTACAGAATCTGTGAGATAACATAACACAAAACGATTATTTATATTACATTCAACATTGTGAATTAGGATTCGTATAGACATCATAAATGCACTCTTACTTTTCCGTTTAGGTAAATGATCATTCTTCATGTGTCGAATGAGGACTTTTTTGTTGGTACAGTCGAATCCACAACGGTCACAAATAAACCTTTTCTTCTCATTTTCGGTTCTATGAGCCTGTTTCTTGTGACGACTTAAGCTGCTATGATGGGCGAATGATTTACAACATAGGGAACAGATTAACACCTGCCTAATAAAACATTCATTATGGTGTTATGTGTTATATACAATTACAAGATAGAAAAAGATGTGAAAAATAAAAAAATACTTACATTTTAAAAACATTTTGCAGAAAAAAGAAGTGAAAAAAATGAAAATAGACATACATACAGCAATATTACAGCAATTACAGCATGATAATGATATGATAACTGATAAGAACACACATGCATGTGCTAAGGCACTATAGCTTTCAGATGAAATTGCTTCGCCATCTTTGGTGCAAAATAACAATTGAATTTCATGAAACGTCACAGTGACGTCACTTCCCGGACAGCAATGCTGTGCTGTGATTGGCTGAAATCATTCATTTTGCACCAAAGATGGCCGACCGATTTCATCTGCATGTGCAAAACGTGATGCTAACAGAGGTTATGGCTGTATGGATATGGAAAGGCTCCAAACGCTCCATAAAAGCTCAATAATTAATTCAGCGATAAATTATTCAATTGTGTTCTGTATTATAATACATACTCGAAGTATCTTCCTTTACCACCATCACAATGTTTTGGAGTAAGTACTCTCGAAGTGTTTTTCTTCTCGACCGGCGAGTCTGATCCAATGAACTCGTGTCAAGACCAGTTCAAGACACCTGTATAAATTCTAATCTCACTCACTCGTTGTATAATTTCAGGTTTAGTTGTAAAACCGGGGAAGCGGTATTCTTCCACTGTAAAAGAATCATTTCATTTATCTATGGCCACATTGGATGTTAAAACTTGCAAAAATGGTAAGTGAACGTTTGCCAGTGTTTATGATCCTTTTCTATATACCTAATATCACGTATATGTTTCGTACAGATCACGATGTACATCCTGTTTTGATCGAAGTCGATGGCCAGGAGTTATTGCTGTGTAATTTATCGAAATCTGGTACTCCTCACTCTGGTCTGGATTTAATATTTGAAAAAGACACTAAGATCACTTTTTCCACCAGTGGCAAAGCCACTATTCATTTGACTGGTTCGTATAATATGCTTGAAATGATGTATTCTTACGGTTGATTTATGAAGTCGATGTTAACGAGTGATCATTATTACAGGCTATTGTATTCAGGAAGATGGCGATAGCGACGATAACGATAATTACAGTAGCCTAGAAGAACAAGAAGATGAATCTTTTAGTGAATTAGTTAATGCCAATAGTAAGTATAAACTAGTCCACTGAATGTGCTTCAACTCGTAGGTATTTATTTGGTTATGCATAATGTGACGATATTGAATTCGTAGGAAAATCGAAAAATACCTGTAAACAAAATGATACTAAACGTAAACTCAAATCTGTCGATGCTATTTCGAAGAAAAAGCCGAAGGGTGCTCAAACTGATTCAGGTTCGTAGAGCATAATTGAGTTACATGCTGTACTCTGGTTACAAAATGGTGATTTTATTTCTTTGTATACAGACGACAATGAAGACGAATGTGCAAAATTGGGCAAACCCGTCATTCCGATCAAACCTCCCAATCTAGACGTATTGGACTTCGAACCAACCACTTTATGGGATACGCTTGAATTTATTAAAGACAATTTGGATGTGAAGACTGTTTCGCGTATCAACGCTTGGCAAATCGTGAGAACGTTTGATAAGATTTCACATTCCAAAGTATGCGTTTTGAGACCTCCTTGTTGGGGCAAAACTACCACTCTGCATATTTTAAAATTGTACTATTCCAAAGTTTTCCATACGGGAACATTCGAGGAAGTAAACCTTGAAATTCCAATAAATATTCTAAAAGGTCATCAAAGTTTTTCGTTTGGCGAAAAACCATTCGCTTTCTTTCGTAACGCCGAAGACGACGAGACCAAAGACGAGAAAAATTGTAAGAACTCGTACGTGTGTTTTCATCTTGACCTTTCGGTCGTCGTAAACAACAAACTTTCTAAAGTCAGAGTTGATATCGCAAACGCAGTTCACGAAACGTTACGCACTTACAAATCTTTATTATCTGAACACGAACGGTTTGGCAAATGCTTCAAAAGAACTTGTTCTGAAACCGTTGACCACCTTCATCTACTAGCATCCGCATTAGAATACCTGACGTACCAGAAAGTATTTAAATCGGCTGACAAACTATTATTTATCGACGATATCGATTTTCCGCTTCTCAAATTGCAAAACGCTGAAGAAAGAAAATGTATCATCAACTCGCTGGAGAGTTTAACGAAACGTCTCGTTAATTTTGATTATCGAATTATTTGCTTCGGAGTATTTCCTGGATTTTGCAAAGACGCGATGGCCGATAGATCGACTAAATTCTTCCATGTTGATGAACCAACGTTAAAACCACTGTTCGGATTAAATCACGTCGAGGTAAAGCGCTTGAAGAACGAAGACGCTAGTTTAGCGAAATTTGCCGGTGGTTACACTTATCCTGGTACGAAGGACTTTTCGCTTTATTGCATGCAGTTAAGAGAAAACAGCCAGTCTACGTTCGAAGAATCTAAGTTGAGATCGAAATCGTACGCCTTTATTTGGAAAAGATTTGGCGAATCTACTTACCTTTACAATCTTGCGTTACAGCTCCTCGAATACGATTACGTTTTCGCACCAGAAAAAAGATGGTCGCTGGATCGACAATTACTGGATCTATTATATCACAGTGGATTTGTTGTCAAGATGTGTACGGAAAATTTATCCCTTGAAGTGTGGCGTAATTTAAAAAACAATATTGAGAATCAACTCGACCCTACGAAGTTGGTATGTTATGCGTTTCCCAACGCAATTATGAAGAATTCGCTGCGAAGTTTTGTTTGCATACGCGCTAGCTAAAGATGTTTTCCTCCAAAAATTGTGAAATCTAATCCGTATTTCGTGTTTTAATTAGGTAATAATAAGTATTTTGATTTTGAATCTGTATATTTTTTTTAACGTTTGAAAAGAAGTACATACGGCGATTTGGCGTCGGGTAAAAGTGACGATTGAAATTTTGACAAAAGCCGAGGCTTTTTGCAACGAAAATTAGCCAAGGAGAGGCAGCGTTCCCAGTAGATACGGAGGGCGCAGGATCCGGTCAGATCCGAACATTATCTGAATCCAAATTGACTTGATCTGATCAAATTTTATCTGTTCCGATCTGATCAGTGATCAGGTACAATAGACCAGAAGTATTTTCTTTGCCTCCATAGATCTAATCAAACCTGATTGATCAGACCAGATCAAATTAATCTGGCCATTCTCTTAATCGAATTAAATCTCCATTTATCTAATAGTCCGGCATATGACAATAGGAGTAATTGCACCCCCCCTCGCCGATCCGCCGGTACAACTTTTTTCTTAAAAGGGGACATCCTAAGGAACATTTTAAAGCAAACTTTCTCCCCAAAAAAATTGGCCTTACTTACAAAATGGCGGCCATTTTGATTGACAGGTCAAACGAAATCGCAGATTTTGCGCTTCAACATAGGACTTGCACGAAATTTTTCAAACTTTCAAAGGTAGATCGAAAGATCATGCAAAAATTCATCACCTGTCAAAATTTCAAGTGCTAAAGTGGGTTTTTCGATTTTTGGTGAATTTTTGAAAATCGAATTTAGGCCAAAAATGAAGGAAAAAATCAAAATTTTACCAAATTGACCAAGAAAGCTGAAATTTGGGATATACCCTATTTTCGACATGCCAAATCAATTGGAAACGGTTTAAACCCGTTTTGAGCAGTTCTGGACGAGCCTCTGGCAGATTTTTGAAACTAGAAATGCCTACAAAATTTCATTAAATTTGAGTTGTGAAGGTGAAATTTATTCTAAAAACTAATTTCAATACGCTACGAAGTACTGCAGGTGAATTTCAAGTTGTTTTGGAGCCTCCACCGACTTTTTGAAAATTACAGGAGCCTCCAGTAGATTTTTGAAACTTGAAATTTCCACAAAATTTCATCAAACTGAGATGGAGAGTCGAAATTCATTCTGCAAACTAATTTCAATACGCTACGAAGTTGACTGTTGTTGTATTTCAAAACGTTTTGGAGCCTCCAGCGACTTTTTGAATGGGTTGTATGGCGTTTTTTTTTTGGAAAATTGAAATTTCCTAAAAGTAGCTGGAAGCTTCAAAACCATTTGAAATCACCATGTAGTCTGCGAAGTAAATTTCAGTTTGCCAACTCCATTTGTTAAATTGTGGTTGGGAAATTTCAAGCTTAAAAAATCTACTGGAGGCTCCAGTAATTTTCAAAAAAGTCGTTGGAGGCCCTAAAATGACTTGAACCGACCTGAAGTCGTCTTCAGAGGGCGTTAAAATTGGAGTGTAGAGTAAATTTCGACTCTCCATCTTAGTTTGATGATATTTCGGGGAAATTTCAAGTTTCAAAAATCTACTGGAAGCTCCAGTAATTTTTAAAAAAGTCGCTGGAGGCCCTGAAATGACTTGAACCCACCTGAAATCGTCTTCAGAAGGTTTTAAAATTGGAGTGTTGAGTAAATTTTAGCTTTCCATCTCCATTTGATGAAATTTTGTGAAAATTTAAAGTTTCAAAAATTCGCTGGAGGATCCAAAACGACTTGAAATTCACCTGCAGTACTTCGTAGCGTATTAAAATTAGTTTTTAGAATAAATTTTAGCTTTACAACTCCAATTTGTGGGAATTTTCAAATTCAAAAATCTGTTGGAGACTCCAGAACTGCTCAAAACTGGTTGAAACCGTTTCCAATCGAATTGGCATGTCGAAAATAGGGTTTATCTCAAATTTCAGCTTTCTTGGTCAATTTAGTAAAATTTTGATTTTTTCCCTCATTTTTGGCCTAAATTTGATTTTCAAAAATTCACCAAAAATCGAAAAACCCACTTTAGCACTTGAAATTTTGACAGGTGATGTTTTGAGCAGTTCTGGAGTCTCCAACAGATTTTTGAATTTCAAAATTCCCACAAAATTCCATCAAATTGGAGTTGTAAAGCTAAAATTTATTCTAAAAACTAATTTTGATACGCTACGAAGTACTGCAGGTGAATTTCAAGTCGTTTTGGATCCTACAGCGACTTTTTTGAATATTGCTGGAGCCTCCAGTAGATTTTTGAAACTTGAAATTTCCCCAAAATTTCATCGAACTAAGATGGAGAGTCAAAATTCATTCTGCAAACTAATTTCAATACGCTACGAAGTACTGCAGCTGAATTTCAAGTCGTTTTGGATCCTCCAGCGACTTTTTGAAAATTCCTGAAGCCTCCAGCAGATTTTTGAAACTTTAAATTTTCACAAAATTTCATCAAATGGAGATGGAAAGCTAAAATTTACTCAACACTCCAATTTTAACACCTTCTGAAGACGACTTCAGGTGGGTTCAAGTCATTTCAGGGCCTTCAGCGACTTTTTTGAATATTTAAATTTTTACAAAATTTCATCAAATGGAGATGGAAAGCTAAAATTTACTCAACACTACAATTTTAAAACCTTCTGAAGACGACTTCAGGTGGGTTCAAGTCATTTCAGGGCCTCCAGCGACTTTTTTAAAAATTACTGGAGTCTCCAGCAGATTTTTGAAATTTTAAATTTTCGCAAAATTTCATCAAATGGAGATGGAAAGCTGAAATTTACTCTACACTCCAATTTTAACGCCCTCTGAAGACGACTTCAGGTCGGTTCAAGTCATTTTAGGGCCTCCAACGACTTTTTTGAAAATTACTGGAGCCTCCAGTAGATTTTTTAAGCTTGAAATTTCCCAACCACAATTTAACAAATGGAGTTGGCAAACTGAAATTTACTTCGCAGACTACATGGTGATTTCAAATGGTTTTGAAGCTTCCAGCTACTTTTAGGAAATTTCAATTTTCCAAAAAAAAACGCCATACAACCCATTCAAAAAGTCGCTGGAGGCTCCAAAACGTTTTGAAATACAACCTTCGTAGCGTATTGAAATTAGTTTGCAGAATGAATTTCGACTCTCCATCTCAGTTTGATGAAATTTCGTGGAAATTTCAAGTTTCAAAAATCTACTGGAGGCTCCTGTAATTTTCAAAAAGTCGGTGGAGGCTCCAAAACAACTTGAAATTCACCTGCAGTACTTCGTAGCGTATTGAAATTAGTTTTTAGAATAAATTTCAGCTTCACAACTCAAATTTAATGAAATTTTGTGGGCATTTCGAGTTTCAAAAATCTGCTGGAGGCTCGTCCAGAACTGCTCAAAACTGGTTGAAACCGTTTCCAATCGAATTGGCATGTCGAAAATAAGGTATATCCCAAATTTCAGCTTTCTTGGTCAATTTGGTAAAATTTTGATTTTTTTCCTCATTTTTGGCCTAAATTTGATTTTCAAAAATTCACCAAAAATCGAAAAACCCACTTTAGCACTTGAAATTTTGACAGGTGATAAATTTTTGCATTATCTTTCGATCTACCTTTGTAAAGTTTGAAAAAGTTCGTGCAAGTCCTATGTTAAAACGCAAAATCTGCGATTTCGGCTGACTTGTCAATCAAAATGGCCGCCATTTTGTAAATAAGGTCAACTTTTTTTTGGCGAGTTTGCTTTAAAATGTTCCTTAGGATGTCCCCTTTAAGAAAAAAGTTGTCCCGGATGATCGACGGGGGGGGGGGGTGTGCAATTACTTCTATTGTCATATGCCGGACTATATTTGTACTTATAAAAATGTGTTAAAATTTCAGCAGAAAATTCATCAGAATTTTTTTTTGAGCCCAAACCTGATTATGATTTTTGGATTTCTGAAAAATGGTCATTAGTTTTGTGGTTTTTGAAAATTTTCAGCAAAAGACCAAAAATTTCTATTTCGAAACTTTTTTTGAGCACTATTGAGGGAATATTAATTTCTAAACCTAATCATGATTTCAAGAATGTTTGAAAGAGGTATCTTGCAAAATATCAAAACGGGTTAAATTCTCAACAAGAAATGGAAAATTTGTATCACAACTTTTTCTGAAGAATTTTGAGCCCAAAATTAGATCATAATTCTCTGCGTTTTTGAAAAAATGTATCGTGAAACGTATGAAAATGTGTTGAAATTCCAGCAGAAAACCGAAAATTTTCATCAAAACTTTTTTTGAGCATTTTCCAAGAATTTTTGAGCTCGGAGTTGATTACGATTTTTGGGATTTTTTGAAAATGTGTCAGGCAGTCTATGAGAATGGGTTAAAATTTTGCAAGAAATTCAATTATTTTGGCGAAAAAAATATTTTTTTGAGCATTTTCGTCGAATTTTTCTTAGAAAATTGTATCAAAAGACCAAAAATTTTTATTCGAGCTTTTTGAGCACTTTTCAGGGATTATTGATCCCAAACCTGGTCACGATTTTTGGAATTTTTGAAAAATATTTCACGCGACCTGTAAAAATGAGTTTAAATTACGCGATAAATTTAAGTATTCCTACGAAAATGTTCTTCGAGCATTTTCAAAGAATTCTGAGTCGAAAATTGAGCCATGATTTTTAGTACTTTTGAGAAGAGCGTCGCGAAATAAAAATTTCTGTCATCATTTTTTTGAATACTTTTTAAGAGTTTGAGCCCAAAATTGGTTCATGATTTTTGTGAAAAGGTTAGCAGAAAATCAAGAATTTGTATCAAAATTTTTCTTGAACACTTTTTGATGAAACCTGAGTTTCAAATTCGATAACAAATAATTTTCGGGAGGCACTTATGAAAAAGGTGTCATACAACCTGTATGTATGTAAGGCCAATTTCTGGGGGGGGGGGGGAGTTTGCTTTAAAATGTTCCTTAGGATGTCCCCTTTTAAGAAAAAAGTTGTCCCGGAGGATCGGCGAGGGGGGGGGTGCAATTACTCCTATTGTCATATGCCGGACTATAATCAGACTCAATAGAGAAAAACTTATTGCGTCTGACCAGATATGATCAAATCAGATCAGATCCAATCATTTTCATAGAAAAATCAAAATTACCACTGCTTCGATTAAATGCACCTGTGCAATGTCACCCTACAAATAAATAATGTTACATTTCAAAATTATGATACATTTTATTTCACAATTTGATTATACATATCGAGTACATATTTACACATACTACTGCAGTAATAATTATTCTATAAACGTAACAATGAAAGTATTAACCTCAATACTTCGTAAAGAAACCACTTGGGACATATTTTTGATTAAATTTCGAATAATATGAGAACAATCGGTAGGTACATAGTAGAGTAAATATTCATCAAGTATTACGGAACACGTACGTTGGATGTATATAAAAATAATACAAATAAATCAAAAAAAGTATATAAGAATTTCCTATAACACCACAAATTAAAAATCTAGCCACTGGCATTTCGATAGAAAATAATAAAATCATTAATATACGTATACAACTCATTCCACCGAACAATATTAAACACACGTAGAACACATGATCGTGTAAAATTCTCAATATAAATGGAAAAAGTAACGTAATAATGCATCCGTAGAAACCATACCCTACCAGCGTAGCAACGTGAAGAATTTTCAACTTGGTTTGCACGAACCAAGATGCGAAAAATATGAACAACGATACAGCCACATAATAAATTAAAACAGTCGGAACAGCTTTAACTGCGGCTGCATTCGGTGGCGGAATTTTTTTACAATAGAATCCGTATTGTAGTAATGATATTAACATCAACGTAGACACAACTGGTCCGAATAAGTCGGTAAATAAGTACTGTTTGTTGTGATTGAGCGGTGGCAAAAACGACGACAATATACGTTTGGGTAGTTTCAATACGGAGTCGAGTAAACTATCGACTATAACTTCGCAGTTACGTTTTTTAATAAAAAGATCGACATCGTTAACTGATAAATTCGCTATCACTACGGAATTAGTCATTTTTTTGGGAAACTACATTTATAAGCGAAAATTTACGATAAATTAAATAATGCACTGGGGCATCGCTACGAATATCACATGACTACTTTTGCAATTGATCTTGCAAACGATCTCTGAATTTTTTCAACTTATTGGTTATATTATCACCATTCAGATTCTGCTTCAACGACGTCGTTTCGGTGATAGCTTTGTTTCTAGTGAAAAACTGAACCACCCACTGGGCTGCTTTACGAATCGGATATGATTCGGCTAATTTATCCACTAGCTGTTCGTTGTGTAGTATGTATCGCGAAATAAATCTAAAAACCATTTTCTACCGTCTGTCTGATGGATTTACTCGTAACTGGGACGAATTCACGTAAAAAACATATTGAAAACTGAAACAAACAAACACACATTGCGATATAAAATAATTTCGTATCGATAGCAGCAAAAGTTATTGAAAAATCACATCGAAGACGCGTTTAACAAGTGGTCGTCTACACTTACTGGTAATGAGCGTGTAAAGAGAATTTCTCTAACGGATTTAATATTCCGTAACCTGTTTGATCGGAAACACGAAACAAACTAGGGGAACTGAATGTGACTGATAGCGAGTCAGCTTATATGGTGCTGCGAGCGAATAATGATGTAAGACGTACGTTTCGAGATAATTAACAAATCGCCGATGAATAGATTATTATTGGCAGATTGATCTGCTCACTGCTGCTTAGTAAAACACCAATGTAGCTCTAAAAATAACTCAATCCTTTCGATAATTTAAACAAATACGACGCGATTGAGATTGCTTCGCTTATCAACGACGCATTGAGTCATTTTTTATCACGCACAACAAGAACATTGAAAAAATTTCAGTAAAAAATTCAAAATTCTGAAAGTTTGAGGAAAGTTTCATTCAAAAAAGCTCAAAATGAAAACAAAGGACCTGATAAAATACGACCTTGAAAAAAATTTCCACAGATAAAGATTTCGACCAATGAGAAAACGTTATTTTTTGGCTCAGCCAATCAGATCTTCGTATTACATTACCTACCAACTTATCTCGGATCAAATAGGTATCCTGTATGAATCTGCGCATGCGCATTGCGTAATTAGTCAGTCAACGTTCAATCAGCTGTGTCCGTGTTGAAGATCGTCGAGCGTGTTGAATTGAATGTTGAATGTTGAAGTTGAAAGTAAAAGCATTTGTTTTGGTTCAAATTTTGTGTTATGACTGAAATGACTTACAAAATCTGAATGAAAAAATTGTGACATTGTGTGGGAAATAATGATAAATTACGAAGGATTTACGGCGAAGAACGGCGTTCGGATTTAAATTAATTGTATCAGAGTAAGTTTTCACTTCTGCAGCCATGTTTTATGTTAGAAAACTACGTGATATGTTATTTTCAAGCGTTCATTTGGAACCCTACGACGCGTTGGATAGCAACGCTCCAAGATCCAGAAGAAGTACCCTATAAATGCTTCACCGCATTCGAATCATTCGCCAAAAGTACTCCAACTGAAACAACGTCGAAATGATGTTCCGATATGGAAAAATCATCGAATCGAATTCGAAAACCAGTCGCAGCGATCGATTCGCTGAAATGTCCAAACAGCAACAACTGATCGAGAGTAAGAAACAAGAAATAAAAGCCAAGTTCGAGGAAAGGAAACGTCAAGAGGCCGAAGAAGCTTTGAAAAAGTCCAGTAATAAGAGTGCTACTGGACATAAAAGCAGCAGAGATCATAAATCTTTGATTAGCAGTCGAATGCAGTCTTGGAAGAAGTAAGTTGTCGTCTGCGTAGGAAATTTTCCTGTCGAAGATGTCTATAAATGAGTTTTTCTTCTTTACAGCGATGATCGTTGGCGGAAAAAACACCAAAGTAATGAACAAACCGAATCGTCTAAGAATAGTAATGTTTTTTCAAACGACGGATCGTTCCTTGAAAAGTACAGAAAAATGGCTGGAAATGAATGTAAGTGTGTACATACTTTGATTCTTATTCGAGTACGTAATGATTAGTTACTTCAGTTTTCTAATACGCGTTTCGTTTTTGTATTTATTTAGCTGATGAAAAATTCGAATACGAAAGTAAACCAGATCGTCAACATAATATTTCAGATAGTGATATAACTCATGCTTCAAAAATTGAAGAAAATAGACATTTTCTGGCTAGTCGAAATATAGGTACGTGCTATTAAGGGAAAAGCAAGGAAGTTAAAATCAAAGTATGAAAGTAACTCGAATTCTCGATTGTATTAATACCTACTTACTGCCGGAGTTCTATCTCGCTGGCTTCACCAAAACATACTTTCACAATATTCTTCTCCTTCCATTGTCCATGCTCTCATAATTACCAGGGATTGTACTCAAATTTTTCTCAAAAAAAAGTAACTTTAGTAACCAAAAAAGCCGGAAAAAGTAACCAAAAAAAATGTTGATGTAAAAAAAATTTGCAACCAAAAATTTAAGATTACAAAAAACAAAAAAAAAAAAAAACGTAACGAAAATTTCGATACAGTTTTAAACCATTTTTGAAAAAAAAACTAGCAAAAGCTCAAAACAGATAATTATCAACATTTCAAAAGTAAACTACTCGTTGATCAAAATATAAAAAGAACGTGTGAAAAAAATATTGGATTCCGGAAACGTAACCAAAAAATGTGTTGAACTTTTACTGACAAAATTGCAAAATTGAAAGAAGAGGAGGAAGTCTACCGAAACAGGGAGGAACGAAATTTCAATTTTGATCTTTTATTCAAAATCGTTTCAAAAATCAAACACAAAAATACCAATCGTAAAATAGCAGAAATGTTGACACGAGCGAGGATTTGAGGGAAAAAAATTATTCGAGTGTTGAGAAATAATAAACAATAATTTGTAAAAAAAATTCCATAAATAAGAATACTTAATCATTTTAGAACCGGAAACTTATCAAAATTAACAGGAAAAGGGAACGGTGTTGAAGAGGGGGGGGGGGAGAGTGCAATCCAAAATTGGAATAAAAGTGATTTGTGAAAATCATTTTAAAAATTCGAATACTATAAAATGACCTGGCTTCCAAAAGAAAAAAAAACCTCCATCAAAACTGTCGAAAATTGACATGATTCAAAAAAAAAAATGGAAAAAAGGCAACAAAATTATTGAAATTGAGAATTTGGGAGAAAATGACCAAAACAGGAAGCAGAGCAAAGATCGAGATCTGGATAGAAAAAAAAAATAGTCGAAAAATAATGTTGAAAAACCTCTTCGTGATCTTCTTATAATAAATCATAATCGAGTAATTCGAAATGAACCAAAAAACAGAGTTTTGTTAAAATTTAAGAAGTTGAAAAAAATCACGAGGATTCCAGAATAAAAATTCGATTAGAAGTAGAAAAACTATACCAAAAAAATTAAGGTAAAAAGCACTAAAATTCGAGAAAAAACATTGCAAGAATTAAAAGCAAAATTCACGAAATTTAACGATAAAATTGCGAAAATTTCACAAAAATTTACACACCGGAGAAAACAAGAAAATTTGGGGAAAATCGTTGAAAAATTGAAAAATCAAATCTACGAGAATTCAAAAGAATAAGACTTGAGAAAAATCAATAATCAAGAAATCCTCATAAAAATAATAAATTAAAAACAAAGAAATCCTCGAAAAAATTATAAATAAAATCATCACGTTTCAAATTCCAAAAAACTTGGAAAAAATCTGTAAATAGGAGAATTCCGCAAAAATTTAAGCAGAAAAAATTACCAAAATTTGGGGCTAAATTAGGAGAAATTTTTTTCAAAAATCTCGAAAATTTAAGAAAAAAGTTTTCGCCGAAATTAAGAACAAAAATTTGGGCAGAAAACGAATCAATAAAATTCAAAACAAAATTATGAAAATTATGAAATTAGAAATTCTCGAAAATACAGTTCAACAAAAATCATCAAGAATTCAAAACAGAGAACTAACGAGAATTAAAATTAGGTATAAATTCGGAAATGAATCGATAAATTTTTGAGAAAAATTTCTAGCAAAACTGAAGAGGATTCAACAGAGAAAAATAATTCGAACTTGAAAAAAAAAACTGTTCAAAGAGATAGTAAATCCGGAGGATCTTTCCTTCATAACTGGAAGGAAAAAGGAAAAGAGAGAGAGGGATCAACGAATGAAACCACAAAAGGTGAAAACAAATAAAGCCATCAAATCTTGAAGAAGCTTCCCTCCCTTCTCGAAAAAAAAGATCAAAATTTAAAGAAAATTATGATTTTTGGAAGAAGAAAAATTACAATTCTACAAAAATGTGAGCCAAAAAAATCACTTGTTGTTTTAAAGCACGAAATTCGAAAAAATTTGTTGAAATAAAAAAAATGCAGTCAAAATTTAGGCAAAAATAGGATCACAATTAAGAACAAAAACCACAGAATCGTGAAAATTCAAAGTTAAAAAAGTCAGTCAAAACTGGAGAAACTTTGCCAAAATTTGAAAACAGAAAAAAATGGAAGTTGTGAGAAAATCGTCGAAACACTTGAAAAAACACAACTCGCGAAAATTCAGAAAAATCATACCCGTCAGAATAGGGAAAAATCTACAAAAATTCAAAAGAAAACTCACCAAATCGACGAAGAAAAAAATTCACAAAATTCAAAAAAAGCCATCGAACCGAAACAAGGAGAAATCCCCACTATTTAAGCAATAAAATCACACAAGCTCGAGGGAAAATTTTTATGAAAAAATCACGAGAATTCCAAGGCGATGAAATTGGGCAAAAATTCACGCGAAAAACATCATCAAAATTCAGAGCAAAATCATGGAAAAATTATTTTGGAAAAAATAACCACCAAAATTCAAGACGTAAAAATCAATCAAAACAGGAGAAAATCCGCTAAAAGCCATCGAGAAATTCAAAAATAATAATATTTTCCTACCTGTTGAAATTAGAAAAACCCTTAAGTACATTTCAAAAGAAAAATCATCAAAACAGAAAAAATTAAATTCGTAACGCTAAAAAAGCAGTGATGATGCCGTTTAAATAAAAGCTATGTTTTTTTTCGAAGAATTTTGGATAGAATTTTGAGAAAAAAGGAAATTTGTGGAAAATCTCGGAAAAAGTAACTTTTAGTAACCAACAGTTTTAAAAAGTAACCATAAGTTACTATTAGTAACTTTAGTAACTTGGTTACTTGAAAAGTAACTGAGTACAATCCCTGAATTACCCATTAGTTGAAACCCTACACCGAATAATCATCATTTTCTTACAGATACGAGTATTCCACCTCACGAGAACTTCGATGCAAATTGTCGAGACGGAATCCCCTACCCTCCTCCGCCAATACCTTCATCGATGACAGTAACATCTCAACAACAATCCATCTTCTCTTTGACTTCTCACCCGCCACCTACAGCTCCACCACCGACCTCCATCCACACATCAATCGCCGGAGTACCCGCTTCCGTTCCATTGCTAACCGCAGTCCCTACGAGTGGCGCTTCTCTTCAGACAGTTTCACTAATCCAAGTCCCCGTCAGCTCATCAGTAATACTATCTTGTCCTCTAGAAACAACCCTAGTTACCAGCGAGCCCGTAGTACACCTACCAGTGGTACATTCTACGCTGCAGCCGAATTCGATAACGGTTCCTCTTCAAACGACCGTAATCCCTGCGCAGATTCAGATCACTTCTCAAGCAGCAATGCCTCAGTCGACCGTACAAACCGTGCAAATCAATCAATCGTCGACAAACGTAATCCTTTCGCAAACGCTACAACCGCAATCTATTCTAGTTCCTTCGGAATGCATCCAGTCGCAGCAGCCGTTACCGATGCACTCGCAATCTCAGCCACCGCCTTCGGTCTATAGCTACTCAGGCCAAGAATCCGGTATTCCTCCTGTGCATTTACCACCTCCCAATTACACGCCGGCTTTACCTCCTCCACCTCCTGCTAGTCGTCGTCAGGATACGGATTTTAGAGGCGTTCCATCGACAAATATTACATTTAAAAGTTCCCAGTTTAGTAACGAAAACGATGCTTACGTCGGTGAAACATCGTTAATTAGTAAGTCGTATTGTGTTTACTGATTTACGTTATAGTTTTTTTTTGTTTTGTTGCGGGGCTTTGTAACGTTACTAGAATCGATTCGAAAGAATTTTTTTTTTCAATTTTTGTCTTTTCGTTCGAAAAAATACTCTATTATTTGGGTCTGGGTTGATTTTTTTTCTTCGGACATTTGATCTAAATGGGAGTTCTCTAGCTTCCGAATCAGATGATCGTTACCAGAATATGAATTCGCCTCACGTTTACGAAAGAAAGCAACAAGCTAAAGAAATCCAAGAACTGGAGACCGTTGCTCAGGTGGTTGCCGACTGCGGCGATGATATGGAGAATATGTTGCTCAACAAGTATCCGGATGATGAGAAATTATGGTTTGTATTTCCACCCCCCCCCCCCAAATCATCGCCGAAAAATAAAAACTACCACGTTGAAAACTTACGCATTTTTTTTTTCAAAAAATAGGTTTTTGAAAGATAAATCCAGTCCTCCGTACATCGTGTTTCGTAATATGGTGGAAAAATTCAGACGAGAACGTTCATCCAATGGTAACACGAGGAATTCGACGAATGATAACGTACCATGTGATCGGTCATACTCGAGAATCCCGGCAGATGATGGTGAATATCTCGCTTACCTAAATAAATTATCTATTTATCCGGTATCCGATAGATTGTCGACTAATATGATGTATTTTTTTGAAAAAGATTCTGATACTGGCGAAGATACAGAAGAAAGACGCCGAAGAAAACGTAAAAGGAGGAGTAGATGGGCTCCGGAGAACGATAAAATCGATATTCCTCCAGTACCTGTGCCTTCAAACCCACCTCCTAATATTGGTCCTCCTCCTGGGCTCAATGTTCTTGGCGCTATACCGGTTGCTCCTCCGATTCAAGATCGTAAATTGCCAGGTATTCGACGTCGATGATTAGAATTTCATCTGTTGAAACGATTTGTGTTTGTTGAATATCCTCAATGGTCGTTCCCACCGTTAAAACTATGGGTTTTTGTTTCCAACAGGTATGTCTGGTCCTATTATTAGTCAAGTCACTAGAACTGATCCTGCTTTACTGCAATACGCGATGAAGGCATTCGGCACCATTAATCTATCGGAAGAAGATTGGAAAAAAGCCGAAGATCACTATAAAGTGAGCACACGAGTACTTCTACCTAGTCCAGGTTGTCCATCCTTTGGGAAACCTGTAAAAAGGGAAATGTCAGGGCATTGAGGCCTTCTGGAAGTGCCTGGGACGTATTAAAGATTTTCAATCCATAATCAGGGAATTTTGTGAAATCGACTGTATAATTGGCGCCAAAAAAGCGCAATGTTGTTCCAAAAGTGTCGAAAAGATCAGTTTTTTCCAAAGTCAAACAAATTTGTCAAAAAGTCATGCTTTTTGTCCGAACTGCCAAAAGTATGATTTTCGCCAAAATTATCGAAAAATTCCAATTTTTTTGGTCAAAATTGTCAAAAAATTCATTTTTTTCTAAAAAATTGTCAGAAAAACTCTTTTTTAAAAATTTGACTAAAATGTTTTGATTTCTATTAAAATGGTCAAACCTTTTTCTTACCCAAGTTTCTAAAAAAATCGTATTTTTTTGTCAAAATCCTCGAAAAATTCGTGTTTTGTGTTAAAATTGTTCTGTCACATTTTTTTGCTAAAATTGCCAAGAAAATCTTTTTTTTTTTGTCAAAATTGTCAAAAAATTTCATTTTCCCCAAAAATTGTCAGAAAAACTCTTTTTTGAAAAATTGGCTAAAATGTCCTAATTTCTGCCAAACTGGTCAAAAAGTCCTGTTTTTACCAAAGTTTCCAATAAAATCGTATTTTTTGTCAACATCCTCAAAAAATTTGTGTTTTGGTTCTGTCACATTTTTTTGCTAAAATTGCCAAGAAAATCTTTTTTTTTTTTGGTCAAAATTGTCAAAAAAATTCATTTTTTCCAAAAATTGGCTGAAAATCTTTTTTTTGAAAAATTGACTGAAATGTCCTAATTTCTGCCAAAATGGTCAAAAAGTCCTGTTTTTACCTATCCTCAAAAAATTCATGTTTTGTGTTGAAATTGTTTTCGTTACATTTTTTTGCTAAAATTGCTATTTTTTTTTGGTCAAAATTGTCAAAAAATTTATTTTTTTCAAAAAGTGTCAGAAAATCTATTTTTTTAAAAATTTGACTAAAATATCTCAATTTTTTCCAAACTGGTCAAAAAGTCCTGTTTTTACCTAAGGGCTAAGTTTCCAAAAAAATCGTATTTTTTGTCAAAATTCTCAAAAAATTTGCGTTTTGTGTTGAAATTGTTCTGTCACATTTTTTTTTGCCAAAATTGCTAAGAAAATCCTCTTTATTCTTTTGGTCAAAATTGTCAAAAATTCATTTTTTCCAAAAAGTGTCAGAAAATCTGTTTTTTTTTTAAATTTGACTAAAATACCCTAATTTTTACCGAAACGGTCTAAAAGTCCTGTTTTTACCTAAGTTTCCAAAGAAATCGTATTTTTGTCGAAATTCTCAAAAAAACAAAAAATTTGTGTTTTGTGTTGAAATTGTTGTCACATTTTTTTTGCCAAAGTTGCTAAGAAAATCCTCTTTTTTTTTGGTCAAACTTGTCAAAAATTCATTTTTTCCAAAAAGTGTCAGAAAATCTATTTTTTTTAAATTTGACTAAAATATCCAAATTTTCACCGAAATGGTCAAAAAGTCCTGTTTTTACCGAAGTTTCCAATAAAAATGTTACGTTTGTCTTTTTTTTTTTGGTCTAAATTGTCATAAAATTCATTTTTTCCAAAAATTGTCAGAAAAACTCTTTTGAAAAATTGACTAAAATGTCCTAATTTTTGCCAAAATGGTCAGAAAGTCCTATTTTTACCCAAGTTTCCAATAAAATCTTATTTTTTGTCAAAATCCTCAAAAAATTTGTGTTTTGTGGTAAATTTGTTCTGTCACATTTTTTTGCTAAAATTGCTAAGAAAATCTTTTTTTTGGTCAAAATTTGGTCAAAAAGTCCAGTTTTTACCAAAGTTTCCAATAAAATCTTATTTTTTGTCAAAATCCTCAAAAAATTTGTGTTTTGTTTTGAATTTGTTCTATCTCATTTTTGTTTGCAAAAGTTGCTAAAAAAATCCTTTTTTTGGTCAAAACTGACAAAAATTCTTTTTTTTTCAAAAAGTGTCAGAAGATTTATTTTTTTAAAAAATTGACCAAAATTGTCCCAATTTTTTCCAATCTGGTCAAAAAGTCCTGTTTTTATCTAAGTTTCCAATAAAATTGTATTTTTTGTTGTCAAAATCCTCAAAAAATTTGTGTTTTGTGTTAAATTTGTTCTGTCACATTTTTTTGCAAAAGTTGCTAAAAAAATCTTTTTTTTTTGGTCAAAATTGTCAAAAAATTCATTTTATCCAAAAAGTGTCAGAAAATCTATTTTTTTAAATTTGACTATAATGTCTCAATTTTTTCCAAACTGGTCAAAAAGTCCTGTTATTACCTAAGTTTCCAATAAAATTGTATTTTTTGTTGTCAAAATCCTCAAAAAATTCGTGTTTTGTGTTAGAATTGTTCTGTCACATTTTTTTGCTAAAATTGCTAAAAAAAATCTTTTTCTTTGGTCAAAATTGTCAAAAAATTCATTTTTTTCCAAAAATTGACAAAAAATCTCCTTTTTGAAAAATTGACCAAAATGGTCAAAAAATTCTGTTTTTACCTAAGTTTACAATAAAAACGCAACTTTTGTCAAAATCTTCAAAAAATTCGTGTTTTCTGTCAAAATGGTTCTGTCACATTTTTTTGCTAAAATAGCCAAGAAAATCTTTTTCTTTTTTTTTTGATCAAAATTGTCAAAAAGTTCGTTTTTTCCAAAAATTGTCAGAAAAACTCTTTTGAAAAATTGACTAAAATGTCCTAATGTTTGCCAAGATGGTCATAAAGTCCTGTTTTTCCTGAAGTTTCTAATAAAATCGTAACTTTTGTCAAAATCCTCAAAAAATTCGTGTTCTGTGTTAAAATTGCCAAGAAAATTTTTTTTCTTTGATCAAAATTGTCAAAAAATGATTTTTAGATAAAATTGCCAAATAATAGTTAATCTTTTTCAAAATTGCGAGAAAATTCCTGATTTTTTTCGTTGAAACATCGAAAATGTGTTGTACTTTTGTATTTTACCTTATCTGTTTAAAGTCCTCTTTTTATTCCAAAATTGCAAAAAAAATCTTCATTTTACTAGAATTTTTTTTCGCCAAAATTGTCAATTGTTGGAAAGTGTATGTTTTGAATTTTGATGAATTTGTCAAAAAGCCTTAATTTTAGCCAAAATAGTCAAACAGCCCTTTTTTCTTCCTAGACTGTCATAAAAAGTCCTGTTTTTGTCAAAATTACCAGTTTTTCTTTTCTAATTTCATTCAATCAAATTTCGTAATTTTTCCTTTTCTCTTTTAATATTTAATTTTGGACTTCTTTTCGATTTTGAAAATGAAAAAAAAAATTGAAACTTGAAAAAAATGATACTCACCTCACCCCTCTTCCCTCTCTCAATTGAAACAGTGGATTACTTGTATTTTATACTTATTTTAGTAGATCACGTTTCAATAAAGGTCCAAAAATCTCACGAGATCGATTTTTTTTCAGATCAATTTACTGTATCAAGATATGCTTAAAAAAAGACAAGAATTAGAACGCTTGCAAGCTGCCGGTAAACATAAATATGCTTACGATAGTGACGAAGATACCGAAGGAGGTACTTGGGAACATAAATTAAGAACGCAAGAAATGGTCGCTACTCAATTATGGGCTGACGAATTAACAGAACGGTCTAAAGGGAAACATCATATCGGTGACTTTTTACCACCCGATGAACTGGAAAGATTTATGGAAAAAGTAAATAATTTGTGATTGGAAATACAATTCGTATATTATTATTTTATGAAAAAACATTTAATTAATACATGACTTGTGTTGTGTTGCAGTATAATGCTCTAAAACAAGGAAGAGAACCTGACTTATCGGATTATAAAGAGTTCAAATTGAGAGAGGATAACATCGGGTTTCAAATGTTACAAAAATTGGGCTGGTCTGAAGGTCAAGGATTAGGTTCCGAAGGCTCCGGAATCGTAAATCCAGTCAACAAGTGAGTGGAAAATTTGCACAACTGGAAACAAGTGCTTCAGAAATCGAATTGTCTGGAATTTTTAAGGACCAAAACATTTGTGTCAAAATGGGTTAAATTTACGCAAAAATTCAAATATTCGAACAAAAATATTCTTCAAGTATTTTTGAATAATTTTGAGCCCAATAATTGGGATACGATTTTTGAGATTTTTGAAAGTGGCATGTGACCTATCAAAATAGGGTAAAATTTCTCCAGAAATTCGAATGTTTTAACTAAAATGTATTTTGAGCATTTTTGAAGAATTTTAACCCCAAGATTTGATCACGATGTTCGAGATTTTTGAAAAAAATTGGTACACAATCCTCAAAATGGTCTAAAATTTCGGCTGAAAATCAAAACATTCCCATCAAAACTTTTCTTGAGCCAACTAAACACTTAGACAGTAGTTTGAAGTCGAGATGTTAGAAAGTTTCCAATGTAATTTCACCTTGTCTGTTGCAGAGCTCCTTCGTACGCCCTCAGTCACGGATTAGGATTAGAGAAACCGGACGATGTTTCTCGAAATGACGACGAATACGATGCTTATCGTAAACGCATGATGTTGGCTTATCGATTTCGTCCCAATCCTTTAGTATGTTCTTGGCCAACTTGTACAATATTTTCAATTTTTGTCACGAATTTAATCATTTTGATTCATTTTACAGAACAATCCAAGAAGACCTTATTATTGAAATATCGATAAAATTTACGCAGCTTTTCAAACGTAGACCGTTTATTCTCCTTTACACGTTGACTGCAAAGGTTGTTCTTTCAAACTTTCATAGCATATAGTATTAACGATATTGTTTATATATATTTTTTTCCTTTACGTACACGTACCTTATGGTGTTGGGTACCCAGTTCATCATCGGTGTCGATCATTTTCGCTCTGTAGAGGTCCAATATGTACTACAGAAGCTCCAACCGTGATAGGTTTCTATATTTTAATGTTTCTCCTGGAGAGCTGAGCTCGTAATTAATTTTGGTATTGTGTATATGTACGTGGGTCTGGGTACTTGGAAGCCTGTACACATACTTTTTTCCCCCTTTTTTTTTCTTTGTAAATACGTTTAGATTAATTTATCCATTGTAAATTGAAAATATACTCAGTCATAAGGGTACTCATAGTTATTTTGCTTGTTGAATTGTATCTCAAAATTATTATATTTTAATAAATTATTTGTTATTTGGAAGATTTCTGTGTTTGTAAAATTTGAGCACTGCAGGTCTCTGAAGCCTTGAATAGAATCTTCAGTTCATACTTACAAGGGAACCTCTTGAGGTGTCCGCCTCCGATTTAAACGGAACCGCGATTTTTGGAAAGAGCATGTTCTAAAACCCCCAAATCCGAATTTTCAGCTGCCCAAGTTCATTTTTCGATTTTTTGCGAATTTTTGAAAATCCAAAATTGACTATTTTGGTGATTTATGCTTTTTTTTAAAAAGTACGTACTTGATCAGTAAAAATGTTCAAAATAAGTCCTAAAACTGATATTAACCCCCCCAAATCCAAATTTCGCCATTTCCAGCCATTCTGGAGGCTCCAGTGCGATTTTTTAATTTCTCCAGAATTTTGAATTTGCTCCAGAAGGCGTGAATATGAAGTTGGGCAGCTAAAAATCGAGTTGTGTGTTATACTTGATCTGTTTAACGAGTTTATCCACATTTGAGTCGATTTTGGGAGGGACACCTCAAGAGTGGTTTTTTGACCAGCTTTTTTCATAATAAGAAATCCAAAAAATCAAAATTTTACCGTTTGCGAGAAAATTTTTGAAATTTGCGCGAATCGCTGTATTTCGAACACAACAAACCCCCTGAGGCCGAGTTCCTCCATTTCCAGTCATTCTGGAGCCTCCAGTGCGATTTTTCAATTTTTCCAGAATTTTGAATTTGCTCCAGAAGGCGTGAATATGAAGTTGGGCAGCTAAAAATCGAGTTGTGTTTTATACTCGACCTGCTTAACAAGTTTATCCTCATTTGAGCCGATTCTGGAGCGGACACCTCAAGAGTGGTTTTTTGACCAGCTTTTTTTCAAAATAAAAATATCTAAAAACCAAAAATTCCTCGTTTGTGAGAAATTTTTTGAAATTTGCGCGAATCGCTGTGTTTTGTCTTTAATTAACCACACGAGAGCGAATTTCGCCATTTCCAGCCTTTCTTGGGACTCCCTTTAATTTTTGAATATTTTTATTATGAAAAAAGCTGGTCAAAAACCCACTCTTGAGGTGTCCGCTCCAGAATCGGCTCAAATGAGGATAAACTTGTTAAGCAGGTCGAGTATAAAACACAACTCGATTTTTAGCTGCCCAACTTCATATTCACGCCTTCTGGAGCAAATTGAAAATCCTGGAGAAATTGAAAAATCGCACTGGAGGCTCCAGAATGGCTGGAAATGGCGAAATTCGCCCTCGTAGGCTTAATTCATGACAAAATACTGCGATTCGCGCAAATTTCTAAAATTTTCTCGCAGATGAAAAATTTCTGATTTTTGAATATTTTTATTTTGAAAAAAAGCTGATCAAAAAACCACTCTCGAGGTGTCCGCTCCAGAATCGGCTCAAATGTGGATAAATTCGTTAAACGGGTCGAGTATAACATACAACTGGATTTTTAGCTGCCCAACTTCATATTCACGCCTTCTGGAGCAAATTCGAAATTCTGGAGAAATTGAAAAATCGCGCTGGAGCCTCCAGAATGGCTGGAAATGGCGAAATTTGGATTTGGGGGGTTAATATCAGTTTTAGGACTTATTTTGAACATTTCTACTGATCAAGTACGTACTTTTTAAAAAAATGAATAAATCACCAAAATAGTCAATTTTGGATTTTCAAAAATTCGCCAAAAATCGAAAAATGAACTTGGGCAGCTGAAAATTTGGATTTGGAGGGTTTAGAACATGCTCTTTCCAAAAATCGCGGTTCCGTTCAAATCGGAGGCGAACACCTCAAGTGGTTCCCTTGTTAGGTGTATGACAACACGTGAGACCAACCTTCATTAATTGAGAACATGGTTAAACATTCAGTCTTTTAATGGGAATCAGGAATACTCAATCACAGGTAAATATTCGCTAAAAAAAAGTTACAGTAAAATTCACAAACATTAGTAGGAAGTTTCTCAGTCTTTTGATACACGTTAGTTCTGTGATAATGAATCATGATTAGAACCTAAATGCCATCGTAATCACTCATCAGTCCAAATAGTGGCACGTTGGCTTTGAAAACGTTCAAGTGTCCGCCTGATGTTTCTCAGACAAGGATTTCTCTTTGGCCTTCGACTCTGCCATTAAATCTTTCAATCTCTAAGGAAAAATAAAACACATCTTAATTTAGTATTTCAAATGTTTTGTAACCTGTACATATAAATAGCCTGGTATTGAAATTACCGTCTCTATAACCGAAGTGTATGCCTCCAACGATTCAAGGCAACAGTTGAATGTAAATTTTAAAAGTCCAGTATATCGAGATTCGTCAGCTTCATTTAAAGCATTTGCAAATCTGCAAGAAAAAAAATCATTAGGTACTATAATACTATGAAGGAAAAAAATAAGTTCTCAAAATGCAAATATTTATCCTACATTTTATCTCGATTACTCGGGAAGGTGACATAGGGAAATCCTTTTTTTCTTAGAATTAAATTGAATAATATTCTGCTAAGAGATGAATTTGTCATCTCATCGAACAGGTGCAAATTACGAAAATTCATCAGAACAGATGATGCTCCTTGAATCACGTTTTCATCTTCTAGGTTTAAATTCTCATTAAAGAACGTTACAAATTTGTCTAACTCTTTGGAGTTTACATTAGTGAACTCTTTCGGCGAAAAGTTATGATTTAGAATTGTATTCAAGTCGTAGATTGTTTGCAACTGGATACTGCCAGACCTGTAGGGGGAATAAAGACATGAGAGGTGTTTTTCAAAACCTATTTTATTTGTATTACAATAATAGAACACTTACTCGAGATACTTCTCAGCATAAGAACATGCCATGAGCATATTCAGAACGAGTTGGTATTGTACATCAACACCCGCCAAACCAAAAGTGTGGAGAGCGAACTAAAGTAATGAAAATTGAAATAAATTTGTAGTTAACACGACTATATTAAAATTTGAAACACATTCAAGTTAATGAAATTGTAACTTACACTGTATAAATGTAACATATCCGCATCTTCAATGCATTCTGCTTGCTCTATGGAAATTAGGCAGCGTTGACAGATTTGGATTTTCGAGCGAAAGTATTTAATCTTTTTAATATCATTTCGAATAGAGAAGTATCGTTCTTCATCCTGATGATTTGTACTTCGATCAGGAAATTTAATGATACCTAAAAAAAAAAAAAAAATACAAGTTTGAAAAAATTCATAAGTGTACATACTACATAGGTACTTATTTCAACTCACCCATTGCGAACAGCTGTTCAAATTTTTCCTGTACTGCAGAGTGAAGATGCCACTCCTGCAAAAATTCTTCAAGATTTGGAACTTTTATGGACTGGTCAACAATTTCACCCTAAAAGATAATAAAATGTTGAATGAAAGTTGAGAATTTATAAAGTCATGGAAGATGATAATTTTTCAATTTCAATTTAGGTACTTGGTAAGTTCCACGTCGGTGACTTGTGACTTTTACTGACAATGTTTCGCCAGTATGGATTCGTCTTTCTGGTTCTATATTTTTGACTGCGATCCTGAACGCCTGCAAGAGGGGAAAATCAATGTAGAAAATTTTTCTTCGATATTTTAAACATTACGTTACCTACTTACAAGAGGAGGAATTGAATGCAAGTACTCAGGCAAAACGCATAAACTGTTTCTATCGATAATGTAAATGTCGCCATGGTCAATAAACAATACATTAATCTCGTTGCCATCAACATTCAAAATTTTAACACGATATCTGTAAAATGAACCCATATTAAACGCATCAATAATATAAAATTTGTGTTTATTTGCAAGTTCAGTGCATGATACCAATTTACCTGTGATCCTTTTGAGGAAAAAATGCCAATTCATGGCGTTTCAATAAATTCTCAGGAAGTAAAACTAGATCAGTAATTTCCATCATTCGAGAAAAAACATCGGCAGCTTGTTTATCTATGCAAGCATAGAACTCAGTTTTAGGTTCCAAATCCGCTTTTGTGATTATAACCTGCGAAAGTTTTTCAAATTAATCGACTATAAAAAAGTAACGCTGAGTTAAAATCTACAAGCAGTTCTACTAACATCATATATTTCGTTTGGTTGGATTTCGAATTTTATTCTGGTCTCGGGAGTGAATTTGCTGAAACAAATAAATAGGCAATTTTTTAAATATTCTACTATGACGATAGCTACTTCATGTTATGGAAAGGTGACTGTTTTTACCTATTTTGAAATTTACTCAGATGGAAAATTTCACTCTCGTGACACAACAACAAATGTTCAGTAAACTCAGTGGATTGGAAATCTTCAAAACTTCTTCGATCTGCTTCGCTAATATTACAAACATTCCATAAATTTGTTATTTCTTTGCGACAGAGTGTAACTTTCTGTTCAATTTTTCTAGTATGAAGTTCTTTACATTGGTCTAATTCTTCTTGATACTAAAAATAAAAATGAAAATTGAAAATAACAAATGACAATAAATGCTATTACATAACATCAATATTATACTCAAAAAGAAATTTCGCTACTTACTTCTCCCAAAACAATTTCATCGATATTTTTTTCCAAATTTGCGACGAATTTTTTGCACTCTAGCGAAACAATTTCGTCTTTCAAACGCACGATTTCTTCATTTTTTTTCGCACGTTCCGACAATTTTTTTCTGCAATTCTATACAGAGGTACACACTTGTAAGTTGTAAGAATGACATGCAATGAAAAAAATTGATATAAAACTATCTGGAACTCACTTTCAGCTTTTTAATATTCTTTTCCGATAAATCTAATCCATCTTCCTTATTTGACGAAACTTTCTCGATACAAGCCGGTGGCGATATCTTCAACTCATTGACGAGGTTTTCTATTTTTTGTAAGGTGTTTACGTAAGTAACATTACGTCGTTCCTGTAACCAGAAAATTACAATCATCTAAGTATTTCCGCTTATAAAAAAAAAATTAACGAGTAAAAATTCAAAATTACTCTTTCTTGTGTCAAATCATTCAGATATTGTTTGATTTCTTTGAGCTTTGTTAACGATGGAATATCATTGAAGGACTGATGAACCGGTTTCAATCCCAATTCCGCACATAAATTCGTCTCCTAATTGAATAGAAGGTCCATGATTGCAGTAAAATATAAGAGCTATCTCGATAACGAAAATATAGCTAAACGAAGTGACCAAAAAAATGCATACTTGTTTCTTGTAAAAATCTAGAACTTTGATTCTCTCTTCAGCGAGTATTTCTTCATATGAATTCTGTGTAAGAGGAAGCAAACGATTAATTTTATGTTCTAGAACTAGCAAAGAATCAACGTAAGTGAATAAATGAGTACGGATACTCACAGAAAGACGTTCGTACACAGTTTCATATCCATCAGTCACAGTTTCTATATTACTATCTGTCATGGACCATATTATTTCTATTGCAGAACAGAAGTCTTGTTCTTTTAGGAGTGACTTCTTTCGGAACTGATTCCTGCACAGATTTAGGTTTGAATTGAATACGAGAGAACCAAATATTAATTAAACTCGACTATATCTTTAATCTATACCTTATTTCTTCTACTTTCTCGTTGTAAGAGTTAATTTCTTCTTTCGCTGACATGATTGATCCAAGGAACACAATTCATTCGTTCGTATAAATAATGGAGTCCTGTTCCTGAATAAGTACTTAAATTATGAAGAAATGTAAAATTTCACATTAAATTAGACCCATCTAGCATTCATTTTCATATCAATTTTTATTCTAGTTGATTGTGAAAACGAAATAATTATTACTCATTTTAAAAAAAAAATAAAAACAAACGCACGTGATTTTCTACATGGATATATGAATATTTAAACTGGATCGTTCGAAAAATTCAACCAATCAGAAGGTTCGGGGTCAAGGTCAGGGTTGGTTGCACAATGCACATTGTTGCTTTGGTTTCATCCAGTTTTTGCTGCATCTCCCTTCCTTCCGTATCTTTTCTGTTGAAAAGCCATAAGCACGTGTTTGATCGACAGTCTCACTCTCAGCTTCGTGTTTGAAATTTTTAATTTATTGAATTGTATTCTAATTAATTTTACGATAAATTATTTTAATTGTGTTCTGTATTATAATACGCGTTCGAAGTATCTCACTTTACCACCATCACAATGTTTTGGAGTAAGTACTCTCAAAGTATTTTTCTTGTCAACCGGCGAGTCTGATCTTTACGATGAACTCGTGTCAAGACACCTGTAAATTTTAATCTCACACGTTATATAATTTCAGGTCTAGTTATAGAACCGGGGAAGCGGTATTCTTCCACTGTAAAAGAATCATTTCATTTATCTATGGCCACATTGGATGTTAAAACTTGCAAAAATGGTAAGTGAACGTTTGCGAGTGTTTATTTGATTCTTTTCTATGTCTAACATCACGTATGTTTCGTACAGATCACGATGTACATCCTGTTTTGATCGAAGTCGATGGCCAGGAGTTATTACTGTGTAATTTATCGAAATCTGTTAATCCTCACGCTGGTCTGGATTTGATATTTGAAAAAGACACCGAGATCACTTTTTCCACCAGTGGCAAAGCCACTATTCATTTGACCGGTTCGTATAATGTGCTCGAAATGATGTATTCTTACGGTTGATTTACGAAATCGATGTTAACGAGTGATCGTTATTACAGGCTATTGTATTCAGGAAGATGGCGATAGTGACGATTACGATAATTACAGCAGCCTGGAAGAAGAAGAAGATGAATCTTTTAGTGAATTAGTCAATGCCAATAGTGAGTAAACTAGCTAATTAAATGTGTTTCAACTCGTATTTATTCGGTATTACTTAACATGACGATCTTGAATTCGTAGGAAAATCGAAAAATACCGATAAACAAAATGCCAATAAACGGAAACTCGAATCTGTCGATGCTATATCGAAGAAGAAGCCGAAGGGTGCTCAATCTGATTCAGGTACGTACAGCGTAATTACTAAATTACATGTACTCTGGTTACGAAATGGTAATATTTTTCTTCGTATATAGACGACGATGAAGACGACGACGATAGCGATACCGATCTAGATGACAGCCACTTAGATCAGTTAGTGAGTTCTGTAAATACCGAAGGAGATTCGAGTGACGGAACCGACGATGATTCGGATGTCGACGATGAACAAGGTGACGAGGAAGAAACCGAAGATGATGAAGCTGACGATGATAGTGAAGTGGACGACGAAGAAGACGACGACGACGATAATTCGGATGCCAGTAGCGAAGACGAAAAACCTAAACCTAAACAATCGATAAAGCCGGGAGGCATAACGCCTGTTTCGAATAAACAGAAAACTCCGCTAAGTAATAAAAAACAAGACAAACAGCAGAATAAAAGCCAGTTAACGAACGTAAGTCGTAATATGGCGTGTTTTTTCCACTTGTTTAGAAAGGAATATGGAATCATTGTGTTTGTTTTTGTCAACAGGGTACTCCTCAATCCAATAAGAAGGATAAAAATAAGAACCAAGCTAATCAGCAGACTCCGAAACAGGGTAACCAAAAAACACCGAATAAGGATGCTCAGAAAGACAAGACACCCAAGAAAGGAGACTCGACCCCGCAACCTCAAAGGAAACTAACACTCAGTGGCGGTGTTGTAGTCGAAGATCTTAAACCAGGCAACGGTCAGCCGGCAAAACAAGGAAAAATGGTACCCTTTGCTGATTTTCTCAACCGATTGTTGCGTTACGGTTTGGCTTATTCAACGTGTATTTCAGGTTCAAGTTTATTACACCGGTCGATTGAAGAATAATAATCGTGTGTTCGATAAATCAACCGATGGACCAGGATTCAAGTTCAGATTAGGTAAAGGTGAAGTAATCAGAGGCTGGGATGTTGCCTTAGACGGTATGAAAGTCGGCGGTAAACGAAGAATCACCATTCCTCCTGGTATGGGGTAAGTACACACCTTCTTTGGTATATGTACATAAACAAACGAGTTGTATCGACTGAAATGCTTACGATTTGAAATTATTTCAGATACGGTACTAAAGGATCTCCGCCCACAATTCCACCCAACAGCTGGTTAGTTTTTGATGTCGAAATGAAATCCGTTAATTGATAACCTAGCGACGTTCTCGTCGTCGATTTTTTTGTACAGTATTTTATACCTAAATACTATTTCTTATCAAGTATGAAAATGAATGGCTGAGATAGTACCTTGATGTATCGTGTCAGCCCCCAAGTCGTGTTTTGATAATTGTGATGTATTTTTATTTACTGAAATGAAATCAGTACTTCGTACAACTGTTTTTAACTATGAAGTTTTACCCATTTTTTTTTTTTCAATAAACAGATCGTTTATGCGGCGAAGAAAATGAAAACTTTGTTCTTATTTTGTACGAAATCGATCGTTCTGCAATGTGTTCGTGATATGATAACGAATCGAAAGTTCATCACGAGGTAGAGAAACTGTGAACTCGAGGGGCTAGAATTCTAAACCTGCGTCGATCATGTTATGATGAAACTTGTAAGCTCGAGTGTCCGGTTTAAAATGAGTCGTTTTTCGTTCGAACTTCCTCATTTCATTACAGATGCTCGGCTTATCTTCCGGATAGGAATTTAATTAGATCTGCTCTGAAAAGAGAAAAATGAAAATGAAGAATTGATATTGATTTTTTGAAGATTCGTTTTTCAATCATGTAGAAATTATCACAAATTGTCAAGGTTTTCACTTCTGAAAAATGCTTCATTTTATCACAAAATTGCTGGAGATTGCCGAATTTTTCACCTAAAAAGTTTCGAAAAATCTCGCTCAATTTTACCAAAATTGACAAAAATTCATGGTTTTTTCTTGCCAAAACTTTCAAAATGGTTTTACTTTTTTTTAAATAAAATTATCCTAAAATGCTGGCTTTATAGCAATTCTTTACCAGAAACTTTCAAAAATTACAAAGAAAATGCCATTCTTCTTACCTAGAAAATGCAAAAAAAAGTCTCACCTTTCAAAAAAAAAAAAATAATTCCCCAAAAGTCCTGCATTTTTGCAAAATTTGTCAGTTTCGTTTTTTGCCAAAAATTGTTAAAAATTTTCGCTTTAAATAACTAAAAATGTCGTTTTTTGAAAAAATAATTCCAACATTCTCGACTTTAAAAAAAAAAAAATTGCACAGTAGTCCTGCTTTTTGCCAAAATTCCCAAAATTGCTAGTTTGTGAGCAATAATCTGAAAATTGGTCTCCTGTTTTTGGTTGAAGGGGGGGGGGGGGTGATAAAACGTGATTTCTTTACAGCAATTCCCTAACATTGCTGAGTTATCCAAAAGTTACCAAATTTCAAATTGTTTTTAGAAAAAATTCTCGTTATTTTTGAAGATTTTTACTTTTTTTCAAAAGTTATTCAAAAGAGCCATATTTTGTCATAAATGAGAAGTTCTTTTTCTAAAATTTCCCAAGTCTTGCCTTTTGCCACAAATTGCAAAAAATTTTCGTTTCATTCTTGTTTTTTTGCCATTGATTTTTGAGTTGTTTGCTAAAAAGTGGTCGCTTTTCAATTTTAAAAAAATCCAAAAAGTTTTACTTTTGTTTTTTTTTAAAAAAATTGTTCAACTAAAAATCTAGATTTTTTGTAAAAAATTTTCTGAAAAGGCTGATGGTCTCCCTTTTAGTCAAAGTCTCGCTTTTATTTAGCCAAAAACCAACTTCTTGGCAGAAATTGTCAAGTGAAAAAGGTCTAGCTTTTTTTTCAAAAAAGTTTCAATAATTCAAATTTTAAAATAGGTAGTTCAGTTCAACTTTTTAAAAATTTAAATCAAAATCAGTTTTTTCTTCATTCAAAATGGTTTGGTCGCGTTCAAGTGAATTAAAAAAAAAGACCCTTCGAATTTCCTCATTTCATTAATCATTACAGATGCTCGGGTTATCGTCAGGATTGGAATTTAATTAAAATTCTGCTTTTGAAAAAAAAAAAAAAAAAAATGAAAGTGAAGTATTGATAACTTATTGATTTTTTAAAAATTCGTTTTTCAATCACGTAAAAATTTCACTTCAAAAATTATCCAAATCCAAAAGAAATTGTGACTGTTCAGGAAAAAAGGGACCTTAGCATCACTTTTTCAAAACATCTTTTTTTTTGGATTCGGGACCTGAAAACACTTAAAAATTGATTGAAACCATTTTTGAAGTTCCTCGATTGCTAAATCATACCTCAAATGAACATTTTGTACAAGCACATTCACAAAATTTTGATGCAAAAAACTCAAAAACAAAAATTTTTTCAACTTAATCTCAATTTTTCTTCTTCATGACACGTTTTTTTTACTTTGATGATTTTTTTTTGATTTCTTCATCTAAAAACATCAGAAATTTTTGATAATTTTGAGATTGGCAGATCTTCAAGCTCATTTTTGAATTTGAAAAAATTTTTAAAAATCAGTCATTTTTAATAATTTAATTTTTGCACAAAAATTCATTATTCATTTTCAAAAGCAAAAAAAAACATTCAAATTACATTTTTTGCCCAAAATCAACTTGTAAAAATTAAAATTGAAAAAAAAAATTGGAAAAATGAACCACGTACCTCCGGCGTGGTAATGAAGTTACTTTGCCACAGAGCTATCGCGTCACCTAAACAAGGTGTGTTTTTCAACTGTATACAAGTTGCCAAACAACAACAAAAAACGATCCACCCATGCCCACACACCAAATTGTGTTGAAATGCCATAGTCGCCGCTGATAACTTTGAATGCGTTTTTCTCGGAATTTTGTTTTTCGTGACTAGGTCCCTTTTTTCCTGGATGGTCACAGATTCGTTTATTCGATTGAAATTTCCAAAGAAGTAACACTTTTTTCCAAATCCCATAATCCTCAGAAAGGTCTGCCTTTTTCCAGACCAAAAATTCTCAGTCTTGTTTTTCGCTTAGAATTGTGAAAAATGCTCATTTTATCACAAAATTGCTGGAAATTGCCGATTTTTTTACCTAAGAAGTTTCAAAAAAATCTCGGTCAATTTTACCAAAAATTCAAGTTTTTTTCTTGCCAAAAATTTCAAAATGGTTTTACTTTTTTCATAAAGTATCCAAAAATGCTGGCTTTATAGCAATTTTTAACCACTTACCAGAAATTTTCAAAAATTACATAGAAAAGGTCATTCTTTTAACTAGAAAATCCAAAAAAAAAGGTATTACCTTTCAAAAAAAATAATAATTTCCCAAAACTCAAAAGTCCTGCATTTTTGCAAAATTTGTCAGTTTCGTCTTTTGCCAAAAATTGTAAAAAATTCTCGCTTCAGGTAAATAACAAAAAATGTAGTTTTTAAAAAAAAAATTCCAACATTCTCACTTTTTTTCAAAAATTGCACAGAAGTTCTCTTTTTTGCCAAAATTTCCAAAATTGCTAGTTTGTGAGCAATAACCTGAAAATTGGTCTCGGTTTTTTTGGTTTGGAGGGGGAATGGGGGGGGGGGGGTAATAAAACGTGATTTCTTTCTTTGCAGAAATTCCCAAACATTGCTGAGTTATCCAAAAATTGCCAAATTTCAAATTGTTTTTAGAAAAAAATCCTCGTAATTTCTGATGATTTTCACTTTTTTTTTCAAAAGTTGTTCAAAACTCAAAAGAGCCATAGTTTTTGAAAAATGGGTATTGTAGTTCGTTTTCTAAAAATTTCCCAAGTCTTGCTTTTTGCCAAAAATTGCAAAAAAATTTCGGTTCATTTTATGTCTTGGATTTCTTATACTTACGTAAAAAATCAAAGTTGTTTGCTTAAAGTGGTCGCTTTTCAATTTTTATTTTTTAAAAAATCCAAAAAGTTTTGCTTTTTTCAACTAAAAATCTCTTTTTTTTGTAAAAAATTTGCTAAAAAAAAGGCTAAAGGTCTCCTTTTTAGTCAAAGTCTCGCTTTTATTTAGCCAAAAAGAAAACTAAACTTCTTGCCAGAAATTGTCAAGTGAAAAAGGTCTCGCTTATTTTTTTTCAAAAAAGTTTCAAATTTCAATTTCAAAATAGGCTGTTCAGTTCAACGTTATATTTAAATCAAAATCAGTTTTTTCTTCATTCAAATGGTTTGATCGCGTTCAAGTAAATTTTAAAAAAAGATCCGGCTTCAAAGTTCGAACTTCGTAAAAGAAATTTTAATTTAAAAAAAAATAAAAACTTGAATCAAACTTTGGTTTGTGCTTTAGAAATTTCAAAATTTCCAACCAATCAGAACGAAGAATAACAAAAAATCGAAAAAAAACACGCCAAGAAACGCGAAACTCGCAAGCCAACAAAAATCAATTTTTCCAAAAAATGAAATTATTTTCCTCAAATGTGTTTGAAGTTTGTAAAAACCTGAGAATTTAAGTTGAATTATCGCTCAAAAACCATCGCTACACTCGTAAAATTCTTTTAAAATTTACTTCACCATCGAAAGGATGTTCGTGACACTCATTTCGTCTTAATTATCGATACTTGTGTTCGCTTTGAATGCTGCAATGTCGTGGCTAAATTACCGTAACATCAAAGCTGCCCGGCTTTTGTACTTATCCTGCGGCAATAAATTCTATTCTACTGTATCTCGAAGCTCAATATTCTCACAACAGACCAGCTGCTACACTTGCCTGAAATTAGGATCCGTTACAGGTATGAAAACACTTCATTATAGTTTCTAAAATTCAGTTCAAGATTCTCATTGATCGAATCGTTACACTTTTTTTTTTATAGGATTACTTCAATTCCCTAAGTATAAATTTTATTCCACGGAGAAGCCGGATCAAAATCAAGCCAACAGTTCAACCGCTGAAGATCTCGAAGATCAGGAGAAAAGAGCTAAGGCATGGAGACGTATGAAGTTCAGTTTAATAGCTTTAGGTGCATTTGTCACCTTCATGGGTGGTTATTCCTTTTACGTCTTTGGTAAGGAATTCGTCTATACTTTTATGACTTTTATGAAATTATCTACATTATCGAGTCGTATTAACTGTATGGATTTTGTTTGGAAATTTAGGATCTCCTCATAGAGACGAGATTGGTAACATAGTTCCAGATCAGTTCAGTCATTTACCACCGGTTATGCAATGGTGGAGAAGGTTCAAGTTCAGTATACAATATTACAAAAAAGTAAGCCCTGATTTTAATGTAACGATTGTATAATCCATTTTCTTATTATTATATCGTAATTTTTCGTAGGTAATTCAAGAGCCATCTTTTTCAAAACTTCTTCCTGATCCAGTAAAATATCCTTATATTCAGCCACCATACACTTTAGTTTTAGAAATGACTGATTTATTGGTGCATCCGGATTGGACTGTGAGAATTGTTTCGTTTCAATCTAAGATTAAGTTACGTATTGATTTCAATCGTGTATGTGTTTTTATTTCTCGAATGTAGTACAAAACCGGATGGAGATTCAAGAAACGTCCCAACGTTGATAATTTCCTAGAACAAGTCGCTCCTCCATTATTCGAAGTAGTAATATTTACCGCAGAACAAGCCTTTGTAAGTTTCCACGTTCGAATACATACCGCTTGAATCAATTCGCTTCTAATCTATATAGGAATATTGTTCCAGACAATGAACCACATCGTACAACAGTTGAACAAGAATGGATCAATCGTATACATGTTGTTCAGAGATTCGACCGATTTCATCGAAGGCCATCACGTAAAGAACTTAGATTGGTTGAATCGTGATTTAAGTAAAGTAATCGTAGTCGATTGGAATCCAGAATCGGTGAAATTGCAACCGAATAATGCTCTAGTTATTTCTCGATGGCACGGTAACGACGATGATCAAACGTTATCTGATTTAGCCTCGTTTTTAAAAGGTATCGTATTCGTATTTCGAGATAAACTTTCGCAACTCGTGTTTTTTTTTTTTTTTGAACTATTTCATTTGGAATATTTTTACAGCCATCGCTTATAGCAAAGTCGACGACGTGCGAGATGTTTTAGAATATTATAGACAATTCGATGATCCTTTAGCAGCATTTAGAGAAAATCAACGCAAATTACAAGTAAATTTTTATCCCAAGTTATTATACAGTATCAGCTGTTACTTAACGATGTACTAATTTGGTGATTTTGTCAATTTAGGAGCAAATGGAAGAGCAAGAACGAGCAGAACAAGCGAAAAAACAGCGTCCTCCGCTGACCCAAAAATTCGCCATGTCTCAATTCAAAAGATGAGAATTTTATATCGTGTTTTATTGTACTAGTCTGTGTTTCTTTTTTGTTTGTGGGAATTTAATAGCTGTCGTGTGTATATAATTGACGCTGATGTCCTTTGTCTCTTCTATCGTTTTTTTCATGATGTATTGATTTCGTATTCTGTAAGAATAAATGGTTGAACCAGTAGAAATGAGTCGAAAATATTTTAAGGATTTCTCGAATTAAAATTTTTTAAAATTAAAAGTGGAGATTCTCTTGAAAGTGTGGTTAAGATCTGAAAGAAAAAAAAATATTAAAAATGATTTAATTTATTTAGAAAAGAATTATTGGATAAATCTACTTGATGTACCTATGAATAAATAATTTTCAAAACCAAATTAAATCGAAGCCCAAATATTTTAATGGATTCAAATTTTAAAAATGTTTTCTTCTAAAACAACATATTTGAGTATTCAATTGCAATATTATTCAAATTTTCACACCCAAATGTACGTACCTACTCAAATACAAAATACGTATTTCAATTCATTCGAGTTTTCAAATATTCCCCTCCTCCCCCTCATTATAATTATTTTCAAAATATTTGAGTATTTACGTACTTGATTTTAAAAGTATTCCAATTTTCAGAACCACAATAATTATGTACTCGAATAGGTATTGAATGTTTTCAAAATAAATGTTCGATTATTCGATTGCTGACTGTAAATTAAATAATCTTGAAAATGTGACAGTCTTACGAAATTTTAGCAAATATTTACATTGTTTAATCTCCGAAATTTGTTATCTCAACACAGTACTTCGCAGGCTATCGAATTCCTGATATAGGAATCTTAAGTAGGTAATTACGCAAGACTATACTGTGACATTTTATTCAAAAGTTTCTGTCTGACAACGAATGCAAAATGCATACAGGAGATTGGAATCACGATCTAAAAAATGAATCAAATTAATAAAAATCATTGAAATGCACCTAAATAATCAGACATCTAGCTAAGTTTTCTTGCCATTTTGATTTTCAAAAATTTGTACTTGAAAAAGTAACTCGTAGGCAGTTGGAAATTTGATTTTTGTTTGAAATTCTTCGCTTATAATACTCGTAGTAAACAATTAAACACTACATGGTGTTCCGGAAATAATCTGATAAAAATCAGCTGTACAATGGGACGAAAGGAAAACGTTATCACGAATGAATGGTTGCCCATCTTGTAAATTAAAGGAGCCACGTGCTTCGCAAAACTCAAAATTTACCAATTTCGAAAAAAATCATCAAAAATAAAATAAAAAACTGTGTGTACCTATCATTCAAATTGATGATGTACATAACCCATAGTACTCGAGTGGACGAACAAAAACTGTTATTATGACAAAATTGCCTATCTTCAAAATTCAAGGGGCAAACACAATTTGAAAATTTCAAAAATTTTCAAAATCTGAGCCACGACAAAGACAACTTTTTTCTTAAAGGTGGAGTCCTAAGGAACATTTCTAGCCCACGTTCTTTAAAAAAAGTGGGCCTACTTACAAAATGGCGGCCATTTTGATTGACAGGTCAGCCGAAATCGCAGATTTTGAGTTCCAACTTAGAACACGCACGAAATTTTTTAAACCGTACAAAAGTAGATCAAAAGATCAGGCCAAAATTTATCACCTGTCAAAATTTCAAGTGCTAAAGTTTCTTTTTCGATTTTTTGTGAATTTTTGAAAAACAAATTCAGTCCAAAATTGAGGAAAAAAATCAAAATTTTACCAAATCGACCAAGAAAGCTGAAATTTGAGATATACCCTATTTTTGACGTGCAAAATCGATTGGAAACTGTTTCAAACCGTTTTCAGCAGTTCTGGAGCCTCCAGCAGATTTTTGAAACTCGAAATTCCCACAAAATTTCATCAAATGGAGTTGGAAAGCCGAAATTTATTCTGCAAACTAATTTCAATACGCCACGAAGTCAACTGCAGGTGGATTTTAAGTCGTTGTGGAGCATCCAGCAACTTTTTGAAAATCCCTGGAGTCTCCAGTAGATTTTTGAAACTTGAAATTTCCCCAAAATTTCATCAAACTGACAAGAGACCCTCTTGAGGTGTCCGCTTCCGATTTGAACGGGACCGCGATTTTTGGGAAAAGCATGTTCTAAAACCCCCAAATTTTCAGCTCCCCAAGTTCATTTTTCGATTTTTGGGGAATTTTTGAAAATCCAAAATTGACTATTTTGGTGATTTATGCAGCTTTTTTAAAAAAAAAGTACGTACTTGATCAGTAAAAATGTTCAAAATAAGTTCTAAAACTGATATTAACCCCCCCCCATCCTAATTTCGCCATTTCAAGTCATTCTGGAGTCTCCAGTGCGATTTTTCAATTTCTCCAGAATTTTGAATTTGCTCCAGAAGGCGTGAATATGAAGTTGGGCAGCTAAAAATCGAGTTGTGTGTTATACGCGACCTGTTTAACGAATTTATCAACATTTGAACCGATTCTGGAGCGGACACCTCAAGAGTGGTTTTTTGACCAGCTTTTTTCAATTTTCGAAATTTGCGCGAATCACTGTATTTTGAACACAACACACCCCCTGAGGCCGAGTTCCACCATTTCCAGCCATTCTGGAGTCTCCAGCGCGATTTTTCAATTTCTTCAGAATTTTGAATTTGCTCCAAAAGGCGTGAATATGAAGTTGGGCAGCTAAAAATCGAGTTGTGTGTTATACTCTGCTCGTTTAACGAATTTATTCACATTTGAGCCGATTCTGGAGCGGACACCTCGAGAGTGGGTTTTTTGACCAGCTTTTTTTCATAATAAAAATATCCAAAAATTTAAGGGAGGCCCAAGAAAGACTGGAAATGCCGAAATTCGCCCTCGTGGGGTTAGTTCATGACAAAATACTGCGATTCGCGCAAATTTCAAACATTTTCTCACAAACGAGAAATTTTTTATTTTTGAATATTTTTATATTGAAAAAAAGCTGGTCAAAAAAACACTCTTGAGGTGTCCGCTCCAGAATCGGCTCAAATATGGATAAATTCGTTAAACAGGTCGAGTATAACACACAATTCGATTTTTAGCTGCCCAACTTCATATTCACGCCTTCTGGAGCAAATTCAAAATTCTGGAGAAATTTAAAAATCGCACTGGAGGCTCCATGAATGGCTGGAAATGGCGAAATTTGGATTTGGGGAGTTAATATCAGTTTTAGGACTTATTTTGAACATTTTCACTGATCAAGTACGTACTTTTTAAAAAAAAGCATAAATCACCAAAATAGTCAATTTTGGATTTTCAAAAATTCGCCAAAAATCGAAAAATGAACTTGGGCAGCTGAAAATTTGGATTTGGGGTTTAGAACATGCTCTTTCCAAAAATCGCGGTCCCGTTCAAATCGGAGGCGGACACCTCAAGAGGTTCTCTTGTGAGATGGAAAGTCGAAATTTACTTTGCACTCCAATTTTAACACCCAGACAACCCTTCTGAAACTAAAAAATTCATAGATCTAATAAAAAAATTCAATCCAACCAACTTGATATACACAAACTCTCACACGAGCGACGGGTGTAATAATCGTGAACTGCAGTTGAATTTTGGTTGGCGGACGATTTCCGGAACACCCTGTATGGAATAACAAACAGGCAAATGGAATTGCTTATCGCTTTGTTTACGAAATAACCATTCATACAATGGAAATACTGTTTCATACCTAAATGCCAATGAAGTATTTATTAGTTATTACAAAACTGTATATATACAGGGTGTCCGGGGAGTGGTACATAGTACAAACTTCAGATTTGGATACAATCTAAGAATTAAAAAAAAAACGAAGGTACTTAAAAGATAAACAAGTTTCCTGTCTTGAAAATTGAAGTAGGAAAATATGTTTTCAAAATCTAAGAGCCAAAATTCAATTTTGACCATGGGGTTGGTTGTACTTTGAAAAATGAACAAAATTACCCATAATTACTTTTTCCTCACTTGCAAATTGAAAGGGTTACAATGTTACGAATGATTTTTAATTTCAAAAAATCGCGAGGAAGAAAATAACTGCGAATGATTCAATTAAAAGCTTTTTAAATTTCAGAGCAAGAAAAAAAATGATCATAATAATTTTTTTTTTGAAGGAGGAGTTCCGATAAGGCAATTTTTTGGGCTCCCCAGTGGTTCCCAAGGTTGTGAATATAAAGAGAATTTTAGAAACAGTGAGTTTTCAAAAACTTTTTCAGCGTAAAATATCTGTTCGAACCCAATAAACGTTATGCCAGGAGATTTTCCTATTATCGACCTTCAGGGGCAGAAATGGGTGGGGGGGGTTAAACTTTTGGCAAATTTTGGAATCACCATTTTGAACCTATCCCTCTGAATCCCGCTAGATAACTTATTACCGTTTATTAGTATCTGAAGGACCTCCATCCTCCATCCTACCAAATTTTGAGCTAAATAAAATTTCCGATTTTGAATTTCTCGTAATTTCGATATTTTGACAACCCCTGGAAAACTAGAAACCTGCGATTTATGCCAAACGTAACGTTTTGAGGTATAGGTGTTTCGTAGGTGACCTACCGCCTTCCACCAGGCACCAGGTAAGTAAGCAACATAAGCTGAGCACAACTATGTATGTTTGCCGACCTTTCGAATTGAAGGGGCAAACTTCTGCTCGATTGAAAATTTTTTTTTCAATGTTGGTTGGAAACTTTAACCTTCTGTGAGTCGAGAACCATGATAGGTAGAGACTTGCACTTTACGCCATTGAATAGCAAATTTTATGTAGAATTTTTCTATGTGGATTATCATCATCATAGTTCATCAGGGAAGGTCATACAAAACAAAATATCCGTAAAAACGTGTTCAAAAATTGATGATTTTTACCATTTTTCTAGAATTTCTCAAAAACTTTTCCTCTTTACATATCATTTTTACTATTATTTCTTAAAGAAAAAAGTTCGGTCTTTTTAATGGCGCTACACGCATCTCCCTATCTTGATTAGTTAAAAAGTGACAAGAGTTTGAATTATGGAAAACGAGAGCAGAAAAAATACAAAAAAAAAAAATTGTTTTCAATATTTGGGGCAAACTTTAAGCAAAGCCCAATTGAAAAGATTGGGCTTTTCTCTCGGAGAATAAATAATAATAATTACGTATAAGAACGAAAAGTTTTTGAGAAATTCTAGAAAAATGGTAAAAATCATCAATTTCTGAAAACGTTTTTTCGGATATTTTGTTTTGCATGACCCTTCCTGATCAACTACCATAGTGATCAGCCACATGGAAAAATTCTTGACAAAATTTGCTATTCAATGGCGCAAAGTGCAAGTCTCTAACTGTAATGGTTCTCCATTTACGAAAGCTTAAAGTTTGCAACAAATATTGAAAACAAATGTTTTTGTATTTTTTCTACTCTCGTTTTCCATAATTCAAACTCTTGTCACTTTTTAACTAATCAAGATAGGGAGATGCGTGTAGCGCCATTAAAAAGACCGAACTTTTTTCTTTAAGAAATAATAGTAAAAATGATATGTAAAGAGGAAAAGTTTTTGAGAAATTCTAGAAAAATGGTAAAAATCATCAATTTTTGAACACGTTTTTACGGATATTTTGTTTTGTATGACCCTCCCCGATCAACTACGATAATGGTTATCCACATAGAAAAATTCTACATAAAATTTGCTATTCAATGGAGTAAAGTGCAAGTCTCTACCTATCATGGTTCTCGACTCACAGAAGGTTAAAGTTTCCAACCAACATTGAAAAAAAAATTTTCAATCGAGCAGAAGTTTGCCCCTTCTATTCGAAAGGTTGGCAAACATACGTAGTTGTGCTCAGCTTATGTTGCCTACTTACCTGGTGGAAGGAGGTAGGCCACCTACGAAACACCCTATATATTCAATTAACTAAATAAAAAAGTTTAATCAAGCTCCCTGTACATTCGTAATTTTGAACTCTTTTTTTTTTAGAGCCCCACACTTTACCTTTAGACACCCCTAGAAAAGGTGTGAAACACACAAGCAAGTGATCGATAATTTTTAATTTGATTTTTCTTGTAACTTTCATAACTGAGCTTTTTTGAGGCAAATTCTGAGATTTTACTGCTTCGTTAAAATCGTGAAAACAAAACGTTAAAATCACGTTTTAACGATTTCAACGAAGTAAGATCTCAAAATCAAAGGGCTAGGTTCCGAAATGGTGATTTCGAAATTTTCCAAAAATTGAACCACCCTTCCATTTTTGCCCCTGAGGGGTGAAAATGAGAAAATCACCTCGCATATGGTTCAAGCAGATATTTGACGCTAAAAAAGGTTTTCAAAATAATACTCGGTGGTTCTTAAAATTCTTTCCCTACTACTTTGGGAACCCCTGGAGCCCTAAAATGATCATTTTGGGTTCACTAACCACGGATTCGTATTTGGGACATTTTATTATAAACATTTAAAGCCCCTGATGAACGCTCTGAATGGGGCTCTCAAAATCCTCCCCTCCCCCCCCGAATCTTTCTCCTTCTGTTTTCTTCTCAGATTTGGGTACTTGATTGTGAGTTGTACAATATTTTTTTAAACAAATTTTTATTCACTTCTGCGAAAATACATAAGTCAATCTTACAAGAAAAGAAAATTGTTTTTCAAGGGGGAGTCGCGCAAGGGGGGGGTTGACTGAAAATTTGTCGACTGGTATGAGAAAAAAATACCTAGAGGAGAAGGTACAATTATGGACCCAGGTACAAATATGGACCCCCCATGGTTTAGTGTACAACCACTAGCGCTATATGGTCATGCTGAGTACTAAAAATTATACTAGTTGTGTAGTATCGATGATCCATGTACTTATTTCGGATCCATACAAACTTGGGTGTCTCTCATCAGCAATTGTTTTTTTTGCGCATTATTTTCTTGCCAATGGAAAATTTTACAAGTTTTTCATTCCGTAATTCATCAACTTCAAATAAAGTTTGGAAAAAAAATTATTAGCGAAGTAAGTAGCTTACAATGTGCACTTTCAAAATATACTTTCATATTTGTCTGTATTTCAACTGATTTTCATAATTTTTTTCATTTTTCATGAACTGCGCCGATTTTTTTCATGGGTATAAATATGGACCCCTAAATTTTTTTACCTAATTTTGATTCACTTGACATAGTTAGACCAGGAATTACTGAGTAGAAGGGGAAAAGGAATTATTTGTTTTCCTATGCTAGTGAGTTTTAGAAATATCACCTTAGGGGGTGAATATTTCCCTATTTTGCCTGGATAGCTCAAGACTCTCTATCTAACCAATAACCTGACTTAACTACGCAAAAATCTATGTATTGAACGTTGAAATGAAAACAACCTACAGTACAATTTAAAGAATTTATTATAACGTATTTATACATAGGACTTCGGTTCTACCAATCGGTAGCCTACGTCTACTACGATCCGTCATAAGGAAGTATTAAGCATAATTTATAACTAGTACCGAGTGCACTTAATTAATTTCCTCGTAGTATTCTTCCTATTTAGGGAATGCTCACGAGTAGAAAAATAAGAAACCTATACACAAAATACACGATGAAGTCATGCAAAAACACCATTGATAAAAATATTAGGTAGGCATGGAATTCTCCGATTCCACATACCTACCTATTACAATAATTAGTAATAAGCCAATTACCTTGATGATAAATGCGCTTTAACATTTACCTGAAAACTGTCCATATTGACCATCTCTATCATGGGTCCTACCAACACTAAGGACGACGATGGCACCTTAACTAAACGAGATTTCACGTAACACTTCGCATAATTTACAGGTGACCGGTTACACCTCAAACTACCGAAAAGAACGCCAATACAATTGATCATCGGATCAATTGATTGTCTAAATCAAATTAAATAAATTTCACACGCGAGGTGTTAACAAATAAAAACTTATTACTAAATGACGAAGAACCATCTTACTGCAGGAAACGGAACTAAGTGGAGAAAATGCCGCGGACTACTTGTATATATAATTTTTTAAGATAGTCACGTGACCAAAGGCTAAGATCTTTGTCGGCATTTTTCCCTATTTTAAATAATAATCTCGCGGCGCGAGCTCGATACAAAGACCTAACTTGTCATCATAAATCTGTCATTTAATTGATGACAAATTGCTAACTATTTAGAGTATTTTACCCTTCGTAAATAACACGTTCCCAAACTTATCAGTTTAAGGGGTTCACAAAATCATCCCCCTGTAGGTGATGGAGGCAGTATGCCCTATATCATATGCCCCTTCGTAGGTTTAGCTACGGGGTAGAGCACCGAGGTAAAATACGGACCCCAAAAACTATAGAGCAAAGTGCCTCCAACGCACACCTGAACCCCGCCACTCACCCCCCATCTGAGGGGAGTGACCCTATGCCCCTCCGTAATTTGCCGCGATGATCTGCAGGCGATTTCGCTGTAATCAATTTCATTACAGTAAACATTTGCCAAAAGGGCCGGATCGGAGGGTGGGAGAATGAGGTGTACGAATAGAGAAAGTGTTTTTTGCATCTCTGGCAATGATCCAACGTTTGTGAAGAATTTCAGAAGAAATTGCTAAGTCAGCGAAGGTACAATAACCAGAGCGTACGCCAAACACTTTGACAACACCAGGAGATGAGACTATAGACACCTAGTTGTTTGTAACAGAAAGAATTTAGAAGTTTCGACTAGAAAATTTGAGACAAAGTCTATTTGGAGCTCAAAATCAAATGCTCTCTTCTAAATTTTGGCATAAAAAAATATCAAAATTTTGAGCCTATCAATTTTGGGTTTTTCCTAGGAAGGGTAAATTTCTATTTCAGGTTATAATAAGCAGACGGTAGAAGGTTATGGTATCGTCATCGTAAGTATAAGTTTTTTATTAAGACCTACATTTTTTAAATTTATATATGTTTTTTGTTGCAGAGATCAAGACTGAATCCGGTAAAGAAGAAGTAAGTATCCTTATTCTATATTTTTACACGATTCTGCAACATTTTTAGAATTTTAATTCGCGTGATTTTGTTTTTCTGTTCAGAGAGTGACCTTGAATATTCCAAAATCAAAAGAAGAAACCAAAAAAAAAATCAAAATCGAAAGGCGAGACAGATAAGTAATATATGATTATTTTATGTTATAATAAGATTTTATGTCACTCTTGTTTTCGTAAAAAAAAATTTAGAAACGTTACAAAAAAAAATCGAAAAAATTGGAAAAATTTGTTCTTAGGTGGTGAAAGAAGATCTCAATTTTCAAAATGCGCGATGTTATTAGAATGGAGGAATGATCAAAGTCCTGCCATCGAAGTCAAATTTGGATTTCCTAACAGAGCAATATGGACGATTGCAGGTAAATGTTAATCATTCCGAATAAAAAATAGATTAATTTTGCGTAAAAAAAAAAATTCTCGATTATGGCATATAGATGTCAATCATTCAATTTAAAATAATTCTAAAGAAAAAGACGGATCTTACATGCATAATATATCGATCATAATTTTTAAAAAAAAAATGGATTGATACGGAAGGTGTCAATCATTCATCGTTAAAAATTGAATAATTAATAAATTGAGAAATAAATTAATCAATATACTCTATAGTGTATCTTATCAATACCAGTTATAAATGTAAATTATCCGATTACGTTATTCGTCTTTGGTTGCAGCTGTTTTTACTCGATTATCCAGTAATGTGAAGAGAAGAGAAGAGTGTAAGCGTATTTTCGACAACAATTCCATAATTGCTGGTCATGAATCGCAATCACTACAGGTATGCTGATATTTGAATTAGAATCAGGAAGATGAAATCCGAAGCTCTGATCCTGCGGTCGATTATCTAGTGATTTGAAGAGAAGAGAAGAGTGTAAGCGCACTTTCGACAACAATTCCATAATTGCTGGTCATGAATCTCAATTTCTATGGGTACGTAGATATTCGCTGTCAACAGTGAACAAATATTATTAGTATTTAGTATTTTTCCCTTATTGATATTGAAAAATAAACGTTTCATTAGTAAATATCATTATCCATGCACATGCGTCGTTGTCTTCTCGTCTTCTCTTCGTTGGATTAGGGTCATTTTTTCGGATTCAAAACCTGGTTTTTGAATCAACATTCTTAGTCGGTTATGCTTTCTGGAACATAGAAGAAAAAACTTTGCGCTTGCCAATATTAATAAACGTATAATATGTGATAAACGAGATGTATTACATCATAATAGTAGGTTTGTATAAAATAAACACAGTAATGAATAAGAATAAAATATGCTGTACGATTATACAAAAATGGGAAGGATTAACGTCATTTAGTTCTATACTATTGTCACAAAAAAAAATTGATCGTTTTCTTCTATTGTAAGGTATTCAATACTGATGCTGGTCGAACAATAACAGATATCGTATTTTGTAATTATATATAAAGTAGTTGTAGCTATTTTATGATATTAGGTATTTAATCTAAGATTAATTACACAGTGATTTGTTGTAACTTTCTTACGGTTTAGGGATGTTTTCATCTTTTGTTTTGTCTGCTAGTGGGCACGATGCATTGTCTTTGTTTGCGAATTTGAGGTTTTTCACAGTTTTCTCCGCCTGCCGGTAGAACTCATCGTAGGCCCTTTTGCGTTCGTTCGCGAGTGTCTTATTTTTTCGAGCTTTCGGTGTCTTGGGCGATCGCTGTCCTTCGGAGTCTCATTGGCGGTTCGTAGTCGATTCTTCTTCTTCTTCATCGGTACTACAGACGGTGCCTAATTGAGTTGGGTGTGATTCTTCGTTGACGTCTATAGCCTGGGCTGTGGCATTATCGAAACTCGTGCCCCCGTCAGTCGATTGTCGTGGGTCCAGCATCCCTGGGGGTGGTGCTGGTACGGACGCCGACGGCTGATCGTCTCGATCGAGTTGGCCTGAGGTTGCTTGGACCGGACTAATCATTAACGGTGGCGGTGCCAATAACCGGGCTGAAGCTGGCTGAGGTTTTATGATACCTGGCACAAGCGGTGTCGGAGGTGTAGATTCGCCAGGATTCACCTGTGCCGGTCGTTGGATTATGGATACTGCGGCCATTATTTCCTCCGCCTCCCTACGCCTTATTGCATTTATTTGTGCTCGTAGTCGTTCATTTTCTGTTCTAAGTTCTTCGCGCTCTTGGCAAAGTGAAATGGCCAATGCTTTCCACTTTGCTGCTTCGCTACTTGATGATGCCGGAGGATCGTCCTTAGGAAACATTTTTCTTGGTCTGAAACAGTTATCAAAAATGAAACACAACTTCGCTGTTAGGTCCTGTTACTCTGTCGACTTCGGATGATGAAAGAAATGTGGGTGTTTCTAGAAGAAGAAATTTACTTGATTTCCTTTAGGTCGTTTTACCTTTATCGTCTCATACTCGATTGTGCTCTCTGTAACACCGTATAAGAAATTAAATGTGCAAAAATCAGTTCGATTACTTTTGTTTCATAAAATAGAACAGTTCAAAAAGGAAGGCTGTGATATTGTCAAAAAGTACCGGGTTTGTTTAGATTTTGCTATCAGTTGATTTTAGTCACGGATTTACGAAAGGGAGCTAGTACTGGATCGTGCGCGTTTAGAACCGGTTTGCCTACTTAATTAGTCGTAGCATAGCATAATTTTTAATTTTTATCAACTACCTATCTAGTTTTTCAATTCGACTCATTTTTTCTGTTTTATTTAGAAAATCGAAAGCAAGATGGATTGCCGAGATTTTTACGATGCTGCGACGCTATAGATGCTGCAATGCTATAAATCGGATGTCGAGGTTATACCGAAGGGTGTTTTCGTTTATGCGACATAAGGGATGATTTATTTTCACTCCCCTTATTTAACAAATATCATTTTACGACTCGTCGCATGCATGGACATCGTTTACAAGGGTGAGTGACAGAAACCATTAACTGATTTGTTTTCCATATGCCGCAAGTGTCACTCAACTTTACGAGTATATCCTGTGATATATTCGTGTATTTGTTGAGTTTTATATTGTAGTGTACAGAAAACAAAACTCATATTTTAGGATGTTTTAGTGTGATTTTCGAAAGTGTGAGAAGTTTTAAAATACCGAAAATTTATATGTGTCGAGAGAATTAAGTACCTATTATCACCTAACGTTGTTTCTACCAGATAAGGATAAGGAACAGAGTGATAGGGATTTTTCAAGATCAACATTATTGCCTAATTTAAATACTTTCGACGATTTTTCCGTATTCTATGTACTTATTGTGTTGAATAGGTATTGGTCTATTGTAATTTGGATTATTTTATATTATGAAAATCTATTTTAATCGGAAATTTTTATTTTTAAATGACGTTAAATCTTTTGTTTAGCGTTGATACAAAGTTTTATTCACATTCGGAAGGTTTTTTATCGAATTTTTACATTATTTCAAAATTATTCTATTGCTAATGAATACAAATTTTTGGGGAATTGTTTCGATACTATTGTTTTGAATTTCTTATGTTACTTTAAATGGACTATTGGTTTTATTATTTCGGTGCCTATTTGCTCAGAAGGAGCAAGTAGGATATTTTGATTATTGGTATATTTTAGTTTACGTTAATTTTCTCGAATTAATTGAATTAATTTTGACCGAATGCGAATTTTTATTTTAATTATTTTTAAACGCGAATTTTTAGGTTGATGACGTGATTGTTATTATCACGTCGTCCGTATATGCCTGTACTGGATCTTCGGGTTGTCCACCTAATAACTCGTCTTTGAGCTTCTTGATCTTCCTCGTGGCCTCCTTGTGGAATGGAGAGTCTCCTTGGAATTGATTCAGAAGTTGTTGAGCGTAATGGTGTACCGCGTTGGTACTTAATGGCGTACACATACCGTAAGGGAGGGTTTTGAATTCGTAGAATGGAGGTTCTGGAATCGTGATAGGCTCGAGTACCGGAGGCGCATCGTCGAATTTAGTAGAACGTCCTAATTCAAAAGTAGCTCGCGAATACCTTTCTGAAATTGCATTATCAGCCTCAAGAATGCCCCTCAAGATTGGATAATCTGGATTTTCCATTGGCTTATTTTCCTCAATTTTCACTTGCTTAACGGGTCTTTCTGTCTCTTTTTTCTCAGGCTTTCTAAACTGTATCGTAATCTTGCGACAATATTCAGGCTTGCATCGTACCTCTCTCTTATGGATGTCTAAGGTCATCCTTAAGTGATCCATCGACATCCTTCCGAGTATACTTAGGTCTGAGTCAACCTCTATCACATAGAAAGGTACCCTTACGATATCTTTTCCTAATAAGAGCTTAACCTCAGCAAGCACTGACGCCGGTTTAATTATCGAATCATCGGCAGATTTAAATTCAATCCTGTGATCTAAATCCTTCATGCTAACCCAGCTTGGAAATCGGAGCCATAAATAGTTTACTAGCTTACGAGACATTAAATTGGGAAACGCTCCTGAGTCTAATTCTAAACCTATTTTCTCAGTTCCTACCACAACATCGATAATGCAAGTAGGATCCTCAATATTTTCCTCAGGATTTTCAAAATTCCTCGATTTTGGAATTTTCTCTAATTCAGGGAGTGTAACCTTGACTACACCTGGGAGCTGATCTATCTCCATCTCAGAACATTTTTCATTCTTTTCCTTCTTTCTTTTCGCTTTCTCTTTCTTTTAAATAAAAGTGACGTGTTTTTCAAACTCCTTTTCGATTCTTTCCTTTAATGGTCTCATCTCTCTTTCTACGTCGCTCTTGTTAGGCAATTCTATGGTTTCTCGAATTTCACAGAATTCCTGAACTTCAGGCTTAACGACATTTTCTGAGCTTGATTGGACGGTGGGAGGTACAATCATCGTCGGAAGGTCGAAAAAATCAAGCTCCGACTCTGGATAGCCGGGATGAATGTACGGTGCATTCTTTTGATCAAATAATCTCTTCAGGCCTCCTTTTATTTTTCTCGGATTTCCTTCATGCCTATACTGAGCTTCCTCAAATCTTTCGAGTTCAACAATCATAAAATTTTTAATATCATTATACTCGAAAGTGCTGATAAAAAATCTCTTCAAAAGTGGCGCATAATGGAATTTATGCAGGATAGGTAATAATTCCATGTCGTCTCCTGTCTTTGGACGAATGATGTGCTTTTCTGAGAAAAATTTACTGCTTTCTAATTCCAAAAACTTCAAACTTGGACCTCTCCAAAGTATTACTCTAGGGTCCTCGGTCACAGAGTTATATAATTTTTTGAAGTCCAAGTATCGCGTAATCCGAATATTTCTCTCCTCAGGATTTCTAGGTTTACAAATCGGGAAGAGCAAAATAATCAGATCCGCGCCTTTTTGAAGTAACAGATTGATCACTTTTCTCAGCTGACTTTCTATAACCACGTATGGTTTTTCGGCGTAATTAAACTCCAATTGACCAGCTGATAAAATGACCCTTGCGTTTTTTGGAATTTCAACAGGCAAAAGTTTCATATAAAGCTCGTTGAGTGGTATCTGGTCTCTCAAATACTCAGGTAAGCGAGTCGCCTTAACCATATGTCTTCTCATTAAAAAATGACATAATCCATCTCCGATCAAAGTATATCTCTGCAATATAGGAACAGGTATCACGCTAACTCCTTTATACAGTCCAGAATTATCTTCGTCTTCGTTGATTGAAATATCTGCTACCATCATCATGACCGCAGCCTCAATCGCTTTTTCCTCTGAATCGGGATGAGCGTCCTTAAGAAGCTCATCCAATGCCACTGTCAAAATCTCATCCTTAGTCAATTCTTCCTTATTGATTCGATTCAAAAAAGTCTCACTTTTCCTGATTTCTTTCTCAGAAAAATCTTCGAATTCAACTAACTCGAAATCAGGAAATTCATTCGGCTCTTTTTCACTTTTATCAGACAAAGGTGAAGTTTCGACACTTATGGGGGGATTTTTACGAATTTCAAAGGCTTCAGCGGGGTACGAAGTTTCATCATCCGAATGCGGAGGCGAGGGGGTCCTTTGATCTTCTTTTATTCGACCTTCATCGAAATGAGTGAGATCAAAAGCCGGAAACCGAGTATGATTATTAGCCATAGCCACTTTGGGCTGTTTTCTTTTGAAAAATGGGGATGCGAATCTAGAGTCACAATCCATTTTTTCTAAATCAAATCAAAATAAAAACGCGAAACGAAAGCAGGTTTTTCAAACTTACCCAAGTAGTTGAAAAAATTAGAGAAAATCAGACGCAAACTCGAAGTTAGGTAGGTACCTGTCCGAAGTCACTGAACACTTGTCACTAGAACAACGATGCTGCAAAGACTAATTTTTCGAATATGCGAGTAAATGGCTATGTAATCGGTTGCTTAGCTCTTTTTGATGTGCGCGCATATCCTTTTCTCCCCTATTTTGTAAAGGTCAACACCCTATCGACGAGGTGGTCATTTTCTCATCTTTACACTGGTGTAAGGAACCCTAATATCTTAACAAATCCTTTGACACTCGCCGCATCGTATCTATTTTATTGCTTAAAGCGTGCATATTTGAAGATTTGAAGGGTGGACAGGAGGGGTTGCGCGGATGGTCATTAATTACGCTATTTAACGATTACAAATACACGCATTTTTTCTATTTTCTAGAAAAATTGTGACAGCTATATGTCCTAAATTAATGGTGTTATTTTTCAGTGCATGTAACGCCTATTTGACAGATTTATGTGTCGCATATTTACGCTTCCAGAGGGGTGCGTCGAGTGTGATGACCTTGGAAAGGTACAACACCCTCGCAGCATACCTATTTTCGAGTTCACGCCTAATATTTACGTAATTACGAAGTACATGGTATACAGAAACGAAAAAATTGCGAAAAAATGCAGATTAACTATAGATTAGTTTAATTAATTTTATTCTATTTTATCTAATTTAAATAACCTACTATTATTTAAGATGTTTTCTTGTCAAAATTGCACTGGGGGTGCCCCTGTCTGTTTTTTCGAAATTGTCTTCAATGACTAGGTCGGAGATACCTATTTCACTGATTTCATCCAATTTCTATTACATTTTGAAGTATTTTTGATCAAAAAACGTAATAATAGGTAGGGCACAGTGTGACAATTTTAACACAAGAAAGCAATGATTTTATTTTTTCGAATTTCTTGATTCGTCTGTAATGCAATGATATTGGAAACTTTGGACTGAAAAAGCATCTTTCAAAGAGGTACTATGTATCGATCGTGAGAAGGAATACTTTTTAACAACCAAAGTTCATTATATCCAATACTTCACAATTACCCACGAAGTCAAAAAATTCATTTTTGATCATAATTGACTGCTTTTTACTCGGATGGTCTGAGGCAGTCAATTACAATATTTTTACTCTATTTTATATCACTATAAAATATTATTATAATTAGTGCACTTTTCGGACATAGCTTCTAAATTATGCAAAAAACACTCGAAAAATACACTGAATGGGGCTGAATTTTGAATTCTCAAATATTCAAAATTTTACTTTTGGCAAACAGAACCTAAATACTATCAATTTAGATTAGAACATGGCTCTTAGGGAGCTTTTTGGGTTCTAAAACGAAAATTTCGAAAATTTTAATTTTTGAAAAATACAATTTTAGTGAGTTCGATTGATCTATCTTATGGCAGGTGCCATAAAATGAGATCGCACCTGATCCGGGCGCCATTTGACATAGTTAGACCAGGAATTACTGAGTAGAAGGGGAAAAGGAATTATTTGTTTTCCTATGCTAGTGAGTTTTAGAAATATCACCTTAGGGGGTGAATATTTCCCTATTTTGCCTGGATAGCTCAAGACTCTCTATCTAACCAATAACCTGACTTAACTACGCAAAAATCTATGTATTGAACGTTGAAATGAAAACAACCTACAGTACAATTTAAAGAATTTATTATAACGTATTTATACATAGGACTTCGGTTCTACCAATCGGTAGCCTACGTCTACTACGATCCGTCATAAGGAAGTATTAAGCATAATTTATAACTAGTACCGAGTGCACTTAATTAATTTCCTCGTAGTATTCTTCCTATTTAGGGAATGCTCACGAGTAGAAAAATAAGAAACCTATACACAAAATACACGATGAAGTCATGCAAAAACACCATTGATAAAAATATTAGGTAGGCATGGAATTCTCCGATTCCACATACCTACCTATTACAATAATTAGTAATAAGCCAATTACCTTGATGATAAATGCGCTTTAACATTTACCTGAAAACTGTCCATATTGACCATCTCTATCATGGGTCCTACCAACACTAAGGACGACGATGGCACCTTAACTAAACGAGATTTCACGTAACACTTCGCATAATTTACAGGTGACCGGTTACACCTCAAACTACCGAAAAGAACGCCAATACAATTGATCATCGGATCAATTGATTGTCTAAATCAAATTAAATAAATTTCACACGCGAGGTGTTAACAAATAAAAACTTATTACTAAATGACGAAGAACCATCTTACTGCAGGAAACGGAACTAAGTGGAGAAAATGCCGCGGACTACTTGTATATATAATTTTTTAAGATAGTCACGTGACCAAAGGCTAAGATCTTTGTCGGCATTTTTCCCTATTTTAAATAATAATCTCGCGGCGCGAGCTCGATACAAAGACCTAACTTGTCATCATAAATCTGTCATTTAATTGATGACAAATTGCTAACTATTTAGAGTATTTTACCCTTCGTAAATAACACGTTCCCAAACTTATCAGTTTAAGGGGTTCACAAAATCATCCCCCTGTAGACGATGGAGGCAGTATGCCCTATATCACACTATTTTTTAGAATGTCGAGAAAAGTGTTATTAACAAAGAAGACAAGTCCAAAGTGTCGAAAATGGAACCATGATTTTTTCATTTTTCATAAACTTAGCCAATGTTTTGCATGGGTATAAATATGGACCCGTAAATTTTTTTTCATCTAATTTTGATTCAATGGTTTTTAGAATACCGAGAAAAGTTTTATTAATAAAGAAGACAAGTCCAAAGCATCAAAAAACATCTTTAAATAAATTTTTGTTCAATTTTCTGAAATTTTTATTCATTTTTTTAGAGGGTCCATATTTGTACCTGAGTCCATATTTGTACCATTTTATGTCACTTTTCTAAATTTCAAATTTCTCCGTGAGTTTTCAACAAGAAGAAAAATTTTTTTTACACAATATACTAGAGTCTTTGGCCTTTCGAATGGTATATTCGAAAAAAAATTTTGATAATTTTTTCTACCCTTTAAAGCCAAAAAGCTAGAGGGGGTCCATATTTGTACCTTCTCCTCTACTAATTGTGTTGAATTGAATGAAATGACAAGTTTTCAAGATGAAATGATAATTTTATCAATTGATAAGTATAGATTGTTATTTTCTTTTATTTTTTTTTTGTTTTTAGTTAAAAGATGAGAATGAATTGATCTGTGTGGCGTCAACTGGCAGATGTCTGCCAGTCTGCCAAGCTGCCAAGCGCATCTGCGCGCGCAGCTCACTGTGACGTAGTGGGAGGCATAGTACCTCTAGCCACAGACGCAGTTTATCAATTATTCATTACGTTATTACGTTTATATCTCCCGCGCGATTATCATGTTTGTTACTTTGTATGTTCCTCTAATAAACGTTTGTCAATTGTCACACACCTGTCTGTTGACTATTTATTTATTCAAGTCGTAGCTTGATGATTTCAAGTTGAGGCCCAGACCTCACAATCTGAAAAGTATAAACAGACTCGAGTGAAGCGAGCGCAGGGCTCGTACCCCCCCCCCTTCCCCAATAATTTCAGTAAGTAACCGAAAAAGCTTGAAAATGTAGGTACCGTAACTTTGAAAAGTACCTACCCAACTGACAAAATATAAGCAAAACATTTTAATACAGAAAAAAAATCTTAAAAACCCAGTATTTATTACGAATTTAAACGTATTTACTCAATTTTGAAAAGTTGAATTATTTCGAAACTCTTCAAAAAAAATCGAAATTTCTCGACAATTTTTTGGCAGCAAAGTACCAGGATTTTGGCAATTTCTTACACATTTTTTGAAAAATGCAAAACGGGGCTGACATTTTAACAAAAAGAATGGGTTTCTGACAGTTTCCGGCAAAAAAGCGAGGCATTTGGACAGTTTTTAAAAAATGTAAAAATTAGAAATTTTCTGAAAAAAACCAACTAGTTGGAAATTTTGTTAAAAAGCGAGTATTTTTCACAATTATCAGCAGAATTAAAGCATGATTTTGATAATTTTAGCAGAAAAAGGGAACTAGTTGAGTAGTTGCGAGAATTATTGCCAAAAAGATAATATACTAAGCCGGACTTTTTATAGATTGTAATTTTTGAAGAGAATAAAATTCAAAATTGAAGTCACAATTAGCACATTTTTTGGCAATTTTTTGTCCAAAATTGAAATCATTCACTTTGCAACTTATGGCAATTTTACATAGAGCATCCAAACTCTACAACTGCGAAAAGCTAGAATTTTCAGCCATTGGGATAACTTTCGGACAATTTTTGGAAAAAAATAAAACTTTCAAAGAATTTTTTTGCAAAAAACCGAGAATTTTGACATTTTTTTTGGCAAAAAACAAGTCTGACTTCGTTTAAGTATTTTTTGACGTAGTATTCATTTCCGTATTCATTTTTTTCATCACGATTTCTTGAAATTGAAAATCAATTGTAGCCCCTTCAATTTGCAAATTGGGCAAAAAGTCTTGATAAGTAATTTTGTTAATTTATGAAAGTATAGGTACATATTGGCCTTATTTTTCAAGCTTTTATTGCAAAGATCTTTTCAAAAAGTACATAGATTACCCACTCCCATGGTGAAAATTGGATTTTGGTTCTTAGATTTTGAAAACGTATTTTACCTCATCAATTTTGAAGATAGAACAAACCTTATTCACCTAACCTTTTTTCGGTTGTATCAAAATCTGAAGTTTTGGACACCCTGTAGGAATGCATACCTATAAGCATTAGTTTACATTTTGATATCGTGAAAAAAATACGTAAATGATAACAGAACTTGATAATTTTTGACAGTTTTCTAAAAAGATCGAGTGGAACCGTATTTAAAATGGTTTCTTTATCGCTGTAGGAACTCAACATCATTAAGTACACACACGTAGGTAATTTTTGTTACTTTAATGCAAAACATCTGTTTAAACAGAAGGTAGCATAGCCGAGGTGTGTTGTCCAATTGAGTACCTACCTATGGTTTATTGCGTCATGTTTTAAAAAGTAGCGTGCGCAACAAGTGTGTGACAGGCCTACAATCTCAAAATAACTGCGATTCGAGTAAAGCTATTTTACTACTGGTGTTTCAGACACCTCGCTGTGCTGTACGTATTTTTATCGTGGTTCTGTTACTGTTAGCCTATAAGCCTATTTATTTACCGGACATTTGGTTCCAAATGTGACGTGTTTTTAATACTTTCACGATTTAATCGATTATAGTTTTAGAAAGAATTCGAATAGGTATTTGGAACTGCTCTCAAACTACGAGCCAGGGATCATTTTCAATTTCAACTCCGCCATATTTGATGCTTGATTCACGTTAAACGCGAATATCCCTCCTTCGGTAAGTTCAGAGAGAATGATACATTCATTTACTTTTCATATTACGTTAAATAACTATACCTAATGCATTTTTTAAATAGTCAGAGCGCACTACCTACTGCACCAATAGCGTGGCTACAGGATTTCTCCAACGTTAATCGCAACATTCGCAGTTTCAATTCAACATTTGCTGCCATCAATGAGTATTTTCGCATCGACAATCAAAATTTGCGGATATTGCCAACATTACTGGAAACTGCAAAAAAAAAAGTTATGGCTTACGTGATCCCGCATCTACGCAGTCGATATGTCTATGAGTAGGTATATTACGAGTACATGGTTACATCTTTGTTCTTAGGTGCTCATTTTCATACTTTTCGATTAGACCTTTAAATCTGAGTGCTGCTAATTCTTTTCTTACAGCACAAGATATGGTTCTGAATGATTTCGAAAAATTTTGTGGCATGTGGAATGTGGAGTAATTCCGGAATCCAAAGTACATCGAAGAATTCGAGGTAAGATTAGGGTTATTTTAAATTAAATTTTTCTATCTCGTACATAAGTACATACTTGAAATTCTTAAAATTTTTATTGAAGCAGTGTCTAACAGTCCTGCTTTTTGGCCATGTGCCCTGCAAGTCCTGGAGTTTTTCCGTTTTTCAACAATTTCATCAAAAAGTCTTGCATTTTTCTCAATCAGACTTTGAGGAGCTGAGAATCAAAACTCACATTTGCCACCATAAACGATTTTGAGAAAAACGCGAAAAACTGAGTTAGTAGTGTTGCCAGTTGAAAAAACTTATAATACCAAAATGAATCATTAGATAGCGCTACTAGCACACGATTCCGTGTGTTGGCTGATTTTCACCTAGCTCCCTTCTGCTTTAATATCCAGACAAAGAATGGCAAATGTGAGTTTTGACTCCAAGATTTGCGATCAAATTTTTTTTCACTGTTTTAATTACGACGATAGGGAAAAGTTTGATAACAAGCTGAATTTTGGTACTCGGGGTTTTTTTTGATACGCTGAACACGAATTTGGAGTGTCCAGGTGAATCCGGTGTACGCTTCCCCCTTTTTTGTGGACCTTAAGCCCCCAAATTTGTTTTTTTGCGTTTAAGTCCGAAAATATGCAAATTTTTGCAGAATTTGTTTTTTGGGTCGCAGAATACGAATTTGACAATATTTTTTTGTAGGGGCGGGGGATGAGAGGGTGAGGGGGGCGAGAAATTCAAAATTTGACTATAATGATGTGTGATATGTTGAAATGTATGTTTTTGAGGGTGTAGGTCACGAATTTGACAATATTTTTTGGGTGTGATTTAATACCACGACAAAAAAGGGCGTCAGCACGACAAGCATAGGCACTTTCACGCCAGAAAAATCATTACCACGACTAAATGGGAAATTCCCGACAATAAAGAGCTTACCCCGACATAAAAGGTACTCCAACGACAAAATAATGTATCAAACGACGAATTGAAAAATTCACGACATTTCATTACTTTCAACTCCTACATAAGGCAATGCACGACAAAATTTTTCCATCAAAAACAGGCATTTCACCGGCAGAAATAAACGTTCAAAAAATATTAAAATGATACCAAAAAAACGAAGTAGGTACTTGAAAAATTGCTGTTTATAGAAGTAATGTTTTGTGGACTTTGATGGGCGATCCCTCTTCCTCTTTTGACCTCAGTGACGGACCGAAAGGGGGCCAAGGGGAGACAGTTTGCTTCCCTTCGGTTCCGCGAAAGCAGGAAAAACTTGGGAAATTGTGAGAAATTCAAGAAAGTTAGAAAAATACAAAAATTCCAACAATATTTTAGTTTCTGTTTTCAAAAATTCAAATTTTTTACAGTCATGTATTTAATTATTGTTCATTTACCGACAAAAACGCCGATCTATACTCAAAATTCTCATTTTTTTCCTAAGCTTTAGCCCTCGCTTCGCTTTGGCCAATTTTGTTCTCTTCTACTGAGTTACAATTTCACTCAAATTTTTTTGAAAGAAACCCTCAGTTGATCATTTGTCAAAATTTGTACAAATTATAATTGTAATTGAGCTGATAATGTTCTGTTGTGTATGAAATTATTTTGTCGTGAATACTGCTTATCTCGTTATTAAATCGTAGTCGTTCAAAAATACTTTATTGTCGGGCGTTATCTGGCGTGGAACTTCATCATTTTTCGTCGTTCATTCGTCTTTTATGAACGAAAAAAGGCTCGTCGTGATGACGCCCTTTTTCGTCGTGCAAAAAATATTTCCCCATATTTTTTTCGTAGGGGTCAATGGTGGGGGCTGAGGGGTGAAAATGGTTGAAAATTCAAAATTTGACTATAATGATGTGTGATATGTCGAAATGTATGTTTTCGAGGTTGTAGATCGCGAATTTGACAATATTTTTTTCGTAAGGGTTAATGGTGGGGGATGAAGAGGGTGAAAAATTCAAAATTTGACCATAATGATGTGTGATATGTCAAAATGTATGTTTTTGAAGGTGTAGAAAAGGTGAAGGGCGGGGGATGGAGGATTTTCTATTGGAGCGCCGTCAAAGTCCCTGGAAGAAAAAATTTGTAACATTTAAACAAAATTCACCATGATTTTTCACTATAATTGACTGTTGTGGTCGCCGGGGCATTCGGGGGCAAAAATGGCAAATGACATCTTGAAATACACTATCTTAAGTACTAGCCCCTGGGATTTCCCGTGCATCTACGTGCAAAAATTTGTTCTATTCCTATTTATGTAGCAGAGTAGGCAAAAAAACGGAGTTTTAACGTAAATTAAACCTCTATAATGACTTTATAACAACTAAAATCGAGTATATTGATGAAAATTACTCACTTTCAGTTGAATTATTCATACTTGGTACATTTCGACATATCACACATCATTATAGTCAAATTTTGAATTGTTCACCGTTTTCACCCCTTCATCCCCCACCATTAACCCCTACGAAAAAAATATTGTCAAATTCGTGATCTACAACCTCGAAAACATACATTTTGACATATCACACATCATTATGGTCAAATTTTGAATTTTTCACCGTTTTCACCCCCTTCATCCCCCACAATTCACCCCTACGAAAAAAATATTGTCAAATTCGTGATCTACACCCTCAAAAACATACATTTCGACATATCACATATCATTATGTTCGAATTTTGAATTTTTCACCCCCTTCATCCCCCCACCATTAACCCTTACGAAAAAAATATTGTCAAATTCGTGATCTACAACCACGAAAACATACATTTTGACATATCATACATCATTATAGTCAAATTTTGAATTTTTAACCATTTTCACCCCTCAGCCCCCACCATTGACCCCTACGAAAAAAATATTGTCAAATTCGTGATCTACACCCTCAAAAACATACATTTCGACATATCACACATCATTATAGTCAAATTTTGAATTTCTCGCCCCCCTCACCTCCTCATCCCCCCACCCCTACAGAAAAAATATTGTCAAATTCGTATTCTGCGACCCAAAAAACATAAGGGTGGATACCATTGTACCATTTTTTTAGGGTTCATTGTATGTTTTTGAATTACGCCCGTTTTGAGGGTGCTCACAGTCCACTGTGCACCCCTACTTTGAGTGACCATAGGTCAACCTTCTTTGGGGTGGGAAACTTCGCTGACTCTTCATTCGACGTGGAATAGTGAAACGAAATCGATGAGAAGCATTTTGCATGAAATTGCATATTTTCGGACCTGAACGCTTCAAAACAAATTTGGGGGCTTAAGGCCCACAAAAAAGGGGGAAGTGTACACCGGATTCACCTGGACACCCCAAATTCGTGTTCAGCGTATCAAAAAACCCCGTGTACTAAAATTCAGCTTGTTATCAAACTTTTCCCTATGGAATCTTGCAAACAAAACTAAGTTTTCAACAAAACTCACTTGGCAAATGTGAGTTTTGATTCTAACCCTTGGTTTTGAAAGTGAATTTCACACCAAAATGACTTTGATCCAAAAAAATCGAATATGTCACATTTTTTTTTTTTTGGCAAATGTGAGTTTTGATTCTCAGCTCCTCAATATTTTCTTATTTTCCTTTTCTTGTGGAATTAAAGAAAAAATTTGTTGTTTTTCTCATCGAACTGTTAAAAAAATTTTGTGAAAAAATATGTAGTCATTAGCAGTTACGAATTACTCTTTTTGTCTACCCCTAAAAAGTCAACCTCCCCACTCGATTGCCATCATTTTTTGTGGGTCTAGGTAAAGCCTCCAGCAAACAAGTTAACCTTTCTCCAGCAATTTCAAATCGCTGATAATACAGCCCCAAAAACAACGAGGTACATTCCATCTACTGGATGTTTACTTTTTCAATGCTTTTAAAATGTACCCCTGTGTGGTGTCATGATTGGAGGAGGGGGCACTTTTGAGGGTAGAATAAGTTTTGAGGTAATTGATGATTTTGGACGTTTTCAACTTTTCAATTCGTGAAAAAGATAAATAGGTACTGGTACACGTTTCAACTCGTCTCAGATTTGTGATTCTGACCTAATCGATTCAGCAAGTTGAACTTACAACAGGATTGCATTTTTTACCTACTTACAAAACCTTCTGGAGCGATTTGAAATCGCTGGAGAAAAGACAACTTTTGCTGACGGCAGTCGATTCGTGATAGCGTTTGACTTTGGTGTTATAAACAAAATTTTGACTAATTTGTTGCAAAAAATGACAATGTTAAAATTTTTGTAACAATTGTTTTGTTGGTCTAAAAAATTGAGTTCTGGAGCGATTTTAAATCGTTGTTGAAAAGTCGAGTCAACTTTTTCTGGGGGCTGCCCGAACCGGCTAGAAAATGGTAGCAATCGATTCAGAAGGGGGCGGGGTCGATTTAAGTATTCAAACCAAGTTTCAGGTTTTTGTCTTGTTGTAGAATATGTACTTACCAATAGATGGGCTATTCCTGTGTTTTAAAAAAATTCTTCAAAAATTGAAAAATCAACTTCAAAAGTTAAATTTGGTCCTGAGGTCTGGGTGACATGCTCATTCAGTGAGTCAAATTTTAGCTTGATCGCAGTTGATGAGTTGCAATGGTTCCTTTGTTAGAAACTAGGTACATTTCAATAAGTATGTTCAATTTGACTGAAATGAAAATCTCTTTTTTAGCAACACTGGCCTTCAGCAAAGAAGGATCCTCAGAAGAAAACAACCCACTCCCATCCTCGAAAATAATGATTCACTCAGGAGGATAATAAACCGATGGTTAGAGAAGATCATGTACTTGTACTGTACTCAAAGGTACGACGATATGCCCTGTTAATGGAAAAATGGCTCTATTTTTAGATATTCTATAATTGAAGTAGATTTCCTTTGAGAAATAAAAAGACTATCTTACAGTTGATTAAAGTTAGGAAAAATTGGTGAATGTAGAAGAAGTCAGTGATTGAGAGAAGGATGCGAAAAATGTTCGGAATAAATATGTATAGGTACGCATTAGGCAATTCAAGAAAAAAAAACTGAACTTATCCATTACACAGTCTTCCCATGAGTGAAAAAAAAATCATTAAGATTACAAAAATCGTAAAAACACATCACATCGATCATTGAAAAAAATGATTAAGATAAGGCACAATTTGCTCAGTAACATTTTTAAAATCATTTTTTAAAGAAAGCATTTTGAAATTCTTTTCATCATTTTTATATCTAAGTTTAAAAAAAACACGCAATGATAAAATATCCTAAAACTAATATTAGGTACTTACTTATATGCGGAAAATAGCTATGGGAGAAGATGAAAAGGAAAGAGAGAAGAAAGAAAAAACAACAAATTCAAAAATCAAAATAGATATATAAAACGAAATAAGGGAGGGAAGAAAAAAAATTACTTACAAAATTGTTTGATCTTTAATTAGTAATTGAAATCAGATTCCATTGTGGTAGTATTTTTAGAATTAAGAGCATCAATTTCAAAGTCTCTTCATGTACTTATGTACACCAACACAAAGTAACATTTGTCATTAAAACATAGCCTACATTGATTTTTCTAACTCAATCTCTCAACAATTGAGCTGCTGGCGAGATACAAAATATACATTGTTTGTTCAGTCAGTGAGAAGATTTCAGGAGTACTTTTTATAGGTACTATTTCGTAATAGGGCAAAACGCGCATTTCAGGTTGCATACATGCGCCCTGTGAATTGCAGGCTAAACCTTACAAGCTAGCTGTAAACAATGCCGTTTAGTTCTACTTTTCAGCTCGTCAAGTCACTTTTCTCGAGGAAGGCCTTTGCGGATTTCAAAAAATTTGATACCGTTGGAAAGGGGACAAAATCCTCCACAATTTAGAGCCATAAAATAATGGGGTCCTCGAGATGGTTTAAAAGTTCTGTCGCCTCAAAGTTCAAACTTTCAAAGTGTACAGAACAATATGTTGAATTGGCTACATTTTTTAGCTCGTTAAGTCAATTTCCTCAAGAAAGACTTTTGCGGATTTCAAAAAATTTGATACCGTTGGAAAGGGGACAAAATCCTCCACAATTTAGAGCCATAAAATAATGGGGTCCTCGAGATGGTTTAAAACTTCTGCCACCTCAAAGTGCAAAGCTGACAGAACAATGAGTTGAATTTTGCCGCATTTTTCTGCTCCTTAAGTCAATTTTCTCAAGGAAGACCTTTCAGGATTTCAAAAAAAATATTACCGTTGGAAAGGGGACAAATTTCTCTACAATTTAGAGCCATAAAATAATGGGGTCCTCGAGATGGTTTAAAAGTTCTGTTGCCTCAAAGTGCAAAGCTGACAGAACAATGAGTTGAATTTTTCCACATTTTTCTGCTCCTTAAGTCAATTTTCTCAAGGAAGACCTTTGAGGATATCAAAAAAAATATTACCGTTGGAAAGGGGACAAATTTCTCTACAATTTAGAGCCATAAAATAATGGGGTCCTCGAGATGGTTTAAAAGTTCTGTTGCCTCAAAGTGCAAAGTGAACAGAACAATATGTTGAATTGGCTACCTTTTTCAGCTCCTTAAGTGAATTTTCTCAAGGAAGACTTCTGCGGATTTCAAAAAATTTAATACCGTTGGAAAGGGGACAAAATTCTCTACAATTTAGAGCCATAAAATAATGGAATCCTCGAGGTGTTTTGAAAGTTTTGGCATATCAAAATGCAAAGTGGACAGAACAATCACCAGCTTGAAGCCTACAGAATGTAAGGGGAATCAAGATCCGCAACCACTTATACGCTGTGTGACGTCAGAGCGGTTTGCCCTATAGATAGTAGCGTATAGCAAGTACTTACAACCCAAATGTTCTCGCACTTGGTCTGCGCACGCACCCCAAAATTTGATAATGCATAAGTGGGAGGAGTTACGCTTTGACACCTGTTGTTCATATGTGTGATTGACGTTTGACATGATTGATGACAATGATGATGTCATGCCAGTACATCGGCTACGCATTCAATGTGCTACTAGTTATATCGTGAACTGGTGCGACATTTTTTCAACTCGCTACCCGCTACTAGTGAGAAGCAAGAATTTACTATAATGGGTATAGTTGTTAACTGCTGTCAGCAAGTACATATCGTTTTCAGCTCTAGTAGGTATGCTGATACCTATAGATAGGGGAATCAACACAGGACCTCAAAATGCACCAACAGAAAAAATTTTAGATGGTGCAATTCATTTTTTGATTTTTCTCGAATTTTTAAAAATTCAAAATTGAGTCGAAAATTGTAAAAAATTTTAAATTTTTCCAAATTGAACTAGAATGCTAAAATTTGGATTTACCCTATTCTTGACCTTCCGCGTCGATTGAACCATCCTGGAGTCTCCAGTACTCCAGTTTTCTAAGATACTCTGTAGAACTTGAGCTCTAAAAAAAAACAATGCTTTTATTTCATCACAGGCCTTTTTATTGCTCTACCCCTCAGAAAATGTGGGCCTGGAGCAAACTGCCCCCTTTGACCCCTTCTCAATGGTCCTGTTTGAAAGCATTTGCGCATTTGTACTTGGCATCGCCATGTAGATATCTGAGTAAGCGAGGCAAACATCGTTTATCTTACCCTTATACAATAGAACTAATTCTGAATTAGGAACCTTTACTCATTTAGATGATAGGGTCAATATTTAGCTTCTAGGTAATTTATAATTCTTGGCTTCTATTCCTATTTGTCTCGTGCGAGTGGAGCTTCTCTTTCATTTTAGACTATATTCTAACCCTCAAAAAAGTGATTCTGTAAATCAAATCGGGGGAGTGAAATGTTTTGCGCGGAAAGTAGGCTTACGGACGAGCTCTTGCTAAAAACCCAATGTCCCCAGCGCTGGACCCGCTTTTTTTCGAGATTGGGGCCCAAATGGGGCCGATTTTGGGTCCGTAAATCATTTGAGGGGAGTGTGGGGACATTGCATTTTTGGATAGTGTTGGTATCGTAGATGAAAAATATGCAATGTCCCCAACCCCCCACCCGCTTAATTTAGGCTCACCCCCCTTTCAAAATTTTGACTTTCCAATAAAAATTTATTAAAATACGAGAAATCAACATTTTTGGATGAAATTTTGTATACTAACTAGTAACTAATGAAGGCATGAAGAAATCATATCCGCTGAGTTTTGGTTTTTGCAAGCCCCAGTTGGGGCTGCAGGAGCACCCCCACCCCCAATTTTGAAGTTGGGGCAAATCGTCGATGTTGGTGTCGTTTTCATATGAAACGACCATGCTGATGACGAATATCAAGTCAGATTTGAGACTACACCTCTCAGTATTTGGAATGAGAAGATAATACATGTGAAAATGCAATGAAAAACTGAACAAAAATGAACGAATGACGGAATATTTTGTCGAATTTGTAATAAGAACAATGCTGAATGGTAACAAAAAAGCAACGAATGGAAAAAATACAAATGAATACAAAATTCGAAAAAACGATAACATAAAACAAAGAAAAAAAACAGATCAGTGAACAAGACATAACGTCAGTTTCATAAATCGGCAAAATCTCACCATTACACTGTTTTTCAAAACCTCGATACAAGAACACTGTGAAAACATTTTTTCAAAAAATTATAGTGGATGAAAGCCCCACCCTTCAAGAAATTTTCGATGTGTTCGAACCAAAAAAAAATTACAAAAGCTCACTGAAATAAAAACGAGAAATTTTTTAGTTTTGTAGTTTTCGGCATAAATACCAAACGAATTGTGCATCTTGGCAAAAATCTGATGACAGTAATCTGAAAGAGAATTAAATTCTCTACAATTTTGACTGTGTGAAATTTTCTTACGACATTTAATTTCAATTCCATATCAACGTAATTGTGGAGAATCGAATTCTTTGCTAGAATGTACGGTTCGTCCGGGATATGCGGAAACTACAGTGGGGTGAAAATTGTTAGACTAAAGCCGAAAAACGCGTTTTTTCTCGCTGATATCTCAATCTTTAATCAAAATTCAATAAATGGGGCATCAAAATAATTGAAATTTAGTTGCGGAACTCCCCTTTTTGACTGAATTTCGCTATCTCATTTTGCTCCCGAAAAACTCGCAAAATAATCTTAAAAGTGAGATCAAAAAAATCCAAAAATAATCAACGTTTTTCAAGCTACTTCAGCCAGTATCGCCTTGAATGCGAATTTGGCTGTATGAGTGATTTTGAAAAAACTAAGAAATTGATAAATCTCCAGTGTCCGGACATTACACAATGGATTTTTGTTTTTTTTTCAAGAGATGATTTATAAGTAAATTTTATCAGGAGTCGAATGGCGGTTAGATCGAAACGATTGGTACTCGCGTTTCTCTTCTACGAACAGAAGTAGCTTGAAAAACATATTGGTTTTTTGCATTTTTTTGATGCTCACTTTTCAAGATTCTTTTGCGAATTCTTTGAGAGCAAAATAAAATAGCGAAATTCGGTCCAAAGGGGGAGATCCGCAACTATTTTTTGGTTAAAGATTGAGAATTCAACGAGAAAAAAATTGTTTCGACTTTAGTCTTGAAAATTTTTACACCACTATAAGAACTAAAATTATTTTCATTTTCATCTCAGTGAGCTTTTGTGAGCTTTTGGACATTTTTTTTTCATTTCCCAATTTCTTGCTCATTTTTCAAAATGTGTGAGGTGGGTGGGCATTAAGGGGAGACAACTTGCAACTTGAAAAAAAAATTAGTGAATATTCAAACTCAAAATCCTCAGAAACCAAACAAATGACGTTCCCACGTGTCATTTTTTCAATTTTTTGAGGATTTGAAGATATTTGGGAAAATCTACGTTCTAGTGGAGGAGGAGGGAAAGGTCATAAGGACCAGATCGGAAAAATGAGTAAATTTTCGAGCTTAGTACATACCTACTTACCTTAGAATTAGTAACAATCGATATGTCACTACATCTTCACAGATTTTTTTGTACTTAAGTATTTTGAAAAAGTTGCGAATTCTTGTTCCTCCAAAGAGTGTAAAGATCTCATTTCGAAAATTAACTAGTTTTTTGAACAGAAGATAAAAAAGTGTCGACACTAATTTTTTAAAAGAGAAATTTTTGGGATTTCAGTAAACAAAGAATTCAGGAAATATCCCATCCGGAAAATGTTTGTTCGGGAGTTCGGATTCGGGAGAATGACTAAATCTATTTGGTAATTCCATTTCAGACGAGTTGAATTATGATAAAACAAAAAAGTGCTCATGTAGGTAGCACTCTAATAAAATTATTGGATTTTTTTGTGGGGGCCATAAGGAAGACAATATGCGAGTTTGTAATATTTTGGATGGGCCCTCGGAAAAGGGGGAAGATGATAAAAGGTCACAGGAGCTGAATTTCTTTGTAATAGCGTCTAGAATGAATACCTATCATAAAATCGCTTTCAACAGCTTGTTCGAGCAGAATGTAGGTACCGTTGAAATTCTACTAACAATTTCTTCAGTTTTTCATTGCATTTTCACATGTATTATCTTCTCATTCCAAATACTGAGTGGTGTAGTCTCAAATCTGACTTGATATTCGTCATCAGCATGGTCGTTTCATATGAAAACGACACCAACATCGACGATTTGCCCCAACTTCAAAATTGGGGGTGGGGGTGCTCCTGCAGCCCCAACTGGGGCTTGCAAAAACCAAAACTCAGCGGATATGATTTCTTCATGCCTTCATTAGTTACTAGTTAGTATACAAAATTTCATCCAAAAATGTTGATTTCTCGTATTTTAATAAATTTTTATTGGAAAGTCAAAATTTTGAAAGGGGGGTGAGCCTAAATTAAGCGGGTGGGGGGTTGGGGACATTGCATATTTTTCATCTACGATACCAACACTATCCAAAAATGCAATGTCCCCACACTCCCCTCAAATGATTTATGGACCCAAAATCGGCCCCATTTGGGCCCCAATCTCGAAAAAAAGCGGGTCCAGCGCTGGGGACATTGGGTTTTTAGCAAGAGCTCGTCCGTAAGCCTACTTTCCGCGCAAAACATTTCACTCCCCCGATTTGATTTACAGAATCACTTTTTTGAGGGTTAGAATATAGTCTATTTGGTATTTTTGTCTTACCACGATTAAAATACCTTCTATCCGGATGCTGCCCCTTATCAGTTATCGGACTGCTGCCTGATTTATTTTGTTTTTCCCTGTAAAACAATACCCATATTGTGAAGAAAATTCTGGTAATATTTTTGCATACCTATTTCCACTTTTTAGGGATTTTTTTTTGTATATTTTCAGTTTTCTAGGGAATATATTTCTTCATCCCTACTGAAAAAAGCATTGAAAAAAATTTACTACCTTAATGTGGCCTCTACCTATCGATATACGAGTACGTATGATGTCACCCTAGAACACTTCATTATTTTCAAATGAAAATTACTCATTGACAAAATATCCTAAAATTAATGGTAGGTAACTATGTTACTATTTACATAACATACACATCATAACAAAATGAGATCATTCCAAAAGGAAAAAAAATACTTTCAGATAACAATTTTTCAATCGGGATCACTTGATTTTTTCAAGTTTTTTTCAAGTCAATAAATTTGAAACCTTTTGAAATCTTTAAATTTTTATTTTGTATCAAAAATTCCATATATTATGTACTTAATGATTGAGTTTCTGATATTATTACTATGTATCAGACGTTTAAAAACATGAAAAAGAATCATCAATAGGTGGTAATAATATATTACAATTTTAAGATATTTTATCTTAATTTTAAGAACTTGGAAAAAATCATTTATATAGAATCCCTATCAAGGTGATTTTATTTTTAGGTATAAAGCAAAAAAAAACACATCCCTACTTGAATCTTTCCTCACTGAAGATGAGTAAGCAGAAATCATGTGCCTACATTGCGCTTGCATTGGCGAGGGGAAGGGTGGTAAAGAAATGAAGATTTCTTAGATAAACATAACAATAATTATATTCACATGCATGCAGGTATGAGGTACCTATCTCCACCATGAAGGAGTTTTCACCTGTTTGAAAAAAAAACCTTGCATCACAAAAATTATTACCCATTGTTTCTTACAATATTAGTTCCTTTGTAGAAACTTCAGTCATTATCAGATCGCGTAACCTTGTATCAAGAAGATACAGTTATTGGTGAAGAGGAAATAGAACAAATTATTCTGATCTGAAAAATAAACAATGCCTCAAAACAAGGGAGGGGGCAAGGAAAAGATGTTGGCAAAAAAAATTAATGGAATTTACAAGATTAGAAATAAGTTTTGATAATTTTTTCAATGTTGATTTAAAAAATATCCAATTCTTGCTTTTGATGAGTTAGGTACCTACCTGGAAAAAAGTGCCAGAGTTTATAGGTATTTGAAGGGAAGGGAAAAGGATAAAGGAAGAAGACGAAAAGGAAAGAGAGAAGAAAGAAAAAACCACAAATTCAAAAGATAGTGAAATAAGCGAGAAAAGAAAAAAAAATATTACTTACAAAATGATTGAATTCAAGCCAATAACCTTGGCTCAGGATTCCTTTTGGGAACTCGGCCACGATAAATAGCACCACAACTGCCAACAATATCAATGTTGACTTATTGATTTGTTACCTCGAGCTAACAACTATAGCTGCTCGACGTTTTCGTGCTTTGGGTAGTGCACAGATTAACCTGACTCAACAGTAAAAATATTTCATGAAAGATTATTTTCTTGAAATGAAGTAGTCATTCCGTGTAAAATTGCCGAACTTTTTGCACTCGAGGTTGGTGATTTTTTGCTTGCATGTTTGAAAAAAAATCTCAACATCAATCGAGCTATTACAATACCTTGACGTTCAGGGCAATCTGATCAACTTAAATGCAACAACTTTGGCTCATAAAAAGCCTCCTCCTACATACCAATATTAGAGGCTGTAGGGTTCCCAAACAAAAAAAAGAACAAAAAATTGAGTGATCCAAAAACTGGTGAACGTTCCAAATTTTCGGCATTCATATTCTCAATTTTACCCCGCTTAAATTTGATTGTATCCCAATTCTGTGCAAAGATTAATTGAGCACACCGCCGCCTATCACATACCTACCAACAAAGCACAAATGTTAGTTATGAAAAATATAACCATATGCAGCCAATGGCTATGCATGACTATGAAAAAACCAGTACCTTTACCCAATGTGATTGGTTTTCTTGTCTAAATCTCTCAAGTACCTACCTCAAATTCAACATTACTGCCTCGACTTCTAAAACTCACTGTTATGTGTAGTGTAGTTCATTTGCATGGAAATAGAATGACAGGGGGGGGGGGGGTACTGCTGACCTAAACCTATGGTAAATTTGCTCTGAAATATTGATTAAATTCAATAATGCAATTAAAGATTTGTGTTTTATTCAACTAAGTACATACTTATATTGTTGGTGTTTCTCCTTTCCATCCTGTCAAAACAGGGAAAAATATAAATTTTCTGTCCATTGAACTCTGGAAACCATATCCAGTTTTCATTGTTTTTAAAGCGTATTTTCCTTATGCCAAGACAGTTGATAACCACATACATCCTAGAATAAATGTCTGCCATCTAAATATAGGTAATTTTCAAAATAATAAATTTAATCATTTAAATTATACTTAAGTAATTCTAAATTTGAAGTTATTTTTTTAAAAAAATAAATATTATTTCAATTTCTGATGATGTCTCTACCAGAGTTTGGCATGATCAACTTGATTGTATTTTTATCTACACCATTGTTTTCCCAATAATGTGACAACGAAACATTTAAGTAAACCCATAATTGAAGGGTAGGTAAGTACTTAAAATTTTTAGTCAGTTTATGTAAATACATTGAAAAATTGGTGATTTTCAGTAACTATTCAGTTTTCTCCAATTAATGGTCTCATGTTCAAACGTTTATGCTGCTAGGTACATGTTTGTACTTTCTAAGTAACAGTTGAGGATTGATTTTGTTGATTAATTTTCAAGATGATGAAATATCGCAAATCTGATGTATATTTTCCCCGTGGCCGTAGATTAAACTGTTGCCTACTATCAGTTGTCCATTTCTATTAATTGTTTATTGCATAATATGCAGAAGAAAGTGGTTATGGGTTGAATATGATGCCTACTTGTGTAAAATCTTATTTCAAAGACATCGTGACACTGCGATAGTATTTTATTTGGAAAGTTTTCTATGAAGTGAATTTTTTGTAAGAATATTTTTTAAAATAAACTTATCTCCTTTGATGCCATACGTCTTATCGTGATCAGCACACTTCAATTTGTCAAGAAAACCCACCCCTACCCAAATCCTGAAACTTCATGATAAATACAACACCTTCACTTTTTGTGGGAAAAGTCAGTAAAAGAACACTTACACATGAAGTTTATATAAAATTGGTAACACTAAAATTGTGGAAACTTAACTTTGGGGTTTGTGTGGGCCTGAGTGCCATTAATGAAAGAAATAACACATAAAGTGTGATTATGAGTAATATTAGAATCTTGGTATTGTCACTGTGGGGGTTGAGTGGCCCTGAGTGCTGTTTGATTTCCATCATCAGTGGTGGATGATCGCCTTATATGCGATTTTTGCTGCATGAGCGATTTTGTGAATAAAGAAATTATTAAAACCTCGCAAATTATCACAATACATTTATTCAGGAGTTGATTCTGAAGGTAAATTTTATGAGGAATCGAATGGCGGTTAGAGCGAGACGATTGGTATTCGCGTTTTCCTTCCACGAGCAGAAGTAGCTTGGAAAACGTCGTTTTTTGTGCATTTTTAAAATCTCATTTTTCAAGATTCTTTTGCGAATTTTGCGAGAGCAAAATGAGATAGCAAAATTCTGTCAACGGGAGGAGATCCGCAACTAAATTCCGGTCATTTTGGTGTCCCATTTATTGAATTTTGGTTGAAATTGAGAAATCAGCAACGGAAAAACATGTTTTTTTGACTTTTCTGTAACTCTAAATTCCAGTATGAAAAATGGCGCATTTCGAATATACAGCTTCATTTTGAAAACCAATGGCCAATCAGCATCGGCTAAGGTCCATAGATGTCCATTTAATTGGAATCCATGTTTAATTGCTTCCAGATTTAGAAATTTATAATTATTTATTACTGAAAAACTGATTTTTTCCTAATTGGTGAAATTTCATTTTACAACTCGAAAATTTTTTTTTAAAGTAAATGAATGCTTCCAAACCAAAAAAAAGTGTTCCTTGTGGTCAATGATATGGTATAAAAAATTCAAAATCTGTTTAATTCATTAAATAGTACGTATTTCCCCAAAAATCTGTTTATGCAGTAGCAACAAATTGCGCTAGTCTAATAATTCGCACACCACTGTATTTACCAAACAAAAAGAACATTTTTTTCATTTCCTGTCAATGAAATGGTTCGTGATTCAATGTCTGAATTAAACACTCTTTCTCTGCAAATAACAAGTAGGTATGCATTCCAGACGAAAAGTATCCACATTCACATGATTAGGAATTGAAATTTTTTTTATAAAATAATATAGTTACTTACATATCGTTATGAAATGAACAAAAACTTTTCCTATGGATCAACTACCCACGGGTAACCTTTAATCACCAAGAATCCAATTGCACGCCATCTCAGTAGGATTGATGTGGATGATTTCTATAATTCTTAGGTGCGGGGACAAATTATGGTGAGTTGTGTCATAGACACAACAACGTTTCCAACATTATGTGATTTTTTATGTAGGTAAACATGAAAAAGAACACATACCCATGAAGTTTGTATAATATTGGTAACACTAAAATTGTGGAAACTTAACTTCAGGGTTTGTGTGGGCCTGAGTGCCATTAATTAAAGAAATAACCTACATGTAAAGTGTGATATTAGTAATATTAGAATTGTGGTATTGTCACTGTAGGGGTTGAGTGGCCCTAAGTGCTGTTTGATTTCCATCATCCGTGGTGGATAAGTGGAATAACCACTGCCTTTTCCTTCATTTCTGTAAACAAACCAGTGAATTTTGGTGAACACATGAAATGACTATGTAGGACATTCCGCACAATATGTACTTTTCAAGAGAAGACATACTTACAAAAATATTTACACATACATACACATATTACATCAAGTATAATTAGCTCATTTTGATACAATATTGCAGCATCATCTCTTTTTTCTATTGAGTGGGAATATGAACGTGGCTTGCCCTATTTTTTGTTGGCAATATTGGTAGATTGTTTGGTTGACCAGTTCACCATTGAAACAAGAATAATACATACTTATATGAAAATTAAACAAGTTTGTTCTTGTTGAACTTTGATTCATATTTACCAAACAAAAAGAAAAAATTTTTCATTTCCTGTCAATGAAATGGTTTGTGATTCAATGTCTGAATTAAACACTCTTTCTCTGCAAAAAATAAGTATGCATTCCAGACAAAAAGTATCCACCATGACATGATCAAGAATTGACAATTTTTTTATAAAAAATATAGTTACTTACATATTGTTATGAAATGAACAAAACCTTTTCCTATGGATCAACTACCCACAGGTAACCTTTAATCACCAAGAATCCAATTGCACGCCATCTAGTCCATGAAAAAAAACATTCCATAGGGAAAAGTGAGGTAGCAAGCTTAATTTTGGTATACTGGTCCATGTTTATGTGCTCAACACGAATCCGATGAGTCCCCGCGCATCCCTGGTGAGCGTTCTCCCCTATTGTGGATCTAAGCCCCACAAAATCAGTTTTTTGCAATTTTCTCCCCCGCATTGCATTTTAGCGAAAAATATGTGGTTAGATAAAAGAATCTACGTCAAATTTCCGATCTATTGATATATCTACTTTCCTTCTACCCCCAAGGGGGATGGAGCTAGAAGCTAGAACCATTCAAATGCGAGGGGGTTTCTAAAAAGCTATTGGGGGCATGGGAGGGGTGAAATGTCCGCCGAGAGCGTTTGAGTTGATACCAGCATGGAAGGTTAGTACCATTGAAAAATTTCCACTTGAAAAATTTCAGATCCACACCACCCCCTCTTTTTGGGGGACCCCCCCCCTTTTCGGAAATTTCAATAACACTTTTCTCAGCCCCATTTCAACCGATTTTGAAAATTTTTCTGGAAGTTATGTACATCCTTAGTAGGTATCCCCATTCCCCACAAAAATTTTCAACCCCCTCCCCTCATATTTACCCCTCAAAATGGAGTTTTAAACTTATTTTATGTTTTTTAACAATAGTAAAATTTGAGGGGGCAAAGTGCTCTGGAGAGGGCTAGATAAACGTAGCAACACATCTGACGTCATATTCGTGCTTATGCGGTATTGAATCATAAGAAAACGACACCCTACTTATTAATATTTAGTTACTTTCCCCAAAATTCCCATTTTACCCCAACCCTCCCTAAGACACATTTTTAGTTCTTTTACACCATTTTGAGGGGTAAATATGTGGGGAGGGGGTTAAAAATTTTTGTGGGGATGCCTACTAAGGATATACATAACTTCCGGAAAAATTTTCAAAATCGGTTGAAATGGGGCTGAGAAAAGTGGTATTGAAATTTCAGGAAAGGGGGGTCCCCCGAAAAAGGGGGTGGTGTGGATCTGAAATTTTTCAAGTGGAAGTTTTTCGATGGTACTCACCTTCCATGCTGGTATCAACTCAAAAGCTCTCGGGGTACATTTCACCCCTCCCATGCCCCCAATAGCTTTTTAGAAACCCCCTCGCATTTGAATGGTTGTAGCTCCATCCTCCTTGGGGGTAGAAGGAAAGTTGATATATCAATAGATCGGAAATTTGACGTAGATTCTTTTATCTAACCACATATTTTTCACTAAAATGCAATGCGGGGGAGAAAATTGCAAAAAACTGATTTTGGGGGGTTAGATCCACAATAGGGGAGAACGCTCACCAGGGACGCGAGGGGACTTATCGAATTCGTGTTCAGCACATAAAAATGGACCAGTATACCAAAATTCAGCTTGCTACCTCATTTTTCCCAATGACCCCTTTTTTTAGTCTAATTTTCCTGGACTAATCTCAGTAGGATTGATGTGGATGAAATTGTTTTCTCAACGTTGTGGTAGAGGAGCATGAACTATTGCACTTTTTTTCATTTCTATAATTCTTAGGTGCGGGGACAAATTATGGTGAGTTGTGTCATAGACACAACAACGTTTCCCACGTTATGTAATTTTGTATGTAGGTAGGTAAACATGAAAAAGAACACTTACACATGAAGTTTGTATAATATTGGTAACACTAAAATTGTGGAAACATAACTTCATGGTTTGTGTGGGCCTGAGTGCCATTAATTAAAGAAATAACCTACATGTAAAGTGTGATATTAGTAATATTAGAATTGTGGTATTGTCACTGTGGGGGTTGAGTGGCCCTGAGTGCTGTTTGATTTCCATCATCAGTGGTGGATGAGTGGAATAACCACTGCCTTTTCCTCCATTTCTGTAAACAAACCAGTGACTTTTGGTGAACACATGAAATGACTATGTAGGACATTCTGCACAATAAGTGCTTTTCAAGAGAAGACATACTTACAAAAATATTTACACATACGTACATACACATATTACATCAAGTATAATTAGCTCATTTCGATACAATATTGCAGCATCATCTCTTTTTTCTATTGAGTGGGAATACGAACGTGGCTTGCCTTATTCTTTGTTGGCAGTATTGGTAGATTGTTTGGTTGACCAGTTCACCATTGAAACAAGAATAATACATACTTACTTATATGAAAATTAAACAAGTTTGTTCTTGTTGAACTTTGATTCATATTTACCAAACAAAAAGAAAACATTTTTCATTTCCTGTCAATGAAATGGTTTGTGATTCAATGTCTGAATTAAACACTCTTTCTCTGCAAAAAATAAGTATGCATTCCAGACGAAAAGTATCCACATTCACATGATTAGGAATTGAAATTTTTTTACAAAATAATATAGTTACTTACATATCGTTATGAAATGAACAAAAACTTTTCCTATGGATCAACTACCCACTGGTAACCTTTAGTCACCAAGAAACCAATTGCACACCATCTCCGTAGGATTGATGTGGATTAGATCGTTTTCTCAGCGTTGTGGTAGAGGAGCATGAACCATTGCACTTTTTTTCATTTCTATAATTCTTAGGTGTGGGTACAATTATGGTGAGTTGTGTCATAGACACAACAACATTTCCCACAATATGTAATTTTTTATGTAGGTAAACATGAAAAAGAACACATACACATGAAGTTTGTATAATATTGGTAACACTAAAATTGTGGAAACTTAACTTCATGGTTTGTGTGGGCCTGAGTGCCATTAATTAAAGAAATAGGTAACCTACATGTAAAGTGTTGTGATATATGTACTACTATGCCGTACGTGGTATGTTTAGGGTGCGCCCACATGGTAACACTGCCTATATACAGGGCAACACTGCGTTGTGTTCTCGTCAGCTAGCCGTACGAGCCAAGCGACGAGAGTACAGAACGTCAGTAGCTTGTTCGGTTCGAAACGGATAGGTTATTCATTGTTAATCGGTTAATGCAGTCAATTAGTATATAAGTGTTTACTCGCGCGTGTTAAGTATTAGTATATAAGTGTTTCATTTAATTTTAATTAGTTTACTTGTACATTAAGATCGATGCACTCACGATGTCGTCGGAGTGAGGCGAGAAGGATAGATGATCTACTCGTCGCCATCACGGTTAGATTACGTCGATGAATGTACGGGAATCCCCGTTGAGGGATACCTTAAGACCACCCCCTCGCCGATGTGCGAATGAAACCTCGCTAATGTGCGAAAGGTGCATCGAGTTAGCACTTATTCTACATCAACGTATGTAACTGTAAGTAACCATTTGTCATGTTAACCCCTTTCATGTACACCAACGTGTGTTAATTGAATAAGTCATGTAAAGTGTTGTTAATCTCATGCACATTATAAATATTTCATGTATGTCTTCCATGTTGTTATTTATGGTGTGTGTGAACATCTGTTAAGAGTGTAAATGCATATTTTCCTACCCACGCCCTAGCCGAGCATTGTGAGGTATTCTGGTAAGTATTCGTAGAAATGCTTTAAGGAATATTTCTAGGAAACAACACGATAGTAAACTTAGGCATATCTTCCCACCTACAATTAGGTACCCTCAAGATCATGCTATAAGTCAATACTTTAAGTACCTTTTACCCTCTAACAGTGTGATATTAGTAATATTAGAACTGAGGTATTGTCACTGTGGGGGTTGAGTGGCCCTGAGTGCTGTTTAATTTCCATCATCAGTGGTGGATGAGTGGAATAACCACTGCCTTTTCCTTCATTTATGTAAACAAACCAGTGAATTTTGGTGAACACATGAAACGACTATGTAGGACATTCTGCACAATATGTACTTTTAAGAGAAGACATACTTACAAAAATATTTACACATACATACACATATTACATCAAGTATAATTAGCTCATTTTGATACAATATTGCAGCATCAACTCTGTTTACTATTGACTGGGAATATGAATGCATCTGAATGAGTTTTTGGTAGTATTGGTAGATTGTTTAGTTGACCACTTCACCATTGAAACGAGAATAATGCATACTTATATGAAAATTAAACAAGTTTGTTCTTGTTGAACTTTGATTCATATTTACCAATCAAAAAGAAAAAATTTTTCATTTCCTGTCAATGAAATGGTTCGTGATTCAATGTCTGGATTAAACACTCTTTTTCTGCAAAAAATAAGTATGCATTCCAGACAAAAAGTATCCACCTTGACATGATCAGGAATTGACAATTTTTTTTACATAATATAGTTACTTACATAATTGTTATGAAATGAACAAAAACTTTTCCTATGGATCAACTACCCACGGGTAACCTTAAATCAGCAAGAATCCAATTGCATGCCATCTCCGTAGGATTGATGTGAATGAAATCGTTTTCTCAATGTTGTGATAGAGGTGCATGAACTATTGCACTTTTTTTCATTTCTATAATTCTTAGGTGCTGGTACAATTATGGTGAGTTGTACGTTTCCAACAATATGTAATTTTTTATGCAGGTAAACATGAAAAAGAACACAAACACATGAAGTTTGTGGAAACTTAACTTTAGGGTTTGTGTGGGCCTGAGTGCCATTAATGAAAGAAATAACACATAAAGTGTGATATGAGTGATATTAGAATTGGGGTAATATTAGAATTGTGGTATTGTCACTGTGGGGGTTGAGTGGCCCTGAGTGCTGTTTGATTTCCATCATCAGTGGTGGATGAGTGGAATAACCACTGCCTTTTCCTTCATTTCTGTAAACAAACCAGTGAATTTTGGTGAACACATGAAATGACTATGTAGGACATTCTGCACAATATGTACTTTTCAAGAGAAGACATACTTACAAAAATATTTACACATACATACACATATTACTTCAAGTATAATTAGCTCATTTTTATACAATATTGCAGCATCATCTCTTTTTCTATTGACTAGGAATATGAACGTGGTTCACCTTTTTTTTTGGTAGTATTGGTAGACTGTTTGGTTGACCAGTTCAGCATTGAAACAAGAATAATACTTACATACTTATATGAAAATTAAACAAGTTTGTTCTTGTTAAACTTTGATTCATATTTACCAGACAAAAAGAAAAATTTTTTCATTTCCTGTCAATGAAATGGTTCGTGATTCAATGTCTGAATTAAACACTCTTTCTCTGCAAAAAATAAGTATGCATTCCAGACAAAAAGTATCCATATTGACATGATCAGGAATTGACAATTTTTTTTTACAAAATAATATAGTTACTTACTTACATATTGTTATGAAATGAACAAAATCTTTTCCTATGGATCAACTACCCACTGGTAACCTTTAGTCACCAAGAATCCAATTGCATGCCATCTCTGTAGGATTGATGTGGATGAAATCGTTTTCTCAACGTTGTGGTAGAGGAGCATGAACCATTGCACTTTTTATGGACTTTGCCATGAAACAGAAAGTCAAGGTACCTATTGTATTTGTCATGATGGTTGAGGATTTGGGTGGGGGTGGGTTTTCTTGACGAATTGAAGTGTGCTGATCAGGATAAGACATATTGCGCAAAACGAGATAAGTTTATGAATACACGTACCTAGTACCTTGTGGTGCCCTGGTCTTTTATGGTAATTGTGGTGCCCGCGCACATAGAGGATCGCATATATATGTATGATAAAGGTGTTTTGGTGCAGTTTGGATTTTTCATCATAGTTAGTCATAGAGGTGCCTGATACATAAACTTGGTACTTGTGGTGCCCGCCTCAAACATTTTTTTGGGAGTATGGGTGGTTATATATCCGGTAAAGTGGCATCACCAAACTAACCCTATTTTTGGAATGTACAGACCTGTAGGATATCAAATAACAGCAATGTTAAAGTGGCATCCGCAAAATGATGCCAGTTTACCATTCAACAACAAAAAAAAGATGCCACTTGGGCCCTGAACAACTGTATTTATATATTTCCAGCAATGGGTGAGCCAGCTAGTCTTGAAACTAAAAAAAAGTCCCATGTTGGCCTTCCTTCTACCTATCTATACGTTCGTACTTGCATACTGCAGTAGACTATATGTACATTAGAATATTCATTGGGTACTAGAGAATTCTAATTTTCAAAAATGATTCATTATTATTTAAAAATAAAAAGAAAAGTGAATGATTGCTTTTGGGGTGTAGAGTAGGTACCGAAATGACGGTGTTGAGTGATTTTAAGCGATGTGAGAGCAAAATATCTAAAGCTTTTTGAGCTCACCTAGAAGTAAGCACTGCAGTAGTCCCACTCCCACCAGGCTCTGTAAATGATGTGTTGACCTATGTTTATTGTTTCAACATGAAGTAACTATGTAATCACAGGGTACAGGATACGAAAAACAGCAAAATGCCATATCCAGTAGTTACAAAATTACTTACTAGGTATTAATTTTCTTAATTCATTACACCATTCAATTTCTTTTAATGGATGTATTATACCTATTGCACCACTGGCTCCTCTTCAGCGGATGTACTACTGCAATATATCGCCGTACTCCCAGCATTACCACAAGCCAAATCACCATGTGGCGAAATGCAAATGCGCTTAGGTAGGTACAAATAATTAGTGAAATTCTCCTATCTGTGTGTTCGGTGAATGTGGATTGAACACCGTTCCAATCGATAAAATTCTTGCCATGAGCGAGGTATAAAGCTGAGGATGGCCAGTGATTTGGTGGTGGCAATGTGAATGAAGATTGTGTTCATAGGTGATACCATAGTACCTCTTGTAAACACTACTATGATGATCAAAAAGTTGGAAATCGTCGTCACCATGCAACACACCATGTTCACGTACCCGCATATCCTCATATTGTGATAGGAATGATAATCCTTTGGTTGTATCCAAGGTACTCCTTAACCTTTCGCTTCCATGTTTGCCACTTTTCCTCGATACCTTGTTCTTCTTCCAACCTGTCTTCCTTTTGCTTTTCCAGTTCTTCTTGGAATTTCTTTTGAACTTCTTTTGATTTGATTTTTGCAATGTCAAGTTGTTGGTATCGGTCTTTGCTCTTCTTCCGGCTCTTCAAGACTAACTGGCATTTTGCAGCCAGTAGTTTGTGGTCAGAGTTGCAGTCAGCACCAGGATATGTGTGACAGTTCTTCACTGTGTTCCTGAATCGTCTTTTTACAAGTATATAGTCTATCTGGTTTCTCATAATAGGTATCAAAATTTTTTACATGGGGAAATCGATAAGAAAGGGAAAAAAAGCTTACCAATTCAGTTCTATATCGTTGATTCTTTGAGTGACACTCTTATTCCGTTTGAATAAAGATGTGAACGTTTTCTTAAATTTATTGCTCATCCCATAATAGAACACGAAATTTAAACTTTGTGAAATATGTGTTAAGCAATTTGCTATCTCGCTGGTCTAATAGTAGTACTTCCCGTAAAATTCTGGACCCACGATTTCTGTTATTATGGCGCATATTCCGTGAGGAATTTCTGCAGCTATAAATGCTGCCAGTATGAGTATTAAAATTACCGTCGTACAATCAGTTTGTAGTTTTCGAGTGGAGGGTACAGCCATTGCTGCTCGACGTTTCCTGGCTTTTTCTAGTGCACAGATTAGCCTGATAAGCACAAATATATTATATTAAAGATTACTTTCTTGAAATGAAGAGTAGAAAGTTGAAATTTCTAAAAATATGAACATAGGTAGGTATGTACTTATCGTTATGCAGGGTAATGTTCATAATTTCTTACCTCTAATTACGCTCCAATTATCCGGATCTATTTGTATTCTCTCTATGATTATTTCTATCATTCTGGTGGGGATCTAAAAAGTGTTTAAAAAAGATATTTAAAAAACGTCCAAAAACAGATTTTTGAGAATTCGGGTAAAAAAAACAAACCTACGATATTGTACAGAATTAATTTCAAAAGTTTTCAATTTTGTGGGTAAACAAGGTCCATTTCCCCAGGACGACCACTTTGGTTTAGGGGGATGAAAGTGGTGTCAATCGTTTGTGCTTCGTTTGTGCTCTTTTGAGCACGCACTCTTTTTTGTGTGCTCTCCCTCTCCCCTCTGTTTTTCAAAACTCATTTCGGTCGGCCTGGAGAAATTAAAATCGACGACTCTGCGATAACGGGTGAAAGTGATGTCAATCGTTTGTGCTCTTTTGTGCGCGTACTCTTTCTTTTTGTGCTCCCTCCCCCCTCCATCATGACGAAAAAAACTATGAGGAAAAAGTTAATGCTGTATAATTTTGCATAAATTTCGATGTAAGGTTTATCTCGAGTAGGTAGGACCATTTTCGACCCTATTGAATCAAGGGTCATTTCGTCTATAGTCGGGAAGCCCGCATAAGGATAACTTATATTGCGACCCTCCGTCGATCCTCCGGGACAACTTTTTTTTTTAGCAGATTTTGCGTTCCAAATTATGACTTGCACAAAATTTTTCAAACTGTACAAAGGTAGATCGAAAGATCAGCCAAAAATGCATCACCTGTCAAAATTTCAAGCGGTAAAGTGCGTTTTTCCATTTTTTGTGAATTTTTGAAAATCAAAATTTAGGCCAAAAATGAGGGTGAAAATCTAAATTTTACCAAATTAACCAAGAAATCTGAAATTTGGGATGTACCCTATTTTCGACAAGCCAAATCGATTGGAAACTGTTTCAATCCGTTTTGAGCAGTTCTGGAGCCTTCAGCAGATTTTTGAAACTCGAAATTCCCACAAAATTTCATCAAATGGAGTTGGATAGCCCAAATTTACTCTGCAAACTAATTTCAATACGCTATACGAAGTCAACTGCAGCTGCAGGTGGATTCCAAGTCGTTTTGGAGCCTCAAGCGTTTTTTTTGAAAATTATTGGAGCCTTCAGTAGATTTGTTGAAACTTGAAATTTTCCCCAAATTTCATCAAACGAAGATGGAAAGTCGAAATTCATTCTGCGAACTAATTTCAATACGCTATGAAGTCGACTGCTGGTGGATTTCAAATCGTTTTGGAGCCTGCAGCGACTTTTTGAAAGGTTCTATTGCGTTTCTTGTAAAATTGAAATTTCCAAAAAGTAGCTGGAAGCTTCAAAACCATTTGAAACCACCATGTAGTCGACTCCATATAGTATTGAAATTAGTTTGCAAAGTTAATTTCAGCTTGACAACTCCGTTTGATGAAATTTTAAGGAAATTTAAAGCTTTAAAAATCTACTGAAGGCTCCAGTAAATTTCGAAAAGTTGCTGGAGGCTCCAGAATGACTTGAACCCACCTGAAGTCGTCTTCAGAGGGTGTTAAAATTGGAGTGTAGAGTAAATTTCAGCTATCCATCTCCATTTTTGATGATATTTTGTGAAAATTTAAAGTTTCAAAAATTTGCCGGAGGCTCCAGGAATTTACAAAACATTGCTTGACGCTCCAAAACGACTTGGAATCCACCTGCAGTTGACTTTGTAGCGTATTGAAATTAGTTTGCAGAGTAAATTTCGGCTTTCCAATTCCATTTGATGAAATTTTGTGGGAATTTTTGTGCAAGTCATAATTGGAAACGCAAAATCTACAATTGTGTTCAGAGTTTAGTTTTGAATTATCATTCTAAAAGTGATGAATATTTTCAACTTTTAGTTGACTGAGAATTTACTCATTATTGTTAATTGAACCAAAAGGTGGTATGAACTAGTGGGCTAAATGCACTTTTCACTTACTTCGATTTTGTTGAAATCCTCCAATAGTTGAAACATCCAACTTTTTCTGTAGTCTACTCTTTGCAAGACTAAGTTCAGTCTCTTCAAGTATAAGTTATAACATTTTTGCTCAATTTTGTATAAAGAAAAACACAATCGTTGAAAATTGAAAATATTGATTATTTTGAAAACAAAATCTGATAATTTTTATCAGTCGCGTGCCGTCTCGATTCACACGGTATTAATTATCGAACCGGGTTTCGTTGCATTCCACACTGCGGGTGGCGTACGAAAAATTTTTAATTTAATTAATCACGCTTTGAATATTGATTTTTAATTAATTACCAATTTTCGCGACTCGAGTTTTTTATTTCGATTTTGATATATTTTTTATGACACAAAGATGAAGGAATTATTCAACACCAAAAAAAAAAAAAAAACACAAATATGAACGAAAGTAAAAACGTTCGATGAATTTGTTTGAAGTACACAATTTTTGAAGTGACCTATTTGGTTTTTAAACACTGACTGAGTTTATCTTCGAGATCATGGTTTCATTTTCCATATTTTGTCCCTTACTCCCTTCCAAAATATAACTTTTATAAAGTCCAGACTTTTAGTTATTGAAAAAGTCTGGTATCTATCGATTTCTGTATATTCGAAAAGTAGAAGTGTCGAAGGATTTATGTTCGACACTTCTTTCTACCTACCTGATAGATTTATACTTACTTGGTTTTACGAGGGTATGGACAAGGTGTTATGTTGTCCATTTTACCCTTGTAAAAAGGAGAGAGTATTTTGTCTTCTTTTTCTTCTTTCACGTATTTTGAGTATCTTAAGCCCATTTGGCTTGTTATTTGCTAATTGTGAAGAAAAATGGAACCTATTTTCGTGGTACTTAGGATAGGGAAGAAGTAGACGACGCATTTATGATTAATTTACAAATCTTTTAATGCTAAGTACGAACAAAATAATAAGAAAAAATATCAATCTTTACTCCTCTTTGTTACCATTTATCTTTTTATCCACGATATTGAGGATACGGCAAGTGACATCATAGCCCATTATCATACCCAAAATCATCGTTACCAATTTCGTTGGTAATTTTGTTGCAACAATAGACGGCTGTCTCTTTGTGGCCAGGTATCGGACGAAAAACTGCCACAGACCGGACTTTCCTTCTTCTGACATCTATATATCAAAAACAGAAGGATGGGGGGGGGGGACAAAAAATGATCATTAGTCTAGTCAGTTTATTATGACTCATTTTTTATTTACTTACTTATGGTTTTATGGTCCCATTATAACCATTTTTTACGATGGATAGTCCAAAATTTAGAAGTAGGTAGGTTAGTGTAACAAAAGGATTTTATTTTTGAAATAATTTTGATTTCTAGGATTTTGCATTTCATGCTAAATTTTTTGGGACGTTTTAGGTTTCGAAAAAAAAATGCATAAAATTGAAGATTTATAGTGGGTAGGTATTACCTATTTGTCAAATTTTTTTTTTCAATTTTTATTAATTTCACACATTTTAGACTTCTATCTTGATTAAAAAAATTTTTTTAGGTAATTTTAATAATTTTGATTTGAAGAAAACTCATTTTGATCGTAAGTAGGTATTACCTATCTGAATTAAGTATTGTCTAAATCATGATTTCCGGCATTAAATTTTATTAAGGTGTTTGAAAGCTTCATTTTAAATGCGAAAAGAATATTCATGAGGAAAAATCTTCAAAGTTTTCAATTTTGGTAGGTACCTATTTAAATTTTTAATTTCTCCATTTGAGACAGAAATGGGGTCCTTTTTGTATGGATGAACGTTTTTGTCCTACCATAAGAGGATTCCTGTGTTTTTGGTGAAAAAATTTTCAATTTTTGGTAAAAATTTTGGTTGGGTAGGTATCTACCTATTTATGAGAAATCGATCGATTTTTGAGTTGTTTATTGGTAAATCTTATTTATTATTATTGGCCAATAGCCTTTTAAATAATTTTTTCCGAAATCGATTGATTTTTCAAAAAATGGTTATGGGTAGGTATTACCTATTTCCCATGAATTAATGTTTTTTGAACTAAAAACTTCGATTTTTTGTTTGATTAATGTTTCCAAATTTGTTCAGTTTTTTTTTTTTTTTGAAATTGTTTGGATATTAATTTTTTTTTTTTTAATTCAAATTTGGGTATGCCTATTTAATTTTTCGTGTTCTTGAGATTTTGAATAAATGGGATATTTTGGGACCATATTACCGTCGTATTTGCTAAGTGACGACTTTCTCAATTATTCAATTTTGTTTATGAGAACCTACTAGATTTTTGGCATGAGTTTTGAAAATAATTCAAAATTTTGTACTCCAATAGAGTACTTGGGAAATTGTTCATTTTGTCAATTTTGGGAGGTATTTGGTCATCCCACTCCAAATCTTGCCGCCATATTTCTTGAAGCAAGATTTTTCCTCGAATCAGGATGGGGTTTATGAGACCTAGCGGATCAAAGATGCTGGCAATTAACGATGATACCACTCGTTTGGTGAGAGTGACTTTTGAAATATCCACTGTTTGATGATGGATACGTAGCAGATCTTCATTTGGGTACCATATAAGACCAAGTATTTTAGCAACTCCATCCGAGTTAAATGATACTGGTTTCAATTCTTTGACAAGTTCGGTAGCTAGCAAGGCAAGAAATTTAGGCGAGTTTGAGACATATTTGCACAAAGGAAATTGAGCTTTCATAAGCGCGTTGTGGATTTTCTGTGCTTTTTTGATGGCAGCTTGAATGTTTTCGGCACCAGACAGAATCCAGGTCATTTCCTTTATCACTTCTTTGACTTCAGGTTCGTCTTTGGTTACTTCTGTGTCAGCTACTTCATTGACACAGGCAGTAGCATCGGCAGAGGTGGGACTGGTTCCATATGTCACAGTTGTGAGCTCGAATACTTCAACAGGTTGATCGATATCAAAATGCCATACAATTGATTGAAATTGACAATCTTCATCGTTCATACCAATGCATCGATACATCTTCATGATGTCAACAGAAAAAGTGATAAGAAAAATTCTCCATCAAACGAGAATATCACACAGATTTGATTGACGAATCAGACCATTCAGCAAGATATCGTTGAGAGAGAGACCAGATTTGTTCTTCACAGAAGCGTTGAATACTACACACAACTTTAAACATTTTGCATCTTCTGTGATTCGAATCACAAAAGCCTTAGGTATTTATTACAAACACATGATTAATGAATATTAACAAACAAGATCAGCAATATAAAAAAATGGGTACAAAAATGTGATGAAAGTTACCACAGTTATCGGTAATTTTCATTGATAAGTTATGTTTGGACAGCACCTAGTCCATGGTAACAAAGGATATTATTCTGGATTTCCAGTACGACGTACGACTACTTTAATTACATATTGTGCCCTGTTATTGAAAATGTGGAGAACATTTCTTTCTTGTATAAATGTACTCTGTACACGGTACGGGTCTCACAAGTTTTCTAGGCTAAAAAGAGGCACAGTTTGTAGCCTACTATTTAATTAAATGCATTTTTATTACTAGTTCGTCTATCACACTTCAGTAGAGTAACTTTCAATTTTCGCAATAATACGAGTATTATGAGGCTGATGGATCATAGGTCCTGGTTGTGGTTCCATTATGGTATGCAGATTCGAATGCCACGAGTCCTCAAGTTGAATCTGTATCATCAATATGAAGAAACTCACAATCAAATCCCTAATGTCTTTGATCTGTATTTAAGGTAATCACACGTTTACTTTTCATAAAGTAGAAATCAATATAAAAATATTTCGATAAATTGAAAATCGATTCGTTCTTAAAAATAATCACACAGAATGAAATAATAACTTACATAATAATGATGATCAGAAAGAAGAAGATGAAATTCTTTGGATGAGTTAACGAACTATGGGTACCAGCCCCATTTTGGATTCTTTCGTGCTATAACTATTAATCAAAAAACAAATTCATACATACATTTATATGTACCTACTTAATCATATCATATTTTGAAAGTGGGAAACTTGAGTTTCTACCACTTCAATATTTCGATTTTATTTTTTATTAATTTTTAAAACATGCGACTTTTGACTTACTCGACGTGGTTCCGCATATGTTCAGGATTCTCCTTGCCATATCAGTCTTATCTTCTGGTTTATGGCTATCCATCTAATTAACACACGAGATGAGAAGTTGAACATTAATCTGCATGCGTTTATTTTATCAAAAGGTATTTTCAAATTTCTAGTGGGGAACATATTAAAATCTTGGACAATTTTGACTATTTTTATAGGTCCAGTCCCCATTTTAACTACTATCAATAATTAAACGTAAAAAAACGAACAATTTGAAACCTGTTTGGGTCATTCCATGCCAAATCGGCGGATTTTTGCAACAGTGGTCTTAGATTTTTTTTAAAATCACACCACGTTTAGACCAGGTGTATCATTCGATTACGAATTAATTATAAGTATTTACCACAACTATCTTGACTATTTGAGTCTTCTCATCCCAAAGGTCTTAAGGATTGAATTGTGTCACCTAAATGGTAATTGAGTCAGAGAGTCAACAGGAGTAAAAACGAACACTTCACGAGAGCATCTTTACTTAGCATATGCCCATTGCCCATTGCCCAGGGGAGAAGCAAACCAATGGGCAAAATGAGGGGGAAACGTTATTTCAAGAAGTAAAAAAACAATATTTTCTTAGGTGAAAAGGGTACTTGTTTGGATTATAGCTGCCACTGGTAGCAGCACAAAGTTTGGTACTTTTATTTTCGCCGTAAACCTAGGGCAATTGGCCCATCTTGGGTTTTCTCTGATCGTCAGGCTGGTCCATCCTATGCTATTTATAATTTTTCCTAGGTTACCTACCTGGCATCTATTGGAGATATTTTCAAAAAAGAACAACATTTAAGTATATTTTAGTGAGGTTTCCTAACAAATCGTCAGGTAGATTTATTGTTATTTGAAGAGGGGGCGAAAGAGATAGAAAAATGAAAAGGAAAATCGATTTTGGTCATTTTTTCGAAAAATTCTTCGAACCAAGATTTCAATTATATTTCAAAAAAAAATTCGATTGATTTTTTACACTTTAACCAAAATTATTTTTCATCTTACTAGTTCAAAAAGTTGATTTTCATAGCGTCAACATTTTTAACAATACTTAAGGTTAGTTTTCAAGGAATTATAATTCATGTACTTATATTCAAAAATGGGCTTAAAGGCCCAAGCAAAGCTTGGGAACCACCTTCCGAAAGTTAATAATTTTTCAAAAATGAAGCGACATTATTTTCCATGTAAATTTCCTAAAAAAATATTAAAAATTTGTGTATTTTTTTTTTAAGAGGGGAGGGTCCTTGAAGATGAATTTCAAAAAATTCAAGTCTGTGTTGTGCAGCTCTAAAAAATCCTTAAAATAGGCCCTGTATTACCCTCCAACAAATAAATAAATAAATGTACTTACTCACAAGATGATAGTTGATTTTTAGATTTTTGATAAAAATGAAAAACCGATAAGAAATATATAATGATGATTGCAAATTAATATGATGAGTAATTGTTCAGAGGGGGTTCATCCTCTGAGCTTTTTGTTTCAATATAATTTTTTTTTGCTCTTCCTCTTCTTCATTTTGTGGCAAGTTTTCACTTGCCCCTGTCGAGTTAGACAGTTCTGTTATATTTTCATTATTTTGAATTTTCATCTTAGAGTTGTTTGCTAATATACTCGTATTATGGTTGGAGAATTTTTAGAGGAATTCACTTCTCTATCTGCTGTGCGTTTAGCGCGAGCTTCTTAGCTGATTTGCCGGAAAGCTTTTTCTAAGGTTATTCGCATGGGTGAGATTGTATTTATGGTAGTGCCCTCCTCCTCCATGGGGTCCAATATGATCGTAATTACAGTAGTAAAAAATGTCATCATGGCCATAAAATTTACATAAATAAAATCATTTCGCGATTCTATCTGGTTTCACTTCTGATAGAGCTGGCCCTTTTTTATTATCTATTATGGTTCCTAATTTTCATCCTTTATTTTATTTCATTAGGAATATAGCTATTTTTATTTTATTCTATACAGATTGTTGATCCCTCAATAGGTAGAGTTCTCATGTAATGTTGAAATGTATTTTTTTTAAATGCCTACCTACCTTAAATTTTCATTATTACCTTTTTTGTTGTTTTTTTTTTTTTTTGGTAATTCTAGTTATATAGCTGTATTTACCTATGTACTATATGAATGTATACCCTAATTGTTGTAAATGAGCCATTAAAAAAAATATTAAATATTATGTATTTTATTCTGAATTGGTTTCTTATTTTTTCCAACAAAGTGAAAACTACGCGTTAAGGATATTTACTGCCGCAAGAATGAATTCTACATTTGTTTCTTTTTTTAAAAATATTTACAGGTATTATAAAGTTGTATTTGCTCAAAATATCCTTGAATAAGTATTCTATGTTCATCGTCTTGAAAGATCTGTTTTGGAGGGGCAAGGAACGTAAAGGTAATACTTAGTTAGAATTGTAAAATATATATATATACATATTTTTTTTACAAGGAATCCTAGTCACGTCAACTCATCTCCTCCGATTTGTCTCAAATTTGGCTCACTGAAAGTTCATGTCACCAACACCTCAGAACCAAATTTTCAGCTGACGAAGGTAATTACACCGCATCCTGGAGCGATTCTAGTGTGCTGGAGAAAACCCAATTCCTGCTGGAAGCTCCAGATCGTGTCGAATATGGTTTTAATCGATTCGGCAGGTCGACTTTTGTACATCCAAATCAAATTTCAGAATGTTATCTCGTGGTTTATCATTTTTTTTTTTTTGAAAACTTTGTCAGTAAAAATGGGTCATTTTAGCCATTTTTAGAAATTTACTAGGTATAATTTGAAAAATCAACTTCGGCAGCCGAACATTTTGTTTGTGAGATGCAGTTGACATGATCTTTCAGTGAACCAAATTTCAGCGAAATTGAAAGTGATGAGTTGATGAGTGATTCCCTTGTGAGGTGAATTTTTCTACGATGGTATCAAAATTTGTTGCTTAAAAGGCCAATGAGATGATTCGAGTATCAGCAAATTCAATACATCCACTTTAGTCTTTGATGAAAGATTTCAGCCATCAATTATGCATTAAAAATGGATAGAAAACAATTTCGATATTCACTTGCCAGCTAAATGGATTGAAGAATTTGGAAAGTTTCAACTCCAAATTTTATCTCATGATCAAAAAAACTTACAGGTAGGTATGAAAAAATAATTTTAAAAAAATATTATCATCATTTTGGTGATCTGTAGCAAACAAAACTTACCTAAGTACATGAAATAGAACAACCATCCATCTTTTGTAAGGAAATGTGGTAAGTACTTAGACCATACTTTTGTACCATACTGTAGCAATAGCACTTCGAAATGGGTAAGTACTAATAAGTAGGGAGATTAGTACAGTTTTTATGGCACTTTATCAAAATCTGGAATTTTCAAAATATCATCAGTGAATCCAGAACGGTTTGAAACCACCTCCAGTCCACTCATCATGTTGAAATCAGGGATAGAGTGAGAATTTAGCATCGCATTTCCCTTAGGTAAAATTTTGAGAAAATTTGAACATTAAAAAATCTGCCAGAAGCTCCAGAACTGCTCTAAACTGTTCGAAATAATTTTCTAATCGATTTGTCGGGCTTGAAAACGGAGTAAGTAAGTATACACCATTTCTCAGATTTTTAGGTCAATTTATGGTGAAATTCTGTTATTCATTTTTCAATTGGTCACTTTTGGGGAAAAATTTCAATTTTCAAAAAGAAATTTTGCTTCTACAAATACGTTTGATTTTTTGAAAACAAGGTATTCAAAAAATTCGAAATTCTCTCTACTTTTGATTGATATGATTTTGGAGTCAGAAGTATGATCTACGGCTTGCCAAGCTATGTACTTTTACCAAAAAAAAAAAAAAAGACTTTGAAGTGGCTAAAGAGTACTTAACGATTTAGCGATAGAAAAATCACAACAACTGAATGTGTTTTCAGAACTGCTACATAATATTCCTCTTTTGTTTATTTATTGGATATTAAAATTCGTGTTTTACCTACACCCTTTGCATTTTTTGTATTTTTTTGATTTCAAAAAAAAAAAAAAAAAACACAGTAAAAGGTCTTCTTACAAGGGAACCTCTTGAAGTGTCCGGCTCCGATTTGAACGGGACCGCGATTTTTGGAAAGAGCATGTTCTAAAACCCTCAAATCCAAATTTTCAGCTGCCTAAGTTCATTTTTCGATTTTTGGCGAATTTTTGAAAATCCAAAATTGACTATTTTGGTGTTTTACGCTTCTTTTTTTAAAATGTACGTACTTGATCAGTAAAAATGTTCAAAATAAGTCCTAAAACTGATATTAACCTCCCAAATCCAAATTTTGCCATTTCCAGCCATTCTGGAGCCTCCAGCGCTATTTTTCAATTTCTCCAGAATTTTGAATTCGCTCCAGAAAGCGTGAATATGAAGTTAGGCAGCTAAAAATCGAGTTGCGTGTTTATACTGGACCTGTTCAACGAATTTATCCACATTTGAGCCGATTCTGGAGCGGACACCTCAAGAGTGGTTTTTTGACCAGCTTTTTCATAATCATCATCATCAACGTCATAGTCGCAAGCGACTAGTGTGCCCCCAAAAACGACCGCCACTCCTCTCTGTCTTGAGCTAGCGTGGCCGCATTCGCAACTGAACCAGCTATCTTCCGGACTGTATCGGTCCATCTTGTTGGAGATCTTCCTCTCCCTCGTGTTCCAGGGACCTTGCCAAAGAGAATTCCCTTTTCGATGTTTTCGGGTCCTCTTCTGGCTATGTGTCCAAAATAACTCATTATCCTGGTCTAACATATTTTATTCAGCCTGGTTGGTTCTTGCAGTTGTTCCACAATTGATGCATTTGTTCAATGCGCAGTGTATGGTATCCTCAGCATCCTGCGCCATACCCACATTTCAAGAAAACTGGGAAAACTAGCATCCTGATTAGTCTCTTCCTTGTTTTTATGGAGATTTTCTGGTTGGTGGTGACTTTTCTCAACCGAGACATCGCTGCTTTCCCGAGAGCTATTCTTCTTCTAATTTCCTTGGCTGATCCTCCATCAGCATCCACCAGTGAACCCAAGTAAATAAATGAGTTCACTTTTTCAAATTCATTCAAGGCTTCAGATTCTGGTAGGTGTCCAGCTCTATCAACTATCATGACCTTGGTTTTCTCCACATTCATGAGGAGTCCCATGTCTTCACTGACCATCCTGACTCGCTTGATCAGTTCTGCTAGTTCCTCTTCACTTGCGGCTATTAAGGTGGTATCATCAGCGTAGCGGAGATTGGAGATTCTTCTTCCTCCTATCTTGATGCCGCCTTCCCAGTTCTCCAGGGCTTTCTGCATGATGTACTCGCCATAGATGTTGAACAACAGAGGCGAGAGTATGCAGCCCTGCTGTACTCCTCTTCCTGACTGAAAAGTGTTTGACTCTTCTCCGCCTACTCTCACCATCATCTCGTTCTTGTCATATAGCGATTTGATCAGCTCAATTAGGTGCTCTGGAACTCCCATCTCGCGTAGTATCTCATATAGCTTTATCCAGTTGACACAGTCGAGGGCCTTTGCATAATCAATGAAGCATAGTACCGCCGGGATGTTGAATTCGCGGAACTTCTCGATTATTTGTCTGATGTTCAAGATCTGCTCTCTTGTGCCTCTTCCAGGCATAAATCCTGCTTGTTCCGGTGGAATCTGCCTATGTAAGTATGCCTTGACTCTGTTGTTGATTATTCTGAGCATCACTTTACTGGCATGCGGAATTAGGGCTATTGTTCTGTAGTTGGCACAATTTTTTGTATCACCTTTCTTGTGTAGTGGGATTAACACTGATTTGCACCAATCTTCTGGCCATTCTCTTTTGTGCCATATCGCACCTCGGGAGTTATAAGGTCACATCTCAAAAAAAATCGATTTTGATGTTTTTGCATTTTTGGGGTTTGCATGACCCCCTGCAACCAAAAATAACACTTTGAGTCGGGTATGCTGCTTAGATCATGTAAAAAATGCAAAGGGCCTAACTCAAAATTTCTACAACATTGCAAGTTGTTTGGAGTTATAAGGTCACATCTCAAAAAACTCCTCTTTCTTTGAGTAAAATTTGCATGTACAAAGTGTCAGAAACCAGTTTCGATAGTGTTGAACGTTTTTAAGATGTAAAATAATCACAAGGAGTGTATTTTTTGTAGGTTTGTTCCAAAACAAAAAATTTTTAAAATAGAACATTTTTCAGAAAAATTAATTTGCATATATATTAAAATTTTAGTTTTTTGGGAAAAACTCAAAAACTAAGCACTCTAGAAAAAAACTAACGACATTATGTCGATTGGAAATTTAATTCTCTACAATTTTGTTATCATGAAAATTTTTTTGGACGCTTTTTTTCGCCTCCAGATCACTTTTTATGAAAGGTTATAACTCAAAATCTTTTCCAAACATTGAAATATTTCCTCTTTAGATTTTATTTTTCAAAATATTCTTATGCTAAATGAAGGTAGGATACCCAATCTTCAAAATGACATGCTATTCATTCCTCACAATTGATTATAAGTTGATGAAAATAATGAATCAAGTTTTAAAAAAAAAGAAAATCACTCTCCTGTAAAATTTCACTTTTTTGAGATGTGACCTTATAACTCCCGAGGTGCGATATGTTGTTGCATATCTTCCAGATCACCTTCTCTGCTTTCTTGCCCATGGACTGTAGTATCTCAGCCTCAATACCATCACATCCAGGCGCTTTACGTTTTCTCAACGCCTTGATGGCATCTCTCACTTCGTCAAGTAAGATTTCTGGCTCTACTACACTATCTACTACAATTCCTGGTACTTCATTATTGTTTGGGTTCTGTGGTTCACTCTGATATAGCTTGCTACAATACAATCGCCAGTTCTCTAGAATCTTTTTAGAGTCCCATGCAACTGTACCATCCTTGGCTGTGATTTCACGTGATTGTGGTTTAAAATCTCTGGTGATCTGTTTTATCTTCTTAAATAGTACACTTGATTCGTTGTGGTCAGCATGTTCTTGAATTTCCTCAGAACATCTGTTCAGGTAAGCTTCTCTATCATTCCTGCAACTTCTCTGTACACATATATTCAAGGCCTTGTATCTGTTATCATTTCCTTCCAGTTTAACTTTTCTGCGTTCTTCTATGAGTTTCAATGTTTCTTCTGACATCCATGGTTGACGTTTTTTCCGTTCTTCCTTCTTATTCTTGATCACCAAATCGCGATTCATTTGGATTTCTGCCTAAAAAAATCAAAATACCATTTGCGAGGAAATTTTTGAAATTTGCGCAAATCGCTGTATTTCGAACACAAAACAAACCCCCTGAGGCCGAGTTCCGCCATTTCCAGCCATTCTGGAGCCTCCTGTGCGATTTTTCAATTTCTCCAGAATTTTCAATTTGCTCCAGAAGGCATGAATATGAAGGTGGGCAGCTAAAAATCGAGTTGTGTGTTATACTCGATCTGTTTAACGAATTTATCCACATTTGAGCCGATTCTGGAGCGGACACCTCAAGAGTGGTTTTTTGACCAGCTCTTTTCATAATAAAAATATCCAAAAATTAAAGGGAGGCCCAAGAAAGGCTGGAAATGGTGAAATTCGCTTTCGTGTGGTTAATTAATGACAAAATACAGCGATTCGCGTAAATTTCAAAAATTTTCTCACAAACGAGGAATTTTTGGTTTTTGGATATTTTTATTTTGAAAAAAAGCTGGTCAAAAAACCACTCTTGAGGTGTCCGCTCCAGAATCGGCTCAAATGTGGATAAATTCGTTAAACAGGTCGAGTATAACACACAACTCGATTTTTAGCTGCCCAACTTCATATTCACGCCTTCTGGAGCAAATTCAAAATTCTTGAGAAATTGAAAAATAACGCTGGAGGCGTCAGAATGGCTGGAAATGGCGAAATTTGGATTTGCGGGGTTAATATCAGTTTTAGGACTTATTTTGAACATTTTTACTGATCAAGTACGTACATTTAAAAAAAAAGCATAAATCACCAAAATAGTCAATTTTGGATTTTCAAAAATTCGCCAAAAATCAAAAAATGAACTTGGGAAGCAGAAAACTTGGATTTGGGGGTTTTAGAACATGTTCTTTCCAAAAATCGCGGTCCCATTCAAATCGGAGGCGGACACCTCAAGAGGTTCCTTTGTTAGACTTGTTTGAGGTCGACGATTCCAAATCTGAAGTCCACTTTGAGCGACGGTGCCACTATCATCGAGAACTGACGTCTTTCTCCAGGACAATGGTACAACGAGGCTCAATTTTGAAGCCATTTTTGTGCTCAGCGACTTCAAATTAGTCATAAATCGCCAAGAAAAATGTAAAACTTGATAACTCTCTCTGACTCAATTTTGAGTCCGAAAAGGGGCAACTTCAAGTAGAAGGAGGTCCTATGCGGAGAATCTGATACCAGAAATAGATTCACCGTTACGAAAAATCCTCACGACCGACAATTCCATTCCATTCGACCCAAATTTTCACGATTCATTTTTTGGGGAAATGCACTTCGTATTTATGGAAAACTGGTTAGGCAATTTTATTAACGCTGACTGTTGCGGTCAAACATTTTCGATCAATTGTTTTTAACTGTTTTTCGCGCATTTTTGACAACTTTTATTGTAATTTCATCGTTTTTTTGGAAATTTACTGCATTTATTTGACACATTTTATCGAATTTTGCTAAGATTTCATCATTGTTTTATGTTAATTTACAGTGATTTTGATACTTTTTCGAGTACATATCTTTATATTATTTCAACACATTTTCAACGCCTTTTTTTTTTTTTTTTTTTTTTTTAGCCATTTTCGACAACATTTCAATACTCACTGATAATTTTTAGTGATTTTAATATCGACACAGAATCTCAAATACTTTCATTCGGAACTGGGCCATTTTTCCCAGTGCAGGTTGAGTAACGACAGGAGCGAAAAAATCCACTTTTTTCGAAAATTCTTCTTCTTGAAGGCCTTAGGGCCTTAGATCTCTTCTCCAAGGGCACCTTGGAAACTGAAATTTTTTGTGAGTAACTTCCAACTCAAAATGAAGGTCTCTGCTGATGAGGTGAAAATCCACTGAGAGGTGAAAATCCACTGACTTTTTTTTTTTTGAAATGATCCATCCTAATGTTCATATCGATGCAAGTTGCAATAAAAAAAAAATGCAACCCCTCCTCTATTTCACCCTACAATTTTTATCTATCTCAATTTTGATATTTTCTGAATTTTTTAGAATTTATTTTACAGTCAGTCTAGAGGTACTAGCGCTTTTTCATCTCAAAATTAAAGCCATCGAGTCTCATCTTTACCATCTCCTTATGTCTTCTCCTCACCGAAATCATTCCCTCACAAAAGTTCATTCGTAATGCTCAAAGATTTTTCGTAAGGACCCGCGAAAGCATGCTCACAAATATCGAAAAATTGCCGTAAGAAACTGAAAAAAATTAATTTTGAAAAAAAATGGACCTTTGTTTGGCAAGCTTTAAAACAAAAAGAGGACTTTTTAGGCAGGCAGAGCAAAAATCAATGCTTTTTAGACAAAAAGCGCATACGAGTAGGTACATGGAAATGTTGACAAAAATTCCATCTAATCAGATAGATGCCTAAAAGCATTGATGAGATGAAATCTGTTTACACTCTTGATAGGATGCTATGGAGGAACCTGATTGGATTGATTTGATTTGAACAAACATGGTCTGATCAGATCAAGACATTCTTCGATGCAATTACGTCTCAGTAGGATTCAATCAGATGTATGTTTATTCACGTGTAGCAGAGCCAATGATACTTGAAAGATTTTCTTTAGCCAAGTATCTGTTTAAATCAATTTATACAGTACCTGTTTTGTACCTATTGATAATTTGTGAGCATATCCAGAAAATATAAGGCAATCTTCAATATTTTGTCACCTTCAAGTAGTCATTATAAAGATCTGCATGGAATTTTAATTATACATATATGTACCTATGTACCTATTAACCTATTTTCAATAAAATAATGACACGTTAAGAAGTTCAGATTCAATCAATGTATTAAAATACACAAATAACTACTCGTTTGTAATAAGGACAAAAGAGTAATTTTCTTCGTACATATTTACGAGTTATGCACCAGATTTAGCTTTACCAGCTTTAGCTTCACCAGCTTTAGGTTTTTTTCTTAATGACTCGTATCTCGCAGACACTGCACTAGCTGTTGCACTAGCTGCCTCTTTTACTTTTTTGACAACTTTCCCAGCAATTTCTTTTCCTCTAGCCGTATACGTTTTTTTTACCGGTGGTTTTGCGGCCGGGGGATCGTCGACAGCTCTAGCAGCCAGATCAGCAGAATAATTCGCATATTCAGATTCTTCGAACGATTGTGACTCAAAACCAGACACATCTTGTGTGGGCATTGCCTCCGTGTACGAGGACACCTTCGAAATAAATATTTATTTTATTAAACAAAATCTCAACGTTCAATTTTTTACATTCGTAAAAAATGTGAAATTATAAGTAATCATAATTTAAACAAAATTCATTCGATTCAATCGTGATTTTTATCCACATTTGAATAGTTAATCGAAGATTAAATATGAATAGGTAACGAATTAACTTTTGAAATTCTTTGGAGACATATCGCATGTCAAAATTCAAACAAGCCAGGTTTTGGGTTTAGGCACTGCAATTTTGCTCAACATTTTTTGTAGATTTCTCACATTAGAAAAAAAAAGAAAAAATCACCACATTGGTTTCCCAAGTTTTTTGGGGGCTGGTGTAGTGAGGCGTTTTTTTGGGGGCAATTGAAATTCCTCGAATCATAATTTTCAAATTTGGAGTCTTAATTGTTCGTGACTGAAACTGGGGAAATATATTGGAATTTGATGGTACTGAAATTTTTTACTTATAGTCATTATTTCCAACTTGAAGAAATCCAAAAAAAATATCATATTATGGTTTTGGATATTTTTCTCGATTTTTTAAAATTTAAAAATCGACCATTTTCTGGGAAATTTGAGTTTTGAATAAGGAAAAATATCATTTCTGTAATTGGATAAATATTTTGAAACGCAGTGATAACAATTTCGGTCGAATTTAAAAAGCGAAAATTTTTTATAAGATTTTATGGCCATTTCATCCCTTAATTTTGGAATTACAGCTCAAAAAAAAATTAGCTTCCAATAAAAAAAAGCTCAATATCGAACTCGAGGATTCCCCTTTGAGCCCCACAAATTTCCAAAATGGGTCAAAAACATTAAAAAACTCTTACGATACAATTGAAAAAATCGATTGCAAACAATCAAATATCAAGGTGTTTCTGCTTACCTGCAATAGCACCACCACAAGTAGGCCTAATGAAGAAAAAACGAACGTAGACGCCATTTTCGCAAGAACACAATAAACGAAATTTTACCATCGGCTTAATTTCTTATATAGGCGAAAAAGTACGTCGAAAAATTTCCATCTTTATGATGAATTTCGACATTATGTCATTAAAACTATCATAAATGTCTCTATATCGTAAAATTTATTTTCTCGGGTTTTCCACCTAAATTCAACTTTCATGCGGTACAAACTTTTGTCGGTGAATTCATCAATTGCCAGATGTCTGAAAAAACGAAAAGATCAAAAAAGTTGTCACGTCAGCGTACAAATCATCCGCAGTGAATCGAATATGTTATTTCAACGTTGAAAAAAATTTATTGCACATCAGATTCACGGCCATCATCAAGCAGTTGGAGTACAATGTGGTAGAACCGCTAGTGGAGAGCCAGCCTATCGTTCAGACCCCCGAGGAGATGCAAAAGCTAATTCAACAAATGACTGTAAAAACAGGAAGAAAGAAACTGGACCATTTTTCCCAAAACAGACTGGCGAAAAAACCGCGATTCTTTGAAAAATGCCCCTAATTAAGCATCCATATCTCCGCAACAGGGGCTCTTCTGGAGCTAACAGTATGGCTATTTGTCTTGACTGCACCGAACTGATTATCAAGCACGTTATCGAAATTCATTTTTCGTTTAATTTTATGGAGGGTGTTTATTTTTGGTCATTCTATAGTTTATTTCGACGGGGACAGTTGAACAGATTTTTCGTGAAATATTCTTGCAAAGTATCCAAGCTTTTGATTTTCAAAAAATGTGACATGATGAAAATGAGCTTTTGCGTAAAATTTTCTTACATATCTGTTGAAAAATTTGAAAAACCTCTTTCACTCGATAAAATAGAATAGGTAAATAATGAACCAAAACTAAGGAGTCCAATAATTGGAAAAAGAAAAAACTCTCTCCTTATTTTTAATGCTTTTTATTGCAAAGATCTTTTCAAAAAGTACAACTTTTCATCATCAGGCAAGAGCACTTAATGAACTAATACAAAGTGTGCATCTTAAAGTAAAGGTTGGGTGTGGTCACTCCTTTGGATGTGTCAGTATTCTGGCAACTGGTTTTTCTAGGGTCAAGTTGACTTCCGTTATTGTGTGTCCAGTTGCTATAATGTGGTCTCCTATTGCTGATTTTCCTTCAATATTGTATCTAGCTTTGTGCATGTTCCTTGTATCTGGTTATGATGTTTCTCTTAGTCTGTCCAATGTAAAGTTTGTCACAGCCACAGCATGTGATCTTATAGATTCCTGATTGGTCAGTTTTTGGGTCCTTGTCCTTGAGGCTTCCCAGTAGGGTTTTCAGTTCATGTTGATTAGTTGTGACAGGTTCTAGATTATTTTTCCTGAAGATCTGACAAAGTTTGTTGGTTATGACTGGGTAGTGGGTCAACTTGATGCTTCTATTGTCTGGTTTATCTCTTTGGAATGTGGTGATCTCTTTTAATCTTTGTTTGCTTATATGGTTTTTGATGAGGGTGTCAATGGTTCTGGTCTTGTATCCTAGATTGTTGGCTACTCTTTTAATGTGGTCAAATTCTCTCATTCTATTTCCTGGGCTCAAGGGTAGTGCACAACATCTATGGACCATGCTATTAAAAGCAGCCAGTTTTTGGCTCCAGGGCTGGTAAGAGTCAGCAGGAATGTAGTTGTTGGTGTGAGTAGGCTTCCTGTAGATGTCATATTCCAATTTGTTGTCTTTTCTTTCTGGTGATTAGGATGTCCAAGAATGGCAGTTGTTGGTTGTTTTCATATTCATAGGTGAACTTGATGGTTGCATATTTTGATTTTTTTGTGATGAGTTAATTTCACCGAGTGAAAGGGTTTTTTCAACTTTTTGAACGGATATGTAAAAATAAGGGTCAAATGGGTCAACTTTACCAATCAAAACTTTTTTTCCTGTTCTAAGTCGAAAAATCACATTTTTTTCGCAAACTTTAAATTTTTTAAAATCGACTTTGTGACAAGTTACCATCGCAATTTTTTAATATGTTGTTCAGCATGAACAGTTGTCCATAATATATTTTTTTTCAGAATTTTTGAGAGTTGGAACGATATGAAAACTACGTTTTGAAACTTTTTGAGCTAATTTTTTGTACGAAAAAAAGTGGCAACACCCTGATTTTTATGATATCACCAAAAAGCCTTTCAAAACCCCTAACTATGGGAAATAGTTCCATTTTGGTAGGTATCACGGTTATCGAGTAATCCACTGCAGAAATGGATGATATTTTAGATTCACTGAAAACTTTTGACAGTTTTGACAACCCCTGGCTGCCGTTAAAAATGGGCTACAGGGCTGCGATTTGCGCCATTGGTCATCCCTTCGGAAGGTCTTTCCACAGGAAAAATTTCAGAAAAATCACCGAACCCACCTACCACTTCTTGGTCCAATTGACGTGGAATGACCCATTAGCGATCCTATAGGACATTTAATGAAACTATTTATCATAACAATCAGCTGATTTATCAAAATAAACAAACTGTCAGATATTTTATCAACTCAGTGCATTCCTACATAAGAGACAATGTTCAACGTTCAACGCTCAACCAGAAGAAGATGCTCGGTTATTGGCTGGAATCATCAACCTAAACGCACAATGTCCAACCAAAACAAAATATTTTGAATTGGTTGAGAGTTGAGCGTTGAACATTGAACGTTGTTGCTTATGTAGGCGTGCACTTAGCGATCCCATGAGAAGTCTACCATAACTAATTTCAATATGATTAGTCAGCTGTTTTATCTTACCCTTATGGAGCATACTCAGTCAATAGGTCTTGTTTACCCATACATTTTTATGGCTTTATACAGATGAACTCAATCAGCTGATATAAATCTCTAGCTGATTTAGATTCCTCATCAGCTGAGAAGCTAGTGCACCCACCTTTTTCAGAATATAAACTCAGCCAACTCACTGATAAAATCAGATTCAGATCTCTTCTGGCTATCGAAGAATACTAATCTTCCTTAGTTAAAAGAGTTAGGGAGGTCTACCTTAACATAGGTGTAGAACTTCACTTATGTGTAGACCGCACTTCATTGATTCTCATTGTGGCTGCTTCTGTACCAATTTGAGATCTTTGGTTAGCCTGATTAGGGAAACCTACTTAAGCACTGGTGTTGATTTCCACCTTTGTGTAAGTCTCTCAATCTCATTGATTCCCACTGTAGCTACTTCTGTACCTATTTGAGATCTTTAGTTAGTCTGAACGTGTAAAGGTTAAAACCTTACCTAAATCTGGGACCTGTTCCCTTACAACTATTCGCGACTAAGTATAAGCCGTGTAAAGTTTGGTTAAGTAAGTATAATCCGTGTATAAACCACGTATTTCGTGTTTATAAAAACTTTGAATAAAAACTCAAAAACATTTCGTGTGTTCGTTTTCTTCCACTACATGCCCATTGAAAAATGTTCAAAAAATGTCTACACACATAAAATATTCAACATTTTTTTCTTTTTTTTTCAAATGAGAGGAGGGGGTGCTCTATACAAGATAGCCAACATCAATTTTTTCTTGAAAATGGAATTATGTAGAACAATTCTACTGTGGAAATGAGATAGTTTCAAAAAATTTTTCCTGACTTTGATTTAAGTATTCTAATTTTTTGTGATTTTTTTCAACTTTGAGGAGCTCCTTACTAGGGGCTAATAATGGTTTGAAAGGCCAGAGAAAGTTTTCTCTTGAGAAGGGGATTATTTAGAACAATGTTGATACAGAAACAAAGAATGTTCATGAATTAAATGTTTTTGTATTTTTTTTTCATTTTATCAATTAGGGGGCTGTCTTTTGCAGATAGGAAAAAAATAAAAAAATGAGATCAACAGAACAGGTTCGGAAATAAATTGTTTTGTTGATGGGAATGTTTTCGATAAATGGTGAAAATAATGCGACAATTTTACCGCGGTGACATTGAAGTGTAATTTTTCATGTACCTATACATTAGGTAGGAACATATCAGCTCATTTACTTTGATCATTATTCTCTTGGAACTTTATTTTTATATGCCACATGTCGGGCGATACAAAAGAAAAAATACATCCATAAATTTGAGTAAGTCAGAAACGTGTAAACTTATCAGATCGTTAAAAAATACCCAATCGGATCGTCGCACATGAGAAAGAATGATCCAATCATGGCCGTCCGGGGTCTCGTGGAATAGTATATTTTTTATGGTGTATTTAGGTAGGTACCGTACCTACGAAACATTATTGCACGCGATTGGTGCATTTTTCTCTCCCTCTCACTGGTTCTGGTTTCAAAAAAATTAATGTCAATTCATTCTCGTCCCTCATCCTCTTCTCTCACGCCATAAAATTCATTATTCAACGCGTACTGTACTTAGACAAACAACCACTTGGCTATCAGTTTTGGTCCTGTTTTCTTTTCATTCATATTTGCATGTGTTTGTGGCTGATATTGTGGTAAGTGACTGATTTTTTCAATTCGAGTTTTATATAGTTATTATGAGCGGTTATTATTACATTGCGGATTTGGTAATGAAGTCCTCTGTCCTTTCGAAGGTTGGAAAGGGACAAGAAATTACCAAATTTTTAACCGACTCATCTTTAAAAATTTCTCAATGCGTACCTATTTAAAATTTTTTTGCATGAACGATCTACCTACTAATCACGTTTATTACTTTTAGAAGCAGTTATTTAATTCGAGTAAGACATTTTTGTAATTTTCCAGGTTAATTTTATGAATAATACACATTTAAATTGGCTCGTTCGAGCGAAACAAGAGCGAAAGCGTTAAAAAGTTGATAGGTACCTCCTACCTAGGTCTAATCCAAGAGATGAAAATGAAAAAAATTAATAATTTCTATGTGCTTATTGGGTAAATTGATTTTCAAGTTTTAATATTTTGAACATTTTGTAGGATTCTTTTAGAAAAAGGTTTTAAAAGAATTGTGATTACTTTTGCTCCAAATTCTCAAAGTGGTGACTCCTGGTGAGAAAATAGTTCTTTATATTTAAAATTTTTAAAAAATTCGAGCTGCGATAAGCCTTTCAATTTTCAAAAATTTTAAAAAAATATAAATTCACTGTAAAGATTTTAAGTTCCAACACCTCTAAAAAGTCTCTTTAGAGTAAAATGTACTCTCATTATGATATTAGCCCTCTCCCTAGAAAACCAAGTTAACTCCTCATACGAGAATTATGAAGCAGGTGCAGCACCAGCAGCAGGAGCAGGTTTAGGAGTACCTTTCTTCAGTGTATATAATCTCTCAACATATTTCTTCAATTTTCCATTCCAAACCTTTTTGACATAATTTCCCGCCAATTGTAATGTTCTCCTACTTTGGCTGGAGCTGGTGCGGGTGGTTCACTATCACTGTCTGTGTTTTCTGTTTTCTCAAAAGAATACTCGTCCGATTCGAAATTGGAATTGGAAACATCAGCTATTGGCGCTGCCTCTGCCATTGGAGACTTAGCATTGATGTTCTTGAATCGAGTAACATACTTATCAAAATATGAGGGGCGTATGAAAAGTAAGTTTCCCACCCCCATAGAATCGGCTGAAATGAACTTTCTGGAGTGGGTGAGGTCTCATCTTGTAGCTGAAAGCCTCTAGTTTACGATTCTTCAAACCGCAATACTGTAAGTTTTTTTGTTTTAAAGTTATAGAAAATAATGTGACGTTGCTCTTTGAAAGTTGCCGCCAATTTCGAGGAACACTCATTAATTCACTTTTTTAACCATGAATCAAAATTCATCCATAAATAGTGGAAATTTGAGGTCCCAGAATAGGTGAGAATAGAATGCCATTCTCTCCTAGGTGATTGCGCCAATAATTATTCCCTAGGCAGTGAATAATTACCTTGTCCATGATAACTCAGGAAGGGGAAGAGTATAAATAATCTACCTGTCAATACATATAACATAGAATAGTATCAAACTGTAAATACACTTGTCTATAACTAGAACTACTAAAGTGGTTTATTTACAATAATCTACAACAAATGCATACATACAAACAAAATAATTAAGTAAACGTTATTTTGTCTAGGTGATGAGGCAAATTCTTGACACCTAGGTCTCATACACATAAATATAGGTACAGGGTGATCAGAAATATCGAGCACCCCTAAGAAAGTTTTTCATTAAAAATATAGGTTGGCAACGTGAAATGGATGCATATGATTGGTGGAATGTTATCTCTCCAGTCCAACAACCAATCATGTGCTATCATTATTATCATTCACTGTGACCAACCAAAGTATGTTAGTAGAAAACTTTTTTAGGGGTGCTTCATATTTCTGGGCACCGCGTCGACCGTATATAATGGACGAATAATTCAAATCGCAGGAAATGACGGCCACATTTTGGATGCAGAATCCTGGAAACGTTCTGCACATGCGCCAAACATGACGCTTACAGGGCATGGTGGAGAGAGAGACGATTCCCTGGTTCCTGGTTCAGCCCATGTTCAACCAGTAAACCGTCTCTCTCTCCACCAGCACCGTAAGCGTCATGTTTGGCGCATGAGCAGAACGTTTCCAGGATTCTGCATCCAAAATCTAGCCGTCACATTTTGTCATTTTTTCACCGTTGAATTATTTGTCCATTATATACGGTCAACGGGGCACCCTGTATAATGTACCTATAATATGTTATACCTTCTCAACCAGTTTCTAAATTTCTTAACGCATTACTTTGAAGTTTAAACATGGGCAATACTTCAATCTTAACTCAAATTGTGTTATTATTATACTATACTTAGTTAAACAAATTTACTTTAGGTATTTGATTTTTATTTTAATTACAATATATAATCAAGGGAGGTAACCACACCAATAATTATGCTGAGTCTACAATGCGTATACAGTATACTCAAAGAAAAGATTTTCCATAGGAAACGTGCGTTCCACGCGTTCCACGGCAGAAACGCGTGAAGTGATTCTTCATCCTGAATGTTGTTTCTGATTGGCTGAATGGCACTACTTCAGTAGAAAAAAAAACTTGCCTAAGGCAATCGAATATAATAATAATGGTAAAACATGACCTCAGTGAATAGGAATAAATTAAAACTAAAACAAGTTTTAAACTGATGAAACCTACCTAAAATAAAAATGTCATACTTCTAGCCGCACCACTGATTTTTTTTTTGTTGAAAATTTATACCAGATTGTGCTGATATAATCTCCCCAATTAGAAAGGTTTTGTGTCTGGGGTTTCTCTTGTGTTGATTGATTTACTCTTGGTATTTGCCTTCTGTAGTAAAGAAACATTGTTGAACTTAGTTTCAACAATTACAAAAATATTTTAACCGACAATTGACGCTCGTTCAAGTTTGAAAATATAGCTAAACATTTCATGATTGCGTGTAATCTTCCATATGTTGACGATTTTTATGTAAAATTAGCCGTACAATCAGGGGTGCTAACCGTAACCGCAAAAAACCGAAAACCGTAACCGAAACCCAAACAAGAACCTAATTTTAGCCATTTTCAAACCCTAACTGAAAACAAAAACCAAAATTTCATAAGTTTTTTAAAAACCCTAAAAAACCATAACAATAATAATGAAGCAGAGTGTGTGAAACCGAAACCTAAACCGATATAATTTATTTCGGTTTTTTTCGGTTTTCGGTTTGGGTTTTTTCAGTTTTTTCAATTTTTTTGGGGGGATTTTTTCACATTTTCGACTTTTGAGACTCGAAAACCGGGGAAATTGATAAATTTAATGAACCTATCAAATTGGGTCCTTGACTGTTGTTGTTGACTTGTTGCTTTTTGGGTTGTTAAATCGCTTTGTGTTTTGAGATTGAGAAATTTTGAAGAAATTTTTAAAAAATACGTAAACCGAAACCAAAACCGAAATTTTTGTAAATAAAACCAAAACCCAAACCGAAACTGAAATTTTGAATTTTAAAACCAAAACCGAAACAAAAACCGAAAAATGTCAATGAAAAAATTGGAGTGAAACCGTAACCTTAATAAAAATAATTAAGGTTAGCACCCCTGCGTACAATCCGATAAAATCATCGCCAGTTCGCTATCTTGATGTTTAACCTGTGAAAAATGGCTCTGAAGTGAGGTAGCTGCAAGAAAAATCGTCAAAAAAATTGTTTTTTTTTCAATATACGTTGAAATATTGATGATGAAAATATTTTTTGAAAAATGGAAAAAACGCTTCAAAAACTTTAAAACACGTTTTTCTAGGGGTAACCTTTTCATATGCCGCGTCACATATGTAGAATAGTATCAAACTGTAAATAAAGACATTTGTCTAAGTATAAGGTAACTAGATACTAAAGTGGTTTATTTACAATAACCTACAACAAATGCATACATACAAACAAAATAATTAAGTAAACATTATTTTGTCTAGGCGATGAGGCAAATACTTGACACCTAGGCCACATACACATAAATGTAGGTATAATGTACGTATACAGTCATGTTATACCTTCTCAATCAGTTTCTTTATTTCTTAACCCATTACTTTAAACATGGGCAATACTTCAATCTTAACTCAAATTGTGTTATTATTATACCATACTTAGTTAAACAAACTTACTGTATTTTATTTTTATTTATTGGTGTATGTAATCTTGTTGTTCAAAACAATATGCATCTGTTGGCACTGCTTCTGTCATTGTAAACATAGCTAGCATTAATGTTATCGAATCAAGTAACTTATTACAATACTTGCCTGGTAAGTGGTAACACAAAAAAAAAAAAATACGCATTATAGGGATGACTTCGCTCTACTTCGCTACACTTACTTTATTCAATTTCCATCTTAATTAGTTTATTTTAATTACTTTAATCAGTTCCACATGGAAAACCTTTTTGACATGGTTTCTATCTTCATTGTTACTAGTTTTGTTGTGATAATATGATACTTGTAGGTATTTCATTTTTGGATCGAACGAAAATCACGATAAAAGTTCCACTTTGAAATAAACACATTTTAAACTTTTAAACTTTTAATTAAAAACGGCATAAAATAAAACATTGTACAACAGCATAGAGAAACTGTATGATGAAATTCGTAAGTTTGTAACCAAAATCTAACGGTTTATTTTACAGGTTAGACACATATCCAGAAACTAAAATACATAATAATATATTGACGCAGAGTTGCCACACAACACCCCTCCACAACTCAAGTCGATTATAATGATACTTTGCTTAAATCTATTCAAAACACAAATGATAACAAATACGTTCTCAAATTCTAAAAATAATTATGAGGGTCGGTAGAAAAGTTAAGATCCCTATATGGGGTTGGACGAAAATTTGTTGGAGGAGATATTTTAAAACTCATCAAGATGTGACAAAATGTGTTAATCGCTTAAGTTATTATGTCAAAAAATAGCTGAAAGAATGTAGTTTCTCAAAATATATTAGTTTTTTACTTTATCTGATTTCTTCATTGAGAAAAAAAATAGGGATCTTTACTTTTCTACCAACTCTTGGAGTTCAGAGAACACACTATAAAATTGTTCTAATTCAAAACAAGTACAATAAATGAATTGTTCTTACTTCTTACAATCTAATTAGACGAACATATGAATTTCAAAGAATTCGAGCACCTGAGACAACAAATCTCATTGGGGTACACAAATACAAGTATATTGACAGTAAATGGTTATTATAACCAGTATTGACATGTTCAGATTTCTTTAGTTTAGCACTAGCACTCTCACTCTTCAAACGCCAAAAAACAACTCAACTTAAATGACATATACCTAATAAACTGAATTCAACTACTTAATTCAAAAAATGTAAAAGTCAGCAAAATGTATTATTTTTGAATTGTTTGATATATAGTGAGAGATAGAATTATCAGATTAGGTGAGAATAGAATGACATTCTCTCCTAGGTGATTGCGCCAATAATTATTCCCTAGGCAGTGAATAATTACCTTGTCCAGGATAGCTCAGGAAGGGGAAGAGGATAAATAATCTACCTATCAATACGTATAACATAGAATAGTATCAAACTGTAAGTGGGTTATTTACAATAATCTACAACGAATAATGCATACATACCAACAAAATAATTAAGTAAACATTGTTTTGTCTAGGTGATGAGGCTAATACTTGACACCCAGGTCTCATACACATAAATGTAGGTACATATAATGTACCTATACATGTTATACCTTCTCAACTGGTTTCTAAATTTCTTAGGGTCGGTTTTTCAACGCTCAGATAGGGAATTTAACTCTCGGTTAGCGACTAACTGACGATTCCGATTGGCGGATAGCGCTAAACCAAGTGGTTAAATCCTTATCTGAACGATTAAAAAACCGGTCCTTAACCCATTACTCTAAACATGGGCAATACTTCAATCTTAACTCAAATTGTGTTATTATTATACCATACTTAGTTAAACAAACTTACTTTATTTGATTTTTATTTTGATTAGTTTAATCAGTTCAGCATCGAAAACCTTTTTGACATGATTTCTAGCTTTATTGTTACCATTCTATTCTTGACACGTTGAGATCTCTTCTTTTTACCACTAGCACTCACTCTTCAAATGCCGAAAAACAACTTACTTAATCATAAATGTACATCCAATTTTACATTGAAATATATGAAAAAACCTTGTGGTTTGGGCACCATAAGCCCAAAACTGGGCACCACAATGACTAATATTAAATTCTATATACTCATAATTGATGTAGGTACCTACTGTGGCACCAAATTATACAATTAACTAACGTTCAGGCACCAACATTTTTGTTGAGGCACCACAACATGGTGTCACAACTTTTCAATGCAAAAAACATATGTCAGGACATCACCAGGAGCCCATGGGCTAATTTTTGTACTGGTGCCACAACGATCCTTTAAAATACATATACTTATAAATAGCTTGAAATATACAAATAATTAACCTACGTTGTGGCACGTTCAGGTCTCATGTGTTTTTCGTGAGATTAAATAGAAAAATCAGTTAAAAATCTTCCAGTCACACCCCACCCTTTCTTATATATGCTCAATCCTCACTATATACTTCCTTGATCTTATGACATCAGATGTTTTTCCTGAAACAGTATTTGATCAACAGCAAACACGTTATGTAAATGATGAAGTATTTTTCACTTGGTCCTAGTGTCACTTTGACATTTAACTAAATTGTGCCACAACGTAGGTAAATATGATATATATGTTGGGTACCAACTACCAAGTCTGAAATTGTACAATTTAACAGCAGCCACTTCAAATACGACGAAATAAATGAAAGTCGACGAGTGATTGAAATAGAGAAACAAATAATATATTCAAATAAAACAAACAACTTGTAATTAGCAAAAATCAGTAGGAACACCAAATTGACATTATTCACATACAACGAACAAACAGCAAGTGCAATGAGTCGAATAGACGCTATACGCACGTCGTAGGCTTAAGGCCTGGTTTACACGTAACAAGTAACCACAGATAGTTAAGCGGTAGGGAGCACAGCCTAGCGGCCACCAACACTCCCTCCCTGCGCTCGATAGCGCTTAAACAACGTATTTACAGCTTAAGTATAAATTCAGGTAACAACAACAAAAAAATATCAAAAACGTACAAATAAATCACAAGAAAAATTCATCTTCGGGTAATCAAAATAATACTAGACAAGAACATAATACAAAATCAGGAAAGAATCGGGCAAAAATCAGTCTCTCGGATACGCTTGTTCTAAAAGCGGATGGTTTCCCAAAGGTCGATCCGGAGGATTATCCTTATCGGAATCGGATTCGGCGCTTGAAATATAGTCTTCGCAAACGCCTTCGTCAAATTCAGTGGCAGCTTTCTTATGCGCCTTGTTGTGCTTTTTCGCAGCTTTCGCCTTGTGACGTTTTTGGTCCGCAATATTCATCCGTTCTACACGTAAAATATCGTACATCCTCTGCGGAATTTCTTTCAGCGTCAAGTTGTGATCTCGGGATAGCCGTAACATGAATTCTAACGCACTCAAAACCATGTCCAAATCTCCGGGATCTGTGAACAAAAGTTAGAAAAACACAAAACATATTTCTTCATTAGTACAGGAAATCGGGCGAATAATTGAATCAGGTATTTCAGGTGGACAAGATCGGGAAAAACTCATACTACACTCAACAATCTGTCTCTCAGCTTCTGAAACGCTTCTCTCGGTAACGCTTTAGTCAGGATATCGGCGTCTTGTTCGGCGGATTCTACCCATTCAAGCTTCACTTTATTCTTAATCACGTAATCGAGAATTGTGTGAACTTTAATTTCAGTCAGGTGTTTCAGTTTCGGGGATCCGGGTTTGTTGGTACATTTCAGGGATGCTGTATTGTCTCCGTAGATTAAAATCGGGTCAAGACGTTTTCCGGTAGCTCTTCTTACAGTTTCGTTAACTCCTACACTTTCGAGAAGACACGAATTAATAGCTACGTACTCAGCTTCACACGTCGAATTTGCTACAGTACCTTGTCTCTTGCTGGACCAAGTTACTAGATCTCCATTCAAGCGAACTAACACTCCGGCTGTTGACTTTTTCGTATCATCACAGTCACCAAAGCTGGCGTCGGAATGTCCAACAATTCCTTTCTGGGTTCCAGTATATTTCAGGCCAAGTCGGGTAGTGCCTTTCAGGTATCGGAAAATCTGTTTCACAGCTTGCCAATCAGCTTGGGTCGGGTTACACTGTTTTCGGCTTAACCAATTTATCGCGAACATGATATCAGGTCGGGTGGCATTTCCTAAATATAGCAAACTTCCAATTGCTTCTCGGTACGGAAACGGGGCTCCATCAAACTTGGTTTGATTTAAACGATTCATTTGTCTACGTTCTCTCTTGTTGTACTTCTTTCTCTTCTTTTTCTCAGGTACTTTTTCGGGTTTCTTAGATTTCGGGCACATCGGGATTTGTGTAGAATTGCAATCTTGCATATTGAAACGCTTCAAAATTTCTTGACAATAATCGGACTGATCAAGCGTTAAAATTCGGTTCTTCCTATCCCTTTTTACATTCAGGCCTAAAAATTTAGTCGGTTCTCCCATATCTTTCATCTTAAAAATCCGTTTCAGCTTCTTTATATATCTGTTCAGTATTTTCAGGTCATTTCCGGCAAAAATCATGTCATCAACGTAAATAATCAGGAAACCTTGGAACTTTCCATTACGAATCCAAAACAAACAAGGGTCGTTCACATCAGCTTCAAAGCCAAGCTTTTTCAATTCTTCTGCGAACTTTTTATTCCAACATCGAGGGCTCTGTTTCAAGCCATATAATGACTTCTTTAATCTCAAAACGTATTCCTTCTTTTCGTCAGCTGTTGGTTTCATGCATTCGGGTATTTCCATATATGTCTCTTCTTCTAGGTCTCCATTCAGAAACGCTGTGGTTACATCTAATTGTCGAGCTTCCAAATTCAGTTTATTGATGATTGAGAACCCTGTTCTCACTGTTGTTATTCGGGAAACTGGTGCATAGATTTTGGAAATTGCCATATTTCGGGTGTCTTTAAATCCTCGGGCAACAAGTCGGGCTTTGTACTTGACATTTCCTTTTGTATCAATTTTCCGTTTAAAAACCATAGTCGAGTCTACGACTGTGTGTACTTTATGTTTCGTATTGGTCGGGCGGCGGACTTTTTCCCAAACACTATTGTTTTTCATCGATTTTAATTCTTCATCAATGGCTCCTTGCCACTGAACTTGTTCACTAGAATTCATCGCTTGTTTATATGTCATCGGGTCAGCAATCATTGATGTCATTAGCGCAAAAGTATTCAGGTCTTTATTCGAATCGGTCACATCATAGTATTCTTTCAATCGGGCAAATTCAGTATCAAAATGTTCCTTTATTGACACGTCTTTTTCCACTTCTTGAGCATTCAGGGCTGTTAATTCAATTTCTTGTTCAATCCATTCAGTTTCGGTTTCGGAATCAGAGTCTGAATCGGAGTCAGAGTTCGGTTCTCTGTCAGGTTTACACAGGATGGATATCTTGATATCAGTTTGGGTTGCAAACTCTCGGGTTTCAGGTTTATCAGATGGCTCGTACGGATCAGTTTGCGTATCTCTGCTAGCTGTAGTTAGCAGTTTATCAACAATAGTTGGCAACTGAGTTGTTCTCGGTTTATCTTCAGGTTTTCTGTAAATCTTCTCGAAATCTTTTAGCCATTCAGCTTCCGGTACTACTGGACCATACTCTTCGGAAAGACCTTGTATGTCTCTGTAGTTTTTGAATTCAACGCATTTTACATGCGTCAATCGTATTATCTTATTGGACTGCGGTAGTAGGACTTTGTAACCAGTTGCGGTGTATCCAACAAGAACTCCAATTACAGCTCTTTGATCACATTTCTTCAAATTCGGGTCATTACGATGAACATATGCAATACATCCATATCTTCTCAGGTACTGGGCCCGGAGTTGAATATCGGGAAAAATCATACGAATCGGGAGTTGATTTTTAATTCGGGAATGAGGTGTTCGGTTGTAAATTTTTATAGCTGTTGCGAGGGCTGTATCCCAGTGATGCTGTGGTACTCCGGAATCAAGCAGCATGACTCGTACTTTATTCATAATCGTTTGATTGAATCTTTCAGCTGTTCCATTGTGTTGAGGTGTGTTCGGTTCCGTATATTCAATACGAATTCCTCTATTTTCACAGATTTCTTTAAACACGTTGCTGGTATATTCACCTCCATTATCACATCGTAGCGTTGCAACTCGGGATTTTCCTCTGGTGTATGTATTTACCAAATTCAGGAATTGTAGAAAACAATCGGGGACGTCTGATTTAAACTGCATCGTATACGCGATTGCAAAACGGCTAGCGTCATCTATGAATGTAACAATCCAACGACGATTCTGGTACAAGCTGGGCGGGCTCAAAGGACCCATGACGTCAGAATGAACTCGGTCAAAAATGGTGTGCGCTTTTATACGAACTGTCTTGAACGATGACAGCTTCATGTTTGCTAAAACGCAAACTTCACACGCACGAATCTGTTTACGATTGCATTTTACGTTCGTAAGAACTGGATGTGTTTTCTTCAGCTTTACTAATCGGGAATAACTCATATGTCCAAGTCGGTAATGCCATCTCATGCCTGGACTATTCTTGAAGTCGACATAATTCATTGGCTGCTTCACGGTGGTGAGATTTTCAGGTTCCGGCGGTTTTTCATTGATTAAATCGGGTATTTCTTTGCCAAGTATTATGTCGTCAATAGCCTCAGGTATAAAGGTAAACGGTAGACGATTCTCACCTTCGTCAGGGGTGGGCTCCCTCCTACTGGGAGAACCCTCCCTCCGTTTCGAACTACCTTTATCGTTGGTTTTCTCTTTCTTCTTCGGAATTTTACTCGGTTTCATTTTCTTCTTTTTCTTCACCTTTTGCGGTTCGGGTATCTTAGATGTACTCGGTGAAGATGATTTGGGGTTGTCAATCTTCCTTTTCTTGACTGTTTCCGCGGCATTTGCGCTGCTACAGGTGGGTGCTGTCGGTGAGCGGTGTCTTTTACGCGATTTCTTCTCGACAGTAGTACTCAATGCTTTTTCACATTCAGCCGTAGTCATTCGAAATTCCCAGTACGGCTTATGATATGTTCCAGTCAGAACAGTTCGGTTCAAAATCGGGTCAGTAATCCTTGCGCCTTTATTGTTTAGAAAGATATCATATCCCAGGTCTGCGAACTTCCTCAAAGAGAGTAAATTCTCAGACAGTCCGGGAACGGACATTACGTCACTTAGATATAACTCAGAACTACAAGAATCACTCGTACCCAAAATCATACCTCTCTTATCAGACTTTAACAAAGCACTCGGGTCTCCATTCGCTCCTTTAATCGGTACTACACTCTCATACGCTTGGGTCAAGTAATCGGGGTTGTTGACAAAATGGGATGTAGCTCCAGTGTCACCTATAAACGTGATTTTCTTACCTCCTTCCACTTGTCTGCAGACAGCAATCGCTTGCTCCAATTCTTCGGTTTGCGAGAAAATAAACGCTGTCTCTTCTAAGCTCAGGACAGAGATTCCATCGTCGGCGCCTTCGGATCCGGGTTGAATAATTTTGGCATCCAAAATTTCACACTGCGCAGTCAGGACGGGAATATTGTCTGTCATCGTCTTCTGAACATGTGTGAATAACACGCTGCGATAATTCGCTCGGGAACGACGAATCGGTTGAGCATCTGCGTTATACGCTTCCTGCGTCCAGTCTTCTTCACTCAGGATTTCCACAGTCTGTCTCAGGTTCGCATGTAACTGCGGTGGTGTAATCGGGCGCGGCGGATCAACTGGGTTTCCCAACGCATTAACGTGAGGCGTTGTTGATGAGACAACGTTCTGCGTTGTGGAACTCGGTGCGGTCGTCGTCGTATCCGGCGTAGACTTAGTGATGTCCAAATCCTCGATTCTAACCGTCGGTGTCAGCGGACGTATGAACGTACCAGACACCCTTGGCATAGGTTTAAAACCATTCGGATGAATCGGGAAGTTCCGGTTCGGAAAGGGCGGCATGATTCGGCGCGGTCGTGTACTTTTTCGAAATTCAGGTCCAGTTTTCGGTTGCGAATCAGTTTTTGCTGGTGTTTTCGCCTCAGCCTTCGGGTTGAACGTATTGTCCGCGAATTTCTTTAGCGGTGTTTTTCCGGCATCAGGTTTTGGCTCGGGAAATTTCTTCGCTGATTTCTGTACAAACGGCTCGTCGTCTTTTAACTCGGCTTTCATCGGTTGCCGTTTTTCCGGTGTCGTTTTCGTGCTTGAGCCGCTGGTGTGATTAGTCGGGGGCGGTACGGGAGGGTGGTTCAAAATAACCGGCCCTAAAGCGTCCATCAGTGGAATCGGGATCGGGTTATTGGATGGAAATAACGGAATAACTTCACGCGCAGCTTCCTCTTCGACATTTAGCATCTGGACACGTAAATCCAGACTCTTTTTCAAACACGATAGCCAATGTTCGAGCTGGTGAATTTTATTGTTAACTTCAGCTATCGCCGTTGGGCTCATCTCGTTCACTGGCAACTTCGGGAACTCAATCTGGAGAAAATCCATATACGGATCACTCCCACTTGTCTCCATTGGTTCAGGTCTGTTCAGGCTCAACGCTTGTAACGCTTGTTCGGGTGGTGTCACTTCCGGCGCTTGCTCTCGCTGATGGGTGACTTTCACGTTATCAGGGTTGCGATTTGGTGATCGACGGTCTTCGCGGCGTTGATCGCGTCTGTCGGGTGAAAATCGGGAACGTCGGGTATCCGAGTCGTAGTCGCGATTACGGTGCCTGGAACGGTCGTCGTGATATCGGGAATTTTCGTCATAATACTGATCACGATGATGCGACGATTGATCATAATTCGGGTAGTCGGGCATAGCGTCACGCTTTTTCTTCAAGCCAACCATCCGTTCAGCTGAGATCATACCTGCGCGATATAACGCCAATAAATCGTCGGGCATCTCGAACTCTGTGAACAAATACACATTACTTTTTACTTTCAGTTACGGTTTTCGGCTCTTTCTTCGGGATTGGTTTCTTCGGGTCTTTATTTCCTTGATAGCCTTTTCCCTTTTTCTTCCAATTTGACTTCAATGGCTTTCGTCTGTCCGTCTGCCAGTGTTTCTTGGAATTATAGCCCCTATCATTACGATAGTTTCTATTGTTCCTCGAATACTGGTTTGGGCGACGATCTCGGTAGTTATTTCTCGGGCGGAATTTTGGATTTCGGGGACGGAAGGGTCTACGGTTACCTCGGTGTTGTTTACCTGATCGATAATCCCTGTATTCGTTCGGGCAATCCTTGCTTCGGTGTCCCCACTCTCCGCATTTAAAACATCTCGGGCCTTTGTCCCAGTCCGGGCACTCCCAAACATAATGATGCGGACTGCTGCAATTGTAACAATTATGCGGCGGCGGTCGGGCTAAGTGAGCAGCATTGAACGGTGGAGCCGGTCGGGGATTCGGGTTTCGGTAATACGCCAAGTTGGCCTCTTCTGGCTTCCGGTACTTTTCGGATTCTTCCTGCAACAATAGAATTTTCAGGTCAGGTATGGAAGGTTGATTCGAACCTCGGGCTTTTAAAATTGTCTTAACGTTCGGGTAAATATTTTCAGTCGCCTCAACTAAACGATCGTACACATCAGATTCGGGTATTTCGGATTTGGTTTGCATTTTATAATCGAGTAATAACTCGTCCAATCGGTTGAAGAAATCGTCCAACTTTTCACCTCTTACGAGAGTGAGTTTGTTGAACTCAGACTTTACCGATGAACGACTCACGTTGCGTTCGGTTCGCCTTATCTCAAACAATTTTTCAATTACTTTCTCAACTGGAGAGATACAAGTTACTCGGGGTAGGTAGTGGGGGTCCAGCCTGTGCAATACGAGGTTCATCAGCTGTTCTTCTTCGATCTTAGCAGCTTTCTTTTCGGTTTTCCGTTTGTGTATATCGATCTGATAGATTTTCGCATCCATTTCCAGCATCTTATACCAAGTATCAATTTGGGTAGTTTTGGTAAGAATCGTTCGTGATTCATGCTGGCTTCGAAACATATTCGGATTAAACGATTGATTTTTCTTCTTTTTCTTTGATTTCGTCTTCTTCTTCTCCTTTGACTTCTCCTTTGACTTCTCCTTTGTCTTTTCTTTCTGCTTCGGCGGTTCGGGAGGTGAGTCAGAAGGGGAGGAGTGGTTGCTAGTTCCACCCGCTCCGCTCCCTCCTTTGTCATTATCGCTTTCGTCGTCAGAGCTCGAATCAGAATCCGAATCAGAATCAGAGTCTGAATCCGAACTGTCTTCTTTGTCTTCGCCGTCTTCCTCTTCTGAGCTGTCCGAACTCTCTTCTGAGTTTGATTTTTCATTCTTTTCATTTCCGCTGACTTCATTGTCACTAGCGTCGCTAATGATTGGTTTCGGAGTCGGAGCTCTTTTCTTCAAAACTCGGGGTTCAGGGATTGATTCAGGTTCAGCTTTACGTTTCAGATTACTCAGCATCGTCGCAGCTTGTTGTCCTAAAACACTCAGGCTAGTCAAACGTCCAAGAAGATCCTCTTTTTCCAAATTCGTAGCATTTTCGGGAACGTTAATTATCGAACGTAATTCGGGAGTGACTTCGACGTATTCAGGTTGATGATTCGGTGCAGGTTGACTAGTCGGTTCAGGTTGCTGCGTTGAGACACTTGGTTGACTCAGGTTGCTAATTGTCTCAACATCTAACGATCGGTTCGACGGTTGCTGGGATGCTGTGTTCGCTTCGGGATCTTTATTCGCTAATTTCTTCTTCTTCTTTTTCTTTTTCCTCGCTGGTTCGTTTTGCACAGGCGGAGTAATCGGGGGTGGAGGGGCGGTGTTCGTACTTGTACTTGAATCAGGTTTTGACTTAGGCGTCTTACTTTTCTTTTTCGATTTGGATTTTGAATCAGGCTCAGTTTCGCTTTTCTTCTTAGACTTAGATTCGGGTTTTGATTCGGGTTTTGAACTTACTTTTCGCTGTTTCCGGTCCGCAGCTTCCTTTCGACGCTTGCTTTCTTCTTCTCGTTCCTGAATACCCAATAAAACATATACGTAAGTTCAAAGTTTCAAAAACTTTTTAAGAACAAGAAATAAATCAGGGTTGTTGTTCATGCACTTGACTCACTCGGTCTTTGCGTTGTTGGCGTTCGATTCTAGCGTTTGATTCAGCGATTCGGCGACGTTCGGCTTCGATGTCGTAGTCTCCGGAGCTGGACCGACGTTTTCTTCGGGAATCATCTCTGGAATCCGAACGAGATCTCTTGGTACTTCGAGAACTAGAGTGATACTCGCGATCATCTCTTCTTCTTTCATCACGATAACGATCATCTCGGTGGCGGTCTCCCTGCATGAACAATCATAAGTTTTTGGGCTTAATAATCAGGTATACGAGATCGGGTGTTTTGTGCTTCGGAAATAGCGTAAACTAGAAGCTTACTACAAAACAACTTGCAACTTTCAATCGGAAACACTCCTTATCAAAAGTTGAGTCTAATAAGCTGCGATTCAGTCAACCAGATCACACTTCTCAGTTAACTTTCACGTAGCAAATTAGGCCGAAAAGTTAGGTAAACGCTCAGTTTCGGAAAAACTTAGTTTCTTACCGCTGAGAATGCTCATCGTACGTTACAAGTGCTTAAGTCGAAGAAAAATCGGGCATGTGCTTAGTGCGACTTGTATCCAGATCAACAAAATTAAGAAAGCTAACACTTTTAAAGCACTAAATTTACTCGGGTGATTACACTAAAGCTTAAAATCGGGAAGTGAAACGCACTAGTAACTAAATCAGGCACATGTAGCTCTCGAACGTACGATGGAACTTTCGTCTACGAAACTTTAACACGCGTGTGTAATACAAGTTCACATTTTGAAATCGGGTAACGAGCTTTTTATCCAAAAAATATACATGTAGACACCATAAGTTAACCATAACCAGACTTAGCTTAGACGAACTGTTACTAAACTGCGTTTTCCACTACGTAAAGTACATTAAATCAAGCAATTTGGCTGGAACTCTTTTAGTAATTCGGGAGCGGCGTAATGAAATCGGGACCGCTTAAAACCGTGTGCAATTTCACGAACTCTTTAATTAAATCAGGTATTTAGTATTACAGTATTCGGGAATGATCATTTCTAGGACTGGAACTCTTTTATAACGCCATGAGTCATCCAAACTAAAATTTAGCGTCCTCTGCACCACGTGTTGCGTCATCTTTCGCATTCGGCAGCCATTACGTAAAATCATTAATAAAATCGGGAAAAACGCATTTTACATGTACTCAGGCAGTCGTAAAGTTCGTCACAAGCATAGAATCGGGTTAATTACAAGCACTTAATAGCTAATTAATGAAATGCGAGGTATTTCAGAGTACCGGCAACATGTGCCGGCCGCTCACGAAACCCATCGCTCTGCTTACCATAACAGCAGCCACTTCAAATACGACGAAATAAATGAAAGTCGACGAGTGATTGAAATAGAGAAACAAATAATATATTCAAATAAAACAAACAACTCGTAATTAGCAAAAATCAGTAGGAACACCAAATTGACATTATTCACATACAACGAACAAACAGCAAGTGCAATGAGTCGAATAGACGCTATACGCACGTCGTAGGCTTAAGGCCTGGTTTACACGTAACAAGTAACCACAGATAGTTAAGCGGTAGGGAGCGCAGCCTAGCGGCCACCAACACAATTCGGGGTTGGTACAGCCAATTTTGTACCATCTCCGATGGGCAATACTTCAATCTTGAATCAAATCGTGTTATTATTATACCATACTTGAGTTAAACAGGAAAACCTTTTTGACATCATTTCTAGCTTTGTTGTAACCACTATTGACATATTTAGACAGGGATAGTTTTGTATTAGTAGTGTTGATTAATCGATATAAAGTCACAGTATCGATATCATATCAATATAAATTTCCATATTATCAATATTCTCAAATTATTTTGAGGTCAAAGCTCAAAACCCACATAAATTGAACTTTTGAATGGAAATTTTTCAAAATTATGTGTTGACACATCCGATTTTTGAAAATATCTAATCTATGTTTTACGCTCTATAATTTGGTTTTTTCTCACGGAGAAAAATTTATGTAGTATACAAAGTGCTATAGTTGTAGCAAATCACTTTCATTTGTGGCATCATAGTTGAAAGAACTATACTTGTAGTTCCTGAAGTACTATACTTGTAGTTCTTCCAAATCATTTATAGTATTATTTACTTTAATTATATCATTTTTTACTACAAGTATAGTACTTCCAATCGCTACACGTATTGTAAGTTTGACTATAGTGTCACAAATGAAGGTAAATTGCTACAATCTGTGATGCTTTGTACTAGGTACTTATTTTTCTCAGTGATTGAAATGTCTGTAGTAGATTGTATTACGATGGAACTTTGAACTGAGTTAGTTAATTTTTAAGGTAATAAAGTATACATTATCCAGCATTGAAAAATATTGATATATATATTGCTCAATATGTATCTATCAATACCTCGGGGCAAATATCAATATGGTATTGATATAAAAAATTTTAAAATATCAACACCACTATTTTGTATTCTCACTCTTCAAACACCAAAAAACAACTTAATCATAAATGTACGTGCAATTTTATATTGAAATAATTATATGAAAAAACCTTGTGTTGCCCAAACTGGGCACCACAATGACTAATATTAAATCTATGTACTCATGATTGATGTACTTGTGGTACCAAATTATATAATTAGTAAATGTATAGGCGCCAATCTTTTTGTTGAGGCACCACAACATGGTGTCACAACGTTTCAATGCAAAAAAACATACGTAAAACGTAAGTAAGTGTGTCAGGACATCACCAGGAGCCCATGGGCCAATTTTTGTGCTGGTGCCACAACGACCCGTTAAAATATATTTATAAATACATATATCATATTTACCTATGTTGTGGCACCATTTAGTTAAATGTTGAAGTGGCACTATAGTATCAAGTGAAAAATACTTCGTCATTGACGTGATGTGTTCGCTGTTGATCAAATACCGTTTTAGGAAAAACGTTTGGTATCATAAGATCAGGGAAGTTTATAGTGAGGATTGAGCATAATTATAAGAAAGGGTAGGCGGGATGGGATGATTTTTAACTGATTTTTCCATTTTCACGGAAAACACATGAGACCCGAAATGGTGCCACAACGTAGGTTAATTATGTATATTTCATGCTATGTATGTACTTACTGCTGAAAAAAATATGTACTTATACCTACATGATTTATGGACGTCGAATATTGAAATTTATTTTTTTTTGTGTCGAAATGTTGAATAATTTCATATACTCGTATACTTGCAAACATTTTTAATGTGCATGAACGTACACACCATGTCACGAACGCAGAAACGCGTGAAACGTGATTCTTCATCGCGAACGTTGTTTCTAATTGGCTGAATGGCACTACTTCAGTAGAAAAAAACCTCACCTAATGGGATCGAATATAATATAACGGTAAAACATGACTTCAGTGAATAGGAATAAATTAAAACTAAATTTTGAAGATGGGAAAATAAAACAAGTTTCAAACTCACAAAAGCTAAAATAAAAATGGCATACTTACTTCTAGCCGCACCACTTTTTTTTGAAAAAATTATACCAGATTGTGCTGATATAATCTCCCCAATTAGAAAGCTTTTCCGGCAGGGGCTTCTCGAGTAGTAATTGATTGAACATTCTTTTCCTGCTATAGGAAAGGAACATTGTTGAACATAGTTTCAACAATTACAAAAATATTTTAACCGACGCTCATTCAAGTTTGAAAATATAGCTAAGCATCTCGTGATTGAGTGTAATCTCTGGTACTAGGGAGTCCTCGTAAATGAAGGAGCGAGATTTATAGTTATTTATTCTCCTAGGTATTCAGAACCTAGGATCAGAGTAATTTAACTATACCATCTAAGTTGACGTGAATAACCTCCTTAGGTGGACCCCAATATGCATTATCTCCCCCTACATTGAAAACGCAAACGCAACACTGGAGCACTGGAGCTTACCTAGTGTCGCTTCTATTACCTAATCCTTATAATGTGTTGTACTAAGCTCACAAATTGCTTGAAAGTCGTCGATAGCAAATAAAACCATTTTAAAACCCTAAAAACTCAAGAACAAAAACGAAACGAACATTTCAACGTTTATTACAATAATAACATCATACAAATATGCGCGAGCTTTACCTAAAGCTCTGAAAGCTTAGAACAAGTTTTGGTACAAACCCGAGCTAACATTTTACCTGGCTCAGGCATCTTTTTTTTCCCTATATTTGCGATTTCAGGCCGTTTTCTCACCTGAGTCAGGCTAATGACAAAAATATGCAAATTAGCTCGTAGGTATTTGATTTTTTCAAGTACCTTATGCGAGTGTTAGATGGCGCCCTGTTGAAAACGCATAGCAAGGAAGTCCTACTATTCGTCTTTACAGTGTGATAGGAGGTCGAAAAACATTAATTGTGATGCCTCATTCGCAAAATTAAAAAATTTTCAATTTTTCGCCTATTTTTTTTTTTATTTTTTTCAATCGTCACTTTTTGCGGAAATTGATCATGATTTGCAAACTTACCTATCTAATACATACGCGTATCTGGCAATTTTTTGAAAAATTTTTAAAAATCCAAAAATAAAATCAAGAATACAATTTTATGAATCGAAATATTTCTGTAATGTAAAACAATTTTGAAAAAAATGAAAAATAGTTTGGATTTGGAAATTGAAAAAAATACCTATCAATAGTATTGAACGAAATGTTGGGAAAAATACTTGAAAAAAGATGGAATATTTTCAAAACGATCGATTGGGAAAATTTCATATCGTGATTTTCTATCTAAGAAAAAAAATGCAAAAATTTAAAATTGAAGCATTTTTTGATGCATTAAAAAAAAGAACGCTGAAAACACGTACCTACTCAAAAATAAAAGTGATGAAATATTTCGTGAGTAGAGAAGGCCAAGGGTGATTTTGCAAAAAAAATCAATCAAATCCAGTATCTCCCTACTTGTCTTAAAATTAGCTAATGTTGCAAAAAAATGTTTGATGTCTGCAATGTTAGTAGGTACCTATGAATAGCAGTATATTTTCTGGAAATGTTTCACCAATAGGTACCTACTTAACTAATTTATTTTTTTTTTAAATATTTCACCCTCGTAAACATATCGCATGCCGTTCAAACACATCTCAAACAATTTGAAAAATTAATCGCTACAGATACATATGTTTGGGAGGATAAATTATTCAAAATTGATTTAAAAAAATTACCTATCTAAAGGAGACTTGATTTCCATTTATGCATCATATAATACCCATTTCTAAACCTGCATCAGTGGTGTACTCCTGTAAATATAGTTGACATTCATCCCTTACCTATTATAACCAGTGAAGTGGGGAAGAGAAAGAGAAGACCAGCAGCAACCAAACTAAACAATTGAGAGATGAGAGACAGTCGCCCAGATACCTATACCCCAGACATTCATCTTAGGTATTTCAATTCTATTCTTTCTGTTTAATTGTAGTTCTGTCACAAAAGAATCGTTTCTTTTGTTAGGCTACAGTGCATTTTGCGATCTGCTTTTACTACATTTACCTCCACCCTGCATAAGGCATACTTTTTAGTTTTGCCAATAGCTGGCGCTAAAGTTTCAGGTTAATTTGCCACAGTTTTCGCCTGTGTCAGGTAGTTTTTTTGCCTGAAATTGAACATTCAGGGTCCCTGAGCCAGGCAAAACAATGTTAGCTCGGGAAATACATTAAAGCTAGTTTAATAACAATAACAGTAACATAATGTTACAGAAACATATCAGTACCTACCGACTGAAAATAATGTAATACCTGTCTAAAATAATTGATAGTTAGCAAAAGTCGATATTTTAACGACAGAATTTTAACATATGAACAAAATATATCTCCTCGTGTTCATAATAATACTTCTCTTAAAAGAGAAATGGTAATGGTGCCATCAATTTTTTCTTGAGTGCAAATAATGTAGCCATATAATTACTTTCTACAGAATCTTGTTGTTCAACACAATCTTGTTCATTGATGGATGATGCAAATGAATTTGCAAATAACTTTGAAAAAAAATCAATAAGAATCACTTGGGAATAATCAGACAACAACGGACAACACAAGATAAAATGTAGTACTCTTTAATCCATCAATATAAATGTGACCCTCATAGGCGTAGCTGCAGGGTGTGCCAGGTGTGCCTTGGCACAACCTACATTTTCCAATGTAGTTCCTTTTTTTGAAAAAAAGCTGAAATTATTGGTATATTCCGGTTTGTCATGAGAATACACACCTCACATCTGTTGGCACTGGTTCTGTCATTGGAGACACACTTAGCATAAAATTTTCTTGAATCGAGTAACATAGGTATTATTAAAATACTTACCTGGTAACACAGGTTCATAGAGCATGGCAAATGGCTGTTTTTTTTTTAAATATTAGAGTCCAAATTTTTTAAATATAATCTGTCCCATTGGAAGCTTTCACCATGTACTAATTTTGCTTTTTGGCTGGAGCTGGCGGGTCGAAATCTTCTCTCACTGCTTTAGAATCACCATTATTGGTATATTCTGGTTTTTCAAGAGAATACACATCTCACATCTGTTGGCACTGCTGCTGTCATTGGAGACATACTTAGCATAAATATTCTCGAATCAAGTAAGTAACATATTATTAAAAAACACTCACGCAACTAGCGTGAGAGAACCGGCTTTTCGTAGAAAACATGATCGATTATTTTTTTTTAAATAATCGATTAATCGAAAGAGTTTCAGGCCCGATTAATCGATTAATAATCGGCCCATCATTACCCATCGAGTTCCTAACAAGAAATAACTGAGAAAAATCGGCCCATCATTACCCATCGAGTTCCTAACAAGAAATAACTGAGAAATCGTTTGGGTATTAAGATAGACATTAGTGATTATTGCTAAGCAAAACATTTATGCTTTAAAAAAAATAGGTATACCAAAAACAAAACTGATGAGGAAGTCTGCAAAAGTCTGCAAATATAACAAAAAAAATCAACAAAGCCTACCTAAGCTGAAATGTCAAAGGAACACCTGAACCGATTTTCCATCGAGTCTCTAACAAGAAATAAACTGAGAAATCGTTTGGGTATAAAGACAGACGTTAGTGATTATTGCTAAGCAAAATATTTAAAAATAGGTATACCAAAAACAAAACTGATGAGGAAGTCTGCAAAAGGACGCAAAAATGGCAAAAAAAATCACTTAATCTAAAATATCTAAGGAACGCCTAAACCGATTTTAATAAAACTCGAAATCTCAAAATTTCGGCAATACACCAGTCGGGAGGGATGAAGCACTTTGTTCAAAATTTCATAGGTTTCGAGTTTACTCTGCCACAAAATTGGTACATAAACACATATATATATGTATAGATTGCCCCCATACATTACGCAGCCCGTGACATTTCACTGACTTTTTGCGGACTGACGTTTGGTTTGCACTAGCAGAGGCGCGCTTGATTTTTTCCATGTGTTCTCAAAGCAGCTCACTGCTGGGCCATGAAAAGAAGGTATATACTCCATCAGGTTGAAGAAAGACTTATATTTAGGTTTGTAATTCAATTTTCAATTTTTAAGGAGGGCTCCCCACTCAAGTGTATGTTTTTTAGATATTCCCCAGACTTTTTCCACCATCAAAAAAATGTTTTCATTCACTTCCAGAGAGGTGAGGAACTCGAATAGCTCGTGCATGTAACGCCAAGTTCATAAAATCGGATAATGCAGGTCTTTAGTGGTATTCTGCCTCATATACACACTGGGTTGGCTTGTTTTTGAATGTCTGTAGCGAGTGAAAACGGAATAGACTTTTTGCAGCCCGGTACTGGGCTGCAAAAAGTCCAGGTGGGCCGCAAAAAGTCTGAGGTTTATCTAGTATGGGCTGCGTAATACCACTTTTCATGTGTATATATATATATTTGCTAATGACCAGACATGTCAACTTCGAATGGCATATAAGGTGCACCGGGGGAAGTTGGAATTCGGGGTAAGTTAGAAAACTTGCTCTAGCGCCTAGAGGTTTATATCTGGCGAAGTGCCACTAAAGGTGACTTGAGGGTACTACCCCTACTTCATCACGGCATGAAAATTTTCGCGATTCAGTTTCATTTTAGATGTCTTTGGTTCAATTGTATTTTGTTGTTGTTTTGAACTTATTTTGAATTTGGTCTAAAATACAGACTTTCTATTCCTTAGTTTTTCACATATAGCGGACGAACCGTGCGTCCTAGTGAAAATCTGATAAGAGTGATCTCAAAGAGAATGAAATTCTCTACAATTTTGTTTCTGTGCAATTTTTCTAGGACGCTCGGTTTGTGATCTACGCCTCTGCAAAGTTTAGCCTGTTCTGACTTCCCCCAATCGGGGTAAGTCAGGACAGTTTATATTTTATTCAACTGAGCAAAAGCTACTGTGTCAATCGCGCTCAAATTTTTACCATAGGTTAAGAACCCTTATGGGAACCTACATAATAAATTTGATCCATATTGGTTCATTAGAAGGGGAGTAACAGCTGGTCAAAGTTGAAATTGCGAAAAATCATTCTGACTTGCCCCGGTGCACCTTACACTGATAAGTGAACAAAATTTTAAAATTGGTTTAATTTCTGTTCTAATTCACTCATCAAAATTCTAATTGTAGGTTTGACCCAATATATAAAAAATCTATGTGTTATAAACAGTAAAAATATTCTTATGCTAAATTTTGAAGAAAATGTTTGAAAATTAACTTGAAGGAACTCGATTTTTTTTAAAATTTTGATATCACAAAGAAGCTTGAACAACATACAAAATTTTAGTGTTTCAAATTTTTCCATACACCAATAAAATCCTGAAAAATTTCAAGTTAAATTTGCTGTCATGCACACTCAGGATCGATGTATTTATGTACATCTCCACCAGCACATCACATCCTAATCACTACAAATCAACTGTAGACCATGCGTTCATCCTCGCGCCTTGATTTCTAAGACATGCGCGCTCTGCTGGAAGTTTTCAAAAACTCATAGTTGACTTGTATAGTAAAATTAACCCATGACTTGTCAACTATAGTTGAGAAGTTGGTCAGTCCACTTGTATAGTAAAATTAACCCATTCTATAGTTGACAAGTCTGGTTACTAATACCTATATATATAAACTTTAAGGAAACCTGAAAAAAAACTAATGGTCCCACAATGATCCCAACACCCCTAAACGCAAAGAAAATTTACTCCGGACCGAAACTATCACAGTTGAGACAAATACAGTACCTGACTTTTCTTCGAAAAGCCGGTAATACTTGCCTGGTAACACAGGTTCATAGAGCATGGCAAATAGCGGGTTTTTTTCTTTAATATTAAAGTCCAAATTTTTTTAATATAATCTGCCCCATTGGAAGCTTTCGCCATGTACTAATTTTGCTTTTTGGCTGGAGCTGGCGGGTCGAAATCTTCTCTCACTGCTTTAGAATCACCATTATTGGCATATTCTTGTTTGTCAAGAGAATACACATCTCACATCTGTTGGCACTGGTTCTGTCATTGGAGACACACTTAGCATAAAATGTTCTCGAATCGAGTAACATATTATTAAAATACTTGCCTGGTAACACAGGTCCATAGAGCATGGCAAATAGCGGGTTTATTTCTTTAATTTTGCGTTCCACAATTTTTTAATATAATCTGCCCCATTGGAAGCTTTCGCCACTTACTTATTTTGCTTTTTTGCATGGGCAATACTTCAATCTTAACTCAAATCGTGTTATTATTATACCATACTTAGTTAAACTAACTTACTTTTTTATTTGATTTTTATTTATTGGTGTATTCTTGTTTTTCAAAAGAATATGCATCTGTTAGCACTGCTTCTGTCATTGGAGACATACCTAGCATAAATGTTCTCGAATCGAGTACATAAGTAACATATTAAAATACATACATGCCTGGTAACACAGGTTCATTGAGCATGGCAAATAGCGGGTTTAAAAAGGAAAAAATGGACGCATTAATTTTTTCTTCGGGATGTGTTCAGACTTCAGAAGGACCCTCTCTCAACATATTTCTTCAATTTTGCATACCAAATTTTTTTAATACGAGTATATGCTGCCCCATTGTAAAGCTCTCGCTACAATCTTATTTTGCTTTTTGGCTGGAGCTGGTGGGTCGGAAGGTTCTCTCAATGCTAAATTAGAATTATTACTGGTGTCAACGTTTTCTGTCTGATCAAAATTACATTCTTGCGATTCCTGAAAGTGAAACATAGTGTCGATGTTCTCGATTCGAGTAACTCGTATCAAAATACTTGACTGGTAACGCAGGTTCATAATTTGTGCATAAGTCACCTGTGTGGAGTCAGAAACCAAAACCATGAATCTGATATAAATATACAGATCAAAATTCAAGATACTGAATTTTGAATTTGTATAGGTACCTACCTAATTATAATTTTTAATATAAATAATATCAATTTTGCTTTGCTTTTTACATTTAATTCATTCCACACACATGTTACCTACCCTATAAATTTGGCCAAAAAAAAAAATATAAAAAAATATGCGAGAATATGCCCGCATATGCCCTCATATTCTCGACATGAGCATTATGTGAGCGCAGAAAAGATTATGCAGGCGTTTCCCCAACTATGTATGTTCATTACAACAGGTACGAGTATTATTCAGTTTCAGAGGCCCCTTTCCTAGATCTCAACTCTCAAGTAACATAACCCATAATTAAAACGCAATTAGCAATAAGACATAGTTAAATAATAAAACATACCAAATTTCAATCAATCTTCATATTAAGTAGGCTACAAAAGTGAATCTTGAGGTAGATCCCTCAAATTATGTAGATTGAACTAAATTTAAGAAATTTCTTCTCTAAACCATACCTACAATAACTTAATCATAAATTGAGAAAAACTGAGAACGAGAGAAGTAATGATAGATAGTGTAGGCGAATTAGCATCAAAAAAACATTTTTACCTAGCCAAGACTTTTTTGCGGGAAATTGTCGAGGGTGACCGCCTCTAAGGTCATATTCGTGCTCAGCGGTATCGAATCATATGAAAACGATACCCTACTCATTAATATGTAGTTATTTTTTTCTTCAAAATTTCCATTTCACCCCCACCCCCCTAAGATCCATTATTCCAAGTTTTCACCACGGCGCACCAAAGCAAACATTTTTATTATTGGGTCATTCCATGCCAAATTGGCGGATTTTTGCACGAGAGTTCTTCGATTTTTTTCAAAATCAGATCATATTGTGTAGAGGTCATCAAACGATGACGAATTACGCAAACCGGACATTTTTTCGATTTTTTTTGAAGGAGCTGTGGCGCTTCAAAGTTTTCCAAAATGGCCGAAAACGGAAAATTTCAGTTGCAAATTGCTCCGGTTTTACGTGGTATAGAATTTTGAATTTTTTTTTTCAAATTGTAGTACTTTGAGAAGGTAATCGACGAATGATGTCAAAATCAGTGTTGCCACTTTCTGAAACCTAAAAAACTTGATTTAAAAACTTATAATTTAAATATAACCACGATGTCCCCCCGTAAAAATTCTGAAAAATTCTCAGTTTTAGTCCTTTTTATGTAGAATAACATATCAAAAAATTGGAGATGCATTTTTTTTTATTTTCGAGAAAAAAAAATTACAAGTTTTATTTTTATTGCAAAAGTACCATCAGAAACATATTTTATCAATGTGTGGACGAATATGTGAAAAAATCCCCCTCGCCCCAATTTATCAACGGCGGCGACATTTTTTCAATATCATTTCACTCTTAAAATAAAATTATAGCACGAAAAATGGCATTTCTCGTCAATTCGTTGACAAATTGGGTGGGAGAGGTATTTTTTTCACATATTCGTCCACACATTGATGAAATATTTCAAAAATGCAAAAATTTTCATTTTTTAGGTTTCTGGTGGTACTTTTGCAGCAATTGTAAAACTTGTAATTTTTTTTTCTCAAAAATGAAAAAAAATGCCCCAAAACTGAGAATTTTTTCAGAATTTTTACTGGGGAACATCGTGGTCATGTTTAAATGATTAGTTTTTAAATCGAGTTTTTTAGGTTTCAGAAAGTGGCAACACTGATTTTTACATCATTCATCGATTACCCTCTCAAAGTACTACAATTTGAAAAAAAGTTCAAAATTAAATTCAATTCAATTCTATACCACGTACAACCGGAGCAATTTGAAAATAAAGTTTTCTATTTTCGGCCATTTTGGAGAACTTTGAAACGCCACAGCTCCGTCAAAAAAAAATCGAAAAAATGTCCGGTTTGCGTCATTCGTCGTCGTTTGATGACCTCTACATATGATCTGATTTTGAAAAAAATCGAAGAACCCTCGTGCAAAAATTCGCCTATTTGGCATGGAATGACCCAATACATACAACAAACTTTTATTATATTATTGAATTTATTCAGAGGCTCCGTAAAAGAAGCTCAATAATAATATGTACTAATTTCTCTCAAAAGAGAAATGGTGCAGCTTTTTTCTGGAATGCAAACATACTTAACATGGCCGCATACATATTATTACTTTCTGGTTCTGCTGAGCCTTCTTTCTCAAAAAAATATGTGTCCGTTATTGGAACTGCCATTGCACATGCAAATATGTATCTGTGAAAGAAAATATCCTTAGTTAATTATTAGGTAATAAATTAAATGCTTATCTACTAACTACGTAAGTATACAACTAAGTCGCTGAATCACTCGGTGACGTGTCTATCTTTCAAAGGATTAAAAAAAATCTAAAATAGGGCAAAACGCTCTGACATCACACAGTGTATAAGTGGTTGCGGATCTTGATTCCCCTCACATTCTGTAGGGTTCAAGCTAGTGATTGTTCTGTCCACTTTGCACCTTGATAAGTCCAGACTTTTAAACATAGAGGGCTCGATGTGATAAGTTTAGTCGAGGAACATAAAATGTGGTGGAGACGTACGTTTCACTACCCCGCTTCAGCAACTGATACCGCAGGGTTGCCTGTGATACATCGACTTCAAAATTCAAGTGATTTATTGTAGAAATTTCAGTGCTACAAAACAACATCAAAAAGACCCAAACGAAGTGAGGGCAAGTGCTCTCAGAATTTTGTAATTCGAGAAGTAAAAGAAAAATTCAATGTGAAAAGTTTATTTATCAATTTTTTTGAATTTGAATAAATAATAGATTTTTAGAAGGCTTGATTTTGAAAAAAAACAACAAAAAAACAAACAGGCCCAAGCCAAAAAATCCATTTGATGAAATTTTGTGGAAATTTCAAGGTTCAAAATTAGAAGGTTTGATTTTGACAAAAAAACAAAAAAAAAACCAACGAGTCCGAACCAAAAAAAAATTCATTTGGTGAAATTTTGTGGAAATTTCAAGGTTCAAAAATCTGCTGAAAGATCTGAAAATTGTAAAAAATCGATGGAGGCTAAAAAATGACTTGAACCAACCGATTGGAAAGATAAGTAAATTGATTAAAATAATCGAGATGCTGCGATTCAGCTACAGTTGTGAATCGCGAATTCAATTTTCACGATTCTGAGTCTGGTTCAGAATCCGATTCAAAATTGATTCGCGATTCATTTCCGGGATTCGAATCGCCCAATTTCTTATTCTGACCATTATAGACTCAGGTTGGGATGTAGATGGTCCACTGGACTTTGGATTTTCAAAAATTCCATACAAATTTGAGATACGTCCAGCAGCGAGAGGCCTTAGGATGAAATCGTAAATTTTATATTGTAGCCAAAAAAAATAAAAAATGTCAAAAATTATCAATTTTTTCAAGTTATTTCAAAACGTTTGTATTTTGCTTGTAAATCATAAATGTACCTACCTACAATAAACTAAATTTAACTAATTCATTGCATTTAACTGGCCTACACTGATACATATTATGTATAATATTTATTATATTTTTCTTTCTTGCACCTTAAAAATGATTAATGAAAAGCAAATTTTATTTTATATCTAAGTATGACATAGTTTACGTATACCTAAACCTGAGATCTTGATTTTCATTTTGTTGGCTGATTCATTGGGTGATTTTCACCGTTATTAGTCCGTCCATGGATCAGGATGCTGATTGATGGAGATTATTCGAGCATGGATGAATTACAATTACACGAAGACGACGACATTACCCTTCGGTGACGATGTTATTCCCTAATTTGTCAATTTTTTTTCTCACGAATCATACGACATGTATGTAAAATCAATTGTCTTTTCTTTTTACACATGAAATGTACCTAAATGATTTCGACAATTTTATGTTGTGATATTTTGTTGATAAATGCAAAATTTGTATGTAAGTACATAACTAAATATCTGTCTTGTTAATTGAAAATTATCTTGTACTTATTTGTAAAAATGTACCATATTTCTTGCCTTTCTTTTACAATATCCTCGATTGAAAAAAAGTATAATTAAGGAACAATTATGCATTCCATTTGGTTAATCTGTTCATCAATAATTTTTATACATCCATCGTGAATTATTTGCGTTTCGATTTTGAGTAGGTCTAACTTTAAGGTATGAATTTGTAAATGTAATATTTTTTCACACCAACGAACATTTTGCGTTAATCGAGAACTTATGGTCTGCGTGCAGTTTTAGATGAGTGAATGCTTTGGGTTTTTAGTCGTCTAAAAATTCACCCGAGAGTGAAAATCAACAAAATGGAAGGATTCGTCAATTTAATGTCGTTTGGGTAGATTTCAGCTTCATGATCTTTCTGGTGGAGTCCTGTCTGGCGGTGTTTGATTATTTGACCTCAAAGGTGATTTTAAACATTCATACGCTGTACTGAATGCTTTTCAGGGGAGTTTCATGGGGTTGTGATTGATACAAACAATGGGGCCAAAAGCAAAACTAAAAGTCCATCTTGTCTCTCAGCAGCAAAACACACAGGGGTAGTATGTCTCACCCTGGACAGTGTGGTCCCATATCTCCGAAATTCCTTGTCTTTCTCTGCTTCCTTGCAGAAATCCTTATGGACAACTGGAGAGCAAGTACAGAGGGGCATATGTTATATGTGCAGTACCTATATAGGCTATGGTCACACTGTTCAAAGTGAATAGTTCAGTTCCCCCGTACCTTGGTTGTGCAGTACTTCTATTATTTGATGCATGTATTCAAAATTATTGCAGACCATTCTGTTTTCCATTAAGCTAGCGAATATTCCTAATTCGGTGCGTCAGTTCGTGATTTCCTCGGTTAACAAGAATTGTTCATTAAAGGTGTAAATTTCATTAATTAAAATTTCTACTCGTGATGTGCTTTACTTCTTTATCAGATTTTTTTTTTAATTTTCTGCAAAAAGTAGGACATTTTTAGGTTGTAGCAAAAGTCGGGACTTTCTAGCAGTTTTGATTGGAATGCATTGAATTTTTTTTGGAAAATTTCAAATAAAACCACCTTTTCTATTTTTGAAATTTGGCCAGGGAGAGCCGAGAGGGAAAGAAAAATGATCTAGCCTGAGCCAAGTGACGGTGAGGCCTTTGAAAATTTATAATTCAAGAAGTAAAAACCCACACTTTTTGTTAAATTACGTGATTTTTCAAACTTGACCCAAATTTTCCAATTTTTTCCAACTCATCCAACATTTTCCAAAACTTCCCAACGTTTTGTCAAATTTTCCTGTCATGGGGAGGATTTTTATAATGTATTGAATCACAAATTTTTTTTATTAAAAACATTTTTATTTCAACGATGTTAATTTTTTATTTAAAATTCCAACTTTCTGGGGGATGATGATCAAATGACACACTTTTTATTTTCAAAATGTCTCAGTAACGTTGTAACAAAACAAAAAAGTGACAATATTACAGCGTTTTCCTGAGAAGTGCGGCAGCTTGCCCCAGTTTTCCTTAGGTACATTGAGAGATGATAATTGATCATCGTAATTGGAAGAAAGAGGAGCCATGAATTTACTGGGAGAACGACTTGAACCATCAGCTCAGCAAGATAATGCAGCAGGAAGAGCACACGAGAAAGATGAGAAGATTCAAGGTGGGTTAATCAAGTGGGACACAAAAGTCGTGCTCAGTGACTTTTATTTCTAAGTGGAAAGAGCTAGCAATAGGAATGAAGCGGCGTTGAATATGGAAAAATAAGGGATTAAGGGCTTTCAGAAGCGACCTTGAAAATTTCAGGCTCATGCACAGGGTGTCCACAAATTAAAAAACCGGTTTGGTCAAAAAATTCAAACTGGTTTTTATGGACGCCATGCGTATTTTACGCACTAAGGCAACAAAAACGTGATATGAGTTTTTTGAAACCGGTTCGCTAATTTGCAACCAGTTAACAAAAAATACACCACAATTGGAGATACGTACTTAGAGAAAAAAGCTTGGATCAAAAGTAGTGGAGTGTGAAAAATTACACAACCTTGTGTAATCACATTTTGAAACTGGTTCATTGGTTTGCATTTAGCAACCAGTATTTGACAATCACCTAAAAATTGCAGATAGAGGAAAAAGCTTGAAACAAAAGTTGTAGAACGTGAAAAATCAAACAACTTCCGCTGATAAGATTTTGAAACCGGTTCATTAATTTGCAACCAGTTATCAAAAAATACCCCACAATTGGAGATCAAGAAAAAAGCTTGAAACAAAAGTTGTAGGGCGTGGAAAATACACAATTCTGTCTAATCACATTTTGAAAACCGGTTCAGTGGTTCGCATGTAGCAACCAGTTTTTGACAATCACTTGAAAATTGAAGATAGAGAAAAAAGCTTGGAACAAAAGTTGTAGAGCGTGAAAAATTGAACCACTTTAGCTGATAAGATTTTGAAACCGGTTCATTAATTTTGCAACCAGTTATCAAAAATTACCCAAAAATTAGAGATCGATAAAAAAGCCCGTAACAGAAGTTGTAGGGCGTGAAAAATTACACAATTCTGTCTAATCACCATTCGAAACCGGTTCATTGGTTCGCATTTAGCGAGCAGTTTTTGACAATCACCTAAAAATTGGAGATGAAGAGAAAAGCTTGAAATAAAAGTTGTAGAGCGTGAAAAATTGAACCATTTTTGCTGATAAGATTTTGAAACCTGTTTATAATTTGCAACCAGTTATCAAAAATTACCTAAAAATTGGAGATCAAGAAAAAAGCTTCAAATAAAAGTTGTAGGGCCTGAAAAACTACACAGTTCTGTCCAATCACATTTCGAAACCAGTTCATTTGTTCGCATTTAGCAACCAGTTTTTGACAATCACCAAAAAACTTAAGATAGAGTAAAAAAACTTGAAACAAAAGTTGTACAGCACTAAATTTGAAGTATTTTTGCTGATCAGATTTTGAAACCAGTTCATTAATTTGCAACCAGTTATCAAAAATTACCTAAAAATTGGAGATAGAGAAAAAAGCTAGAAACAAAAGTTTAGGGGCGTGAAAAATTGAACCATTTTTGCTGATGAGATTTTGAAACCTGTTTATTAATTTGCAACCAGTTATCAAAAATGACCTAAAAATTGGAGATCAAGAAAAAAGCTTTAAATAAAAGTTGTAGGGCCTGAAAAACTACACAGTTCTGTTCAATCACATTTTGAAACCGGTTCATTGGTTCCCATTTAGCAACCAGTTTTTGACAATCACCAAAAAATTTAAGATAGAGAAAAGAAAACTTGAAACAAAAGTGGTAGAGCCCTAAATTTGAAGTATTTTTGCTGATCAGATTTTGAAACCAGTTCATTAATTTGCAACCAGTTATCAAAAATTACCTAAAAATTGGAGATAGAGAAAAAAGCTAGAAACAAAAGTTGAGGGGCGTGAAAAATTGAACCACTTTCGCTGATAAGATTTTGAAACCGGTTCCTTAATTTGCAACCAGTTATCAAAAATTACATAAAAATTGGAGATCGATAAAAAAGTTTGAAACAAAAGTTGTAGGGCTTGAAAAAATTACACAGTATGGTTCAATCACCTTTAGAAACCGGTTCATTAATGATTCGCATTCAGCAACCAGTTTTTGACAATCACCTAAAAAGTTGAGGTAGAGAAAAAAAACTTGAAACAAAAGTTGTAGAAGGCGAAAAATTGAACTATTTTTGCTGATCAGATTTTTAAACCGGTTCATTAATTCGCAGCAAGCCATTGAAAGTTCACTGATCGTCAATTAATTAGCAATTTTCAAAATCCGCTCAGTAAAAATGGTTCAATTTTTCAAGCCCTTCAACTTTTGTTTCAAGCTTTTTTCTCTATCTTCAAATTTTAGATGATTGTCAAAAACTGGTTGCTAAATGCAAATCAATGAACCGGTTTCTAAATGTTATTGAATAGAATTTTGCAATTTTTCACACCCTACAACTTTTGTTTCAAGCTTTTTTCTTGATCTCCAATTTTTAGGTAATTTTTGATAACTGGTTGTAAATTAATGAACCAGTTTCAAAATCTGATCAGTGAAATTGGTTCAATTTTTCAAGCCCTTCAACTTTTGTTTCAAGCTTTTTTCTCTATCTTCAAGTTTTAGGTGATTGTCAAAAACCGGTTGCTAAATGCAAATCAATGAACTGGTTTCTAAATGTGATTGAACAGAATTTTGCAATTTTTCACACCCTACAACTTTTGTTTCAAGCTTTTTTCTTGATCTCCAATTTTTAGGAAATTTTTGATAACTGGTTGTAAATTAATAAACCGGTTTCAAAATCTGATCAGTGAAAATGATTCAATTATTTACGCTCTACAACTTTTGTCTCAAGCTTTTTTCTCTATCTACAATTGTTGGGTATTTTTTGTTAACTGGTTGTAAATTAATAAACCGGTTTCAAAAAACGCATATCACGTTTTTGTCGCTTTGGTGCGTGAAATACTTTGCGCCATTAAAACCCAGTTTGAATTTTATGACCAAACCGGTTTTTCAATTTGTGGACACCCTGTGCGGGAGCCTGAACTTTTCAAGGTTGCTTTTGAAAGCCCTCATTTTTCCCTACTCAATGCCGCTTCATTCATCTCGCTAGCTCTTTCCACTTGGAAATAAAAACCACCGAGCACTACTTTTGTGTCATACTGTAGAGGCAATAAAATAAAGTTCTACTGTATTCTTAATGATAATTTATTATACATAGAATAAACTGCATACTACATTCTTCAAAGAATAAAAAAGGTCCTTAGATATGATATATCTTGATAGAAATACACACATCACGTCTAACTTGTGCACATGGGTGTGCTTTTAAATTCTGGTTTATCGCAGGGTGGTGCAGATCCTTTATCAGCGGTGCTGAAAAGTGAACTACCAGTGGCTCGTTCAGCTGGCGGACATCCCGACAATTCGGTTTCCAATTCGTTATTGCATTTAGCACATTCTCTGTTTTTATAAACTGTTTTCTTTTTTTCATTGTATATGATGGCGGTATTCGCTAAACATTTAGCAGCAGTTTCTTTATCAGTGTTTGTCGGACAAGATGATATCAAGTTAGGAACACATTTCCTCGCGTGCACATTTAGGTTGAAATTTTTAGGCGCTAGAGTTGAAAATTCGCAAACGAAATTTTTACCGTTGTATTGGCTCACGAAACGTTTCGTATTATTATCGTAACGGACGTATTCTAAAATATTATTCAAATCTTTTTGATATCTATTGTAATCTATACCACTACCAGTTGCCTGACGTTTATTTCTGCCGAAAAAATTAGGTTTCAAACTAGGTTTAAAAGTGTGACCTAAAGCTGAAATCTCGACGCCTTGCTTATTGATACTAATTGATGGGAATAACGAAGGTTTCTTCGTAGTTGAAGTAACCTTATCGATGTTTTCAGGCGTTGGAGTCGATGCAGGTATTGAATTTTTCGAAGGAGTGGAAACTTTATTATTTTCAAACGATTCGGCGGAAGGTGGTTTGGAATTTTTCGGTGGAGTAGAAACTTGGTTAGTGTTTCCGGAAGTGGATGAAATTCGGTTTTGAGAGTCGGATCCGGCCGGAGCTTCTCCACATCTTGCGGTGAGACTCCACAGAACGATATCGATAGCGTCATCGTGGCAGATGGCGCAATAAGCGTTTCCATAGGTGGTATGGGTGTTCAGGTTTGTTGCTGGTCGAATTAGGAAATTGTCACCGGTGGAAGGTTGTGTAGAAGCTTGACATTTTGATACCATTTCTTGATCTGCGTACCCGTCAGGACAATTCGTTAACATGTACATCTGTGCACAAAAAAAAATGTAGATGGGTAAATAATTAGGGTACCTATAGTATCTAACGAAGCTTATAGTTACTTTGAAGCGATGTTCTTGATATTACATTTGAATGAAATATGTACTTAATGTCCCAAGATTTTTGTCAAATTATACACAGACCATTTTTGGAAAAAATGCTCAATCCCAAAATGAAAGTATTCAAGATTCTGAGTCGATCTGGGCCATTGCCATCAAAATCCAAGATAATTCGTACTTTTATAATATGTGAGGGCGCATACGGAAAGGGTCCTTATGACCAAAAAAAAAAAAAAAAAGTTCTCTGAAATTGTCGTAGGAACCCTTTACAGAGTTCCTACAGCAATTTCAGAGAACTTTTTTTTTTTTTTTTTTTGGTCGAATGGACCCTTTCCGTATGCGCCCTCACATATAGGGTTTTACTGAGAGTGATTGAAAATTTGCAAATCGCTTCCGTCTGTATAAATCATGCTTTGAAATTTTTTTTTCTTTGCAAACATTTAGCATTAAGGAAGTAACTCGCGGGTCATTCCATATGAACTCAACCAAAAAAAAGGCGATTTTGAAAGTCATGTCCTCCGATTTCGCTCAATTTTTTTTTACAATATATACCCACCCAGTAAGTAAGAACCCCGCAATTAGTTTGGCCCCAGCCCCCTCAGGGTGCGGGTGGGGGGGGGAGGGGCTTCCATTATTTTCACATTGTCTCGAAATACTCAATTTCAGCAGCCCATTCCTCCAAAACTATGATACAGTTCGAAAGGACATTGTATTTAGAACTTTTTAAGCATTTTGAAATTTTCAAAAGTTGAAAGTTGAACTTTCAAATTGAAAGTTTAAATTTCAAAATGGCGCTGTAAGTGGGAGCTACCATTTAAAATTTTGAAAAAATTTCCATAGATGTACCTTCTGATGTTATTTCAAAATATTTAAGTTTCGAGATGGGATCTCTCAATGAAAGGGGAGCACCCCACCCCCAATTTTTGGCGAAAATTTCGAACAAAAAATCAGGGGCATGTGATATATTGAATTGAATGTTTTTGATGACGTTGAACACGAATATGACGTCAAATTTTTGATAGGACCCCATCCACGGCCCCCAGTACCTTCCCAACGGGGGTAAAAGTTCAAAAAAGTGTTTTGTTCGTGTGATACATGGAATAGTAAGTATGTTTTTGGTGACGTTGAACACGAATATGACATCAGATTTTTGATTTGACCCCATCCACGGCCCCCAACAATTTTTTTGTACTTTCAACAATGGGGGGAGGTTCTGGGGGCCATGGGTGAAGTCAATTCGAAAAACTAAGGCAATATTCGTGTTCAGCGATATCGAAAACATACTATTTCAGGTGTCACACGAATTTAACCATTTTTTGGGGGGTCGCCCCCTTTGGGGAGGTGCTTTGGGCCGTGGATGGGCCCAATCAAAAATTTGACGTCATATTCGTGTTCAGCGTCACCAAAAACATACTATTCCAATTGTCACACGAAAAAAAACACTTTTTTGAAATTTCACCCCCTGTGTGGAGGTTCTGGGGGCCGTGGATGGAGTTCTATCAAAAATTTGACGTCATATTCGTGTTCAGCGTCACCAAAAACATACTATTCGATGTATCACATGTCCCAGATTTTCTTTCGAAATTTTCGCCAAAAATTGGGGGTGAGGTGCTCCCCCTCCATTGAGAGATCCCATCTCGAAACTTAAATATTTTGAAATAACATCAGAAGGTACATCTATGGAAATTTTTTCAACATTTTAAATGGTAGCTCCCACTTACAGCGCCATTTTGAAATTTAAACTTTCAATTTGAAAGTTCAACTTTCAACTTTTGAAAATTTCAAAACGCTTAAAAAGTTCTAAATACAATGTCCTTTCGAACTGTGAAATCGATTTTTATCAAAGTATCATAGTTTTGGAGGAATGGGCTGCTGAAGTTGAGTACCTGGAGACAATGTGAAAATAATGGAAGCCCCTCCCCCCGATCCGCCCCCTGAGGGGGCTGGGACCAAACTAATTGCGGGGTTCTTACTTACTGGGTGGGTATATATTGTAAAAAAAATTTGAGCGAAATCGAAAGACATGACTCAAAAACGTTGGTTGAGTTGACATGTGACCCTCGCCAAAATATTGAAAAATAGGTATCATTCCTAAAAAAAATCGAAATAGTGTCACAAGTTTTTGGCTTTTTTCTTGATATTTTGAAAGTGGCAATAAAACCGAAAAAATTATACCACTGCGTTCCAAAATATTTCCTCAATTTCAGGATCGACACATTTTTCAAGTTTTTGGCATAAATTACTGCGAGATATTTGCGAAAAAAAATTTTCAAAAACTGAATTTATCTAAAAAATAACCGGTTTCTAAATTTTTAACCACTCAGTAGAACCTTATGAGCGGTCTTGGATTTTGATGGAAATTGCATAAATCGACACAAAATTTCAAATACTTTCATTTGGGACTGGACCATTATTCCCAGAACAGGCTGGGTAGCGACAAGAGTGAAAAAAATCGAGATGTTTTCGAAAATGCCTCCTCTTTGAGGCATCACATCTCTTCTTCAGGGGCACTTTGGACAATTGTTTTGTCAAAGCAAACTTTGAAACAAGAAGATGACTTTCTTGGCAGGCAAGGCAAAAATCAATGCTTTTTGGACAACAATTTTGACAAAAAATTGAGAATTTTGAAGAAAGAACACTACACACAAGGTTTCGTCAATTCACCACAAATTGACACTATACCCGACAATTTTGACAAAAAACAGGAATTTTTGGACAGTTTGTATACTCAAACAACTGGTATATTTTTTGGGCAATCTTTGCAAGACCAGGACTGTTTGACGATTTTGGCAAAAAATGATCCTGAGAATTTACTAAAAATGGATACTTTTTGGCAACCGTGATAAAAATGGACATTTCTGAGAATAATTGGGCCACAAATGAGACATTTTCTGAGAACTTTGCCAAAAATTACCTCCCCCCCCCCCATAATTGACACTTTTTGACAACATTTTTAAAAGCTAGTCTGTACTTTTTGATTTGCGTAAATTTGACAAGAAAGAAAAACAGAACTTTATAAGTAATTTTGCCAAAAACCGACATTTTCTAACAATTTTGGCAAAAACAGACATTTTTTGGGCAATCTTAGCAATAAAAGGACTGTTTGACAATTTTGGCGAAAATTAACCTTTTTCTGACAATTTTTACTAAATACAAGTATGTATGAATACTTTTTGACAATGATTGTGTCAAATATTTTTAAACATTTTTTTTCCTCAAAAATTAACAATTTTTGACTTGGATAAATTTGAAAAAAATGACAGAACTTTTATAAAGCAATTTTATAATAAACAAAGTTAAAAGAGGACCAGTTTTTTTCAATGATCAACGTAGGTATTTGCATTTGGTTTCTTGAACGGAATTTTTATTTTAAAAAAATTAAAAAAAAATAAATGGATAAAAAAATCAAAAATTTTTATTTTACAGAAAATGTTTGAAATTTTCAAGAATCGCTTTTTTCAAGTATACGATTCAGAATTGCACAGTTGCTAGCAATTCTGGTGCTGTCTTATCTCAAAGCTCCACTGAAAACTTTGACACCCCCTAGCAGCCTTTGAAAAGGACTAGAGGGCTGCAATTTGCACCATTGATCATCCCTACGGAAGGTCTTCAAAAAAATCGCCGACCCCCCCCCCTACTACTTCTTCTTGGTTGAATTGACGTGGAATGTCCCTGCATTAAAATGTATGTCTCGCATTTTGCCACTTTTTCTAATTACTTTTTAATTACTTTTTGGTTACTTTTTGAGCTTTTTCGATTACGAAATCAATATTTGGGGGAGGGGGGAAATGGGGGAGGTGTATTGAATACTCGCCCTGCCCTCGTTTCACTCGAGTCCGTTTTTTTTTCATTTTCAAAATTCAAATTTTTAAAAACTCATATTTCAAATTTCAAAATTTTTGATCGAAAGAAACATACAAATTTTTTCAAACATTGTTTTCACCTCTCGAAACCCGAATTTTCGAAAGCTTTTTCGCAGTTTGAAGCTTCCATAAATTCAAAAATGAAAATAACAATTTTTTATTGTACCTACGTACCTAACTTAGTGTGTGTATTCCTATATCAATTGGCAAAATTGCCATTTCACCTGAAAAACTCGTCATTTTATTTGGTAAAATTGAAATTTACTTTCTCATACCAGTTGGAAAATTTTCAGTCAACAGTTCAGCACCCCCTCCCACCCCCTCCCCCCAAAAAACTCCATTTTTTCCTTGCCAGATATCGACTTATTTTCGCAAAAGTGAATAAAAACAATTTCGTACAACTCGAATTTAAGTATCCGAACCTGATGAAAAACAGTAGGAGAAAGATTCTGGGATGAGGGGGGGGGGGCTAAAATTTTGAGGGCCCCATTCGGCACCTTCGCCAGGGGCCTGCAATCAAACCAGCAGTCCGCGCCTGATCAAGAATCACTCGATATATAGGTCTGAAATTTTGGTGATCAAATTGTATTCCCAGAATGTCACACAGGTGCTTAAGCTTACATGAAAGTTGCAGTTTAATGTATGTAGGTACCTACTCGTGAACTCGACGAACAAGTGTAAAGTGTTCTGCTTCCATTGACTGCGTTATAGAATTCAGAATCTGCGCAGCAATCGCCATATTTAACGCATTCGGAATCGCACATACAATCTCTTTTCCACAAAGTACGACGGTCCTCTGTCAAATTCGGTTCATTGATGAGATTACACGAAGGCTCGTTATTGCAAACTCTGAAAAGTAATTAATATCAATATCAGTGCAACCGATATGTACAACGGACGAATGTTCTCGATAAGTAGGTATATACCTATGATCGAGTAAACTGCTCTCTAAAGTAAATTTGAAACAGTCAAATTTCACTGTTTCAAATTTAGAGAGTGTGAAGTAAATATTGGCATTTTTCGATCACAAATGTACATTATAATACAAATATGCTCACTTCTCGTCATATGCCTTTGAAAAATCCACGTTGGCTGATAATGCTGTTCCGATCACCAGCCATGATACGAATGCGAATGCTACGTAGCGCATACTAATTGGATGAATATCTGCAAGACAAAAGTAATTCCTTATCCAAAAGGTAGGTATGTATGTCCAGGTACCTTAGTTTAATTAATTCAAGAAATTAATAGGCAAATAAATCATAATTCTTTCGCCGAATGAAATTTTTTTTCCTTTTAGGTAAGTACTTTTATCCATCTTTTTAGAAAGAAATACCTACTTAATATTATAAGTGCATAAAAATAATAAGCAATAATTTTGAGAAAAAAATTATAAATAAAAGAATTCTTCGTACCTGCCAAAATTTATATTCAACCAAATTGAGAACTTTTAGTGCAAAAAAATCACTTAGATATGAGAAAACATATAAAACTGCTATACAAATCACACGTTACTCGTTAGCTAAGCACATATTACAAAGAGATCGTGTTTCCACTGTATCCGGAAGATGTTTACTAATGGGATAATTTTAGGTAGATTTCCATGCGGTTTACTTAGTGCGACGAACACATATAAGTATGATATTAACGAGAAACCGGCTATCAAGGTTATGGTTATTTAGTAAGGGTGCATAACATCTACACTTCTACACTCTACAGGTGAGCGAATAGGTTAACAAAAAAATCTGTTTCAGATGAGTTGTTAAAACAAGCGAACTGGTTACTTAATCTTAATTTGGTGTGTTTATGTTTTGAAACGATGCATGAGAGACCAAACATTTCTACGAAATATTTCTCTTCAGCTGATTATCTCGACGTTACAATGTAGGTAATCAAAAGAACAGTACTTAATGCCAAAAATAAAATGCAATTAGAAAAATTGTTTAATACGATAAGGTATACCTACCTGAAAACTCTTCTCGAAACACGCTTCTTCTAGTTTAAACAATACTTAAAGAAACCAGTTTCGTTTCGAACGCGAACGCGTTGAAGCAATTTCATTAAAAGAATAGGACGTAAATGGATCATTTCCATGTGCTAAAAATGAAGTCAATGAGCCGGAAATTCACCCAGATTTGAAATTTTTTCGTCTAAAGTTGCAGGCAGCGGGACTAATAACGTGGCGAAAAAATTTATCAATTTTTAATCGTAATGAGTTCATGTCAGCAGTGCAATTGATAAGAATGTACCTACCTAATCTGCAACAAACAAGGTCAACTTATCGTTATAATATTAATTTATTCTTGTTCATTAGCCAAAATATGTTTTAAGATGTACGTAGGTATTTAGACACTTGAATGCATGCACCATAGCTATGTACTTATTTATAAATAATAAGTCACTGAAAAAGAATTTTATTCGGCTACGAAAAATGTATGTAGTTACCTATTGAAATTTGCACTTGTCTGATTCACTGAAAAATCTATAGAAAAAACAGGTTTTTCATGAACTCATCGAAGCGAAGAAAGTGTAAAAGTTTGGAATAGTCATCGAATAGGTGTAGGTACTAGGTAGGTAGAGGTACTTAGGTAGCATGGTACGTGTTCCGGTATAAAGTCAGGAATCAGTGATCCAAGCTAGCAGCTTTATAAAGAGGAATTGTCTGGATAAAGGGACAGGGCATGAGCTTTTGTTTAAAAAGAATTTGAATATCTACCTGATGATAAAGTCTTTAAAATTTTTCAATATCGTTAAAATCATGATCAGCAAACATCAAAATCGTTATCAATGACCTCGAATCAGCCCACAAAAGAGGTCAGAACAATTAACACGAAATCGATTTATGTACTTACGAGCATATCGATTAGAAAATTTAAACAGTACCTAACTTTGTTGTGCTTTTACAGAAAGTTCATAATTACTTGACCGCATAATGCATTTTGATTTTTGAGAATTGAAAAATCAACTTTTCCATAAGAAGTACTGCTGGGTCATTCCATGTCAACTCAACCAACGTTTTAAAGTCATGTCTTTCGATTTCGCTCAAATTTTTTTTACAATATGATAAACCCACCCAGTAAGTAAGAACCCCGTAATTAGTTTGGTCCCAGCCCCCTCAGGGGTCGGGTGGCCGTGGGGGGCTTCCATTATTTTCACATTGTCTCGAGGTACTCAACTTCAGCAGCCGATTCTTCCAAAACTATGATACTTTGATCAAAACTGATTTCACAGTTCAAAAGGGCATTGCATTTAGAACTTTTTAAGCATTTTGAAATTTTCAAAAATTGAAAGTTGAACTTTCAAATCGAAAGTTCAAATTTCAAAATGACGCTGTAAGTGAGAGCTACCATTTAAAATTTTGAAAAAATTTCCCTAGATGTACCTTTTGATGTTTTTTCGAAATATTCAAGTTTCGAGATGGGATCTCTCAATGGAGGGGGAGCACCCCCACCCCTAATTTTGGGCGAAACTTTGGAAAGAAAATCTGGGGCATGTGATATATCGAATTCTATGTTTTTGGTGACGCTGAACACGAATATGACAGCAGATTTTTGATAAGACCCCATCCACGGCCCCCAGCACCTCCCCAAAGGGGGTAAAAGTTCAAAAAAGCGTTTTGTTCATATGACACATGAAATAGTATGTTTTTGGTGACGCTGAACATGAATATGACGTCAGATTTGAGATTGGACCCCATCCACGGTCCTTAACATTTTTTTTGGACTTTTACCTATTGGGGGAGGTTCTGGGGGCCATGGGTGGAGTCGATTCGAAAAACTAAGGCAATATTCGTGTTCAGCGATATCGAAAACATGCTATTTCATGTGTCACACGAACGAAACCCTTTTTTGAACTTTTGCCCCCTTTGGGGAGGTGCTGGGGGTCATGGACGGATCCTATCAAAAATCTGACGTCATATTCGCGTTCAGCGTCACCAAAAACATAGAATTCGATATATCACATGCCCCAGATTTTCTTTCGAAAGTTTCGCCCAAAATTGGGGGTGGGGGTGCTCCCCCTCAATTGAGAGATCCCATCTCGAAACTTGAATACTTATTTCGAAAAAGCATCAATAGGTACATGTATGGAAATTTTTCCAAAATTTTAAATGGTAGCTCCCACTTACAGCGTCATTTCGAAATTTGAACTTTCAATTTGAAAGTTCAACTTTCAACTTTTGAAAATTTCAAAATGCTTAAAAAGTTCTAAATGCACTGCCCTTTCGAACTGTGAAATAAGTTTTGATCAAAGTACCATAGTTTTGGAGGAATGGGCTGCTGAAGTTGAGTACCTTGAGACAATGTGAAAATAATGGAAGCCCCCACCCGCCCCCTGAGGGGGCTGGGACCGAACTAATTGCGGGTGAATGAGAAGTTCTTTTGTAATCCTGATTTCGGGATATAGAAATATGCATTTACCAGTACTTTTTGATGATACCAAAAGAAGTACCATTTTCTGTCACCTGAAGCGCTGCATCATTTTTTTTTCAAAATTTGTTGTCATTAAAATTGAGCTTTTTGGCCGAATGAAAGCCAAATGGCGTGTACGAGTAGTTACTTATCACTAATTTAGCATCGCTGATTGCGTCAATCTCGTTTATTTCAATCGATAGAGCTTTTTTGTACCTGAAAGTTCAACTTTTTTGAAAAAAGCTTCATTTTACAGGGAACGTTGAGCTTTTTGGCAGAACCAACACCGGAAACGGGTTCTTCGCATGTGAAACCCCCCTCACTACGGATGGTTCGTACAGTCTAAAAAGCTCTCTAAAGCTCGCAAAATTGATTCCAAAGTTCAAGTATTAGGTGTATCGAACCTCCCAATACTCTAAATTCTCCTAATGAAATTGGTCTCATTTAGCATTTAATGTACTCGAAAATGACAAAAATTGGCAAATTTGAGCTTTTTAGCCGAATGAACATCAAATCGGGTTTACGAATAGTCGATTATCGCTCATTCGGCATCGCTGATCACGTTAATCGCGTTTATTTCAGTGGATCGAGCTTTTCTGTACCTGAAAGTTCCACTTTTTTTTCAAAAAAGATTCATTTCAGAGAAAACTCTGAGCTTCTTGACAGAACCAACACCGGAAACGAATTCGCCATACCCAACCCCCCCCCCCCCCCACTACTTCAGGTTCGTATAGTCTAAAAAGCTCTCTAAAGCTCGCAAAATCGATTCGAAAGTTCAAGTATTAGGAGTATGGAACCTCCTAGTACTCTATATTCTCCTAATGAAATTGGTCTTATTTAGCATCAAATATATTCAAAAATGGTCAAAATTAGAAAATTTGTACTTTTTCAAAATTGAGCTTTTTAGCCGAATGAAAGCCAAATAGCCTGTACGAATAGTCGATTGTCACTAATTCGGCAACGCTGATCACGTCAATCTGGTTTATTATAATCAATCGAGCTTTTTTCCAACTGAAAGCTCAACTTTCTCGAAAAAAAGCTTCATTTTCGAAGAAACTTTGAGCTTTTTGGCAAAACTAACACCGGAAACGAATTCGCCATATCCAAAAACCCCCCACTACGTCAGGTTCGTACAGTCTAAAAAGCTCTCAAAAGCTCGCAAAATCGATTCAAAAGTTCAAGTATCAGGAGCAAATATGAACTTTTCTGAAGTTGAGCTTTTCGTCCGGATGAAAGCCAAATAGGTTGTACGAATAGTCGATTATCACTAATTAAGCATCGCTGATCACGTCAATCTTGTTTATTTTAATCGATCGAGCCTTTTTCTACCTGAAAGTTCAACTTTTTTGAAAAAAAGCTTCATTTTCGAGGGAACTTTGAGCTGTTTGGCAGAACCAACGCCGGAAACGGATTCTCCGCCTGTGAAAACCCCCCACTTCAGACGGTTCGTACAGTCTAAAAAGCTCTCTAAAGCTCGCAAAATTGATTCAAAAGTTCAAAATTTATGATGCAGCGCTGCACGCGGTGAAAATGAGAAGTTCTTTTGTAATCCTGCTTTTGGGATACAGAAATATGCAGTTACGACTACTTTTTGACGATTACAAAAGAAGTTCCAGTTTCTGCCGCCTGAAGCGCTTCATTATTTTTTTCAAAATTCAAAATTGAGCTTTTTAGCCGAATGATCGAAAGCGAAATCGGGTGTACGAATAGTCGATTATCACTAATTCAGTATCGCTGATCACATCAAACTCGTTTATTTTAGTCGATCGAGCTTTCTTCTACCTCAAAGTTCAACTTTTTCGATAAAAAGCTTCATTTTCTTGGGATCTACATCAATGCTGGAAATGGATTCTGCTCGTGTCAAAACTCCCTTTCAGACAGTTCGTACAGCATAAAAAGCTCCATAAAGCTCACAAGATTGATTCAAAAGTTCAAGTATTGGGAGCAAATGTAAACTTTTTCAAAATTGAGCTTTTTTCTCGAATGAAAGCTAAATAGCGTGTTCGAATAGTCACTTATCACTAATCAAGCATCGCTGATCACGTCAAGCTCATTAATCAATCGAGCTTTTTTACACCTGAAAGTTTAACTTTTTCAAAAAATAAACCTAGAAAGATTTTGAGTCCAAAATTGTGCTGTAATTTTTGAAAGAAAGGATCATAAAGTTGTCATAAAAGGGTCGTGCAACCCATCCAAGTAGGTTAAAATTTTGCGAAAACCGCAAATTTTTCGATGGAAGTGTTTTTTGAGCATTTTTGAAAAATTTTTGAGCTCAAAATTGGGTATCGATTTTCGGGGATTTTGAAACATGCTCATGCGACCCATCAAAAGCGGTTAGAATTTTGAGAGGAATTCAGATATTTCGACGAAAGTTTTTTTTGAACATTTTTGAAGAATTTCGAGCTCAAAATTGGGTGATGATTTTCAGGAATTTCAAAACTGGGCCATGTGACCTATCAAAATGGGTTAGAATTTTGCACAAAATTCAAATTTTTCAACGAATGTGTTTTTTGAGCATTTTTGAAGAATTTTAAGCCCAAAATTGGGTAATGAGTTTTTGGCGTTTATAATGGGTCAAAATTTCACAAAAAATTCAAATTTAATATTTTTCAGTAAAACTTCAACTATTTCAACAAAAATATTTCGTTACAAATTTTTTAAAAAAATCTCGAAGAGCTCAAAAGCGAACCACGACTGAAAATGGATCAACGAATAAATTCTCAGCCACACGTTCATTTTCACTTCCCTCCAGCTGAATTTGAAATACAGATGAAAAAAATTCAACACATCATTTTAATAAAATCACGAAACAAAACAAAGTTTATTTAACGCAACACTATTTACATATAAAGACAGAAAAGAGAGATAGAGGGAGAGAGAGAGAGAAAAATAAAGAAAAAAAAAAGAAAAAGAGAAAAAAAAACAACGTAAACTGTTATATAAGCATTAAAAATAATTAAAATATAGGTATATCGATACATATTTCATCGTATTTATTCACAAGAACAAAATTATATAGTACATCGTAAAGTTAAAAATAAAATCTTTAAAGTTAATTGCACAATTAACAACAACAACAACGTTGAATGAAGCTCATCGTCGAATGCATCATCATCTCAAATCGATGAATAAATACTGCACATTTTCGCTTTTCTGCGTTTACAACGCAGTAGTACATATCGTAACAAAAAAAAAAAAAAAATAATAATACATCTTCACAGAAAAAAGTATTACATGAGAATAAAACGGGCTATATAAGGAAAAGGGGCAGGACATTCGGACGACGATCATCGTTACGAAATACATGATTGCGAGATTATCTCTCTGAGACAAAAAGACAAAAAAAAAAAAAAATCAACAGAGAAACTATTATGAGGTTACTCATTTGTTCAATTTTTTCTATTAAATATCACACAACCTTTATCTCTGCGGCAAATTGCTTAATAATTTTTACAAAATTAGCCACGACTGCGAAACTCACTAGGAGCATTGAATTGATATTAAATTACAAAAAAAAAAAAAAGCACACATAAAAACAACTCGTTTATAGGATTTCTTTTCGAAAGAACGAGGGGTAAAGGAACTATTGCAAAACAACCGCTCCAGTCGCAGCTTTCATACTGTGCATAATTATTATTGTGGCGGTAGGTAGGTATTTTATTCCACCTGTATTTTTTTTTTAAAAACAATATTTACACGTTTGTTTTTTTCTTTTTTAAATAAAAGGTAACTCTAAATTAACTTAAATTATATCTCAGGCTGAGTAATATTATTATAAATACAGATTTCAGGCAACTTATCGTACCTTATGAATTTTTTTTCATCATTTTTTTACAAAAACAGACGTAGTAGTACTCGTAATATTACATTTAAAAAAATTTGATTTTTCAAAAAAAAAAAAAAAATACACGCGCAGGCATCGAAATAAAATTACTAAATAATTAGGCTAACTGAAAATACGGCGTATTTCTCTCATTAAGTACTCACAGTCACTCGTGTACTCGTAAAATGTACACAACATCGTATAGTATTAAAAAAAAATACATAGAAAAAGGTGCATAGCGTTACATTTTTATCATAGATAGATATTATATTATTACGAACATTTCTCTCTAAATTTCTAATTGACACGACTGGCACATTACAATTTTTTTTTTCATCGGTTTGGAAGAGAAGTCAACAATATATTTTGTTTTCAAAAAATGATATGTAATACTATAAGAAGAAGAAAATATTACAGATTACCTATTACACATCGACACACACAGAGAAAAATGTATTGCACTTTTTACTATAAATCATGAGATTTTAGATGGAGTCTGAAAATTTGACAATTTTTACGGTAAATTATAGTAATTTTTGCAATGCTTTATGAGAGAAATTACTATATTTTATTAAAAAAATCAAAAATTACTATAATTTATAGTAAAAATTGTCAAATTTTCAGACTCCATCCAAAATCTCATGATTTATAGTATAAATTCAAACATAAATTTTTCTCAGTGCAGGCGCCCATACAAAGACGAAATTTACACCACACAAATACACATTTCCACACTCTACAGATACCTAGGTACGTTTTTCTACATATGCATTCTTAAAAATGATATTGGTAACTGCTTACACTTTATTAAGGTTAGAAAGTATGGTACGAGACGCGTATCACAAACACGACCGACTCTCAGGGTTATTGAAATGTGATTTTTAAAATGCTTTTTTGTTTTCAAATCAGACGAGGCGAGCTTTTGATTCGCAAACGGAAGACTAGAGTACTCGAGGTACATACTGATACAAAGCGAGACCAAACACCTCTCTCAAATGTAAAAGGATACGAATGGAAGACTTCGTCAAGATCGGTATATTGATTCGATTGAGGAATTTTTTCTAAAAGAGTTGAAATTTCGTACTTCGAGTAAAAAATTATTATTTTTCGAAATTATGATTTGCGAGTATATGTATCTTTTATGGAGGATCAACAAAAAAAAAGAAAAAAAAAAGACGACTGATTTGAACAAAATTGAGCAGATACCTTCATTTTGAGTTCAAATTTATTCTAAATAAATTTTAGCTCCAGAAGTACCCCTGAAGAGAAGATATCAATCCTCAAAGAGGAGGAATTTTCGAAAAAATTGTGGTTTTTTGGATCTAGCTTTTACTTAACCTGTTTTGGAAAAAGAATCGTCCAGTTCCAAATTGAAGTATTCGAGCTTCTGTCATTATTTCTTATTTCAAAAAAAAAAAAAAAAAAAAAAAATAGCCAAAAACTTGAGAAATTTTTTGTTTTTTTTTTCAATTTGGCAGTAATGACTGAAAAATTGGCACCACTGAGTTCCAAAATATTTCCCTGGTTTCAGGAATGATATCTCAATATTTTGGCATAATATTACTGCCAAATATTTGCGAGAAAAAAGAACAAATTTTAGGGTTCTGCTCGGTGGTTGAAAATTTGCAAATCGTTAATTTTCGGGAAAACTCGTATTTTAAAAAAAATTTTCTTTCTCGAATACTTTCATACAAATTGGGCTAGAACATCGTACGATATTAATTTTGAAATTTGGGTAATAATTTAGAATACAGGGGTGCCAATTTTTTCAACCATTATTGCCAATTTCAAAAACTGAAAAAATTTGATAAAATTTGGCTATTTTTCTCGATTTTTTGAAGTCAGCAATGATCAAAAAAAAAAGTTGGCACCACTGCGTTCCAAAATATTTCCCCAGTTTCAGAAATAGTGACATATTTAAATATTTTGGCTCAATTAATGTGAAATATTTGAGAAGGAAAAATTTTCAAACACAAATTTAAGCTCATTCGAAAATGTTTAATCACTCAGTACTTCAGTAGAACTCTAGAAGTGGTCTTGGATTTTGATAAGAATAAATCTAGGTCGACGCAGAATCTCAAATATCATCTGTTGGGACTGAGCCATTTTTCCCAAAACAGGTTGGGTAGAGGCTGGAGGGAAAATATCATGATTTTTTTGAAAATTTCCTTTTTTTAAGGGCTCATATCTCTTCTTCTGGGGCACTTCCAGATCTAAATTTTTTTCAGAATAAATTTCAACTCGAAGTAAAGATTTCCAGTGAATTTGCTCTCGAGATGGAATACTTTGCCTGATAATGCAGCAACTCGAGTCTCAATCTACTCAAGTGTAAGATAGATTGCCAATCATGAAAACTGAAGGAGCAAAGCTATGGGTTTATTCGCCTAAACGAGGGTGTCCTATGTTCACGCTTTCTGAAGAAACAATAATTTTCCCAGTTTTATAAACCAATTTTTTCAATTTTCTAGACTTTAAATAGCCAGGATTTTTTCGGTTTGGGGAGGAGGGTTGAGGTTAAAATAGTTCCATTTTCAAAAAAAAAACTATAAAAATAAAAAAACTGAATTTAAAAAAATTGGAAATTAGAAAATGTTGATCGAGAGATATTAAAAAAAAGCAAAACTGGTGATTTTAGCAAAAAAACAGGACTTCTTGACCCTTAGATAGAAAACAGGATTTTTCATGGCAATTTGGGACAAAAACAAAAGTGTTTTGGACAATTTTGGCAAACTTTATAGGATTTCTTTTGCAATTTTGACAAAAAAATTCAACTTTTTGACAATTTTTGCAAAAAATGGAACTTTTTAACAATTATGGCAAAAAAGAGGACTTTTTGAAAATTTCGACAAAAATTGGAACTTTTAGACCATTATGGCCAAAAAGGAAGACTTTTTGACAATTTTGTCAAGAAATGGGATATTTTTCGGCAGTTTTGGTCGAATATAAAACGGGACTTTTCATGGCAATTTGAGACAGAAACAAAAGTTTTTGACAATTTTGGCAAATTTTAGGACTTTTTGAAAAATTTGACAGGAATTGAAAATTTCTGACAATTATGGCCAAAAAAGAGGACATATTGACAATTTTGGCAAGAACTGGGACATTTTTTGGCAATTTTGGCAGAATATAAAACAGGACTTTTCATGGCAGTTTGGGACAAAAACAAAAATTTTTGACAATTTTGGCATATTTTAGAATTTTTTCTGCAATTTTGGCATAAAATTAATTTTTTTTTGACAATTTATTGACAATTTTGACAAAAATTGAAACTTTTCGACAATTATGCCAAAAAAAGATGACTTTTTGACAATTTTGGCAAAGAAGTGGGATATTTTTCGGCAGTTTTGGTAGAATATGAAACGGGACTTTTCATGGCAGTTTGGGACAGAAACAAAAGTTTTTGCCAATTTTGGCAAATTTTAAAATTTTTTTACAATTCTGGTAAAAAATGGAACTTTTTGAAAATTTATGGTAAAAAAGAGGATTTTTTGAAAATTTTGACAGGAATTGAAAATTTTTGACAATTATGGCCAAAAAAGAGGACTTATTGACAATTTTGGCAAGAAATGAGACATTTTCTTGGCAATTTTGGCAGAATATAAAACGGGACTTTTCATGGCAGTTTGGGACAAAAACAAATTTTTTGACAATTTTGGCAAGTTTTATGATTTTTTCTGCAATTTTGGCATAAAATTAATTTTTTTTGACAATTTATTGACAGTTTTGACAAAAATTAATACTTTTTGACAATTTTGGCAAAGAAATGGGGCATTTTTCGGCAGTTTTGGCAGAATATAACACAGGACTTTTCTTGGCAGTTTGGCACAGAAAAAAGTTATTGACAATTTTGGCAAACTTGAGGATTTTTTTTGCAATTTTGGCAAAAAAATAGAACTTTTTGACAATTTTGAAAAAAAAATGGGAAATTTTTGGGCAATTTTGGCAGAATTATGAAACAGGACTTTTCATGGCAGTTTGGAACAGAAACAAGAGTTTTTGACAATTTTGGTAGAAAATGGAACTTTTTGACAATTATGGCCAAAAAAGAGGACCTATTGAAAATGTTGGCAAGAAATGGGATATTTTTTTTGGCAATTTTGGCAGAATATAAAACGGGACTTTTTATGGCAGTTTGGGACATAAACAAATTTTTTTGACATTTTTGGCAAATTTCAGGATTTTTTTCAATTTTGGCATAAATTAATGAATTTTTCTGACAATTTATTGACAATTTTGACAAAAATTGGAACTTTTTGACAATTATGGCAAAAAAATGGGACATTTTTCAGCAATTTTGGCAAAAAAAGATGACTTTTTGACAATTTTGGCAAAAAAATGGGACATTTTTCAGCAATTTTGGCAGAGTATAAAACAGGACTTTTTATGGCAGTTTGGGACAAAAACAAAAGTTTTTGACAATTTTGGCAAAAAAATTGAACTTTTAGACAATTTATGGCAAAAGAGAGGACTTTTTGAAAATTTTGACAAAAATTGGAACTTTCTGACAATTATGACAAAAAAGAGAGGACATTTTTGGCAATTTTGGCAGAATATAGGACATTTTTGACATGGACTGATTTTTTTTATGGAAGTGTAAATACAGAAAGATTTTATACAATTTGGACAAAAACATGACTTTTTTTTGGACATTTTGGTAGAAAATAGGACAGTCTCACATAAACAGAAAACAAGACTTTTTATAGCTTTGGACAAAAAAAAGGAACTTCTTAAGGCATTTTGGACACAAAACGAAACGTTTTGGGAATTTTAATAAAAATAGACTTGTTGAAATTTCTGCCAAAATTCAAGTCTTCCCTCAATTCTGACAGAACATTAATTTTTTTTGAAAACTGAAAAAATAACAATGACTTTTTGGAATTTTTTGATCAAAAATTTTGAAAAAATGGTTACTTCTTGGACAGTTGAGGCAAACGAGTACACTTTGTGGTCGTTTCATGCAGAAAAAAACAGCAATTTCTCTGCAATTTCAGCAATTTGACAAAAATTTGACCTTTATTTTTAAAAATTTTTACAAAAATTAATTTTTTTTTTTTTTTTTTGATAATTCTGACCAGAATCCAAAACATTTGAGAAATCCAATTTTCCAGCAGTTTTGGCAAAAATGAGGTCTTTTGATCAGTTTTGACAAAAAACATGACTTTTTTTAGCATTAACTTTGGAAAAACTGAATGAAAGTCCATGCCATTGCCCTTTACAGTTTTCAAGGTCGTAAACGCATCCTAGGTTTTCTTGCTGCATTACCAGGAAAAATAACTTTTGTCCTTTGATGCCCCATTCAAGTTATTTCGCTCAAATATGGCACTCTTCGAAGCAACCGATCATTCCCCCCCCCCCGAAATCATTTATCCAAATGGGAAGCAATCTAAAAATCCTCTATTTACTTCTCAATAGACTAGAAAAAAATCAACTATCTATATCTTCTCCTGCTAATCTAATTTCTTTATCATATTTTGCTCTCTGGTTATTTCAAAAAGTACCTTACCGTACCTAAAAAAATTAGCGACAAGAATGCAAAAAATCAACGTTTTTAAAAAAATTGCCTAACATCTCATTTTCTAAAAAAAATTATTACATTTGTGAAGAAGTTTCAAATTTTGAATAATACATATTTCTTTTCGTTAGACACACTTTTCGAACTTCAATTTGGCTGAAATTTTCACACATTCTGAAATAAAAAAAAAATACTCGTAAATTCGAATCGTACTCGAAGCAGCTTTAAATCTCGGCAGTCCCACTCGCTCTGTTCCTTCGCCGGTCGCCCTTGATCGCGTATGACAAAAACAAAGGTATAGTATACCTACATTATACTAAAATAACATTAAAAACTCGTCAAACACTTTCTCATCTCTCGTATTTCTACACAAATCAAAAAGTATTACAATTAAGCTTCACCGTTGCTAGAAAAATTTGTACTATTTCATCTCATCTACTACCTATTAAATAAAAAAAAGGCGTCTTCGATACGTCACTGTCTTTGTACACAAGCTCTTTTCTTCCAGTAAATTAAAAAAAAAATTATTTCAACTATCTATTTTTCTCGTTACACTTCGAATACAAAAAGCTCGCGCACTTACAAATACCTACAAAATCTACAACATACGACGAAAAGGAAAAAAAAATAAAAACAGAAAAAACAAATCCTTCAAACAAGCTCATGGAATGTGCGCCTTGGAAAAAAAATTCATCTTTTTTTTTAAAAAGCTCAAGGCGTTGTACTTTTACGAAAATCTTAATTATTAAAAAAAAACAGGTTTCGATGTTGTATATTCCAATTAACTTGAAATATTTTCCCACAGGTAACTACTAATAATAATTTACATTACGATAATCGTCTATTGTTTAAAAAAAAATTATTAATCGATCGTTCATTTTTTAAAAAAATTGCATTTAGGTATCAAACCTTTAAAATATTTCAATCTCTCACATTTGCGATAAATTGCATTAGGGTATTAAACCCTTAAAACACTTCAATCTCCCATTTTTACGACGTATATAGAAAAAAAAAAGAAGAGAAAAAAACCGATTAACATCTTAAACGTAGTACATTTAACTAAAAGAGGAACTGTTTGGATAATAAATTTATCTTAAAAACGTTTAAGTTGTTTTTTTCTTTTTTTAAAGTAAGGAAAAAAAATCATCGCACACCCGCTGCGTATGCGACGAAACAATAAAAACAAAAACTAACAAAATTCGCTAAAATACCGCTATTTCTTCTTCGCTATATTTCGAAATTACATTTAGTCTAAAAAACAGTATCAACGTTCGACGTTCGATAGACTTGAAAAATCATCGTGAAAATTGGCATTTCAAGCATCTTTTTCAACAGTCTATATGCAGTCAAATTGATGATATTAATTCGTCGTGCAAAGCGTGATATTGTTGAGCAGGGCTGGATAAACTGATATTGCTTCAGAAGTACTTGCAACACGTTGGATATTTCACAAGTTGTAGTTTGGCAGATGAAAAAAATCTATTTTTTTTTTTTTTTTTTTACAAATTGTTGAGGATTTTTTTTATTATTTTTAGCAAAGTGCATAATTATGTAGGTACCTAATTGACAAATTATAATTTTTTTATTCCTTCAAAATGTTCAATTTTCGGCACAATATCATTTTTGGCCAAAAAAAATCATTTTTTCTTTTGAGAAAAATATTCATTTTTTTCAGAAATGGTCATAGAGCAATCATTTTCCTGCCAAAGAATTATTTTTTACCACAAGTAATCATTACAAGTATTTTTATACAAGAATCCCTTTTTTTTTCTTCAAAAAAAATGTCATTTTCCCCAAAAGTTGTGATTTTCAGCTAAAACGTCATTTATCATCAAAAATTTTCATTTTTTTCCAACACTAAAACCATTTTTGCCAAAAAAGACATTTCTTCGCCAAAAATGACATTTTTTGCTAAAAATTGCCATTAACCATGAAAATTGTTATTTTTTGTCAAAAGGAACCATGTTTTATAAAATTGGTAATTTTTGCCAAATTGGTCATTTTTTTGGCCAAATTTGTCATATTTTTTTTTTGGGGAAAATTTCTCATTTTTTTGTGACTAAGTTAGTTTTTTCCAAAATGACAATTTTCACCCAAAACTAGTCATTTTTTGTCAAAAGAAATCATTTTTCCTAACAAAATGTTCATTTTTTGCCATGATCATTTTTTTTTGCAAAAATGCAAAGTAACCATTCCCCCTCCCCCCCCTCGAAATTGTCATTTTTTTTGTCAACAGTAACCATTTTTTGCCCAATTGGTCATTTGTTTAACCAAATTTTTCATTTCCCCTCAAAATGACAATTTTTACCCAAAACTAGTCATGAAATTATTTCTCCAAACAATAATGTTCATTTTCTGCTCGAAATTGCCATTAACCATAAAAATTGTCATTTTTTGTCAAAAGGAACCATGTTTTACAAAATTGGTAATTTTTGCCAAATTGGTCATTTTTTTGGCCAAATTTGTCATATTTTTTTTTGGGGGAAAATTTCTCATTTTTTTGTGACTAAGTTAGTTTTTTCCAAAATGACAATTTTCACCCAAAACTAGTCATTTCTTGTCAAAAGAAATCATTTTTCCTAACAAAATGTTCATTTTTTGCCATGATCATTTTTTTTTGCAAAGTAACCATTTCCCCCCCCCAAAATTGTCATTTTTTTGTCAACGGCCGGTAACCATTTTTTGCCAAAAAGGTCATTTTTTGCTCAATTGATCATTTTGTTTAACCAAATTTTTCATTTCCCCCCAAAATGACAATTTTTAGCCAAAACTAGTCATGAAATTATTTCTCCAAACAATAATGTTCATTTTCTGCTCGAAATTGCCATTAACCATAAAAATTGTCATTTTTTGTCAAAAGGAACCATGTTTTACAAAATTGGTAATTTTTGCCAAATTGGTCATTTTTTTGGACAAATTTGTCATATTTTTTTTTGGGGAAAATTTCTCATTTTTTTGTGACTAAGTTAGTTTTTTCCAAAATGACAATTTTCACCCAAAACTAGTCATTTCTTGTCAAAAGAAATCATTTTTCCTAACAAAATGTTCATTTTTTGCCATGATCATTTTTTTTTGCAAAGTAACCATTTCCCCCCCAAAATTGTCATTTTTTTGTCAACGGCCGGTAACCATTTTTTGCCAAAAAGGTCATTTTTTGCTCAATTGATCATTTTGTTTAACCAAATTTTTCATTTCCCCCCAAAATGACAATTTTTAGCCAAAACTAGTCATGAAATTATTTCTCCAAACAATAATGTTCATTTTCTGCTCGAAATTGCCATTAACCATAAAAATTGTCATTTTTTGTCAAAAGGAACCATGTTTTACAAAATTGGTAATTTTTGCCAAATTGGTCATTTTTTTGGCCAAATTTGTCATATTTTTTTTTGGGGAAAATTTCTCATTTTTTTGTGACTAAGTTAGTTTTTTCCAAAATGACAATTTTCACCCAAAACTAGTCATTTCTTGTCAAAAGAAATCATTTTTCCTAACAAAATGTTCATTTTTTGCCATGATCATTTTTTTTTGCAAAGTAACCATTTCCCCCCCCCCAAAATTGTCATTTTTTTGTCAACGGCCGGTAACCATTTTTTGCCAAAAAGGTCATTTTTTGCTCAATTGATCATTTTGTTTAACCAAATTTTTCATTTCCCCCCAAAATGACAATTTTTAGCCAAAACTAGTCATGAAATTATTTCTTCAAACAATAATGTTCATTTTTTGCCAAAATAATCATTTTTTTACAAAACAACCATTTTTTTTTTACAAAATTTGTCATTTTTAGCCAAAATTGTCATTCTTAGTTGAAAATTATTGTGATTTTTAGCCAAGATTGCCATTTCTGCAACAGGACACTTTTTGCAAAAAATGACATGATTTAAACTAGAAGTTGTCATTTTATTTTGCCAAAAATTATCAACCAAAAAATAAGATTTTTCAATTTTTTACCAATCAAAAATTCTTATTAAACCCTAAAAAATAGTCCTTTTTTTCCTTTTTTGCCTAAATTGTATTTTTTTTTTTTTTACATAAAATTGTAATTTTTTGTCAAACTTAAAAGTAACAGTTTCCTTTGTCAACATGGTCATTTTATGCCAAAGGCAATCATTTTATTTTCCCTCAAAATTATTTAATTATTTTCTGCCAAAAATTACAAGTAATTTCTACCCAAAAAATGACAATTTTGACAATAATGGCCCACTGCTGGCAAAAAATGTAAATTTTGAGTTGATAAATAAATTACAATTCATAATTGGTAAAAAAATGGCAATTTTTGGAGAAAAATGGTCATTTTAGAAAAAAAAGTCCATTTTGACAAAAAATGAACTGTCGGTTAAAAATGATTTTTTTTTTTTGGAAAAATGGCCATTTTGGGAAAAAATGATGAATACTTAGGTGATTTTTTTCTTTGTAGAGTAACGACTTTTTTTTCCATTTTTTTGTTAAAGTAAATTCTAGCCAAAGTAGTCTTCTACTTTTCCTCAAGAAATTATTATTTTTTTTTCGAAGAATCATCTTTCATCTATAAAGTAAACTATTTTTTTTTTTTTCACAAAAATTGAATGTGTGAGTTAAAAAGAAGCAGTTTTTTCATGATTTTTCAAAATTTGGAATTTTTACCAAAAAGTTATCCTTTGCCACAAGATCTTTTTTTTTTCAAAAACTACAAAATTGTGTAAAAATGGTAATATTTTGAGAAATAGGTATATATTTTTTCTACAAAGATTCATTTTATGCATTAAGTGATCATTATTACGTATACTTGGCTAAAAATTATCATTTTTTTGGCATAAAAAAACATTTATTTTGTAATGTTTTGCCAAAAATAATAAATTTTCAGTTAAAGAATCATATTTTAGTCACTTTTTCGCTAAAGAACGATTTTTTTTACCCGAAGTGATCAATCACGTTGTTCTGGCCAAAAATATTCGACTTTTGTAAAAATTTACATTTTTTAAAGCAAAAAATTCTTCATTTTTCGTCCAAATTTATAAAATAATGCTCATTTTTAAAAATACTCAACTACGAACAAACTCTTTTTTTTGGAAAAATGGTTATTATCCCAAAAATTTCGGGTTTAAAAACTATAATAATAACAATAATATGGCTTAAACATCTAGTTTCAAGGAGAGGTATGTAGATGAGTACGTTGACCCATTCTTATAATGCATACGAGGTCTACTATGTACATATTTGACACCTTGCTATGTTGGCACAAGACGAGAAAGTGGAAGATCAGTGATCACCAGCCCTGCCATCGAGTCAAGTTCTGTACAACTTTGTGCTTGAAAATCCATCAAGGATGTGTAGGTGTACTATAAAAGCTGCCAAAAATTATGTCCATCGAATTCTGAAAATCAACTCGCGAGTATTTGTCTGCTTTTAGAGTTTACAGCAAAAATGAGGAATAATAATTCCAAAAGCAATATTTTAGTAACACAAGAAATCTATCAAAATTTAGACTGAGAAAGGCAGCTGGATAATCGATGGCCACTTTTGAATATTTTCCTATTAAAACGAACGACGCAGGAAACCAGTCCAAGAGTTCGGAATTAAATAAATTCAAGCACAAGTTGCCTAAAAATACAGTAACTCGCCTCGATTACCTACACGCTTCGCACAACACCCGAGTTTACCTATCTCTTAAATTCATTTCAAATCCAATCATCCGAAGAGATAATAAATAAAAAATAAATAAACGAAAAAGAAAATAAAAAGAAAAGAAAAAACGAAACGATAACAAGGAAAAAAACGAAAAAAAAAATTAAAATTAAAAAAGAAAGAAAAAAATAATAATAGGTCGCATAAAAGGGTGATGAAAAAGAAAAAACAAACAAACAAACTCGTACGTTAAAGTACTAAATAACAAAGCTCATGGTACAAAAAAATCCAACAATCTCTGTACTATCGATTCGTCCAGAGTGCACAAATCGAAATCGAAAGTTTTCGTGGTAATTTCGTACTGACCTGTTTCGGCCACAACCTGCACGATCCTCTGCAGTCCGGAGTTATCCTCTAATGTCATGATCTTCCTCTGCAGCTCTTTGAGCTTGGTAATGTACTCGTCGGTGAACTTGGGCTCCGAAGGGCTAACGGATTTCGACTGCCTGGTGCGATCTGATCCAGCCATGGGATCGGCCGGTTTGCCGGCCAGGTCGGCAGCTTGCGAGCAATTCGTCTCGTATTTGATCATCTTACTGGTGGCGTTTTCTTCTTTATCTTTGGATTTACGTTTACGTTTCTTGTTCTCTCGTTCTTCGCTATTTTTCTTCTTCTTTTTCGACGTAGGCGTCTCGTATTTCTCTTCTTTGGTTTGTTCTTCGCGTTTATTGTAACCGGACATGGGTTCTTCTTTGATTAGATTCATCTCGGGGGATGGAGACGGAGACGATAACATTTCCTTAGCTGGCATAAGTCTATGGTGAGCTGGCGGCAGCGAAGGTGGTGGCAGATCGTCATCCATGCTCGAGAACTCCGAATCCGAATTATCTAGCTCGAAAAGCGCTTTGACTGGTTTCTTTAGACGTCGAGGACTATCCGTCGAGCCGGACTTTGGAGTAGATCTCGACTGAGGTGCGGCTACGACAGCTGCCGGCGGTTGAGCTTGAGTCGCAGGAGTTGCTGGCTGCTGTGGCTGAACGTGTTGTTGTTGTTGCGGTTGCTGTTGCTGCTGCTGCTGCGATTCCATCGAGAATCTTTCCTTGTTTTCTTTACTTTCTTTTTTCTCTTTACGTTCTTCTTTATCGCGTTTGCTATCTTTTTTGGATTTATCTTTTTTATGCTTGTGATGTTTATGTTTGACCTCAGCTGGCTCCTTGCTGCGTTGCGTATTATCGCCGTTATTAATAATCTGACTATCCGTACTATTGTTGTTATTAGTACTACTATTATTATTATTATTGTTGTTTACATTATTGAATAAATTCTTGGTTTCCGCGATAGCTGCGCCTTTATCTTTACTGCTAATTTTTTCAGCCTTATTATCTTTATTATTATCGTCAGCGTTATTATTACTATTACTATTAGCGATCCTGTGAAATTTCTTCTCCTCTTTGTAATCGTCTTTATTCGAAAACAATTTCTCGGATCGTTCGTTGACGTACGACTCTTTCATCACAACATCGATATTCTCCTTCTTCTCGTTCTGTTTATATTTATCTTTAGACTTGGATTTCTTCTCATCTTTGTGTTTCTTATCCTTCTCTTTTTTCTCGAACTTGAGCATCTCGGTATTATTATCAGCGCTACTACGTCCGGTAGACGAACTCCGCTCGACCATCATCGCCGAAGATGACTTTTCCGAAGACGATGATTTCTCTTTGGACGATGACTTCTCCTCGTGATACGAGTTCTTCTTGCTGTCCTCTTTCGACGATACTTTTAATATTCGCACTTTATCGTCTTTGAATTTATCCTTTTTCGACGACGACGATGACGATAACTCGCTGCTTTCTTTGCTGCTACGCTTCATCGAGTTTTTATCTTTATCTTTGGTTTTTTCTTTTTCGCTGCCGCCGCCGCCGCCGCCGCCGCTGCCGCGTTCTTTATCTTTGTCTTTGTCTTTATGCGAGGACGAGCTGTGTTTCGAGGATTTCGACGAATGCGACTGCGAACAAATCAGAACGGAATTAAATAGGTTAATTGAAAGAAGAATGGTGATGGGTATTTTCATAGATTTAAAATATTTTATTTCTAAAAAAATAATGTGAATCTTCGAGAGCATTTTTTCAATATTGAAGATTGGTTTCACTTTTCTTTAGCCCACCCATCATCAATGGAAAATGTGCGAACTTTCCAGTTATTTGGATCATTTTTGAAGAAACTATCATAAAACTTGAAGGAAATTATGCAAAAATTGGTAAAAATTCGCCAACTATACAGACCTCGTACTCAAATTTTTCTAAAAAGAGAAGTAATTAAAACGAAAAAAGCTTGAAATGGTCACCTAAAGTGACCAAAAAAGTGATAAGCATCTTTTTGAAATTTTTCGAAAAAAAGTGAATTTTATTTACCAATATTAATAAAAAAGCGAGTATTTTTGATAAATTTTTGACAAAAAACTAGAATTTTGATAATTTTTGCAAAAAGACGGAATTTTTTCTGACAAGCAAAAAATTATAGACTACTTTTTTGCAATTTTTGTCAAAAAGCGAGATTTTGGACAATTCTTATTTGAAGAAGCGAGATGTGATTACTTTTTACGAAAAGCAAGACTTCGACAAATTCAGCAAAAAGTTTTATTTTTTTTTTTAGAATTTATTGACAGAAAAATGGCATTTTTGAGCGAAAAGGAGAGATTTTTGAGTGGGTAATTCTTGAAAAAAGAAAATCTAGCAGACTTCTTAGCAATTTTGTTAAAAAACGAGAATTTAATTTTAGCAAAAAATGGAAAAAAATAAGATTTTTGGCCAGTTATTGAAAAAAATTAGACTTTTTGAGATTTTTAGCAAAAAACGAAATTTTTTAGCAATTATTGGTATAAATAAAAAAGTTTTGTAAATTTTTATATGTACCTACCTACCAAATAGATGAATACTCTCTCTCCATCCCTGACAGCCCCTCCGAAATGGAAAAATTTATTACTCTTGTAAAAAAACACAACCTGACAAATTTAATATAATCTTACGTAGGGTGTAATAATCTTGTAATTATAAACACCCAAAAAAAAAAAAAAAAAAAAAAAAAAAAAATTTTTGAAAAAAATGAGATTTTTTAGGATTTTTAACAAAAAACTGAAATTTTTTACCATTTTGCTGAAAATAAAAAAGTTTTATCAATTTTTGAATAAAAATACCTACCGCAATATTAATTTTTGACCAAAAGTAAGATTTTTGTACCATTTTTGAAAAAATTGAGTTTTTTGGAATTTTTAACAAAAAATTGAAATTTTTTACTATTTTGCTAAAAATTAAACAGTTTTCAAATTTTTGAATAAAAAAACCTACTGCAAGAATTTCAGACAAAAAATAAGATTTTTATTGTACCATTTTTGAAAAAATTTGAGATTTTTAGGAATTTTCAACAAAAACCCGAATTTTTTCACTACATATTTTGCTAAAAATGAAACAGTTTTACCAATTTTCGAATAAAAAGACCTACAGTAATAATTTTTGACAAAAAATAAGATTTTTATTGTACCATTTTAAGACCTACAGCAATAATTTTTGAAAAAAATACGATTTTTATTGTATCTACCATTTTTGAAAAAAATTGAGATTTTTTTGGAATTTTCAACAAAAACCCGAAATTTTTTACTATTTTGCTAAAAATGAAACAGTTTTACCAATTTTCGAATAAAAAGACCTACAGCAATAATTTTTGTACAATTTCTAAAAAAATTGAGATTTTTGGAATTTCTAACAAAAAACGAAATATTTTTGCCGTTTTGTTAAAAATGAAAAAGATTTGTCAATTTTTGAAAAAACAAGACCTTCTTCAACAATTTTTGACAAAAAGACCTACTGCAATAATTTTTCATAAAAAATAAGATTTTTGTACCATTTTTGATTTTTTGGAATTTTCAACAAAAAACTGAAATTTTTTGCTATTTTGCTAAAAATAACACAGTTTTACCAATTTTTGAATAAAAAGACCTGTACAGCAATAATTTTTGACAAGATTTTTTGGAATTTCTAACAAAAAACGAAATTTTTTAGCCATTTTGTGAAAAATGAAAAAGATTTGTCAATTTTTGAAAAACCAAGAACTTCTTCAACAATTTTTGAAAGAAAGCAAGACTCAGACAATTTTAGCTAAGAGTAGGAATTTTTCGTACTGCTGACAAAAAAGTGATAATTTTTAGTAATTTCAGGAAAATGAAAAACTTTTGGGTAAAAAAAAAACTAATTTTGAAAAAAATTGAAAAAATCGATTGACCGCAAAACCAAAAGTGGGCTCCAAAGGAAAGGTGCAAAATTGAAAACTTCGCAAAAAACACAATTGGGCATTGGGTACCGAAAATCTGTGTTTTCAAGAACGTGGAATTCATTTTTCAAGACTATTTGACCCGCAAACTCCAAAATGAGCTCTATAAAAGAGCAGTACAAAATTTACAATTTTCAAAAAATGCGATTCGAGTACCAAAATCTCGGTTTTTGAGGGCGTAAAATTCATTTTTGCAGATCATTTCACCCCAAACGCCAAAAATAAGCTCGAAAGGAGCGGTACAGAATTTACAATTTTCAAAAAGTACAATTCGAAAATGAGAATTTTATAATTTTCAAAAGAAATAATTCTAGTGTCAAGATCTGACTTTTTGAGGATGCAGAAATCATTTTCGAAGATCATTTGACCTCAAACACTAAAATGGGTACTAAAAGGAGAGGGGAGGGGGTGGTTTCGAAATCAAATATTTTTCAGAAATTTTCTCCTTTCAGCACCCCTCTTTTTGGGAGCTGAGGTCAAATGGTGTTCGAAAATGAATATTTTATAAAAATACCCTCCTACCTACTCAAAATTTTGTAAAATATTGTAAAAATTTAAGATACATATAAACATAATTGCTTCAATTCAACCAAAATTCAGAAAAAAAAAATGTTGGAAATTGAAAAAAGTGAACGAAACATCATCAAGAAATCAATAAAACTATGCAAAAATTTGCTCAGTAGTCAGAAAAATTGATCAAACTTATAGTGCAAAAAATTACGAAAAATTGAAAGAACTACAAGAAATAACTCAAAAAGTCCCACCATGGTCTTTTGGGGTATTTATTTATTTTAACAATATTTTGAACAATTTTCAGTGCAATGTTCAAAGAAAACTTTTTTTTAATGCTACATTTCTGTGTCGAAATCGCTCTAAATAATCCCGCATTGGAAAAAAAAATGTTCTCCACGTTCCACAAACAATATTGACCTCCAATGCTCCTGTACAGAACCCCCCTCGCGGTGTACAAAAATATCAACAAAAAAAATGAATGCGAGAATGAAATTTTTTGAACAATTTTTTAGCTCTGTGTTGAAATTCCTGTAAATGACTTTTTTTTTCAAGGAACCCCTTTAACCCCTCAAGCGATGTTGCTGCAAGTTTTGAAGAAATTTGCGTCATTTTTTGTTCAATTTTCTCAATTAGGAGTGCTCTAAGAAAGGGGCCAAGGGGAGATTTTCCTTAAAAAGGAGACATTTCAAAAGAGAAGATGCCACATTTTTTCTCCACTAGGTAATTACATTTCTGAGAGATTTTTTTTATCTCATTTTTTAAATAAAAACCAACAATTTCAAAGGGTGGTCAAAGTGAGGACCAGAGGACCACCTCAAATTGCATCCACGTTGCTTTGAAAAATAGACGGTTTGAAACTCCGAGCCCCCTTCCCAATTCAAAACTGAAAAGTGTGGAAAAATTTTCCAATTTTTGATCAGAAAGCTTCATTTTACGTGCGTTTCTCGCTAGTACTACATATTCCATATTTATCTTCTATATTTTTTACCTGCTTCTCTTGAGGAGGCGGTTTATCTGAGATCTGATTTTTAGAGCTTGATTTAGATACTAATGGTATTTTGGACGTTTTAATCGGCTGTCCGAATATCGAAAAGGGATCATTTGCGCTAAGTTGTTCCTCATTTTTCGGCGTATTCTCCTGCAAAAGCAAAAAACATGAATAATTGATTATTTGAATCAACTCCCAAAAAAATGAAAAGTTACAATGATAAATATGCACATGTGTTAGGTTTAGAAAAAAAGAGGCACAAGGGAAAGGGGAGTTAAGAATGAGTTTGAGTAGATTATTGAAGAGGGAACAGGGACTTTTCTAAAAAGCCTCCAGTGGGACCATTTCAAATCTCATTCAACTCCGATAAACGAGTATAACATATTAATTCCAAACCACAATTTCCTACTTCTTCTAATCACTTCCCACCAACACTGTCAACCTCCCTTATCTGCAAATATAATAATTGCCATGCAACGTGCGGTTAATTACCACATCAATATCCCGTCACATCGTTAACCACATCAAACTATCTCGAGGGCACTCGTAAAAATATGCATTACTCTCCAAGTCGTCGAAACCCTTACCTAATGTTTCTATTTATACGATCAAGTTGAAGTGCATTTATTTAAAATCAAAACAAAAAAGAAAATACTAATATCAGCAACATTAATAATAATAACCATTCCCAAACGTTCATTAACTTCAGTTCCAAACGATAGCTAAGCAGCAGCAGCAGCAGCAGTAGCAACAACAACAACAACAGTAGAACGATGACCAACTGGTTCATTAACCAGCTCGTGTCATTGTTAGCAGCGCATATTACTCGTACATTTACGCATAATAATTTTTTAATGTACATTTTTCTCTCTTTCTTCTCCAAATACTCAGCAGAAAGATGGTCGCGTTATTTCTATTTGGCATTACGAGTATACACTGATACAATGTTTCACTCGTACATCAGAATTCGTAAATGCATAGATAATTAAATAATGTAGATTGTGTAGAAGATGTACGTTTGTTTGCGATACGAGTAGATTAAACGTGCATATTTTGATTTTAAATTACTTTTTTCATCAAAACAACACGTAGACGTTTCTGTTTTTTAAGGTACCATCATCATACCAACGCGATAAGAAAAGCTATTTTGTGCAGCACTCAGCACTCTGAGAAGCGATATTTTCTTCTTTTTTTTTGCGAATTCCCCCTTTACCCCGTCTTCTTCCCGCATTTCCTAATTAATCATTCGTTAAAGATTCTTATCTCTTCGATGTTCGATTGATACGTAGGTACGAGTGTGTAGAATATCGCGGTCGTGATTCATACCTACTAATTTATGTGTACCTACCTATATGTATAACATTAATGACCGATTATCGCAACAATTTTACATTTTTTTAATCACGCTGCATCTTTTTCTTTCTTTCTCTACAACTGCTACTACTAAGTTGAAAATTTGTGACCAAAGATCACCGTATTGCTTATCTGGTTGATTTGGTCGAAAAATAATGAACCATTTAGATAAATTGAAAAATGATTTTTCATCTCACGATGGAACCTTTTGAATTTGCACATCTTCGATTTGAACGAAAACGAAACCGAGCTACTCGTAGATGGAAAAAACATGTTTTAAATTCCTTGCGACCGAAATTTCAGATGCTCAAGTTCAAGTTACAGGCCTATTTCTTTAACTTCTGTCCCATGTAAAATTCTATAAAAAATGGTTATGAAACGTCTTACTTGGTATATTGACTCTACAAATTCCCTCAGTTCTTTTCAAAGTGGCTTTCGGAAAAAAAGATCTACTCTGTACCATCTTTTTAGTCTTACACAGGAAATCAATACTACCTTTCAAAATAAAGAATTTGTACTCTCAGTCTTCTTTGATCTTGAAAAAGCTTTTGACAAAGCATGGAGATACAAAATACTTCAAAAAATACATTCTATAGGGATCCGAGGGCATTTAGCTTACTTTATTCAAAACTTTCTATCAAATCGTACCTTTAGAGTCAGAATTGAAAATACATACTCTGAACTTTTTGATATTGAAAATGGAGTCCCTCAAGGCTCTGTGCTTAGCACCATACTATTTATACTCCTAATTGATGATATCTGTAGTATTATTCCTCAACCTCTTTCCTTGAGAATTTTTGCAGATGACATAAACATTTCAATATGTTCAAATAACATCAAACTAGCCTCAGAAATGATCCAAAAAACTCTAAATTGTATCGAAAAATGGGCTGAAACAAATGGACTAACATTTTCTGAATCTAAAACTCACTGTATACTTTTTACCAAGAGAAATAAAACCTACCCAGAACCTATCCTTGAATTCAAAGGACATCCTTTAGTTTTTAAACCAACTACTAAATTCCTCGGACTTACTTTTGATAAAAAACTTACTTGGACGCCTCATTTTCTCAACATGAAAGCTCAACTTAACAAACGTCTAAATTTACTAAAAATTGTTAAAAATCCAAAGTATAACCCATCACGCCAACTATTACTTCACTTGTACAAAGCTCTGATACGTAGTAAAATTGAATATGGAAGTCCATGCTTCACAAACCTGTCAAATAAAACTACTAACATTCTCAAAACTGTTCAAAATTCCTCCTTGCGCATCTGCATAGGTGCTCTCTATTCGTCTCCAATTGATAGTATTTATTGTGAAGCTGCAGAGCTTCCTCCTGATTTTAGGAAAATTCTCATGACAAACAAATTCTTAACAACTGTTGCAAATAATTCATCTCACCCTCTTCAAAGGTCACTCAATGTCTACAGCTCTCAGCATTTCCTCCATACTTCAGGTCCAATCCCAGAATTTATCAAAACTATGAACAACCTACAAATTGACCTAAAAAACCTAATATGTACATCAACCAATATCTTATCCCCCTTGGTCTCTCAAACCTATACAGATGGAATTTTACTTAAGAAACTACCCAAAACATGATCACTCCCCATTATTAATCAAGAGCCACTGTTATCAAACTATACTGAATATAACTTATGCTTCACAGATGGTTCAAAAATTTCTAATATTCATACTGGTTATGCTTACTCAATTAATGACAAAGTTCTCAGTTTCAAAATTCACAACTGTGCCTCAATTTTTACTACTGAACTCACTGCTATAAAACATTGCCTAATAGATATAATTTCCATTCAATCAAAAAATAAAAAATTATTAATCCAAAGCGACTCACTAAGTTCACTGCTATCCATTCAAAACATTTTTTCTGGCCATCCCATAGTCCAAGACATACATAAGTTCCTTTTTAACCTCCAATATTATGATTACTCAATTAGCTTCATGTATGTTCCCAGCCACATAGGTATCACTGGAAACGAAACTGTAGCTAGATTAGCAAAAACAGCAGCTGCCCCCTCCCCTCTTACCTCTCTCACTCCTGATGACATTAAATCTCTAATCACTCACAACACATTTACTAACTGGCAGAACTTTTGGTCACAACAAACTTCAAACAAACTCTTCCAACATAAAAAAACTACCCTTCCCTGGAAAAATCTAGGCCACCTGAACAGAAAAGAAGAAATCCTGATTACTAGACTAAGAATAGGCCACACAAAAATTACTCATAATCACTTATACCAAAAAGAACCAAAACCCTCATGCCAATTTTGCAGAAACGAACCCACATCCATCCAACACATACTTTTCAACTGTCCCCAACTAAAACAAAACAGACTTACACTACAGATAAAAAAAAAAACACCTACTATCCCTGACAAACCCTCAGAAATACAAAAATTCATCTCCCTAATAAAAAACATAAACCTCACAAACCAAACCTAACCCCCCCCCTTACGGGTGTAATAATCTTGTTATTATAAACATCCAAAAAAAAAAAAAAAAAAACTTGGGAATTAGAATGATGATTTTTTAGAAATTCCAAGTTTGAAAAAAAACAACAGGCTTGAACGAATTGAAGGCAAAAGCTTTCAAAAGTTCGTATTTCAATAGGTGAAAGAGCTTTGTGTTTTTTTTTTCTAAATGTGAAGAGTTGATTTTTTTTCGTTTCAAAATTTTAAAATTTGAATGATGGTTTTTCAAAAATTTCAATCTCGAAAATGAAAAGAAGAGGCCCGAACGAACTGAGGACAAAAGCTGTCAAAAAATTCATATTTTGGTAGCTTAAAATATAATGATATCTCACAGATTTTTTTGTTGAAAAAATTTCTACCTTTTTCAACCAAATTTCCAGAAAGCTCTCCACTCGACCCCCTTCCTCCCACATACACAAAAAAATTGATCAGGTCAAATTTTTCACTGGAGAATTTTCAAAAAAAATCTAATTGGAAGATTTGTATACAAAGTATTTTTTAATTTCAATCAAAATGATGAAAAAACAATACAAATGAACGAATTAATAAATTTTTACTTTTTTCATTAAATTCACTACTTTGATGAAAAAACAATACAAATGAACGAATTAATAAATTTTTACTTTTTTCATTAAATTCACTACTTTTTCACTAAGTACTTTTACAACCTGTTAGATACCCTGAAAAAGCAATCTTATTTCATGTGAGGATTCGGATTTCTTCGGTTTCAAAATTTCAGAGTTGAATTATGGTTTTTCAGAAATTCTAAATTTAAAAAAAAAAGAAAATAGGCTCGAACAAACTGAGGGCCAAAAATTCCAAGTTTGATTTTTTTAAAAAAAAAACAGGTTATCTGACGGAATTTCTCAGACGAAAATCACTACCTTTTCACTTTAAAAAATTCCATTTTTCGCACCCCCTCCACCCTCTACAACTTTTCCTAAATTTTTAGGTGTCATTCCGAGATTTCAATAATTTTAAAGAACTCGAGAACGTCGAATGAGACGAAGGAAAAAGCACTTCAGAATTTATACAAATTCAAAAAAACAAATACCCAACTCCAAAAATTACTTTTAAGTTGGTTTTGTTGGCGTTCTTAAGTTTCAAATTTGAAAATTATTTCTTTGTAAATTTCAATCTTGAACAAGAAAAGAAAATTGGCCTCGACGTAACGAAGGAAAGAATTCTTGAAAATTCATTAATCCGAAGTTCAAGTAGCATTATTTTTTATGCGACTAGCGCGGTCGAAGCCAGGAGAAAATCTTTCGAATATTATTAATTAAAAAAAATTATTTAAGATCATTTTTTTCTGCAAATTGGAGCAATAATTTTTTAGAAAAACAACGTTATTTTTAAGTATGACAAAAATCAGTTTTTTGGGCTATTTGATATTTTTGAAATCGGAGCAAAAAACCACATTTTTAAAATACACCTAAAAAGTAATCTGAAAGGGAAAAAAATGATGACAATTCTCAGTCATTTTGCGTAAAAATAGAATTTTTTGCCATTTTTCAAAAAGCAAGTTGACAACTTTCGGCCATTTTAGCAAAACTAGAGGATTTTCGACTACCCAATGAATACCGACCAAAGTTAAAGGTACTATTCAATTCTTGGACCTTCCAGAGTAGAGTGACTTAAAATTTCTAGAGAAAATTAAAAAATAACTGGAGGCTCCAGAATGGTCCTAAACTGCTGGTCGTTGATGTGTGGGAGTTGAATCGAAGGAATTATTCACATTGGTTTGCTTCAATTCAAAAAAAAATCAGTTAAAAAATTTAAGCATTTCAAATTTTGTAAATTTTTAAAAATTTGAAAAAAATTCAAAAATGAATGTCAGCGCTTGAAATTTAAGTTACAGGGGTTTTAAGGCAAGTTCTTTCGATCAAGCTTGATTTCGTTCAATTTGCAGAATGTGAGTTCAATAGGTTCCCTTGTCAGAACAATTTTTTCAGTAGGAGTTAACACAATGTTTTTGATTGAACAAATTCGTAGAAAAACACCATATCAGGCTATATTTCACGATTCAATTTGTTAAAATGGAAAAGCGTAGGACAATAATTGCATTACATACGTTCATCGTGTAGACCAACACACGTTAAGATATTATTGTGATAACACTGGAATCAGCAACCGCAGCATGTTGAATGTAGTATGTAATACATATAGATTGCACTGTATAGGTATTTGGTAGAGGCACAACATACTATAAGTTGTACATATAACGCATACCTAGACCTACATATGACACTTCGATACAATACTTCGATCGTTTTCCTTCCCTCGTGCCCTTCTTCGGGTCTCGTAACAGCGTAATTACACATTAGCCATCAATGTTGGCTGTTGAGTGTATTATCGTCGTCACACCTGCTCATTGCAGAATATTGTACGTTACACCTTTTAGCCAAGTGCAAATCCTAAAATACGTTCCATTCAATTTTAACTCCGTATCAGAAGTCGTCGTTGGGATTCCCACAATTCATCATAATGTTCTAGAGGAGACTGATTTTTTGAGGCGAAAAAATGAATATTTTTAAAATCCAAATGAATGCAATATTTTTGAATTTGGTGTGGAACCTAAATTTCAAACCATCATACGAATTTGCAACTTTGAGGACTCCTGGAGAGTAATGAAAGTTCAGGGTCATCCTTGCAATAGAGAAATTGAGGCTGAACTAGAAATTGAGGCTGAACTCAGCTGGAAACTTTTTTTTTTTTAATAGCAACTTTCTATAGCAGCATAACATTACCAAAATTTAGTAAAATTTTGCGGAAATATTGTGAAAATCAATAAATCCTGGCTAAATAAATTTTAAAAAAAATGAAATGAAAATTAAAGCACGCCAAAATTGAGAAAAATTTTGAAAAAACTCCTAAAATAACACAAAAAGTTTTGAAAATTATGAAAAACAACAACAAATATAATCAACATAGAAAAAAATGTACAAACCACACGAAGTTGCAATAAAAACATTACAAAATGACTAGACTGAAAGTTGCCAAAAAGTAATGAAATTTCGGTATAATTTATCAATAATGCGTTTAAGAAAATCATAGGAATCACCGAAAATACCAAAGAACGATGAAATTTTAAAACAACTTGCCAAAAATGCAAAAAAGGTAAAAAGATGAAAACAGCAATAAAACTAAGTACTAAATATGGCCAAAAAGCAATGAAATTCAACTAAAATTCATCAAAAATACCTACATATTATAAAATGATGCAAAAACACGGAAAACGAATCATCAAAATCAATAAAAATCACAATGTAATGAAAATTCAGATGAAAGGGTATTCCCGGATAAGATATAGAATAGATAGGTGAAATGCCCCTGTCCTCAGATTTCTGATTTTTTGATTGAACATTGTTGGGTACCTCTGAAAAAAATTGTAGACCCAAAAATTTGTCCCCCACCCCACCCCCTTATCCACAATGACGAAACCCGATTTTTTCGAAAAAAAATTGCACTTCAACGAGTTTTGAATAAAAAATTTTGATTTTACCCAACATACCTATGTACATACAAGAAGCATGGGTCTATCCACATGAATTTTTTTGAAATTTTTCTGACCTCCTCCCCCCCGGGAGGGGGGGGGGAGATATTGACAAAAAATTTGAAACCGCCATATCTCCGAACCTAATTCTTGTGCCCAAAATTTTTTTTCTTCTAAAAATATGTTCAGGTAAGTACTATTTTTGAAAATGTTTTCAAATTTTTTCTCCAGGTGGATCATCTTTGAAAACTCAACAAACTCTTCAAAATGTGCTTTTTGTGTCTTAATAGCACCGCCAATTTAAAAAAATACTCTTAGTACCTACAGTTCTGAAGCTTTGCACGTGAACCTTGGAAAACTGTAGAAGATGCAACAGTTCCTCTAAAGGCTCATTTTGGGCCCATGAGCACCTCCCCACCCAATTTTGGGTCTGAAAAATGTTGGCAATATGGGTGTCGTTTTCATATGAATCGAACCCCCTGAACGCGAATAAGAAGTTGGATTTACAGTTGGACCCTTCCAAGGGCCCCATTTGGGGGAGGGGTATTAAAATGACAAAAATATCCGAAAACCGCATCAAAGTTGATAAAAATTATTTCTAAGAAAACAAAATTTCAGTGAGATTAGACGAAAATTGCAAGAAAAAACGTTCAAAACACGTTGAAATGATGTAAAAACACGGTGTAAAAAGCAACGAAATCAATGAAAATTACCAAAAAGTTGAAGAAATGACAGCGAAATTGGACTAAACGAGGGAAGAATTTAATATTTTGTTAAATATTTTCTCTCAGTTTTCCCCTATCATTTTTGCTGAGGGAGGGGGGAGGGACAGAAGCATAGACTTCTAGCGAGGGATTTTTTTACAAGTTTCAATTTGGAGGAGGGGCGGGCTTGACTTTACGACAAAATTATTTGAGATTAAAGTGTTTTTATTTTTATAAGAGAAGATGAAAAAAAAAGGGGGGGGGGTAAATTTAAAAATCCGAAAGAAGGGAATAGGTAAGTTAAAAGTTGCAAATTTCGATTGAAGAAATGAAAAAAAGAAAAACTAGCAATTTTGGCAAGAACAGGACTTTTTATGGCAGTCAAAGGCATAAAACAGGACTTTTTGACACTTTTTGCAAAGCTTGGGACTTTTTTTTTTTAATAATTTGAGGAATAAATGGAAAAAAATTGCCACTTTTCGACAATTTCAACGTACGAGGAACTTTCGGACAAATCTGACAAGAAAACGGATTTTTTTATTGGCAAAAAACAGAACTTTTTAAAAAATGATAGCAGAAAATATGACTCTTGTTGGGCAGTTTTGGAAAAAAAAGTTTTGAGCAGCTAAGCTAAAAATCAATGTTTTTTAGATATTTTGGCAAAAAGACAGGAATTTTTCTTTCAGCAATTCAAAAAAAATTTCTTTTGCAATTTCATCAGATAATAGCTTTTTGACACTTTTGACAAAAATTTTTTTCATGTGGGTAACTTTTTTATGCTCTTTTTAAAAATCACAATTTTTCCAAAAAATAAATTTTCAAACGATATAGGGTATTGCCAAAAAAATGAAACTTTTTGACAACTTTGATAAAAAACAGTATTTCTTGGCAATTTAGTCAAAAACCGGAATTTTTGACATTTGCAAAAAATATGACATTCCCATTGATTTTGACAAAAATTGGACTTTCTGACAATTGGGACAAAATGTACCCATTTTTTCAGGAAATTTTGGAGAAAGCCATAAGAAACAAGATGTCAAGTCTTAAAAAAGTGGGACTGTCTGAAAATTTTGCAAAAAATGAAACTTTCTGATGATTCTGACAAAAAAATATTTCCTTTTAGGCAATTTTGATAGAAAACATGAATTTTTGACAATTTTATCAGAACATGAAATGCTTTGAAAATGTTGACAAAAAATCTGTTTTTTTGACAATTTTTGAAACAGAATAGTACTTGGATGTCAATTTAGTCAAAAACGGAAATTTTTGACAATTTTAGCAAAAAATGTGACTTGTTTACTAATTGGTCTTGTTTTTTGAAAAAAATCAAGACTTTTCGAAAATTTTTTCAAAAAATTCATTTATACACAATCCTGCTAAAAAAATTAAACTTTTTGACAATTTTGACAAATGGCAATGTTTTCGCAAAAAACCGGAATTTCTGACAATTTTGAGAACAATTAGGACCATTTGATAATTTTTTACATAAAATGTGATTTTCCATTGATCTTGACAAAAATAGGACTTTTTGACCATTCTGACAAAAAAAGGTACTTTTTTTTGGGTAATTGAAAATTTAGCAAACAATGATGATTCTGACAAAAAAGAAACCTTTCTTTTGAAAATTTTGGGAGAAACACCACGAATTTCTAATAATTTTATCAAAACATGAAACGCTTTGAAATTCTTTTTGACCATTTTGGAAAAGAATAAGTTACTTCTTATAATATGGCAATTTAGTCAAAAACAAAAATTTTTCACAATTTTTGCAACGTGTAAGGATTTTTTGTCAATTTTACCAAAAATGTGACTTTTTGACAATTCTGACAAAAAGAACTTTTTAAAAAAAATTTCAGAATAAACATAAATTTTTGGCAATTTAGGCAAAAAAAAAACAGAAATATTTCAAGCAACTTCGCCAAAAAACAAGTTTGGAAATTTTGAAAAAAAAAAAAAAAAAAAAACAGAACTTTGGACACCTTGCAAGACTAAATAAAAGTATGGTAAAAGGAAACTTTCAGTCAAAAATCTGACAGAATAAATCAACCAATACTATAATTGCTTTCTATTTCCAATCTCTCTGTTCCTCGCCCTCCCCACATCTTTGTCTTATGGTACGATACACGAATAATTCCCTCGAATATTCTGCAACCTAATCATCGAGGAGATGATTCACCCTATACCTGGGAAGAGATAAATGTACTCCATATAGGAAAAGTTCAACGTCTATAAATTCTCAATTTAGTTACAATATTATAACAACGAGAAACTCACCTTTTTGGATTTTTTCGAAGATACGCTTACATCTTGAGGCGAAGCTTTGTTCTTATTATTCAAACTTTTATGTTCATCAGTGGAATGATCGTTATTCAACGCAGCCATATGATTGGTATGGCTACCAGAGGCGGAATCCGCTCCGACACCCACCTAAAAATAGCAACAAAAATTACATAAAAATTTACCCCAAAAAAAAGCTCACGAGAAAATTACTACCATAAATATACCTACATACGTACTAGATACATTAATAATTTTTCAAATTATGTACATAGTATAGCACATTTATAACACACAGTAAGTATAGTATACCTAATACGATATGTATAAAATACGCACTATATGTATAGGTATAAAACCAGCTACATATATCGTCATCGATTAACAACAAATACAAGTGTTTTCATTAAACAATCGTAAATACACGCACTCATACACGTACACGATTGCGTTATCGTTTGAGAAAACTTTTTTTCCGTTCCAAAAACAAGCCCCTCCCCCCGCTCTTTTCACCCCCATAGAAGGTCTTCTGCTGCAATAGAAAAACACACACCACACATATAAGTACGTACCAACATACTACTACGTCCATTTTATAGCTTTTTATCAGGCTAATGATGCGGTTTCATTAAAAATTTATCCATTTGTCTACACATACGAGTATAAGTATATTATGCATACAATATTATAACCACCACGACTACGACGACGACGAACCCGCTATATTAATATATCACACGTCAAATACGACGTCTCGCTCCTTAATTCATTGCCACAGGTACCTATATGTCGGTATTTTTCATTTCATTTTCGACCAGAAGGCAGGCAGCGTGCGATGAATTTTAGGTAAACATTTATTTCGGCTTCTTTTTTCATTTTTTTTTTTTTTTTGGTTGTTACCTTTTAAAAAAATACGTATAAAATTAAACGTCGTGGTATAAAAACCACCATCGCTATACCTATTAGACCAACACTTACATATGTACTAAACTAACGTACGTTATAAGTACTTATGTAAATTCGAATTACAACGACGACGCGGATTTTACGCTTTGTGAGCTTCCATCAATTAAATTTACATTTTTATATTATAATGTACATATTAATGGGCCAGCAGCCCGAACTACGATACGTTCGAAAATAATGTCGTCGTTGTTTGACAGGTATAGGTAATTTAATGTGGGAATTCGGATCGAATACCAACAACTATGAGTATATGTTTTTTTAAGCATTTTGAAAACGGAAGGGCACCGTATAGTTGATAAAATAGCAAACGAGGGAATCTCTATCAACCCCCTCCCCCCTCTCCAGCATGGGAATTTACAACAAAAAATTCAAATCGAGCGGGGTGTCTACCAAATTTTCGAAACTCGAATGCATGATTTTGCATGACCTTTTCTTCTATTGTCAAAACACCAAGATGACAAATATTTGACCCCCCCCCCCCGTCACCATTGAAAATTATAATTTTTTTTTGATTTCTGAAAAAAGATGAGATTGAAATTTTTTCAAATTTTTACGCCAGATTTTCACAACTGATTGACCAATGAATGCGGTTCAAACAATTTATTTGGAGTAGGAGTTGGAAACAAAAATGTCGAATACAAAATAATAAAAGAAATATCAATCGAATAATTTTGAAATTCTCATAAACGATGGATTAATACAAAAGCTTTGAATTTTTTTTACTGATTTGGCCTTGTCTCTGAAATTTTTCAAATATGGTACCTACTTTATTGTACAGTTCTGAAAATTCGCGCAATGGAAGTTAAATCAGCCCGAGCAAAGCGAGAGCAAAAGCTTCGAAGAATTGATAATTCGAGAAGTGAAATAAACACAATTTTTAGCGCGAGAATTTGATTTTGATTGCTTCGAAATTTTCAAATTCTAACAATGGACTAGTTTCAAAGTGTCAAACAAAATTCCAAAATTAAAAAGCAGAACTTCTGGCATGATATTTTTGAAACACATTACGACTTCTTATGGGGGGGGGGGGGGGAGAGAAGTTCAACATTTTACATGTCAATTTTTCATTTTATTAACGCCTTGGACATTTCATGGTTTTCTCGGATGGAAAGGGGGAAGAAGGGATGTCAAAGATACCGTTACCATTTCAATTTTTCATGGGCAAAGCGTTCTGTAAACAGTTCACGACTTTTTTTGAAGGAGGAGAAGAATCAAAATGTTACATCTCAATTTTTTACTTCTGCAGGGTTACAGGGATTTCCAATATTTTTTCAGGGTGGGAGGGAGGGGAGTTGACAATATATTTATTTACCATCTCAATTTTTCGTATTTGAAATTTTTGATCGTTTTCAATGAAATTTTAATCACGATCGAGGAAGTTATATGGGGTAAATAGGTAGCGCTACATTGCAGCATTTTTCACGCGAAAAACTCAATTTTAGGGTAACCTTCTCCTTAAATGTGGCTCTTAGAGGTGTCCAACTGTAAATCTAACTTCATATTCGTGTTCAGGGGGTTCAATTCATATGATAACGATACCCATATTGCCAATTTTCTTTTGTGCCAAAATTGGGGAGGGAGTGCCAATGGGTCCAAAATGAGGTTTTCAAGAAGTTATTTCGTTTTCTGCTGCTTTTAGAGGCCTGCATGCAAAATTTCAGGACAACATAACCGGTCGTACCGCATTTTTGGCGATGCCATGACCCCCCCACCACATTTTTGAGATTTTTTTTTAGTTTTTAAAGATTACCCACTTGAAGGAAAAATTTGAAAAAAATTCCGAAGATGAAATTCATCTAAACGTATTTTTAGAAGAAAAAAAATTGGATTTGAAGATAAAGGTTTCAAATTTTCTCTGGTCAATATCTCCCGGGGGGGGGGGGTGTAAAATAATTTTCTTCTTAAAAATGGAGTGGAGCCTGATGCAGAAACTGAGGATCGTGGGGTGAGGGCTCCCAACACACCTCAATTTTGGGGCTGAAATTTCAAGTTTTTTCCCCCATATAAAAATCAATAATGAAAATTGCCAAAAATTATTTCATTTTCCACGGACCACCCTATCGAGAGAGTTTAAGGATCGTAAAAATGTGGAAAATTGGTTGGTACTTCAATCATTTTTGGACATTTCGGTATCGTATTGACTTCTTTGAACTAAAAATATATTAAAAACCAACTTTAGGCTACACAGTTTAGGGTGCAAGAGTTGAATTTCATTTTAAAGGTACACATCCATCAGTAGAAATTGGGAATGATTCGTTCGCGAAAGATTCGCAGTATACAACCAATTTCTAGAATTAGAGTAAAATAGCCAAAAACTTACAAATTTTTTTCGATTTTTTTAAAATTGGCGAAAATTATCAAAAATTTGGCATTATACTTACTGCGTTTTAAAATATTTTCTCAGTTTCAGGAATGATATCTTTCAAACTTTTGAGATAATTAATGCCAAATATGGAGTGAAGAAAAAATTTTCAAACCACGAAATTATTCAAAAATAAGCGATTTGCAAATTTTCAATCGCTCAAAAGAACTCAAAAAGTAATTTTGAATTTCAATGGCAAAGGCCTAGATCGACGTAGAATCTCAAATACTTTCATTGGGGACTGAGTAATTTCTCCCAAAACTGGTTGGGCTTTGAGGGCCCATTTCTTTCCTCCAAGAGCACCTCCGGAGATAAAATTTCGTTTGGGTAATTTTTAATTCAAAATGCAGGTCTTTGCTGAATTTGGTCAAAATCAATCCGGCTTTTTTTGGGGCAATCCACCTTAATTAATGTAGGTACAGAGTTTGTTTTTCCAGAAGCTGGAGAATTTGAAAATTTGCTGGAGGCTCCAGAACGGTTCGAAACCATCACCAGTTGACTCGAGAAGTCGAAAACTGAGCAGAAGCCAAATTTCAGCCTTTTTCGTTAACGTGTTCGCCAACGATGAATTTTTCATTTTTTTTCCAAATCATTTTTTGGAAGTTTTGAATTTGAACTGTCGCAAGAAGATTTCGAAAATATGTTTCTAAATCAACCAAAAGGGTCGCAAAAATGGCGAATCCGAGTTCACAAGGGCTTAATTTTATTTCCACTCAACGATGGTTGAGATACTTCCTTTGTTAGATCAATATTAGTTACCAAAGTGGTGTCATTTTCCGAGAAAAAAAAACACAAGTTTCTCGTAATCTTACCTCATGTAACTTAATGTGGAAAATTGCACCCCCTCCCCACTTTCAGCGAAAATTTATTCGAAATTCCTCCACTTATCCGAGACAAATATTGATAGGTCAAAAAAAATGATGAAAGTCAGTGGTGTAGCCAGGATTCCCCCAAGGAGGGAGCAAAACCAGACTTTCATGTTTAAAAATTCGAAATCAGAGGTAATTTGCTGAAAACCCTTCGTTTTATATCAAGATCTTATGAAAGCGAAGAGAAACATTTTTTTATGAAAAATTAGACCGAAAAAATGAAAAAACGTCAATTTTTGCATGTTTAATTTCAAAGTATTGCTCGCAAGGGTGGAGGGAGGGTGATGGCCCCATTTGCCGCCCCCTTTGGCTACGCCACTCACAATTGACCCAATAATAATTACCTTTTCACTATACTGTTTCACTACCTTCCAAAAAAAAAATCACTACCTATTTACCAAAATATGTATCTTTAACCCTCCTCCCCTTACCAAGATCAATATTTTTATTTTTTTTTGCAATTTTTCGTTTGGACTTTATTCAAAAATAGGTACAAAGTGGAAAGACAAATTGTTAAAAAAAAAAAAGGAAGATGTTTTTGACAATTTTGACTTAAAAAAGTGAGGCTTGAGGGCAATTTTGGCAAAAAATCCTGCTTTTTTTTGCATAACGCTTAAAAGTTTTGACCTACAAAACAGAAATTTTTTGTATATTTTGACAAAAAAATATACATTTTTGGCATTTTTCTCCAAAAAAACAAAACTTTCTCGTCCATTCTGATAGACAGGCTTTTCAAAGAAAGGAAGAGAGTCGTCGATTTTTGAGAATTTTTTCATCACAATTCGAGGTTTTTTCATCCGGGAAAATGCATTGGGGGAAATTTTCAGAAACCCGAGTCGACTAGAAAATATAGTTTTAAGGCGTTTTAAAGCCCCTAGATTTTTTTTTGAAAATTTCAGTTTTCCAAAAATTTTTATTCCGAACAGTTTAAATGAACTTTGACGTTTTACTTTTTCAAATTATCAATCAACAGCATTTTTAATTTTTTTTCATTTTCTACTACCTTTCAAGCAAAATTGCCAAAAATCATTACTTTTTCGCTACCTTCACTACCTGTAGACCCCATATGACTGATGAAAGTCGTCTTAAGACCCCAAAAATTCCATCTATCGTTTTGAAATTTGTAACAAAACTCAAAATTTTAATAAAGAAATCCCTCCATTCAAAATTTATATTGCCGAATTCCCCCACCTCATTCAATTTTCCAAGAACCCAGACCCCCAGCACAAAAAATATCGCACCGAACACGATAATTTTCGAATCACCCAGTACTCAGCACATAACTACCTACATATAATGCAAAAAAAAAAGAGCAAAACGCCGCGATTCAATGAATCATAACGTGCTCAGTACGACGCTCTTTTCTCTTATAAGCTGGTCGATTTTCTTTCTTTTTACTCGTACTTTTGTTTCGTTCACAGGCCGTTGCTGCGGCGTGAACGTTGCAACCATTCGAAACGTAATTAAAATTAATAGGTAATTAGGCCTACCGTACTAATATAGTAAATACGCCGGCGGCAATTAAAAATACAAGGAGAACGCCAGATCGACGTATACACTATATACCCAAGAATAGGTACACATTACATCTAAATATGCACACGAGTATGTAATATTGTACTTGTACAGTTCTATAATACAGCGAAACCAGGTGAGTTTTCAATTTACTCGATAACGCCCGACTCTCCTCTATAATAATACTCGTACTTACGTAAGTAAGGAATAATATCGCGCATTTAAAAATTCATAGGTATACTTTTAAAGTCTTCGTAACGTGGTGTATGTAGTATAGGTAAGGTACACGTATAAATGTGTATCAAATCGATCAGCAACTAACTAATTGGAAATTCATGTAGCTCTCTACTTCTCTCTCCTCCTGGTCGCGCCGTACGCAATTGACAAGTCCGGTAAATAATTCCAATTATCCAGACGTGTATTTGTAAAATTTATATTATAGAATAGACCATACACATACATTCCGGACATAATTGTCGAAGACGAAACATCTGCTTCTTCCAAAGAGCAGCAGCCTATAAATAGCCTAAATTCGATTCAATTCGCGATCGCGATATACAGCCTACGAGTAGGTATAGGTATACTCTCGTACGACGCGGACGTTTCGATCGCCAAGCAATGGGTACGATATGGTCATCAACTTCAACCATTCCTGATTCCAGACTTGGATTTCCGGTTACACTACATTCGTGTGTAGGTTAAGGTACCATCGATTGGGTTATAATACTAATACTATAATACGCGTATTCTACAACTAAACGTATGTACGAGTATGTAGAAGAGTTTGTTTTAATGTGTTTTCTTTCGTACGATATCAAATCAAGTGCAGCGTATACACGATTTCTGAACTACTACTTATATGCATATACGCGATTTAAACGCGTCAGCGTCTTATCAATGAAGCTCACACGCATCACATCAACTCTTTTACGAATATCACATTTTATACACAGCTTATCATAATTTAATCACGTTCCGCTTACTTTTATACGTACGCAGCTCGCAATGCTCACCTAAGCTCCGATATCGTTGCATATTTTGCACCTAAAAATTCACGTCGTCGACGTCAACGAATTTGTAGTAGCTCGCCGCGATATTTCACTGCTTCGATTTCGAATTCATCGAAAAAATTTTCGATCGCATGGGAGGGAAGAGGCATATGAGCGAGAAACTACGTACGCAACGCCACCATTCAATATAAAAAGTAATAAAAATACACACACGCACGTGAATAAACACACTTCGCTGCAATTTCAAGTGGATTAAATTTTTCGATCGAATTTCAAATTCCGATTCAAGTTCAACAGTTTCAAGGAAAATTGGAAAATTTTACGACGATTGCTACCAGAGGCGAGGAGAAGTTGTGTGTCGGGAGGGGGGGGGGAGCGAATTTTCCCAACTTTTTTACCTCAGTCTCCCTTCCAGTATTTTTCACGCTAATTAGCGAGATATAGTTCGAGAAAATTTTGGAAGAGGAAGTACAAAAAATTTGAATTATTCTATTGCGAGGTTGGTGCTGAAATCAAAAATCAAAAATTCGAAATTTTTTACGAGTTTGTTGAGCCCTTTGGCCTTTAAAAATCAAATTCGAAAACAGAACAGAACATTATCGATTTTGAACGAGCGAAGCAAGGGCGAAAGCTTGAGGAAATTTACAATTTGATATAATATTCAAAAAAAATAATTTTCAATATGAGAAGTTTCAACGGTGAAATTTTGTGCTTTTTGGAATATTTTTGAATGAAATTTCGCACCTTTTTTTCGCACCAGTACCAATAGTCGGGGGGGGGGTCCGCATAAGGATCACTTGCATCTTCATGTCGATCCTCCGAGACAACTTTTTTCTGAAAGGGGGAGTCTTAAGAAACATTTCTAGTCCTTGTTCTCAAAAAAAGTGGCCCTACTTACAAAATGGCGGCCATTTTGATTGACAGGTCAGCCGGAATCGCAGATTTTGTGTCCGAACATAGGACTAGCATGAAATTTTTTAAACCGTATGAAGATAGATCGAAAGAGCAGGCAAAAATTCATCACCTGTCAAAATTTCAAGAGCTAAAGTGCCTTTTTCGATTTTTGGTGAATTTTCAAAAAACAAATTTTAGCCAAAATGTGAGAAGAAATCAAAAATTTACCAAATCAACCTAGAAAGCTGAAATTTGGGATATACCCTATTTTCGACCTGCCAAATCGACTGGAAACTGTTTCAACCCGTTTTGAGCAGTTCTGGAGCCTCCAGCAGATTTTTGAAACTCGAAATTTCCACAAAATTTCATCAAATGGAGTTGGAAAGCCGAAATTAACTCTGCAAACTAATTTCAATTAGCTATGAAGTCGACTGCAGGCGAATTTCAAGTCGTTTTGGAGCTTCCAGCGATTTTTTGAAAATTACTGGAACCTCCAGTAGATTTTTGAAACTCGAAATTCCCACAAAATTTCATCAAATGGAGTTGGAAAGCCGAAATTAATTCTGCAAATTAATTTCAAGTCGTTTTGGAGCCTCCAGCGATTTTTTGAAAATTACTGGAGCCTCCAGTAGATTTTTGAAACTTGAAATTTCCCCAAAATTTCATCAAATGGGGTTAGCAAGCCAAAATTTACTCTGCAAACTGATTTCAATATGCTGTGAAGTCAACTGCAGGTAAATTTCAAGTCTTTTTGGAGCCTCCAGCGATTTTTTGAAAATTACTGGAACCTCCGGTAAATTTTTAAAATTTGAAACTTCCCCAAAATTTCATTAAAATGGAGATGGAGAGCTGAAATGAACTATGCACTCCAATTTTAACACCCTCTGCAGACGACTTTAGGCGGATTCAAGTAATTTTGGAGCCTCCAGTGACTTTTTGAAAGGTTTCTTGACATTTTCAGGAGAAAAGAAATTTCCAAGAAATAGGTAGCTGGAAGCTTCAAAACCACTTGAATCCACCATGCAGTCGACTTCATATTATTGTATTGAAATCAGTTTGCAGAGTAAATTTCGGCTTGCTAACCCCATTTGATGAAATTTTGGGGAAATTTCAAATTTCAAAAATTTATTGGAGGCTCCAGTAATTTTCAAAAAATCGCTGGAGGCTTCAAAACGACTTGAAATTAGTTTGCAGAATTAATTTCGGCTTTCCAACTCCATTTGATGAAATTTTGTGGGAATTTCGAGTTTCAAAAATCTACTGGAGGCTCTAGTAATTTTCAAAAAATCGCTGGAAGCTCCAAAACGACTTGAAATTCGCCTGCAGTCGACTTCATAGCTAATTGAAATTAGTTTGCAGAGTTGATTTCGGCTTTCCAACTCCATTTTGATAAAATCTTGTGGAAAGTTCGAGTTTCGAAAATCTGCTGGAGGCTCCAGAACTGCTCAAAACGGTTTGAAACAGTTTCCAGTCGATTTGGCAGGTCGAAAATAGGGTATATCCCAAATTTCAGCTTTAAACGATGGAATTCAAATTGATGATTTTTTAAGCCAAATAAGAAAAAAATCGAACGTGAAAATAAGCAAACGAGCCCGAGTGAAGCGAGCTCAAAAGGTTTCAAACAATTCATGTTTTGAAAAGTACCTAAAAAAAAAGTTTCTTTATGCAGGGAGAAGTTTATTCTTATGATTCAAAGCTTGAACATTTCTTGAATTTGAACAATTATTGGTTTTTTATTTGGAAAAAGAGTAAATAGCTCACCTAATCGAGAGCAAAAGCTCTCAAAAATGTATACTTAATTCAAGTTCTAAAAAAGTCGATATGAGTCCTTTTCTACGAAATTTTTTCCAAGTTCCAAAAAAAGGAGAATAAATTAATTTGTTAATTTGAAATCTGATTGAAAAAAAGCAGACACCTTGTTGAACATCTGAAGGTAATTTTTCATTCATGAAAATTTTTGAAAAATTCGAATCTGCACGAACCAAGCGAGAGCAAAAGCTTTGGGCTACCCCCTCCCCCCTCAAAAAAAACAACAACATGGTTTTTGATTTTGCTTGCTTACGCAGCTCAGCTTCTTCCCAACTTTTTTCAACTCACTCAATTTTTTCTAAAAATTCTCAACTTTTATCCTGAATTTTTCTACTGGGGGGGGGGGAGGGGGAATTGAGGGGTTTCAACCCCGCCTTCCTGTGTTCAGCACGCTTCTGATTCTTACACGAGATTTCTATTTAATGACACGTCTACTTTATTAATGAAATTTTTTTATCCATTTTGCAGGGATTCGTTTTGGAAAACAATAGTTTATCAAGAACTAGATGATGACTTGATCTGGATTCAGGAGATGTACCATGACAAATAAGAAACAGTTATTGGAAATTCGCTCGCTCGTTGCATATTTAGATGAATTGTCGATTCACCGAAATCTCATTCATAATCAGTCATCATTAATCATTCATTGCAAAAGATCTATACTTATCACAAAAAGAATTCGAGAACACGAACAAAATGGTTTATCAGCTCATCGGTCTGAGATTCTCACCGATAAATGGAAATTATTCAAATTACTCATTTTCGGCCAGGAAAAAATTCGTGAGTATAATTCAGTCAACTGAGAATCGCGTTGTGCGTATGTTTCAGTGAAATGATTTTTCATTATTTTCTTGGTTTTCCAGAACCATTTCTTTCATGTAGCAATTAGACGCAAAATAGTTGGAGAAGGGAAGAGATGGGTCAAATTCTTGAAAACGACATTCATCAGCGTGGAATTATACGTATCAATAATCCGCAGACTTATTCTGGATATTTATCAAGCTATCATGAGCAGAGAGGAGGGTAAGAATGACTTATACTTCCAAAATTTGAATTTTATGCCTCCCCCCCCCAATGACAACATTGTTTCATTTTTTAAGAACTCTTTTTGGGCTGAAATTTTAAATAAATGGTTGTGCTTTGTAAACAAGGGCAAAAGCAGGACTTCCAGATGGAAATTTTATGAACCATTAAAATAATTTGGAAACGAGGATCAAATTTACGTACGTACTCAAATTGAAATTTTTCAAGTCAAAATTCTCCTGCTTCCAAAACGAGCTGAAAGAATTCATCTTCAAAAATTTCAATAAATATTTGATTTTTAAAAAAATGGAAAAAAGCAGGACTTCACATCGCAGATCTTGGCTTTCTTGCAAGCAAGACTTTCTGGTATAATTTTTGCAAAAAAAAAAAAAAGGAAGAGAGAAGAAATAAATAAAGTCATTTCAGTGAAAAAATGACTTTTCGGAAAAAATTTTTGTTAAAAAAATGAAACTATATTTCTCAACATTTTGGTAACAAAGCAAGACTTTTAAACAATTTTTGGTAGAAATTATGCTCAATTCAAATTTTTGTCAGAAAAGTTGAATTATTTCTCAATTGTAATTTTTGGCAATTACCTATTAAGATTTTCAATTTTTTTTTTTTTTTTTTTTTTTTGCAAAAAAGGGATAATTTTTATGATTTGTTTTAGAAAAAAAGTTAACCTTTTTGGCAACTTTGGGCATCTTCATTAAAAAAGCAAGATTCTTTTAGTGATTGAGTAAAAAGCAAGAATTTTTGTCAATTTTTTGGCAAGAAGTGAGAATTGAGAAATTTGAACTTTGAAAAATTGTACTTTTTTTTGCAACATTTTGGTAATAAAAGTGACTTTTTTTTTGGAATGTTGACCATTTTGGCAAAAAAATCAAGTTTTTTTTTTTAGAAATTTTAAGCTATACTTTTGGGCCATTTTTGAAAGAAAAAGTAACACATTCGAAATTTTTTGCAAAGAAGCGATAATTTTAAGCAACTTTTGGAAAGAACTAACACTTTTTTTGGTAATTTTAGGCCGAAAACGGAAAAGTTAGGCATTCTTGTCAAAAAAGCAGGACTTTCTTGCATTTATCACGGAAATGCAGGATCGTTTGGGAAGTTTTCTGGCAAAAAAACAAAACAGTCTCGCAATTTTGATTTTGGTAAAACATAGCAAATGTTTCTCTCGCAATTTTGGCAAAAAAATCCAACACTGTTCGATAACTTTATCAAAAAAGCAGGACTTTTTGGCCATTTTTAGCAGCAAGGCTGCACTTTTTGGTAATTTTGGGGAAAAAATTCAATATGGTTCGACCCCCCCCCTTTGTTGTTTTAAAACTCTTACCTCCCGAATATTTTCTCTCAAAAAGTATTTGAGGGAGAAGGTGGGTTTCAAATTTGCTTCCATATGATGGGAGGGGTTGTCCCTCCTCTCATACTTGAATTTTGAGCTATGATTGCCAAAAAATCGCGCTTATTACACTTTAAAAAAAAAAAGTCGAAATGAAGATAAAATTAGGGCTTGAACGAACCTGAAGCGAGCATTTTTCGAAAAAGTCAGTTAAAACGTGAAAAAAATTACTATTTTTGTACGTTCAACATCAAGTATATATATATTTTTTTTTAGAGAGGGTGAGGAAAAATCACCCTCTAAGTTGGCCTTACTTACAAAATGGCGGCCATTTTGATTGACAGGTCAGCCGAAATCGCAGATTTTACGTTTTAACATAGGACTTGCACGAAGTTTTTCAAACTTTTCAAAGGTAGATCGAAAGATCATGCAAAAATTTATCACCTGTCAAAATTTCAAGTGCTAAAGTGCGTTTTTCGATTTTTGGTGAATTTTTGAAAATCGAATTTAGGCCAAAAATGAGGGAAAAATCAAAATTTCACCAAATTGATCAAGAAGGCTGAAATTTGGAATATACCCTATTTTCGACATGCCAAATCGATTGGAAACGGTTTCAACCCGTTTTGAGTAGTTCTGGAGCCTCCAACAGGTTTTTGAAACTCGAAATTCTCACAAAATTTCATCAAATTGGAGTTGTAAAGCTGAAATTTATTATAAAAACTAATTTCAATTCGCTACGAAGTACTGCAGGTGAATTTCAAGTCGTTTCGGATCCTCCAGCGACTTTTTGAAAATTCCTGAAGCCTCCAGCAGATTTTTGAAACTTTAAATTTCCCCAAAATTTTATCAAACAAAGATGGAGAGTCGAAATTCATTCTGCAAACTAATTTCAATACACTACGAAGTTGACTGCTGGTGGATTTCAAGTCGTTTTGGAGCCTCCAGCAACTTTTTGAAAGGTTGTATGACGTTTTTTTGGAAAATTGAAATTTCCTGAAAGTAGCTGGAAACTTCAAAACCATTTGAAACCACCATGTAGTCTACGAAGTAAATTTCAGCTTGCCAACTCCATTTGATAAATTAATGTTGGGGAAATTTCAAGTTTCAAAAATCTACTGGAGGCTCCAGTAATTTTCAAAAAAGTCGCTGGAGGCTCCAAAACGACTTGAAATCCACCAGCAGTCAACTTCGTAGCGTATTGAAATTAGTTTGCAGAATGAATATCGACTCTCCATCTTTGTTTGATAAAATTTTGGGGAAATTCCAAGTTTCAAAAATCTACTGGAGGCTCCAGTAATGTTCAAAAAAGTCGTTGGAGGCTCTAAAATGACTTGAAATCCACCAGAAGTCGTTTTCAGAGGGTGTTAAAATTGGAGTGTAGAGTAAATTTCAGGTTTACATCTCTATTTGATGAAATTTTGTGAAAATTTAAAGTTTAAAAAATCTGCCGGAGGCTTCAGGAATTTTCAAAAAGTCGCTGGAGGATCCGAAACGACTTGAAATTCACCTGCAGTACTTCGTAGCGAATTGAAATTAGTTTTTAGATAAATTTTAGCTTTACAACTCCAATTTGATGGAATTTTGTGGGAATTTCGAGTTTCAAAAATCTGCTGGAGGGTCCAGCACTGCTCAAAACGGGTTGAAACCGTTTCCAATCGATTTGGCATGTCGAAAATAGGGTACATCCCAAATTTCAGCTTTCTTGGTCAATTTGGTAAAATTTTGATTTTTCCCTCATTTTTGGCCTAAATTCGATTTTCAAAAATTCACCAAAAATCGAAAAACGCACTTTAGCACTTGAAATTTTGAAAGGTGATAAATTTTTGCATGATCTTTCGATCTACCTTTGTAAAGTTTGAAAAAGTTCGTGCAAGTCCTATGTTAATACGCAAAATCTGCGATTTCGGCTGACCTGTCAATCAAAATGGCCGCCATTTTGTAAGTAAGGCCAACTTTTTTTTTGGCGTTTGCTTTAAAGTGTTCCTTAGGATGTCCCCTTTAAGAAAGAAGTTGTCCCGGAGGATCGGCGGGGGGGGGGGGGTGCAATTACTCCTATTGTCATATTATGTCGGACTATATTGCACCGGACATTAAAATGTATTACATAGTTGAATGAAATGATCAAAATTATGGTCCAAATGGACATAACATAAGCCGCAGTTATTTTACGCCCTCCTCATTCCCTTTCCTTTTGTTCAAAAAAGTGCAATGTCTGCTTGTATATTAAGGTGACTCAGTTATACATTTGTTTTTAGGGTTATTGAAGCCTATTTCTTCTTCCCTTCTCTCCCTGTCTCGACCACTTTTCAAAATTTAGCATTTTTGAACCATAAATCTAAATACTTTCGAGATTTTCCTGTTTGCATTTTTCAGAATTCATTTTTTCTGCTGTATTACCAAAAAAAAAAAAATCAAATTCCTCATTTAATGAGGTTGAATTCCATAGGTAATCACGGGATCTTCGAGCAATAAAAGAGGTTCAAATTTTATCCAACTAGAAAACAAAATTCATATGCCTAAATAAGCGATGGGAAATTTCACCTGTTTTCTCTAACGCGATCAAGCGAACTCATGTCATGTTGAAATCTGCACTCGAGTTTTCTTACTTTCTGGCTTATATAACAAAATTATACCTAAAAATTCATCCAACTTCATCCAGACATTTGGAACTGATGTTTTTTTCTCCAAATCAAATCATTCATTCGTAAGCGAGACTGACTACTCTTCATAGACGTTTGGAACAGGTGGTTTTTTCCCCAAATCAAATCATTCATTTGTAAACGAGACTTGACTACTCAGCTAATAATCCAAAGTTCAAATACATTCGTCTGGCGAATATTTCCATTCGGCAGCCTCGATTACACAAATAATATTCCAATCACTGGCAGATCTTTCATGGAAAACTCATGCAGACGATTCCACTTAGTACACACAAACCTCAATTAATCCTGTTCACCGAATAATTTCCAAAAAGTCACGTGTATTTCTTTCATCACACTCGATATCACTTTTCTTCAGCACCCACACAACACAACTGTTGACACGAATTTGACCGCAAAACAAAAATATTCATCTTTATAACAATGAACGCAGGTTCTTTCGCCTCATTAATCATTATAGCTCGATGGGTGCTTCCACCGTTGAGTCTGATTTTAATATCTAAGTTCTTACGCAATCTATGTGGTAATAAATTTTGAATGGTTATAATAATTTTATAGTAAGTACGTTCGACTAATAGACTTATTTTTCCTCTTCATTACTCGGATGTCGGATACAGTTATAGTGGTAAAAAGTATTCGAGCTGACTCAGGTGTCAGGTGGTATCCTACGATACGTAGAACTGAATGAACTGCAGCAGAGACAACAACACATCAGACGAGACTAAGTAACGTTTTCCCAAGCTAGAGTAAACGACAGTCGACAGAAAGAAAAGCTTCGTCAGCGATAAATTTCAAGAGCACTTGAATCGACTAACTCGTATCACGACGACTACGACGACGAGTTAAAGCCGGTGAACAAATTTTACGAGCGGAATGCGACGATAGTAAATGGAAGGCTATTGCGTTACGACTTCATATTACAAGTACGATAACGACCACCGTACATAAATAAATACTTTCCAAAGCTGGACGAAAAACTTATCCAAAGGTCGAGTCATCGTTGAAAATTAAATTCACGTAGACTACCGAGTCCAAATGCAAACCGTACGCTTCTTCAGTCTCTTCACCTCTCTCATGTTCTGCATTTTCCCACTCGATTCTTCTTATCATCGCCGAAGCTACATATATTTCATCAAGTTCAAATCAAAACGATTCAATGAAATTTTCATCATTATCAGCCATCGCCGAATTACCAAGGTTAACAGCTTTTTTACTCGTTCGATAAGTCAGTCTTGGATCTTCTTTCTTTCTGCGATGAACAGTAAACAGATATATCATTTTTCTGAAGAAGAAATTGCCTACGTTGAGCCGAATCCTTCGTATACGAGCTGGAGGAGGGGCAGGGAATACACGAATACAAATATTACGTACATTGTACAAGACGACGTAAGACTTACGTAGTTTTTTTAATGGGTTTCACGAAGAAGACGATCGACGATTTAATATCGACGAAATATTGGAATTCGAAATACATTTTCGACACGACGAATTACATTGTTTACCGTGTTTAGTCATCGAATACGTAAGGCACGTTTTGAATGGTTTGTTTGATAAACCACGAATTCTCCAACACTCTGAACGAACGAAAAGACAAATTTCGCAGCTCGAAAAACACCACTCTCGGTATTCGAACGAATTTCTTTCAGAATTCTGTATAAAGATCGAGCAACTGAAACTAGAGACAAACTTCAGGAAGCTTCGAAGAAAACCATTAGCCTACGAAATATTCTACGAGTTGACGATTCTACGATTTAGTACATCGAGCTTAAAGATCCATTCGATTCCTTCGAGAAAAACATTACGTAGAATATGATAAAACCGAACGATCACGAGATAAGAGTCGAACTACACAGATGCATATTCTCTGTGATCAAACATGTAATCGAGATGATTAATAATCAGCCATAGAATATCGATCTACTTACTCCTCCTCCTTTGATAAGCTTCCTGCGAAAATCTTCCGAAGGATTTTTGAACACATATCTTTCTTTTTGTACACTACGTAATGGTGGTCCTTTCGGTTGCAGGGTTAAATGATAATGGAAACGTATTCTCGACGGTTCGTGTTTATTCTTCAGATATATATCGATCATCAGAGGGAACCCAGCGTATCCGGTTTCGTATACCACATAAGGTGGATCTTTAATGACTGATGAAACAAAAACAGCAACGAATTCAGTCAGAAACACATCGAAATTAATACACGATTACCTACTTTGGCAAAATATAAACACGTTACCTCTTTTATGATTAGGAAACGACTCGTGCAAATGAAAGACAACTCTTTCGATAAAATGGTCTATTTCGGTGTTATCAGCGCCTCTGAGGAAGAGCTCCCAATCGTGGGTGAATCCTTCGACAGTCGGTTCATTTCGTATCGTTGATACATGGCCAATTTCAAAAACCACACGAACACACTGCAAAAAATACATATACTGATTATTGTTTACATCAGGAGAAAAGCAACAGTGTTCTTTGATATGGTCACCTTACTTTTTCATTCATTATCAATAATATATTCGTAGGTATTATATTCTTATAGATAAAGCTAGCAATATATAAAACCCAGACTGATATCAATGCAGTGTTTAAGATTACTCGAGCATCGTAGTAGATAGATAATTCATTGGCAAGACAAATAAATATAGGTAATGAATAAATCAATATCGATGATGAGTAGTTCACCATTGAGACTGGCAAACCTCACCTTTAACATAATGGAGAAAATTTTTCCTATACAAAATTTAGGTTAATATTTCTTTCATTCTCGATATTATTATTACAAGTTGATTATGATTACTTACAGTGTATGCCATTATTAAGACATAAAGCCATTTGCTAAATATAATAATTGTAACGATGATGGACGAACGACATCGCAGATTTTCTTATCAATTCGACCAAGCCATTATTGAACGCAAAAAATAACGATAAATTGAAAATTTTTCCTACGAACTTATAAACATAATTTTTTTTATCTGACTCTCGACTTCTTCAGTACATACGATGATATACTATTAGAACGATTACGTTAGCAAGTAGAGCGGTCTATTATGTTGAGTATAGTCTCGTCTCTTTTTAATTCACGCGAAAACGTTATCTATCTTTGTTTGTCTCTCGCAATGTATTTTTATTCTGTGGATGTGTAGATGTTGTAAACAGGTTACAAACCTACAAAAAAAAATATCAAAAAATTGTAGTTCAACATCAAGGTCGCGGCTCCGTGTTGCGTGCAACTTGAACGCTTGTTGCGCGTTTTCGCAACGTAGTTCGACGTAAAATCCGCTAGGAGTGCTACGAGCAGATGGTCGGATGAGGTTTTTATTTTTAATTATTTTTCGCAATATTTTACAATATTATGGCTTGAGAATTTGATTTTTATTCGATTTTACGTTGTAATTCAATGCAACAGTTTATGATCCATACGTGATTCTTTCCTCTTTGAATTTTCATTTTATTTTGGCATCAGAATTTTCATTTTCATTTTTCGTGTGATTTACTATAATTTGGATCTTGCTCCTGCTTAGGCCTTTAAATTAGAAAGAAACACATACAAATACAACTGAATTAACAGCGATGAGCAATGGATGAAAAAAAAAATCAGAGCCTTCATTAATCCAAAGAATATTTTTTGTTTGCCTTTGATGAGAAAAGTCATCACCACAGCCTGTAGTCAAGTCCTCAAGTGTAAAGTCCTACAAAAGTACAAACCATTTATTAAGTGTTCCACTTTTTTCCAAAATCAATGTAGAAGAGTTATAGAAGTGCCACAATCAGTAGAACAACACTTTCATCGCACGTAGGCAGTAAGCATCATCAAATGAAAACTCATAATACTCCATTGAAAATCATAAATTCATAACCAACGTTATTGTTCATTTTCGTAATGCATACGAGTATGAAATACAAATAAATACCACTATGTCAATTTGAATCTCAAGAGATTTTTAAAACTGTATTAATCAGAGTTGAAAACTGTTTGAATTTGAATTGGTGGTGATTTTTAGGACTTTTGTAGGCCCTGAAAATAAATGATTCCAGGTTCTGGTTTCCAAATGGGCTCCATGTTGATGTAAAAGCCAAAAATATACTATTTTCACTCTTTCTAAACATACCTTTTACATTTTTTCGCAAACTTTTGTCCGCGCTTAGCTCGCGCCTGTTTGCTTTCTTTTCTTTGATAATTGAAATTTTCAAATACCCAATACATATTCAAATTTTGAAATTGTGGAGTCGAAAATTAAGCGGACTCGTCATAAAAAAAGTATTATTTTTTACCTCTCAAAACACGAATTTTTGAACGCTTTTGCCCTCACTTCATTTGGGCTCCTGTGGTTTTTAAAAAAAATTGAATTAAAAAAAAATATTGGCCAACGAAGTAACTAAAGTTACCTACTAAAAGTAAGTTGTGGCTCGGGTACTTACTTTTTCTACAGTTTTGGTTACAGATTTACCTACAAATACATCTTGAAGGGGGAAAAAATGCTAATAAGTAATATCAGTAATAATGAATAATTTAAGAAAGTATCGGACTCCTTACTTTTGTAGTGTTTTTCAACTGGTTACCTATAATGCAAAATAGTCAAAGTCTACTTTTCTGCCAAAAATATAGCTAAAAATCTCACCTACTGTCAAAATTTCCAAAATAGTCTCGGGTCATTCCATGTCAATTCGACCAAAAGAATACAATTTTGAAAGTCATGTCTGTCGATTTCGTTCATTTTTTTTTTACAATATCTACTCACCCAGTAAATAAGAAACCCGAGATCAGTTTGGTCCCAGCCTCCTCAGGGGGTGGGTGGGGGGGGGTTCCATTATTATCAAATTGTCTCGAGGTACTCAACTTCAGCAGCGCATTCCTCCAAAACTATGATACTTTGATCAAAACTGATTTCACAGTTCAAAAGGGTATTGAATTTTGAACTTATTAAGCATTTTACAACTTTTAAAATTTGAAAGTTGAACTTTTAAATTGAAAGTTCAAATTTTAAAATGTTGTTGTAAGTGGAAGCTACCATTTAAAATTCTGAAAAAATTTCCATAGATGTACCTTTTGATGCTTTTTTGAAATATTCAAGTTTAGAGATGAGATCTCTTGATGAAGAGGGGGGCACCCCACCCCCCAATTTTGGGCAATACTTTCAAAAAAACCTGGGGCATGTGACATATTGAATTATATGTTTTTGGTAACGCTGAACACGAATATGACGTTAGATTTTTGATTGGACCCTATCCACGGCCCCAGCACCTCCCCAAATAGGGGTAAAATTTCAAAATAGTTTTTTTTTCGTGCGACACATCAAATAGTATGTTTTTGGTGACGCTGAACACAAATATGACGTCAGATTTTTGGTCGGACCCCATCTACGGCCTCCAACAAATTTTTTTTTGAAGTTTAACCAATTGGGAGAGGTTCTGGAAGCCATAGGTGAGGTCAATTTGAAAAAGTACCGCTATATTCGTGTTCAGCGACACCGAAAACATACTATTTCATGAGTCACATGATTGAATCAATTTTTTTTAGGTTACCCCCCTTGGGGAGGTTTTGGGGCCATGGACGGGTCCAATAAAAAATCTGACGTCATATTCGTATTCAGCGTCACCAAAAACATACTATTTGATGTGTCGCACGAAAAAAACCTATTTTGAAATTTTACCCCTATTTGGGGAGGTGCTGGGGCCGTGGATGGAGTCCAATCCAAAATCTAACATCATATTCGTGTTCAGCGTTACCAAAAACATATAATTCGATATATCACATGCCCCAGATTTTTTTCGAAAGTTTTGCCCAAAATTTGGGGTGGGGTGCCCCCCTCTTCATCAAGAGATCCCATCACGAAACTTGAATACTGCAAAAAAACATCAAAAGGTACATCTATGGAAATTTTTCAGAATTTTAAATGATATCTTCCACTTACAACACCATTTTGAAATTTGAACTTTCAATTTAAAAGTTCAACTTTCAAATTTTGAACATTTTAAAATGCTTAAAAAGTTCAAAATTCAATACCCTTTCGAACTGTGAAATCAGTTTTGATCAAAGTACATATCATAGTTTTGGAGGAATGCGCTGCTGAAGTTGAGTACCTCGAGACAATTTGATAATAATGGAACCCCCCACGCACCCCCTGAGGAGGCTGGGACCAAACTGATCGCCGGTTTCTTACTTACTGGGTGGGTAGATATTGTAAAAAAAAATTGAGCGAAATCGAAAGACATGACTCAAAAACATTGGTCAAATTGACATGAAATGACCCTCTCGTTTCTTGCCAAACATTGTCACTTTTTCGCAAAAAAATTCAGGAAATATCTGTTCCCCTTCCTAAAAATTGCCTAAAAACCCCGCAGGGCTTGAAAACCAGATAGATATCACTTTCGGTTTTGGTTTCGGTTTTATGATTTTTGAAAAAGTAAAGGTTTTGGTTTTGGTGTAGGTTTTTTAAAATATTATCTCTCTCGTTCCGGTTTTGCTTAAAGGTTTTGATTTCAAAGGAATCGGTTTCGGTTTTTTCCTTTTTTCTCCATTTTTTAGAGGGAAGAAGGCCAAGAAATTGATCACTTTTTCAAATACTTTGTGTATGTGACTAGAAAGCGGCACTTTGGCAGAGCCAAATTTGTCAACTTTTTTAGTTTTCAGGCCTTTTCACTTTTAGCATCAGTTTTTTACTTTATTATTACCAAAAATGCAATTTTGGATAATTGCCTGAAAAATTCCAAAACCAAAACCAATTCAGTTTTCAATCGGTTACGCTCTCGGTTTCGGTTTTGGTTTTGGTTTTTGAGCAATTTTAATCGGTTTTTGGGGGTTTCGGTTTCGGTTTTGGTTTCGATTTGCAAGCCCTGAAATTCGCTTTTTTGCCAAAAAAAGTATCAGTGACCGAAAAATGTCTACTATTTTCAACGAAGATTGCGAAAAAGTATCATATTTTAGCCAATAATTGCCAAAAGACAAAAATTCTTGTTTTTCTTCAAAAACAGTCAATCTTGCTTTTTGCTTAAAATAATTGTCAAAATTCTTGGTTTTTTGCAACAAATTCTAAAAAGTTATATTTTCCCCCAAAAATTGTCCAGAAGTCTTCCCTACGTCTACATTTATTACTGAAAGTTCTAGCTTTTTCGTAGTTGAAAAGTTTTGATTTTTTTTTCGTAAAATTGCCAAGTTGCAAAGTGAAAAATCTCACTTTTCGAAAAAAATTTGCGAAAAAATGTATCTTTCTCATTTTTAAAAATAATCGATTTTTACTAAAATTATGAAATTTTTGCTTTAAAATTTATTTGTTTCAATGTGATCTAAAAACCCTGCTTTATTTGCCAGAAATTGCCGGAGCATCTCTTTTTGCCAGTAGTTCTCATCTCACAAAGTTCTTATCATCTTATCTTTTTGATAAAATTGTCAAAATCCTGCATTTTGCCATCAGTGTTTTAAAAAAATCCTCGCTTTCAACAAAATTAGTCGTTTCTTTTTATATTTCGATTTTTACTTTTTTAAAAAAAGTTCAATTTGCTCGTTTTTTTGCCAGAAACTGTCAGAAAACCATTCCTTTTGTTAAAAAAATGCCAGTCTCGTTTTATTTTTCCAAGAATTTTTTTTTTCGTCAAAAATTGCCAAAATCCTTACCTACTTTACTGCCAAAAAATTGTCAAAAAGTTTCGATTTTTCATCGGAAAGTTTCGAAATATTTCAACTCTTCAAAATTAAATGTTTTGTGATTTTTTTTCTGTAGGTACATATTAAATCGTTTTGTTCGCATTTTGTTACTTTTTTTTGGCTACCTACTTTTCAATTACTTTTTGGTTATTTTTTCGAGCTTTTTCGGTAACAAAATTACTTTTTCTTGGAGAAAAATTGAGTACAAGCCCTGCCCTCGCTTCACTCGGGTCTTTTATACTTTTCGTTTTCAAAATTAAAATATTTAAATACTCATCATTCAAATTCTAAAATTTTGGATCGAAAGAAAAACAAATTTTATCAACCATTGTTTTTATAGGTAGGTACCTCTCGAAATCCCATTTTTTGGAAGATTTTGCCCTTGCTTCGGTGGGACTGGGACTAATTCTTATCTCTAAACAAAAAAAATCCAGTTTGAAACTTCCATAAATTCAAACATCGCATGTGCACTACCTACTCGTTGCTTAACGTTATCTAACTCTGCCAATGACCTCTGCTGATTAAAATTACGACAGGTGTTTCAGAGTCAAATATCCACCTGTTGTGCGTCTTTTTTTCTTTCGGTTTCTTTTTTTCTCTCGGCCTTAATATGTACTTATTTACTGGTGATTGGTGCTGAATGACGTGCATTTAAAACCTCGACCAAACTTTCGTGATTTAATCGATTACTTTTACAAAGAACAAGTAATATGTGGAATTGTCGAATAGCTTTGAAACTAATTCAGGCATATTTTTCAATTCCGCCATGTTTATATTCAATTAAGTGGGTTTTGAGTTAACCTAAGCAACAAATATAATAGGTATCCATGATTTCATTAAAGAGGTAATTTTTTTAATAACATTGACAAGTTTTTAAGTATACCTAGTTACTGTTTAAAAGGTGTAAAAGGAATCAATAGTGGATTATCGAAAATTTGGATTCTTATTTATGCAGACCTGTATTATTTTGGCCACGAAAAATATTTAACCAAAATTTGCTACGGCAATTTAACAAGTATCCAATCGATTCGTAATATTGTTTCTCTCAATTTCAGACAATTGGAAACATATGGAAAAGAGACGACGAAAAACTTACCAGATGCCAAATCAATCGACAAAATCATTCAGCAAGTAAACCAGTTGCATGCTGGCGTTTAATATTAGTACCTACATATAGAATTTTATTATCTCAATCACAGGGATTGTAAACAACACAATGGATAAAACATAAAATAATAATAATAAAAAAAAACTTGCATCAAGGTATAGAATCCGCATTGCATATCCCAGTACGAATCGTAGGATTCCCAATAATCTAAACACGACGAACTAGAAAACTGATTAGTACTTCTATTCAAGTCAAAATAGGCATGAATAGTAACAATCAACAATACCTAGTCAAAAATCGCTTTAATAAAACCTAAACTTGACAGATACATTGAGGAGCGATAATATTCCAAAACGCCCTTAGTCCATTTTTTCGAATTGCGTTTTTAAAAAATAAAAAGTATTCCAAAACGCATTTTGTCCATTTTTATTGATTTTTTTTAGCGGGAGGTATCTGGTGGATGAAATGTATAGCTACACTCCTACATCATAAATCCACCCAAATAAAGTTTTAAACTTGCCTAAATAGCCAATGTACCAGATTAAAAATGAAATTTTTAAAAATGGACCTAGGGCGTTTTAGAATATCGCTCCTCTATGAAACATTTTTAATTAATCGAAACAAAAGAATAAAATTATTTATGTAAGTATTAAAATACAAATAATTATCGATCACACATTACATAGGTATCAATAATAATGTTCTTCGGTATGACTCGCGTACCTAGATCTTGTTGAGGATACATACTCGTATTTGGTGACAGCTTGAATTATTACTTTCCATTTACCTTAAATTTTATTTAATAATTTAATTGAAATTTAATTTAATAGAATAGAGTACCTATCTAAATCTAGTTCAATAATAAATTTATTTATTTAAATATAAAATTTTTATTAATTTAAATTATTTCACTAGGGAATTATTTACCTATTCATTCGACATTGAAAAATGTTATTTTAAATATACCTACTTAACTAAATGTTTACATATTAATGATTCAAAAATAATACTTATAGGTAAGTAAAAATTAATGTAAACATGATTGTTTCAAAATGGAGCGCAAAGAAAAATCACGGCCCTGAGTAGAGGAAGTTTGCGTCTTCCATTTTTGTTAATGGTATGTATCGCCAATTTCGACAAAAAAAACAATATTAACCACTTAAATTGTGGTGTTTCAATTTCGCGAATCACACACTTGAACTAATTTGATCAAATTTCTGTATGTACTTGCCAAGTATCTGTATGAATAATTGAATGTATCTACGTTTATTGTAAACGAGCCATTTTGAAAATTAAATATTTTATTCTGTATTTGTCTGTTTCTATGTTCTTCAGTACGAAAATTAAAACTACCTGTTAAGGATATATACATACATACATGCATTACATAGGTACCTACTAAATCGCCATAGGAATGAATTCTACATTTTGTATCTGTTTTTAAAAAATGCAAGTAGGTATCAAAGTTTTATTTGCTCCAAATATTCTTGAAGTAATTTCATAGACCACAATCCATACACGAAAAAGTGCTCTAGAAGTTGATTTTGTATTTTTTTTTCGGGATCCAAAAAAACGCGCTGCCAAAATGAAGGTACTATGTGCCCCATTCAGAAAAGTGCAATTTTGAAATTTTTCCCTTGCACAAATGGAGGGTGGACCCTCAAAAAGGTGATTTTGGGGACATGGTCGGAACCACAAAAACTCGACGGGGTTGTGTTGGGGGACTTCTCCCGATACCAAATATGTGATTTTTTTCCGTGACACCCTGCACAACTGCATTTATTATGGCACTTTGAATGCGATTTTTATGCATTTTTGGCCAATTTTGACGATAAAACGGCTCTTATGACCAGAGTATGGCCTGGAACCAACGGATTCTTGGACATGTGTTAAACGAGGATATTTGAAGCCCAACTAGGCAAAAACGGAGAAAAAATACTTGCACAACGCGATTTTATGCGCACTAATGGGTTTGTCAGCTACCCCCCACCACCAGAATTCAACAATGCATTATATATCCGATAATATCGATGCGACCTATCAAAATGGTATAAAATTTCGCGCTGAACTCTAAAATCGCAGGCATTTTTCATTTCCACCCCCGCATGATGGCGTTTTGCCCCCCCCCCCCAAACTGAATTCAACTATACCTATGATATTGAACTCATTTTGCACTTTTCGCGTTGATAGTGAGGATTTATGTGCACGCAATCAGAATGAATCTCATATTCGTTATTTGGGAATATTTTTGCTTCAAAATTTTTCATTCAACCTTCATCCCCTCCCCTCCCATTTCAGGACTATGTTAGAATATTTAGATTTTAAAACATAGACATGACCCATCGAAATGGTATAAAATTTTGCGCTGAGCTCGAACATTGCAATCATTTTTCATTTGCACCCCCTCGGTGAGGTTTTGCCCTCCAAAAAGCAAACTATGAAATTGATGAACACTTTGCACATTACTCGTCAATATATGAGGATCTATGTGTACCTAATTCAAATGATTCTCACATTCGTTATCTGGGCATGTTTCTGTTTTTTTTTTCATGTTTCATTTTTGTTCCAATTTTTTCATTTTTTCGTAGTTTTCTCTCATTGTTCTTAATTTTCTGTTTCTTTTCTCATTTCATTTCGTTTTTTCCGTTTGTATTTTTGGAATTTTTTATTGATGTTCCATTTTTTTGTTTGTATTTTTAAAATCATTTTTCTACTTTTGTTTTAACTCATTTCAGTCATTTCACATCATTTTTTTTTTCATTTACATTTTTTGTATCTTTTTCACTGTTGTTCCATTCTTTGATTTGTATTTATTTTTTATTTTTCTATTTTTTCTGATTTTGTATCATTCCTTTTCATTTATACTTTTTTCATCTTTCATTTGGGTATGATTTATCGTTATGTCAGAATAGGTGAATTTCACGACAGAAAAGGTGGTCTAAACGACAGGCCCGACAAATAAAAGAATTGCCCGACCAAAAAAGAAATTGAACAACAATCTTATATTTGCAGGCCAGATAAAAAATTGAACGACAATAGTAAAAAAAAAAAAATCACGACAGAAATATCTGTTAACACGTCAATTTTTATTTTTATTTTAATCCATCAACACGCCTATTTTTACCAAAAAAGTTATTTTTGTTCCAATTTCCTTATTTGTTTGTATTTTTTTCTCGTTCTTAGTTTTCTGTTTTTTTTTTCATTTCATTTCGTTTTTTTGCTAATTTTTTGGAAATTTTCATTTATGTTCCATTTTGTTGTTTGTATTTTTGTAGTGACAGATTATATAACCTACATTATAAAATTTACCCAGTTAAACAATATAGGTCATCATGACACAGTCTACCTTAATTTTCACCAATATATTCTCTTTCATGTTATTTTCCATAAGAACTCATTTATCCTCTCATATATCTATCTGTATGTTATTTTCCATAAGAACTCATTTATCATCATATATCTACATGTGAGAGGTGTTTTGCGATAAGGGCCCTTGTGGTGATATTTCGATTTTTTCAGGAGAGAGAAAACATCGAATTGCTTCGATTTTTTCGATTTTTTTTTTTTTTGATTTTCGGGTGCAGTGTTGTCTTGCGCATAGGTTGAATGAGAAATTTTGACGAAATTCGTTCATCATCGCCTGATATCCGTGATTTAGAAAAGGGACCTTGTGGTGAACAGCCAAATTTACACAACGTTACAGACTACCCCGCAAAAAAATACCGAGAAATTCGGATTCGCCATGAAATTTTACATAGGTAGCAACAATAAAATAATTTTTCCATCGACCTTTTTTTCTTTTTTTTTTTAAATCAAAAACATACAAAAACTTTGTTTTTCGATTTCCCAAAAATGTGAGTTTTTGAGTATTCATGTTCAAGTAATTTTTAAACCGAGAAGTTGATGAGATAGGCGAAATCTGATTGCACCATTCGATTTCTCGTGAAAAAGTAAGTCAGAATCGCCAATAAAAAAAAAAAACATCGAATCACCACAAGGACCCATATCGCGAAACGCCTCTCATGTATGTTATTTTCCATAAGAACTCCTTTATCATCATATCTCTACTTGTATGTTATTTTCCATAAGAACTCCTTTATCATCTCATACTTCTACTTGTATGTTAATTTCCATAAGAACTCCTTTATCATCTCATACATCTACTTCTATGTTATTTACCATAAGAACTCTTATATCTATTTGTATGCTATTTTCCATAAGAACTCTTTTATCATCTCATACTTCTACTTGTATGTTAATTTCCATAAGAACTCTTTTATCATCTCATATATCTACTTGTATGTTATTTTACATAAAGACACTGTTATTAGGTACCAGTATTTTAGTATATAAGCTCAAGCAAACCTAGTAACAGTATTCAGTTCTCTTCCAAGCTTCATTGGAATAACTTGTAAGAAACATTTCTGTTTCAACTTGTGAATAATTTAAAAGTTCTATAAATGTGTTTCTAAGTGTTTAAAGTATTTTGTGTTAAACAAAGTTAATAAATTATTTCTTTTTAAAACTGAATCAATAAAATCTGTCACCACAATTTTTTAAATCGTTTTTCTTTTTTCTCATTGTTTTTATTTTTCTTTTTTTTCATTTTCATCTTGTAAGTGTTCAATTTCACAGTTTGCTTTATGGAGGGCAAAACCCCACCGAGGGGGTGCAAATGAAAAATGATTGCAATTTTCGAGCTCAGCGCAAAATTTTATACCATTTCGATGGGTCATGTCTATGTTTTAAAATCTATATATTCTAACATAGTCCTGAAATGGGAGGGGAGGGGAGGGGATGAAGGTTGAATGAAAAATTTTGAAGCAAAAATATTCCCAAATAACGAATATGAGATTCATTCTGATTGCGTGCACATAAATCCTCACCATCAACGCGAAAAGTGCAAAATGAGTTCAATATCATAGTTGGATTCAGTTTGGGGGGGGGGGGCAAAACTCCATCATGCGGGGGTGGAAATGAAAAATGCCTGCGATTTTAGAGTTCAGCGCGAAATTTTATACCATTTTGATAGGTCGCATCGATATTATCGGATATATAATGCATTGTTGAATTCTGGTGGTGGAGGGTAGCTGACAAACCCATTAGTGCGCATAAAATCGCGTTGTGCAAGTATTTTTTCACCGTTTTTGCCTAGTTGGGCTTCAAATATCCTCGTTTAACACATGTCCAAGAATCCGTTGGTTCCAGGCCATACTCTGGTCATAAGAGCCGTTTTATCGTCAAAATTGGCCAAAAATGCATAAAAATCGCATTCAAAGTGCCATAATATGCAGTTGTGCAGGTTGTCACGGAAAAAAATCACATATTTGGTATCGGGAGAAGTCCCCCAACACAACCCCGTCGAGTTTTTGTGGTTCCGACCATGTCCCCAAAATCACCTTTTTGAAGGTCCACCCCCCCCCCCATTTGTGCAAGGGAAAAATTTCAAAATTGCACTTTTCTGAATGGGGCACATAGTACCTTCATTTTGGCAGCGCGTTTTTTTGGATCCCGAAAAAAAAATACAAAATTAACTTCTAGAGCACTTTTTCGTGTATGGATTGTGGTCTATCAATGGTAGATAAGTAACACCAAGTCAACAAATTCCATTTTCTTAAATTCTATTTCAATATACATCTGACACATATTAGTTAAACCATTTAAATCAACATTAAGTATAAGTACATAGGTAGGTACCTATCTATTTTAATTACGTTGTCCCAGGCGTGGTGTTTTTAATGGATGTCGTTGCTAATTGAAATTGTATCAATACGATAACATATGTTGTAGCAGCTGATAAAATCTGTAAAAAAAAAGTTACGAGTAAATCAATGAGATAGGTACGTATTGCACACAAAAAAGAATTAATTACAGAATGTAGATTATCGTCATATCGTGAATTTCATCAGGGGCAGCTGGCAGATGTAAAACACAAAAAAAGTTTCAGTCTATCTTCATGAAATCCTCCTTGATGATCCCCTATATTTTTATTTTTTTGGTAAATTGATAGGAATGGATCAAAACGATCCAATGGAAAGTTGTTATTGCTGGATCCGATTAGGTCAGGCTGGATGAAAACTTTGATCTCGCCAGAAAAAAAATGGGATTTAGGAAATGTTCAGTTCAGATCTAGTCAATTTTGTTTTGGTAGACAAATCATATCTGCTCAGGCCAGATTTCATCAACTTATTTTTTTTTATTTTTATTTTTGGGCGTTTTTAATTATGTATCTACTAAATTATTATATCTAAGTACATCTCTTGTAAGAAGGTTTATATGGAATTCTCTAAGGTTTTTTTTTTTTTGATTGAGGTGATGAATGCTTCTATTTCGGAGGGGTTGTCAAATAGGTAAGTATCGAATCCAATATTTTCTCTACGAGAATATTATGGGTACTACATTATATGTAAGTTAGTACATTAACTACATTTTGAGTCAATACTCACCGATTGAATTAAACCATAATCCAAATTGAAAAAACCGTGGGCATCGAATTTGATCTTATGATGCCACAAATCCAGCAAGAAAAGTTCAAGCTGTAAAAAAAAATCAACGAATAGAAATTACAGATTATTACCCTTACTCATTTTCGATTATACTTAGATATCAGTGCCATCAAAATAAAATTACTGTTCACCATACTAACTCCTTTTTTAATCTCTGGATTTTGTTCGTTTTTGATAAAATTGTGAATGATTGTAACCGTGGAATTAGCCTAAAACATAATTCACAGAATTAGCAAGTTTCAATATTTCAAATGCATAGACCAAATCATTCTTTATTTTTATAAATGGTTGAAATTTAAAAAAAAAAAACAAGTAATACGTTTTTTTTCTGGCAGAAAAGTAATTCAGAATGAATCAGAAAGATTGAATTCAAAAAAATAGGTAGGTACTCATTTGTTCAATTTTTGATTTTTTTTCAAAGTGTGGTGACCAACGTTATTCCCCCGGTTTTCCCAAAAAAAGAATTACCAAGAAGCAGGCGCAGGCGTGTTTTGTGGTATTTCAAAAGTATAAAAATGTCGAAAAATTGCCATAAAAGTGATGCAGAAATTTATCATCAATTTTGGCAAAGATTACGACTATTTGATTAGTTTACCAAAAAATTACTTTCTGACAATTCTGACAAAAAACGGGAATTTTCTGACGATTTCGGCAAAAGCAGTGTTTTTTTGGGCAATCAGGGCAAGAACAGAAGTGTTTGACAATTTGGGGAAAAATTGGGAGTAGGTACTTGAAGTTTTTTTTTGCCACAATGCGCCCCCGAGGAAGTAAAATTGTAAAATGTCACAAAATTGATCCCAAAAAAGTTGAAAAAATTAATATTATGCACACAATGTATTTTTTTGCATATTTTGGCTCAGTTATTTCATAGCTTGAAAAGTGGTGAATTTTTTTCACATCTGAAGGGAAATTCAGTGAAGATGAGTCTTACGATGATGACTCTAATCAAGACAAGGATGGAGCTTAGAGCGGATTGTTTATTTGTCTGCATCATTTACCTACTGCAGGTACTTTTATAATAATAAGTATATTGTATTAAGTATTCATATTTGTGTGTTTCATGGTATATGTAACGCATTTTAGCCTAAAAACCCAACAATTTGATATCTTATACAAAAGATGCCAACATTTTGAGTCTAGTTCTCCTCCCTCGGGGGTCAATATTGCAAATTTTTGAAAAATGGTGCCCAAATTGAATTGGGGGAGCTAAAAAAACTTACATTTTGATATCTCACACGAAAATTTCCAAAATTTTGAGTTTTGCTCCTCTCCCCCAGGGGTTAATATTGCAAAATTTTTTAAAACGATGTCAAAAATGGATTTGGGAGCCCAAAAAACCTACATTTTGATATGTCACATGAAAATTTCCAAAATTTTGAGGTTTCCCCCTCCCCGTGGGGTCAATATTGCGAATTTTTGAAAAATGATAGCAGAAATGAATTCGGGAGCCCAAAAAACCTACACTTCGATACGTCACACGCAAATTTACAAAATTTTTAGTTTTGCCCCCTCCCTGAGGGAGGGGTGTTGGGGTCTGGAGTCAAAATTTTGTCAAAAATGAAATATTCGAAAACCCCCGTACACCAACTTTCAGATTTCTGGCGTGCTAGACGTTTTGAGGGATCTCATGTGCCCCCCCCCTCCACAAAAAAGTGAAAAAAAAACTTGTAGAAGTATTCTGCTCAATAATGAAAAATTTTCAAATAATTTGTAGGTACCTGTTTATCTTTTTTGATATTTTTCAACTTTAGTGGCTTCATATGTACAAGGGGACAAACATCATGTGCAGGACCAAGGGAGGGGTTTTCTTGAAAACCTGTTATTTAAAAAAATTCTGCCAATTGAAAAATTTTCAAAAAATTTCTATCGACGTATTTTTCATCTTTTTTTATTTTTTCCAAATTTGGGAGGCTCCATATAAGAGAGTCAACATCACGCGGTGGTTCAACGAAGGTTTTTTTCTTCAAAAGTACCTAAGTTATGTAGAACAATTGAATACTTTTATGCAAGAAGGGCCTATACTTCTATGTGTCAAAATTGCGCGCATGCGCGCATCGTGATCGGCTATCCTTTGGCTACCTACTCACCAAGTATCAACTTCGTGCTGCCTACCTACACCCTACAATGACGTCACAAAATGTAACCGAACACATTTTCATCCAGTTAGTCCAGGAGAATTATTAGCATTCCATAGGGAAAAGTTTGATAACAAGCTGAATGTTGGTATAGGGGGGTTTTTTGATACGCTGAACACGAATTTTGGGTGTCCGGGTGAATCCGATGTACGTTTCTCCCTTTTTTGTGAACTTTTTGCCCCCCAAATTTGGTTTGTGGCGTATTACTCCGAAAATAGGCATTTTAACGAAAAATTCCTTTTTATGTTTTTTGTTCTCCTCTAAATTCCGCGTCGAATAAGGGGTCAGCAAAGTTTCCAACCCCAAGGGGGGTGGGGCTACAACCATTCAAAAAAGGGGGTTTCCTGAAAAATGCATAAAGGCTATAGGGGCCTAAGAGGGGTGAAATGGTCCCCAAAAGCGTTCGAGTTGATATTAGCATGGAAGATGGGTACCATTGAGAAACTTCCGCGTGAAAAATTTCAGATCCACGCCACCTCCCCCGTTTTGGGAACCCCCTTTTTCTGAAATTTCAATAACACTTTTCTCAGCCCCATTTTAACCGATTTTGAAAATTTTTCAGTATGTTATGTATATTCTTAGTAGGTATCCCCATAGAAATTTTCAACTCCCTCCCCTCATATTTACCCCTCAAAATGATGTAAAAATGTGTCTTAGGGAGATTGGGGGTAAAATGGGAATTTTGGGGAAAATAATTAATTATTAATGAGTAGGGTGTCGTTTTCTTATGACTCGATACCGCTGAGCACGAATAACTATGTCGTCAGATTTTTTGCTAGATTCATCTAGCCCTCTCCAGAACACTTGGCCCCCTCAATTTTGTTAAAAAGCATAAAATAAGTTGAAAAACTGTATTTTGAGGGGTAAATATGAGGGGAGGGGGTTGAAAATAAATTCTTTTCATGAGATATTACAATGCAAATGTGTGTACTTCACCTCCAGATAACCAAAATGCTGATTAATAATGAAATTTTCGAGTGTCAAACAGTTGTTTTATGCAAAAACGACACATAGGTTTGAGCTTTATGCAAAAAAGACACATAACTGGGGTGTGTATTTCTTGTCATTGCTCAACCTGAAATCAAGCTTCGGACTCGCCGTTTGCGGCATTTTATAGTCAAGGGATAGAAGAATCACTGGTAAAATTTTCAAAAATTTTGGTCACAATTTACCCACTTTCGCGACGTTCTGAAACTTTAAATGCGTTTTTCTCGAAACTCACTTTTTCGGCATAGGCCCTTCTTGCATAAAAGTATTCAATTCGAATGTGAAGATATGAGACCTTTTCAGGGTACATTTCCCCGTACCCCCCCATTTTGGGAGGGGCGGTAAAAACCCCCTAGAAGGATAGTGCTAGGTTAGTGCTGGTTAGTGCACGTATCGCCGACGTTAGTGCACGCCCCCTTCACCCTCATTTTTTTAAAAATATGTGGGGGGGTACAGGGAAACGTGGTACCCCCCCATTCGCGGAAGGGGGTTAAAAACCACCTAGAAGGATAGTGCTAGGTTAGTGCTGGATAGTGCACGCATTCCCGACGTTAGTGCACGCCCCCTCCAATCCAATTTTTTAAAAAATTGGTGGGGGGGTACAGGGAAATGCTGTACCCCCCCATTCACGGAAGGAGGTTAAAAACGACGTAGAAGGATAGTGCTAGGTTAGCGCTGGATAGTGCACGCATCCCCAACGTTAGTGCACACTTTCTTCACCCCTTCACCCCCTTTTTTAAAAAAAAATTGTGGGGGGGTACGGAGAAATGATTTACAAAAAAAGGGGAAGAACGTTGTTGAAAGGGTTAAAACCCACATAGTTCGATTCAGTATTGTATGAATAATTTTACACCCTATAGTCCAGTAAAATGAGCATCGAATAGGGAAAATCAAAGTGGCAAGCTGATTTTAGGTATATTGGTCCATTTTGATGTCCTGAAAACGAATCCGAGGTGTCCCCCACTGTATCGAGTGAGCTCCCCCCCCAAATCGGGTGTTTGGCCAAAATCTCGAATAGTACATATTGACTCTAGCGCAAAAATGGTTTTACAAAATGTTCTTCTACTTGTACGTCAAATTTTCCATCACATGAGCCATTGATCAATTTTCCAGTCCCAAGGGGGGTGGACTTACGGCGCATCGAACATAGGGGGGTTTGGGATAGCTTCATAACGTTGATAGTTAATATTGATCGTAATATTTTTAATCATTCAAAAATGGCATAATGGTGATTCACTTTGTTTTTTTTGAGGTACAGAGCGGACTACCAGTGTCACCCCTCCCACCTGCCCCTCACCATTTAGTTATTTGCCCATGTAACGTACGTGAAGTGAATTGAAATGTACGAAAAAATGTAAAAATGTCGAATGGAATGTTAATACCAGTTTCAAACAGCAAACACCCATTTTAACGTAGAGTAATGAATTCTCTCCCTTTATGGGTCCCAAGCCCCCTGCAACTTTTTCCTATCCATCTTCTTTAATATGGGTCAAATTGGAAAAATTGTGCAATTGTTCTGTTCTAATTCATGTAATTTGCCATAAAATGGACCTTCCTTCATATTTCTCACCCCTGAAGGGGCGGGGGGGGTGAACCTAAATCATTGAATACCTATTACCTACCTACCTTCTCGTTCTCACAATGAAATTTCCAATTCAATCGTAATAGGCAGCGCAAAACTGTGAAATTAGGTAATTATAAATTATAAACATACAAAATCTATAAAAAAAAGAATTCGCAATATTTTTTTTTTTTCAGTTTTAGATTTCAACTTCAATATGTTTGCCTGAAAGTCCAATTTCAAGTTGAAGTTTTCAAATTTTATCACTGATTTGAAATCCCTTATGTAATTCTTCTAAAATTCCACAATCATGAGAGTCTCCAAAGTTTGTTTGTTTCACATAAAACCGAAAGTATAAAGTGTGCAGATTAGGATTACAGTGATTTCCTATCCCACTCCTCCCCTCCAAACTTTTAGAAGTTTGTGAGGAAAATGCTTTTTTTTTAGCAAGACTGCTATGGGAACGCCTTTTAAAAAAAAAATGTACCTAAAGGGAATTTTTAGTTTAATGTTACAGAATCGGGACTATTAGAAAAATTTGAGGAAGTGTGAGGGGAGGAGATGAGTCTTCAGCGAAGACACAAAATCACATATTGCGAAAAAGTGTCTGAAAATCCGCTTGGGGAGGGATTGAAAAGTCATTGAAACACTTAAAAAATACATCTCGTAACAGGAGTCAAATAATTCGCCTGGTAAAACTGTCAGATTATGTGCTCGTTTGAGAGTCGAATAAGTTTTATTTAAATCAAATTCATTCGAACATTTTCGTTCGATTTTTAGTAACCATTCTTATATTTTAATCTGTGGAATTATTATAAGTTTCGAGATGTAATTTTAATAAAATTAAAATCGTTTTTAAAATGTAATTGTTCGTGAACGTTTTTAAATGAAAATACGAGTCTACAATCTAACATGGTAGCAGTAGCTACGGTTTTCGAAGTTTTAATCGACGTTTAATATTTTTCAACGTAAGTACGATTTTTCGTATAACGCACGTACGCACGCACGATGACGAACGAACGAGATCGCCTGCACGTGTTCAACGGCCAAAATTTCCTGAGTTGGGAAGTTAGAATTGAAGCTTTATTTGAGTCCCTATCGATAGAAGGAGTACTCCATGATTTACCTGAAGAAGCCACGGTGGCCCAAGCAACGAAATATACAGCGAACGAACGAAGAGCACGATTTCTTATTATCGAACGATTGGATGATACACGTAATATACAGGTGTCATCATTAAAGCGGCCTAAAGAAATCATGGACAAACTCCGCTCCATTTACTGTAGCAAAAACAGCGCAGCGATCAGTGCTGCAATGAATGAGATAGAGACTATGAAGTATAAAGATGGTCAATCCATGGAGGAACACATCACCAAGTTTGAATCTGCTGCGTTAAAATTGGCAAACTTGGGAAGTTCCATGTCTGATGCGGTTCAAGCTCAAAAGTTAATCGATACGTTGCCAGAGAAATCTTGGGATACGACTAAAAGCTCATTCAACGTTATTGGAGCTACGAGAGAATTTACACTAGAGGAAGTAGAACGAGCTTTGCAAGCTGAGTACGAAACGAGACATAAATCGAACGGTAATTCGAATAATAGTAACGCTAAAACTGAACGTACGGCAACCTCATTTCAAGCATCCGGTAATCGAGGTCGAGGCAACCATCATCAGCCTAATAATTCGAATAATAATCGTGGAAGACAACAGAATTATCACCAGAATCGAAATTACCGTAATAACAACGATCAGCATCATCAGAACCATCAACCGAATTATCATCAGAATCATCAGAACGGACGAGGTCGTGGGTATAATTCGAATTACAATTCAAATCCGAACGCCACATACGAACGTAAATGTTTTCGTTGCAACCAGATGGGTCATATCGGGCGATATTGTCCTAAATTCGGTGACTACTCAAAACCTCATCAACCATCAAATACGAATACGAACGATTCATCCAATTCAGCATCCGCATCGACAGCTGAGAAAAACAACTACGAACCTAGACGAGAAGCATTTGGTTTTGGAGTAGAAGTACAACGTATTGAACGACAAGATGGTATGCGTTTCCTATTCGACAGTGGTGCAACGGATCACATCGTTAACGATGATACGTATTTGTCTAATAATGTTCGCGAGTGTGATGTTAAAATAAATGTCGCGAAAAAAGGTGAATCGGTTTGTGCTAAAATCGTCGGTAATGTCGTGGCTAAATCGCAAAATAATGTGCCGCTTGTTCTTAATGATGTTTTATACGCACCTGAAATAAGTCGAAATTTATTGTCAATGCCTAGGGTAATGCAATCGGGCCTTAAAGTTGTAGCTTTTGGTGATCGTGTCGATATAATTGATCCGAATAGTAACGTAATTATTGCTCGTGGTAATTTGCGCGATTCGAAAATTTTTGTTGATCTTGAACCAACGTGTCAATCACCCAAATCGGCGATGGTGACAGGCAGAGAAATTGCAGCAAAATGGCATGCGCGAATGGGCCATTTAAATTTCAAGTATCTAAATATCTTGAAAAAGGTGTCCAAAGGTATGGAAGAAGATGTCGATTACGAAAAATGCGCCGAAGAGTTTTGTACAGTCTGTAAGGAAGCCAAGCAGAAGCGCCAACCATTCGATGAAACGAGAGAACGAGCCACCCGAGTGTTGGGAATTATACACGCTGATTTACTCGAGGTAAACCCTAAAGATGCCGATGATACTGTGAAGAAGTACGTGTTAACGATCACAGACGATTATTCTCGATATGCAATTAGTTATCTTTTGCAAAATAAATCAGAAACAGCTGAGAGTATCATCGACTATGTACGACGAGCCACTGCAATGCATAACTGTAAAGTGGGAAAATTACGATGTGATAAAGGCGGCGAATTTACAAGTGACCGTTTGAAGACGTTTTGCGCCAACGAAGGAATATGTATTCAATACGCTGCAACGAATATTCATCAACACAACGGTGTCGCCGAACGTATGAACGCGCTAATTATGAATACTACTCGAGCTCAACTGTTTAATAGTGGTCTACCAAGACGTTTCTGGGAAAAAGCTGTAGCCAATGCGATTTTTATTATTGATCGTTCTCCAAGTTCATCTACTGGTGGAAAAACTAGATTCGAGCTTTGGCGTGGCTACAAACCAAAGCTGGATCACATGAGAATCTTCGGCAGTGTTGGTTATTGGAAAAAAGAAAGTTACGATTCGAAAGTGGAAGAAAGATCAATAATGACCATTTTAGTTGGACATACCGAAACTGGATATGAGTTATGGGACCCTGCTAAAAACGTTATCTTCGAAGGACGTCATGTTGAAGTAAACGAAAACGTATTATATCGTGATCTGAATATTGAGCCGAATCCCAACGTCAACGTTAACTCAATCGAAGTTGAAATTTTTCATGTGAACGTCGATATCGATACTCCACTTACGTACGAAGAAGCAGTTCATTCATCCGAGGGTAAAGAATGGTCTGAAGCCATCCAACGTGAATTGAAATCGATGGATAAACACAAAGTGTACGAGTTAGTGAACGAATCCGAAATCAATCTTCCTGTTATGGATACAACTTGGGTATTTAATCGAAAAATAAATACTAGCGGTCAGACAATTTATAAAGCGAGATTAGCGGTGAAGGGATTTCAAGACCCCATCGAACACGAAATCAGTGCGACCTACTCTCCAGTACCGAAGCTGGATGCTGTTCGGTTATTGTTATCACTTGCAATTCAACGAAAATGGATAATCATTCAGGCGGACGTGGTGACGGCATTTTTACATGCAAAGTTGGAGTATGATGCATATTGTAAACTTCCGAAAGGGTTTCCACATATACGAGGCAAGGTATGGAAACTTTTGCAAAGCCTTTATGGTTTGAAAGTAAGTGCCAAAAACTGGTACAATTTAGTTCACGCGATATTTACGGCATTCGGTTTAATTCGATTAATAACAGAACCCTGTATTTACGTTTCGAAAGATGGAAAGTTAATCGCGATAATTTACGTTGATGATTTCTTTATTTTGGGTATTACGAACGAAATCGTTGATCAGTTTATTAAATACCTCGAATCGAAGTTCGAACTTAAAGTGTTGGGAAAACCGAAGAAATTTCTCGGATTGAACTTCAATTTCATCAACGATACTCTGGAAATTAACCAGAACGATTATATCAAAGCAGTGTTGAAACGGTTCAATTTAATCGATTGTCATTCAAAGCCTCTACCAGCCGATCCTGCAATTAAGATGAAGAAAAACGTAGGCGAAGCAACGAAGAAACCATTTCGAAATATAATTGGATGTTTAAATTATATTGCTGCAGGTACGCGCCCTGATATATCTTTCATCACGAATTCGTTGGCTCGTCACCAGAACAATCCTAGTGATGAACACTTTGCCATAGCAAAGAATGTGCTCCGTTATTTAGCTGGCACAATGAATTTATCATTGAAATTTTCACCGAACGAAAGTAAGCCCATTTTAGAAATGTACGTTGATGCGAGCTACGTGAATGACTACGAAGAACGTTCATCTTCGGGAGTAATGATACATCATCATGGCAATCTAATTGCCTAGAAAACGAAAATTCAACCTGATCGAGTCGATTCATCCGGTATTGCTGAGTACGTTGCGATGTATCATGGTATTAAATTGTGTCGCGGAATTCGAAATCAGCTGCAAGAATTACTGTCAACAACGATCGAAGGTATTCCTATACATTCCGATTCAAGTGCAGCAATATCGATCATATCAACGTTAGACACCCATTCAACGAAGCAGATTAAAACTGCTTACCTGTACGCGAAGGAAGCGATCGACAGAAAGGAATTTGAAGTGCGAAAAATCAGCAAAACAGTTCAAATAGCTGATTTATTGACGAAAACGGTAACTAAGAAAGTTCTAACAGAACTTAGAAATTTGATATTTTATAATCGTGTATAATGATCGAAGTATTTGTTTAATCGTTAATCGTTTATTTTATTTAGACTTAATTAATTCGTTTATACGATATTTTCGTGTTTAATCTTATCCGGTGAAGTTTAATTTTATAGAATTTGATTTAAGGAGGGCATGTCAGATTATGTGCTCGTTTGAGAGTCGAATAAGTTTTATTTAAATCAAATTCATTCGAACATTTTCGTTCGATTTTTAGTAACCATTCTTATATTTTAATCTGTGGAATTATTATAAGTTTCGAGATGTAATTTTAATAAAATTAAAATCGTTTTTAAAATGTAATTGTTCGTGAACGTTTTTAAATGAAAATACGAGTCTACAATCTAACAAAAACAACAATATAATCGATTTAATGATGATTAACTATCAACATTATGAAGCTATCCCAAACCCCCCTATGTTCGATGCGCCGTAAGTCCACCCCCCTTGGGACTGGAAAATTGATCAATGGCTCATGTGATGGAAAATTTGACGTACAAGTAGAATAACATTTTGTAAAACCATTTTTGCGCTAGAGTCAATATGTACTATTCGAGATTTTGGCCAAACACCCGATTTGGGGGGGGGGGAGCTCACTCGATACAGTGGGGGACACCTCGGATTCGTTTTCAGGACATCAAAATGGACCAATATACCGAAAATCAGCTTGCCACTTTGATTTTCCCTATTCGATGCTCATTTTACTGGACTATAGGGTGTAAAATTATTCATTTAATTAAAATTGAGGGAGGGGGAGGGGGAATAATTGTATAAGTGTGTGCACTAACCAGCACTAACAAAACTGAATCGAACTATGTGGGTTTTAACCCTTTCAACAACGTTCTTCCCCTTTTTTTGTAAATCATTTCTCCGTACCCCCCACAAATTTTTTTTAAAAAAGGGGGTGAAGGGGTGAAGAAAGTGTGCACTAACGTTGGGGATGCGTGCACTATCCAGCACTAACCTAGCACTATCCTTCTACGTGGTTTTTAACCTCCTTCCGTGAATGGGGGGGGGGTACAGCATTTCCCTGTACCCCCCCACCAATTTTTTAAAAAATTGGATTGGAGGGGGCGTGCACTAACGTCGGGAATGCGTGCACTATCCAGCACTAACCTAGCACTATCCTTCTAGGTGGTTTTTAACCCCCTTCCGCGAATGGGGGGGTACCACGTTTCCCTGTACCCCCCACATATTTTAAAAAAAATGAGTGTGAAGGGGGCGTGCACTAACGTCGGCGATACGTGCACTAACCAGCACTAACCTAGCACTATCCTTCTAGGTGGTTTTTACCGCCCCTCCCAAAATGGGGGGGTACGGGGAAATGTACCCACATTTTCAAACATTTCCTCCCGATTTTGATTTGTTCTCATTTTTTGTGATTTTTTTCACCATTAGAATTTCACCTCCACTTTTTTTTTGATTTTTTTTTAACCTTGGAGGTCTCTATGAAGATTGAAGGTGGCCAGCATTGTTAAGGGGACTGAGGAAAAGTTTTTCTTGAAAAAATAATAACCTATCTGAAAGTATTCTCATCAGAGATGAAAAATTTTCTGATAATTTGTACCATGCCGACATAATTTTTTCGATATTTTTAAACTTACGGGAGGGAGGGAGGGGGTCATAAAAGATGACCAATATCATTTAGAGAAGCAAAGAGGAGTTTTCTTGGAAATGTGGTTCTCGAAAAATACTGAATTTTTTTGTTGATTTTTTTTTCGACTTTGAGTGGCTCAACTGGGAGCTACAAGTAACAGCATTTGGGAGACCGGGGGAAGGGGTTTCTTGAAAAAGTGCTTATTTAAAAAGATTCTGATCATAAATGAAAAATTTTCAACAAATTTCTACACATCAATTTTTCATATTTTTTTATTTTTCCCAAATTTGGGAGGCTCCAAAGAAGAAAGCAACATCATTTTGGGGGTCCAACAACAGTTTTTTCTGAAAAGGGGGTTATTGTAGAACAAATTCAAAAATGGAAATGAGATATTTTCACAAAAAATTCCCTGATTTCGATTTATACCCATTTTTTGTGATTTTTTTCAACTTTGAGGGGCCCCTTACTAAGGGACAAATATGGTTTGAGGGACCGAGAAAAGTTTTTTCTTGAAAAGGCAATAATTATTTAGAAAAATTCTGATACACAAAAAAAAGAATTTTCAAAAATTGAACGTTTTTTCAATTTTTTAATTTCTTTTTTCAACTTGGGGCACCTTGTGAGAGATCTAGGTATCTCCACTTACTTCATTAGACGCCTGTTCAGCCACATGTATAAGCACAGTAACAGTCAGCAATCTCAATCCGCAATGAACCAACGTCAAATTCTTCTGCTCCGGATCCATGAAAGAAACATCAGCCGTTATATTGAACGTAAACGACGAAATACTGGCAATCAATATGACGAAAGTTTCGCACACGATTAACAATATTTGAAACGAATAATACGAATTGATATCGTACAACAGATCTCGAATAGATAAATATATTATATGCAATTCTTTCAATTTAAACTGATTCAAAATATTCAAATTCCTGTATCTGGGCGCATTCACGTAGCCGTAATTAAAATAGGTTTTTAATTCGGCGATGTTGAATTTCGTAAACATGTTCATATTAACGAGAAACGAATTGAACGTTTTAAATCGTACGTTAAGGGCGTGTATCATGATTGTGAATTGAAACAGAATAATCAAATTTATATTACACAACCATGCCCATTCGACGGATAACAAGGTACCGTTTCTGGCCACATATAATTCCATGCAATGATACAAGCAGAAGAATATTATGTACACGCCGTAGGCTAGCTGAAATATTATATTATTTTTCATCGGTAACTTGACGTTTAATTTTTTCATCATCATCGAGTCGAAATTCTCCAATTTTTCCAATATGAGTAAAAATCGCTTGCTTTTTATCATATTTATGGTGAGCACCGTCAGCAAAAGGATGCATTGCAGAGTGGTCTTCACGTATAGAATTTTAATCAGCAGTTTAACGCTGGTAGCAGCTTCGTTGATTTTCTTGAACGCGAACACGTTGAAAGAGAAACACACGTAAAAGTAACAAATCGTTAATAACAAAGAGTACGCGAATAAGCATATTTTACCGTATTTCGTACCGTACTTGCTGTACGGTATTAAACCCCAAAATTTCGAGAAAAATATTATCACTTTTACGTTCTCGTACATATTATTCGAGTTGTATTACGCTATAGTCGAACTGAATACTACCATAAATTATCGATATTTTTCGAGCAAAAGTATCATATCCAGGTAAGGAGGTATCTATACTCACTTGACATTCAATTATAATGCTAAAAGTAGACAGTCCTTTTTACCTCTCTCCTATGGTAACCACGAATAAAGAATTGTAAACCTAAGAAACCAATTTTCTAAAAACTTTTTTCCACTTAACAAAAAGAAAAAAAACGTTTTACCATAATTGGCGATCAGTTTTCAAGTATCTGCGTACATTTGTCACGTGCAATGTTTACAAAGGATACCTACCAGGTTTGTAAGAAATTTACGAGTAATAAGACGATACATTTTTCTTTTCTCATAATTTGGGTTTAATTTTTTCTTAGAGACATTCGTATAGGTGAATCGGAGCCATTAAAATGCTTATGCCTACTCTTGGATTTAAAAGAGAACAAAAATTCGTACCTACTGCTTACCAAATGATGATGAAAAATTTCAAGTTTAGTGTAACGCCTTCGTAGATTAAAATGCAACCCATTTGACATCTTCGACGAACAGGAATAGAATAGTACTTCACAAGGCAGAGAAACTGACATCAGAACGAAACCAAAAAATTAAATACAAGTGAAATAAAGCAAAATTTCTGAAAATCATTTTTTATAGTTTTATCCCATCCATGATTTAAAACTTTACCTGAAAAAAAGACTTAGTTGACTTCCATTTCTTCAAAAAAAAAAAAAAAAAAAAAAAATCACAAGAGGAAATTTTGGATTTGAACCAGCATCAAAAGATTTTGAAAATATAAGTCCAAGTCAGATTGGGTAGGGGCTACAGTGAAAAAAACACGATTTTTTCGAAAATGCTCATCTTTGAGGGCCCATATCTTCACTTTAGAGACACCTCCGGAGCAAACATTTTGTCTCTGTATGACTTTGAAAGCTAAAATTTAGCGTGCGGTTCATTTTCAGTTCCTCGGATCGATTGGAAATGAATTCGAACTGTGTTCAGTGTTGAGCAATTCTGAAGCCTCCAGCAAATTTTAGGAAGTTGAAATTTCTAATTGCTGAAATGTGAAAAAAATCAACATTTCAACAGAATTGACATATGGACCCTTAAAATTTGTCATTCATGAACGAATTGACCCATTTGCAAATGAATTGATCAATTTGTGAATCAATTCGTTCGCGAACGAGTCACTTATACGAATCAATTCGTTCGCGAATAATTAGCCACAAATTATTGAAGTGGATCGATTCGTTCGCGAATGGGTCACATATACGAATCAATTCGTTCGTGAATGATTCCCAAAAATGATTTAATTCGTTCGCGAATGATTCACCAAAAATTAATTTGATGAATCGATTCGTTCGCGAACGAGTCACTTGAACAAATCAATTCATTCGCAAATGATTCACTAAGAATTAATTCAATTAATCGATTTGTTCGCAAACGAGTCACTTATACGAATCGATTCGTATTTCGTTCACGAATAATTAGCCACAAATTATTAAAATGGATCGATTCGTTCGCGAACGAGTCACTTATACGAACGAATTCTTTCGTGAATGATTCACCACAAATTAATTTAAGGAATCGATTTGTTTGGGAACGAGTCACTTGAACGAATGAATTCGTTCCTGAATAATTCACCAAAAATGATTCAATTCGTTCGCGAATGATTCACTAAAAATTAATTCCATGAATCGATTCGTTCGCGAACGAGTCACTTATACGAATAAATTCGTTCACGAATATTTAGCCAGAAATTGTTAAAATCATAAAATGGATTGGTTCGTTCGCGAACGAGTCAGTTATACGAACCAATTCGTTCGTGAATGATTTCGAAAAAATGATTTAATTCGTTCGCAAATGATTCACCTAAAATTGATTTGATGAATCGATTCGTTCGGGAACGAGTCACTTATACGAATCAATCCGTTCACGAATAATTGGCCACAAATTACTAAAATGGACCGATTCGCTCGCGAACGAGTCACTTATACGAACCAATTCGTTCGTGAATGATTCCCCAAAAATGATTTTATTTGTTCGCGAATGATTCACTAAGAATTAATTTAATGAATCGATCCAGTCACGAACGAGTCACTTATACAAATCAATTCGTTCGTGAATGATTCCCAAAAACGATTTAATTCGTTCGCGAATGATTCACTAAGAATTAATTTAATGAATCGATTCGTTCAGGAACGAGTCACTCATACGAATCAATTCGTTCGCGAACGAGTCACTTAAACTAATCAATTCGTTTGCCGATAATTTACGAGAAATGATTCAATTCTTTCGCGAACGAGTCACTTCTACGAATCAATTCGTTCGCGAATGAGTCACATATACGAATCAATTCGTTCGTGAATGATTCCCAAAAAATAATTCAACTCGTTCGCGAATGATTCATTTAAAATTAATTTGAGGAATCGATTCGTTCGGAAACGAGTCACTTATACGAATCAATTCGTTCGCGAACGAGTCACTTGAACAAATCAGTTCGTCCGCGAATAATTCATAAAAAACGATTCAATTCATTCGCGAATGATTCACATAAGAATCCACTCAATTAATCGATTCGTTCGCGAACGAGTCACTTATACGAACCAATTCGTTCGTGAATGATTCACCAAAAATGATTTGGGAACGAGTCACTTGAACGAATGAATTCGTTCCTGAATAATTCACTGAAAATGATTCAATTCGTTCGCGAACGAGTCACTTCTGTGAAACAATTCAATCGCGAATGATTCACTAAAAATTAGTTCCATGAATCGATTCTTTCGCGAACGAGTCACTTATTCGAACCAATTCGTTCGTGAATGATTCACCAAAAATGATTTAATCCGTTCGCGAATGATTCACTAAAAATTAACTCCATGAATCGATTCGTTCACGAACGAGTCACTTATACGAATCAATTCGTTCACGAATATTTAGCCAGAAATTATCAAAATGGATCGATTCGTACGCGAACGAGTGACTTATACGAACCAATTTGTTCGCGAATGATTCACCAAAAATTAATTTAATGAATCGATTCGTTCGGGAACGAGTCACTTGTGCGGATTAATTCATTCGCGAATGGCTCACCAGAAATTATTCAATTCGCACGTGAATATTTCGCCAAAAATGAATTAACTTAGTCGATTCATTCGCAAACGAATTAATTATATGAATCAATTCGTTCGCGTATGATCCTACAAAAATGATTCAATGCATACGTGAATGATTCGCCAAAAATTATTTAAATGAATCGATTTGGTCACAAACGAGTCACTTATACGATTCAATTCGTTCGTGAATGATTTCCCAAAAACGATTTAATTCGTTCGCGAATGATTCACTAAGAATTAATTTAATGAATCGATTCGGTCACGAACGAGTCACTTTTACAGATCAATTCGTTCGTGAATGATTCCCCAAAAACGATTTAATTCGTTCGCGAATGATTCACTAAAAATTAATTTAATGAATTGATTCGTTCAGGAACGAGTCACTCATACGAATCAATTCGTTCGCGAACGAGTCACTTAGACTAATCAATTCGTTTGCTGATAATTCACGAAAAATGATTCAATTCGTTCGCGAATGTTTCACCAACAATTGTTCAATTCGTTCGTGAATGATTTACTAATATTCAATAAATCCGTTTGCGAATGATTCACCTATAGAAATCGAACGATTTGTACAATCACCAATCGTGCGTGAATGATTCGATTCGACTCGCTTCGCTTGTATGTAAACGTATTTACATAATAATTCCTATACAGATGTTTTACAAAAAGTAAATCAATTTGTTCGTAATTTATGTAGATTTATATTTGACGAAAAGTCGGCCTTCTCACGCCTAATGCTTGTGTGTATTTTAGTTTAAACCAGATCTGGTTAGATCGCATTGGATCCTGGGAAAATCACTATCTGATCAGATCCAATTACGTATTTTCCGCTGAGGTCTCATTCTCTCCTGAGAGTGATATACTCGTAGAACTAGATATTGCTTTTATCGCCCCAGTGATTAGAAATTAATTGTGGCATTCCCGCTTCAATCCTGTATGTAGCTCTCCACGAAGATTCTTTTAACACTCGGTCAACCAAATTTCTCTTTTGTATCGAATTTTCCTTTCGTCATCTCGAAAATGTAAAATCGTAATCCTATTACATTCAATTTCTAAACATCTGATCAAATTTATCTACTTCGATACCAACTGTATAATTTACCTACATACTAACAAATCAAATCATAATATCATCTCTTTTCTATATCACGGTCCATGGGTCGTCGAAATATCCGCTCCGCCGATTATAAGCCTACCAATTACACGAGTGTCAATATTTAACGAGATTTTCTGGTATTCGCGAATTACCTATGCAGGTAAAAGCCAAGGTATATAACGTAAAATTCCATAATTCGATAAATTTACAAGCTCAACTTTACCCTAGATAAATTTATTTACTTTGGCAAAAGATTATTGTTAGCTTTACGAGAAGCAGGCCTTCGGCTGAAATGGAAATGCGGCTGTTTTCAACTTACTATACATACAGTTACTCTACGGTCCATTAACGTTGGTTAAAATTTCTTAAAACGGTATCTTTTAATTAGCGAAACTACTTGGAATTTTATGCAAATTTGACAACCTGGCGCAGAACCCGCTTCCACTACCAAAGCTACACGAAAATACCTTCGTGTCGGTATAAAAATCAATATACTCCGTATATAGTCAATTTATTGTTAATGATTTTTTTTTTTTTTTCGAAAAAACACATTTTTCAGAAAGATGCCAGGTAGATATAGGTGCTCTCAAATATGGCTCATACACGCGTGAAAATTGATAACCAAGGTTGTAACGCTTGATATAGTGTATTATTTTTTTTTGACGTGCTCGAGAATGCGAAATTGAAAAAACGATTTTTTATTTAATTTTTTTTCATCAAAAACAATTTATACGAAGGTAAAAATTTACTCGCGATTGATACCTATTAATAATATTAATGTATCTTGCGAGAGAATAAGTGTCATCTGCAGTATAGATGACGGATTACAGGTATAATAAATGTCTGCTTACAGATACAAATTGAACAATATATCACCGCGAAGTGTAACAATTGATAAGCTTTTCTATCACTTACAACTGTGCAGTGTGTATAGCGCGACCGAATATTGAGTGACATATTTCGTAAACATTTTATTTTTCATTCGAATAGGTAACCTTTCGCACGATTGTGTAATTTTTTACCTACGCAGGACTAATGATGGTGAAAATTTAGCGTTCTCGTTCGTTCCCATATAAGATGAGACATCGTATCTGCCTATTTTACGTAGGTATACGATGTATAGATGTAAGTATTTTTTTTTTCTGTTGTAAAAAGAAGGCAGATTCGATTATTAAACCCTCTTTTTTAACCGAATAATGATGCATAGGCGATATCGAACTTCCAACGTGGTGTTCGTTATTTCTTCTTGTAATACGGCTGATTCGAGGATTGTAGCGGATGTATTTTTAAATAAACCAACGTTTGCGCCATTAACAAGGTGTTTTTTTTTATTCGAGTTACGCGAATAATGGGTTGAATTTTGCATCATCTAGAATTCATCAAGATTCAACCAAAATATTCACAAGTGCACGTTAAAAAAAAATCTTCTCCAACATGAAATTATTCAACTATTTCGATTCAATTTTTTGATTTTTTTTTTACCCATGTTTAAAATTTTCAAAATCATTAATTTCCCATTTAAAAAAATTTAAAATGGACTCCAATATTTGAAAACAAATTGCATCATTTCAAGCTAATCCGAAATCTCCAGTTGGATTTCTACTTTTTCTTTTACTTACATACATATAATGATTGAAATCCGATTTCGAAAATATTTGGCAAAAGTTCAAGTTGGTACCTGGGGAGTTCTTTTTAAAAAACTCAACTGTTAATAACTTCATAACTACCTTTGAACTTTTTGTGATAGATTCTCAAAATCGTGGAGAGGCATAGAGTCTCAAAATGTGTAACTCATAGTTCAGTACTTGGATTTTTGGGAATGCTCGATACAGATATTTTGATTCGACATTATAAACACCTTTCATTGGCCCATTCCCAAATTTTCTGTTGAAAAAATTGTGACTTTTCGTCAAATATAAATCTTTTACGAACGAATTGATTCAATTTTTTAGAACCATTTGTATAGGAATGGATCTGTTTGCAATAAGTGAAGTGAATCGAATCGAATCATTCGCGAACGATTGATGATTGAAAAAACTGTATGATTTCTATTGGTGAATAATTCGTGAATAAATTGATTCGTATTAGTGACTCGTTCGCGAACAAAATGAATAATTTTTGGTGAATCATTCGCGAACGAATTTATCAGTATAAGTGACTCGTTCGCGAACGAATCGATCCATCCAATTAATGTTTGGTGAATCATTCTCAAACAAATTGAACAATTTTTTGTGAATCGTTCGCGAACAAATTGGATAATTTTTGATGAATCATTCGCGAACGAATTAGATAATTTTTGGTGAATCATTCGCGAACAAATTAAATAATTTTTGTTGAATCATTCGCGAACGAATTGAACAATTTTTGGTGAATCATTCTCAAACAAATTGAACAATTTTTTGTGAATCGTTCGCGAACAAATTGGATAATTTTTGGTGAATCATTCGCGAACGAATTAGATAATTTTTGGTGAATCATTCGCGAACGAATTAAATAATTTTTGTTGAATCATTCGTGAACGAATTGAACAATTTTGTGTGAATCATTCGCGAACGAATTGAACAATTTTTGGTGAATCATTCGCGAACGAAATGATCAGTATAAATGACTCGTTCGTGAACGAACCGATTCATATGATCAATGTTTGGCGAGTCATTCACGAACAAATGATTGATCAATTGTTAGTGAATCATTCGCGAACGAATTGAATAATTTTTGGTGAATCATTCGCGAACGAATCGATTCATCCAATTAATGTTTGGTGAATCATTATCAAACAAATTGAACAATTTTTGGTGAATCATTCGCGAAAGAATTGATTCATGTAAGTGATCCGGTCGCGATCACAAATGAATTGAATAATTTTTGGCGAATCATTCGCAAGCAAACTGAATAGTTTTTAATGAATCATTCGCGAACGAAATGATCAGTATAAATGACTCGTTTGCGAACGAACCGATTCATATGATCAATGTTTGGCGAGTCATTCACGAACAAATAATTGATCAATTGTTAGTGAATCATTCGCGAACGAATTGAATACTTTTTGGTGAATCATTCGCGAACGAATTGAATACTTTTTGGTGAACCATTTGCGAACGAATTCATTTATATAAGTGATTCGTTCACAAACGAATCAGCTCATTTGAATAATTTTTGGCGAATCATTCACGAACTAATTAGATAGTTTTTGGTGAATGATTCGCGAACGAATTGAATAGTTTTTAGTGAATCATATTTGCGAACGAATTGATTCGTATAAGTGACTCGGTCGCGATCACTTACGAGTTGAATAATTTTTGGCGAATCATTCGCAAGCAAACTGAATAGTTTTTAATGAATCATTCCGAAATGATCAGTATAAATGACTCGTCTGCGAACGAACCGATTCATATGATCAATGTTTGGCGAGTCATTCACGAACAAATAATTGATCAATTGTTGGTGACTCATTCGCGAACAAATTGAATAATTTTTGGTGAATCATTCGCGAACGAATCGATTCATCCAATTAATGTTTGGTGAATCATTCGCGAACGAATCGATTCATCCAATTAATGTTTGGTGAATCATTATCAAACAAATTGAACAATTTTTGGTGAATCATTCGCGAATGAATCAAATTTTCTATTTTTAGTGAATCATTCGTGAACGATTTGAATAATTTTTGGAGAATCATTCGCGAACGAATTGATTCATATAAGTGATCCGGTCGCGATCACAAACGAATTGAATAACTTTTGGCGAATCATTCACGAACGAATTGAATAGTTTTTAGTGAATCATTTGCGAACGAAATGATCAGTATGAGTGATTCGTTCACAAACGAATCGGCTCATTTGAATAATTTTTGGCGGATCATCCACGAACTAATTAGATAGTTTTTGGTGAATGATTCGCGAACGAATTGAATAGTTTTTAGTGAATCATTCGCGAACGAATTGATCAGTATAAGTGACTCGGTCGCGAACGAATCGATTCATTTGATTATTGCTTGGCGAGTCGTTCACGAACAAATCAATTGTTGGTGAATCATTCGCGAACGAATTGAATCATTTTTGGTGAATCATTCGTGAACGAATTGATTCATATAAATCAACTCATGTGATGAAGTTTTGGCGAATCATTCGCGAACCAATTGATCCGTTTTTGGTGAATCATTTCCGAATGAATCGAATAATTTTTAGTGAACCATTCCCGAACGAATTGATTTGTACAAGTGACTCAGTCTCGAACGAATCGATTCCTTTGATTATTGTTTGGCGAGTCATTCACGAACAAATTGATCAATTGTTGGCGAATCATTTACGAACGAATTGAACAATTTTTGGTGAATCATTCGAGTAGGTAGCTCGTTCGCGAAAGAATCGATTCATAAATTGGTGAATTATTCAATTTCGTTCGCGAATGGGTCATGTTATTCAAATAATGAATCAATTCCTTCACGAATGGAAAATTTCAGGTATATTCAGGTCAATTTGTTAAAGTGTTATTTTTTTCACATTTCAGCAATCAGATATACCTATCTAATATTTTATGTAAGGTACCTACTTGAATTTTGAACTTTCAAAAAGCTGCTGGAGGCCTTAGAGTTGATCATTTCCAATTGATTTGATGAACTGAAAATGAACCACATGCTAAATTTTAGCTTTGAAGGGTAATCTGGTAAAATTTAAAATTTTCCCATTTTTTTTGGAATTTTATTTTTAAAAATTCAGCAAAAAAGTACACTTCTTTGAACGTTTTACTCAGCATTAGATATTGGCATTCGCTAATTATTGTCACGAATCAGCTCCATTCCAACTTTTATATGACAATTTGAAAGAAAAAAAAACAAATAAGTAAATATTTAATCTAACATTACCGTAATCAAACGAGATGACGTTTAATTCAGTAGGTATTGTAAGTATACGTCCATTATTTTTTAATGAAATAGCATCGTCAAGTTTCCATTTCCAACTGGTTCAGTTATCAAATGAAAACGAAAAAACAATCGAAATTGAATTATTAACAACGAGCATTGAAAGTTCGTATACAATTACTCGTAAATGTTTAATAAATTAAAATGAAAATCGACAATTTACTAGCACAGAGAAACGAATTACAGGTATCGAGCTTCGTACGATATTCAGCGAAAAAGATATACTTAGGTACCTACATTCAAACGAAATTATCTACGTGTGAATTTTGTAGTCCACCGTTCAACATGAAAATACCATTTTAAGTAAGTTGAAATGAGATCTTTCATAACTACGTTAATTATGAAAGAAAACTGCAGAAGCTCGGGCTTAATAAAAGATTTTCCAAACGTTACGTATACTTAAAATCGTATAACCTTACGTTAAGTTCACAGCCTCTTGGACGCGGGGTAGTGGGCACGAAATAAAACGGTTGAATTTTCCAAAATATATCATCCGAAGAAAGAATAAAAAGCGTTGGAGACTGGAGAGAATATTAAAGAGCGAGTTTTAAACAACTCTGTATAAGACTGTATTTAGTGGTAGTCAAAGCATTATTATTTTAAGCATTTTATATAGATACCTATTCGGATGAAAATAAATACTTACAGCGAGAGATGATGAGGCACATATTAAAAAAGAGAAAGCGAGATTGATTCCGCTTTTCGAAAAGATATTAATAAATATTTCACAGACAGAAGTGTTTTTTCAATTAAAACAAAGCAAAATATCGTGTATTTTTCAACGATATCGTTCGATGATCCATACACACTCTTTAATAATAATCGACATCAAAGTGAAAAGTGAACCGTTATAGGCAAAGTTATCGATATTAAAGTTGGAAGGGAAACACTACCTACCTACCTACAGAAAACGACGAGTTAATTAATATTTTAGGACAAATGGGCGTGATTTTTTTTCGACTGCTCGAACTAATAACCCAAAAGACTTCGTTTATTGGAAGATCAATTTTACCTGCCTTAAGTAGGGGGTGTCTGCAAATTCTAGGAATTTCCTACCCGGCCCCTTATATGATTAAAAGACCAAAGACACGGCTGCTGTACCTATACCTTCGTGTACGTACGAGTAAGTATAAGGTACATTATGAAAATTTAGACACCAATGAAATTACATCGAGCAAGTTTCTTAATAAACCGACTGTTAACTAACTATTCGCGAGTTAGGACGAAATATTATTGGTGTCGACTTGCTGAACCGCAGTTTCACTACAACAGACAACGGGTTAAGGAAGTTTTGCCTAAAAACCATGCTCAGCGTTAATCTTATTATATCACTCACTTTGGTAAATTTATTCAACCGCTCAACCACACCAAGTCGACAAGAATCCCTCTTCTCTTGCTTTTAATTCGCGTATAATCGTACATTTTAAGCATCAACTTATGTATTAAACGAGTGAAGCATTAAAAAGTTTTCTTATTTAGTTTGTTTCGTGAGCCGATTGATGAAATTCCTAGAGTAGTACTTATAAGTACCTATTTAACTGGATGCGTTTCTTAGTGATGGGTTGAGTATTTTTTCCTGAATTGATCTACTATGTAGATACACAATCAATCATCGTCGAATTGAAATTTTGAGAAAAAATCCTCGTAAGGGGGTTTCGAGGTGCCCACCTCTGATTTGAAAGGGACCACGATTTCTGGAAAGAGCATGGTCTGAAACTCACCGTTTGTATTCGATTTTAAGGAATAAAAATACCTAGCGTAGAAACCAAATTTTAGCTTTCTTGGTCAATTTGTTGAAATTCTGATGTTCTACCATTTATTGCTTGAATTCAATTACCAAAAATGCACCAAAACAAAAAAAAATTTTGGCTTGAGGGGCATATTTTTTCAAACTAGACGAAACTATCGTAAGTTGAAAGAACTTGCAAAAGTACATCACCAATCAAAATCTCACGTGCTGATGTGTATTTTTCAATTTTTGGCGAATTTTGAAAATTTTTTGTTCGAAAATGATGAAAAAATCCAAATTTTACCAAATTAGCAGAGAAATTTGGAATTTGATGTGTGCTTCATTTTCAGTTCCTTAAAAATAGATCGGAAATTGTTTCCAACTGTTTTGAGCAATTCTGGAGCCTCCAGCAGATTTTTTAGTACTTATTAAAATTTCCATAAAATAGCCAATGACTAAAATGTAAAAGAAAAATCAACATTTCACCAAATTCATCTGGAAAGCTGTAATATTTCCATGTATTCTATTTTGGCTTCTTCGAATCATTTGGAAATGGACTTCTTGATCCTTCGGAGAATTTTTGAAAATTGAAATAGGTACATAAATCTAGAAAATTTCACTCAACGAAGTTAAAAAGCTAAAATTCAATGTTGTTTTTTACTCGCTTCGCTTGAGCCTCATTACATTGTAAGTATACTTTTTGAAATACGTATTTTCGAAAAAGTTTCTGCCTTTGTTTCGCTCGGGTACATTTGTCTCTCTTTTTCAAAATGAAAACCTAAAATTTCAAACGTAAAATTAATTTCCGAACATCCCTGATCTATTGAATTCAAAATTCAAGACTCGCTGAATTCAATGTTCAGCAGGTCAAAATAGGTACTCGATGACCATTTTTTCACGTGCATTTCAATCAAACTGTACGGTTTTTTTTTTTCTTGCACCTACTAAGAAAAATATGTAAGTGAAAAAATATGAATTTTGCAGTTAGGTATAAATTTTTCTGCTAGCATAAAATATCATAACTTTAAATTTGGATTACCTACCATCATCATCATCAACGTCATAGTCGCAAGCGACTAGTGTGCCCCCAACAATGACCGCCAATCCTCTCTGCCTTGAGCTAGTGTGGCCGCATTCGCAACTGAACCAAAACTACCTATTAATTTCATATTATTTCTCGAAATTTTATTTCATAGATAGTGCAGGGTATTAGAGTGTACCTACAATACGCAGCTGGTGGTTCTGAAAAGCTGAAATTATGCCGGTAAACGAACATGTGGATTGTTCACTGTTATCACCTAAATTTTTCGTCGGGTGGATGATGAATGAACTCATCTTCTCAAGTGCAAACAAATTTTTAAAAACCCGAACGAAGGTTATACCAATAACAGATTTTATGTTCGTGTTTTCCACAATAATTCAGATTTACTGTTTACCATTGGAAAATTTTTATATGTATGTAAGTACTCGTATATTGCATACCTACATACCAAGGTACAAGCATTTAATTTCATTTTTTCAATGCTTATTGTTTCGCCAATATATTACCTACCTTCGTTGATAAATGTTGCATTCGCAGGTGGTCTTTTTTTAAAACCAAATAAAAAAAAATTAGAAATTATTTGCAATTAATAAAGTTACGCCCTGTTCAGTTGGGCAATCGCAATTTTAGTGATGTTATGAGCATTTTTGCTCCTAATATTTTCAAGCAAATACACGGAATATGCTCGAAAAAAACATTGACATATCAAAATACGTGTCAGGGGTCGCTGTTAATGAATAAATCAATGAAAAAGCTATCAACTCAACTCTCCTTCCCCAAAGTTGGAAAATAAAATTATTTGAGTCATTTTTTTTTCATTCCATAACAATTTCTTGGTAAAAAGTGATGAATTTTGCTTTTCTTTGATTCCTAAAGATTAAATAAGTATAGGTACCTACGTACATAAAATGTATTTGAAAAATGTGTCTTTTAGAAAGTGGTACTTTCCCCCCTTTTTTTCATGATGTCCTGTTTGTTTGACACTTTGTACTGTACTTGCTTTTTTATATTTTTTAAATTGTGACACAAAAATTTTGAGACTCTCTCTTCTGAAAAATATTGAAGTATTTTTGGAAAAATCACTTGTTTTTTTTATACTTTACATCTAAAATTTTAAATTTCCCATTTATGTTTTTTTTTTTTTTTTTTTTTTGAGAATTTCTAAACAATTTTTTTTGAGTGATGAAAGTGTGAGGGCGGTGAGGGGGGTTGGAAGAAGATCTAAACCTAAACATCTAAAAATTTTGAATACAAATCGAATTGCTTTTTCAAAGATGACAAGAAGATAAGACGAAAAGAGGACAAGACATTAGACAACAAGACGAAAAGACGAAAAGACCGAATGATGAAAAGACAAAAAGATGAAAAGACTAAAAGACAAAAAGATCAAAAATGACAAAAAAGACGAAAAGATGAAAAGACAGAAAGACGAAAAGATGAGAAGAGGAAATGATGAGAAGAGGAAATGATGAAACGACAAAACGAATAAACGACAAAACGATGAGAAGACAAAAAGATAAAAAGATGAAACGACAAAATGACAAAACGACAAAATGACAAAATCACAAAACGACAAAATTTTAAAACAACAAAATGACAAAACGACAAAATCACAAAACGACAAAATCACAAAACGACAAAATCACAAAACGACAAAATGATGAAAAGATAAAAAGAGGAAAAGATGATTGATGAAAAGATGCAATGATGAAAACACAAAAAGATAAAAAGTTGAAAAGACGAAATGAAAAAATGACAAAACGACGAAACAACAAAACGATGAAAAGATGAAAAGACAAAAATTCGAAATTTCGAAAAGATGAAAAGACAGAATGACAAAACAACGAACCGACGAAATAATGAACAGATGAAAAGACAATTTTTCTGTTTTTTTATCATTGAAATAGAACAGGAATTTTGGGACTCCCCTTTCTAAAAAAAATTGTTGGAGAAACAGCTTCTTTTTAGTTTTTTCATATCTAAAATCAAAAATTTTTGAATTTTCCACGTACTCTACTCTCATTTAGGAAATTTAAATTTCTAAAAATTTTTTTCTCCACTTGATTCACAACCAAAAGTTTTTTTGCCCAAAAAATAAATAAACTAGGTAATCCCTTAGCATTTTTTGGAAGGTCGTTTTCAACTAATTCGAAGTTGCCGAGTTCGAATCTGGTGCCCATTTGTGTCATGGGTCGATGCTTCGGTGAGAATTCGCGACTACTTCGCAAAATACGAGTCTGATACCAAAATGAACGTCATTCTTGGGCTCGGCGACCTCAAATTAGTCGGGTCGGAAGTAGATAAAAATTTCAAATTTCGGTTTTTTTTACACGTTTGCGATTTTTCTTAATAGATAGTAAGTAGGTAAATGGGGGAAGGGCTGATGAAGTATATTTGGAGGGAGTGAATAAAAAAAAAATTGATATTCGTATTCGGCGCTTCCAGAGACCTAAAATAAATCATAATACATACATGTGTCATGTGATTTTTTTCAATTTTCAAGAAATTTGAAGTCCTCATGCGAGGCCCATTAAATGGACCAAAATGGTATTCGCATTCAGTGCTTTTTAAAACGTATGAAACCATATTGTCAAACAATTTTGGAATTTTTTTCACATGAAAATCGCAATGCGTAAAACCAAATCGAGTAAATACATATTTCACTATACCTAATCCACGATAAATCAGTCTATTGGCATGATTTACGTAGATAACATTAGGTATACCTAGTTTTAAAAAACAGCATTCGCCAAACATCTGTACTTTCAGTGCTTCACTAACAAACATAATATAAATAGGTATGTACCCAAACAGCAAGTTAAAACATTTTTATTGTTCAAAAAGAGACAAGTTGCTCTTTCAGTATCGGTGATTTTCAACGTATAATCGTGTGATCGATCGATCGATTGATAAAAATGTTGATGAAATTTTTATTTTTACTATCTTCGAACGTTTTTCTAATCAATCTGGTAATGCAACCGGTTCACAGTCTACAAATACCTCCTGGTCAATATCACGCTTTCAAGGGGTAAAATCAGTGATTTTAAAAATATATTATACTTACCTTTACGTAGGTACTATATAAACATAAGATTATTTTGCTACATTTTTGGCATAGGTATATGTAAGGTTTTTTAGGATTCATGAGGTTAAGAAATTTCCAATTTTTCAGCGTGGATCTTCCTACACAGAACCAATGTACTCTTGACAGAATATGCAATAACGCAGCGAAGAAGGTAGGTCGTGTTGGAGCAGATTACAAAGCAACATTCGAGGAATGTACAATAACGCTAACAGCTTTTGATCAAGTTGATGAAAAATTAGCTCACTGTAGTGGGTCCCGTGGTAATTTTTTCATTGGCAAAGGGCAATCGCAAGGTGATGTTTATTATCATTTATGTGGTCATTCTTCAGGTTTCTGGAGCTGTTTTCCTGCCCAAAATGTAGCTGGACCTTTATAGCTGTTTTTGATTTGTTTTTTTTTTACTTACGCTTCAGTGTTGTTTTGTGGACGTTAGAATTAACAATTTAATTAATACATAACGTATCTCTAAAAAATATAATGCAATAAGAAAATACAAGTATGTAAAAAAAAAAATGTAGTAGAGGTCCTGGTGGATTTTTAGTGACGATAAAATTATAGCTATTTTCAAATTTGATTTTTAATGTTTTTTTTTTTTTTTTTTTAGAAACAACAATAATTATTAAGATAAAAATCCTAAAAATTCGGGAAAATTGCGTCATTTTAATAATTTTGTTATATAAATTCGAAAATACATTGCAATTTTTAAAAATATTTTACCATATTTTTTCAAATTTCACTCGTACTTGTGGAACTGTACCCTACCTTCCGTGAGAAATTGTAGCTATTTCACAAAATATGCTGAATCTTATACCAAAATAAATGTCATTTTTGGGCTCAGGGCTCAGCAACATCAATTTAGCCAAAAAACCGTCATTAAAAGTGCAAAATTCGACTATTCTTTTGCTCCTCAGGGAGTCAGGGGAGGTACTTTTTTATGAAACTTGAAATCTCACCAAGCCCATCACCGTTCCTACAAAGGAACACTATCACCATGATCTAAAACTTTGCAGCCTTCAAGAATGATTGCAAACAAAATTGAGCTTTTGGAAATTTTCATGGAATGACTTCGCACAAAATTCATTAAAAATCAAATTTCTCAGCAACGACCGAACCAATTCTGATCAAATTTGAAATTTCACTAAAGCTACCAGCTGGATATTTTGACATCAATATCAAGTTCGAAAAGCTCAAAGCTTCCAAGTTTATCGAGAGACAAATTTTTTTCGATATTTCTTAAAACTCATTACCTAGAAAACATGTTAAGATAGTTCCAGTTCGTTCTCCTGCCAGTTAGAAACGAGGTACCAACCGTTTCTCCGCGCTCTCGCACCTCAGTACAGAAACTGGCTTCAGCCGTTTCTATCGTAGTACCTCGCGGATGATATAGGGGTAGGTACTGGTTCCAAATCACGTTCCTGCCTTTCTCACGCATCCGCGTTAGAATTCTCCCGCCAAGGGTGTTCCAGTACCTCCTCTCACCCTTCCACCTACCCTAGCTAAGCAGTACGTTGCTCGCCAACATCTCTATGTGCATCTTGGCGGCATCAGTCAGCTGTAGTCGAAAAACATAGTTCCTAACGATTGTATGAGGAGGGATACATTGTTAGCAATAGTATACAGTAGATCTATGTATTTTCTATAGTAGTAGTAGTAGTAATTCTTACGACGATATATTCGCTCTTATAGTTTAGTTTAGTATGGAGTCAGATTTTATAATGTAAATTTTCGTGTGTGATTTTTTCTAATTAAAATTATGCGCGATTATTTGCGTCGTTTTTCTTTTACTCATATCACCTTAACAAAACAGCTGAACTGATTTTGATGAAACTTGAAATCTCACTACGCCTCCGCCATTCCCACAAGAGAACAGAATCACAAGGCCATTGTTTTTCTTTTCTCTGATGATATTCTCATATCATACTTTGCTGATGTCTTTGTTAGATTGTACATTGATCTCTGTAGGTCATCTAATCATCTTCTGTTTTGCTAGTACTGCTTGATCATCTGCGAATAGCACTGTTGATATTTCCTGCCTTCTGTCTGTTTTAATTCCTTTTGGCTTCATTTTCCACCATTCTTTTACCATGTGATCCATGTACATGTTGAATAAAACACATGACGGTGGGCATCCCTGGTGAACTTGATCCTTTTTTCCATCAGTAGTTTTACTGTATAACTTGCGTCAGTGCATGATCTTTCTTTTCTAAATCTGTTTTTGACTTTCTGACAACTTTTCTTCTGCATGATCTGCCAGTCGTTTTGCCAGTATTTTCGCATATATCTTGTAGCAGGTGTTGAGTAGACTTATTCCTCTGTAGTTTTTCAGGTTTGACATATCACCTTTCTTGAACAGTGGTATTACAATTGCTGTTTTGAATTCTTCAGGTACCTTTTCTTCTTATGTTAGTACATCCTATTTAGGAATTCCAGCAGTCTTCTTTTAAATTCACCACTTGAGTATTTGTACAATTCTGTTGGTATGCCATCTTCTCCTGGAGCTTTTGCATTTTTTGCTGTTTTCAAAGCTTCTTTGTAGCTCTTTAAATGAAATTCTGTCTTCTGTTTCTCCAGTTTTATCTTCTATCGTTGTATCTTGTGCATTTTCATCACTCCAGAGTTCTTCAAAATATTCCTTTGCATCATTGATTTTAATTTTTGGAAAACCTAACTAGTATGTGTCATGCTCCAGGAATGTAATGAAATTTTCCCAGCTCTCTCCTGTCTGTAATTTCCCAGACTTTCTCTTGACTTTTGCCAACTGTTTTCAATATTCATCACCATCAACCTCACTTTTTGTGCTCATGAATTTTCTAAATGTCTGTCTTTTCTGTTGTATGAGTTCTTGGATTTCGTTGTCCCAATTCTTTATTCGCTTTGCCCCTATTCTGCATGGAACCATTCCTAAGTTTTCTTTTGCCGCTTTTGTCACAATGGATTTGACATTTTTCCATTCTTCGTCTATGTCCTGGCTTTTTGGTATCTCTTCACTTGTGATGTTCATCTGTCTTTGGTACAACCATTGGTTGGTTGGATCATCCAGGGCTCTTGTGTTGATTTTCTTTGGCTGGTATTCTTGTTGCTTCCATTCTCATTACTCCTTGAACAAAATGATGGTCAGTGCCTATTTCTAGACCTCTATTCTTACATTACATCCAAGAATCTCTTTGCGGCGTTTTCATTGGCCATAAAATGGTCCGAAATTCAATGGCCAAACCAGAGATTTTGTGATGAAATTTTGCAATAAATTTTACTTTTAGTACATTCTTTATGCACTCAAAGGCCTTAAATACAATCAAAATTTTAATTATACTTACAGTATTTTTCTAAGATATCGATCGATCACGCGATTATACATTGAAAATCATCATTGTCTGCTGAGTGAGCAAGTTGTCTCTTTTTGATAGGTACTTACTTACAATCAAAATGTTGTAATTTGTTGTTTTAATATGTTTGTTGAACAGGGCATAACTTCATTAATTGCATAGGCTATCATTTCTACATATTTTTTTTAATTTAAAAAAAGACCACCTGCGAATGCTTGTCTATTAAACATTTATCAACGAAGGTAGGTATATCGCCGAAGCAATAAAGCATTGAAAAAATTAAATTAAATCCGAATTATTGTGGAAAACACGAACATAAAATCTGTTATTGGTATAACCTTCGTTCAGGGTTTTAAAAATTAGTTTGTTTTTGAGTAGATGAATTTATTCATCATCCACTCATTCAGTGCTCTTCAAAACGTATGAAACGATATGTCAAACGATATTTGGCATTTTTTCACATGAAAAATATCGTAATGCGTAAAACCGAATCGAGTAAATATTTCATTAATCTAGGTACGATAAATCAGTCTATTGGCATGATTTACGTAGATTACATTAGTTTTAAAAAACAGCATTCGCCAAACATCAGTTTTAGTTCTTCACCAATAAACATACCTACATATGTATACGTACATCAATAGGTATATGTATGTACATACTTAAACAGCAAGTTGAAACATTGTGATTGTTTAAAAAGAGACAAGTTTCTCACTCAGTAACAGTGATTTTCAACGTATGATCGTGTGATCGATCGATCGATTGATAAAAATGTTGATAAAACTTTTATTTTTACTATCTTCTAACGTTTTTCTAATCAATCTGGTGATGCATCCGGTTCACAGTCTAACTCCTGCTGAATATCACGCTTTCAAGGGGTAAAATCAGTGATTTTAAAAATATGTTATACTTATACGTATGTGTATAAACATAAGATTATTCTGCTAAATTTTTAGTATATCTATGAAAGGTTTCTTAGGATTCATGAGATTAAGAAATTTTCAATTTTTCAGCGTGGATCTTCCTAGCCAGAACCAAGGTACTCTTGACAGAATATGCAATAACGCAGCGAAGAAGATACGTCGTGAAGGAACAGATTACAAAGGAACAATCCAGGAATGTACGCTGGGGCTAACAGCTTTTCTTACTGACGACGTTAAAGAAAAATTAGCTCACTGTACTGGGTCCTGCGGTGATTTTTTCATTGGCAAAGGGCAATCGCAAAGTGATGTTTATTATCATGTATGTGATCATTCTCTAGGTTCCTGGGGCTGTCATGGTGGACAAAATGTAGCTGGACCTTTATAGCTGTTTTTGAAAATTTTTTTGTTTTGTTTATTTTTTTTTTGTTACGCTTCAGTGATGTTTTTTGGACGTCAGAATTAACAATTTAAATAAGTAATGCATGTTTCTAAAAAAAATCAATGCAATAAGAAAATCTGTAAAAAAAAATTTTTAAAAAAATGTAGTAAAAGTCATTGTTCGGATTTTTAGTGACGAAAAAATTACCTATATTTTCGAATTCGATTTTCAAGGCTAGAGATGTGTTTTATCTCGTAAGAGAAAGTGGCGACGGAATTGAGCGCTCGAATTTTCACCAAAAAGTTTTCAGACCCTAAGAACCAAATTCCAATACCATAATTATCCACCGGTAAATACTCTTCAATTTTCAAAAATTTGCTGCAGGCTCCAAAACTGCTCAAAACGGTTCTAAATCGTTTCCAATCGATTCGGAGAGTCAAAAATAAGTTACATGTCAAATATTTCAGCTTTCACAGTCAATTTGGTAAACTTTTGGTTTGATTTCTCCCATTTTTGGCTCTATAGATTTTCAAAAATTCAACAAAAATCGAAAAAAGTTCAGGTTTTGAAATTTTGGCTGGTGTTGTATTCTCATATGCTCGTTCCATTCAATTTTATCTCGCTCAAATTTTCTCTGCTACAAATCAAAAGAAAATGAATTTAAGTTGACCTTGAAAGAAAAAAATAAATAAAAAAAAAAAGAATTACTACCTCGCTTATGAAATATTTGATTCACCGGCGCATTCCTTTCTTTTAATTAAATAACCACACGGTCAAATATTTCTCGGAAAGTTTTTCTTAATAAGTTTTTTCTTCTCATTTCATCATTACTACGTGAGGCATGTATTAAGGTACAAAGTTACCTTAAAGTTTCATTATTCTGAGAAAGAGAGCAACAAAAAAAAAAAAGCAGGGAAAAAACTAGAAACATGGTATTTTGTTGAATTTAAGTTTTTCAAGAATTTCGCAAAGTAGTGACTTCTTTTTGCTTTGAACTTAAACGAACCATGATTTAACGACATATTTAAGTAACTAACCGTAAATAAAAAATAGAATAAGGAGGGGAAAAAATAAGAAGAACGGAAATAAGGCAGGAAGGAAGGAAGGAAAGAAAGAAGGAAAAAGACTACCTAATCTAACCCTGGCGAAAAGTTGCGAAAAACTTGATTCTCTAAAGATTTGCAATATACCTATCTATATCTACTTTGTAGTGTATCGATACACTCTGCTTGTATTCAAAACTGCAATGCGAGCAACGATATACTCGTATTCAAAGGGACAGTAATACAAAGCGTATCGATGGTAAAAAAAAAGAGTATGAAATCACATTTCCATAGGTACCTATACCATACGATGTTTCTAAACACGTATACGAAAAAAATGTCAAAACAAACGAATAAAAATTAACTGGCGTCTACATCGTCGTCATTTTTTCCCTCCATAGAGGAAATCCACATGTAGATACTATAGGATAGGTACATATAATCTCTACCTACACTTATAGTACAATCGTTAGATGAGGCAAACAACAATATCGAAAGATCTCCGACTCTCTGTGGCAATGGTTTTCAATCGTAATTAAACATTTGATGTGAAGGGCTGCGAAACACGTTCATCAAAAACGCTTCGTCATTAAAGCTGTATTGTCTATTTCGTAATTAATCTTCACTGTCGTGTGATTTTATTCGGCTATGATTACGTTTTTCAATCGGCGGTGACAGGGGGAGAAGCTCATATCGCGTGTAATTTTCAAAACCCATATTATACGCGAGTACGTTTACGTGAGTTGAAAAAGCTTAACAAATGTGCAAAAAACAAAAAAATTCGAAACTCGAATTCAAAAAACGTGGCGTTTTGATGATGGGACCAGAGATACACTCGTATAATATCCGCAAACGAGACGAGACGTGGCAGATCATACGCCGGAATATTATTCGTACTCGTATAACGTGTTTGAAACTTTTGTATTTCGTGTTGACAATTTAATGCTTTAGAATTATTACAAAGTGAAAAGCTAACTATACGATGATGGAGCGAGTATTATTCATTCGGCTTGATTCAGTTCTCGTTTAGGCAAGTTGATTTTTCGAGTGAGATTTTTAACTGACCAAAGGTGTGCAGAACGTAGTTTTGTAGAGAGACTTTTAATTAGGTATTCGCGATAGATGCCTTTTTTGCTACCCACTCACCTATCCACCTACATACCTTTTTCTATACGATGATTTAATTTCACATACGAGGTGGAATTTTACACCTATATTATCATTTGAGTCTAATTTTAAGGATTAAAAACGAACCAGCGACCATTTTAGTGAACGCAATTAGGCATACAGAATTTCGCTCTGGAATGTACCTTACGCCAAATCGCAATAAAAAATGAAGTTTTCGAAAAAGTTGCACTCCAATTTCAAATTGATTTGTGACTATTTCGTTCGTGAACGATTTGATCAGAGGTGAAAAATCGATCGAGAATGAATAAATCACCATCAATTAACCAAACCACAAAAAAAACACATAAAATTCAATAACATGAAACTTGAAATTACAGATGATTCGTTCGCGAACGATTCGCTCAGAAGCGATGAATCGTTCGACAGCGACTAAATCACTTGGAAATGAAATCTGATAATACAATACAAAATAAAACGAAGTATTTTCTAATCCATCAATAGAAATTGGGAATGAATCGTTCGCGAACGATTCGCTCGCAGGAGAAGAGTCGTTCGTAAACGAATGAATCACTGGAGAATCAAATCAGGTAAGGATGAAAAGACGAAATTCGACAGTTTAAGAATTATATGAAAAATCAGACTCAGTTAGTTCGCGAACGATTCATTTAAAGTTGATCAATCGACCAAGAATGAATAAATCGCTAATAAACCAAATCAGATGAAAGATTATACCATAAAAACTCGACATCACAAATCTATGAAAAAAATTGGAATTTATTGGTTTACGAATGAGTTGCTCAGAAATGATGTATCATAAGACTGTGAACGACTGAATCACTTGGAAATCAAATCAGACTAAATACACGATAAGACAGAAAGAAAAATTTTCAAAAAAATCAATAAAAATTGTGTATGATTCGTTCGCGAACGACTCGACAATTCAAGAGAGCTGTCATTGAGAACTGAAATTAATTCGTTCGCGAACGATTTGCTCAAAGGACGAAATCATTCGCGAATGAATGAACGAATCAAAGAAATCAAATCAAGAGCAGATGAAATCACAAAAAAATAACAATTAGAGTGTTTTAATTAAAAACTACACTCAATTCGTTCGCGAACGATTCGCTCGAATTTGAAGAATCGATCACAAATGAACATTGAATCTCCAAAAAACCCACCAGATAAAAATAAAATCGTACCATTGAATATCAATCGATAAAAACTAGAGTTGATTCGTGTGTGAACGATTCACTCAGGAACGACGAATCATTCGAGAATGATTGAATTGTTGGGAAATCGAAGCGATGAACCGCGGTAAGTCCAAACAAAGCATTCTACATATAATCCATCACCAAAAATTGTGAATTATTCGTTCGCGAACGATTTGCTCAGAAGAGAAGAATCTTTGAATTGTTCGCGAACAAATGAATCACTTAAAAATCAAACCGGGTGTAGGTTGAACGAAATAACAAAACTCAAAATTTTCAGCACAATTTTTAGAAAAAAATCTGTGCCCACCAACTTTGTTCGCGAATGATTTGCTCGGAGGGGAAAAATCATTCGCGAATTGTTGAATCACTAATGAATCGAACCACATGAACCTGACCGGTCTTGACATCGACAAAAAGGGGAGTTGATTTGTTTGCGAACAATTTTCTCTGTAAGGACGAATCATTCGAGAATGACAAAATCACATGGAAATAAAATCAGATAGACAATGATGCATTTTTCCATCCATCAATAAAAATTGTTGATGATTCGTTCGCGAACGATTTGATCAGAAGAGAAGAATCCTTCACTAGTAAATGAATCACTTGAAAATCGATTTGGATACAAAATTCAACAGTTTCAGTACCTCTTTCATCAAAAACTGGACTCAATTCGTTCGCGAATGATTTGCTCAGGGGTGAAAAAAACGTTCTCACACGAATAAATCATAATTGAAAATCAAACCAGATAAAAGATTACCTATATCATGAAACTCGGAATCACAAATCTGTCAAAAAGATTGGAAATGATTCGTTCGCGAACGATTCTCTCAGAAATTGCGGATCGTTCGAGAACGACTGAATCACTTGAAAATCAAATCATTTGATACACAAGACAAAACGTAAAGCATTTTTTAATCCATCAATAAAAATTTCTGAATGTTTATTCGTTCGCGAACGACTCGCACAGAGGAGAAAAATCGTTCGCGAACGAATGAATCGCTGAAAAATCAAATCAGCTGTAGATAGAATAGTGAAATTCGACAGTTTCAATACCATCATAAGGAATTGGGATCAATTCGTTCGCGAATGATACGCGAACGACTCGCACAGAGTAGAAAAATCGTTCGCGAACGAATGAATCGCTAAAAAATCAAATCAGTGTAGATAGAATAATAAAATTCGACAGTTTTAATACTATCATTAGGAATTGGGGTCAATTCGTTCGCGAATGATTCGCTCTAGGGACAAAAATCGTTCGCGAACGAATTGAAAATCAAAAGATTAAATATATGTATCATGAAACTCGGCATCACGAATCTATCAAAAAATTTAAATATGATCCGTTCGCGAACGATTCGCTTAGAAATGGTGAATCGTTCAAGAACGACGGAATCACTTGAAAATCAAATCATTTGATGCACAAGACAAAACGAAACACATTTCTTAATCCATCAACTAAAGTTTGTAAATGTTTCGTTCGCGAACGACTCGCAAAGAGGAGAAAAATCGTTCGCGAACGAATGAATCACTGAAAAATCAAATCAGCTGTAGATAGAATAATGAAGTTCGACAGTTTTAATACTATCATTAGGAACTGGAGTCAATTCGTTCGCGAATGATTCGCTCAGGGGTCGACAATCGTTCTCGAACGAATAAATAACAATTGAAAATCAAACCAGATCAAAGATTATATCATGAAGCTCGGCATCACAAATCTGACAAAAATAATGGAGATCATTCGTTCGCGAACGATTCGCTCAGAAATATTGAATCGTTCGGGAACGACTGAATCACTCGGAAATCAAATCAGATAATACAATACAAGATACAAATAAAACGAAGTATTCTTCGATCTATCAATAATAATAATTGGGAATTATTCGTTCGCGAATGATTCGCTCAGAGAAGAAAAGTCGTTCGCGAACGAATGAATCATTGAAAAATCAAATCAGCTGTAGATAGAATAATGAAATTCGACAGTTTTAATACTATCATTAGAAATGGGAGTCAATTCGTTCGCGAACGATTTGATCAGAATCGAAAAATCGTTCAAGAACGGTTGAATCACACCATCACTTCACAAATTTAGTTTTCCTATTCATTTAGAGAAGCTGAGTTCTCAAATCTGGGCTCTGGAGTTGCTTTTTTCCCCTAAGAATATGGATGAGGAATGAGGAGAAGGAGTGAGAGGAGGATTAAAAAAGTGATGATCATGTGTGATTCATTACCTACCTAATCGATTTAATAACAATACCTATTCCAAAATAAATGGGAAAATATTGCATTACAATGGTGATAAGAAAAGTGTACTAACTATGTACTTAGCAAGTACTAAGTAAGTAGGTATGACTTTCTACTACACGTCATCGTCATCGCAGCATTAATGCCCTAAAATGTGGCAAACACGAGATTAAGACCGAACCGAGTTCTGAGAATTAATAAAGTAACGGCTAAGTAAATTGATTTCGCGCAAATGAATCAAGCGGCAGCATTAACAGCGAGTAAGTAAATCAAAACGTTGGTGAAAAGTTTGTCGTCGTAAATGGAATAATTTAAAGCTATTTTCATGCTCGTTTATGTATATCTCTTCTATCTCATCACTGTGCAGAGAAAGCATCGCCTTCGACTCCGCGCATTTCACAATATTGACGAATGACGAGTAAACGATCCAATTTCTGAGTCAAACAAGGTTTTTCATTTTATACTCTGTCGACTTTTACGTATACTTATATTCTTATACTTAACTTACATTAATTTTAACTCGTTTTTTTTTTTTTTTTTTTTTTATTTCTCTCCTCGTGGAAAAACCTCTCGGTGCGTTCGCTTGAGTTGGTGGGCGAAGAAAAAGTCTTGTTTAAGTTATGGAAGTAACGTTTCCTCCGGCATCTGTTGCCTCGAAGCACTTCCAAATATAAATTGATTTTCTTTATTCGTTTAACTTTGTTTTCGAGCATCTTTTAACTTCCTGATGGCGTAGCGAGCTCGGTTTTCTGGTGTCGATGTACCACAAACCACTTATCTATGATACCGGAACGTGACTGAAGCGTTGATTCTTTTATTGAAGTTTTTCTCTTTTGCTCAAGAGCTGCATATCAATAACTTTTAAAAAAAAGGTTTTCCTTTTCAACTTGTTCGCATTGGTTGGCGTTTTCCATTTTTGCCTTTTTCTTAGAGTAGCTCTGGCTAACATAGGAAGGTATTTGCTTGCGGTAAGCTTTATCGAGTTAACAGCTTCGCGCAGATGGGCCTTATGCCTTATTGAAACGAATTCGCGTATGTTGATTTGCAAACCAATGGTAGGGATGAAATCGTTGTACAACTTTTTCACTTACTATTTGTTTATGACCATCAATAATGTACGCGAAAGTACGGAGCTTATTGGATATTCAACGTTTGACCCCAAAGTAGTGTTACTGTTTCGCCAATTTCCGATCCTCATCTCGTAGATGGAGGTTATTTCAAACTTATCACCGTCGTAATCTTTTCAGTGAGGTAAAAACTACATAATATTCAAATATTATTGATTGGTTTGCGAATTCGGTCAGAGCTTTGGGCATATTCGTGATCTTCGGATCCTGTGACAATTTCTGATTTTCAACTCCTCCTGGCGCAGAACCCGCACCACTCATAAAAAGGCAAAAACTCCGCCCAACTAATTCATTTTTCAAATTCATTTTTCGATACTTGGCGAACGTCTGTAAATTCAAAATTAACTGTTAAGTACATACGTACTTACTTAATCAGTAAAAATGATCAACATAAGTCCTAAAACTGATATTAATTTACCAAATCGAAATATCGTCATTTCCAGCCATTCTGGAGCCTCCAGCGTGATTTTTCAACCTCTCCAAAATTTTGAATATGCTCCAAAAGGCGTGAATGATTATGAAATTGGGCAGCTAAAAATCGAGTTGTGTGTTATACTCAACCTGTTAAACGACTTTATTCACATTTATTGAGCTGATTTTGGGAGTGGTATCTCAAGAGTGGTTTTTTGACTGGTCAGCTTTTTTCATACCTGATAAAAATATCCTAAAAATCAAAAATTTCCCTTGCGAAAAAATTTTGGAAATTACCTCAAATGTGGATAAATTCGTTAAACAGCTGGGGTAAAATTGACCACAACTCAATTTTTAGCTGCCCAACTTCATATTCATGCCTTCTGGAGCACATTCAAAATTCTGGAGAAATTGAAAACTTGCGCTTTTTTTTTCTCGTATCCAGTCAACATGCCTAAATTAACATGAAAAACTCAATCTAAATCTTAATCTACATCTAAATCTAAATACCCCTCTCCTTCCAGTACTCCAAGAATCTAACTGCTTCATCATCAAGTGTCCCATTTAATTTTCCAGGATCGATTTTTCCTGATAATTCACACTCAAATAAGTGCCTGTCAGTCTGAACATTGCAGCATTCACACAGATCATCATCAGCCAACTGCCATCTATGAAGGTTGTATGTACATTGACCTTGTGACTCCGCTCCTCAATCTGTTAAGTGTTTTCCACAGCTAGTCCATATTTCAAGTATTCTCCACTTGGTAGGGCTTCCTGCATAGTTCTTCCCTAGCCACCTGCATTCCATATGCGACATCCTGACATCTATCTGTGCTAGGAGTATCTTTTAGTTCTTCAACTGTTTTCATGAAACTGTGTCTAGATCTGAGGTGGGTTTCTGTCAGTTCTTCATGTCCATACATAGGATGCAGTGGATTCTTTAGCACCTTTGTCTTCTCTACCATGGATGCAACTTCACTTCTGACTGCTGGTAGGGCAATTCCACTCAACTCATATAGGTTATTCAATGGTGTTGGGCGTAGGCACCCTGTCACCAATCTACATGCTTCGTTTAAGGGTATATCAACTTTGCTTGCATGTGCTGAACGACTCCAAACAGGGCAGGCATACTCTCCCACTGAGTAGAACAGTGCCGGTGCAGATGCTCTCGTAACTTGGGGCTTAGCTCCCCAACTGCTGCCTGCTAGTTTGCGAATTATATGTATTTGTTCTGGCTGCAACTTTCATTTTAGTTGCCTCACAGTGCCTTTTGTAGGTCAAGGACCTATCTAAGGTTACACCCAGGTATTTGAGGTTATCTGCATGCTTCAGATCTGTTCCATCCCATTGAATATTCAATTGTCACTTTGCTTCACGATTTCTGAGATGAAAAGAGCATGTCTCTGTCTTTGTTGGATTTGGTTTGAGGTGGTTATCTTTATAGTAGGTATGTGTCTAGTTCTTCTATAGCCTGGTTTAGTGTGTCCTCCACCTCCACAAACGTATCATGTTGGACAGTTAGTGCAAGATCATCTGCATACAGAAAGTGGTTAGTATCTGGTCCTATTGGTTGGTCATTGGTGTAAATGTTGAAGAGAATTGGTGACAATACACTACCCTGAGGCAATCCATTCTTTTGCCGCCTCCAGGTGCTGTTTTTACCATTGAGTGTCACATAGAATCTTCTGTCTTTCATCAACATAGTGACTATCTGTGTAAATTTAAAATCCTTTGTAAGTTGGTACACCTTATACTGGAGTAGTCAGTGGCACACCGTGTCAAAAGCTGCTATGAGGTCGACAAACACTACTGCAGTGACTTTCTTCTTTTCAAAGCCATCTTCAATGTGCTGTGTTAAGTGTAATATCTAGCCAGTACATGATTTTCCTGGTCTAAATCCAGCCTGCTGCCTGATTAGCCCCTCATCTATGCAGTTAGCCATGTGATTTAAAATGACTCTTTCAAAAATCTTGTATAGATGACACAACAGGGAGTTCGGCCTGTAACTCTTTGGGTCATTTGCGTCTTTGCCTGGTTTCTGTAATGCAATAACATGTGCCTGTTGCCATAGTCTTGGCATTTTTGAAGTTTCTACACAGGCATTGTACATTTTTTGGATCCAATTTATTGCCTTTGGTCCAAAAAGTTTGATCTGTTCAGTGTACATGTTATCTACACCAACAGCCTTCCTATTTTTGGACAATTTGATTGCGGACTTCACTTCTTTGTTAGTAATTGGAGTAGCAAAGTTATTCACTTCCACATCCATGCATCTTACCACTTTTGTTTGGATGCTTTTGCTGTCAGTCTTGCCATTCAGGAGTAGTTGATGGGCTACTTGGTTAGCTGTAACCTGAGTGAAATTACTCTGTTAAGTTTTGCCTCCATCAAGTACCTATCTTCAACAGTTGCCAGGCTCTTCGGCTATCTTTGCAGAAATCCAGATTTTCTACTAATTCTTGCCATTTTTTCTGTCTAGATTCTGCTATATCACTTGCTAATTGATTTCCTAGTTCAATGGTTTCCTCACTGAAGGGATATTCATTGAACTTTTTAACATACTCCTTGTATTGTGTCATAAGGTGCAGCACCATTCCAGAGATATACTCCTTTCTTGCTCCCCTTGGAATATGATCTTTTGAGGCTTTCTTAATGATTGGCAGTGGGTCGTCTATCTTGTCTTCAATTATCTGTTTAAAAGATTCCCAATTGGCCTTTTGGAAATTGAATCTTGGAGGTAGGTTTTCACATTTAATTGGGCTGATGACTGCCTTAATTTCGCATACGAGTATAATTCACCTGTGTTGGGTTCGTGGAATTGGATCTGCCACTTGTTTGTGACATAGACTTGAGATTCACTCTGAGACAAAAATGTTATCTGGGTTATATCCGTGTTTCCATCTTCCACTATTGAAGGATGCTGGCAGTTTTGCATCGAAGACCAAGCTCAGCTGCTGCTCTTCAGCCCATTTCTCCACTAGGTTACCATCTGTATCATTTTCAGCATATCCCCAGCTTACGCTGTGGCTGTTGAAGTCTCCAACTATTATCCTCTGGTTTGTGGGTGGGACATTGCTGTTTTCCGTCCATGTAAATTCTATGTTTGGTGGTTTGTAAACTGATGAGATTTTGCAGTCTCCCATGTCGATTGTTAGAATCTGGACATTATTTTCATCAGACAGTGAAGTACTTATTACCTCCATGTTTAACTTAACTAGTATGGCACTTCCATATTTCTCATGGGGTCTATCAATAATAAGTTTCATTCCTTCAATTTTTGGCTTCCGGTTTTCTCTGTGCCTGTGTGATTCTTGAATGGGGATCATGTCTATGTTCAGGGTCTTGACCATTTCAGCTAGTATAACTTCCTTTGGCACTGACAGAACTTTTTTCTACATTAACTTAAAATTTTCAAAATTGAATTTAAGATCATTGTAGGATTAAAAAATTTTGAAAAATTCAGGGTCAGTACCCTTAAAAGTATCTTGGCCTTCACATCAAATTTCAAATCAATTACCTAGTTGAAAATAGCAGGAGACTGTGTACTTTGACTATTTACACATAGGTATGTACATATGTCAAAAACAGCATAAAACCATTTAAAAACATGTTTTTAAGACGAATCTCCCCCTCCCGGAACACAAACGCGAGTAAATAATATTTGGCTGTTGTTTTTATGGTATTTTTTTGTTTTCAAAAGCTAACTTATTTCAGTGGTTTTTACAACCCCCCCTCCTTACTTAATTTCCAAATTCAAGAATTTCTTGTAGTTTCAGTAGAAAAACATAATTTTTAGTCAATTTTGTCAAAAAAAAAAACGAGTCTAACGAGCCTTCCCTGCATTTTTAATACAGATTGTGAAATTTTATTGCAATATTGACAAGCAAAAAGTAAGACTTTTCGGCAAATCATGTCAACAGGGTCTTTCGAGATACGGCAGAAAAACTAGACGCTCTGGCAATTTCGACCACAAGGCACTGATTTTTTTTTTTTTTTTTTAAATTTAGTTTCACAAAACAGTATCCGATTTTTTTCTAAATTTTGGTGAAAAAAGTTAGCTTTTCTGGTAATTTTGACAAAAAACCCGGTTTTCTTCCGACAAAAAGGCAAAGACTTTCTGAAAATTTTGGCACAAAAAAAGTTCAATTTTCTGCGACTTTGGCAAAAAAAACAAGAATGTTAACAATTTTTCATTTAAAAAAAAAAAACCATGTTATTTTGGAAATTTTGATAAAACACAAGTCTTTTCAGGTTTTTACAAAGCAGTAGGATTTTTTACAATTTTGGCAAAAAAAATGGGCAGTTTTGACGAGAAACTGATTTTTTTCGCAAATTTGAGAAAAAAAGCAAGACGTTCTGAAAATTTTGACTGAGAAAACAGGTTTTATTGCCATAATTTTGACAAAAAATGAAACTTTTTCACTGTTTTGTTTAAAAAAGAGCCAATAATTTACTCTTTCCCGATCAATGCAGGATCTAAATTGTATCACTGGGGATGGGATTTTTCATATTTTTTTTATTTCATCGAATAAAGTTTGTGAAATATCGATAATCGTGAAATATATCATTTATTTCACACGAGCTCATATTCGCCGACAAAGAATTTCGGCACTAGAAGAAACATGGCGCAATATTTCTATCAATACGTATAATTAATTACATGGGATGATGGGAGTGCGTATTGCGGTATCAACTGCTGCAAACGTGTATCACATTAAACAGTGAATAATAATATAGATACTTCTCTCGTTAAGGTAATTTTTTGATTGGCCATCTTATTTTTCATGCATTAGAAGGCTTATCATTGCATTTTGAAAACGTTTAAACGATAAATCGTACTTCACACATGTTCATAAAAATGTTATTTTCTCGCTCGTCATTCTCGTATTTAAAATTAGCTTTCCTTGCGATATTTTTTGTGGTGTTAATGAAGGTAAGATACTCATAATTTTTGTGAAAACAATCCAGCTTATTCTTGATTCGAATAATTCATATCAACGAACAAATGCTACAATACTGAATTTCTCATAAATACCTAACCAACATATAATTTCTATACCAAAGGTATCAACAAATGCAAACGCAGCTCCATTACCGGATATTTCTGATTCGAAATCGCAATGCAGTTGGACCAATTCGTTCGCATCGGGTGAGAATTCCAATTTAGTCGTTAGGGACATCAAACCAGCGAAAAAATCCAAAATAAAGGAGGGTTTTGAAAAGAAGAGCAAAAAGTTTAAAAATAAATGGCAGATATTCAAGATGAAGAGTCGATATAAAGCTCATGACATAAAGGAAGGCGCGAAGGAAGCACTTTATATAACGGGAAGAGTTCTCAATAATATGAATCCTATCATTTGGATCCCCGCATTTATTTCAATTTCATCAAACAGTTGAATAAATTTTGAATATTTTTATTCAAAAGGCAACCATTGAAAATTGGGCTAGATAATTCTTCAGTCTTCAATCCGAATCGCAACACTTTTTCTCGAATTTGAATAACAAATTTTCGAATTTCCAATTCTTCATTTCGTGTATTTTTTTTTCTGTTCTGGTACAAAAAAATAAAAATAAAACTCAGACAGGTGGTTCGAGTGTAAAATCTTTTCATCTATAAATACGACGAGTAGGAGCATAAAGCGAGTGTTTTTATTAAAAATCCTTAGAGTAGGTACATAAGACACAATAAAACAGAAAAGAAGCTAGAATTCTCATAGATCAAAGAGAATTGTTATCGAGAAAAGAAAATCAGTCCGAAGTATTAAATCAATTTAAAGTTAAAGTACAGATTTTAATACCAAAAAGTTGCAAATTGTAGGACAAAAGGGATGAAAATAAAAATACAAAAGGCTTTTTATACACCCGAAGTAGCTCTAGCTGCTGTAGTAGTTATATCGTATAAGAGAGAGAGAGCGAGAGCAAGAGGGAGTCTCAGCTTTGGGGGAGTTTTTAATTATAAAAGTTGAGGCGAAAAGTTGGTAAGTAACGTTTTTCGATAAAGGGACTTTAGTTTTTCCTTTTTCCACCAAAGAACAAATTATGACACGGTCCAATTAGCAAAGAAGTAACAAAGCGCCCAAGTAAATGAACATCTTTTTATAAAATGTTGAATTTCGACCATTGTCGCGATACTCGAACGCCTTATAATTATATTGAATTTAAATTGCAAAACATTTCCTGCTCGAGTTGGCGCGATAAGGTAATGAACTTTTTTTACAAACTGAATTTTTCATCGACATCCGACGCGTAATTTATTTCACCGCTCATCGCTGCAGTGTTATTTCGATGAAATAATTTTTCCTCTGATTAAATATTTATTGGATTTTTTTTTCACCTAGTGTTTTCCTATCTCTCCTGTGCTGATGGCAATTTGACGCAAAATTCGTCCTGGTTTGGTAAAGTTCGCCCAAATTGGGCTAAAGTAAGTGGTAAGGGTTTCCTTTTACATAGTAAGATAGGTAGGAGAAAAAAACTCTCCAGCGAAATGTACTCTCGTTTGGTTTTAATCTTTTTAATTTCAAATATAATCTCATAAAAGTTATCCTGCTAAAGGTTACAGTAGTTTGACCCTTATTTTGGTACCGTAATTGAATAAAAGATCAAAATAAACGTGCGCGTTTCCAGTCACATACAAATCTAATACTCGTACCACGATACTTATATATCGTCTAATGACCTCTTTCGAGTTTCGATGGTCTGTGCAATCGAAAAATAGGTAACATGCTGGAAAAATATTAATTATACGCTTAAAGCGGAGCTGCGAAAATTATTACGATGGCGTTTTCGAAATAAAAAAGAACATGTATATCGTTGTTGTAGCGGAGAAATTGTCCAGTCTTTGTGAGCGTCGTTTTGGAAAGCAATTAATTTTTATTGCGTTCGTTTTTCTTACTTTTTTTTCTACTTCTGAAAACAAAGCGATGATTTGTTGGTTTTCTTAGCTTGAAATGTTGTTGTTTATTCCACTTCAATCCGTGCTCGAAGATTTTATTAATTTTTAAGTCACTCGCGAGAAATTCTTTGAACTGGAAGAAGCCAGATCGAAAGAACATGCAAAAATTAATCACCAGCCAAAATTTTAAGTGCCAAAGTGCATTTTTCGATTTTTGGTGAATTTTTGAAAATAAAATTTAAGTCAAAAATGAGGGGAAAAAATCAAAATTTTACCAAATTATCCTAGGAAGCTGACATTTGAGATATACCCTATTTTCGACCTGCCAAATCGATTAGAAACGATTTTAAAACGTTTTGAGCAGTTCTGAAGTCTCCAGCAATTTTATGAAACTTGAAATTTCCACAAAATCTCATCAAATGAAGTTGGAAATCCGAAATTCACGCTGCACTTCTACTTAAACACATTATAAAGTCGACTGCTGATAAGTTTAAGTAGTTTTGGAGCCTCCAGAACATTTTGGAAATTACTGGAGCCTCGAGCAGATTTTTCAATGCTCGAAATTTCAATAAAATATTACTAAACTGAGCTGGAAATCCTATTTTGGACATGCCGAATCGATTGGAAACCGTTTCAAATTATTTTTAGCAGTTCTGGAGCCTCCAGCGGATTTTTGAAACTTTAAATTTCCTCAAAGTTTTATCACAAGCAGTTGGAAAAACGAAATCCATTCTGTAAACTTATTTTAGTGTACTATGAAGTCGACTGCATGTAGACTTCAAGTTGATTTGGAGCCTCCAGCGACTTTTGGAAATTACTGGAGCCTCCAGCAGATTTTTCAATGCTCGAAATTTCAATAAAATTTTACTAAACGGAGCTGGAAATCCTATTTTTGACCTGCCGAATTGATTGGAAACTGTTTCAAATTATTTTTAGCAGTTCTGGAGCCTCCAGCGGATTTTTGAAACTTGAAATTTCCTCAAAGTTTTATTACAAGCAGTTGGAAAAACGAAATCCATTCTGTAAACTTATTTTAGTGTACTATGAAGTCGACTGCATGTAGACTTCAAGTAGATTTGGAGCCTCCAGCGACTTTTTGGAAATTACTGGAGCCTCCAGCAGATTTTTCAATGCTTGAAATTTTAATAATATTTTACTAAACGGAGCTGGAAATCCTATTTTGGACCTGCCAAATCGATTGGGAACTGTTTCAAATTATTTTCAGCAGTTCTGGAGCCTCCGGCGGATTTTTGAAACTTGAAATTTTCACAAAATTTCATCACAAGCAGTTGGAAAAACGAAATCCATTCTGTAAACTTATTTTAGTGTACTATGAAGTCGACTGCATGTAGACTTCAAGTTGTTTTGGAGCCTCCAGCGACTTTATGGAAATTACTGGAGCCTCCAGCAGATTTTTCAATGCTCGAAATTTTAATAAAATTTTACTAAACGGAGCTGGAAATCCTGTTTTTGACCTGCCGAATCGATTGGAAACTGTTTCAAATCATTTTTTAGCAGTTCTGGAGTTTTTGACATCAATTCCGAGGTTGATTGCAGGCAGTATCAATCCGATTTGGAGCCTCCAGCAGCTTTTTTGAAACTTCCCTTTCTCAAAAAATGCCACAAAACCTGTCTGAATTAGCTTTAACATGTACTGTACATATTGAATTTCAGCTTTCCAACTCCATTTGATTAAATTTTTTAGAGATTTTAAGTTTCAAAAATTTGCTGGAGGCTCCAGTAATTTTCAAAAAGTCACTGGAGGCTCCAAACCGATTTAAGCTCGCCAAATGTGACGTGATAGGATGTTTAAGTTGGGGTGCAGGTGCAGCGTGAATTTCGGATTTCCAACTTCATGTGATGCAATCTTGTGGAAATTTCACTGGAAATGGTTTGAAACCGTTTTCAATCGATTTGGCAGGTCAAAAATGGCAAATATCCCAAATTTTAGCTTTCTAGGTCAATTTGGTGAAATTTTGATTTTCCACCCTCATTTTTGACTTAAATTATTTTGATTTTCAAAAATTCACCAAAAATCGAAAAATGTACTTTAACACTTGAAATTTTGGCTCGTGATTAATTTTCGAATGCTCTTTCCATCTAGCTTTATCCAGTTCCGAAAAGCTCTTGCGAGTCTTATGTTGGAAAGCAAAATCTGCGATTTCGGCCATTTTGTTACTGGAGCCAACCTTTTTTTTAAAAATAAGTTTGCTTTAAAATGTTTCCTTAGGATGTCCTCTTTAAGGAAAAAAATGTCTCAGAGGAATTCATTATTCCAAAATATCTTAAGCTGCTCTTGGCTCTGAAAACGTGACAGTGGCTATTTATCTCCAATGTAGTTGGTTCCTTCAGTTCGTTTCTTGAGGTTTGTAAAGATTTTTCGTTCAAGGTTCGACTCTGAATGAAAGAAAAAAAAGGACTACTTTTTGGGCACAACTTTTCAAGGCGAACATACATAATGCTCTCTTACAAAATAATCTACTTACCTCTTAAATTGAATAAACTAATTTGAAAAAAAAATTTCTTCCACATTACAAAACGAAGTAGGTACATTGGTACCTAATAAATTAGCCAAAATCACAAAATTCTCACACCGAGAGTAGAGATATTTAAATTATAGATAAATTCCTCCCATTCTGTACTTGAACGCTGCTGCGCAATTGATTTTTCATGCAGAAAGCTTAAATCTCATCGGAATTATGATGTTCCTTGATATGATTGAATCCAATTTGATCTTTTCACATCATTTCATTCCATCAATTTGATCTGGTGAAGTCTAATCTAATGAAAAATAATCTAATTGGATCATTTAATTCCATGAACATTGATCCAGTTTGATCACATTAGGTAGGTACTTATAATATGGTTATCAAATTTTACCAAACTTCATTTTTCATTTGACGATCAACAGTCAAAAACATGTAAAAAATTTGCCAAAATCAAAAAATTGAAATTTAGCGCTTCAAAATTGTTCTCTTGGCGTATTTTTGAATGCTCTTTCAAGTGTTTTCAATGTTTTCTGTAGAATATTCGAAATATTTGTTGCTGATAAGACACGTTCCAGGTAGGTACCGACAAAAACATAAAATCTTCGCAAGACCATCTATGTGTAAGAACCATAGTACATAATTTTATAATAAGTACATTTTTGGCTTATATGGTCGATTTTAAACATTTGATTTTAAATGAGTGCAGTAATTTCTTAAATTAGGATCAAGATTTCAACTTGAGAGAATCCATGATCGAATTGGACGGTTTGGAGTTCAATTGTTTAATCTTTTTCTTCATTTTATCAGTAAAGCTGGATTGTTTTTTTATTCCAAGCATATTTGCTAAATTCTTCCCATCCAACTTTCGAACTAATCCTTGAATTGTGCCATCTTTCTTCTTAATTTGTTTCACGACAGGAAGTTTTGACCAGCTTTTTGTATCCGTCAACGTCTCCTAGGAGAAATGTACAAATTTTCGATCACTAAGTTGACTAAAATTATGAATTCAACAAGACTGAAATTCCTCAAAGTAAGTAATATTTCAAAATCGTAAAAATGAAGAACAAAAATGCAAGTAGGTCCCACGTGTTATAATTATGTACAATCCTTACCTCAGTGATCTCTAGCAGAATTAAAACAAGAAATAACGAAAATACTGGTTTCAAATTGAGCCGAAGAAGACACATGATTTTAAAAATTTTTTATAGTGGACACGACGACGCGACGGTGACGTTCAATAACCAACAAACCACACACACATCAAATATTATTCGTCACCTCAATGATCAACACATCATTTTGAATGCACAGCAATACTGAACTAATGGTTAAATACTTTCCATTAATTTGCAAAATGACAAATTTTATGTCAAAGCATCAACTGTCGGCGAATCATTCAATGTCACAAGCAGTAAAAAAAATACATTTTAGATCGTTCTGAACAGGGAACTACAAATTCATGATTCCTTCAACAGAAGTTCTTCAAACCATCACTAGAAAATAGAGACCATAAACAAGTTACTTCAGAATGAAGAATCGCTCAACCTGAACTCATTTTTTGAAAGAGATGAGTAAGACTAATAAATTTACAGGTAGAAGACATGAAATAATATCGCAAAGTTTCAGCCTAATGATCAAATAAAATCACACACAACAGGGTACCTATAGATAATAAATTTTAAATAGGCACCTTAATTACATACAAACACAATAACTTCAGGTACCTACCAAAGGATTAATGTACTCTTAAGTGCAAAATAAACTATAGGCAGTTTACAAATAAGACGCGAGTATTCGAAAATCCCCGAATATAAGTCAGCGATACCATTATCCGAGTATAAATTTGAATTTCCGGTCCAAAAGTTGCATCGAAGAGGAAAAAGCTCAAACCACCGTGGCATTTCCCAAACGTGATATTTTCACGAGTAGGTAGGTATGTGTAACAGTAACATACTAACACAGAGGAAATATTTTCTCCTTCCACCTTGCCGAGGGAAATTATATCGTAGTCGTGTGTAAAAGAGGCTTGAAACAAGGGTTGATTTTTATCGAGGTGCTGCAGTTATATGGGGATAAAAAACGCACGAGTCTTTTTACTCGTAATTTGCATAATTGAAATCGAGTCGTCTTAATTAAGCCATTTTGCTGCGAATCGCGCCGCTTACATAAAAAGTGACAAAGCTGGCATCGTTGAATTTTCCTGCTTACAAACTCCACGTCCTTCTGTAGTTCTCAACAAAAATCGAGTATGAGGTACAACTTTTGAAAAATTAAGAGGTAAAAAAGAGTTTAAATTTCTTTACAAGGCATAATACCTACCTACCTATATGTAAACCAGCCTCCAACGTTGTTTAGGAAAATTCACTTTTGAAAATCTGACAGGCGGAAACTTTTGTTAGAGAGACTTTCTTTTAATGCATAGACAGTTTTTAAGTACGGTAAACTTCTTAACAATATGGCTCAATACACTATTTTTTTTATTTATTATTTTTTTTTCTTAAAGTAAATGTTTGACATCGACCATAAAGCTACAGTCTCATTACATAGAAAGGATGGAAAAATGTCAGAGAAGGGTGAAAAGAGAAAATTATTAGCTGTAAAACTTCGACCGACTTTTTTGTCGAGGATTCAATTTTCTGACTTTCTAAAAAATGGGATTTGATCAGACCCCATTCTGACAATCTTCGATGAAAGTTGACCTGAGTAGGGATGTGTTTTTTTTCTCAAGTGAACAAAATGTTTAGAAATTCCAAACAAGAAAACGTCATTTTTGAGAGTTCTGTACTTCCTTTACTGGAACCCTTTCTTGAACAACTTCTTCTTGTCATTCGCAATGGTAAGTAATAATCTTTCATTACTTAATTGGAACGCTAATGGAGTGCTCAACTCCAGGTATGAACTGACAAACTTTCTTGTTAATAATAATATTGATTTAGCATGCATCTCTGAGACACATTTACCTAACTCCTGGTCGGAATTTGTTTTAAAGGTATTGGTAAGAACTACACTGTAATAGGTATAGATCTTGGATGTACACCTATAGGGATAATTCTAGGAAATATTACTATAGGTGATAGGTTTTTGGCCCAAACCAGGGTCGTGGAAGTATCCACCCTTTACCTCTACACAATAGCTACCAATCAATGCCTGCAGATGAGGAATCAACTGCTAACTACCGTACCGATACTTCAGTTGCTCACCTCTTCCGCAACCTACTACTGGGTACTACTCCTAACTACGTCTAATCAACTCATGGATACTTAGAGCTTTGCCGTTGAGAGTATATTACGCCACTTAAGTTGCAATATACCCGTACTTTACCTGGAGGGTACTAGACCACCTCACTCTAGACACATTAACGAAGATGGAATGGATTCTTTCACCATCTAACATACACATTAACCGATCTTATGAAGGACGTTGAACCAACATAAGCACACTTTAACCTATACATTAACCGAAGTACGTAATAATACACGAGACACTTTCGAGACATTCAACTCTAAAGTGACATACATTAACCTTGAAGATATTACGTGACACAAACACGAAAGAATACATTAACCAAGAATCTTACGTGACATTTAACACATAAGATACACACTTTACCCTATCTTACATTCCCCAAAGGGAACGCGAGTGTGCCAAGACAGGCAACAGAGATGGAATTAACCACCAAACATTAACCATGAGATGAGCACTTGCAACTACCCAGGAACACTTCTGCACTGAGAAGCTACAACACCACAACTGACTGTCTAGTCTCTCGCAGCTTTGCGCTTCGGCTCGGCTACTGCCACATAGCCACGCCCATCGGCGTTACTAGTGGGAGCTAGACGCAGTGTTACCACTCATCCATACCCGTAAAGTACCGCACAAACATGCTAGGCCATAAAGTATATCACATTGTCATTTCCTAGCTTTCAAATTTATCGTAAAGACCATATCAACAACTCTGCTTGTGGTGGAGTAGATATCCTTGTAAGGAAAAGTCTATTTCATCACCATTTATGTCCATCAACAAATACTTCATTTGATTCTGTACCCAGTTGGGTGAAAATCTGCCCTGCCAATAAATGCACGGTAAAGAGCAGTTTAATTGGCGTTTTATACTTCAACGCAACTTTAAACTGCTGCCATACAGCAGATTTTACAGATTTCAAAATTGTGCTTCAATTCACTGGCGTAATTTGAAGCAACTTTTTAGGTTGTTACATTTTCTGCACAGCAGAAAAAAATTTCTGCTGATAAACAGGCCACAAGAATATTTCGTAGCATATTTTTATCGTGTAAGGCCACTATGCTTCTAAATTATGTTGCATATTTTTGCGCGTTGAAAAAACCAGCCACAAAATACGCTACACAAATATTTTGTAGCGTATTTATTCGCGTATTTGCTGAAATCCGAGCGTAAATATGGTATTTTGCGCGTGTGTTTTAGCTTAGTATGTAAATATTTATTCTACTCTACCAAGTTCTCTGGTGGTGTAGGTAGCAAGGATTCCGCTTACAGATCCGGGGACTCAAGTTTGATCCCCGCTGGTGCCGAAAAATTTTTCAAGAATATTAATCAATGGCAGATTTTTACGCATAAATGAAATACACGCCTATTAATGGGCAGAAAAAGCATTGGAGTAAAGTATTAAAACTCCTGCCCGCGTTTTTATGTCGCGTAAGAACAGATTTTCACCCAACTGGGTAGGAATCTCTATTAAACTTAACAATAATTCTTTTGATATATTCTATGTCTATCATGCACCATCATCTTCTGCATTATCACTCGAAGATTTTAATTCATTATTACAATCCTCTTCACCCACATTAATTCTTGGAAATCTCAATGCAAAAAACACACTATGGGGTTGCTGATCAACCAACTTTAATGGTTCAAAGCTTCTAGATATACGTTCCAATCTTGGTTTGGTGATCAGCGCTCCTAATGTTTCAACTTTCTACCCCTATCAATCTTCTTATGAAGCAGATATTTTAGATATTGCACTTCTAAAAATTTTTCCCTATACTCATGAAACTTCAGTCATTACAGACCTTGATTCTGATCATCTCCCTGTAATAACCAAAATTACACTAACTGATGGAATTCTTCATTGTACTTCCTCTTGTACAACCACTGACTGGTCGATTTTCAAAACAGAGCTAGAAGAGCTTCCACCTATTACTGAAGAGATTTTACAGAGCACTGAAATTGACTCTCACCTTGACTCACTGTCTGGAACAATTCTTTGTGCTGCCTTCAAAGCTCAAAAAGCAATCTCTAAAATCAGCATAACAAATTCCAATCTTCCTTTTCCTATTTGTAGTGTATTCACGTTCGGTTCGAATGAACCATATCTGACAATGTTGCATTTACGTTGCAACGTTATAGCCGCCTCGTTTACGGCATTTATCTTTATCTTTGACTTACGACACATTAATATCCGAATATGTAATGCGTTCGTTATTATGTAAATATACGATTAATAATATTTTATTAAATGATTTCGTTATTCGAATAACGCGAATTCTACAATGGCGCAGTCGGTGAAAGTAAAAAGACAGTTTTAAAGTGCCGGTAATTTCGTAATTATCAGTGCAGTGTTGTGTGGTAAAACTCCGTTTTCGAAAATGGATCAATCCAACATCAAAGCGTTTGATGTCCACTCAACTTCAGCTTCCTCGGAATGGATTCGATGGAAGCGAGCTGTCGACCTATATATTCTTTCGAAAGGATACACAGATGATAAACGGAAGCAAGCTACCCTGTTATCACTAGGTGGTATGGATTTGCAAGATATTTATTATGCAATACCTGGTAACGAAACGAAATCCGACGAGGAAACTTGGTATCAACAGACCATAAGGCTTTTAGACGCATACTTCATTCCTAAAAGCAACGTTACTTACGAAAGGTATGTGTTCAGTAAAATAATCCAACGTCCGGATGAACTGACCGAACAGTTTATTAATCGTTTACGACGACAAGTGACGAAATGTGAGTACTCTGACGAAGATGCTCAACTCTGTCAACAAATCGTCGCCGGATGTTGTAACGGAGAAATACGCAAAGAATGTCTTGAAAAGAGAGTACTGTCAGTAGGCGCTATACAAGAAATTGCTCAGAAAATCGAAACCGTGTCGTCACAGTTGTCAGCGTTTGAGCCGAAATCTACACCAGCGTCCATACCTGGAGTAAACTCGATAAATAGAATTGCGTCGTCGAATTCTACACGGTCGAATGATTCGAAAATCAGTTGTTATGGTTGCGGTTCGTCCAAACATCGTACGAAAGATGATTCATGCCCAGCTGTGGGAAAAGAATGCCGTTTCTGCCATAAAATTGGTCATTTCGATAGCGTCTGTCACGCAAAGAAGAATCAGAAGGAGGATAAACCTCAGAATAAATCGCGCCGCCGTGATAGAAAGAAACCGCCAAGGTCGTCTGACGAAAAAAGCGAAAATTTGTCCGCCTCGGGGAAGAAATCGGTAAATCAAGTTAGTACGGTTAACTACGTGTTCCACGTTTCGAGTAAAGCTCGTGCCAAAGAACTTCCTTGCGCCGTCGGAGGAGTTCAGTTTGCGTTCACCGTAGATTCTGGTGCCGATGAAAACATCATATCGAAAAGTGATTGGTGTTCGTTGAAAAGTCACAACGTCAAAGTCGTGTCTCAAGTGCGTAACGATGAAAATAAAAAGCTATTTGCATTCGGTGCTTCGGAGCCTCTCGCAATAGTTGGCAAATTCTCCGCAGAAATTTGTGTTGGTAATCGTTCGCTAGTGGCCGAAATCGTAGTCGTCGACCAGGACAATGTACCAGCATTATTGTCTCGAGAAACAGCGACTGATCTTGGAGTGTTGGAGATTCGCATACCACAGTCCAACGTTAACTCCGTGACTTCGACGATTTCACCGAATCGCAAAGTTTTCCAAGGGATTGGTTTACTGAAGGATGTTGAAATAGACATTCCCATCGACGAGTCCGTACCGCCGCATCGACAGAAACCTAGACCCATACCGCTCAATCTTCGAGATCAAATCGACGAGGAACTCGACAGTATGCTGGAAAACGACATCATCGAGCCGGTAGATACTCCGTCACCGTGGGTATCGAATATGGTAATTTCACACCATAACGACAAAATTCGTATTTGTGTCGATATGCGTGATGCAAACAAAGCGATCATCACTGAAGATTATCCGTTCACAACGATGGAGGATATACGCGCCGCTGTCAAGAGCGCAAAGTGTTTCGCCCGTCTCGATTTACGCCGTGCATTTTACCAGATCTTACTCAAGATTAAGTCCAGGGTGATTACAACGTTCATAACGCATCGAGGTTTATTCCGTTCAAAACGTCTCATGTTTGGAATAAAATGCGCACCTGGTATTTTCCAAAGTATCCTGCGCAAACTTCTGAAGCTTCTTGGTTTCGCAATCAATTCAGCCGACGATATCTTCATATTCGCTAACTCAGAAGAAGAACTGTTCCGTTATGTAAATCAGGTGATCGACTTGCTCGAGCAAAATGGTCTCACGCTGAACTACGATAAATGCATCTTCTACGCGACGAAAATCGAGTATGTTGGTTTCACCATCGTTCCGGGTGGAATTCAAGTTTCAGACGAAAAACGAGCCAAAATCTTGGAATGGTCCTCACCAACGTCCAAGGCCGAAGTTGAAAGCTTCCTGGGCTTCGTTAATTTCGTACGTCGTTTCATTCCGAATTACAGCGCTATCGCAGCACCGTTGTACGATATCACGCGCAAAAACGTTCATTTCAAATGGGAACAAGAACACGAAAGTGCGTTTCAAGCACTGAAAGCTCAGTTGACCACGGACCGCATCCTGAAGAATTTCAATCCGCGATACACAACGCAGCTGTATTGCGATGCGGGTCCAAATGCGCTCGGTGCAGTCCTAGTTCAAATAGGTGCCGAAGGTTCTGAGTACGTCGATTTCGCAAGCAAGACGTTAACCGACGTAGAACGAAGGTACTCTCAGCTGGAGAAGGAAGCCCTTGCCCTTGTCTGGGGAGTGGAGCGTTTCCATTATTACTTATACGGGCGCCGCTTCCAGCTTATCACAGACAATAAACTGATCCAGCTGATCTTAACGTCAAGCGATCTAAACCAAAGCTTGAGAGTACAGCAATGGCACCTTCGTTTGCAGGGATATGACTTCGAGTTGGTCCACAAAGCAGGGAGAAACAATATCGCCGACCCGCTTAGTCGACTAGTATCCAGTACAGACCGTTCGCACGATCACGTTGAGTCATATATTCATCTTGTCGTCAATGCCAGCATCCCAAAGCTGATGACGCTGAAAGAAATCGAACAAGCTTCACTGAATGATCCCGAATTCGTCGAACTACGTAACGCTATCGAGTCTAACAATTGGTCCAAAATGCCAGCTGCCTATACCGCTATCAGCAGTGAACTCAGCGTATACAACGACATCATTCTACGTGGAGACCGAATCGTCGTACCTTCTCAGTTACGCCAACGTGTTTTAGACCTTGCCCACGAAGGTCATCCTGGTATTGTCAGCCTGAAAGCGCGTCTTCGAACGAAGGTTTGGTGGCCAAACATTTACGCTGAAGCCGAACACAAAGTAAAAACGTGTCCAGCCTGCCAAGCAGTTGCGAAATTCGAGCCGCCCGAACCGATACGTCGTCGTCTAATGCCGGAACGTCCTTGGGATCAAGTCGCCTTCGACTTCATGGGACCGTTACCCTCAGGCGATTACCTTTTCGTAGTAGTTGATTTATACAGCCGGTTCTACGAAATCAAAATCACGAAGACATCTACGGCAAAATTCATCGTTGAAACCTTGCATGAAATTTTCGCTAGATATGGTTATCCGTCAATCATCACGTGCGATAATGCTCCACAGCACCACGCAAGCGAAGTTGAAAGTTTCTGCAATGAGTATGGCATTCGTATGTTCTATTCAACACCGTTTTGGCCGCAGTCCAACGGAGCCGTAGAAAGACAAAACCGCAACATCCTCAAGACCCTGAAAATTGCTCAAATCGAGGGGAAGGATTGGAGAAATGAAATCCAGAAATTTCTACTCATGATGCGAAATACTCCTAATCACGCAACTGGAGTAGCTCCTGCCGAGCTGGTGTTTCGTTTCCGCCCACGCGACCAAATTCCGTCGATTCAAAACTATCGAGCCGATCCCGAGATGGAAGATAGGGAAAATCTACGGAAATACAAGGGTCAAATATACGCCAACGATAGTCGTCACGCCACCCGGTTCGTACCAGGTCAACAGGTCTTAGTCCGAAACGAGCAGAAAACGAACAAGCTCACGCCAAGTTTCGACCCAGAGCCAGCGACAGTCGTAGCAACTCGAGGTACAGAGGTCGACATCAGTAAAGGAGGTCGTACCTATACTCGAAACAGTTCTCATCTCAAAGAATTTCAGTCGAGCGTGACTCCTCAACCTGCCGCCGTTGAGACTCCGGAAATACGAAGTAATGATCTGCCGCCAGAACCGTCCGGATATGTGAGCAGTCCAGCTGCACCATCGAGCTCAACTGAACATTCGAGTCCAAGAGTCCAGGACACTACAATTGGTCGCCCGAAGCGCGAAATTCGAATCCCTTCGAAGTTCAACGATTACATCTTAAATAAATGAAACATTTATTTCATTTCGCCACCGGGAAGACTGTAGTGTATTCACGTTCGGTTCGAATGAACCATATCTGACAACGTTGCATTTACGTTGCAACGTTATAGCCGCCTCGTTTACGGCATTTATCTTTATCTTTGACTTACGACACATTAATATCCGAATATGTAATGCGTTCGTTATTATGTAAATATACGATTAATAATATTTTATTAAATGATTTCGTTATTCGAATAACGCGAATTCTACACTATTGTTAGACCCATCCTTGAAAAAATCGCCTGAGAAGACAATGGCAAAGAACAAGAGACTTTTCCTTGAAAAATTGCTTGAATCATCTAACCCATAATGTACTGAAAAGATTGGAAGAATATTGACATGCCAACTACTAAAAATATCTTGAGAGCCTATCGCCCAGTTCTTCTTTATGGAATCATACTAGAAGTCTTCTCAACAAACCAACAATATTACCTCCACCAACTCATAATAACAAATCGACGACTACAAACCACAAAATATGTGAATTATTTGCTGATTTTTACGAAGATATTTAATTTCTGTAATAGAAATACAGACACTCTTGATATTTCGACTGAACCCAGCAATCATCATCTTCACAAAATGCTTCATAGAACCTCAGTTGAAGAAATTCGCTATATTATCAAAAAAATCAAAATCCGGAAATCACCAGGCTCAGATAACATCAGTAACATTATGCTTAAAAACCTTCCAACAAGACGTATCCTAACGAGCTTCAAAACACTTTTCAACTCTTGCCTTCAAATTGGTTACTTTCCTAATGCCTGAAAAATTGCCAAAGTAATTGTGCTACCCAAAAAAGAATCTCCTTCTTCATCTCCTAATGATTATAGACCTATCAGTCTTCTCTCTTCTCTATCCAAAATCCTTGAAAAAATTATTCGTAAACGTCTTTTGGACTTTCTGAAAAAGGAACAGATTTTGCCATCTTTTCAGTATGGTTTTACATACTTTTCTCTCTCTTTTGAGAGGGAGGGAGGAAGGGAGGATTTTCGATTTAAAAAAAAATTCAATCTAATTGAGTAACTATGCCAAACTTTGAAAATTATTTGATGATATTTTGCCAGACTTTGCTTTTTGTTGGGAATTCTGAGCATTGAGTTATTAAATTAGGCAACGACGCAGCCAGGATTTTCTCAAAGAGGGGTTTGGGCATAAAAAATCGAAATGTGATGTCATTTTCTGAAAATCCTTCGTAGCATTTAATGATATTATAAAAATTAAGGCAAAGGCAAAATCACTGCTCGAGTGAAGCAATAGGGAAATATTTCTGAAAAAATAGGTCCAACAATCGAAAAGGTGCTAATTTTTTCACGTTTTATTTTGAACTTTCGCTCACAAGGGGGGGGGGGGAGGGGTGACGACGCGACGATTCCAGTCATCCTCGCCTACGCCATCTACTGATATTATTAAGCAAAAAACATATCCATGATTCAAAACTTTTCTTGCAAAGGAGACTTTACACCCATTTTTTTCGGCGCCGAAGGTCTGTCCAAAAAACTTTTTGAATTTTTCAAAAAAAATTTTGAAAACTTGGAAAAAATGTTGATCAATTTTCAATAGTAAACCTATCTGATTCTACTATATTTTGGCAACCTTTTAAGAATTTTGAAAAAAATGCCGATGAATAATTTCTCAACATGATGTCAGACTTTTAAAAAATTTGAAAAATGACGAATTTTTGACATTTTAATAAATGTATCACCAATATCAGACTTCTAAAAACTTTTTAAAAAATTTTCGCCTATTTCCAATATTTCTAGAGTAGGATTTTATTTCAAAATATTAGATTTTAAGAACTCTTGGAAAATTGCCAATAAATTCTTAAAATTATGCCAGACATTCAAAACTTAAAAAAATGAAGAGTTTTTGAAATTATTCCTTTTTTGAAATAGACATTCGAGGTATCAAATCTGACCTTCAAGACTTTAGAAAAAACTCCATTTTATTTCCTAAATAGTGTCAAACTCCCTGAAATGGTTCCTTTACATTTTGTCAGACTTTCTTTTTTATTTTGAACAATTCTATGAGCTTGAACGTTGAGTTGAATCAATCAAAAAACATATCCAATCCATAATTACAAACTTTCCTCGTTAAGATGTGTTTCAAAGTTTTTAAAAGTCATAATATGTCCTTATAGGTAAGTTCATCATTTTCAGAATTTTCCCAAGTTCTTACAATTCAGAAAAAATATTGTGAAATCAGACGAGTTTGCTCTTGGAAATTGAATAAGTACCAATCTACATTTTTTTCAAATTTTCAAAAGCAAAACATAACATAAAAAATTCAACACGATTCATGCATCGAACAAATATTTCAGAAAAAAAAATACCAATTTATAATTCAAGATTACAGCACACCTATTCAGGGAGACTTTTTTGTTAAAACAAATAACCACTCGGGGCAGTACAGCGACAAGGCTTTCAACGCGTTTATTTTTCACCCCCTAAAAAAGTCAACTATGTAGAAAGGCAGCCTAAACCGTATCCACCATTGCTCAGGTGGTATTCCACAGCTTAGTTTAAAACAGGATAAAGTTGATTAACATTTTTTCGCACGAGTCAAGTTCAAGTATGGTAAAAAGGGCACATGTGTGTAAATGCAAGTATAGGTAGACATCGTAGAAATCCAATATCTCGAGCTTTTTATTTATGTTTTGATGAGGCTGGCAGAGGGAAAAGAAAGAAAGAAAATTCTATTTTATGCTCGCCATGAATCATGACCATATTTAAGACAATGTCTCGTATGCGTTAGAGCAGAACAATACCTACTTATATGCGGGTGTTACGCGTTATACGTTATGTTCTTATCATAAAATACATAAATTGCATCGATTGCTATACCACACCGCAACTGTACTCGCACATGTACCTAAACGCCGCCACCTGTCAAATTTCCACATCTGCAAACGTATTTACTGCCAATGAGCCGTATACTACGTACAATAAGCGTGTATGCTAAATTATACCTAAACGTCATCTATTGTGAATTATAAGCTACGTTTCGAGCGACTACTCTGGCGAATATCTATATGTATCGAGCCATCGACGATAGATAAAAAATTTAATACCGAAATCGTTTTTCTTTGCAACGACAACAGCGACAAAGACGACGACGATGACGACGAATCTGGTTTTTATATTTATTCGGTACCTATATCTACGATATTCCATGAGTATATGTGGCTTTTTTTCACGCCTTATCTTTGTAACAGATGTGATAGGCCCAATGCAAAGTCTCTATAATGCGTGTCGCTTACTGGGTGTATTTTCTGAAATCGTTTGGAAAACGTTTTAGCGAAACAATTCGAATCGAAGTTTTTCAAATATGAGCCATTCAAGATTCGAGGAAAGATTCATAGAGGAAATATCGGAATTCTCATATTCTTGATCTTGAAATGGACTTCACTCCATATTCACTTTCGAGTAAATATTATGAAACAAAAGATTGAAATTTACCTAAAAAAATTTCAGAAGAGAGTGAGTTCCGGAAATATTTTCAAAATACTGAAATAAAAAGGGTTTTCTAAAAAAACAAAAAACAAACAGAAAGGGTTCTCAGAGATGAAATTATATATCTGCCCAGGGGAAAGTTGTAGCATCCAATCAGATCGGTTAGACTTATTTATTACTTAGATTGATTACCTAAATCAGATCGGTTATATGTACCTACTTATTTAACTATTAGATTGATTAAATCATGCAGATCTATATCCAACGATCCTACCAAATCTGATCAAATTCAATCACCAACTACAACATATGTACTTATTCATGGCATTCGGAAAAATTTGTACCTATAAAACATCTTATCTATCGGAAGAAAATATGATTGCATCTCATCAGATGATCACACCTGATCCGACCTAATAACGGATCAGTAAGATTAGATCTGATAAGACTTGTAGGCATCATTAGTTCAAATTAAGTACATACCTAGATTAAAGCACAACACAGCAGATGGGATCCAGACATTATTTCCAGACATTAATAATTTTTCCATATTAGATCAGCAAAGTGATCTATCTGGCCAAATTTGATCAGATACCTATTCAAGGTCCAACTGGTAAGATCAATCTGGATCCCATCAGTGTCCCATATGTGTCCCATCAGAGTCACATATGAGTCTCATCAGAGTCACTTACTTATGGGTCCCATCAGAGTCCCAGATGGGTCCAATCAAAGTCCCATATGTGTTCCATCAGAGTCACATATGAGTCTCATCAGAGTCACTTACTTATGGGTCCCATCAGAGTCCCAAATGGGTCCAATCAAAGTCCCATATGTGTCCCATCAGAGTCACACATGAGTCTCATTGGAGTCACGTATGGGTCACATCAGAGACCCAAATGGGTTCCATCAGAGTCCCAAATGGGTCCCATCAGGGTCCCAAATTATTGACAAATAGTTGGCTAGTATGTTCGGTACGTCGGATCGTTGTAAATACGCGGAAATATAAATAAACAATTCATTCGTTTGGTCTCCGAGATACTGTGTACTTCTTTCTAGTATTGTAGATGTTGATATGGTAGCGTAAGCGAGGTTTAATAATTCGCGGAAATTAATCTGATTTATTTTCAAGTAGTAGATAATTTTTTAGTCAGGTATGGCAGCGGCGGCGCGGCAGCAAGAAATAGATAGACTCAGGGCAGAAGTTGCGGATTTAAAAAAACAGCTAACAGAGAAGAGTTTACGGACTAATAATCCACCGACGATTTTAACGAATTCAGGCTCGTACAATGTGTGGAAGAACGTTTTATATACTGAATTGAAAGCATTGGATCTATACTACGTAATTGAGGAGAACGACAGGTATCTTAATTTACAAGACGATGAAAAACTTAGAATTGATGCAACCGTGGTATCGTATATTTTATCTCGTTTGGATGAAACAAATAAAAGAAATGTGACTCACGAAACTACTGCAAAGAGTATTATAAATAGGTTAGACTCAATAAAATTAAACAAAAGTTTAACGAATGCATTATCGCTTGATCGGAAATTTTCTAATATTAGGATCGGTAAAGGTGAATCGATTAATGATTATATTATACGTTTTGACGATATTATTAATGAGTATATAGCTAGCAACGAACCGTTAGATGATCGAAAAACGAAACTGAATTTTCTGCAAGGGTTACGTGTAGTGTATAAAGAAGCTGTTGGAAAAATCGATAAGAACGAACTGGATAATATGACGCTTGATGATCTGAAGGCGAAAATTATCGACCATATAAACAACACATCCGAAGCTCAAGATAGGTACAATAATGGTGATTCGATGATGGACGTTGAAAATAATAACGGTAATGTTTTTTATGCTAATAATGATCGTTGTGATGATCGTCGTGGTGGTACTAGGGGTTGTTCTCAAGGTAGGGGAATTTTACGTGGAATTTCGCGTGGAGTTTTGCACAGACGTGTTGATCGTCGAGAAAATAATCGTAATCGTAGTTATGACAATCGTAATCGTGATCGTTCAAATTCGTTCGATGGACGTTCTAAACCTATCCGTTTCAAAGTTGTATTTTTGTTTGGAGAAAGAAAGATAAATTTGTAATTGTGGTTTTGTACGTAGATGATATTTTGATTATTGGTAATGGCAAAGATAAAATACTAGAAACTAAAAAGCAGCTTTGTAAGGAGTTTAAGATGAAAGACTTAGGTATTCCAAAGAAGTTTTTAGGAATTGAAATTGAAAGAAATAGAGAAGAAAGAAAGATGATTTTAAGTCAAAAGTCGTATGTGGAGAAGTTGTTGGAAAGATTTGATATCAATAAATTTCATGCAGTTGATACTCCTATGAAGACGAATCAAAATGAAAAATGGAGTAAAGAAGATACAAAAGTTGAGATGGTATCTGAAACAATGTTTTGTGAAGCTGTAGGAAGTTTAATTTTCCTCAGCAATACAACTAGACCGGATATATGTTATGCCGTGAATGTTGTAAGTAGGTATCAGCAAAACCCAAAATTAGAAGATTGGCTAAAAGTGGTTTATATTTTGAGATATTTGAAAGGTACGAAGAATTTGGGAATTGTGTACGGAGTTAAAGAAGTTGAAGGTGAAGGAAAAATTGATTGTTATGTTGATGCTTCATTAGGCACAAACGATAAAGAAGGTAAAAGTACATGTGGTTTTGTTATTTATTTGAACGGAGATATTATATCGTGGAGGTGTAAGAAGCAAAAACACGTTGCGCTATCTTCAGCTGAAGCAGAATTCGTAAGCATGAGTATGGCATGTAAAGAAGTAGTATGCATGAAAGAATTATGTAAGAGGATTCTCAAAATTTTCATTATTCCAACAATGTATGAAGACAACAAAGCGGCTATAAAAATTGCCAAAAACGAAGATTCAAACACTTTTAAGCACGTAGTAAAGTTGAGTTACCATTACATAAGGTATGAAGTGGTAAGGCGAAATTTGAGGTTGGAATTCATTAAAGGAGAGAATCAAATCGCTGATTTCTTTACTAAAGCATTAAATAAAATAAAATTTTTGAAGTTTCGAAAGGAGTTGGTTGACGAAGTATAGATTGGTGAACGGTGAACAATTTTGATGATTTAAATTATTATTATTTTATACTTAATCCTTGATTTTATTTTTCAGATGCGATGAATATTTGATTTGATTGTTATGGTTAATATTGATGACGATTGGATGATGGGATGATGTTTGGACCATGGAATTTAAAAAGTTGAAAATTATTTGCTGTAAAGTTTAAAGTTAAGATTTAAAAAAAAAAAAAAAAAAAAAAAATATGAGGTGTATTGACAAATAGTTGGCTAGTATGTTCGGTACGTCGGATCGTTGTAAATACGCGGAAATATAAATAAACAATTCATTCGTTTGGTCTCCGAGATACTGTGTACTTCTTTCTAGTATTGTAGATGTTGATACAAATGGATCACATCGGAGTCACGTCTCATCCGAGATCCATACTTATGGGTCCCATCAGGGTCCCAAATGGGTCCCATCAAAGTCGCATATGTGTCCCATCAGAGTCACATATGAGTCTCATCAGAGACCCAAGTGGGTCCCATCAGGGTCCCATATTATGGGTCACATCGGAGTCACGTCTCATCCGAGATCCATATGGGTCCCATCAGAGTCCCGAATGGGCCCAATTAGAGTCACATATGGCTCCCATTACAGTCCCAGACGGGCCATCAAAGTCCCATAATATGCGTTCCATCTAGGTCCTGTCTAAGTCTATTTCTAAATGAGATTCTCATTTTGAAACACCATTTATCAATTCCATTTTCAAATTTATCGTCCAAACTGAATTTCCAAATTCAAATTATTATATTCAGTCCCATCTGATCTGAGTCCCATATGGGTTTCATCTGGGGTCCATCTGAGTCCCATGTGGGTCCCATCCGAGGCCCATCCGAGTCTCATGTGGGTACTTTCTAGGTCTCAATTTCCATTTCCAAATGAGATTCTCATGTTGTAACTCAATTTATCAATTCCATATTTTCAAATTACATATTATTATTATCAAATCTCAGTTTCCAAATTCAAATTAGAAAATTTGATTTCCAAGCACAATTTTTTCAAATATTTGACCCATCCAGGTCCCATCTAGGTCCTGACCAGGTATCAATTTCCATTTTCAAAAACATTTTCATTTCTGAACTCAATTTATCAATTTCATATTTTCAAATTCACTATCCAAATTCATTTTCTAAATATTTGTCGTTTGTCCCATATGTGTCCCATCTGGGTCCCGTCCGAGTCCCATATGAGTCTCATCTGAGTCCCATTTGAGTCCCATCCGGGTTCCATCTGAGTCCCATCGGCCATCTAGATCCTGTCTAGGTCTCAATTTCCATTTCTAAATGAGAATCTTACAGAACTCAATTTATTAATTCCATTTTCAAATTTATTGTCCAAACTCAATTTCCAGATTCAAATCACAAAATTTAATTCCCAAACACAATTTTTTCAAATATTTGACCCATCCAAGTCCCATCTAAGAAAATCTAGGCCCCATCTAGGTCCTGTCTATGTCTTAGTTTCCATTTTCAAATGAGATTTTCATTTCTGAAATTAATTTACGTATTAATTCCATATTTTCTAATTTAGTCTCCAAACTCCATTTCCAAATTCAAATTACAATAATATAGTTCCCCAATTCAATTTTCAAATATTTGTCCAATCCCAGTCCCAACTGAGTCCCATCCTAGTCCCATATGGATCCCATTTGAGTCTCATGTGCGTCCCATGTAGGCCCCATATCTAGGTCCTGCCTGGGTCTCGATTTCCATTTCTAAGTGAGATTTTCATTTCTGAACTCAATTTATTTATTTTCAAATTCACAATCCAAACTCCATTTCCAAATTCAAATTACAAAATATAACTCCTAAATTCAATTTTCTAATATGTATTTGTCCCATATGCGTCCCCCATCTCAGTCCCATCTGAGTCCCATATGTATGGTTTCCTGAATTTTCAATCATCAAATTTTCAAGAAATTTTCTATCCCAAGACTTTTCAATTTACAAATTTTCAATGCTCCAGACAAGATCTTGACGGGACCTACATGGGTCCTAGATGGGACTCAGATGGGACCTAGACTGGACAAATATATGAAAATTGAATTTGGAAATTGAGTTTGAATTCCCAGATTTTTGATCCCTACATTTTCAATCCTCAAATTTCCAATCCTCGAATTTTCAATCTCGGAATTTTCAATTTCAGAATTTTCAATACTCAGAATTTTCCTGACCAGATCTTGACGGGACCTAGATTGGACTTAGATGGAACCCAAATCAGATGACCAAATTTGACCAAACACAATTATCACAGATTCAATCTGAACAGATCAAGAAATTCATTGTATCTGACCATATCTAGGTACCTATCTGATTTATTATCCAATCTGATAAAATTATGCACACTCAGAGGAAATCCACCAGGTCTGTTCAGATTAAGTATAACGTGTAAATTGGATCAAATTCGGGCATTTCTCTGAGTTAAATATGATCTGATTAATTCTCCTGCGAAGACACAAAAATTGAAAAAAAAAAAATGAACATTACACTGCGCAGACTTTTATTTTCCAAGTACATACGTAAAATACATATCATATATTTTATTCCTCTGCAGGAGCAGTATTAACAGATATAGGTCTAACATTGACATCGAGTCTAAATCTAAAATTAAATTTTTCGCTAAGAGGTTTCTTTATTTTTTCATTAAAGAACTGATTAATTTTTTTACCAGCATTGCCAAACATTCTTTTTACCTTGACCCCAGCACCTTCACGTCTTACTCCAGGTTCAGGTTCACCATCGCCATCGCCATCGTCATCGCCATCTTGCGAGGACGGCCGCCTTCTTATCCTATTCTCTAAGAATTGATTGAATTTCTTAGCGTGTTGTTGGATGAACTCCTGAATGACTTGTTGTACTTTAACACCACCAGCTTTCAAATTAGCTTCGCGTGATGGGCCGCTGTTAATAGGTTTCCTCATCTTATCATCGTAGAATTGTTTTGCATTATCGACGACTGTTTGAACGACTTTTTGCGTGTTTTGTTTTATTTTCTCCGGTTTTGAATTCTCGACGACTGTTTGAACGACCCGGTTAACTGCTTGTTTCGCTTTGTTGCCAGTGTCTTTCTGTTCTGGATCGAGTTCTGATTCTGCGTCGGCGTATTCCGCCTCAGATTCACTGGGCGGCTCAACGAATTCTGTGTTTTTTTTGCTCTCACCAGATGCCTTGATGGATTCAAGTTTTTGATCACCAGAAGCTGGTTGGATGGGTGGTTTAGTAGAGTTCAATAATTCCACTCCTAGCATAGGAGTTTGAGTCTCTGTTTCACCTTGTCCAATATCTCTCGTTCCTAAATAATTGCTAATATCGTCGAATTCGATTTCAGGCGTTTGTTTATCTTCGATTAATTCCGATTCCACCAATAAATCATAAAACTCGTTCATTTTTTCTACGAGGGCGGCAGCTGCGGTTTTCATTTTAATGTCCGGCGATGGAGACTTTTTGGGTTTGTCTGCTGCTTCGAAAACCAAATAGGGAAACCCAGTTTTCCCAAAATCAGCCTCTTCGAAGTTCAGTGATCCTAGATCACATAGATTTCGCGAAGGGGCTGCATTTACGAACGTTGATACCTGGAAAAATTATAAGTTTCGATGAAATTTTAGTTCAATGAATAAAAATACACTGAGATACCTAGTTATTATTATCATTTTTTCCCCTCAAGACCCAAGAGATAAGGATCGGATTTGATCAGATTTCTTTGATCAGACGATCTGGACATTCCGTGGATCCAGTTTGATCTGACCTGACCTGATCAAATCCAATCATTTTCATCAGGCAATTCAAAAGTTTCGGCACATATCGAAAAATCGAAATTTCAAATAAATACAACGTGGTTTTCAAAAAAGGTTAGAAAATTTACCTACACAAATTTTTATTCGTTAGATTTTGATCGTGAAAATATGACGAATAGAACAAAAATTATAAAACTACGTTTTATAGCGCCATATTTCGGTCCTTACCTTAAAAACTTCCACACTGAGCAGCACAAAATACAGTAATCGCGAACTTAGGGCTTGAACAACCGCCATATTTAAAAATAGGTAGCTACTTTGAAGACTGAGATGAACACTGCATCGATTTCTACGAGAATGATCCACGCAACTCCTTCCTAATGAAAAGTACACGTCGCAAATTCCTTCGAAAGAGAAATCCATGTTTTGACATTAACGATTCTGTTTACCCACAAATCATGTAAATATCTTGCTATTAACGTCGAAACGTTTTGTCGGTGAATCGATTAATGCTCCATTGTGTAATAGGCTTCGAAAAATACCCATTTCAAACTAAAAATTTCAGGCACATGATGATACTGAACATAATGTACTACAATGAACAAATTTCAGGTACTCAGTAACCCTAAGCAAACATTTCAGCAAAAGAATATTGTCAAATTCAGAAAAAATCCGAATCGTTTTGACGAATATTGCGAGCATAAATTCATAAAATTACCTAAGTAGGTACATATTTAAATTGTTTAGAATTTATAAAATATATATATCAAAAAATTTATATGACCCAAAGTAAGACTTCAAAATGTTTGGAAAATGCTCGAAAAAATTTGACAGTATATTTTCTATCAGAATCCCAAACTATTTGGCTTGTCTGGAAGATAATTTTCTCGAAAACTCCAAAAACCCTGACCTAGTTTTGGGTTCAAAATTCGTCAAAAGCCCTCGAAACGTTTCGATGGAACTTTTCGATTTTCGTAACTCGATTTTGGAGTGAACACTTTTTTTAAATGGTCAAAATAATTGTTGAGTGAATTTTTTTTTCAAAACCCCCAAAAAGTATGACCTGATTATTAATACTCGAAATTCTTCAGAAGCACTCAAAAAAGTTTTTATAAAAACTTGAATTTTCTCCCGAAATTATTCAAGTTGAAACAAAAAGCTTGAAGATGAAAATTCAGCATTTTAATCGATGAAAAATGATCGAAAATAGCAATTTTGATCATAAATGGCACTCTAATCGTAAATAAAGCACTTATACTTTAAATTCGGAATATATGAATTAAATAAATGAAAGAACTCACAAATGACACTGTGACATACAATTTTATTGGTTCAAAACGCATCGCGATCACAATACTGTTGACATTTAAGGAACAAGATTGCATGAAGGTTATTTGGCAATTTGAGGAAACTGAGTTGAGGAACTACTTATCAGAATAACTCGAGGATGCTTATCAGAATGAAACTTATCAGAAGAACTTGTGAAATAGGTTGCTAAATCTCTGTGCAAGTTACATAGGTAGAAAATGAACCAAGACTGCCGAAAATAACCTTATATAAGACATGCACTGCACAATAAGTCTCTCCTACGGATCAATTAGTTTGTAAATGATTCGCCAAAAATTGATTAAACTAATCGACTCGTTTGCAAATGATGCACCAAAAAATATACAATTCGTTCATGAGTGATTCACCGAAAATTTTTCGAATGAATCGCGAACGATCACTAGCCACCCGCGAGCGACCCACAGGCAGTGTTGTGCGTAACGATATTTTTTTTCGTTCCGTTATTTCGTTACGTTACAAAATTAGCATTTTTTTCGTTACGTTTTTCGTTACAGTACTTGTAACGAAAAAAATGCTGTAACGGTATTTTTCGTTACACCGGTACTTGAACTTTTTCGTTACGTTATTTTCGTTATTTCCGTTACGATTTTTTGGTTACAGAAACGTTTTTTTCAACGTAGAATTGATGATATTTTCAAAGAAAAATGCATTTGTAACGAAAAATGCATTTGTAACGAAAAATTGTAACAGAAATGGCTAAAATAATGGAACTAAAAGGTTTAAATACCAGTGTAACGAAAAAAATACCGTTACATTTTTTCGTTACAGATATAATCATGATACAATTCCGTTTATTAAAAAGGGAATTTTTGAAAAAGTCAAGCTTGGAAGGTAAAAAATCTCATTTTTTGACTCAACTTGAAAATATTGTAACTAAAAAAATAACAAAAAAGGTAACAGAATTTTTTCGTTTTTCGTTATGTTACATCAAGAAAAATATCGTTACGTTACGTTTCAGTTACACAACATCACATGATCAAAATAACGTTTTCGTTACAGTTCCGTTACCTGTAACGAAAAAAATTTCGTTATTTTCGTTTTTCGTTACAGTTACTGTTACGGGACACCAACACTGCCCACAGGCGACCTGCTTATGATAGGTAGGTATACTGAAGAAAAAAATTATAATAAAAGCATGAATTGTAGGTACAATTTGCTAAAAACGATTCAAATCAGCTCAAATGTACAATTGCACGAAAGCATGATTGCACAAACGCAAATTTCAGTTCAGTTGAGTATTATTCAGAGAAATAGAAATTGAAATTATATCGGTATGAGTGTTTTTTAAAAATTATTTCTTACTAAGTACAGTGAGTGCATTTTTAGATTGCTTTCATTTTAAATTCATATCTTTGGTTATCACAGATTATTGTCAGAAGTAGTTTGTATGTTTCCACATTTACACATGTTACACATTTTTACACTTTTAAAGGTTTACACAATTACACATTTACACAATTACATGTTTACACATTTACACAATTACTGCACATTTGCACTTTCATGTCTGCACGTTTGCACATCTGCACGTCTGCACATTTGCACGTCTGCACATTTGCTTACACAATTACATGATTACACATTTACATGTTTACACAATTACATGATTACATGTTTGCAGTTCACTTCAGTTTACTATTTTTTAGAGAAGTAGATTTTGTAATTATAGGTATGAGTGTTTTTTAATAAATATTTATAGTCAATGAGTGCATTCTTAAATTGTTTTCATTTTAAATTCATATCTTTGGTTTTTACAGGGAAATGTCAGAATGAGTTTGTATATATTTGCAGAGATTGGATGAATAAAATAAAAGGATCATGTGAGTAGCTATTAGGTGGACAATTATATTATATTATGTATTTTGAACTTGTTTGTTTTCTCAGTAGTTTCATATATTTGATTTGCAATTCCATTCATATTTTTTATGCAGAATTAAGCTTGAGTATATTATCAATGTGTACATTTTTTCACCTTTTGGTTCTTGTTATTGCTCTATTTTATTTTACATTTGGTTTACCATGTTTTGTTCTTTTTATAATAAAGAACCAATAAACAGTGGCACATTAAGACTATATATGTAAAGAGGCTTAATTACTTAAGCCAATAAGCAATTGCAATTCTAGCACATTTCTGCAAGTTTGGATGTTCCCACATTTACACATTCACAAGTCTGCACATTTGCCAGACTGCACGTTTGCACGACTGCACGTTTGCACGACTGCACGTTTGCACGACTGCACGTTTGCACGACTGCACGTTTGCACGACCGCACGTTTGCACGACCGCACGTTTGCACGACCGCACGTTTGCACGACCGCACGTTTGCACGACCGCACGTTTGCACGACCGCACGTTTGCACGACCGCACGTTTGCACGACCGCACGTTTGCACGACCGCACGTTTGCACGACCGCACGTTTGCACGACCGCACGTTTGCACGACCGCACGTTTGCACGACCGCACGTTTGCACGACCGCACGTTTGCACGACTGCACGACTGCAAGAGAAGTACTTTGTATTTGCAGGGGTTATATGTTGGCATGTTTCCACATTTACCAGTTTACACGTTTACATGTTTACACGTTTACATGTTTACACATTTGCAATTCAGTTCAATTGAGTATCATTTAGAGAAGTGGATATTGTAATTATATCGGTATGAGTGTTCTTTAAAAATTATTCATAGTACAATGAGTGCATTTGTAGATTTTTTTCATATTAAATTCTTATCTTTGGTTTTTACAGGCTTATGTCATGTCATGAAGTACTTTGTATTTGCAGTGGTTATATGTTGGCATGTTTCACATTTTCAAGTTTACACGTTCACACGTACTTCTCCAAATCTCCGTATTTGGAAATTATTACAGTATCACAATTCTGTCAATCGACATTCGACACAAAGTTCAATACTGGACATTCAGTGCAAATGTTCGAGAAATGTTGCATGTTCAACATGCCTTGAATTCTCCTCTAAAATTTCAGGTTATCCAAACCAACTCAGAGAATATTTCCCACCAAAGGTAAAATTATTCGCATAACCTTGAACAAACCACCCCACATAATTACCTCTTTATAGCGAATATAAAGTCGCAAAAATAAACTGAAAAGTAAATTTTTAGAATTTACCCTCGAAGAAAATCATTCGTTCGCAAGACGCGACGTACCTACGTATAAGATGGGTAAGTAAATTCCAAGTTTCTAAAGTAGGTGTCATATTGTGACTGGAAAAAAAAATTCAACAATTTTTTTCTCATTTACCACAAGATAGTTACTCGTATGTACTTTCGCCCATCGCGTATAATAAAATGATTTCGGAAAGAAAAAAAAGTTTTCTCACTTTCCATCGTCATAAAAGAGTTGGTACATATAAACTTGTATTTTTGCGAATCGAAATACACGAGGAACTTTTCAATATATTATAGAAGGTGTTTTTAAATTTTAATGAAGCTACATCGTTCGGTTATTTATATATATATTTTTTGCTTCGAAGTGAGGAGCGTTACTCGACTAATTCGACACTACGATGATGAATGATACGAGGGTGAAATTTTGTCATCTAAATAGGTAATCGTCGCCCTCTCTCTCACACACACAAACTATCTTTGCTTTCGCCTCTCACTCACAGCGCGTGTATAATTTTAATAGCGGAGGATCTCTAGGTTTTTTTTTCGCTCTCTGTCTCTCTCTTTCTCTCTGTGCTGGAGAAAGTTATGTGCCGGCTGTTCGCCCATACTTGGGTGCACGTTAAGTTTACTGATAGTTGGGTGACTTAAGACAGATTTTAAGTTCAGGCGCCATATGATAGATTACCTTTTCTACACAAGGTGGGTCTGGCTGATGCTTGGGTTGGGGTAGGCGCGAGATATTAAGGGGGCAAACGTGAACGCGAACGCGTCGACGACGTTATAAATTCTCTAGGCCTTCTTCGTCGCGAACGGAAAAGCACGTTGTTCGTTGAAATTTAAGCTTAAACTTACAAACTTAAACAAGTTGCGAATTTACACGAGTTACATTTGACATAACGTTGATTGAGTGCTTTTAAATTATTAAAGTAGTTCTCGCTCAGTCGACTCGCGTCGCCGTTGCAGATCTTTTTCTCTCTCTCACACTAATACGTAATACAGCTTATTTTTCTATAATAAATAATGAGACATTCTCAAATTCTCTAGACCTCTCTGTCTTTCTCAGCCTCAAATTGAGAGAAAATATTCGATTTAGACGCTCCTCGCGCTTTCTTTTGTGCCCATATATATTTACAATATTCACCTATATCTGTAGAGCTTAATATTGAGGCACTATTTACGTATCTATATAAGAGTAATATATTCGTCGATATTTTATTTCTCGTCGAGTTAACCAAGCGAAATGGAAACATAAAAATATGAATATTTTCATTTCGACAAATTTTCAAACAATTTTTAATCTCGAGACGGCTTTTTCGCGTCTTCTTCTTCTTCTTCTTCTCCTCATTCTTGATACGTTACATATGTAGGTATCTCAGATAAAAAATAAAAAAAATACATTCAGGATACATTCCAATGCGTCACGTTATCGTTATAATAATAATGTTTTCGACGAAAAATATTCGTTCAAAAAAGGATACTCGTACCTACCTACTTCCAGAAAAATATATCCCACATCTCAGTTGCACAACAAATAACACTGGCAAATTTCACGCTTAGTTTGAGTTCTGCTTACGTATAGTGAAAATTACCAACGAGATTTTCGTTTTCGTTTACCTACTGAAGAAATCTCACAGTGTGTGAGGGTGGAAGCATAATACCCACTAAAGAGAGATACATGGCAGCTCAGACACACACACGGGAAAAATATTAAACCATGTTCTCGGTTCCGCGTTGATGTGAATGCCACCAAGTTACACATTAATTAACAACACGAATACGTAGTTATTCAGTTATTCATGGTGTCAGGTGTACCTAACGTTGAGATTTTTCTTCACAGCTGAGGTTTGCATAAGGATGAGGCTATAGAGTAAACCTATAACACGTTTTCTTTAGCTCGAGATGTACGTACAAGGTGTTCTAGAAAAGGGCATGAATTATGATTAACAGGCCTCGAGGCCATTTTCAACCAAGTTCATGTTCCTATTCGTACATCTTGTGCAAAAAGACAATTATGATACATATTTGAAAATTCCAACCAATCTTCGTACAAATATGATTGGATAAGTAAGCAAGTAGGGCAAATCGTGAAAAAAATGCTGTTTTTTCTGCTCCTGTCGCTACCCAGCCTGTTTTGAAAAAAATGGTCTAGTCCCGAATGAAAATATTTGAGATTTTGTATCTGACGTCGAAATCCTAGACCACTTTTTCAAATCGCCTATAAACTACATATTAGATTTTTGAAAAAATGTCGAGCTCAAAACTGGTTCATAATTTCTGGGATTTCCAAAAAAGTGTCATGAGATTATTCAAAATGGGTCAAAATTTGTCGAGAAATTAGAATATCGGTCCTTGAGCATTTTTAAGAAATTTTGAAACCAAAAATTTCGTTATAATTGTTGGATTTCCTGCTTGAAAAAGTTGTCATACGACCTATCAAAATGGGTTGAAATTTCAGTAGAAAATCTAAAATTGCTATTAAAACTTTTGTGGCGCACTTTTCTTTTTATAGTTTTTTTTTTATATTTATAATTAATTTAATATAAAGATAATTTAAAGTATTTTATTTATATTTTATTTAAGAGTTTTGAGTGTGAAATTTAGTTAATTACGAAAACTGGGTCACACGAATAGAAAGTCCCGGGTTGTATTAATAATAATGTAACTATGCTTTACGTCTCTTGAAAATTTAAATCCAATTTGAACGAAACCGAACTACATCAAAAGAACATGTGCGAAGACCCCCTGACACCAAAATTAATTTTTGAAATTGTAGCGAATTTTTAAAAATTTAAAAAATCTCCAAAAAACTGTTTCAAGAGAAATTTCTGAGCTTATTTTGAACAGAGTGTACCAATTTGAATCATTCTTTTGATTCAATTCTCACACACCACTATCTACTAGTTTTGGACCCTTTCTGGAGCGACCAGTGATTTCTTAATTTTCTCTATGAACTTTTAAATCTCTCGACTATACGAAGGCCAAAAAGGAACTTAAAAACCAATAAATTTGGACAGTCGACCGTTCTAGGTGGTTAACGCCCAGCTTCAAGAGTGTCAGTTCAAAAGACATAGATTTCGTTGAACCTACCAATTTTATGAGGGAAGAGAGGACCTCCTTGAAGGGATAGAGCATCTTCGGAGCAAATCAGAGCAGCTGTTCCTCATAAAAAACCGCTTTGGTGGGAGTGGCGAAATGACATCCTTACCTATGGAGCCAAGATCAGCAAAAATTATGTGAGTGGCCTGAGAGACGACTTTGGGAAACCATACTGACGGGTCAATGACCTTCAAAGAACAGTCAGGAAGGTGACGACCTTTGGATGTACGTCAGACAAATCAACAGATGACCTTGAGAAGTCACTGAAGTCAGACAGACAGACAACGACTTTGGGAAGCAATATGGTGAGGCTTAGAGACCAGTCAGGAAGGTAGGTGACCTTGAGAGAAGAGACGGACAAACCCACAGATGACCTTGATCAGCTAGATAGACAGGTCAATGACCTTAAGAGGTCAGTCAGGCAGACAACGACTTTGGGTAGATATACTGACCGGTGAATGACCTTTAGAGACCAGTCAGAAAGGTATACGACCTTGAGAGGTAAATCAGATGAATCCACAGACAACCTTGACAAGCCAGACAGACAGGTCAATGACCTTAAGAGGTCATGTCAGGCAGACAACGACTTTGGGTAGCTATACTGACCGGTGAATAACCTTTAGAGACCAGCCAGAAAGGTAGGTGACCTTCTGAGGTGAAACAGACAAACACACTGACGACCTTGAGAAGCCCAATAAACAGGTCAATGACCTTAAGAGGTCAGTTATGTAGCCAACGACTTTGGGAAACTATACTAACTGATGAATGACTTTTAGAGACCAGTCAGACAGGTAGGTGACCTTGAGAGGTGAAACAGACAAATCCACAGACGACCTTGAGAAGCCAGATAGGCAGGTAAATGACCTTAACATGTGATCCGTGCAGCCAACGACTTTGGGAAGCTATACTGTAGCCCTTAGAGGCCAGTCAGGAAGGTAGGTGACCTTGAGAGAAAAGACAAACAATCCCACAGACAACCTGGAGAAGCCAGATAGACAGGTCAATGACCTTAAGAGGTCAGTCAGACAGACAACAACTTGGGGAACTTATACTGACCGGTGAATGACCGTTTACATACCAGTCAGAAAGGTAGATGACCGTGAGAGGTGAAACAGAGAAATCCACTGACGATCTTGAGAAGCCAGACAGACATGTCAATGACCTTGAGAGGCCAGTCATGCAGCCAACGAATTTTGGGAAGCTTTACTGCAACCTTTAGAGGTCAGTCGGGAAGGTACATAAGTCTTGAGAGAAGAGACAGACAAACCCGCAGGCGGCCTTGAGAAGCCAGAGTGACTGGTCAATGACCTTAAGAGGTCAGTCATGCAGCCAACGACTTCAGGAAGCTATAGTGCGGCCTTTGAAGGCCAGTCAGAAAGGTAGGTGGTCTTGGGAGAAGAGACAGACAAAACCGCAGATGACCTTGAGAAGCCAGACAGACAGGTCAGTGACCTTAAGAGATCAGTCATGCAGCCAATGACTTTTGGGAAGCTATACTGCAACCTTTAGAGGCCAGTCAGAAAGGTAGGTGACCTTGAGAGAAGAGACAGACAAACCCGCAGACGACCTTGAGAATGCAGACAGACAGGTCAGTGACCTTAAGAGGTCATTCAGGCAGCCAACGACTTTGGGAAGCTATAGTGCGGCCTTTAGAGGCCAATGAGAAAGGTAGGTGACCTTGAGAGACGAGACAGACAAACCCGCAGACGACCTTGAGAATCCAGACAGACAGGTCAGTGACCTTAAGAGGTCAGTCAGGCAGACAACGGCTTTGGGAAGCTATACTGGCCGGTAAATGACCTTAAGAGGTGAACCATCTAGAACAGTAGAGAAATTGTCCAATCAGCACCGACCAAAGTTATACGTTCGAAAGTTCTTTTTTGACCCCTCCATTTTTTTTTCAAAAATTCACCAAAAATACAAAAATGAACTTGAGGTCTTAAAATTTTAGTTACAGCTTACGAGTGTTTTAAGACATGCCCTTCTGATGGGATCAAATCGGAGAAGGACCAGTTCAAAAGGTTTCCATTGAAAGGAAATTTTTACAAAAGTAATATATTGTTGCTTCATCATTTTTTCGCCATTTTTACGCCTTTCCATGAATTTTTTTCCTTTAATTTTCTAAAAATTGTCAAATATTATGATCAAATTTTGGGCTCAAAATATATGACACTTTCAATAATTTTGAAAATTATCATCCAATTTGTGGCTTAAAATTTCTTTTAAAAACACTTGAAAAACATTTTCGTCGAAACGCTTGAATTTATCGTGAAATTTTAACCCATTTTGACATTTTTTCCGGTCGAATGTTACGAAAAGTTCAGCTCTTATCTTGAAAATTCAGCTTTCAGCTTTTCAGAATTTTATGGCTGGATTTTGATCGTATTTACGGCGAACTGAGTAGGCAATTCTTTTGACACCATCAAATAATGTCAAATCCTCCGGTTTCTATCAGATTTTTCCGACAATTTTTTTCGGGTACGTTGGAATGTGAATGGTAGAGAAAGTGAGGGTGGTGAAGGTGGGAGGAAAAGTTTGAACTTCGCAAATTTATTCACGCAGATATTTTCGATTTCTGACAGCTACCTTTTTAAAAATTTGAAAAATCACAAATACAAATTATGAAGGCAGTTTTTCATCTGTTCGTACCTAACAAACAAATAATTATCAAAATATGATTTCAAGGACTCCCCCTTCCTCCCCATATATAACAATTTCATTAATTTCAAAAAGTGAAGTAACAAATTTATATCAACTCGATGTCGCCGACTCCAAATATTGGTTTATTTTTTCAATTCGATCCCTTTAAAGCCCCCCTCCTCCCTACCTTCTTCAACAAATGTAGGCACTTCGAATTCACCCAACTCATCCAGACCAAAACGAACGAGAAAAAAATCGAAAAAGAAACGGGAAAAAAATATTCGACTTAGTATAGTATACCCTACGCGATAAATCTGGCATCATACTATCCAAGTACGAGCTATTTAGTTCCACGCCATTAAGCAAGTTTTTGTCGGTACCTTTTAGCTTTAATTTAGCATTGTGGTAGACTAACAAGTATCTGAGACGGTTGCCCTCAACACCTGTCAAATGCAAACCACCTGTAATAACTTAAGATACACTTTCGCCTCTCATCGTACGAGCGCAAAAAAATTTTAATGCCGTCCTCAAACGGCGTCAAATAAGTTATTCCCACTTCTTTGTAGATGTGCTCTTATTTGCCGACGAAATTATCTTCAAAGAAATATAACGAACGAACTTGCTAGGAATTTCGCTTGATGAATAAAATGTTTTATGTAATTTAACGCGTTGGCAAAGTTTTTCTAACATAGAACTACCATACCAAGCTATATACCGCCTTCGTCATCGTCGCATCGTCATCCTTTTTCATAACAAAATATTACCAGTACACTACTGAATTAAATTTTGTTTCGTGTATAGAATTGAATTTGCTGAAGAATTGAATTCATTATTGCAGATGCGGTATAGCGGATAAGTTTTTTCTCTTCTTCTTACATAAGCAGCTTCTTTCACATCTGCATCGCGGTTTTATATACGAGGATATTTCTTTCTCGTTCTCGTCTTGTTTTCTCTTTTGTCGCGACTAATTTCGCTACAAAGGACAAGTAAGCGTCTCTAACACCAAGTTCAACTTTTGTCAGCAGAAAAAAAACAGAGGAAAAAACACCTAGGTAAATATTCTACGACCGAAATTTACAAAGTGTGATTTGTAGCGAGATGTTTCACTATATATACGGTGCTCGGCTCGTTAAAGCGTCGTTTCGCTGATCATCGTCGTGTCAAACTGTGCGTACGTAATATTTCCGTCCTTGTGTATTAAGGCGCTATTCATAGGCGTTATTATGAAATCGAGTACATATTTTTCAACGAATGTTGAAAAATTATATAAAGTATTTTTCGTCTACATTTTCGCTAATGACGGGGTTTAACGTTAAGAATATACCTACTTGACTGAAACCGAACTGTTCGTCTGTTCTCCAAGTTTGATATGAACAGAATCATTTTTTGTTTGGTATTGTTCAAGTTCAGTCGAATATGTTTCTTGATAGGTAGGTACTCACTTTCAGGATTCATTTTTCCCCGTCTTAATTTATACACATTACACAAGTAAGTTTCACACTTTTAGGCCAGCTCTTACAAAAGCATCATTAGCAGAATCAATCATTGAAAAATTAAAAATTCATCCAGAATTTTGATTATGTAGAGGGCTTAAGAGACGAGTAGCCTGAGATAAATAATGAACTAGGAATAAACTTAAAATGAGGCTGACATTTAAAAACTTATTACAAATTTTTATTTTTTTGAGTCCATTTTGGAGAGCCACCGCCCTGATAAATTTATATGTATAAAAATCGTAGAATATGCACTCACCAGACTTCTTCCGCTGATGTGCCACGCCACTTATACATAGTTACACATTTGAATCTGAAACAAAACAAAACATACTTAGCACATTTTTAAAAAATCAAACCATTTAAACGTCCATAACTACTGAACTAGGAAAGCGAAAATTATTTATAAGTCATGATAGGCTATGAGAAGATCTACCTATAATGTCAACTTGCAGAATATTGTTTTTTCATTTTTCGTTTTATTCGGCAAAATTGGTACATATTTTTTTCTCATATCAGTCGACAAATTTTTAGTTGCACCCCCCCCCCTTAACAAAAAATTTTTGGTTTTCATATGACTTAATCTGTTAAATAACTGCATTAAATTAAATCTAATTAGATATGGCCATTTTATTGATTTAATGAGATGACATTTTTTTTTGAGCATCCAGGGACGAAACTAGAGGATTTTTGGGTGTCCACTGAAAACTTTCCAATTGATATCAGAAAAAAATACCAATTTTTCAGAATAAGACAACAAGTTTTCAAAATACCTACTTACCATAAAGTAAGATGTATGCTGACAAATTTTGGTGATTGATAAAATATTGGTACAATTTATGAACATTTTCATTTTTCCACTCTGAATTTTTGGAAGCTTTGAATATGTTTATCTATATAGTTCAGTGGCAAACTGTAAGTAAGCGGCAAGTCATGATAAAGCTATGAAATTTGATATGGTGAACAAGGACACCAAAAGGAAATTTTTGAGCCCGGCAGCCCATCGCCAAGTCCCATAGGAAGGGAAGGAGGGTAATTAGGGGGGGTGGGTTCAACCCCCATTTTTCAAAATGGGGCTATCGGCGCGATATTGGTATCAATTCCATATGATTGAACCCCGCTGAGTTCGAAAATACCATTACTTTCAAAATCTGAGGAAGAGGCATGCCTCAAATTTGAGATTTTCTGAGTAAAGTTTTTGCATTCTTCTCAAAAATACCCCAAAATTACAGTTTTTCAACCCTAGACGACACGCTGACCTTCCATCGGCATTTTTATGGTCATTTTCGGATTCTACAGGTCAATTACAATGCGAATCGACCATCAATACTTTCGCATACCTCTACCGCGAGTGCACAGAGGGGTCAAAAGGGGTTAAAAATTGACAGTTTTTTGGCATTTTCTTACAAAAATCACGGTTTTTGAACTGTGCACCGGATACAATTGGCGGAAGAAGGTTCTAATGGTGATTTTCGAATTATACAGATCATATACTATCGAATAAGGCTCAGAGGCACTTTTTACACCCCTCCTGGAAGATAGTAGAGGGGGTCAAATTTGACTCTCATCTTGCTTATGTTGAATTAATTTTAGAAATGTAATTAATATATAAGTATACATTTGCTTACCATCGTGATAATAATGTTTGTATCGATGTTTTTCGTACCGCCGGAGCCAAATTTTCAATTATTTTTTCGATTCCAGCCACAGGAGGGGGGAGCACCATATGAGGGGTGGGTCCATTTTTCATGAGAAATCGACATGTATATCAAAATGTAGGTTTTCGAGGGCGCTGATTTCAAAAATGCTATCGATTTTTCATTTTTGTGCAACCCAAGGGGATGATACTGCATTCAAGGGGTGGGGGATGAAATTTTTCACAAAAAATCGACTTGTATATCAAAATGTAGGTTTTCGAAGACGCTGATTTCAAAAATGCCATCAATTTTTCATTTGGGTCCAAGCCAAGGCGATGATACTGCGTTCAAGGGGTGGGGGATGGAATTTTTCACAAAAACTCAACTTGTATAGAAATAGAGGTCAAATAGATCAACTTCACGAGTCAAGACTTTTTTTTATGTTTCAAATCAAAAAATCGCATTTTTCACAAACTTTCAATTTTTTTAAAACGACTTACGACATAATGCCATCCCAAATTTTTAATATGTTCTTTCTCGAAAACCTACATTTTGATATACAAGTTGAGTTTTTGTGAAAAATTCCATCCCCCACCCCTTGAACGCAGTATCATCCCCTTGGCTTGGACCCAAATGAAAAATTGATAGCATTTTTGAAATCAGCGTCTTCGAAAACCTACATTTTGATTTATACAAGTCAATTTTTTGTGAAAAATTTCATCCCCCACCCCTTGAATGCAGTATCATCCCCTTGGGTTGCACAAAAATGAAAAATCGATAGCATTTTTGAAATCAGCGCCCTCGAAAACCTACATTTTGATATACATGTCGATTTCTCATGAAAAATGGACTCACCCCTCATATGGTGCTCCCCCCTCCTGTGGCTGGAATCGAAAAAATAATTGAAAATTTGGCTCCGGCGGTACGAAAAACATCGATACAAACATTATTATCACGATGGTAAGCAAATGTATACTTATATATTAATTACATTTCTAAAATTAATTCAACATAAGCAAGATGAGAGTCAAATTTGACCCCCTCTACTATCTTCCAGGAGGGGTGTAAAAAGTGCCTCTGAGCCTTATTCGATAGTATATGATCTGTATAATTCGAAAATCACCATTAGAACCTTCTTCCGCCAATTGTATCCGGTGCACAGTTCAAAAACCGTGATTTTTGTAAGAAAATGCCAAAAAACTGTCAATTTTTAACCCCTTTTGACCCCTCTGTGCACTCGCGGTAGAGATATGCGAAAGTATTGATGGTCGATTCGCATTGTAATTGACCTGTAGAATCCGAAAATGACCATAAAAATGCCGATGGAAGGTCAGCGTGTCGTCTAGGGTTGAAAAACTGTAATTTTGGGGTATTTTTGAGAAAAATGCAAAAACTTTACTCAGAAAATCTCAAATTTGAGGCATGCCTCTTCCTCAGATTTTGAAAGTAATGGTATTTTCGAACTCAGCGGGGTTCAATCATATGGAATTGATACCAATATCGCGCCGATAGCCCCATTTTGAAAAATGGGGGTTGAACCCACCCCCCCTAATTACCCTCCTTCCCTTCCTATGGGACTTGGCGATGGGCTGCCGGGCTCAAAAATTTCCTTTTGGTGTCCTTGTTCACCATACCAAATTTCATAGCTGAATCATGATTTGCCGTTTATTGCTTAAAAAATACATTTTGCTACTGAACTAATAGCGTCCAGGTTTATGATTTGTCGCAAAATCAGTGGATTTCTGGGCCTAATATGCCCGATTTGACTCGTCACCACGAATCGTACAATAGATCTGAAAAGTATAGAGTGATACGTGAATTGGTTTTCTTGAACAGTTATGGTTTGGTTGCACTGTTTCAAAGATTTTTATATATATTTGATCTGGAGACGCGAACTTGGAAAATTATTCGTTCTTTGCCATACAGTTACGATAGTGTAGTCGAAGAATATTCGATCGTTAGCCAAAATGAAGCCGATGAAATTGTGTACATGACTATTAACAAATTATACCAGTTCTCTGCACCGAATCAAACTTGGATGTTGAAGAAGGAGTGGCCACTTTTCAAGTCTAAATCATGGCCATCACTTGATAAAATTCTTCCTTATGGGAATATTATAGGTATCCATAATCCTAAAATTCGTGGTACTTGATTACTCGTCATTAGCACCTATTTCAATCGATGTTTTGTATAATCTAGCTCTAATATTGTGTTCGTGTCAGTATTGCTAAGAATAAACCTTTATGGTGATACAAATATATTTATATTTTCATTTCTCACTTCAATATTCAACAGTCCAATCGGTGAAAAAAGAATCAAGCCAACTGACTTTTTTGAAGCACAAAATATTCAGTCACCTTTTTCTAGGTATGGGTTCAAAAGGCCTATAAAAGGAGGTACCTATTTTAGATTTTCATTGTTGGACCGAAGAGGAGGGGGTCTGAAAATCGTCGATTTTCAAAATGGTTCGAGCCCGAAAAAATTATCCGCAGGTTAGCAAGATGAAGAAGTGTAATCCGGTGTATGTAAGATTCGAACGCCTTTTTAAATATGTACATTGTACATAATTGATTTTTTTTCGATGGTTCCCAAAAATCTAGCACATTTAAAGGGTGCAAACCAAATTTCAGCTTTCTTGGCCAATTTGATGAGATACATATTGAGTTTTTCTCAATTTGGTCTTTCGATTTGATTTTCAAAAATTCACCAAAACTCGAAAAAAGCTTTTTAGCTTCTTGAAATAAATTCTTGAATTATAAATTTTCAAAAGCATTCGGCGTCGCTTTGCTCAGGCTAAATGATTTTCCTTTTCAATTATCTGACTAAAGTTTGAAGAGTAGAGAAATTGACTTCTTACCGAGAAAATATTCTTGTTTTACTTGATATTTCTCAAAATAAGGCCTCTTTATTTCAGTCAAAACTTCCAGAAAGCCACAACTATTGCTGAAATACGATACCAGAGAAAGTCCTAATTTTCACCGAAAATTCCTAAAGAATTTCTAATTTTTGCCAAAATTGATAGTCGGGAAGCCCACTTAAGGATAAATGGCACCCCCCCCCCGTCGATCCTCCGGGACAACTTTTTTCTTAAAGGGTGAGTCTTAAGGAACATTTCTAGCCCTTGTACTAAAAAAAAAAGTGGCCCTACATACAAAATGGCGGCCATTTTTATTGACTGGTCAGCCGAAATCGCAGATTTTGCGTTCCAACATAGGACTTGCACAAAATTTTTCAAACTGTACAAAAATAGATCGTAAGATCAAGCAAAAATTTATCACCTGTCAAAATTTCAAGAACTAAAGTGCGTTTTTCGATTTTTGGTGAATTTTTAAAAATCAAATTTAGGCCAAAAATGGGGAAAAAAATCAAAATTTTACCAAATTGACCAAGAAAGCTGAAATTTGGGATATACCCTATTTTCGACATGCCAAATCAATTGGAAACTGTTTCAAACCGTTTTGAGCTGTTCTGGAGCCTCCAGCAGATTTTTGAAACTCAAAACTCCCACAATATTTCACCAAAATGGAGTTGGAAAGCTGAAATTTATTCTGCAAACTAATTTCAATACGTTACGAAGTCAACTGCAGGGTATTTCAAGTCGTTTCAGAGATCCAGCGATTTTTGAAAATTACTGGAGCCTTCAGTAGATTTTTGAAACTTTAAATTTCCTGAAAATTTCATCAAACGGAGATGGAAAGTCAAAATTCATTCTGCAAAGTAATTTTAATACGCTACGAAGTCGTCTTCTCGTGAATTTCAAGTCGTTTTGGAGCCTCCAGCCACTTTTTGAGAGGTCGTATGGTGTATTTTTGGAAAATTGAAATTTCCAAGAAGTAGCTGGAAGCTTCAGAACCATTTGAAAGCACAATGTAGTCGACTTCATATCGTATTGAAATTAGTTTGCGAAGTAAATTTCAGCTTGCCAACTCCATTTTGGTAAAATGTTGCGGGAATTTCAAGTTTCAAACATCTACTGGAGGCTCCAGTAATTTTCAAAAAGTCGCTGGAGGCTCCAAAATGCTTTGAACTTACCTGAAGTTGTCTTCAGAGGGTGTTAAAATTGGAGTGTAGAGTAAATTTCAGCTTTCCATCTCCATATTTGATGAAATTTTGTGAGAATTTAAATTTTCAAAAATCTGATGGAGGCTTAAGGAATTTTCAAAAAGTCGCCGGAGACTCCGAAACGACTTGAAATCCCCCTGCAGTAGACTTCATAGCGTATTGAAATTTAGTTTGCAGAATTAATTTCGGCTTTCCAACTCCATTTGATAAAATTCTGGGGGAATTTCGATTTTCAAAAATCTGCTGGAGGCTCCAGAACCGCTCTAAACGGTTTGAAACAGTTTCCAATTGATTTGGCATGTCTAAAATAGGGTGTATCTCAGATTTCAGCTTTCTTGGTCAATTTGGTAAAATTTTGATTTTTTCTCTTCAATTTTGGCCTAAATTTGATTTTCAAAAATTCACCAAAAATCGAAAAACGCACTTTAGCACTTGAAATTTTGACAGGTGATAAATTTTTGCTTGATCTTTCGATCTACTTTTGTACAGTTTGAAAAATTTTGTGCAAGTCCTATTTTGGAACGCAAAATTTGCGATTTCGGCTGACCTGTCAAATCAAAATGGCCACCATTTTGTATGCAAAGCCACTTTTTTTGTTGAGTATAAGAGCTAGAAATGTTCCTTAGGACTGACCCTTTAAGAAAAAAGTTGTCCCAGAGGATTGCCGGGGGGGGGGGGTGCAATTTATTCTTAAGTGGGCTCCCCGACTATGATTCTTTTTAAAAAAATGAAATTTTGTCATGAAAAAAGAGAATTTTCAAGAGCTTTTGCCCTCGCTTTGCTCGAGCCGTAGTACTATTATTTTTTGAAAATGTTATAATTTCCTGAAAACTAAAATGTTGAAGCCATGAAAATCAACTACTATTTGCATCAAGAATGATGTTAGTATTTTGCGCTTCGAACAATCAGTTTTTTACAGTTTCTGTTCTGAGAGCAAATTTTTAAAAATTTTCAAGAATATGATATGAGGAAATATGCCTTCATCGCCTTAGCGATGATTAAATTAATCATCACCCTAGCGAGGATTAATAGAATAACTCCCTTAAACTGCAAGTATGGTAATGTGATAACTCCTACTACATCGCTACTCCTACTACTATGTTTTTATAACAATTCAATGTCATCGATATCCGCAGCAAGCGCATCGAACGATGCACCTACGACTATAAATAGAGCAACAGGGCCACGAGCCAAACTAGTTGTATTTTTCCAGTAAGTTGCATTTCCAACTGAACTTGATCTCGGATTCGGCGATGCATAAGCTGGTTCTTGGTCAGAAAGTGCATTTATGTAGATGCAAGTAGGCATATGAGGTCCCCCTAGTAGGACACTCAGCCCCTTTTATCCAGATATTGCCCACTCTTAGTGGTTAAAATGTTTCTCGTCTTTGTGATTTAAATAATCGATCGAATTTAATTGCGTTCTACTCTGGGTATTTTCCGATCCTGCTAGCCATCGGAAATACTTCTTGTCCAAAAAGGTACCTCGTGTAAGTAATACATTTCTGTCGATGCTGTTTATTATTGGGGACAGCCACTGAAAGAGGCAGAAAACATGGACAGTATGTGAGCCTGGTGAGTAAGTCACCATTTATTCCGAAATTGTGTACAGTTTCACAGTGTATGTAATTACCGCCTATTATCCATTAAAGTATATTAATTATAGTCTAATTCATTAACCCACATCGTAAAATAGAAAGCCAGAGCTTTTATTTATTATAAAATGACCCTATAGTTATTTTATACTCTATGACCTTTTTGATGTGTATTTTTTAATATTATTTCTGATTAACAATAAACATATCACTTTCGTGTAAATAGTATGAGCTTTATTGGTAATTAGAGATTATTGCTGTGAAGGGTAGATGGTATGACTGAAACCTCTCCAAGTATTGAGCTATCCTGGGCAAGGTTAATATTCCCTACCTAAGGGAATATTTCTTAACTCAATCACGTAAACAGGAATTCAGATAATTTCCCTCTTATCAAGTTATGCCAGATCTCACTCTATCAAATGTAAAATTAATTTGAGAAATTTTGGAAACACAACCAAATGAATAGAAAAATTGAATTTTTTGAAAATTTTAAATCGTTCAACATTTTGTGTTCAACTTCCCTTCCAAAATTTGTTTTGTTCGAACCAAATCTGGCCAAATGGCTGGAAAAATCGATGGGTGAATGATGGGGGGAGGGTGGTAGATCTGAGGTAAAAAGTGGGAAAAATCTAGCGGAGAAGCGAAAAATCAGAAAATAGGTATGTGTATTTCAGACTCACCCCCATTCCCCCTCCCCTGACAGCACGAACCGTGCTGTAAACGGAGTACCTCACATGCATCCTTGTATTGAAGACTACTTTTAAACTGCGTACTCGCGTACTAAATTTCAGTTAAAATTAAAAAAACTGACATGTTTTTTCATTTTGAAAATGATATGATCGCATTTCACTTAGAAAACTTTTTGTTTCATTTTTCAGAAGTAAAAAATCGCCAATCATGAACGCCGCAGAATCGATCGAAGCAGCAGCTGATCAACATAAGCAAAAGAACTTGATCAGAAGTCAGTACAAAGACGTTATGGTCAAAGTCGACGAAGATATTTACTACCTCGACCGGCTGCAACTAGCTCTAAAGTCGAAATATTTTGAAAAATTATTCACCGAAGATTACAGCGATAAAAACAGCGACTTGGTAGAACTCCCATTGATGGACACCGATACATTTTCCGCCGTTGTTGACATGATTTATGGCGAAGAATTGAAATCTGTTGTTAATTCCGATAATTTTGTATCCTTGTTGATGGCTATGGATTATCTTCAGATGGATATCGATCCGGAAACGTATAAATCTCTCGCAAATGGACAGTTGGGCTGGAGTAAACCCTTGCATAAGGATATTTTCAAGTTGAATTATTTCATTGCGGATGACGCAAAATACGAGTATTTATTACCGATTGTTTTTCAACATCTGTCCGGACATTTGGAAAAGCTGCAAGATCGTGATGAAATTTTATCGATCAAGTTTGATCACATCGTCAAAATTATTTCCAACAGAGAAGCGTCGAGTTATATTACTCAATTCAGAACGGTTAGTAAATTGTGCGCTAGATGGATCTGTCACGATATGGAAAATCGATTGCACCTTGCTTTGAATCTTGTGAATGCTGCTAGATTCAGATTTCAAATTTCAAATAAGATTTCTCATCAAGATTTCAACTTAGAATTGTCCTCCAACAAAGAGCATCTGAACCAAAATTCAATTTCAACGTACATTCACAAATTGATGATGTATTGTGGGGAAATCCGCTGCCCAGAAGCTGGTAAGTAACATATTTTATATCATGAATAATGGAATAAGTTGGCCTATAGTCTGATTCAGTTGTGAAATTTTTTCGTTGTTGCTTCAGTGCGGTTTGATTAATAAAGCAAATCAAACTAATTATTATTTTTCACCTTCACCATGACAAGAAAGTATTCCAAGTGACATAAAAATTTTTGTACTTGATAAAACTAAAAGGGAATCTGTAGAGGACTCCAAAGCATACTACCAGTGAAAATTCCAGGTGCTAAAACTATTTTTCGATCATTGAATTTTTCAAAATTCAAATTTATGAGAAAACAGTGAAATTCTATTCAACATTAAAGAACTTTTTTATTTCGAATAAATGCAAATTAATACGACTAGGTACGTAAAGTATGCGTTCTATGAGAAGATCTTGGAAAAAAAGGTCAACGGATCTCGGCTGAATTCATCGGAGACCTTCATTTTTACTTTAAAGTGACACCGAAAAAATTTAAGCTTCAGAATTGCCCTTAGAAGGGAAATACTTATGAGTCACGAAAAGGGAGAGAGAATGGAGTCCTTTCCGCTTGCTCAAATCGTAAAATTGACAACATATTCTAACCTGACGGCCACTGGACTATTGTTTCTACCTACGTTTGAGGCTCAAAAATGAAAAATTGTCGTTTTCGCGTGTCCAGGCATCAAATTCGGTCACTTAAAAAGTGACTTACTTAGTCACTAATCTCACTTGCAAGTCACATTTGTCACTATTTCGGCAATACTGGCCAAAAAAGTTACTTACTTGGTCACTTTTTTTAAAAATTTGTCGTGTAAAATAGATTAGGCAAAAATTTATCACCTGTGAGAATTTCAAGTGTTAAAGTGCGTTTTTCGATTTTTGGTGAATTTTTGAAAATCAAATTTAGGCCAAAACTGAGGGAAAAAATCAAAATGTTACCAAATTGACCAAGAAAGGTGAAATTTGAATTTTCAAACTTTCGCCAAAAATCGAAAAATCAATTTGTCCAGTTGAAATTGAAAATTTGTTTTGAAAATTTATTAAAATGTTTGACCTTGAAACCTCTATGATTGGTATTGTAACACCATCGAACACCAATACCATGTCAAAATTTCAAGAGCTAAAGTGCCTTTTTCGATTTTTGGCGAATTTTTGAATAGGTACCTAGGTATCAAATTTAGGCCAAAAATGAGGGGAAAAATCCAAATCCTACCAAATTGACCAAGAAAGCTGAAATTTGGGATATACTTACCCTATTTTGACACACCAAATCGATTGGAAACTGTTTCAACCCGTTTTGAACAGTTCTGGAGCCTCCAGCAGATTTTTGAGACTAGAAATCTCCCGAAATTTTATCAAATGGAGATGAAAAGCTGAAATTCATTCGGCTAACTAATTTCAATACGCTACAAAGTCGGCTGCAGGTGGATTTCAAGTCGTTTTGGAGCCTTTAGCTACTTTTTGAAAATTACTGGAGTCGCCAGATTTTTGAAACATGAAATTCCCACAACATTTTATCAAATGGAGTTAGCAAGTGATTTCAATACCATATGAAGTCGACTGCATGGTGGTTTCAAAATTGTTTTGAAGCTTCCAGCTACTTTTTGGAAACCTCAATTTTCCAAAAAAAAACTCCATACAACCTTTCAAAAAGGTAGCGTATTGAAATTAGTTTACAGAATGAATTTCGGCTTTCCATTTGATAAAATTGTGGGAAATTTCAAGTTTCAAAAATTACTGGAGGCTCCAGTAATTTTCAAAATGTCGCTGGAGGCTCCAAAACGACTTGAAATCCACCTGCAGTCGACTTCGTGGCGTATCGAAATTAGTTTGCGGAATGAATTTCGGCTTTCCATCTCCATTTTGATGAAATTTTGGGAAATTTCATTTCGAGTTTCAAAAATCTACTGGAGGCTCCAGTAATTTTCAAGAAGTCGCTGTAGGCAACTAGGCTCCAAAATGACTTGAAATCCACCTACAGTCGACTTCTTAACGTATTGAAACTAGTTTGCAGAATGAATTTCAGCTTTCCAACTCCATATTTTGATGAAATTTTGTAGGAATTTCGAGTTTCAAAAATCTGCTGGAGGCTCCAGAACTGCTCAAAACGCGTTGAAACAGTTTCCAATCGATTTGGCATGTCGAAAATAGGGTATATCCCAAATTTCACCTTTTCTTGGTCAATTTGGTAAAATTTTGATTTTTTCCCTCATTTTTGGCCGAAATTTGATTTTCAAAAATTCACCAAGAATCGAAAAAGGCTTTTTATGACTTGAAATTATGACAGGTGAAATTTTTGCCTGATCTTTCGATCTACCTCTGTATGGTATAACAAATTTCGTGCCAGTCCCATGTTGGAACGAAATATCCGCGATTTTGGCTGACCTGTCAATCAAAGTGGCCGCCATTGTAAGTATTAGGGCCACTTTTTTTTTGAGGACAAGGACTAGAAATGTTTCTTAGGACTCCCCCTTTGAGGAAAAAAGTTGTCCCGTAGGATATACGGGGGAGGGGGCGCAATAAATCCTTATGCGGGCTCCCCGATCAACATAATAAATATATAAGCACTTACATACTTATTTGCTCTCATTTCTCAAATTTTTGGTCACTTTTTTGCTGTTTTTCAGTAACTAAAATCACTAAAAAAAAATTTACGAGGAAATAGTGGATTTCATGCCTGCGTGTCTCTTTATGTAGCCCACTGGCCACTTTGCTTGAAATTTAATTTTTTCCAAAAAATTATGACTTTGAAAATCTAAGCACAGCAAAAAATGATAAAAAACCGTTTTTTGAAAGATTTTTATTTTTTTGAGATGTTGCACCGATTTTTGAGCTGCATAAAAAATATATGTTATACCGTCCTTGGAGTGTAACTAAATTTCTGAAAAAATTTCGCAGAGGGTACTGTTAGACTGTATTCGAGCACATATGGTAATAGTAATGAGGATGAGAAATATTCCTTAGCGAGTGAAAGATTACCAGTAGCCTTATACGGCTCTTTGTAATATCAAGAAGGAACTATTTGCACTTACCCCTTGCTAGCTCTGCAGCTATTACTATATTGTCGGATACGTCAACATAAATACCAACCAATGTATAAATTAGGTCCACTTTCGCGGAATAATAACACATTTGTTAGTTTCTCCAATGTAATCGGTGTAACAAATTACATTCTCTTAATTATAAGGTTTTCTTCAAATATATACATTCACCAATTTACGAATTTACCAGAAAGCGTAATTAGAACAGAGACACTATGCTCGACCGCCTAATCATGTTAGATTCACCAAAGAGTACTTAACTAAGGTGCACTGGGGGAAGTTGGAATTCGGGGTAAGTTAGAAAACTTGCTCTAGCGCCTAGAGGTTCATATCTGGCGAAATGCCACTAAAGGTGACTTGAGGGTACTACCCCTACTTCATCACGGCATAAAAATTTTCGCGATTCAGTTTCATTTTAGATGTCTTTGGTTCAATTGTATTTTGTTGTTGTTTTGAACTTATTTTGAATTTGGTCCAAAATACAGACTTTCTATTTCTTAGTTTTTCGCATATAGCGGACGAACCGTGCGTCCTAGTGAAAATCTGATGAGAGTGATCTCAAAGAGAATTAAATTCTCTACAATTTTGTTTCTATGCAATTTTTCTAGGACGCTCGGTTTGTGATCTACGTCTTTGCAAAGTTTAGCCTGTTCTGACTTCCCCCAATTGGGGTAAGTCAGGACAGTTTATATTTTATTCCACTGAGCGCAAGCTACTGTGTCAATCGCGCTCAAATTTTTACCATATGCTAAGAACCCTTATGGGAACCTACATAATAAATTTGATCCATATTGGTTCATTAGAAGGGGAGTAACAGCTGGTCAAAGTTGAAATTGCGAAAAATCATTCTGACTTGCCCCGGTGCACCTTACACAATTCCACAACAGGGCAACTAAGATGATGTGGTTGATTGCTTTATTAAGCCTCGGATTCACCAATGAAGATACTAATTAACCGAACCCTAAAAAGGGTAGACTGGGAAAAGGAATACGTTTTCAAACGATTAAGTCGAAGGAAAACGGACCAAATGCTCAAGTCCACCGATTCATAGATCGCCTAAGTATTGGTCTATACTACACTCACGTATCTACGACTTGACAAATGAACAAGAAGTGATTTCGTGATCGAACCTAGCTTAAGTTATATGTACCTAAAGCACCTAAAAGTTCCTAAATCGATCTCGAAAGCTGATAGGCTCGCGCTACTTTTACCAAAAGATGGGGGAAATATACTAACCAATCATAAAATAGAATGATGTAATTATGCGAATTCTCCGCCCATATAATAATATTGGCGCGGACCCCCTGGTGTGATGGAATATTATCCAGACCACCCTGCTGGTATTCGATAATATTCGAATTTGCAAGTACCTACACTTTACCATAATAAATCAAACGATCCCTAATTTGTCAAGACCTAAAGGATGGATTTACCAAGTCCTATAGGATCTTCCCCAACTTAAGAATTCAAATAAGAAGTCTCTTTTCTTTTACTGACCTATAATTGACCTGTTTTCTAATGCATCTAACGTACGAAAAATTCGTGCCCAGCCTGGGAATCGAACCCAGGCCCTCCGGATTGCCGGTCCAGCGTGCATTCCACTACACCACTGAGGCAACGAGATTAATCGCCGTTTTAGATGCATTATCAAACAAGGTACGTTTCCGAGACCAGTACAAAGACTAGGTACATCGGAGGTTTTTGTATGTGCCGAATACACAAATCCTACTAAAAGAGACTTCTTATTTGAATTATCTCACTGGCCTAAAAGTAATTTCCTTGCAGGTTGCCTACCTGTACTTAGTACAACTTAAGAATCGTTATAAGATGCACTGAGAGGACAGTGAGGCCATAATGCCACCTTACAGTACCCCCTAGCTTTTTTTCTACAATTTTTTTTTTTTTTTTTTTTTTGAAAAACATTTCAACACACATACCTAGACCTACATAAATGTGACTATTTTCCGCGAAAGTTTCGAAATTTTTGGAGCATCCCCTCCGGAGAACGATTTCAAATTTTGAGCAAGTATGGGCACATTCTTCGAGCTGTACGGAGGGGGGGGGGTCGACTCAGATATTTTTTCGAGATGAACATTTTGGATGAGTTTCGTCAAAATTTAAACTGAAAGGCTCTTTTTGGCTGGCAGTGGTAGTGTATTTAGGAGTCCTCTATTGATTCCCTTTGATTGCCTTCTTCTGGTCGGTAATTTTTTATCCCGTTCAGGTACATACGGCTCTTATAAGGTGTGCTTAAGTATGATTATAAGTTTGGTTATAGAAATATGTTGTTAAATTCCAATCTAATATTGATATATTTTTTTTTTTCAGTCAATTCTGAGCCTGTGGAGACGACATGTGCACGCGATGAATGTAATGATAATGAAAATTTATGTGCCTCTGATTCCGGTGAAGACTGTCGCATCTTATTCAGTCGAGAACCGAAGTTGGAATCGTTCTTGAAGAATAGCAACTTTTACGATATCACAGTCCAAGCTGGTGAAAAATTTTACAAACTTCATCGATCTGTGTTGAAATCGGAGTCTGTGTATTTCGAGGACCTCTTTTCTAAAGAGCACTCCGAGTTGGCTGCTCAATGCAAAGGAATACCACCAAGCCCTCCGAGTAAAGATAAAATATATTCGCTAGATGAAATTGATTCAGCCACATTCGACATGATAGTTAATCACATGTATGTACTTGGGAAAAGTCGAACCTACTTGTGACGTTATCGTTCGTTTATTCAAGTCTGTCCATGTTTTAAAAATAGACAATTTGAAGAATCCTTGTTCTAAGTGGATAAAGGCCAATTCCGAAGACATCGATGCCGAAGATGTTACTGAAATTTTATATTTCATTCACCTACAGGCCGATTATAAAGATCTGAATCGACTTTTTTTATCTAGATATATCGTCGACTCGTGGCCTAAAATAGATAACTTGGCACAGTTTGCAGACCTTTTCAAGGCGATTGCCTTGCCCGAAGGGATCAACTCGACCGATGAAAATAAAGCATATTTGTTTGATAAAGTTGATCAAGAAACTTTCCAACTGATAATCGATTACATTTACTTCGATAAAACAGATTTTAAGGAGGACTGCAACCTTGTGAGAGTGTTGAAAGCGAGCAATATGTTTAAAATTGAGAAATTAGTCGAAAAATGTATAGATCATTTGATAAGGCGGTACGACAAATTGAGTTTGTCAGATGTCAAAGAAGTTTTGATTCTTTCTCTGGAAGATTTCCAGTATCACGAGGTTCTAAATACAATCTATCTAGTACAATACATGATGCAGTGGCCCGAGGTGGACGTGAAATTGTTTTGTACCATATCTTACGAGTGCTTGGAAAATATGCTATTGTCGAATGATTTGTGTTTCAATGATCCGAGCGATCTGCTGGGTATTTGCTCGAAATGGGTCGTACACGATGTGGAAAATCGATATCGCCTCGTAGCTCGAATCGCATTCGCAATAAGTCGAAACCGCATAGCAAACTGTGACGATTACCGTATCGAAAATCCTTCGAATTTGAAGCAATGCACGCAAGATTTTGTCAAAAATAAGATATGGCAAGTTCTTTCCTCAACTTCAGTACTTCCTTTCGCATTATTTTCGGAGGATGAAACGAATACGCGAAAAACAGATCTTCCGGCATTCGTGACATCGCACAAGGGAAAAGCATTCAGAATTTTCAACGCCGATTGGGATGAAATCGCGTCATTTCACCTTTGCCAAAACACCCCGGATATAAATTCTACCATGTGCTACGTCGTGAGATATCCTATGGCAGCATCCATCGTCAACGATAACTTGTTCATACTCTGTACTTTGCGTAAAACGTCATTTTTTTACATCTACAGTTTATCTTTGAAAAAGCTCTACTCTTTAGCTTCGGATCGCCGACTTTGTAAAATAGAATATGAATTAAAATACGGCGGCGAGTTGAAATACACGTTGTTGAATTGCAGCAATGAAATTTACTGCTGCTTCGAAGATGGCGAAGTTCTGAAATATTCATTGGAATTTAACCGTTGGAAGCGGTTTTCAGCCGCTGTGTCGCATAAAATTGGAATAGCTTTTGCAAGCGACGGAAGTAAATTGTACAGAATGTACGAGACTTCACGAAGTGATACTACAACCATTTATAGCGTTCAAGTTTGTGATATGTCGCAAATCGAATGGATTTCTGTGCCTAATATGCCCAATTTGACTCGTCGCCACGAATCGTACAATAATTCTGAAAATGATAGAGTGATACATGAGTTGGTTTTCTTGAACAATTACGGTTTGGCTGCACGGTTTCATCGAGATTTATGTATATTTGATGAGGAGACGCGAACTTGGAAAAATATTCGTCTGTTGCCGTACTACATTTACGATAGTGTATTCAAAGAACATTCGATCGTTAGCCAAAATGAAGCTGGTGAAATGCTTTACGTGTCTATTAATAAATTATACCAGTTCTCTGCAACCAATCAAAGTTGGACGTTGAAGAAGGAGTGGCCACTTTTGGAGTCTGAATCAGAATGGGCACTTAATAAGCTTCTCCCGTATGGAAATATTATAGCTATCCATAATCCTGAAACTCGTGGTAGGCACTTAATTGTTTACTCGTCATTAGTTACTTACCTATTTCAAATCATGTTTTGTATATAATGAAGCTCTAATATTGTGTTTGTACATATCAGTAGGTATTTTTAAGAATAAACAGTTTGGTACTTGTAAGTTGATACATTATTACATTGATATACATTATACCACAAACGTAGTGCTCGGTGGCTTTTATTTCTATGAGGAAAGAGCTAGCGTGATGAATGAAGCGACGTTGAGTAGGTAAAAACATGGGCTTTCAAATGTGACCTTGAAAATTTCAGGCCCATGCACAGGGTGTCCACAAATTGAAAAACCGGTTTGGTCAAAAAAAATTCAAACTGGTTTTTATTGGCGCAATGTATTCTACACACTAATTAAGAAGACAAAAACGTGATGTGCATTTTTTGAAACCGGTTCAATGATTTGCAACCAGTTACCAAAAAATACCCAAAAATTGTAGATATGAAGTCCAATTTAGGTCTACCCGCATCTATCCCCTTCCAGGCTACAGCCAGCTCCTGAATTTTTACTATTAGAGCGGGAAAATAAGGTAAAAAAGCGAAGGCGAAAAGGAAAAAATTGGCACATCAATTTTTTCTTCGGGAATGTGTTCAGATGAACCCCCTGAACTACCAAAAAAAACCGACCCTCCTACCCCTGGAGCTAACTTTTTTAGGGGGCTAAAACCGGTTGCGATTCGCGTTTTTTGCGTTTTACTCCGTAAATATTAGGTTTACGATAAAAACTACCATGACAAAAAATGTTCCCCTTCAAATTCTCGATAATTTGATACTACTCTCGATACCCATCGCTCAAGGGGGTGCCTAAAAAAAGGAGTGGAAAGGGTAGGTGTTTCAAAAAAATGTAAGTCCAGTAAATTAATCAAAATTACCATCTTAATATTATTCGTTTTCGCTCAATTTTTGTTTACAAAGTCTACACACCCAACTACTAATCAAACCACCATTGATTGGTCTTCAACCCTCCCCGGGGGTTGGTGGGGGGTGCTTGATTTTTCAAGTAACACACTACTGAATCATGTATTCGAAAAACGAATCTGGACGTGCGATATATCGAAGAGTATGTTTTCGAGGTCGCTTAATACGAATATGAACTTATTTTCTGGGTCTAATCCCTCAACGCCCCTCTGTGCCCCAAAAAGGGGGTCAAAATTTTGAAAAATCGCGAAAAGTCGAGTGATATATCGAATGGTATGTTTTCGAAGTCGCTGAGTACGGATATGGTATTATTTTTTGCCCCCAACCCCACAAAGCTCCTGACTGCCCCAAAAAATTCCAAAATTTTGAAAATTTTTGAAAAGTTGAGTGACATATTGAATTGTATGTTTTCAAAGTCGCTGAGTACGAATATGAACTGTTTTTCTGCTAACGATTCCTCAAAACCCCCTTACGCTCCCCTAAATAGGATAAAATTTTGAAAAGTTGCCAGAAATCGTGTAATATTTTGTCGAATATTATATTTTCAAGATCGTTGAAAACAAGACCATGTACATACTAATTTTCAATAAATCACTCATTTTACTCTTTACACTTCCCACCAATTAGTGATGTTAAAAAATAGGGTAATAAAAGTAGGACGATTTCTCATATTTTATTTCAAAGGAAGGGGAGATGATCAATATTATTACAATAGATTTTTTTCACTACCTATTTTAAAAAGCATTTTGATTTTTTTTCAATTCAAAATATTTAAAATGTTTAGATTTTCCCTCCCTAATTTATCATTACTAGAGTAAAAATTTTTAGAAATTGAAATTTCCAAAATAAGGGAAGAATAAGTGGGAATTTGAAAATTTTTTAATTCAAAATATGAAAATAGGTACGAGCCATTTTTTCAAAACTACCTCAATATTTTTCAGAAAGGGAAGGCCCCAAATTTTTGTTTTATGATTAAAAAATAGTAAAAAAGGCAAAGCAAGACAATTTCTGGAATTTTATTTGAATGGAAGGGGGAGGGGTTCAATATTATTTTTTCACTAATTCAAAAAGCATTTCGACTTTTTTTTTTAAATCAAAATTTTCAGATGCTTTGATGTCTCCCCCCCTCCCCCTGAAATTTATCATCACTTGGTAGAAAATTTTTAGACATTCATATTTTCAACAAAATAAAGAAGAAGAAGACGACGAAGAAGAAATAATAAATAAAAATAGCAAAAATTTTTAGTTATAATATGAAGAGACAAACCATTTTCTCCCAAAAATACGTCAATTTTTTTCAGAAGGAAGTCTCAAAAGTTTTGTTTCATGATTTAAAAATAGAACAAGTGAGTAGGCTACAAATTTGATATATCACTCGACTTATCGCGATTTTTCAAAATTTTGACCCTCTTTTTGGGGCAGAGAGGGGCTTCCAGGGGTTGGCCCAAAAAAATAATACCATATTCGTACTCAGCGACTTTGAAAACATATCAATCGATATATCACTCGACTTATCACGATTTTTCAAAATTTTGACCCTCTTTTTGGGGCACAGGGGGGCTTCGAGGGGTTGGCCCAAAAAAATAAGTTCATATTCGTACTCAGCGATTTCGAAAACATACCATTCGATATATCACTCGACTTTTCGCGATTTTTCAAAATTTTGACCCCCTTTTTGGGGCACAGAGGGGCGTTGAGGGATTAGACCCAGAAAATAAGTTCATATTCGTATTAAGCGACCTCGAAAACATACTCTTCGATATATCGCACGTCCAGATTCGTTTTTCGAATACATGATTCAGTAGTGTGTTACTTGAAAAATCAAGCACCCCCCACCAACCCCCGGGGAGGGTTGAAGACCAATCAATGGTGGTTTGATTAGTAGTTGGGTGTGTAGACTTTGTAAACAAAAATTGAGCGAAAACGAATAATATTAAGATGGTAATTTTGATTAATTTACTGGACTTACATTTTTTTGAAACACCTACCCTTTCCACTCCTTTTTTTAGGCACCCCCTTGAGCGATGGGTATCGAGAGTAGCATCAAATTATCGAGAATTTGAAGGGGAACATTTTTTGTCATGGTAGTTTTTATCGTAAACCTAATATTTACGGAGTAAAACGCAAAAAACGCGAATCGCAACCGGTTTTAGCCCCCTAAAAAAATTAGCTCCAAAGGTAGGAGGGTCGGGTTTTTTTTTTGGTAGTTCAGGGGGTTCATCTGAACACATTCCCGAAGAAAAAATTGATGTGCCAATTTTTTCCTTTTTAAAACTGCTATTTGTCCGGTCTATATTTAAAACGCGTAAAACTATGTTCATAATGTTGGTGTCGTTTTGGTACGAATGGAAACCTTGTTTGTTAAAGTTTGAAACTTGCGATGGTCATTCTTTTACTTCTTTTTAGTAATTTTTGTATGTCGTTGAGTTTTCAACCTTCGCGAAACATACTTTTAATAGTAATTGATTTGATTTGAAGTATAATTATTGGTCGAAGATTGATCGGAGTTAGCTAAAAAATGTAAGTATTGTTTAGGTGGGGCAGAGGCACTGTAGGGGTGTGAATGATGGTAGCGTAAAATTGAATGTCATATTCGTGTTCGGAGGGTTCGATTCATATGAAAACGACACCAACATTATGAAAATATCAAAACTTTTAAAATATTATAAATTGAAGTAGGGGCAGAGGTATTGGAGGGGTGTAAATGAGGGTAGAGCTAAATTGGACGAATGTCGTGTTCAGGGTGTTTGATTCATATGAAAACGACACCAATATTATGAAAATAGCTCTACTTATAATAAAGTAAAAATTGAGGTGGGGGCAGAGGCATCGGAGGGGCGTGGATGAGGGTAGCATAAAATTTGACTTGATATTCGTGTTCGAGGTGTTTGATTCATATGAAAACGACACCAATATTATTATAAAGCTCAACTTTTAATATAATTGTGAACATTGAGGTGGGGGCAGAGGCACTGGAGGGGTGTGGTTGAGGGTAGCATAAAATTGGGCGTCATATTCGTGTTCGGAGGGTTCGATTCATATGGAAACGACACCTCGTTTACCAAAAACTATAATTTACACCAGAATCCATTTTCACCCCCTTTGTAAGTTTTTTCAATTTTTGACCACGACCCACCAAACATTTTTTTTTGAAAAAAATATATGTTTTTTAGGGGTCAAAAACACACTTAAAAATGCTATTCGCATTTTTGTGCCGAATCATGGTCATCGCTAAAACAGGCAAACAAAGCTGAAAAACGTCATTTTGAGGGGGAAATGTGGGGGGAGGGGGGCGAAAATTTTTGTGAGGATACCTTTTACCTATAGATGTTCACAACATACCAAAAAATTAAAAAAATCGGTTCACATGGGGCTGAGAAAAAAATTCTATTATAATTTCAGAAAATGTGGGGTTTCTCAAAAACGGGGGGGGGTCTGGGGATCTGAAACTTTCGTGACGGAAGGTGCTCAAGGGTACCCACCTTCCATGCAAATATCAACCCTGAAACTCTCGGGGGCAAATTCGCCATACTTATCCACCTATAGCCTTTGAAAAATGATTTTTAGCCTCCTGAATAATCTAAGTTGAAAAAACAACAACAACAACAACAACAACAACATGGAATATCTACCAATTAACGCAATGTTGCCTACTTCTAGAGCCAAAAAAATGCTGTCTCATAAGATTTTTTTATTCGACCTGAATGCCAACAAAATTGTCGTGTTATTATTGTCCCTCTCCCTTTTCGTTCTACAGTTGGTTGAAAAATTCATCAGAAGTTTGAAAGTTTCTAAGTAGACCTGACGAATTTTTTCATTCATTTTTGAGCAACGTTTTATATTTTGCGAAGGATATTCTTTTGAATTCCAAGTTTCATTGCTCGATATTACGTTCTACGCTAGTGAATATTCCATCTCTTCGTGACTGGTGAGTTCTCAAACATATTTCATCAATCATCATGCATTTATAATTGGTACATAATAATTGATAATGTAGGTACCAGTAATAATACCAACTACCAAGTTACCTATAGTATATTTTTCATATCTGGATTGTAGAAGTAAAATCAGGGGTAGAAGTACCTAGTTAGTTATCAATTCCTATGGTACCGTAGAAAATCAAAAATGAAATATGAAAATTGTAGCATGGATTCAATAATATGGTACCGAACTAGATTAATGACATTCTCATCGACTCTGTGAGAGAAATTCAGCTTCAAAAACGTTTCTCCCTTAAAGATGACTATCAATCGAGCATCCTTGATAAAAATTCAGTGAACGTACTTGAATGTAATTCTCTTATATATTTTATTTTCATCGTGGTTCATGCTCAATTATTCCACGATAGAAAAAAATCCCAAGTCAGATTCTGTTCGTGAATCTCGTTCTGACAATTCGAGTATTGTTTCTGACCTGAATTCAGCATAAGTATCGCAAAGTTCTTTCGAGTATTTAATCATAATGGAGCGAATTTTGAGCGGATATTCGCTAAAATAGCATAAATCTCGTATAAATCTTGAAAACTATCTATACCAAGAATAAAATGATAAAAATGTACTTTGTACCAGCCTAACATTGTATGTATTGTTGTATTCAGAAATAACAAAAAAGATACCTGTCTAGCTGGCTTACCCTCTACCCTACCCTACCCTGATTTTGTCGACTGTATTGTTATGATCCTCGACTGCATCCATAGTAAATATGTAGCCGAGTCGCCAAAATACCTTAATGACTGCAAAAGAGGAAACTGACAGGAAGTTGATTCCTAATGTGTCTTGAAAAATAAGCATAAAAAGCTGGCATATGTAAATTGATTTTTTCGTATGGCTTCAACCCACATCGATAAACTATTACGTCCTTTTTTCAATAGTTTCCAAAACTCGGGCACATTTAATTTTTAAAGTTAAAATGTTGAAAAATTAGTCAGAAAAGGTACCTAGCTATTGATAAAATTGTTATTTGATTTACTTCCAAGATTATAGCCCATTTCGAAACGTTGCACACCTTCTTCAAAAATTCTAAAAATATCGACCAATTTCCAGCTTGAAATATTCCAAAACTGCTCCAAAAATTTTTTGATTTCTTGCTGAAATTTTAACCAATTTTTATGGATCGCGTGACACCTTTTTCAAAAGTTTCAATATTGATGAACTCAATGATTGTTGCTCGTAAAGTCCTTCAAAACTGTCCAAAAAAAGTATCGATGGAAATTGTTAGTTCTCTGGCAACATTTTTCAACCACTTTGATGGGTCATATGGCACTTACATTTTTCAAAAACCCTGAAAATCTGGACCAATTTCTGGTTCAAAACGTTTCAAAACTTCTAAAAAAAAAATGACGATGCAAATTTTTGATTTTCTGCTGAAATTTCAACTCAATTTGATAGATCGCGTGATATTTTTTTTTAAAATCCTAAAAAATCATGTTCCAAGTTTAAAAATGCTCGAAAAACATTTTCGTTGAAATATTTATCAGATCCAGGTATTCTCCCAATTATTCCTCAGTCAGTTCAGACCAGAAAAAAAAAAATTGAAAATTCTTCCACATTTTTCAAATATTAAACCTTTCAAATGGACGACCTCGTATTTTAAATATAAATTCTTTTTTAATTTTTCAGAACAAAATCGCAAAACATGAGTGCCGAAGAATCAATCGAAGCAGCAGCTGATCACCATAATCCAAAGACCTTGATCAGAAGTCAGTACAAAGATGTTATGGTCAAAGTCGACGAAGACATTTACTACCTGGACCGGCTGCAGCTGGCTTTGAAGTCGGCATATTTTGAAAAATTATTCACCGAAGATTACAGCGATAAAAACAGCGACTTGATAGAACTCCCACTGATGGACACCGACACATTTTCCGCCGTTGTTGGCGTGATTTATGGCGAAGAATTGAAATCTGTTCTTAACTCCGATAATTTCGTATCCTTGTTGATGGCTATGGATTATCTTCAGATGCATATCGATCCAAAAACGTATAAATCCTTCGCAGCTAAAGAGTTGGATTTCAGTGATCTCAATAAGGATATTTTCCAGTTATATTATTTCATTGCGGATGATGCAAAATACGAGTATTTATTACCAATTGTGTTTTACCATCTGGCCGAACATTTGGAAGAGCTGAAAGATCGTGATGAAATTCTTTCAATCAAGTTTGATCACATTATCAAAATTATTTCGAACGGAGATGCATCGATTTATAATACTCCGTTCAGAACAGTTAGTAAATTGTGCGCCAGATGGATCTGTCACGATGTGGAAAATCGATTGCACCATGCTGTATATCTTGTGAATGCTGCTAAATTCAGATTTAACATTTCAAATGAGATTTCTCGTCAAGATTTCAACTTGGAATTGTTCTCCAATAAAGAGCACCTGAACCAAAATTCAATTTCAACGTACATTCATAAATTGATGATGTATTGTGGGGAAATCCGTTGCCCAGACGCTGGTAGGTAACATTTTATATCGTAAATATTGAATAAGTTGGCCTAGTCTGATTCATTTGTGAAATTTTGTCATTGTTGCTTCTGTATGGTTTGATTGGTAACCAAGCAGATTGTTGGGAATCGAACTAATCATTTTTTTTCACATCAACCCTGACAAGAAAGTACCTACTCTGACTGGCATAACAATTTTTGTACTGGGCAAAAAAGAATCGATAGAGGTACAAAATTTCAATAGCTGGAATCCATCGTTTCATTATTAAAATTTTCAAAATTCAAATTGGGGCTATAGAAATGGGGGAAAATTATAGGTAATTTTACCAAATCAGTCTAGAAATCTGAAATTCGGTTTGCACGGTATTTTCACCCCACCCCCCCCCCCCCCCCTACAAGAGTAGTCGATTATAATAAAGATAGTTTCGAATTGTTCTGATTCTGAAGCTGTCAGCGAGTTTTCGGATTCTTCAGTTCCCAAAGAAAAGCTTCAAGATGAAAATGCTGCAATTCACTGTTGTTTTGCTGACATTTTTTTTTTTACAAAATGACCCCTTTGGTGACCCATATTTATTTTTACTTTTTAAGGGCAATTCTAAAACTTAAATTGTTTCTACGTTACTAATTGGCCATTCCACGTCAATTCTACCAAAAAAAAGTTTTGAAACTTTTCCTGTGGAGAGACCTTTCGAAGGGATGACCAATGGCGCAAATCGCAGCCCTCTGGCGCATTTTTAAAGGCAACCGGAGGCTATTGAATTTTTCAGTGAACCTAGAATATCATCCATTTCAGCAGTGGATTACTCGATAACCGCGATACCAACCAAAAATGAAACTTTTTCAAATAGTTAGGGGTTTTGAAAGGCTTTTTGGTGATATCATAAAAATCAGTGTTGCCGCTTTTTTTCGTACGAAAAATTAGCTCGAAAAGTTTCAAAACGTAGTTTTCATATCGTTCCGAATCTTAAAAATTCTGAAAAAAATATATTAAAGACAACATTTCACGCTGAACAACATGTTAAAAAATTGGGATGGCACTATGTCGCAAAGTCGATTTTACAAAATTGAAAGTTTGCGAAAAAAGTTGATTTTTTGATTTGAAACACGAAAAATAGTTTTGATTGACGAAGTTGACCCATTTGACCCCTATTTTTACGTATCCCCTGAAACAGTTGAGAAAATTCTTTCACTCGATAAAATGAACTCGTCACAAAGAGAATCAAAACTCGAAAAAATTCTATTTTCAATTCCAAACACCAAAAAAAGTTCAAAATTCAGTTGTCTTATTTTGACCTCTTTCTGACGTATTTCATGAAAAAGTTGATAGAAAAATTACACTCAGCATAGCAGAAAAATAAACGAATTTTAATTTTTTTGCTACAAGTGTAATTTTTATCAACTTCTTTATCAGGGTGTCTACAGGAATTTGTTGACCGATAATCACTACTTTTTCACTACCTACATACTTCAAGTTCACTGAAAAATATGAAATCCCCTAAAAGCCATTGAAAAAGGGCTAGAGGGTTGCGATTTGCGCCATTGGTCACTCCCTTCACGTCAAAAAGGTATTTCCACAGGAAAAATTTCAAAAAAGTCGCCAACCCCCCCCCCTAACCACTTTTTGGTCGAATTGACAAGGAATGGCCTTAATTTAAATTCAAAATGAAGGTTTCGAATGAATTTAGGTATACTTAGTCGAGACTGCGTGAAAACCACTTTTGCGTTTTGTGGAGAGGGGAGGAGAGTTGGGTGAAATTTTTTCAACTTTAAAACTCTTTTTTGGTCCCCAAGGCCCAAAGATATCTTGTGAATATTTTCAAAATCTGAGCTAAGATCCGATTCACCTACTAACAAGGTAACCTCTTGAGGTTTCCGCCTCTGATTTGAGCGGGACCGAGATTTTTGGAAAGAGCATGTTCTAAAACCTCCAAATCCAAATTTTCAGCTGCCCAAGTTCATTTTTCGATTTTTGGCGAATTTTTGAAAATCCAAAATTGACTATTTTGGTGATTTGTGCTTTTTTTAAAAAAGTACGTAGGTACTTGATCAGTAGAAATGTTCAAAATAAGTCCTAAAACTGATATTAACCCCCCAAATCCAAATTTTGCCATTTGCAGCCATTCTGGAGCCTCCAGTGCGATTTTTCAATTTCTCCAGAATTCTGAATTTGCTCCAGAAGGCGTGAATATGAAGTTGGGCAGCTAAAAATCGAGTTGTGTGTTATACTCGACCTGTTCAACGAATTTATCCACATTTGAGCCGATTCTGGAGCGGACACCTCAAGAGTGGTTTTTTGACCAGCTTTTTTTCAAAATAAAAACATCAAAAAAAAAATATATCCAAAAACCAAAAATTCCTTGTTTGTGAGAACATTTTTGAAATTTGCGCGAATCACTGTATTTTGTCATTAATTAACCACACGAGAGCGAATTTCGGTATTTCCAGCCTTCCTTGGGTCTCCCTTCATTTTTTGGATATTTTTGTTATGAAAAAAGCTGGTCAAAAACCCACACTTGAGATGTCCCCTCCAGAATCGGCTCAAATGTGAATAAATTCGTTAAACAATTCGAGTATGACACACAACTCGATTTTTAGCTGCCCAACTTCATATTCACGCCTTCTGGAGCAAATTGAAAATTCTAGAGAAATTGAAAAATCGCGCTGCAGTATCCAGAATAGCTGGAAATGGCGAAATTCGCTCTCGTGTGGTTAATTATTGGCGAAATACTGAGATTCGCGCAAATTTCAAAAGTTTTCTCACAAATGAGGAATTTTTGGTTTTTGGATAGGTATTTTTATTTTTAAAAAAAGCTGGTCAAAAAAGCACTCTTGAAGTGTCCGCTCCAGAATCGGCTCAAATGTGGATAAATTCGTTAAACAAGTCGAGTATAACACACAACTCGATGTTTAGCTGTTCAACTTCATATTCACGCCTTCTGGAGCAAATTCAAAATTCTGGAGAAATTGAAAAATAGCGCTGGAGGCTCCAGAATGGCTGGAAATGGCGAAATTTGGATTTGGAGGTTTTAGAGCATGCTCTTTCCAAAAATCGCGGTTCCGCTCAAATCGGAGGCGGACACCTCAAGAGGTTCCCTTGTAAGTAACTTATAATCGAAGTTACTTTTTCGTTTGTAGGCTAATTTTGATGAACCATCCTGGAGCCTCCAGTGGATTTTCATTTCTTACAAAATAATCGTTGACGAAAATTTTTCTTCACTTTCAGTCCCAAATTATTTTTATAAAATTTCAAAGAATCGAAACATTGATTTCAACACCTGAAATTATGGACGGTGGTGTATTTTGGGGTCCTCGACCATTGATTCCCTTCGAGTCCCTTTTGTCTGGTAAAGACACATACGTCTTTCTAAGGTGTATACTCAAGTATGGGATTATAAAGTTTATCTGTAGAAATATTTTTTTGTATTCTTATTCCTAATATTGTTAATTTGATTTTTTTTCAGACACTGTGGAGACAATTAAGACACTATGTCCGTGCGCTGAATGCAATAATTTTATTGTAGAAGTGGATCCACCCACCATTTCGAAGAAGACCACCGCATCTTATCCAGTCGTGAACAGAAGTTGGAATTGTTCTTGAAGAATAGCAACTTTTACGACGTCACAGTCAAAGCTGATGGAAAAGTTTACAAACTTCATCGATCTGTGTTGAAGTTAAAGTGTGAGTATTTCGAGGAAATCTTTTCCAAAGAGTACTCCGAGTTAGCTGCACAATGTAAAGGAATACCACCGAGCCCTCCGAGTAAGGATAAAATATATTCGCTAGATGAAATCGATGCAGCCACATTCGACATGATTGTTGACCACATATACTTGGGAAAAATAGAACCGACATGTGACAGTATCGTTCGCTTATTCAAAGCAGTCCATGCTTTAAGAATCGATAGTTTGAAAGATCAATGTTGCGAATGGATACAGTCCAATTCCAAAGACATCGATGACAAAGATGGAATTGAATTATTAAATTTCACTCACGTACACGCCGATTACAAAGATGTGAATCGACTTCTTCTATCCGAATATATCGTCGACTCGTGGCCTAAAATAGATAATTTGCCACAGTTTGCAGACCTTTTCAAGGCGATCACCTTGCCTGAAGGGACCAATTCGATCGATGAAAATGATGCCTATTTGTTTGATAAGGTTGATCAAGAAACTTTCGAAGTGATTATCGATTACATTTACTTCAATATAACAGACATTAAGAACGAAAACGTTGTGAGTGTGTTGAAAGCGAGCGATACGTTTAAAATTGAGAAATTAGTCGAAGAATGTATACCTAGTTTGATAACGTGGCGGCTTGACAAGATGAGTTCATCAGATGTCAAAGAAATTCTGATTCTTTCTCTTGAAAATTTCCAGTATCACGAGGTTCTAAATACAATCTACCTAGTACAATACATGATGCAGTGGCCCGAGGTGGACGTGAAATTGTTTTGTAGCGTAGCATACGAGTGTTTAGAAAATATGCTACTGTCGAATGATTTGTATTTTAATGATCCGCACGATCTGCTGGATATTTGCTCGAAATGGGTCGTACACGATGTGGAAAATCGATATCGCCTCGTACTTCGAATTGCATTCGCAATAAGTCGAAATCGCGAAGCAAATTCTGACGATTATTGTATCGAAAATCCTTCGAATTGGAAGCAATGCACGCAAGATTTTGTCAAAAACAAGATATGGGAAGTTCTTTCTTCAACTTCGGTTCTACCTTTCGCTGTATTTTCTGAGGATGAAACGAAGAAGCGAAAAACTGATCTTCCGGTATTCGTGACATCGCACGAGGGAAGAGTATTCAGAATATACAGCGCAGAATGGGATGAACTCGTTTCATTTCGTCTTTCCATAAATGACCCGGTTCGGAAAGATTTCGTGTTCTGCAATGTAAAATATCCTATGGCAGCAACCATTGTGAAAGATAACTTGTTCATACTCTGTAGTATGTGCAGAATGTCCTTTTTTTACATCTATAGTTTATCATCGATGTGGTAATCGTACACGAATTAAATTCACATACTCACATTTAAAAACTCACTTTAATTATACGAAATTAAACAGAATACATATTTACAATGTGCATAAAATACGTTCTAAAGATAACGATAAAATTACGTATATTTGGCTTTCTGAAGGGGGGATATTTACCACAACCCTCCTTTAATTTTGAAAATTCTCAAGCCATTTTGGGGGTTTTGAAACTCGCGATGACCTGCGAAGTAAAGGTTCTTCCGGCGGATCATTAGCTTGATCGGAGACAGGTTCTGACACAGGAACATTATCTGGAACCGGAGTTGTAGGAGTTGCAGGCGTTGCACGAGTATATTTTTCGACTTGATTTTCATGACGTTGAATATTTTTCGTAGGCGTTGCAATATTAACAACCGGACCATTTATCGCTTCGATTACGCCTATTTCATCTTCGAATTTACTTTGAAACTTATTTTTGGTAAACGGACGTTCGATTAAAACTTCATCACCAACTTGAAGTTTCTGATTGAGCGGAAGAGGTTTTCCACTCGCCATAATCGATTTACTTTTATTCAGCCGATCTTTCTCGCGAACCTCCGCTTCCTCAACGAATGGCCGAAGGGTAGGTAGCTTATCTTGAATTCGACGATTGAATAAAAGCTCAGCAGGACTTTTCCCCAAAGTTGAGTGGGGTGTTGAACGATACATAAGTAAGTATTTATTTAGCTCAGACTGAATATCCTTCTTCTCCAACACTGCAATTTTAATGATCTTTTGCAAGGACCGATTCTGGCGTTCAATTTCACCATTAGCTCTTGCCCAATACGGACACGAAGTGTAATGAGCAATGCCTAACGAACGTAAATATTCCTCAAATTTATTTCGAAATTGAGGTCCGTTATCAGAGGTTATAGTTGAAGGTATTCCGTGTCTAGCAAATAATTCGTCGAGAAAAGCAGTAGTATCCTCGACAGTGGTACTTTTCATAATTTTCACCTCGACATACCTGGAGAAGTAATCAACAACTGCGCATAACTCTTTGCCATCCGGCAAACTTTTGAAATCGATCGCGAGCTGCTGCCAGGGACCATCAGGAAAGTCACGACGTGAAATTTGATCAGTAACAATCTGTTTGCCAACTTTTTGACATGTATCACACGTTTTGACACACGTTTCAGCATGTTTATCGATGTTCGGCCACCATACCTTCGAACGTAGCCTGTCTTTTATTTTATTGATACCAGGGTGCCCTTCATGAGCATTTTGTAACACTCGATCGCGTAATTCCGCTGGTACAATTATTCGAACACCACGAAGAAGAACACCTTCGACGACACACAATTCTGAAGCTATTGCGGAGAAGGGTTTTAATTTAATTTCTTGATTCGAAATTAAACTATCGCATATTTTTGATAATTCAGGGTCATTTTCAGTCGCTTTTCGAATTTCACGTAAAGTTACAGCTTTTGGAGCCAACTGGGTCACGAAATTGATAAGATTTTTTTCGTACATATCGTTGATAGTGTGCGTAGCTGCGGATGTTTGAAGTAAACAAGAAAGAGGATCAGCTATATTATTTTTACCAGGAGCGTATCGAATAACATACTTGAATCCCTGCATCCGTAGCACCCATCTCTCTATACGAGCGCATGGTTTTGACCTTGTACCGAAAATCGTCTGTAAGGGTTTGTGATCTGTCACTAACTCAAATGTTCGTCCAAGCAGGTATATTTTTAATCGTTCAACGGCAAAAACAAGGGCTAACGCCTCTTTCTCCGTCTGCGAATACCGACGCTCGACTGCTGATAACGATCTACTTATGTAACAGATAACACGTACCTCGTCACCTTTTCGTTGTAAAAGTACTGCTCCTAGACCCACCGGACTCGCATCTGCCATTACGATGGATGTTAACGTAGGATCGAACAAGCTGAGGTGAGTTTCATCACTAAGAAGTGACTGAATATGAACGAACGCTTGTTCATCAGCTGCGTCCCATTTGAATGGCGATTCACGAGCAGTACGTTGTAACAGGTCAAGTTCAGTTGATAAATGTGGGATAAATTTACCAACATATGAAACTAATCCAATAAAACTTCGTAGTTCTTCAGGTGTTTCTGGAGATCGAAATTCTTTAATGGAAGCAACTTTATCAAAACCAGGTTGGATTACACCAGGTTTGATAATATGACCCAGGAACGTAACTTCATTCATACGAAACTGACATTTCTTCGGATTTATTGTCAGTCCATGTTCTTCTAAACAATGAAGTAGATTTCGAAGATTTAAGTCATGCTCCTCTTGCGTTTTACCGAATACGAAAATATCATCGATAAAGTTGAATACACCAATTAGACCGCTTAAAACACCTTCGAGAATTCGTTGAAACATCTCTGGAGCGCAGGTGAGACCGAACATGAGTCGTTTGTATCGAAATAAACCCAGGTGCGTGATGAACGTGGTAATTTCTCGCGATTCTTCGTCTAATTCTGCTTGATGATAAGCTCTGATAAGATCGACCTTGCTGAATACCGTAGCCTCAGCTAACAACGGAGCTAAATCATCCATCACAGGGAGGGGAAATTTCTCGTCTAGAACCGCTTCGTTTGCTCTTCTCATATCAACGCATAATCGAATATCGTCTTCACCGTCAGCTACTGGAACAATCGGCGAAACCCAACGTGAGGGCCCTTCAACTCGTTCGATAACATCAGCTTCTAGTAATTCGTTGATTTGTTTCTCAACTTTAGCTCGAAGTGCGTAGGGAATGCGTCGAAATGGTTGAATTACAGGTGGAACAGACTCGTCAATCGGAATATGTAATTGAAAATTTTTCAATTTACCCAATGGTTTCATCAGGTTCGGAATAGCGCGAATTCGGGTATCTTTACATGCATTCAAACCAACACGAAGTACTTGTAAGGCTTTAGCATCTTGACGACCCAATAACGATTGAATATCTTCTTCAACGACAACTATTTCAGATATAACGGTCTGATCGTTGCATTGAATTTCAGCTTGAACAGTAAACGCAACAGTGTACTGTTTTTCGCCAGTAGCATCGAAGAAATTTATTTCAGGGTTACGTACAAAACCTTGAAACTGAGCGCCATTTCGTTTCAATTTCCGCCACTGTTTCCGCGATAACATCGTATACAAAGCACCGGAGTCAACGAACATTTTAGTACCAATATTACCGATGCGACATGGTACCCATTCTTCGATCTCGTCTGATGAATCATTTCGAACACAGAATATATCTTCGTGAGTAACTTTCTTCACTGACTCCTTTCTCTGCTCATTTTTATCACGCGAACTCGAATTAGATTGGCCAGCTGTGGATGAATGACAAACCTTACTGTAGTGACCGTTTTTCTTACATTTTCCGCATACAGCTTTCAGTGCAGGGCACTTAGGATCTTTCGCTCGATGACCGGAATGACCACAGCAAAAACATCGATCCGTATTATCGCGATCGGGACTCGAAGCTCGTTTGGAAGGTTCCCTTTGAAACTTTTTCCCTTTAGAATTTCGTTTCTTGTCAGGAATTCGGCATACGTTGCTCGTATTTGCGTTAACTTGCGTGGAATTGAACTCACCACTAGCCATCGCAGAAGATTGAGAAGTAACAGTTTCAAGCGTTCGAGCTACACGTTCAAAATCGGCCAACGTTGCGTCTTCCTTTTGTTTCATGAGCTCGGTACGTACTTCAGCTGAACTGCAACCGTTTATTAACTGACCTTGGACAGCCTCGTCTACAAACGTACTCGCAAAGCTACATAACTTAGCTTGATTTCGGAGCCGGGTGATAAAAGCCGTTAACGTTTCACCCTTTCCTTGTTTTAAAGTTGATAACACATGACGTTCATACCATTTATTGCTTTTCGGTTCTATCTGGGAGTCCAACCGAGAGAGCGTAAAGTTGTACTCGTCAGAGTCAGCAGGAATAGGAGTATCTTTCGGGAACGAATAATAGATGTCTTGGATTTCTGGTCCACCGAGTAAGAGAAGTTCCGCCTGTTTTCTTTTTGCATTAGATATATTCTTAGCAGTAAAATAAAACTCCAGCGTATCTTTCCATCTTGACCATTCATCGGCATTCGACATCTGCCGAACCGAAAAAGGTAAAATTAACCTCGGATCGGACATCCTCAGTTCACCTCGTCGCCATTTGTGGTAATCGTACACGAATTAAATTCACATACTCACATTTAAAAACTCACTTTAATTATACGAAATTAAACAGAATACATATTTACAATGTGCATAAAATACGTTCTAAAGATAACGATAAAATTACGTATATTTGGCTTTCTGAAGGGGGGATATTTACCACAATCGAAAAAGTTATACTCTTTGGCATCGGATCGTCGACTTTTTAAAATGAAAGATGGAGAATCATACCGCGATGAGTTGAAATATACTTTGTTGAATTGCCGCGATGAAATTTACTGCTGCTTCGAAGATGGCGAGGTTCTGAAATATTCGTTCGAATTTAACCGTTGGAAGTGGTTTTCAGCTTCTTTGCCGAATAAAATTGGAATTTCTTTCGCAAGCGATGGAAGTAAACTGTACAGAATGTACGAGACATCTCGAACTGATACCACAACCACTTATAAGGTCCAAGTTTATGATTTTCCGCAAAATCAGTGGATTTCTGTGCCAATGCCAAATTTGTTTCGTCGCCACGAATCGTGCTCTAATTACGAAAAAAAAGAAGATAGAGTGATACGTGAATTGGTTTTCTTGAACAATTACGGTTTGGCTGCGCTGTTTCGAAGATGTTTATTTCGATTTGATAAGGAGACGCGATTTTGGAAAAAGATTCGTTCGTTGCCATACGGTTACGAAAGTGGAGTCAATAAGGAACATTCCATCGTTAGCCAAAATGAAGCTGATGAAATGCTTTACGTGTCTATTAATAAATTATACCAGTTCTCTGCAACGAATCGAACTTGGACGTTGAAGAAGGAGTGGCCACTTTTGAAGTCTGAATCATCATTGTCATTTGATAAATATCTTCCTTATGGAAATTTTATAGGTATCCATAATCCCAGTGCTGGGATATCGTGGGAAATTCCCGTTATCGTGGCAGATTCCGAGGTGGAAAATGGAAACGTGAGGGAAAACAGAATCGCGAGGGTAATTAGAAGCGCCAGGGAAACTGAAGAAATGGGAAATTCAAGGAGAAAATTGACAAAAATGAAAACTCGTTCGAGACAATATTCATGTCCATGGGTTGATTGCTTTTTAATTTTTTTTATCTTTTGTTTAGGGTACTTAGGTGTACATTATCCTGAGCTATTTCTTGATGTACACGGGGAAAAAAATTATGGATAATTTTTACTAAGTACTCGTATTTCACACAGTAACCGGATCCCATTCAAAAATATTGTGATTTTTACTATGAGAGTAATATATTTTACCTAATTCTATAGGTAAAATGTATTTTTTGGCTGAGTAAAAATCACTATCATTTTTGAATGGGATCCGGTTACTATACTGAAATATTAATTTTTATTAAAAATTTTTTCCGTGTGTAATCCGTGTTTTGTGTTTTTCATCATATTTTCCTAGCGATGAAAGAAATTTTTGGCTTTAGATTTTAGTCCTTTTTTTTTTGATCATTTTTGTTAAATATAAAAAATATTGAAGAGTTTCGTTTCATCATTATTCATTCTAAGAGGATATCAAAATTTGAAAAAATAAAAAAATAAAAAATACGGCGAAAAAGAAGAATTTAAAAATATAAAGAAAAATTGGGAAACTACGAGTTCCAGAAAGGGAAATTTTGTTTCTACGATATTCCAACACCGCATAATCCTGAAATTCGTGGTACTTGATTAGATGATTACTCGTCATTAGTACATATTTTGAATGATGTCTTGTTATAATATTGAGCTCTAGGTATAGTATTGTCATTGTGTGTGTCAATATTGTTAAAAATAAATTTTTTATGAGTACCTTACCTATACCCAATGTATTTTTTTATTTTTTTTTCACGACTTACCTAATCAACCCATAGTGAAAAAAGTGTAAGTACTAAGTGTGTGCTTAATGAGTCATTAATTCGTACTTTGAATGATTGGGGCGGGGGTATAGGGGTGATTTCATACCTATTAAATATTGTCAACAAGTTGGGTTGAGAATGCAATTGAGCAAAATTCTCCAATTTTCAAAATGGCTCGAGCCCAAAAAAGCTCGTTTATTTACAGGTTAGGAAGCTAAAGTGCCCAAATGTGACTCCCTTAAGCTCGTATTTTCTTCCATTAAAAAAAAAATAAATGCAACCTGATAAGCCATAGATCACATTTACTGCTTTCAAAATCATATCAATCTAAAGTAGAGAGAATTTCTCATCTTTTGAACCAGTCACCGAATTTTCTAAAAATAAATCAGATTTGCGATTGAATTTATTTTTTGAAAATTGCAATTTTCAGCACAGAAGTGGTCACTTGAAAAATAAAGATCAAAATTTCACCAAATTGACTTGGAAAACTAAAAGTTGGTATATACCCTATTTCCTGACCTGCCGAATCGATTATAACCAGCTTAATGGTTTCGAGCAGTTCTGCAGCGTTCAGAAAATTGTTGAATGCCCAAATTTCTGCAAATTTGTATCTGAGGAAGTTGCAAACCTATAATATTTACTTTACTGTCTAATTTCAACATGCTGAGTTGACTGGAGATGGTTTTAAACCGTTCTGGAGCCTCCAACAATTTCTTGAGATTTCACCTACCCAAAAAATGTCAGGAAACCTTTTGAAAAATTAGAATGAGGGCAGTGGCCACTTTGAACCTATTAAACATTGTAAATGAGATTGGTTGGTCATGGAATAGTCTGGGAAAAAAACATCAAACCAGCTGACTTTTTTGAGGCACAAAATTTTCAGTCACCTTTTTCTAGGTTTGGGTTCAAAAAGCCTGAAAGTAGGTAGGTACCTATTTTAGATTTTCATTGTTGGACAGTAAGGGGAGGTGGTCTGAAAATCCTCAATTTTCAAAATGGCCAGAGCCCAAAAAAATTGTCCACTGGTTAGCAAGATGAAAACGTGTGATCCGGTGTATCTAAGATTCGAAAGCGTTTTAAATTCTTAATTTATTTTTCCTTCGATGGTTTCCAAAAATCTAGCACATTTAAAGGGTGCAATGCAAACCAAATTTCAGCTTTCTTGGCCAATTCGATGAGATATTGATTTTTATCTTTTTCTCATTTTTGGTCCTTTGATTTGATTTTCAAAAATTCACCAAAACTCGAAAAAAGCTTTTTGGCCTTCTGAAATAAATTCTCGGATTAATTCTCTGGCTAAAGTTTGAAGAGTAGAAAAACTGACTTTTCACATAGAAAATAATTTTGTTGTACTTGAAATTTCTCAAAATAAGGTCTCTTTATTCCAGTCATGAAAAACTTCTAGAAAGTCCAAACTTTTGCTAAAATACTTACCTACCAAAAAAATCATATTTTTCATCAAAAATTCCTAAACAATTTCTAATTTTTGCCAAAATCGGTTCTTTCTGAAAACATAATAACTATTTTGTACTGAAAAAAATGACGAATTGTGAATTTTTAAGAGCTTTTGCCCTCGTTTCGCACGAGCCTTAGTCCTATTTTTGAAAATATTATAATTTTCTGAAAACTGAAATGTTGAATCCATGAAAATCAACTTTTTGCATCATGATCTTATTTTGTGCATCGAACAACCGATTTTTCACAGTTTTTGCCCAAGAGTAATTTTTAAAAAATTTTCCAGGATGGAAAAATTAATTTGAAAAATTTTGGAAACACAACCAAATCAATAGAAAAATTCAAATTTTTGCATAAAATGAACGTTTTTGAAAATTTAAAATCATACAACACTTTTGTTTTCAACTCCCATTCTAAAATTCGTTCAAACAATAGGTATCTGTCTAAATAGCTGGAAAAATCCATGTGAGGGGGAGGGGGTGGATTTGAGGTAAAAATTTGGGAAAATTTGGAGAAGAAATTGGGGAAATTTTAGTCTCACCTTTCTCCGAGACATCACTTCGTCACGTCTCTGGGTCTGGATAGGTTTTAGAAAGTTCATACATATTTTGAAAAGGCGAAAAACAAACAGGCCTGAACGAATCGAGAAACTTTTTCACGACTAACCGAAAAATTTACTCAATTTTAGGAACCAAAATTCTTCAAAAATGCCAAAACAGGTTGTAATTGAAATACCTATCTGATGTTCTACAAAAATGTAAACTCTTTTTGATCAACAGTATGACTTTTTTTCAAAAATCTCCAAAATCAATACATGGCCCAATTTTTGGAACAAAATTTTTCAGAATCGTTGAGAAATCACTTCCGTTGAAGTACTTGAACTTATCACGATGAAATTTCGCTCTATTTCGATAGGTAAGTTGTATGCGGCTTTTTTCAAGAATTTTAGAAATGACGACCCAATTTTAGCCTTTGGGCTTATAATATTCTTCAAAATTGATAAGTTGCAAGGACACCTTTGTAAATCACTGGACAAAAACATAATTACAGATTGCAACACACCAATCATGGAAAAAATGATGAGTATAATCAGTCAAGTGGTGAAGTGGATCACCAAGAAGCATTGATCTTAACTTTCGCCAGTACACGAGCTAAAGTTGATACCTATGGACAAATTTTGTGATGTTTTTTTTGGAAAACTGGAATTTCCAAAAAAATTGCTGGAGGCTCAAAAATATTACTTGAAATGAAACCGCCTTCAGCCCACTCAGAATTTTGAAATTAGGGTTCAGAATAAATTTCGGTTTTCTAACATCATTTTAGGAAATTTTTTGTAGAAATTTCAAATCTAAAAAATCAAAAATGTGCCGGAGGCTCCAGAAGAACTGCTAAAAACTGTTTGAAACTGCTTTCGATCGACTTGTGAGGTCGAAATCGAAACCAATAGTCCGGCATATGACAATGGGAGTAATTGCACCCCCCGCCGATCCTCCGGGACAACATTTTTCTTAAAGGGGACATCCTAAGGAACATTTTAATGTAAAGTTGCCAAAAAAAAGTTGGCCTAACTTACAAAATGGCGGCCATTTAGATTGACAGGTCAGCCGAAATCGCAGATTTTGCGTTTTAACATAGGACTTGCACAAACTTTTTCAAACTTTACAAAGGTAGATCGAAAGATGCAAAAATTTATCACCTGTCCAAATTTCAAGTGCTAAAGTGCGTTTTTCGATTTTTGGTGAATTTTTGAAAATCGAATTTAGGCCAAAAATGAGGGAAAAAATCAAAATTTTACCAAATTGACCAAGAAAGCTGAAATTTGGGATATACCCTATTTTCGACATGCCAAATCGATTGGAAACGGTTTCAACCCGTTTTGAGCAGTTCTAGAGCCTCCAGCAGATTTTTGAAACTCGAAATTCCCACAAAATTTCATCAAATTGGAGTTGTAAAGCTAAAATTCATTCTAAAAACTAGTTTCAATACGCTACGAAGTACTGCAGGTGAATTTCAAGTTGTTTTGGAGCCTCCAGCAGATTTTTGAAACTCGAAATTCCCACAAAATTCCATCAAATTGGAGTTGTAAAGCTAAAATTCATTCTAAAAACTACTTTCAATACGCTACGAAGTACTGCAGGTGAATTTCAAGTTGTTTTGGAGCCTCCGGCGACTTTTTGAAAATTCCTGAAGCCTCCAGCAGATTTTTGAAACTTTCAATTTTCACAAAATTTCATCAAATAGAGATGGAAAGCTGACATTTACTCCACACTCCAATTTTAACACCCTCTGAAAACGACTTCTGGTGGATTTCAAGTCATTTTAGAGCCTTCAACGACTTTTTTGAAAATTACTGGAGCCTCCAGTAGATTTTTGAAACTTGAAATTTCCCCAAAATGTTATCAAACCAAGATGGAGAGTCGAAATTCGTTCAGCACACTAATTTCAATACGCTACGAAGTTGACTGCTGGTACATTTCGAGTCGTTTTGGAGCCTCCAGCAACTTTTTGAAAGGTTCTATGGCGTTTTTTTGGAAAATTTAAATTTTCTAAAATTGTGTAGCTGGAAGCTTCAAAACCATTTGAAACCACCATGTAGTCTGCGAAGTAAATTTCAGCTTGCAAACTCCATTTGATAAATTAATGTTGGGGAAATTTCAAGTTTCAAAAACCTACTGGAGGCTCCAGTAATTTTCAAAAAAGTCGCTGGAGGCCCTAACATGACTTGAACCCACCTGAAATCGTCTTCAGAGGGTGTTAAAATTGAAGTGTGGAATAAATTTTAGCTTTCCATCTCCATTTGATGAAATTTTGTGAAAATTTAAAGTTCCAAAAATCTGCTAGAGGCTCCAGGAATTTTCAAAAAAAGTCGCTGGTGGCCATAAAATTACTTGAACCCACCTAAAGTCGTCTTCCGAGGGTGTTAAAATTGGAGTGTAGAGTAAATTTCAGCTTTCCATCTCCATTTGATGAAATTTTGTGAAAATTTAAAAGATTCAAAAATCTGATGGAGGTTTCAGGAATTTTCAAAAAGTCGCTGGAGCCTCCAAAACGACTTGAAAGTCACCTGCAGTACTTCGTACCGTATTGAAATTAGTTTTTAGAATGAATTTTAGCTTTACAACTCCAATTTGATGGAATTTTGTGGGAATTTCGAGTTTCAAATATCTGCTGGAGGCTCCAGAACTGCTCAAAACGGGTTGAAACTGTTTCCAATCGATTTGGCATGTCGAAAATAGGGTATATCCCAAATTTCAGCTTTCTTGGTCAATTTGGTAAAATTTTGATTTTTTCCCTCATTTTTGGCCTAAATTCGATTTTCAAAAATTCACCAAAAATCGAAAAACGCACTTTAGCACTTGAAATTTTGACAGGTGATAAATTTTTGCATGATCTTTCGATCTACCTTTGTAAAGTTTGAAAAAGTTTGTGCAAGTCCTATGTTAAAACGCAAAATCTGCGATTTCGGCTGACCTGTCAATCAAAATGGCCGCCATTTTGTAAGTAAGGCCAACTTTTTTTTTGGCAACTCTGCATTAAAATGTTCCTTAGGATGTCCCCTTTAAGAAAAATATTGTCCCGGAGGATCGGTGGGGGGGGGGTGCAATTACTCCTATTGACATATGCCGGACTACAAGGTTCAAACCAAATTTCATTTCAGCTTTCTAGGTCAATTTGATGACTTGATGAGATTTTGATTTTTTTCTCATTGTTTGGTCGAGGACCGTGGTCCTTTGATTTGATTTTCAAAAAGTCAACAAAACCTGAAAATGAAAAATGATTTTTTGATTTTTAGCCTCCTGAAAATTGAAATAAAACGAAAATTTATTCTAATCCAAGTTTGTAGAAAAAAAAAACAACAAACAACAACAACAAGGGGTACAAGGCCAACAACATGGTACCTACTCTACATACACTACCTACTGATTGACGCAATGCTGCCAACTTCTCGAGCCAAAAAAATGCTGCCTCATAAGATTTTTGTATTCGGCCTGAATGCCAACAAAGTTGTCGTGTTATTGTTTTTCTTCCACAGTTGGTTGAAAGAAAAATTTATCAGAAGTTTGAAAGTTTTCAAGTAAACCTGACGAATTTTTTCATTCATCTTTGAATTTTTAAAACACAATTTAAGAAACTTGTGCTACGTTTAATATTTTGCGACGGATGTTCTTCTGAATGCCGGTTTCATTACTCGATATTACGTTCAACGTTGCTGAATATTCCATCTCTTCGTGACCGGTGAGTTCTAAAACACATTTCATCATGCATGTGATGCTTAATAATTATAATAATATTGTACAATTTAGAATTGGTACATGATTGATAATGTACCAGAAATATTGTCAAGTTACAACGATGAAAGCTATGTGTGTATTTATCTAGAAGTGAATCAGTTTACTCAATCAACCTTTCGGTGCTAGTACTGCCGGTGCTATGAGAAGATGAATGATTCACAACCATTAGAAGGAGTTAGTTATCAATTCATATCATAGAAAGTGGAAAACACTATTTTGTTGCTCTCGTTGAAGAACAATTTTATATGAAAATTGTAGCATGGATTCAATATTGTAACGAATAACACAGTTTAAGATTTCATAATATGGTACCGAACTAGAGGATTAAGTAATGATATCCTCATCGACTCTGTGAGAGAAATTTAGCTTCAAAAACATTTCTTCCTTACAGATGACGATCAATCGAGCATCGTTTATAAGAATCCTGTGAATGTAAAATCTCAATCTCTTACAATATCATGATGGTTTATGCTCAATACTGTTAATTCCACGTTAGAAAAAAATCTCAAGTCAGATTCTATTTGTGGTTCCGATTCTGACAATTCAAGTACTTATTATTTCTTGCTAAAATAACATAAATCTCGTATAAATCTTGAAAATTAATCTATACCTAGAATAAAATAATAAAAATGTACTTTGTACCAGCCTAACATTAGTAACATTGTAAATGTATTCAGAAATAACAAAAAAGATACCTGTCTGGATGGCTTACCCTCTACCCTAACCTGTCCTGCCCTGATTTTGTCAACTTTATTGTTATTTCCATCATTAGTATCTGGATCCTCGACTGCATCCATATTCCATAGTAAATGCGTAGCCGAGTCGCCACAATACCTCTGTCTTGAAAAAAAAAATATAAAAGGCTGGCATAGGTGGGTAGTAGGTACTTCAACATTCAACAAATAGGTAGACTAGTTACTTTACTTCATATGTACATACAATATAGCTGTCAGGGTCCGTAGTATGGACAAATGATATGGTACCTATTATACTTATTGTGTTGATGATTGGTTTGTGTTTAATTGCTTTTGCTGGTTATTTTTACCTGCAAGTATTTCTAAAATACTTACCAGAAATGCATCGAATAATTCGATTTAATTTACTGTTGTTCCCGTTTGACCATTGTGGGATCCTGTCATCCATAGTCTAGTGTTGCAATATTTTTTTGTTACTTTTGTGTTTTTATCGCTGTCAAAGTGCGCACGAAACACTAGAAAATTTTCAATATATTATGACGATGAATTCTATTCTCCTACATTCATCGTATAGTGATGGAAATTTCTTTCCTCGATGATTCAAGCTTGATAAACTTTTGCATAAGATTTGAAAAAATCTGACTTCCTGCTCATTTCGCTGTTTGGAGAGTGGTTGATGCTTGAAAATATTAGAAATTTGGGAAAATTGCCCAGAAAAAGTGTGAAAAACCAGAGAAAGGCAATTTTTTGAAATACTGGAAGCTGTGAATTTTATATTGTGAGTATAATTTTAATTATTGAGGTGATTTGCGAAAAAAAAATGTTGTAGGATTTTGACCAAATTCAGCTGTGACCTTCATTTTGAGTTGAAAGTTACTCAAGACAAAAAATCGAGCTCTGGAGGTGTCTCTAGAGGAGACATATTAGTCCGGCATATGACAATAGGAGTAATTGCACCCCCCCCCCGCCGATCCTCCGGGACAACATTTTTCTTAAAGGGGACATCCTAAGGAACATTTTAATGCAAAGTTGCCAAAAAAAAAAGTTGGCCTTACTTACAAAATGGCGGCCATTTTGATTGACAGGTCAGCCGAAATCGCAGATTTTGCGTTTTAACATAGGACTTGCACAAACTTTTTCATACTTTACAAAGGTAGATCGAAAGATCATGCAAAAATTTATCACCTGTCCAAATTTCAAGTGCTAAAGTGCGTTTTTCGATTTTTGGTGAATTATTGAAAATCGAATTTAGGCCAAAAATGAGGGAAAAAATCAAAATTTTACCAAATTGACCAAGAAAGCTGAAATTTGGGATATACCCTATTTTCGACATGCCAAATCGATTGGAAACGGTTTAAACCTGTTTTGAGCAGTTCTGGAGCCTCCGGCAGATTTTTGAAACTCGAAATTCCCACAAAATTCCATCAAATTGGAGTTGTAAAGCTAAAATTCATTCTAAAAACTAATTTCAATACGGTACGAAGTACTGCAGGTGACTTTCAAGTCGTTTTGGAGGCTCCAGCGACTTTTTGAAAATTCCTGAAACCTCCATCAGATTTTTGAATCTTTTAAATTTTCACAAAATTTCATCAAATGGAGATGGAAAGCTGAAATTTACTCTACACTCCAATTTTAACACCCTCGGAAGACGACTTTAGGTGGGTTCAAGTAATTTTAGGGCCACCAGCGACTTTTTTTGAAAATTCCTGGAGCCTCTAGCAGATTTTTGTAACTTTAAATTTTCACAAAATTTCATCAAATGGAGATGGAAAGCTGAAATTTACTCCACACTTCAATTTTAACACGCTCTGAAGACGATTTCAGGTGGGTTCAAGTCATTTTAGGGCCTCCAGCGACTTTTTTGAAAATTACTGGAGCATCCAGTAGATTTTTGAAACTTGAAATTTCCCCAACATTAATTTATCAAATGGAGTTTGCAAGCTGAAATTTACTTCGCAGACTACATGGTGGTTTCAAATGGTTTTGAAGCTTCCAGCTACTTTTAGGAAATTTCAATTTTCCAAAAAAACGTCATACAACCTTTCAAAAAGTTGCTGGAGGCTCCAAAAAGACTTGAAATTCACCAGCAGTCAACTTCGTAGCGTATTGAAATAAGTGTGCAGAATGAATTTCGACTCTCCATCTTGGTTTGATAACATTTTGGGGAAATTTCAAGTTTCAAAAATCTACTGGAGGCTCCAGTAATTTTCAAAAAAGTCGTTGAAGGCTGTAAAATGACTTGAAATCCACCAGAAGTCGTTTTCAGAGGGTGTTGAAATTGGAGTGTAGAGTAAATTTCAGCTTTCCATCTCCATTTGATGAAATCTTGTGAACATTTAAAAGATTCAAAAATCTGATGGAGGTTTTAGGAATTTTCAAAAAGTCGCTAGAGCCTCCAAAACGACTTGAAATTCACCTGCAGTACTTCGTAGCGTATTGAAATTAGTTTTTAGAATGAATTTTAGCTTTACAACTCCAATTTGATGGAATTTTGTGGGAATTTCGAGTTTCAAAAATCTGCTGGAGGCTCCAGAACTGCTCAAAACGGGTTTAAACCGTTTCCAATCGATTTGGCATGTCGAAAATAGGGTATATCCCAAATTTCAGCTTTCTTGGTCAATTTGGTAAAATTTTGATTTTTTCCCTCATTTTTGGCCTAAATTCGATTTTCAAAAATTCACCAAAAATCGAAAAACGCACTTTAGCACTTGAAATTTGGACAGGTGATAAATTTTTGCATGATCTTTCGATCTACCTTTGTAAAGTTTGAAAAAGTTTGTGCAAGTCCTATGTTAAAACGCAAAATCTGCGATTTCGGCTGACCTGTCAATCAAGATGGCCGCCATTTTGTAAGTAAGGCCAACTTTTTTTTTGGCAACTTTGCATTAAAATGTTCCTTAGGATGTCCCCTTTAAGAAAAATGTTGTCCCGGAGGATCGGCGGGGGGGGGTGCAATTACTCCTATTGTCATATGCCGGACTATATGGGTGCTCAAAAAAGGTGCATTTAAAAAAATCGTGGTTTTTCGCTCCAGCCCCTGCTCAAACTGTTTTGGGGAAAATGTTCCAATTCCAAAAGATACGCAGTTGGTTTCTGAGGTTCTACGTCGACTTAGAGTATTGTCATCGAAATTCAAGACCGCTCTTCGGCTCCTTCTACTGAGTGATTCAAAATTGGCGTATCGCTCATGTTCAGGTAAATTTTAAAATTTAAACAGAAAAGCAAACTATTCAATTAAAATTATTTTTGAGCAATTTTGAATAATTTTAAGACTAAAATTAGATCATGATTTTTGAAAAACAAAACGATAGATCACCCAAAGAGGGTCCAATATTCTAATTGAACTTTATTCGTTAGGATTCGAATGCATTTTAAATATGTATAGGTAGTTAATTGATTTTTTCGTATAACTTCAACCCACATTGATAAACTATTACGTCCTTTTTTCAATAGTTTCCGAAACTCGAGCACATTTAAAGCTAAAATTTTACAAAATTACTCAAAATGGATAGAATATTATTAGATTTTCTTCTAAGATTTTAGATCATTTTGAAACGTTGCACAACTTCTTCAAAAGTTCTGAAAATCTCGACCAATTTCAAGCTTAAAATATTCCGAAATTGCTCAAAAAAAGTTTGTATGAAAATTTTTGATTTCTTGCTGAAATTTTAACCAATTTTATGGGTCGCACGACAACTTTTTTCAAAGGTTTCAAAATTGATGAACTCAAGTTGCTCGCAAAGTCCTTCAAAACTGACTAAAAAAAGTTTCGATGGAAATTGTTAGTTTTCTGGCAAAATTTTTCAACCATTTTGTTGGGTCCCGTGACACTTATATTTTTCGAAAACCCCCAAAATCTGGACCAAGTTCAAGTTTAAAGCGTTTCAAATTGCTCGAAAAAAATGTCGATGGAAATTTTTGATTTTCTGCTGATATTTTAACCCAATTTGATGACTATTTTGAAAAAATCCCAAAAAATCATGTTTCAATTTTAAGCTCATTATTGTTTAAAAATGATCAAAAAACATTTTCGTTAAAAAAATTATCAGATCCAGGTATCTATTCTCCGGAACTAATTATACCTCAGTTCAGACCATAGATCAGATCCAATCATTTTTTCTTGGGATTCTTGAGGCACGGGGAGAGAGCAGAGCATAGTCGAGTATTTTTGCATTAAAGGTCCCATGCTATATTTTTTCGTGCCTTTCTTTTTAAGCGATTTTCGCAAAATTCAAAAAAATCGAAAATACTTCCACATTTTTCAAATATGAGACCTTTTAAATGGACAACCTCGTATTTCGAATACAAATCCTTGTTTAATTTTTCAGAACAAAATCGCAAAACATGAGCGCCGAAGAATCGACCGAAGCAGCAGCTGATCAACATAAGTCAAAGACCTTGATCAGAAGTCAGTACAAAGATGTTATGGTCAAAGTCGACGACGACATTTACTACCTGGACCGACTGCAGCTGGCTTTGGAGTCGGGATATTTTGAAAAACTATTCACCGAAGATTACAGCGATAAAAACAGCGACTTGATAGAAATCCCATTGATGGACACCGACACATTTTCCATCGTTGTTGATGTTATTTATGGCGAAGAATTGAAATCTGTTGTTAATTCCGATAATTTCCTACCCTTGTTGATGGCTATGGATTATCTTCAATTGGATATCGATTCAGGAACATGGAATTCCCTCGCATATAGAGTATTGCGTTGTAGTAGTGATCTCCATAAGGATATTTTCGAGTTATATTATTTCATTGCGGATGATGCAAAATACGAGTATTTATTACCAAGTGTTTTTGAACATCTGTCCGGGCATTTGGAAAAGCTGCAAGATCGTGATGAAATTCTTTCAATCAAGTTTAATCACATCATGAAAATTATTTCGGAAAGAGAAGCAGAAGCATCGTATAAAACTATATTCAGAACGGTTAGTAAATTGTGCGCCAGATGGATCTGTCACGATATGGAAAATCGATTGCACCATGCTGTATATCTTGTGAATGCTGCTAAATTCAGATTTCACATTTCAAATGAGATTTCTCGTCAAGATTTCAACTTGGAATTGCCCTCCAACAAAGAGCACCTGAACCAAAATTCAATGTCGACGTGCTTTCACAAATTGATGATGTATTGTGGAGAAATCCGTTGCCCAGATGCTGGTAGGTAACATTTTATATCGCAAATAATGGAATAATGTAGGTCTAGTCTGATTCAGTTGTGGAATTTTGTCGTTTTTGTTGATTCTCAGCCCATCTCCTCTCCTCTTCCGGTCAAATTTCCGCATGAGAAAAAAATCGACGAATCTCGACTAAATTCAATGGAGACTTTCATTTTTAATTAAAAATATCATAGAAAAAATTTAGGCTTCGGAATTTCTCTTAGAATGGTGATATGGGTCACCGAAGGCGAAGAGAGGGCATTTTCGAAAAAATCTTGGTTTTTTTCGCTCTGGTCCTACTTAATCTGTTTTGGAGGGAATGGGTTAGTTCCAAAAGACAGAGTCCCTCCCCACCTCAAAAGGAATAAGGGGAGAAGAGTTGGGTGAAATGTTTTCAACTTTGAAATTCTTTTTTGGGCCCCTAAAGATATCATGTGAATATTTTCAAGATCTGAGCCAAGATCCGATTCACCTATTAAGTAACTTGTAATCGAAGATGGGTCATTCCACGCCAAATCGGAGGATTTTTGCGCGAGGGTTTCAAAATCAGATCATGTTTAGAGGTCATCAAACGATGACGAATGACGCTAACCGGACATATTTTCGATTTTTTTTTTGGTGGAGCTGTGGGGTTTCAAAATTCAAAATACTCCGAAATTGCCGATAATGGAAAATTTCAGTTGCAAATTGGTCCAGTTGTACGAGGTATAGAATTTTTGAACTTTTTTTCAAATTGTATTCAAAATGAGACAAAAACGATCAAAAATGATTTTTTTTTTGTTGAAAAATGGCATTATACATGTGTTCTGAACAAAAATGCAAACATTTTCATTTTTTAGGTTTCTAATGACATTTTTGATTTTTTGCAATAAATTCCAATTCTGTATTTCTTTCTCTCGAAAATTCAAAACCAATAATCCGGCATATGACAATAGAAGTAATTGCACCCCCCACCCGCCGATCCTCCGGGACAACTTATTTCTTAAAGGGGACATCCTAAGGAACATTTTAAAGCAAACTTGCCCAAAAAAAAGTTGTTTCAACATAGGACTTGCACGAAATTTTTCAAACCTTACAACGGTAGATCGAAAGATCATGCAAAAATTTATCACCTGTCAAAATTTCAAGTGCTAAAGTGCGTTTTTTGATTTTTGGTGAATTTTTGAAAATCCAATTTAGGCCATAGAATGAGGGAAAAAATCAAAATTTTACCAAATTGACCAAGAAAGCTGAAATTTGGGATATACCCTATTTTCGACATGCCAAATCTATTGGAAATGGTTTCAACCCGTTTTGAGCAGTTCTGGAGCCTCCAGCAGATTTTTGAAACTCGAAATTTCCACAAAATTCCATTAAATTGGAGTTGTAAAGCTGAAATTTATTCTAAAAACTAATTTCAATACGCTACGAAGTACTGCAGGTGAATTTCAAGTCGTTTTGGAGCCTCCAACGACTTTCTGAAAATTCCTGAAGCCTCCAGCAGATTTTTGAAACTTAAAATTTTCACAAAATTTCATCAAATGGAGATGGAAAGCTGAAATTTACTCTACACTCCAATTTTAGCACCCCTTGAAGACGACATCAGGTGGGTTCAAGTCATTTTAGAGCATCCAGCGACTTTTTTGAAAATTACTGGAGCCTCCAGCAGATTTTTGAAACTTGAAATTTCCCCAAAATTTCATCATACTGAGATGAACAGTCGAAATTCATTCTGCAAACTAATTTCAATACGCTACAAAGTTGACTGCTGATGGATTTCAAGTCGTTTTGGAGCCTCCAGCGACTTTTTGAAAGGTTGTATGGCGTTTTTTTGGAATATTGAAATTTCCCAAAAGTATCTGGAAGCTTCAAAACCATTTGAAACCAACATTTAATGTTGCGGGAATTTCAAGTTTCAAATATCTACTGGAGGCTCCAGTGATTTTCAAAAAAGTCGCTGAAGGCTCCAAAACGACTTGTAATTCACCTGCAGTACTTCGTAGCGTATTGAAATTAGTTTTTAGAATAAATTTCAGCTTTACAACTCCAATTTAATGGAATTCTGTGGAAATTTCGAGTTTCAAAAATCTGCTGGAGGCTCCAGAACTGCTCAAAACGGGTTGAAACCATTTCCAATAGATTTGGCATGTCGAAAATATGGTATATCCCAAATTTCAGCTTTCTTGGTCAATTTGGTAAAATTTTGATTTTTTCCCTCATTCTATGGCCTAAATTGGATTTTCAAAAATTCACTAAAAATCGAAAAACGCACTTTAGCACTTGAAATTTTGACAGGTGATGAATTTTTGCATGATCTTTCGATCTACCTTTGTAAGGTTTGAAAAATTTCGTGCAAGTCCTATGTTGAAACTCAAAATCTGCGATTTCGGCTGACCCGTCAATCAAATTGGCCGCCATTTTGTAAGTAAGGCCAACTTTTTTTTGGGCAAGTTTGCTTTAAAATGTTCCTTAGGATGTCCCCTTTAAGAAAAAAGTTGTCCCGGAAGATCGGCGGGGGGGGGCGCAGTTACTCCTATTGTCATATGCCGGACTACAATGCCAGTGCAATTTTTTGGCATGTTATTCTACGGTTCATTCCTCTTCAATTGGATCAAGAAGTGGTAGGGGGTACGACGATTTTTTTGAAATTTTTCCTGTGGAAAGACCTTCCGAAGGGATGACCAATGGCGCAAATCGCAGCCCTCTAGCTCATTTTTAAGGCAGCCAGGGGGTGTCAAAGTTTTCAGCGAACCTAAAATATCATCCATTTCAGCAGTGGATTACTCGATAACCGCGATACCTACTAAAATGGAACATTTTCCCATAGTTAAGGGTTTTGAAAGGCTTTTTTGTGATATCATAAAAATCAGTGTTGCCACTTTTTTTCGTACAAAAAATTAGTTCAAAAAGTTTTAAAACGTGGTTTTCATATCGTTCCGACTCTCAAAAATTCTGAAAAAAATATATTACAGACAACATTTCATGCTGAACAACATATTAAAAAGTTGGGATGGCACTATGTCGCAAAAACGATTTAGAAAAATTCGAATTTTGCGAAAAAATGCGATAAAAAAGTTTTGATTGGTGAAGTTGACCCATTTGACCCCTATTTTTACGTATCTGTTGAAAAAGTTGAAAATCCCCATCCACTCGATGAAATGAACTCCTCATAAAAAATCACAATTCGAAAAAATTCAGTTTTCAATTTCAAACATCAAAAAAAGTTTAAAGGGTACCCCCCGATAAGATAGGCAAAATGCCCTTAACCTCAGATTTCGATGAAACTCACAGGGTATGTTTAGTACCCCCAAAAAATAATTTTGGGTCCATAGCCCGCTCCCCACCCCACCCCCCTCAGCCAGGGGGGTCAAAAAACGCGTTTTTCAGGGGAAAAATTCTGTATCAGCGCGTAATTAAGATAAATTGATTCTGTAAACGAATATAGTTAGAGGATACATGGGCGTATCTCCCTGAATTTTTTCAGAATTTTTCATCACACGGGGAGTGAAGGGGGGACAAAAGAAAACTTTAAATCGACATTACTCCGGAACGAAAAAACATACCAAAACGATTTTTTCGTCAAATATGTATCTTTAGGTCTACTTTCTATAGAAGTCATCACCCGGCCATTTGGAGTGGTGGGTCAAGCTCAAAAGCTCAAAAAACTCTCAAAAAACCACGTTTTTTGCGTTTTTCTCCAAAAATATGGACAAATGGCGGAAATCTAAGAGAACCAAGTTGTTCAGCGTGAAATTTTACCTCAGAATTGTGTAATTGAAAATTCATTTACACAGCATGATCGTAAAACTACATGCGCAGAAGTATTTGTGCTTACATCAAGATAGCTGAAAAGGTATTCCTGGGTAAAATAGGTGAAATGTCCCTGTCCTCGGATTTCTGAAATTTTGATGAAACATAGTTGGGTACCATTAAAAAAAATGTCGGAGGCAAAAAATCCCCCCCCCACCTCCCCTTGCTCATAATAGCGAAAAAAGGGCCTTTTTCGGGGAGAAAAAATCCATGCTTCAACGAGTTTTGACAAAAAAATCTGTATTCACTCAAAATATATGGAGGAGACAGTATAATAAAAGTACCTACATAGGTATTTGAGATTCTGCGCCAATCCATGCTATTGCCATCAAAATCCAAGGCCACTTTTGGGGTTCTACTGAGAAAATTGAAAAGTAAATCTTTTTTTTTTGGAGAGGGGGTATTAGTAGTTGGTGTTTTGAAAATATTTTCTTCGCAAAAGTTTCGCTATAATGACGAAAAAATATTGAAAGATAATATATTTCTGAAACTGAGGAAATATTTTGGAACGCAGTGATGACAATATTTTAGGTTTCAAAAAATTGATAAAGATTGGCAAAAATTCCTAAATTTTTGTTGATTTTTCAAAATTGACAAAAACAATTTAAAATAATAGCATAGAATGGACGCAGAATCTAAGATATATTCATTTAGGACTGGGTCGATCGTCATTTTTCTCAAAACAAATTGGGTACAGGGGCTACAGTGAAAAAACCGTGTTTTTTCGAAAATACTCCCTCTTTAAGGGCACATGTTTTCCCTTTAGGGGCACTTCTGGAGCCAGAATTTTTCTGTACAACTTTCAACTCAAAATGACAGTTTTTGCTAAAATTGGTAAAAATCCAGTTTTTTTTCTTTTTTTGGTGATTTACCCAATCTACTACTTAGTACGTAGGTAGGTAATACCTATGTTTTCAATGTACTTGGTAACTCACATAAAAATTTAATCATCGACACCAAAAAGAAACCTTTCTGATAGTTTTGAGTTAGATACCATGTATGTACTTGAAAAGTAGGCTACTTGTAATTCAAGAAAACCTTGATTAAGAAGTTGCATGGCGTAAATAGCGCTATAATGAAGCATTTTTCACAAAAACTCTAATTTTTGGGCGACCCCTCTCCCCAATGTGGTCGTTAGGAGGGTCCAACTGCAAATCAAACTTCATATTCATGTTCAGCGAGTTCGGTTCATATGATAATGATACCCATATTGTCAGTCTACTTTCGCCCTAAAATTTGGAGAGGGGGTGCCTATGGCCAAAAAATTGGAGTTTAAGGGTATACTCTGCGGAGAGCATTCTAATTTGACAACCGGTCGAAATATGAAACCGATTTGTTCGTTATTTTCATCATTCGTTCGTAAGACTGCATGTAATCGATTGAACGAATTTAGTCGTGCTTATGTCCTGCGACCCGCTCCCATCTAAACTTCAGACGGCGATTTCTCCGTAAATTTTCAAAATTCTTCCAATTTTTTTTCACCAATACTGATTCATCTATGAAATCGAGGGTATGTAGCCATATTTTCTAATTTTGCTTTTACAACAGGGATGTGAGCGTCTAAAGTACCTCCATCCAATTCCCTATTATAGCCATCAAATGTCCTGAATTAAAAATATCTCGACACACCCTCGCTTTTGAAAGCAAACCCTAGAAAAATCCGTTCTATAGTTTTGGCACAATCCCCGCCCAAAGTTGACCATTTTTCATCACAAAATTAGAATAGCCTTAAAGAAGTTAGTTGGTTTTCTTATTGTTTTTGGAGGCCAGCATCCAAAATTATGGATCGCTTTTTTTGGTGGTGCTGTGACAAAAAAACACAATTTTGAGTGTTTTTTGAGTTTTTGAAGATGGCCTACCTGGAGGGAAAATTTGAAAAAAAAATACCAATTACAGTGCTCATGCAGATACATTTTTGAAAAAAAAATTTCATGTACTTAAATTAGGTTCGGAGATACGGCGGTTTCAAATTTTCTTTTGTCAATATATCTCCCCTGGGGGGCCCACAATTTTTGAAGAAAATTCAAGTTGCTAGAATCATATCTCCTTCAAGTATTTTGAGTGAATACAGATTTTTTTGTCAAAACTCGTTGAAGCATGGATTTTTTCTCCCCGAAAAAGGCCCTTTTTTCGCTATTATGAGCAAGGGGAGGTGGGGGGGGATTTTTTGCCTCCGACATTTTTTTAATGGTACCCAACTATGTTTCATCAAAATTTCAGAAATCCGAGGACAGGGACATTTCACCTATTTTACCCAGGAATACCCTTTCAGCTATCTTGATGTAAGCACAAATACTTCTGCGCATGTAGTTTTACGATCATGCTGTGTAAATGAATTTTCAATTACACAATTCTGAGGTAAAATTTCACGCTGAACAACTTGATTCTCTTAGATTTCCGCCATTTGTCCATATTTTTGGAGAAAAACGCAAAAAACGTGGTTTTTTGAGAGTTTTTTGAGCTTTTGAGCTTGACCCACCACTCCAAATGGCCGGGTGATGACTTCTATAGAAAGTAGACCTAAAGATACATATTTGACGAAAAAATCGTTTTGGTATGTTTTTTCGTTCCGGAGTAATGTCGATTTAAAGTTTTCTTTTGTCCTCCCTTCTCTCCCCGTGTGATGAAAAATTCTGAAAAAATTCAGGGAGGTACGCCCATGTATCTTCTAACTATATTCGTTTACAGAATCAATTTATCTTAATTACGCGCTGATACAGAATTTTCCCCCTGAAAAACGCGTTTTTTGACCCCCCTGGCTGAGGGGGGTGGGGTGGGGAGCGGGCTATGGGCCCAAAATTATTTTTTGGGGGTACTAAACATACCCTGTGAGTTTCATCGAAATCTGAGGTTAAGGGCATTTGGCCTATCTTATCGGGGGGTACCCTTTATTCAGTTATCTCATTTTGACCTCTTTCTGACGTATTTCATGAAAAAGTTGATAAAAATTACACTCACAACAAAAAAATAAAAATTCGTTTATTTTTTGAATTTTTTCGAATTTTGATTTTTTTGTGAGGATAGTGTTCATTTCATCGAGTAAATGGGGACTGAAGCTTCACAGCTCCACAAAAAAAAGTCGAAAAAATGTCCAGTTTGCATCATTCGTCATCGTTTGATGACCTCAAAACATGACCTCTCGTGCAAAAATCCGCCGATTTGGCGTGAAATGACCCTCAAGTATAGGATTATAAAGTTTAGCTGTAGAAATATTTTCTCAATTTTTACATAATATTGTTAATTTTTTTTCCAGGCAATTCTGAGACTAAGGAGACAATTGAGACAGGATGTTCGTGCGCTGAATGTAATCATCATAGAAGGGGATCTCTCCACCATTACGAAGACGATCTCATCAGTCCAGAATCAAAGCTGGAGTTGTTCTTGAAGAATAGCAACTTTTACGACATCACAGTCAAAGTCGATGACAAATTTTATAAACTTCACCGCTCTGTGTTGAAATCGGAGTCAGTGTATTTTGAGGAACTCTTTTCCAAAGAGTACTCCGAGTTAGCTGCACAATGTAATGGCATGCCACCAAGCCCTCCGAGTAAGGATAAAATATATTCGCTAGATGAAATCGATTCAGCCGCATTCGACAAAATAGTTGATCACATGTACTTTGGAGAAATAGAACCGACAATACCGACATGTGACATTATCGTTCGTTTATTCAAAGCAGTCCATATTTTAAGAATCGATGGTTTGAAGAATCAATGCTGCGAGTGGATACAGTCCAATTCCAAAGACATCGATGACAAAGATGTTATTGAATTATTGAATTTCACTCAATTACACGCCGATTACAGACATCTGAATCGACTTCTTTTATCCGAATATATCGTTGCTTCGTGGCCTAAGATAGATAACTTGCCACAGTTTGCAGACCTTTTCAAGGCGATCACCTTGCCCGAAGGAACCAATTCTATCGATGAAAATAATGCCTATACGTTTGATAAAGTTGATCAAGAAACTTTCAAACTGATGATCGATTACGTTACTTCAATAAAACAGATATTGAGGACGGTAACCTTCTGAGAGTGTTGAAAGCGAGCGATCTGTTTAAGATTGAGGAATTAGTCGAAGAATGTATAAGTCTTTTGATAACGTGGCGTGACAACATAAGTTCATCACATGTCAAAGAAGTTCTGATTCTTTCTCTGGAAAAATTCCAGTCTCACGAGGTTCTGAATACAGTCTACCTGGTAAAATACATGATGCAGTGGCCCGAGGTGGACGTGAAATTGTTTTGTACTATATCTTACGAGTGCTTGGAAAATATGCTATTGTCGAATGATTTGTATTTCAATGATCCGCGCGATCTGCTGGATATTTGCTCGAAATGGGTCGTACACGATGTGGAAAATCGATATCGCCTCGTACCTCGAATTGCATTTGCAATAAGTCGAAACCGTAGAGCAAACGGTGACCATTATTGTATCGAAAACCCTTCGAATTTGAACCGATGCACGCAAGATTTTGTCAAAAACAAGATATGGGAAATTCTTTCTTCAACTTCGGTACTTCCTTTCGGATTATTTCCGGAGAATGAAACGAATACGCGAAAAACAGATCTTCCGGTATTCGTGACATCGCACAAGGGAAAAATATTCAGATTATACAACGCTGATTGGGATGAAATGGATTCATTTCGTCTTTACGGAAATGGCCCGAAAAAGAATCCTACTATATACTACAAGTACAGGGTAACATATCCTATGGCAGCAACCATCGTGAAGGATAACTTGTTCATACTCTGTACTATGCGTAAAACGTCATTTTTTTATATCTACAGTTTATCATCGAAAAAGTTATACTCTTTGGCATCAGATCGCCGACTTTTTAAAACAAAAGATGGAAAATCATACAGCGAGCAGTTGAAATATACTTTGTTGAATTGCCGCGATGAAATTTACTGCTGTTTCGAAGATGGCGAGGTACTGAAATATTTGTTCGAATTTAATCGTTGGAAAAGGGTTTCAGCTGCTGTGTTGCATAAAATTAAAATTTCTTTCGCAAGCGACGGAAGTTAACTGTACAGAATGTACGAGACCTCACGAACTGATCGCACAACCACTTATAGCGTCCACGTTTACGATTTGACGGAAAATCAGTGGATTTCTGCGCCTACTATGCCCGATTTGACTCGTCACCACGAGTCGTATAATAATTCTGAAGAGGATAGAGCGATACGTGAATTTGTTTTCTTGAACAATTACGGTTTGGCTGCACTTTTTCGAAAATGTTTATTCAAATTTAACGAGGTGGCGAGGCGAATTTGGATAAATATTTGGTCGTTGCCATACAGTTACGATAGTGATATCAAAGAACATTCGATCGTTAGCCAAAATGAAGCTGGTGAAATCGTGTACGTGACTATTAATAAATTATACCAGTTCTGTGCAACGGATCGAACTTGGACGTTGAAGAAGGAGTGGCCAATTTTGCAGTCTGAATCATTATCGGTGCTTGATAGATATAAAAGTCTTTCTTATGGAAATATTATAGGTATCCATAATCCTGCAATTCGTTGTACTTGATTACTCGTCATTAGAGTGTATATTTCAATTGATGATTTGTATAATCAAGCTCTATAGTATTGTGTGTGTCAATATTGTTAAAAATATACTTTTATGAGTACCTACCTACCTAATGTTTTTTGTTGTTGTTTTTTTTCACATTTTACCTAAAATCAACCCATAGTGAAACTAGACAGCTAAGCATTTGCTTAGCTTGCAAAGTGTGCGTAGCTAGCTGCCTTTTCTACAGCTATAACCGTTATTACATCTAGGTAGTGCATAAGTGAATCAACCATGTCACAGTGATGAGAATTTTTGAAACTCTCACTGCTTCAAAATAATATTTGTTTTTCAGTGTTTTCATATTTTCCAAATTACAATAGGTATTTCAGAATAATTTATAAGCTTGTATTGCTTATAAATTAAGAAAGTTCTAGTTGTTTTTCATAGTTTGCATTGTTTTAAAATTTACAAAATTTCAAATCAATTTCCCGAATTCCCCATCGCTACAATTTCATAAAGTTTTCAATAATTTTTCAGAATTCTTATTGTCTTTAAATTAAAAAATTTCAAATTCAATTTTCAAGTTCATATTGTCCACAAATTGTAAAACGTTTAGTTACTCAATTTTTGGAATTCACATTGCCTCCAATTTTTCAGAATTCTCATCTTCTTCATAAATATTACAATACTTATTTCATATAATTTTCAAGTTCACATTATCATCTGCAACTTACAGAAATTTTAATCAATTTTTGAAATTCTCAGCGTCTCTAAATACAAATTTTCATATTATTTTTTTTAGAATTTCCATTGTCTTCAAATTTATAAATTTTCAAACCAATTTTCAGAACTTGCTTTTTATTCTAAATTAAGAATTAAATCTTATAAAATATGTTAAGAATTTGCATTTCATCTAAATTACACGAAAAAGAATATGGGTAATTTTTACAAAAAAATTCAACTAAATACTGGTATTTAGCACAATGAAGTACCAGATCCCATTCAACAATTTTTACTGTAATCGTATAGTAAAAATTATCATTTTAATAATTTTTGCTATAGGTACCAATAGTAAAAACCATTTTGTTTTAATAATTTTTACTAAATCATGATAATAAAAATTACATGTTTCAATTGTACAAAAATTAGTTTAATTACTCATTTTGAAGTAATTTTTAAATTATAAGTAAAAAGTTAAAAATTATTCATGTCAAGGTAATTCGCTTACTAATACTTATGGCTATAGTAGACAAAAAATTAATGAAATGGAGTTTTAGTTAGCAAATGATATCATAATTCATAACTCAATTTCAGCATTATTTTTGCCCTATTATCATGTACTCCATAGGTAACTCCAAAGCATTTACCTATCCAATTTTCCTACAAAAAATCTGTCACCTACCTACTTACCTCACGGGAATTCGAACCTGCGTCCCTAAATTTCCTATTCCTACCTACATGCCCTAACCACTCAGCCACGAATTCACTACGAGGGTTAGGGCATTAAAACAATATATTTGTTTGGTAAACGCCCCACCAAACCACTCCCACTTGGAATTTACAGCTAACAGATGGGGGGTGTAACAGGGTACAATGAAACACAGCTGGTGATGGAATAGACTGGGGGTATAGCAGGGTACAATGAGCGGCAGGTGTTCTACAAGTCCCCTTTTCCCTTTTTTAGGATTTAATGCATTAAAATAATGAACTAGAATTGCAATTACTCAGCAATTACCCATCCGAATTGAATGAAAATTAATCTATTCCCTCCTCCTTAATGATTCTCAAATGGTGTCCAATAGGTACGAAAAACGGTTGGATAGCTTAAGAGAACATTCATTGTAATTGAAATTTCAATTTCTCAAAGCGAAACCAATAGTGTGCTACGCACACTAAAAAGTGTACTAAGTACATTGCACACTTAATGAGTCATTGTTCCTACTTTTGAAGGATTAGGGTGGGGGTAGTGGTAGAAGTCACTTCGTACTTTTTAAACATTGTCAATGAGATGGGTTGTGCATGGAGTAGGTTAATATTCAACGGTCTAACTGAAAAAAAAATCAACTACTTGTGACACGAAAAATTCAGTTACTTTTTTTCAAAATGTGGGCTAAAAAAGCTTAAAAAGACGTATTTCAGATTTCTGCTATTGAACTGTAGAGGGATGGGGGCCTAAAAATCCTCAACTTTCAAAATGTCTCGAGCCCAAAAAAATTGTTCACAGACTTGCAAGGTAAAGTGTCCATTTCCAAATAAGACCACCATGAATTAAGTTCGTATTTTATTTTATTTTTTCAAAAATAAATGCAACCTGGCAAGCCATAGATCACACTTACTGCCTTCAAAATCATATCAATCGAAAGTAGGGAGAATTTCGCATTTCTTGAACACCGAATTTTCAAAAAATAAATCAAATTTGACGTTGATTTTTTTTTGTTGCTGAAAATCGCAATTTTCTTATCAGAAGTGGCCATTTTGAAAAATAAAGATCAAAATTTTATCAAATTGACCTAAAAAACTAAAAGTTGGTAGGTATATATCTATCTACCCAATTTTCTGACCTCCCGAATCGATTACAACCAGCTTCAACAGGTTTTGAGCAGTTGTGGGGCGTTCAGATAATTTTTGAATGCTCAAATTTCTGCAAATTTTATCTATAGTCGGGGGGCCCGCATAAGGATCGCTTGCACCCTTCTGCCGATCCTCCGGGACAACTTTTTTCTTAAAGGGGGAGTCGTGAGGAACATTTCTAGCCCTTGTCCTCAAAAACAAGAGGGGCCTTACTTACAAAATGGCGGCCATTTTGATTGACAGGTCAGCCGAAATCGCAGATTTTGCGTTCCAACATAGGACTAGCATAAATTTTTTTAAAGCGTTCAAAGGTAGATTGAAAGAGCAGGCAAAAATTCATCACCTGTCAAAATTTTAAGTGCCAAAGTACTTTTTTCGATTTTTGGTGAATTTTCAAAAATCAAAATTTGGTCAAAATGTGAGAAAAAAATCAAAATTTTACCAAATTGACCTAGAAAGCTGAAATTTGAGATATACCCTTTTTTGGACTTTCCAAATCGATTGGAAACTGTTTCAAACCGTTTTGAGCAGTTCTGGAGCCTCCATCAGATTTTTGAAACTCGAAATTCCCACAAAATCTTATCAAATGAAATAGAGTTGGAAAGCCGAAATGAATTCTGCAAACTAATTTCAATGCTCTATGAAATCGACCGCAGGTGAATTTCAAGTTGTTTTACCTCCAGTAGATTTTTGGAACTCCAAATTCCCACAAAATTTCATCAAATGAAGTTGGAAAGCCGATATCAATTCTGCAAAATAATTTCAATCGCTATGAAGTCGACTGCACGTGAATTTCAAGTCGTTTTGAGCCTTCAGCAATTTTATGAAAATTACTGGAGCCTGCAGTAGATTTTTGAAACTTGAAATTCCTAATGGGGTTAGAAAGCCGAAATTTACTCTGCAAACTAATTTCAGTACAATAATATGAAGTCGACTGCATGGTGGTTTCAAGTGGTTTTGAAGGTTCCAGGTAGGTACTTTTTGGAAATTTCGATTCTGCTATAAATGCCATAAAACCTTTCAAAAAGTCACTGGAGGCTCCAAAATTACTTGAATCCACCTGAAGTCGTGTTCAGAGGGTGTTAAAATTGGAGTGAATAGGTAATTTCAGCTTTCCATCTCCATTTTGAGGAAATTTGGGGGAAATTTCAAGTTTCAAAAATTTACTGGAGGCTCCAGTAATTTTCAAAAATCGCTGGAGGTTCCAAAACGACTTGAAATTCACCTGCAGTTGACTTCATAGCGGCGGCGTATTGAAATTAGTTTGCAGAATTGATATCGGCTTTCCAACTCCATTTGATGAAATCTTGTGGGAATTTCGAGTTTAAAAAATCCACTGAAGGCTCCAGAACTGCTCAAAACGGTTTGAAACAGTTTACAATCGATTTAGCAGGTCCAAAAAAGGGTATATCTCAAATTTCAGCTTTCTAGGTCAATTTGGCAAAATTTTGATTTTTTTCTCACATTTTGACCAAATTTTGATTTTTGAAAATTCATTAAAAATCGAAAAAGGCACTTAAGCGCTTGAAATTTTGACAGGTGATGAATTTTTGCCTGCTCTTTTGAGCTCAAAATTTTCCAAAACTGCTCAAAAAAATGTTGGTGAAAACTTATGATTTTCCACTGAAATGTTTAGGTACCTACTTATTTTGATGAGTCACGTGTCAATCATTTCGAATGTTTCAAAAATCATGATTTTATTTTCAACATGAAATTCTTCAAAATTGCTCAAAAAAAATGTTGATGGAAATTTTTGATTTTCTGCAAACTTTTAAGCCATTTTGATGGCTCGCATGATATTCCCTTTTTCGAAAACCCCCAAAATCTGTAGGTACCAATTTCTGGTTCAAAACGTTTAAAATTGTTCAAAAACAGTGTTGATGGAAATTTTTGATTTTTGCTGAAAATGTTCACCCTAAGTAGGTACTTCAAAAGTTTCAAAAATCATGATTTTTCGACATGGCATTTTTCAAAACCAGCTCAAAAAGAGTTTTTATAGAAATTGTCGATTTTCTGTAAAATTTCAAACTATTTTTATGAGTCACACGATACCGTTTTCGAAAACCTACTTGATTCAAAACGTTTCAAACTGTTCAGAAAAAAAAAAATGTTGATCGGGTTGTTTGATTTTCTGCTGAAATTTCAACTCATTTTGATGTGTCGCATGGCACTTTTTCTAAAAACCCAAAAATTATGTTCCAATTTTGAGCTCAAAACTGTTCAAGTGTTCAAAAATGCTCAAAAAGACATTTTCGTTGAAATATTTATCGGATCCAAATATTTTCCGGATTCTGTTATACCTGACTAGATCTAATTAGATCAGAGTTTAGACTGAGTTAAATCTGTTCAGACCTGATCAGATCCAATCACTTTTGCTGGGGACTCTTGAGACCATCTGAGGCAGGCAGATGAGGGAGCAGAGCGACATCGCAAGTTCTTTAGAGTTGAAAAAAAGTTATACTTATCTCAAAAAACCCTTCATTTTTGAATAAATTTCATGCTTATACAAAGTATTGATACCAATTTCGTTAGTTTTGAACATTTTAAAGATAGAAATAATCTCAAGAAGTGTTAAATGGACGACCTCGCATTTTAAATACAAACCTTTTATTTTTCAGAACAAAATCGCAAAACATGAATGCCGAAAAATCGATCGAAGCAGCAGCTGATCAAAATAAGTCAAAGAAGTTGATCAGGAGTCAATATAAAGATATTATGGTGAAAATCGACGACGACATTTACTACCTCGATCGACTGCAACTAGCTCTAAAGTCCGGATATTTTGAAAAATTATTTACCGAAGATTACAGCGAAAGAAACAGCGATCTGATAGAAATGCCACTGATGGATACCGATACATTTTCCGCTGTAATTGATGTCATTTATGGAGAAGAAGTGGAATCTGTCATTAATTCCGATAATTTCGTATCTTTGCTGATGGCTATGGATTATCTTCAGATGGATATCGATCCAAAAATGTGGAAACCCTTTGCAATTAGAGCGTTCCGTTGTAGTAAACTCTTGAATAAGGATATTTTCAAGTTATGTGATTTTATTGCCCTTGAAAAGAAGTTCGAGTATATATTACCAGTTGTTTTTGAACAAATGGCCTTATATTTGGAAAAGCTGAGTGATCGCGATGAATTTCTATCTGTCAAGTTCGATCACATGGTGAAAATTCTTTCACATTGCCGAACGTATTCGTGTGAGGGAAGTAACCCTGGTCCATTCAGGACTGTTAGTAAAATATGCGCAAGATGGATCTGTCACGATATGAAAAACCGTTTGCATCATGCATTGAATCTTCTGAATGCTGCTAGACTAGGATTTCATCTTTCAAATACGATTTCTGACGATGAGTTCAACTTACGTTTATCCGCCAACGACCAGAATTCCAACGAAAATACAATATCGAGACATATTTACAAATGGTTGATGTACTGCGGAGAAATCCATTCCTCAAACCCTGGTAAGCAATATTTTATCTAAATAGGTACCGTAGTACCTACCTAACTAATAAAATTAAATATTAGTGTAGTTATTCCCAGTTTTAAATGGTGGAATGCTGCTCCGGGTTTGCTCGGATTTTTAAAGTTTTGATGATACATTCTTGGGGACCTAGTGAAAAATCGTAGTGTTGTCAATTTTTTACCCATTATTACCACTTATCGAGAAAATTGAAATGCTCTAAAAACTTATTAAAGTCTTATTGGTATTGGTCATAATGATCAAAATATTTCACAGTTTCAGAAATAATTTTCCTCGATATTTTGGCATAGGTAAATAATGCGAAATACAAAATGTGATCAAAATAAGTACGTGGTCGTGGTCGTACCCCTTTACAGGAGATAGCGTATACAATGTATACATTCATCTACGAGGTATGGCAATTAAGTTCCGGGAATGCATTCGGTGAGGGTGATGTGGTAACACTGGAGTGTTCGCAAACACGTTGTTGTGTAGGGTAGACCTTCCTTTAATACTTTGCAAAATTTCAAGTTGATTGGGTGAATTTTGCGGGATTTATAGCTGTTTAAAGTGAACCATATTTTAAGGTCACATTGTAAAACTTTAAGAAGTGACTTGAGGAGGATCTTTGAGCCAGGGAGATCAGAATTTGAGTTGGGGTTGAGGTAAATGTCTCAAAAGGTCAAACGTGGTGTTTAAAAAAATTAAGGAAATGTTTGAGGAAGATCAGGTGATCAAAACCTCACAAAAAGTAGGCCATGAGATTCTTGTTGCCAAGTGGCTGTGAGGAAATGTCCTCTGAGGTGAGTAACAAATAATTTTCAAAGGAGATTGACCTCATAAGTCATTAGTGTAGTCTTCCTTCAACTCAGTGCATCGTATTTTTACTCAATGCTCCCATTTAAAAAACAATTTTGCGTCTCTCAGAGCTGAATTCCTCAAAATTTGAGTGAAGGTTTTTGAGTCCTCCTCAAAAATGGAATGGGTGTTGATTCTCAGGTGAAAACCAACTGAGAATGAAGTAAAGGTCCAGGGTTGGCAAGTAGACTACATAGTCTACTTTACATGCTTTGTCTACGTGTAAACAACGTTGCTGTAGACAACAATAGTTTACATGTAGACATTGTAGACTATGTAAACTATGTAAACTACAAAGTAAAACTTTTTTTTGTTTTAGAATAAGCCTTTTTTACACGGATTTTGGCGGAAGATTTTGAAAATTTGTGGTTAAAATCCCAAAATTGTTCAAAAACGAGATTCAAAAAATGTTCAAAAACTAGATTTTTGAGAATCTACGTAAAAAAAACATACCTACTGGGCGAAAAAGTGAAAATCTTTAGCAATATTGTCGAGCTGAAAAGCGAGAATTTGAATCTCTCACAAAACAAAAGTGAACAATTTTAGCAAACCACAGCATTTTCCTAAATTTTCTCGAAAAACGAAATTTTTTGCATTTCTTGAGTAAAAAAAAAATGAATTTTTTGAACAATTCGTAGAAAAAAGTAATGATTTTAAAGTTTTTGCAAAAAATGAAAATTTTCAGCAATTTGGTTGAAAAAACAAGAATTTTCATCAATTTTTGAAAAAAGTAAGAACTTCATTTTCGACCACTTTTGGAAAGAAAAAAACTTGAAAAAAGCAAAACTAACAATTTTAGCAGATGTCAATTATTAGTAAGAAAATTACACTTTTTCACAATGTTTGTCGTGAATACAAGATTTTTCTTCTTCAATTTTTCAGTTGAAAAGCAAGGGTATTTTTTTTGCAAAAAAAAACGACAATTTTTAGCAAGAAGCGAGATTATTTGGGAATACACAACTTCGAAGTTGACATACATTACTCGTAGTCTACAGGAAGTCTACTTTACATGAAGTTTACATAGATTACACGACAAACGTAGACTATGTAGACAAAGATAGTCTACGCGTAGAGAACCAACCCTGTAAAGGTCCCTAGGAATCAAATCTGGGGTGTAGAAATAGTGAGGAGACACTAAGATGTCTTGAGGAGGTGACCATTCCTCCAAGAAGTAATTTGCAAAACTCATTTTCACGACGTCGATAAAAAAGGCACTCTTGAAGAAATTGTACAGAAAAAATACAGAACACCCTACGGCACTGAAACTTTCAACATTACTAAAGGAAGGTCCAATATACAAAACAACGTGTTTGCCAACACTCCAGTGTTACCACATCACCCTCACCGAATGCATTCCCAGAACTTAATTGCCATACCACGTATATCAGCCGGTTTCTAGCCTACCTGATAGTTTCTTTCAGGGTCTTACAGGGAGAGTTCGCTAGTGAGTTTGTTGTTAGCAGCTCCGATCGTTTTCTCCCTCTTGTCGTTCTTCCTTGAATTTTCCCCTGTACCACTAGCATGAAAATACCTTTTTCTCATATTTTATGTGCTAAATACTTTCCCATTTGTTTGATTCATGCTTCTCTCATTATTTCTTCTGTTTACACATTGGACAATGTAGGTGAGAGGGGGCATGGGCATCCTTGTCTCACACCTCTCTTTATACTACACCCGTTCTCCAAGTACTCAGTTTCAATCTTGATGTTTGTGCTCTGCTCCCAGTACAGGTTCTTGATTATTTGCAGGTCTTTGTCATCAATATTGTATTTCTTCAGGATCTCCAACATCCTCTCATAGTTGACACGATCACATGCTTTCTCATAGTCAACAAAGCAAGCAATCATTTCCCTGTTTGCATTCAGTGCTCTTTGGATGATCACTTTCAGCAGGGCAATTTCATAGCTCTCGTACCTTTTTTTCGCTATGAAGCCATATTGTGTTTTGTTAGGTTTTCATCTATCTTCTTTTCAATTCTGGCATTTATGGTGGTGAGTAGTAGCTTCAATGCGTGGCTCATTAATGCAATGGTTCTATATTCAGAGCATTTTTGCGAATCTTCAGCAGCTCCTTTTTGTACTCCAGGGTTAGATGCAGTGTTGCCAATGTAGTGATTTTCTCGCCATTCCTAGCAATTTTTAATATAGAAAACCGCCAAAAATTGTTAATCTAGCGGCTAGCGGGAAGTCTAGCATTTTTGACTTCATGACCACTTTTACCATTTCAACTCACTAATCCAGCATTTCAGCTAAAAAATATTGAAATTTTGAAAAAAAAAATCAATGAAATTTAATTTTTGTTAAACCCATCCACTCGATTTCATAATTTCTTAGGTAATTTTTGAATAATTTCACTGTTTTTCAGTTTTTAGTTATTTTTGTACAGTTTTCAAATTTTAACAAATCGAATCTTCATCAGTTTTGTATTTTTTACATGGCTTGGGGTTATAAAAAATGATGAAAATCTAGCGGGAATTCTAGCGATTTTGCTGTAGGGAATTTAGCGGTTTTTAGCGGTTTTTTAGGACCAATCTGGCGGGATTTTTTAATATGACATTGGCAACACTAGTTAGATGTTTAATCATGTGTACTGGTATGAAATCTTCCCCCCACTGCTTAGTGGTTGCTGGCTCTTTTCACCACGTTCCTCAGCTCCCACATTTCAATTTGTGGTGCCTCCCATGTGGTTGAAACTTCCATTTGAGCCGGACATGTGTCATCTGCATACAGTTCTTTTATGTAGCTGATCCAGACCTCTTCTGTTTCTTGATTGTTAACACAATACTTTCCATCTTTTCTTCACATATAAGTATGCTATTCCACTTCTCCTTTTCTTGTGGGCAGCCATCATCTGCTTCACTTTGGTATGTATTTCTCTAGAGTTGTTTTTTCTCCAGTTCTTCTATTTCTCAGCACTTCTCCTAATACCATTAATTTTTGGCCATTCTGCACATTCCCATGATCTCGTTATTTAGTGCTGTGTATTCACTACTTGGTCTATTCACCCAAAAATAAGTGTTTTGTTAATGTTCAACTGTTCAGTAGAACCCTAAAAGTGGACTTGGTCTTGAAGGAAATGACTTGAGTCAACACAGAATTTCAAATTCCAGATGTGTATTGGAACTATGTAATTTTTCCTAAAAAGATTTCCTGGGAGATAGAGCAAAAAAAACAAGATTTTTTTCTGAAATTCTTCCTACCTTTGACTATCGATTCAGTGAATTTCAGATCCAAACACAGAAAAAAAGTTTCAAACTTTTGCCCAATGTGTTTTTGACAAATTTTTAAAAATTTATAGAATATAAAATAGGTAAACAATAATTCTTTTGAAGGAATTTTACAATTTTATTCAGAAAGATGAATTTTTTTAAAGAAAGCGAACAAAATGTGAATCTCAAGGTTGTTTGCCTGCTTGTCTCACCCCTCGGGGTCATTGACCCGTCGGCATGGTTTACCAATGTTCTGTGTATTTCTATCTGACCTCTCAAGGTCATTGGTTTCCATGGCATGGCTTCTTAAGGTCGCTGACCTTCCTGTCTAGCGTCTCATACTCGTCTGTCTGACCTCTTGAGGCCAACCCGTCTATCTGGCCTTTTAAGGTCATTGACCCATCTGTCTGCCCGATGTCTAGCTTCCCAAGGTTGTCTGTCTTCCTGTATGTCTGCCCTCAAGCTCAATGACTCTTTGTTCGGCTTCTGAAAATGGTCTGTTTCTTTCCTGCCTGACCTGACTTCTCAATGTCACTGACATTCTATGTATAGGGTCTCTCGAGGTCATTGACCTTTCTGTATAGCATCTGAAGGTTTTCTGGATACGTGTCTGACCTCCAAAGGTTGGCTACGTCTCTTCAGCCTTTCAAGGTCGTTGACCTGCTCGTCATGCCTCTTAAGGTCGCTGACCTATCTGTGTAGCCTCTCATGGTTGTCTGTCTGTTGGTCTGTTTGGTCTCTTGAGGTTGTCTGTGAACCTGTCTCACTTCCCAAGGTCGTCTGTCATTCTGACTGGCCTTCTAAGGTCATTGACTCGTCTGTCTAGCCTCTCAAGTCGTTTATCCGAACTAGGTGCTCTAACTTGCCCCAACCTTATATTGTCCCTATTAAGGGGGCTCTCTCGTCCCTCCCCTTTTGAGACAGGTAGTATATCCAATAATTAACTTGAGCACCTCAAATTTTGGTTACAGGGTTTTTAAAAAATGTTCCTTCTTCCCTTATTGATAGCTTCGTTTCGTTCCAATCGGAGAGTGTGAGTTCAAAACGTTCCTTATTATGAAAAAAACAAAAATTCATCTTTTGCAATTTTCAGAGTTGTTCTAGTGTGACTTTTGAGAACGCTGGAAAAAAATTGACAAAAATTCCTGAAATTATGCCAAACTTTTAGAAATGCCTTTCAGATATTTTGTCACACTTTTCTTTTCATTTGCAAACTTCTGAACCTTGAGTGTCGGCTAAAGTAAAAAACATATCCGTAATTTAAAACTTATCACATTTCTTTACAAATGGCGCGTCTTAATACTTACCTACTGTTTCTTCATGCGCTTATTTTTGTTTTTTTTTTGTTTCAGTTGGTTCTGAGACTTCAGAAGCTGCTGAAAGGAATAAACGCCAGCGTGAGTGTGGTTATGCATCAATGTACAGTGCCGAAGAACTTGATAGTTTTCGTATCTGGAGGGAACCAGATACTAAAGAAGATCCTCCTTTCATGTTCAACAGGGAACCGAAGTTGGAATCGTTTCTGAAGAACAGCTACATTTACGATATCACAGTCAAAGTTGGCGAGAAAGTTTATAAACTTCATCGATCTGTGTTAAAATCGGAGTGTTTGTATTTCAAGGAACTCTTTTCCAAAGAGTACTCCGAGATATCCACCCAATATGAGGAAGTGCCTTGCCCTCCGAGTAAGGATAAAATATATTCGTTAGATGAAATCGATTCGGAAACATTTGACATCATAGTTGATCATATGTATTTGGGAAAAATTGAACCTACAAGTGACATCATTGTTCGTTTATTCAAGGCAGTCCATATTTTAAGAATCGATAAATTGAAGAAACCGTGTTGCGGCTGGATGGAGACCAATAGGAAGGATATTTGCAGCAAAAACGTTGTTGAAATGTTGAATTTAATTCATGCGCACACCGAGTATGAAAAATTGAATAAGGTATTTTTATCTAGATATATCGTAGACTCGTGGCCTAAAATAGATAACTTGCCACAGTTTGCAGATCTTTTCAAGGCGATTGTCTTGCCCGAAGGGATCAACTCGACCGATGAAAGTAAGGCGTATTTGTTTGATAAAGTTGATCAAGAAACTTTCAAAGTGATTATCGATTACATTTACTTCGATAAAAAATATTTTGACGATGACAGCATTGTGAGAGTGTTGAAAGCGAGCAATATGTTTAAAATTGAGAAATTAGTCGGAAAATGTATAGATCATTTGATAAGGTGGTGTGCCAGATTGAGTTCGTCAGATATCAAAGAAGTTTTGATTCTTTCTCTGGGAGATTTCCAGTATCACGAGGTTCTGAATACAATCTACCTAGTAAAATACACGATGCAGTGGCCCGAGGTGGACGTAGAATTGTTTTGTACCGTACCTTACGACTGCCTGGAGAATATGCTAATGTCGAATGATTTGTATTTCGATGATCCCCGCGATCTGCTGGATATTTGTTCGACATGGGTTGTACACGATGTTGAAAACCGATATCGCCTCGTACCTCAAATCGCACTAGCCATAAGTCGAAACCGTAGAGCAAACGATGACGATTATTGTATCGAAATTCCTTCGAATTTGAAGCGATGCACGCAAGATTTTGTCAAAAACAAGATTTGGGAAGTTTTATGCTCAGCTTCTGTGTTTCCTTTCCCATTATTTCCCAATGATGAAGAAAACGAACAAACATCTGACGATGAGCTGTCGACGCCAGTATTCGTCACATCCCACGAGGGAAGATCATTCAAGATTCTCCAAGGTGATGGGGATGAAATCGTCTCATTTCACTTGTGTGAAAATATGCCAAACGGTGAGAATTCCTTCAAATATCCCATGTCAGCCGCCATGATTAACGATACCTTATTCATGCTTTGTTCCGTGCTTCATATTCCTAATTTTTATGCTTACAATTTCTCTTCAAAAAAGTTATTCTGTTTGGCATCTGATCGACGTATTTATAATGCGAAAGATGCTCGCTTCCTGTATGCACGTGATCGGTTAAAATACACTTTGTTGAATCGCTGCGATGAAATTTACTGCTGTCTCGAGGACAGTTTAATACTGAAATATTCGTTCGAATTTAATCGCTGGATGCAAATTTCAGCTGCTGATCCGGATAAACGTGGTATTTGTTTCGCCAGTGATGGCAGTAACTTGTACAGGATGTACGAAATCGAACGAAATGATACTACAATTAGTTACACTCTCCAAGTATACGATTTTAAACAAAATTCGTGGACTTCTATCTCTGATTTCCCTCATCTAACTCTTGATCTCGAAACGCACGAGAATCCTGACGACGACGACGACGACGACGAGTGTAGGAAGCTACATGGACTCGTTTTCTTGAACGATTACGGTTTTGCGGCAGTATTTCAAAGACGTATTTTTATATTCGACTACGAGGCTGAAATTTGGCGAGAAATTCGTTCATTGCCGGGTACTTATGTATACGGCAGTAGGAACCCAAAACGTGCGATTATTACCCAGGATGAAGATGATGGTATCTTATGCGTGTATGTTAATAAATTGTATTACTATAGCGAGTCCCCATATCAACGCCGGGGATCATGGTCAAGTAGTAATGATCTCTCTTACCGGAATATTATAGGTATTCATAATCCTAAAATTCATTGTATGACATAAACTCGTAATGCTTAGTATACCTTTGTATTTTAATTCAAATTTTATAAATCTGTATAGTAAGGTAACCTATATGCTCATGTATTGGGCCTATCGTGTGTTTAAACTTTGTTGGAAATAAACCTTTGTATGTATCTAAATATAGATGTTTTCATAGATGAATGTTGACTTTTCACTTCTACTATGGAGAAAGTGTTAAATGAGCAGAATGATGTATTTTAGTTTCAAAGGAGGAATAATGGGATAGTGGACTGATATCAAATGTCATGTTACACTGAAGTAAGCATTTTTTGTCAATGAGATGGCGATGAGATTACTTATATTGTGAATGAAGCTGAAAACTTGAAAGGAAACATTTCCTAAGTTTTCAAAAATTCGACCATTGCATTGGCACGATCTTGCACAATTTCCAAGCAGTCAAAAATCAGGGTTTTAAGCACATTTTCCAAGTAGGTAGTAAGAAGTGAGAAATTTTAGGCACATTTGCCAAGCTACCGAAAATTCGACCTTTTTGCATAATTTTCATTTAATGGTCATTCCATGTCAACTCAACCAAAAAAAGGCGATTTTGAAAGTCATGTCTTTCGATTTCGCTCAAATTTTTTTTTCAATATCTACCCACCCAGTAAGTAAGAAAGCCGCAATCAGTTTGGTCCAACACCCTCAGGGGGCGGGTGGGGGGCTTCCATTATTTTCACATTGTCTCGAGGTACTCAACTTCAGCAGCCCATTCCTCCAAAACTATGATAGTTTGATCAAAACTGATTTCACAGTTCGAAAGGGCATTGAATTTTGAACTTTTCAAGTATTCTGAAATTTTCAAAAATTGAAAGTTGAACTTTCAATTTGGAAGTTCAAATTTCAAAATGACGCTGTAAGTGGGAGCTACCATTTAAAATTTTGAAAAAATTTCCATAGATGTACATTTTGATACTTTTTCGAAATATTTAGGTTTCGAGATGGGACCCGTGGACGGAGGGGGAGCACCCCCACCCCCAATTTTGGGTGAAACTTTCCAAAGAAAATCTGGGGCATGTGATATATCGAATTGTATGTTTTCGGCAACGCTGAACATGAATATGACGTTAGATTGGTGATAGGACCCCCATCCACGGCCCCCAGCACCTCCCCAAAGGGAGTAAAAGTTCAAAAAAGTGTTTTGTTCGTGTGACACATGGAATAATATGTTTTTGGTGACGCTGAACACGAATATGACGTCACATTTTCGATTAGACCTCATCCACGGCCCCCAACAATTTTTTTTGACTTTTACCTATTGGGGGAGGTTCTGGGGGCCATGGGTGAGGTTGATTTAAAAAACTATGGCTATATTCGTGTTCAGCGATATCGAAAACATACTATTTCATGTGTCACACGAATGTTACCATTTTTTTGGGGGGTTACCCCCTTTGGGGAAGTGCAGGGGGCTGTGGACGAGTCCAATCAAAAATCTGACGTCATATTCGTGTTCAGCGTCACCAAAAACATATTATTCCATGTGTCGCACGATCAAAACACTTTTTTGAACTTTTACCCCCTTTGGGGAGGTGCTGGGGGCCGTGGATGGGGTCTTATCACCAATCTAACGTCATATTCGTATTCAGCGTTGCCGAAAACATACAATTTGATATATCACATGCCCCAGATTTTCTTTGGAAAGTTTCACCCAAAATTGGGGGTGGGGGTGCTCCCCCTCCGTCCACGAGTCCCATCTCTAAACCTAAATATTTCGAAAAAGTATCAAAATGTACATCTAAGGAAATTTTTTCAAAATTTTAAATGGTAGGTCCCACTTACAGCGTCATTTTGAAATTTGAACTTCCAAATTAAAAGTTCAACTTTCAATTTTTGAAAATTTCAGAACACTTGAAAAGTTCAAAATTCAATGCCCTTTCGAACTGTGAAATCAGTTTTGATCAAAGTATCATAGTTTTGGAGGAATGGGCTACCGAAGTTGAGTACCTCGAGACAATGTGAAAATAATGGAAGCCCCCCCCCCCACCCGCCCTCTGAGGGGGTTGGGACCAAACTGATTGCGGATTTCTTACTTACTGGGTGGGTAGATATTGTAAAAAAAAATTTAGCGAAATCGAAGGACATGACCCAAAAACGTTGGTTGAGTTGACATGGAATGACCATAGTCAAAAGTTCGACCTATCAACAGATTTTTCAAGTACCTAGTTGAAATTGGGACCTTCCTGTTTTTTTTTTTTTTTTTTTTTTGCAGATTTTTCAAGTAAAATATGCAGTAAAAAGTTGTTTATTTTGGTACGTTTCCCAAGCTGCCAAGTAACGCAATGTTCAAATAGTCAAAAATTGTATTTTGTTTTGCCTATTTTTAAGCAGCTAAAAATGAGAATTTTGGGCACACATTCCAAGTTTTCGAAAATTCGACCATTTTGGCACAACTTTCAGGATATCGAAGATCTGACCTTTTAGCACATTTTTTCAAACAGTAGAAACTTGGATTGCTGCGAAGTGAGAAATTTTAACCAGATTTCTCGAACTTTAAAAAATTCGACTTTTTAGCGCAGTTTTCAAGAAGTTAAAAAGTACGACTTTCTAACCGAATTTTCAAGTACCTACCTAGTTGAAATTTGAACCTTTTTTTTGCATATTTTTTACCTATACCTACCTACCTAACTAAGCATGTAGTAAAAAGTGATAAATTTAGTGGACACATTTCCCAATTTACCGAAAATTTGGATTTTTTTGGCACAATTTTCAAGTAGTCAAAAATTGAGGCTTTTAGCATATTCCTCAAAAATGTTCAAAATACGGTCCTTTTATGCACATTTTGAAGCAGTCAAAAGTGAAAAATGTTAACACATTTTCTACGCTGCCAAAAATTTGACTTTTTTTGCATAATTTTCAAGTGGCTAAAAATTGGACATAAGCTGTTACAAATTGGACTATTTTTTGCAAATTTTTTAGGCAGTCCGAAGATGATAAATTTTGAAAAAAGTTGTCTAGTCATCAAAAAATTGAACCTTTTCAGCATATTTTTCGAGCAGCCGAAAATTTTGAAGCGCAAGAAAAAATTAGGAGAACGCTATTCACTCGTAAGCAAAGCTAATTTATCAGGCGATCATTTGAATCAACCCTTAGGTTGGGCCAAGAGCACTATTCACTCGTAAGTGAACCTAACACAATCCTAAGGGAGGGCCTATCTACTTCATAGATTTGCGAATGTCTGGCGAACTACCGCCTCGCCATTCGCTTTTCAGTAAATAAAAAAACTTTAAGCACTGCAGAGAGTACTGGTAAATCTTATATATTTGAAGAATAAAACAACAAAATATTATATAAGTTAAAACAAAGAAAAGAAAAAGCAAAAAACAAAATACAAAAAGGAAACAAAAATAAATCTATGGACCATGGTCCTCTGGGATTATCCCATCGACACCCTACCAATCCTATACCCCTTGGTACAGGGCACGAGAATATCCGAGAGGCAGGAGCACCCTCACTCCATACCTATCTACCGCAGTAAATAGGTACCAGGTTGTAATCCCTAAGCCGTAGCTAATGGCTAGGTATTACTTGAGCTGTACATGCCACTCGTAAGTGCATATACAGACTGACTTTTGACACACAGAGCACTCACATCGTAAGCTGTAGGTATAGCCTACGAGTCCCTACCTAACGTCTCTATACATGCCGTAGCAGATAGGTACGCGGTCTGTTAGATAGGTGCACGGCTCGCTAAAGAGGTAAAAAACCCATTTTTATTTCTCCTAGAAGAAATAAAAATCATTGCCTTAGTTGCAAAAACTCATATCTCCAACTATGAGATCACACCTTGTGTAAACCGTTCTTTTTGCACTGTAGCGCTCCCTATTGGACTTGAACGCTCAACTAAAAAGTAGGTAAGAGAGGATGGTCCCCCTCTGTTACCTATCTTTTAGTTGAGCATTAAAGTCCAATAGGGAGCGCTGCAGTGCAAAAAGGATGGTTTACACAAGGTGTGATCTCAGAGTTGGAGATACGAGTTTTTGCAACTAAGGCGACAAAATGTACTTTTTCTCGCCTTACAATTTGATCTTGTAAAATTTTCAAGCAGTCAAAAGTTGGGTCTTTAAGCACATTTTCCAAAAAGTTGAAATTTTGGCATTTTTTGTACCTACATTTTTCATGTGTGTACATAAGCAGGCAATAAAAAGTGAGAAATTTCGGGCACATTTGCCCACGCTACCAAAAATTCGACTTTCTTGCACAATTTTCAAAGAGTCAAGAATCCGACCCTTTGACAGATTTTCCAAATAGTTGAAATTTGAAACTTTTCTTGCATATTTTTCAAGTAAGTACATACATACTTAAGTGTGTAGTACAAAATGATAGGTAAGTTTTATTTATACCATTTGGAAAATTTGCACACATTTTTCAAAAACTCCGAAAATTTCAACTATATAATTTTGAGCTCAAAATATTCCAAAACTGCTCAAAAAAAGTATTAATAAAAATTTCTGATATTTTTTGGCTTAAATCTTAATACCGTAAACTGGGGTAACATTGAAGGATTTTTCAGTATTTTTTATGTTTAGAGGTATAAATGGCGGAGGTAGGGGAAATGTGTGTGGTGCTTTTGATAAAGCTATGTCAGCACTATGTTTTGGCGGTTACAGAAGTTGCCTACCTTTTTCCTGTCAAGCGCAAGAGCCAAAAGAAGTGCCCTTCAAAGTTACCCAGCGTTTGGGGTAACTTTGAAGACCCCTTGAAATGTGCTTCAATCAAGGTCAAAAATTATCAAAAACATGAGTATTCACTTTTTGGTCACTTTATACGCGTCAAGCACTTACAAAATGATCCATATTCACAATTGAATTTATGAAAGAGTGCTCCAAAATGATAATTTGGAATTTTTCTAGTTTTCAGGCGTTTTTCATGCATTTTGGCCAATTTGACCAAATTTTATGATTTTTTAATGATTTCAGAGCTGTTTTTCAAGTTTTCACATCGTTTTTAACAAGTTTACAAGCATTTTCATGCATTTTTGTCCAATTTTACCAAAATTTCATGATTTTTTTATAGACTTCAAAGTTACCCCAGTTTGAATATTATTTTTTTACTCCTCAGGGAACAACTTTGGCACATGAACAAATGCGCTAATTTATAGTCGGGAGATGTACCAAGACATCTATAATGTCACTTGACTCGTTCTTTGAAAATTCAAAATTCCAGACACCAAGCTTTTCATGTTAATTAAAATTGATAAAAACAGCACTTTTTTTCGCTTGCTTTTTCACTGGTGTTGGAACCACTAGTTGAAAATGATAACATAGGAAAAATAATCGCCAAAGTGTACTCTATCCATTCCCGGTGTCAGAATTGTTCCATACTTCATAGTTCCACCGCCATGGAGCATGATATGATGAAAAACCGCACCCTTCAATGTTACCCCGCGATTTCAATGTTACCCCAGTTTACGGTATCATAATATTCAACTTGAAATTCTTCAAAACTGCTCACAAGAAATGTTGATGGAAATTTTTGATTTTCTGTGAACTTTTTAACCATTTTGATAGCTCACACCATACTCAATTTTTTCGAAAATCCTCAAAAACTGAACCATTCAGAGTTTAGATCGAGTTGAATCTGTTCAGACCTGATCAGATCCAATTATTTTTTCTTGGGGCTTTTGAGACGATCTGAGGCAGGCAGGGTGAGGCAGCAGAGCGACATCGCAAGTTGTTTGGAGTTAAAACCAGTACCCATATATCTCAAAAAGTCCTTCCTTCTTGAGTAAATTTTATGCTTAGATATTTATAAAGTATAAAAAACCGATTTCGATAGTTTTGAACATTTTTAAAATATGTAGAAATGGTCTCAAGAATTGTTAAATGACCGACCTCGCATTTTAAATATAAACCTTTGTTTATTTTTCAGAACAAAATCGCAAAACATGAATGCCGAAAAATCGATCGAAGCAACAGCTGATCAACATAAGCCAAAGAACTTGATCAGAAGTCAATACAAAGATGTTATGGTGAAAATCGAAGAAGACATATACTACCTCGATCGGCTGCAACTAGCTCTAAAGTCCGGTTATTTTGAAAAACTATTTACCGAAGATTACAGCGAAAGAAACAGCGATCTGATAGAAATCCCACTTATGGATACCGATACATTTTCCGCTGTAGTTGATGTCATTTACGATGAAAAATTGGAATCTGTTATTAATGCCGATAATTTGGTATCCTTGCTGATGGCTATGGATTATCTTCAGATGGATATCGATCCGGAAACGTGGAAACGACTCGTAACTGAAACGTTACGTTCTAGTGATCTCTTGAATAAGGATATTTTCAAGTTATATAATTTCATCACCTATGATCAGAAGTTCGAGTATTTGTTACCGGCTGTTTTCGAATATCTGGCTCAAAATATGAGACATCTGAATGATCACGATGAACTTCTATCTGTCAAGTTTGATCACATCGTCAAAATTCTTTCATACTGCGGAATATCTTCGATTAGACCATTCAGGCCTGTTAGTAAAATCTGCGCTAGATGGATCTTTCACGATACGGAAAACCGTTTGCATTACGCATTGAATCTTCTAAATGCTGCTAGACTCGGATTTCATCTTTCAAATACGATTTCTGAAGATGATTTTAACTTACGTTTATCCAAAAACGACCAGAATCTCAACGAAAATACAATATCGAGACATTTTTACAAATGGTTGGTGTACTGTGGAGAAATTCATTACTCAAAACCAGGTAAGCATCATTTTATGTACGAGTTAAGTATGTAATTAATGAAATTGAATATTGATAGCCTGATTTTGTTGAGAAAGGGTATTCCCAGTTTTAAATGCTCTCGTCCTCGGATCTTGAAGAACTGTGCCATTTTTTCTGACATAGATTAGAGGAGGGATAGGTAGAGCAAAACAATATGATATTTTCCGAAAATCTTTCTTTTCTGAGAATTTATATCTCTCCTCTACGAGCACTTCGTATTGTATTATTGAATTTGCTGCCTTTAAAATATTGAAAAAAATCTTGAGTTTCTCATGTCAGGCTTTTGAAAACTCTGAAAAAACAAAAAGACCAAATAGGTAAGTAATAATTATGTACTTAAACAACATTTTGATATTTGCAACTTATACAAGGAAATCTTTCGAACTCAAATACTTCCATTTTGAACGAAACCCAGCTAAATCGAAAGGTCATGAGCTAAAACCACGGATATAAAAATCTTAAATGCTGAAGTTAATTTTTGGATTTTTGACGAATTTTTGAAAAAATATTTAAATGGACTCTTTCAAGGGCAAATTTCAATTTTTTTTCATGAAACATGAATTTTTGTGAACAAATGTGAATCTCAAGGTCGTCGCATTCCAAGGTCATTGACCTACCAAATCTATATGGCTTCCCAAGGTTTTCTGTTTGCCTGTATGGCCTCTCAATGGCATTGACTCGTCTGTCTGCCTTTTTAAGATCACTGACCATACTTGTCTAGCCTCTCATGGTCGTCTGTTCGACCTACTAAGGTCACTGACCCATCTATCTGGCCAGTTCCGTAGCGAATGGTTCTATTTATTTGTGTGGGGGGCGGGGGCAAATAACCAGAAATTCCCTACTAAGTATCATGAATTTCCCAACTGGTCCATAGTCGGCTAAAAAAAGTTCTTAACTGTAAGTGAATTTGGTAGGTAAAATAAGAGATAGAATTCCTGAGGCTCCAATACAAATGGGGCCGAGCGAAGCAAGGGCTAAATCTTTCAAAAAGTTATATTTCCATGGGTAAAACAATGTTTTTCTTGTGCAAGGAGTTTTTTTTCTAAGTTAGTTTTGAAATTTTAATACATATTCAAATATTTATATGTATTAAAAAAAAAACAATTTTTAAAGTGACCTTTTCCCCAGAAATTTCAAGGATTCAAGCTTCTGAAAATTCGTGTTTTGTGAAGAAAAAAATATGTTAATGTTTTCGGTTCCTTTAAATAATATGTTTAATGCATGTTTAGAAAAAGTTGATTTTGAAAATGAAAAGCAAACATGCGCACGCTCCCCCTCCCCTCCGAGCAAAGTGAGAGCTGAAGTTTTTGAAAACTTATGACTCAACAAGTTAATTACCTACCAATAATTTTTTTTAAATGATAAAACGGATCAATTTTTCTACCTTCGAAAGTTTCAAAAGTTAGAACAGATATGATTTTGACGCAGAAATTCAGAAATACATAGAAAAACTAGGCAATAAATTTCGAGCGAAGCGAGGACAAAATATATCAAAAATAAGTACTTGTGATTTATGCTCTAAAAAGTTGAAAAACGTAGTATTTTTGCTGATTTGTGGAGTGTGAATCTTGCAACTTTAATTGGTCTGAGACAAATCCAAATAAAATTTGTACACACGAAAATGAATTGGTAGGTACTTAATTTATCAAAAAATTACAATTTTTCTGACTCGAGGGTGATTTTTCCAATTCATTACTCAAATTTTCAGAATTGTGAGGGGGCAGGCTGCCCCATTTGCTCTCCTGCTCGCTCCAGCCCTGTGTTTGGCTTCCCAATAAGGTTATTTGTCATCTTGTATGTTCGATCTTTGAACATCATTGACCCGTTTGTTCGGCTTCTGAAGGAGGTCTGTCTTCCTAAATGACCTTCAAAGGTCATTTTCTGGCCTCTCTTGGTCGTCGTCTGTCGTTTGGCCTCTTGAGGTTGTCTGTGTGCTTGTCTGGCCTCCTAAGGTCATTGGCCCGTCTGTCTGACCTCTCAATGTCACTGACATACCTGTCTAGCTTCCCCAGGTCGTCTGTCTGTGCGTCTGTCTGGCTTTCCAAGGTCGTCTGTGTCAAACGATCACTCTCTACTCCCGAAACTGGCAGGGCTGGCGAAATACGAGTACATCTTATTAAATCTGATTAATGTTCAAAAATTTGCCAGAAATCCAAGGATGAACTTGAGTATCTCAAATTTTGGTTACGGAGTTTTTAGAAAATGTTCCCATGATATAATCTGGTTTCATTGCAATTGGCGAGTTTGAGTTCAAAACGTTCCCCTGACGAAAAAAATTATCTCTTGCAATAGTCAGAATTTCTGTTTGACTTCTAACAACGGAACCTCTTGAGGTGTCACACTCCGATTCGAACGGTACAGCGATTTTTGAAAATAGCATAGTCTAAAACACCCAAAACCAAATTTTCAGCTGCACAAGTTCATTTTTCGATTTTTGGCGAATTTTTGAGCATTCAATATTGACTGTTTTTGGTGATTTATGCTTTTTTTTTCAAAGTGACGTACTTGATCAATAAAAATGGTAAAAGTGAGTCCCAAAACTAATATTAATTACCCAAATCCAAATTTCACCATTCAAAGCCATTCTGGAGCCTCCAGCGCGATTTTTAAATTTCTCCAGAATTTTGAATTTGCTCCAAAAGGCGTGAATATGAAGTTAGGCAGCTAAAAATCGAGTTGTATATTACACTCGACCTGTTTAACGAGTTTATCCACATCTCAGCCGATTTGGAGAGTGGCACCTCAAAAGTGGCTTTTTGACCAGCTTTTTTCAAAATTAAAAAATCAAAAAAATCAAAAGTTTCCAGTTTGTGTGGAAATTTTTGAAATTCACGCGAATCGCTGTATTTTGTCCAAAACTAACCCCCCCAAATCCAAATTTCACAATTTCCAGCCATTCTGGAGCCTCCAGCGAGATTTTCAATTTCTCCAGAATTTTGAATTTGCTCCAAAAGGCGTGAATATGAAGTTAGGCAGCTAAAAATCGAGTTGTATATTACACTCGACCTGTTTAACGAGGCTTATCCACCTTTGAGCCAATTTTGAGAGTGACACCTCAAAATTGGCTTTTTGACAAGCTTTTTTCAAAATTAAAAAATCCAAAAAAATCAAAAGTTTCCCGTTTGTGTGGAAACTTTTAAAATTCACGCGAATCGCTGTATTTTGTCCAAAACTATTCAAAAAATTTCCTCACAAAAGCATAAATCACCAAAAACAGTCAATTTTGAATTTTCAAAAATTCGCCAAAAATCGAAAAATGAACTTGGGCAGCTGAAAATTTGGTTTTGGGGGTTCTAGACTATTTCCAAAAATCGCGGTTCCGTTCAAATCGGACTGTGACACCTCAAGAGGTTCCCTTGTAAGAACGTTTAAAAAAATTAACCAATTGCTGAAATGATGTCAAACTTTAAGAAATGTCTTTCAGATATTTTGTTAGACTTTTCTGTTCATTCGGAATTTTAAATTTTCAGAGTTGACGGAAGCAAAAAAATTCCCCTCCATGATTTAATCTTCCCTTGGAGAGGAGACTTCTTCTATTTTTATAAATCAAACTGATCATATTTCTTTACAAATGGCTCTTTTCTTGTATAATGTAGTTCAGTTGCAAAAATACTGTTTCTTCATACCTATGTGTTTTTTTTGTTTGTTTTGTTTCAGTTGATTCTGAGACTTCAGTAGCTGCTGAAAGGAATAAACGCGAGGATCCTCGTGATAATGAAACAGACGTCACTGCCCAAGAAGATCATCCTTTCTTATCCAGCAAGGAACCGAAGTTGGAATCTTTCTTGAAGAATGGTAACTTTTACGATATCACAGTCAAAGTTGACGACAAAGTTTACAAACTTCATCGCTCTGTGTTGAAATCGGAGTCTGTGTATTTCGAGGAAATCTTTTCCAAAGAGTACTCCGAGTTAGCTGCACAATGTAAAGGAATACCACCGAGCCCTCCGAGTAAGGATAAAATATATTCGCTAGATGAAATCGATTCAGCCACATTCGACATGGTAGTTAACCACATGTATTTGGGAAAAATCGAACCTACAAGCGACATCGCCGTTAGTTTATTCAAGGCAGTGCATATTTTAAGAATCGATAAATTGAAGAAACCGTGTTGCGGCTGGATGGAGACCAATAGGAAGGATATTTGCAGCAAAGTCGTTGTTGAAATGTTGAATTTCACTCATGCCCGCGCCGAGTACAAAAAATTGAATAGGATCTTTTTGACTAGATATATCGTCGACTCGTGGCCTAAAATAGACAACTTGCCACAATTTGCTGAACTTTTCAAGGCGATTACTCTTCCTGAAAACAGTACTTTGAATGGAACCGGAGCATATTCGTTTGATGGAGTCGATCGAGATATATTCAAAGTGATCGTCGATTACATTTACTTTGATGATGCAGCATATAGCACGAACGATGTTATTCGATTGTTTAAAGCGAGCGATTTGTTTAAAATAGAGAAATTAATAAAAGTATGTGTGAGCTATTTGAAGTTGGGGGGATCATATGATAAACTGAGTTCAGCAGATATCAAAGAAGTTTTGAGTATCACTCTGAGGAATGTCGAGCATTACGACGATTTAAATACTATGTACTTGGTACAGTACATGATGAGGTGGCCGCAGGTTGATACCGAATTATTTTCTACGATTTCTTACGACTACTTGGAAAGTACGTTAACGTCGGATGATTTGTATTTCGATGATCCTCGCGATCTTCTGGATATTTGTTCGACATGGGTTGTTCACGATGTTGAAAATCGATATCGCCTCGTACCTCAGATCGCACTAGCCATAAGTCGAAACCGTACAACAGACTGGGTCGATTATTCCATTGAAAATCCTTCAAATTTGAAGCAATGCACGCCAGATTTTGTCAAAAACAAGATATGGCAAGTTTTATGCTCAGCTTCTGTGCTTCCATTCCCATTATTTTCCAAGCATAAAGAAAACGAACAAACAAGTCAAGATGTGCTGTCGAAGCCGGCATTCGTCACATCGCACGAGGGAAGATTATTCAAAATTCTCGATACTCAATGGAATGAAATCGTCTCATTTCACCTATGTGAAAATATTATGCCGAACTGTAAAACTTTCCTCAAATATCCCATGTCAGCAACCATGATTAACAACGATACCGTATTCATACTCTGTTCAGTGCTCCAGACCCCTACTTTTTATGCTTACAATTTCTCTTCGGGGAAGTTATTCTGTTTGGCATCTGATCGACGTATTCACAATACGGAAGATGTTCGCTCACGGTACACTGATGAGTTAAAATGCACTTTGCTGAATCGCCGCAATGAAATTTACTGCTGTCTCGAGGACAGTTTGATCATGAAATATTCGTTCGAATTTAATCGCTGGATGCAAATTTCAGCTGCTGATCCAAATAAACGTGGTGTTTGCTTCGCCAGTGATGGCGATAAGTTGTACAGGATGTACGAAATCGGACGAAATGATTCTACGACAAGTTTCCCTCTTGAATTATACGATTTTCAACAAAATTCGTGGACTTCTATCCCTAATTTGCCTCATCTCACTCTGCATCTCACAAGGCACGAGGATCCCGAGTACGACGAGTGTAGGATGCTTCAATTGCTACATGGACTTGTTTCCTTGAACAATCACAGTTTGGGGGCAGTATTCGTCCAAAGACGTATTTTTATATTCGACGTAGAGGCTGTAACTTGGCGAGAAATTCCTTCATTGCCGGATACTGCTGTATACTATTATATGAACGAAAGACATGCGATTATTACTTGTATCCAGCATGAAAATGGTGAACCGTTAGGCGTGTATATCAATAAATTATACTACTATGATGCCACATATCAATCGTGGGAATTAATAAAGGAATGGCCATTCGTGGAATATTCAACAAAAAGTTCAAGTGTTAAAAAACTCCCTTACGGGAATATTATAAGTATTCATAATCCTAGAATTCATTGTATGTCATAATTCTTAGTACCTATAATTCAGTTTTTATGAGTAATTCAATACCATACCTAGTTATATGCTCTTGAATTAAGCTTATCGTATGTTTAAGCTTTGTCATGAAGAAATAAACCTTTGTGAATATGGATGTTTTCATGAATTAATGTTGACTTTTCACTTGGAATAATTTTCAATTTTCATTTTCCCTCACCAAATGAACTTGAAATGGTTTTTTTTTTTTTTTCGAACTTTTACTATGAAGAAAGTGTTGTGTGCGAGTAGAATGATCCATTTTAGTTTCAAAGGAGGAATAATGGGATAGTGGACTGATATCAAAAGTCATTTCACACTAAAGTAGGCATTTTTTGTCAATAAGATGGCAATAAGACTACCTATAATTGTCAATGAAGCTGTACACTTCAAAGGAAACATTTCCTAAGCGTTCAAAAATTAGACCATTACATTGGCGCGATTTTCAAGCAGTTAAAAATCGGATCTTGTACAATTTCCAACTGGTAAAAAATCAGGGTTTCCACCACATTTTTCAAGTAGGCAGTAAAAGGTGAGAAATTTTAGACACAATTTCCAAACTACCGAAAATTTGACCTTTTTGCATAATTTTTAAGGAGTTGAAAGTTCAACCTTTCAACAGATTTTTCAAATACAAGTAGCTGGAATTTGGATTTTTAGCCAAAAATGAGAAATTTGGGCACATATTCCAAGTTTTTGAAAATTCGACCTTTCTGGCACAATTTTCAGGCTGTCGAAAATTGGACCTTTTAGCACATTTTTTCAAGCAGTAAAAAGTTGGATTTTTCAGCAAATTTTAATTTTAGTAATCTTTTTTAGGTAGTTGAAAGTGAGAATTATTCAGGCATAATTATGTCAGTATAGGTAAGCAAAACGTATTGATTTTCCAAGCTGCCAAAAAGCTGACCTTTTTGCACAATTTTCAAGCAGGTCAAAAATTCGACCTTCTGGAATATTTTTCAAAATTCAAATACCTACTCGTAATTGAGATCTTTTTTTAGATTTCTCCAGTAGGTACCTAGTCAAAAATGAGAAGTTTGAGCAATTGAGCATGTTTATTAAACTGTTGAAAATTGGCCTTTTTTGATCAACTTTTGCTTCAAAAAGTCTAGAATTGGACTATTTTTTACAAATTTTTTAGGCGGTCGAAGATGATACAAAGTTTAAAAATCATCAAAAATTGAATCTTTCCAGCATATTTTTTGAACAGTGAAAAATTCGATCTGATATCAAATAGGTATGTACGTATAGTTGAAATTCGGGTCTTTTTCAAGCTACCGAAAATTCCACCTTTTTGGATAATATTCGAGGAGTCAAAATTCAACAGATTTTTCAAATAGTTGAAACTTGGACCCTTTTTTGCAAATTTTTCAAAAAAGTGGTAAAAGGCACATCTTCCAAGCCGCTTAAAATTCGACCTTTCTGAAAAATTTTCAAGCAGTTAAGTTGATACTTCTAGCACATTTTGCGAAATGATCAAAATATTGACATTTTTTAAATGTTACTTATAGCATTCAAAAGTAAAAAATTTAGGCGCATTTTCTACGCTGGCAAAAATTTGACCTTTTTGCACAATTTTTAAAAAGTCAAAAATTGGATCTTTTTTGAAAATATTTTTAAAAAGTCGAAAATTGGATCCTTCACCACATTTTTTAAGAAGCTAATCAAATCAAGAAACATTTTCTCAAACTACCAAAAATACGACGTTTTTGCACAATTTTCAAGGAGCCAAAAATTGAAGCTTTTTTGTGCATTTTTCAAATGCTCAAAATATGAACATTTTTTGCTGAACATTTTCAAACAGTCAAAAATAAAAAATTTTGGCACATTTTATTATGTTGCCAAAAATGAGTGACCAATACGAATCGATTCGCTCGCGAATGATTCATCAACAATTGAGTAAATGAATCGATTCGTTCGCGAACGAGTCACTTGCACGAATCGATTCGTTCACGAATGAATCACTATTACGAATCAATTCGTTCGCGAATGATTCATCAATAATTGAGTAAATGAATCGATTCGTTCGCGATTGAGTCACTTGCACGAATCGATTCGTTCGCGAATGAATCACTATTACGAATCAATTCGTTCGCGAATGATTCATCAATAATTGAGTAAATGAATCGATTCGTTCGCAAACGAGTCATTTGTACGAATCCATTCTGTAACAGACATGACGATAAAAAATCAACAAATCGTCATTAGATAAATTCTTTTATAAAGAAATAAATATGAAAAATTACATGAAAAAATTGAACATTTATAATAAGAAAAATTGAAATACATTGACGTATAACGCGTATAACGAATTGAAAAGGAATGGGAAAAAAAGACAAAATTTTAGCGAGTACATAAACAAAAATCAAAAAACCAAGCGCGGCCAAATATTATTGAGAAAATTCGCGAATGCCTCGAAAAATTGGAAAATTTATCGGATAAGTTTGGAATCACAATTTTGGCCGTTGCATATGCCCCCTGGCTAATTCAAATTTCTCAAAGCAAGCTTGGAGAAAATTGAATTGACCATAGATGAAAATAACAAAATTGTGAAATAATAATAAACAATCAAAAATTACCTAAATTAATTTTATCGCGTTGTAAATTAAACAAAACATAAATTTAAAAAAAAACAAAAAATATATAGGACAATATTAAGTATGAGGAAAAAGAGACAAAAATCGGGAGACATCATGGAAAAATAAAAAAATAGGAGAACAGAGTGACACCAACGTGAGACTTGCGTAGGTGGAAAACAACAAGCCTGCACCATGGTCTGTCACCTTCTCTGGAATGTAAGGCTTGGACAAAAGTCCCTCACCCCATTCCAGAGAGTAGGAAAGGAAAACAAAGGAAAACAAAAAGATAAGTAGGAAAAATAGGAAGAAAAACTGGAAAGTTGGAAAATTGGATCAGAAAGATGTGCATAGAAATGCCACTAAATCAGAAAAAATTTATCATTTTCATTTCGAGAATAAAAATTAATTGATCAGAAAAATCAATATCTTTGAGCAGTTTGAGCGAATAAATTTACAGAGGAAAGCGAACCATAAAGATCTAAAAAACATTTTTTCCTTTTGCGTTTCAGGGAAATCAAAATAAATTTCAAAATCAATTGATCATCGAACATTTTATTATATCCACAAAAATTATGATCCTGCAAAGGTTTTACAAAAGATACAGACTTGCCCCCTGCATGAGAAAATGCAGTAAAATAAGAGAGTTCGGTTTTATCAAAAATCATTTTTAAATAACGTTTTGTTATACTGATGATTATAAATTTTGTATCAAAATTATTGACAAGTTTGAAAAAAGGATTTATAAGTTTGATTTCAACTTCAAGATCTTCAGACACGTTGGATTCGTGAGAGTTCTCACTTATAGTTACATCTAAAACTAGTTTATCATGAACTTTTGGAATTTGTGATCCTAAATTTATCAAGTTTGAAGTTTGTGGTCTAGTAACACTATTTGAAGACGACTCAAACATGATTGGCTCAAAAAATATTTCATTTTCTAGTTTTAACAAATCAAACTCAGAAAAACTTGAACTGAAAACATAGTTTTCTGAATCACAACAAACTTGAGATAAAATTGGGGGTTCAGATACCTCAACTATGTTAATATTTTCAATCTCCGAAAAATTCTCAACTGAATGAGCCTTTTCAGATATTTTGATCTCACGAGTTTCAAACTTTGGTGAAAAATCAGGACAAAAATTATTTGAGTTTTCTGCTTTGGGAAAATCATCAATGATTTTAAATTCCATTTTCAAAGAATTATGAGTGAAATCACATGCGTGATTTTTGTCTGAGTTCAAAATTTCAAGTTGGAAATTATTTGTATTTTCATTCACAAGTTCCAAAGATTTGCTCAAAACTTTTGCCTCACAAAAATCGTCCATAAAAGACATATCGATAATTACGTGATCTGGTTTTTTGTGAAAATTAGAAAATCTCGTACCTACATGGCTTAAATCAAGATAATTTCCATAAGTTTGTTCGTAAACTTGAGAAACAGGTATAATTTTTGGTTCAATAAAATCATTAATTTCCTTATTTTCGGAAAGACATCTTTTTGTATCACTGAAATTGAGATAATTTCCGTAACTCTGTTCATAAATTTGAGTTGAGTTTGTAGAAACATAATTATCGGTTGCATTATTTGAGGACAAATAATAATTACTTCTAAATGTTTCGATAAAATTTGATACTGGTATTTGAGGTAAACATTGAGAGAAAGGCTCACCATAACTTTTTTCATTATTTTGAGATAATAAACCACACAAAAAAGACGTCTTTTTACCTTCTAATAAATCTAGGTGATTATGGAGTCTAACCAGAGTTTTAGTTAATGTAAGGAGACAATTGAACAACTTTGGATTATTTGAGAATTCCTCCATGTCTTTCTTTGATCAATCAATTTTCAAAAAAAAAATATAGCATAAGATAGGTAGGTAATTGATTACGTAATATCGTGGGTTATAAGTATGCGAAAATAAATTGACGATTTATCAAATAAAACATCGTGAATAAATAAAAATTACAAAAACGTATTTTTTTCAAAATATAAATACCACGTATACTTGAATACCCAACGAGAACTATGATGTGATGACGAGAGTGGTGATGAGCTGAACGAAATAAACGAAAACAGCAAAATATTATTACCAATCAATTGACACAAGTGCTGGTGGTTCAGGCTGAGAAAATCGACATCGATAATTCCAGAAAATTGAATGAATTTGACGAATTAGGCGGACTCATTTGACAGAAATCGGAAGTAGTGACGTAACATCAAGGTTGACACACTCAGCATACTCAAATTCCGCGGAGAAAACGTAGTCGTAGATATGTAATTACGTACAGACGATATACAGATGTTTGGATCTTGGTTTAGAATTTCAATCAAATGACTTTTTTGATCGAACATTTTTTTTTAAACAGTTGAAAACAAAATATGTAAAACGAAATTACGAACCGTTTCGTTTCTATCCCGGACGGGCCCCCATTTATGTAACAGACATGACGATAAAAAATCAACAAATCGTCATTAGATAAATTCTTTTATAAAGAAATAAATATGAAAAATTACATGAAAAAATTGAACATTTATAATAAGAAAAATTGAAATACATTGACGTATAACGCGTATAACGAATTGAAAAGGAATGGGAAAAAAAGACAAAATTTTAGCGAGTACATAAACAAAAATCAAAAAACCAAGCGCGGCCAAATATTATTGAGAAAATTCGCGAATGCCTCGAAAAATTGGAAAATTTATCGGATAAGTTTGGAATCACAATTTTGGCCGTTGCAATTCGTTCGCGAACGAGTCACTTGCACGAATCGATTCGTTTGCGAACGAGTCACTTGGACGAATCAATTCGTTTGCGAACGAGTCACTTGCACGAATCGATTCATTCGCGAATGAATCACTATTACGAATCAATTCGTTCGCGAATGATTCATCAACAATTGATTAAATGAATCGATTCGTTCGCGAACGAGTCACTTATAAAAATCGATTCGTTCGCGAGTGATTTAGTAGATAACTATTGATCAACTCGTACACGAATGATTCACCTACAGATCAATCGAATGATTCACCAAGAAATCAATCAATTTATTTACTTAATCGCCTATTATTCGTAAATGATTCGATTAATCGATTGTAAACAGATCAATTGCTGTACAAATGTTTCAAAAAAAGTGAATCAATTCGTTCGTTAAAAATTTTGATCTAAAGAAAAGTCGGTCTTTTCACGCTGAATGCGTGAGTGTTTTTTCGCACTCGTTTATTTCAATGCTTTTCATCAATTTGCGATGTTTTTCCACTATTTTGGCTGATTTCTCCTCAATTAGGTAAAGTTGAAGTCATCAGAATTTACTTTCATCTTCTGCCATCTTCGATTTTTATTTTTGTTCGTTTTTTTCTAGCTACATTTCTGAAAATTGATCTTATTTTGATTTTATTCGCATTATTTCTACTCGTTTTCAGATTAAGTACCGACTTGGCAGAAATGTTCCTATTCCTATCGCGAATTTTCAACTCCTGTCAAATATACCCGATTCAATCGTGCATTTTATACCTAACTAGCATCCTGATCGAGCCCAAATTGAAATTCGATTAGATATGGGGAAGTTTTCAAAGGGTGTTTTCCAGTATGGTAAGCCCAGCACCCTCTTGCTAATATATTTCCCTAAAGTTGTTGCGCTACATTACCCTTATTCAGTTATTCGTATAGGTAAGTAGGCAGACTTCGACGCCTGTGAAATCTGGCAAGCTGTATAAGGAAGGCAAAGTTCGAAGGTGTAAGAAAAATTGAAAAAAATTACGTACCTACGTGTACCTCGAAGGCATTAACATACCGAATATGTACTTTTGCTTATATAGCATGGCTGGCTGGCTGACGTATAAGACGTAACGTTTGGTTGTTTTCTTGAACAAACTACTCGTAGGTATGTAGATGCTGGGTTAGGTAGCTCTAGCTATACATATATACGAGGTGTTGAGAAGAAACGAAAGTCACGAGAGTGCAAAAATTACATTAACGGCGAACCGTGCCCGTGCGGTATAGCAAATTACCGCAGTAAATTTCCCATGAGCGCTTTTTGTACGTTTTGCGTGCGGAATATGTGTCCTAGTTATGGAATAACGTAAGAAAGATGAAAATAAGCCTCGACGTATGTTACCTACCTATCTACATATTGCGCTACTATGCAACACAAAATGAGTCACATCTGACTACATACAAGATTTGCAAAATAAAAAAAGATGAGATTTTTTTAAAGCTGACTTTTCGAGAATCTTCCAGCCAGCATTATCAATTAAATAACCATTATCGCCAACTCTAAGACGCCTGTTGCCGTAAGATAAGCTTTTCGAGTGAATTTTTCCAATATTTCCGCCATCGTCGTCGATACGATGGAATTAGTTCGAAGTAGTTTGAAAAAAAAAAAACACCTAACACAGCTACTTTCGTTCGTCACGTACGTATTACTTTAAGTAATTTAAACCATCTGTAGTATAAGAAGAACTAAAGAGGAAAACGAATCCGGACGAGCTTTAGTAACCGGAAAAGTGGCCGAGGAAAATTAAAAGTTATCATTTTTAAGAGGCTGAGATATTAACTCTTAATAATAAGCCGAGTTTGCAACTAAATCTTGGGCAGATTTTTAAACGTGTTTCGTGTTGCAAGATTGCGTGCTCGAACTCGAGAAGTTTACGTGATAACCGAGTTTAGCTTTTAGTTATCGCGTTGATTTAAAAAAAAAAAGAAAAAGGAAAAGGAAAAAGTAAGAAATAGGGGGGTTGAAATGGTTTTCGACGCCTTAAATGATGAATCTGCAGGGATCACCTCGGCTCGTTGTGTTTAACTGATATAAATCAGATCTTATATCTGTTTCGCTCTTTCGTCCTCGTATACTTGGCGCGTCTTTCGTCTCTACGACGTTATATACGTTTTTCACCCTCCCCCTTTGCTGCTCTTCTTCGTCTCCTTGTTCATCTCGAGCTTGGGTAAACTTTACTCGTGTACTTTCACCTTTTTACCATTTCACCTCACTTTGGGTTATTTATCACAATAAGACATCTTATACGGTACTTTCTGCTTGTAACTTTGACTTTCCACTTTAGCGATACGCGTACTCTGTTTGATTTATTTTCCTTTTTTGCTTTTTAAGAAGACAAATAAAATTGAAGAGGCAAAAATTTCACGTAATTTGTTATTTTTCGATCACCTATCGTTTTCAGTTTGCTTGGAATTTTTTTTTTCTTCACCGTCTCATCTCATCTCTCTCTCTCGACTGTTTGGCGCGGACGTTTAGGTTATTCTTTTTCTTCGTTTTAGTTTTAGGTTTTTTTTTTATATGTAGTCTGGCGTTTGTGTAATATATAAGCGCACCTGCTGCGATTGCGGTTTATACGCCGCCTCCGTTTTGTTGCATCCGCGTCGTCGTCGAGTGCGATTGAAAAATTGAAAAAGTGTTTTTCACAAAAGTTTTTCCAACTTGGCGAAACCCGCGAATACGCATTTTCATGAGAGTACTTTTCCATTATGGTATAGAGTGGCTGTTATACGTACCTGCCTGCTTACTAAGCGAAGAAAATACTTGGGGATTTTTTTTTCGTTTGTTAAGTTTAGTAAATGAAGTGTGATTGTGGGATTTCTTATGGTTTGAGAAGGTATTTGATACTTAAGGCGATTGAATTAAGTAATTATGGACATTAATTAATAATTTTTTCCTTCTGGTTTTCGTATCCTTACGAAAAACAGTTTCTCTCAAAATGACAGATAAAAAGTCTTGAAAACTTTTGAAATAAGCTGGCAAAAATAATGAAGTATTTTCAAAATTGAATAATATTTTGTCAAATCTGCTGAAATTGAGCAAAGAAATTTTCAATTCACCGCCCATTTAATGTAAATTATTTTTGAGTAGGTATAAAAATTTTGTCACAGTCACTTCAATTATTAAATATGTATTGAATAATTATACTCAAAATTGCAGAAACTGCAGAAAGCAGTGGCGTAGCCAAGGGGGGGCGAAGGGGGCCATGGCCCCCCCTTGCGAGCAAAAATTTGAAAGAAAACATGCACAAATGGACGTTTTTTCGTTGTTTGGACCCATTTTTTCCAAACATTTTTGCTCTCGCTTCGCTCGAGCAGTGATTTTACGTTCATTTTCATGAAATCACCACACCTTACAATAGATTTCCAGAAAATTACCCCTCATTTCGATTTTTTATGCCTAAAAATCTGGTTTTGCCCCCTCCTTGAGAAAATCCTGGCTACGCCACTGCTGCTGTTATAAAATTTTTCAAATTGTGCAAAAAAGCCAATTTTTAAAAAAATTTTAAATTTTAAAAATTTAAATCTGACTTGTGAAAGATATTAATACCAAGTATACGCACCGGAAGAGGGAAGAGAGGAACAAAGCGAAGAGTTCTACGAGCAACTACAGAGGGCAGTACAAGCAGTAAATCCAGAAGATAAATTGGTAATAGCAGGAGACTTGAATGCTCAGGTAGGAGATAAGCGAGTAAAGACAGTAACTGGTATGTATGGAACAGAAGGAATGAATACAAATGGGAAGAGACTGATAGATTTTTGCACTTTCAACGGACTAAGAATCATGAATACATTCTATCAACACAAGAAAGATCACAAAATGACATGGAGCAACACAAGAGGACAAAGCTCAATGATCGACCATATTTTATAGCCAATGAAAATGCTGCAAAGAAATTCTTGGATGTAAGAACATACAGAGGTCTAGAAATAGGCACTGACCATCATTATGTTCAAGGAGTAATGAGAATGGAAACAACAAGAATACCAGCCAAGAAAAATGGAAAGAAAATCAACACAAGAGCCCTGGATGACCCAACCAACCAATGGCTGTACCAAAGATGGATGAACATCATTAGTCAAGAGATACCAACAAGCCAGGACATAGAAGAAGAATGGAAAAATATCAAATCCATCATGACAAAGGCGGCAAAAGAAAGCTTAGGAATGGTTCCTTGCAGAATTGGGGCGAAAAGAATAAAGAATTGGGACAACGAAATCCAAGAACTCACACAAAAGAAAAGATAGGCATTTAGAAAATTCATGAGCACAAAAAGTGAGGTTGATGGTGAAGAATATCGAAAACAGTCGGTAAAAGTCAAGAGAAAGTCCAGGAAATTACAGAGAGAGAGCTGGGAAAATTTCATCACATTCCTGGAGCATGACACATACAAGTTACGGCCAAAGGTGTACAAGATCATAAGGAGAATTGACACAAATTTTAACAAAAGAGTGGGGTTGCCAAAGATTAAAATCAATGATGCAAAGGAATGTTTTGAAGAACTCTGGAGTGATGAAAATGCACAAGCTACAAAGATAGAAGATGAAATTGGAGAAACAGAGGTCAGAATTTCATTTAAAGAGCTACAAGAAGCTTTGAAAACAGCAAAAAATGCAAAAGCTCCAGAAGAAGGTGGCATACCAACAGAATTGTACAAATATGCAAGTGGCAAATTTAAAATAAGACTACTGGAATTCCTAAATAGGATGTACTAAGAAGAAAAGGTACCTAAAGATTTTAAAACAGCAATTGTAATACCACTGTTCAAGAAAGGCGATATGTCAAACCTGAAAAACTACCAAGGAATAAGTCTACTCAACACCTGCTACAAGATATATGCGAAAATACTGGCAAAATGACTGGCAGAGCATGCAGAAGAAAAGCTGTCAGAAAGTCAAAACGGATTTAGAAAAGGAAGATCATGCACTGATGCAAGTTATACAGTAAAACTACTGATGGAAAAAAGGATCAAATACAACCTGGAAACACACATGTGCTTTATAGACCTGGAAAAAGCATATGATAGGGTTAATAGAAAAAAACTGTTTGAAGTACTAAAAGATAGAGATAACATATAAAATGTGAAAGGTGATAAACAGCATATATACAGGGGTCGGCATAAGTTAGTATTCGTATTCCAAAACTGATGCGTTCTTTTTAACACCCTGTTGTGTGTAATGAGTAGATAGAAGGTCTTGTAGGTAGTGTGTTGTGTTCGTGGAAGTCCCACCAACACTTTGGTGATAATAGTTTTTTTCTCCGCTTTGTCACTACAGAAAAAAAATTCATTTTCATTTGAAAAATTTTTCGTTTGTGCAAATCGGAATACTAACTTATGCCGACCCCTGTATAAGAACACTAGAATACGAGTACAAATTGGAAATAAACTCTCAGAACAAGCAGAAATAAACAGAGGAGTTCGCCAGGGATGTCCACTGTCTTGTGTTTTATTCAATATGTATATGGATTGCATGGTAAAAGAATGACAGAAAATGAAGCCAAAAGGAATCAAGACAGACAGAAGGCAAGAAATATCAACAGTATTATTCGCAGATGATCAAGCAGTACTAGCTGAAACAGAAGATGACCTACAGAGATCAATGTATAATTTAACAAAGACATCAGAAAAGTATGATATGAGAATATCATCAGAGAAAACAAAAACAATGGCCTTCAAAGGAAAGGAGCCAGTAAGAAGCAAGATTGTAATAAATGGAAAAATCATTGAACAGGTCAATAATTTCAAATACCTGGGAAACACGATATCACACCAGGGAGAAGTAGATGTTGGTGGAAAGATTGCAAAGTTCCTGAGTGTCACAGGACTGATAAATAGGACCCTGAGAAGCAGTAAGGTGCGAAAAGAAACAAGATTGAAGGTGTACAATACCCTAGCAATACCAATGATGACTTATGGAAGCGAGGTATGGGCACTGAAGAAATCTGATAAAAGAAGAATAACGGCAGCGGAGTTGAAGTTCATGAGGAGAACGGCAGGGGTGACTCTCAGAGACAGAGTCCCATCTGAGAAAATAACAGCAGATCTCGGAGTGGAGCCAGTCATGAAGAAGATAAAACAGTATAGGAAAGATTGGAGAAATCATGTCAAAAGGATGGAGGAAACAAGATCACCAAAACAGGTCCTTCAATATACACCAACGGGGAAGAGAAGCAGAGGGAGACCAAGGAGGAAACTCACGGATACCTCAGGCTCATCCTCAACAGGTTCCACACCGCAGCAGACAGGCCAACAGGCCTACCGCTTATAAGGAAACGACGACGACGGCAACTGATTCGAATGGAAAGCTAAAATTTGATTTCAACCATCGTAATTTTCAAGAAATTTCCACGTTGATTCATTTTTAAATGCTTCACCAAATTCTTTTCGTCGGAATTCTTTCTCCCATAAAATATTCAACAAAGTAATCAATCGGTTCGTCATGTTAAAAACTATAAATTTCACTCAGCAATCGAAGTTTCTGGTAAAACGCCACTTGAAGTTAATTTGAAATCTGAAACAAAAAACACACATGTCTGTTTATTAACATTATTTGAATTTCCAAAACTAAACCCAGGTATTCAATAAGTCTACATAAAATATTACTTTTAGTCGAATTTTTATTTCTAAAAGCTTGTTGAAATTTGACAATGGAAATTCGGCATCTGAAATTCAACGTAGGTAAGCTATATGAGAGCATTATTTCTAGATTTTTTTTCGATTTTTCTAAATTCACTCATTTGGTAGAAAATTTGATACTGATTAACAGAGGTTGATTCCAACTGGTTGGGAAATTTTCGAATGGGACAAAGTTGAATGATGATAAAATACAAAAATAAAACAGCCCACCAAACTATTTCAGGTGCTAAAAGTACTTTTCAGAATTCTGAGTAAATTTTTGGATACTTACCTTTCAAATTTTTGCCAAAAATGAAAAAAAAAAAAGAACACTTATGACCAAATTGACGAAACCATATTTTTTATTACTGCAAATCGATTGAAAATCGCGAGTTTCAAGACATTTTCAGCAATTTTGGAGTCTCCAGTGAATTTTTGAAAGTTGAAAATCCTCATAAATATTTTGGAGCAAAAAATGTTCATTTAGTCGGGGAGCCCGACTAAGGATCTATTGCACCCCCCCCTCGCCATCGATCCTCCGGCACAACTTTTTTCTTAAAGGGGGAGTCCTATAAGGAACATTCCTAGCCCTTGTCTTAAAAAAAACCAGCCCTACTAACAAAATGGCGGCCAATTTGATGACAGATCAGCCGAAATCGCAGATTTTGCGTTCCAACGAAGGACTTAATTGCACAAAATTTTTTAAACTGTATAAAAATAGATCGAAAGATCAGGCATCAGGCAAAAATTCATCACCTATCATAATTTCAAGTGCTAAAGTGCTTTTTTCGATTTGTTGTTGAATTTTAAAAATCAAATTTCGACCAAAAATGCGGGAAAAAATCAAAATTTTACCAAATTGACCAAGAAATCTGAAATTTGGGGTGTACCCTATTTTCAAACTACCAAATCGATTGGAAACTGTTTCAAACCGTTTTTAGCCGTTCTGGAGCCTCCAGCAGATTTTTGAAACTCGAAATTCCCACAAAATTTCATCAAATGGAGTTCGAAAGCCAAAATTTACTCTGTAAACTAATTTCAGTACGCTACGAAGTCAATTTTCGGTGGATTTCAAGTCGTTTCGGAGCCTCCAGCGACTTTTTGAAAATTACTGGAGCCTCCAGCAGATTTTTGAAACTTGAAATTTCCACAAATTTTCATGAATTGGAGTTGGAAAGCCGAAATTCACTCTGCAAACTAATTTCAATACAATATGAAGTCGACTGCAGGTGGATTTCAAGTCGTTTTGGAGCCTCCAGCGACTTTTTGAAAGGTTGTATGGCGTGTTTTGGAAAATTGAAATTTCCAAAAAGTAGCTGGCAGCTTCAACACCATTTGAAACCACGTAGTCGACTTCATATCGTATTGAAATTAGTTTGCGAAATAAATTTCAGCTTGTTAACTCCATTTGGTCAAATGTTATGAGAATTTCAAGTTTCAAAAATCTGGTGGAGACTCCAGTAATTTTCAAAAAGTGGATGGAGGCTCCAAAATGACTTGAACCCACCCGAAGTCGTCTTTAGAAGGTGTTAAAATTGGAGTGCAGAGTAAATTTCGGATTTCCATCTCCGTTTGATGAAATTTTGGGGAAATTTCAAGTTTAAAAAATCTACTGGAGGCTCCAAAACTATTTAAAATCCACTTGCAATTGACTTTGCAGCGTATTGAAATTAGTTTGCAGAGTGAATTTCAGCTTTCCAACTCCAATTCATGAAATTTTGTGTTAGTTTTGAGTTTCAAAAATCTGCCGGGGATTCCAGAACTGCTCAAAACGGTTCGAAACAGTTTTCAATTGATTTGACAGATCGAAAATAGGGTATATCCCAAATTTCAGATTTCTTGTTCAATTTGGTAAAATTTTGAGTTTCTCCCTCATTTTTGGCCAAAATTTGATTTTCAAAAATTCACCAAAAATCGAAAAAGCACTTTAGCACTTGAAATTTTGACAGGTGATGAATTTTTGCCTGATCTTTCGATCTACCTTTGTACGGTTTGAAAAAATTTCGTGCAAGTCCTTTGTTGGAACGCAAAGTCTGCGACTTCTGCTGATCTTCCAATCAAAATGGCCGCCATTTCGTAAGTAGATCTACTTTTTTTCAGGACAAGGGCTGGAAATGTTCCTTTGGACTCTCCTTTAAGAAAAAAGTTGTCCTGGAGAATCGAGGGGGGGGGGTGCAGTAGATCCTTAAGCGGGTTCTCCGACTAATTGGAATTTCTTTCGAATTAATATAAATCGCTCAGACTTTCATAGTTGTCGAGATGATGTGAATTTTTTCCAGGTTCACTCTACCCTAAGCAGATACCAATTTTTTTCAACCACTGATGAAGGTAACAACACGAAATTCTCTCATTACTCAGGGAAAGGAGGTTCCTTACAAAACCATGAAGTAAAATTCGAGGAATATACTGAAGTTTTCACTCAATGTATGATTTCTGCGCCAGGAGTTTGAAAATTCCCATTTTCCCAACACAACTAAAAAAATTTTATTCGAATCCCACTTGGTATAAAAAATTTACTTTTCTCGATATAACGATAAAAAATTCTCACGAATTTGCAATTCTTCTTCAAAAAAATCATTTTTTCATCAAAATCTGGACTAGACGAATCAAAACATGAAAACAACAACTTCTCAACCGTTCATTTGCGCTGCACAAAATGATCTCAGTAACAAAACAACAACGATATTCGCAAAAGTGGAGAAAATTGCGCCACAGCAAAGTAGCCTTCCATCATAATATCCTTCTAAAACGCATTCAAAGAGTAAAATATACTTCCAAATATGCACGAATTCGGCAATCTTTTCACCTCAACTGAGAAACCGCAAGCTGATTTTCCGCACGACGAGTACCTATCTACCTACGAGCAAAAGTGGCTGTAAGGATGGAAAAAAGAACCTCTACACGAAGTTCATTTCAGTCGGTGTATTATTTTTTCACGTCGAAAATGTTATTTTTATTGAAACAAGATTATCATATTTCGAGTGTGTGTTCATTTTAACGGTAAATATAACTTAATAATCTATTCGCGTGTGCACGACGGCGACAGCAACAGCGACAGCGACGTACCTACAAATAAGTATCAGAATAAAATTTGCATAATGTTGTCATTTATATGAACGTACCTAGAAAGCAGTTTGCTCCGCAGAAGAGCTATCTCTCCGCGTACGAATTTATTACGGCAACAAGCTTCGAACGCGAAAAATACTAATTCGTCTTGTTTTTTGCCAACTCATACTCGCATAAGGAGTGTTATTCGCAGCGACGTATAACGTTTTCACATTACACTCTCGTTATATACTTATACCACGACGAGTAGGTACAGACGGTAGAAGAAGAAGAGTACCTACCTACATTTGAACGAAAATGCTCGTCTTCGTGAACATCGGCGTTCTCGATTATTACGCCAAAACACCCCCAAAATGTACCCCCACATTCTTCTCCCTCTGGTCCTCCAGCAGCGACGACGACGACGGGTTAATTTGCGGTAATTATTTCCGAGCCAGCGGCGCGCTGCGCGCTGCCGTCGAAACCAAAGCAGATGTTGAAAAAGATACATTTCTTCCGAATGAATGTTCTTATATTTTTCGGCAGTCAAATGCTTTTGCGAAACAATCACCGCGTAAAAAACATGCCATCCGGGGCCGATTACGCGCCTCTTGCTTCTTTTAGCAGTGGTCAAAAAAGCAAAACACTTTCTACGCCCGTTATTAAAAAAAATAAAAAATAAAAACGAGATGGCTTAGGTACGATAAATTTAATCGTACAATGTAACAGATGGTGTAAAAGTGGAAGAAGATTCATTTGCATTAAAAAATAAAAATTTATTCGTCGTTTCTACTCCCTCTTTTTGTATTTTTTTCAGCCTCTTCCTAGTTGCCCTTTTACGCTGCCAGGTTTTTTTTTGTTCCTCTACACTTACTGTATAGGTAGTAAAACAAACTGCGGAATTTCTATAAAGTTACAAAACTGTCGGAATAAATCTTCGGTCGCGTTAAACATCGAGAGCGAAATTTTTCACAGTATTTAGTTTATTGACGAGGAGTTTTCGTCGACATCGTCCTCGGATCTTTTCTCATACCCCTGCTTATAATGTTTGACAAATAATATGTAAACTGTTTTCAGGTCAGTACGAAAAAATAACAGTATGACTCTTCATTCGTATTTCACCAATTATTTAAAAAAAAACACTTTTTTTCAAGGTTAAAAAAATTGAAAAAAATAAAAATAATCCCCCTCATAGTAGAGCGGGCAAATAGCGGTTTTAAAAAGGAAAAAATTGGCACATAAATTTTTTCTTCGGGAATGTGTTCGGATGGACCCTCTGAACCACCAAAAAAAAGCCGACTCTCCTACCCCTGGAGGAAAATTTTTTAGGGGGCTGAAACCGGTTCCGATTCACGTTTTTTGCGTTTTACTCCGTAAATATTAGGTTTTTGAGAAAAACTACCATGACGAAAAATGTTCCCCTTCAAATTCTCGACAGTTTGATACTACGCTCGATGCCCGTTGCTCAAGGGAGGTGTCCTAAAATAGGGGTGGAAAGAGTAGGTGTTTCAAAAAAGGCCAGTCCAATAAATTGATCAAAATTACCACTTAAAATCATTCGTTTTCGCTCAAATTTTTTTTACAAAGTCCACTCACCCAACTACTAATCAAACTACCATTGGTTTGTCTTCAACCCTCCTCGGGTGTTCGTGAGGGTGTGGCTTGATTTTTCAAGTAACACACTACTGAATCATATATTTGAAAAACAAATCTGGACGTGCGATATATCGAATAGTATGTTTTCGAGGTCGCTGAATACGAATATGAACTTATATTTGGCATACAACCCCTCAGCAAGAAGATTGACATCCTACCTAGGTACAAAAGACGTTGAGGATAATTTTGGAGCGTTAGTAGGACGTTTGAATACCTAGTAAAATAAGTGAAATAAGGTACTGAGCCCTAAATACGCCAGGTGCCCAACAACGCCAACAGCTGATATCTCAAGAACTAAATGTCCTACCAGGCTATAACGGACATTCAGGTACTCTATAAATAAAAACAACGTGACCGGCGAAATGTGGTTGTGATTTTCAAAATGGAAGTCTAAAAATTTTGCATTTGAATTTTTTTATCAGGGGTGCTATGCAACTTAGAAAAACTTCAGTTCGAAAATACACCAAGAAAAAAATATTTTCTCTAAGTTGATATGCTTGGTGATGAATATTTGTACCTTTTTCTACATGTTGAGCTCATAGACGATCCATTTTACGCATTTTTTCATGCTAAAATTTTTCTTCAAAGTTGAACATAGGGGTGTCCTAACAACGCCAACGTAATTTTTTTCAATTTTTTTTCAGAAATGTCGAAAAGACGTAGAGGTGATTAATAAGTAATAATTACCTATTTCAATATTATTGATTTTCAATACATTTTTTTTGTATTTCTTACAATTTATTTTTTTGTTTTTGAAATTTGAAAATGCATTTTTATTGGGGTTAAAATTTACTTTTGCGGATAATTTGGGTGGTAGGGTATACATTTTTCATCTTAGATTTCAATAATTGCGTTAAAAATTGGTTTTATCTCAAAATTTTGGATTTAAAATTGAAATCACTTTTTTAAAATTTTTAAAATGCATTTTGATTGGGGTTAAAATTCACTTTTGCGGATAATTTTAGAGGTAGGGTATACATTTTTCATCATAGAATTCAATAACTTCATTCAAAATTGTTTTTATCGCAAAATTTTATATTTAAAATTAAAAAAAAAAAATGCATTTTTTTCACTTTTTCAAAATTTGAAAATGCATTTTGATTGGGGTTAGAATTTACTTTTTCGGATAATTTTGGTGGTAGGGTACGTATTTTTTATCGTAGATTTCATTAATTGCATTATAAATTGATTTCATCGTGAAATTTTAGGTGAAAAATTAAAAAAAAAATTGTTGGCGTTATTGGGTACCCGGTTCCAAACAACGCCAGAATGGTGACCTCACTTTGAACCATTATTGCTCGGAGGGAAAAAATTGAAAAAATTCAAACATTCGCTCAAAAGATACCTTCATGTATCCTTTATGACCTACACGAATCAGAATGGAAATAAGTTTAATTGTGACTGAGTAATTCCAATTTTTCGAGTGCATGGCGTTAATAGGGCACAGTACCTTAATAAAAATGAGTCTATAGTGTTATACTGAGACGAAGAGATGTTGAGATAGGTACTATCTCAACCATTACAATTATGCCAATGACGTCGCTAAAAGACCTGTATTATTTTCTAATGTGGTACAGTTTTGTGGCGAATCGAATATTTTATAATTAATTAACGAATTACTACATTTCACAATGTGATGCGTTGCGCCACTATCTAAAATAAAATCTAAGTACGTTGTTTTTGAACATTTCGACATTAATTTTACCTTTATTCGAACAATCTTTCTTTTCGTGCCCAAACTGATAACAACCATAGCACATTCGACCAGCATTTTTACATTCCTTTGCATTATGGAAATTTCTGCTTTTCTTCTTTAGACATCTTAGATAATTGCTCACGTTGATGTTTAGAGTATTTTTCGGCGATCGACACAGCAGTAGCATTTTTACCAGAATCAGTTTTTGAAAATTTAGACGGACCAGAACCTGCATCATTTCCTTCGAATTTTCATTTTAAATTATTCGAATTATTTGATTTTTTAACATTTATGGCAATTTCGGAAAACTGCTTTTTAATTACACTTAGGTCTACTTGCGGAAGCGATGACATTGTTGTAAAAAACGAGAAAAACGGCGATTTTGGATCATCTCGACCTTCGATCTTATGTAAAAATAGAGTTTTCACATATTCTTCTGGAAAATTCACTCCCAGTTGATCGTAATCTTCCATGATTTTCTCAAAGTCGCCTATAAAGCATTCGACGTCAAAACCAGATTTGTACTTTAATCGTACGGATTGATCATGTAGCATTACATAATCTTGGGTTCTGCTCCCATCGAACCATTCAATTAAAGACGTCATCGTCTTATATGCTGTCAAAATTGTTGAGATACGTTGGGAAATTGATTTACTTACTGATGCTCTGAGTTATTGCACAGCTTGTGCATCTAGCATTACCCGTTTTGCTGGAGAAACATTGATAGCCATCCCACAGTCACTTTCAATAAACGGAGTCAAATTTAATGCTCGAAGATCGAGCTCGACCATACTTTTCCAGGCATTAAAATTTCGGTGACCGGACAGCTTTTCGTGCTCTGCGATGTTTCTAATTTGGAATGGCGGTGTCACATACAGTTTATCCAACGCCAGTAATCACAAATTTTCGTCATCTTCGGCACTGTTTTTTGAACCTGCTGCTTGGTCACCTGCATTTCTTTTAGGATTTCCCATATTTATTTTAGGAAACGAAAAAAAATTCAAACAAAATAGAAACAAAAAAAAATTCAAAATTATAATGGTTGATGTTATACTAAGACGAAGAGATGTTGAGATAGGTACTATCTCAACCATTACAATTATGCGAATGACGTCGCTCTGGTTGATGAGACCTATTGTTTATGGTTATTCTTGATAACCATGTATTTGTGAGTTGGCGACGCGAAGTATTAAGAGTAGGAATCTACATCAACATATAGTCATATTCAGCGATCTTGAAAACATACTATTCGACGTATTACACGTTTCTTGGCGACTATTCAAAATTTTATCCTATTTAGGGGGCGTAAGGGGATTTTGAGGGATTGTAAGTAGAGCAGGAAAAAAGTGCATATTCCAGTTCAGTGTCTCAAAAACATACAAGTCGATATATCACTCGACTTTTCACAATTTTTCAAAATTTTAACCCTCATTTTGGGGCACAGAGGGGCTTTGAGGGGTTGTAGGCAAAAAATAAGTTCATATTCGTACTCAGCGATTTCGAAAACATACCATTCAATATGTCACTCGACTTTTCACATTTTTTCAAAATTTTGGCCTTTTTTTGGGGCAGTTTGGAGCTGTGTGAGAAGTTGGGCCCAAAAAATAAGGCCATATTCGTGCTCAGCGACTTCGTAAACATACAAGTCGATATATCACTCGACTTTTCACGATTTTTCAAAATTTTCACCCCCCCTTTTGGGGCACAGAGGGGAGGTGGGGCCCAAAAAATAAGTTCATATTCGCACTCGGCGACCTCGAAAACGTACCATTCGATATATCACTCGACTTTTCAAGATTTTTCAAAATTTTGACCCCCATTTTGAGGCACAGAGGGGCTTTGAGGGGTTGTATGCCAAATATAAGTTCATATTCGTATTCAGCGACCTCGAAAACATACTATTCGATATATCGCACGTCCAGATTTGTTTTTCAAATATATGATTCAGTAGTGTGTTACTTGAAAAATCAAGCCACACCCTCACGAACACCCGAGGAGGGTTGAAGACAAACCAATGGTAGTTTGATTAGTAGTTGGGTGAGTGGACTTCGTAAAAAAAATTTGAGCGAAAACGAATGATTTTAAGTGGTAATTTTGATCAATTTATTGGACTGACCTTTTTTGAAACACCTACTCTTTCCATCCCTATTTTTGGACACCTCCCTTGAGCAACGGGCATCGAGCGTAGTATCAAACTGTCGAGAATTTGAAGGGGAACATTTTTCGTCATGGTAGTTTTTCTCAAAAACCTAATATTTACGGAGTAAAACGCAAAAAACGTGAATCGGAACCGGTTTCAGCCCCCTAAAAAATTTTCCTCCCGGGGTAGGAGAGTCGGCTTTTTTTTGGTGGTTCAGAGGGTCCATCCGAACACATTCCCGAAGAAAAAATTTATGTGCCAATTTTTTCCTTTTTGCCCCGGCTTTTTCACGTTATTTTCCCGCTCTGTTTTTTCTTAATTTTTGAAAATGAACGCAGTAATCGGTGGCTATAGTGATTTTCGTAAAATAGCGACCGAATGAACTTGAAACGATGCAAATTCTTCTGGTGAAAATCAATCAATTCATTTGAGAGACTGACTTGGTGGAAATGAATTTCCATTTAGTGGATTGTTATTTCGCCTTTTGCCTTTTGCTTGGCGCGTAAAACAATTTAATTTTAATTGTACCTACCATTGACGCTGACCCGTAACGAATTTTCATCAAACCAGCCAATGATAAACACAGCATTATGTTGGTTCTCAGACCCTCATCATTCGCTTGTCTCACCCTTGTCAAATTATTTTACCAATGACAACAAATACGCCGGAAAAATACTATCGTTGGTGTCTTCGATTTACCCACTTGATCGTTTTCTTTTTCAAAATACATACGCAAAAAAACAAGAAAATAAAGTGGATGGATTTGAAAGTGTTTTATTTTTCACGTAGGTAAGAATAGAGAATTTTTACAGTACGATATTTCGATTTGAAATTTCCATCGAAAATAAATTTTTAATTCGCGTGAATTTTTTATCATTTTATCGAGGGGAAAAAAGGCTGCAGATTTTTTACTTACCTACTTACAAAGTGTGATTCGAATTGGAAATTTTTATTCAACTGAAAGAGTGGAATTTTCAAACTCCTGGCGCAGAAACCGATTGCTTGAAACATGTCGTACATTGAGTGAAAATTTCAGTTGTTCTGGAATGTTACTGCGTGGTTTTGTAAGGGACCCCCATCCCCTTGAGTAATGAGAGAATTTCGTGTTGATACCTTTCCCAGTGGATTCATTCGAGAACGACTGCATCCTTTGACTATCAAGCCAAAATACATCAAGGAGACAACAAAAAGAAACATTTTCTAATCCAATCTATCAGTCGAAACCACGAATGATTCGTTCGCGAACGACTTTTTTCCTCTGAGTAAATCGTTCGCGAACGAATGAATCACTGAAAAACCAAATTAAGTATCTATGATGAGACGAAGACAAAACATGACAGTTTCAATTCTATCACCGAAAACTACTAGACTCAATTTGTTCACGAACGATTTTTTTCCCTGGCTAAATCGTTCGCGAACGAATGAATCACAGAAAAATCCTGGATAGCGAACATGGCATGACAAAATTTAGCAGTTTCCATTCCATCGTCAAAAGCACTCACTCGATTCATCCACGAACGATTTGCTCAGACATGATGAATCATTCGAGAACGACTCAATGACTTGAAAATCATTCCAAAGAAGGCAAAAAGGATAATTATTGAATCTACCTACTCGTATCAATAAAAACTACAAATTATTCGTTCGCGAACGACTTTTTCCTCCGAGCAAATCGTTCGCGAACGAATGAATTACTGAAATATCAAAATATGTATTTTATATAGGTACATATAATGAGACGAAACATGACAGTTTCAGTCTTATCACCAAAAGCTAGACTCAATTCACTCGCGAACGACTTTTTTTCCTGTGAGCAAATCGTTCGCGAACGAATGTATCGCAGAAAAACACTTCGCATATACACAACGTGGCATGGAAAGTTTTTTTTAGTTTCAATCTCATAGTCAAAAGAAAGACTCGAATCGTTCTCGAACGATTTGCTCAGGAATGATGAATCTTTCGAGAACGACTGAATCATTTGAAAATCGTGCAAAATTGGACAAAACAGATCATTATTAACTCTTCTGTTATCAATAAAAACCGCAAATTATTCGTTCGCGAACGACTTTTTTCCTCTCAGCGAATCGTTCGCGAACGAATGAATCACTGAAATATCAAATTAGGTATCTCTGATGATACAAAGTATGATAATTCAATCTTATCGCCAAAAGATGGACTGAATTCGTTCGCGAACGATTTGCTCAGAGAAAAAATCGTTCGCGAACGAATGAATCACTGAAATATCAAATTAGGTATCTTTGATGAATCAAAGTATCACGATTCAATCCTATCATTAAAAGGTAGACTGAATTCGTTCGCGAACGATTTTTTTCTCCGAGCAAATCGTTCGCGAACGAATGAATCACTGAAATATCAAATTAGGTATCTCTGATGATACAAAGTATGATAAGTCAATCTTATCACCAAAAGATAGACTGAATTCGTTCGCGAACAACTTTTTTCTGTGAGCAAATCGTTCGCGAACGAATGAATCACTGAAATATTAAATTAGGTGTACCTATCTTTGATGAATCAAAGTATCACAATTCAATTCTATCATCATAAGATGGACTGAATTCGTTCGCTAACGATTTTTTTTTCTCCGAGCAAATCGTTAGCGAACGAATGAATCACTGAGATAATAAATTAGGTGTATCTTTGATGAATCAAAGTATCACAATTCAATCCAATCTACAAAATATAGACTGAATTCGTTCGCGAACGATTTTTTTCCTGTGAGCAAATCGTTCGCGAACGAATGATTCACAAAAAATCCTGTATAGCCAACATGACATGAGAAAATTTGTCAGTTTCAATCCCTTCGTTAAAAGCAGGACTCGATTCGGTTGCGAACGATTTGCTCAGACATGATGAATCATTCGAGAACGACTCAATCACTTGAAAATTACGCCGAATAATAAGACAAAACGAATCATTATTAAATCTAGGTACTCGTATCAATAAAAACTGCAAATTATTCATTCGAGAACGATTTTTCTCCTCTCAGGAAATCGTTCGTGAACGAATGAATCACTGTGAAATCAAGTTAGGATGGATGATGAGAACGAAACATGATAGTTTTACTCCAATCACCAAATGTTGCTGGACTCAATTCGTTCGCGTTTGCTCAGAATCGACAAATGATTCGAGAGCAACACTGATCATTTCTCCACGTAATTATTTTGTAGGGCTCTTGAGCTCGCCTCCAGATCAATTTTAATGAAACGCTACACCTTGGTCCTTGATGTTTCCTTTTTCATTTCTTACATTTAATTATGGCACACAAAATCAATCAAAAGTAGGTATTTAAATAAAAGACAATCACTCTCCTGTAAAATTTCACTTTCTTGAGATGTAGGTAAACTTATTACTCGGAAGGTGCGATAAACGTAATATTTCAAGATTGAATTTTAAAATACATTCATAGAGAGATATGATGAATTATAAAATAATAGTCACAATATTTGGCTTAAACTGTGATGTGGCTAAAGAGAGACAAAAGTTTCAAAACTTATTTCGGTTCATTATCCGCGAATAGGATGAGGTTGTAGGTATTCGCTGATAATCTGGTTGCTGGCTCGTGTTCGAATAACATAATGAATCGAGGTATGTCGTATGTAGGTAATGTAATATTCGATCTTTTCTGAAAAAGGCGTTCAAGTCTTCGTAGTACGAGTATTTTGTAACTTATTGTACGCTGACTTGAAATTTTCCGACAATTTTTCCAAGCCTGGTCGCACTTTCTTATAAATTGGGTCAACTGTCGGCCATACTTTCTTCAAAACATCCCAATAAATTTGTTTTGCTTTCTCCATATATTTATTTTTCGGTGGAGTTCCGGACTTGGGATCGACACCTTTAACAGGCAGGTCAGCAGCATAATTGGCATAATCATGTTTGTAGAACGGATGTGATTCAAGAACAAACAAATCTTGTCTCGGCATTGCCTCCGTGATCGAGGACACCTTTGAAAAAATATTTCTTCGATTAAATAAAATCTCAACGTTCGATTTCTACACTCGTAAATGTAAAATTGAGTTAATGATTAATATATAAACGATGAAATAAATTCGATTCGATCGTGATTTTTATCCATTTTGAATAGCAATCGAAGCTTTTCAAAATGAATACTAATTTTGGAATGCGATGGCACCAGATATTCAGTTTCCAAAATGATTTTTCTTTGAAAGCTTCACTTTTTTGTGATTTGGTCTATTGGACAGGATTTCAAATGGAAACCTACAGAAACTCCAAAGGATTAAGAACGCTTACTTACCTTAAACATCACCATAAAAAGTAGTAATACTGAAGAAACTGATTTCACAGACGCCATTTTCATTTGAATACGTTAAAAACACACAAGAACACAGTAAGCTTACACTTTCATCACCGAGTCAATTTCTCATGTAACTAGGTATGTAGAAAAAAAGTACCAAAAAGGTGCATCGAAAAATTTCCATCCCAACGATGAATTTCGACATAAATCAACATACGTAGGTAATGTACTACCGAAATGACTATTGACGCGATATTTCCCGCACGTTTTTCTCTTTTATTTTCTTTGTCGGCCAATACGAATCAATCGTTCGATGCTTAAAACTAATTCAGTGTGATTAAGGCAAAGTAAATGGAAAAAAGTCATTTTAAAATGCTCATCACATTAGACTTAATGAATTTCGACATAAAACAGCAAGCTTCAAATTATTCCAATAAGATCAAAGCAAATGAATATAAAAAAAATATATATTATATATTCGTAGTTGTCGCATTAATATAAATCAACAGTGAACATGACATTTTGCGTAGGTAACGTTAAAATAATTAGCTAAGTACATACTGATCATTTTCACGTATTTTTAGCGGATAGCTGAATACATTGAGGCCTCAAGGGTTGGATGAGGAGGCACAAAATTCGATCCTTAGTATTCCACAGAACCCTCTTAAGCAAGAAAGTATTCCGAAATGATAATTGGCCATTCGATTTTTTCATCAATTTTTGGACTGTTTTTTAAAATGCTCGGAATTCGTTCGGGCAGCTGGAGTTTGTTTAGGGACCCCCCTCCAGGGTTCCCATGTTTCAAGTGAGAAAAATGAGCAAAATTATTTGCTTTTGTTTTTTGACGTTTACGTATGTATATCTCAAATGACAGAAAGAAATCATTAAACAGACAAATTTGAATCAAAATGAGACGCATACTGCTTTACTCGCCACAATTTTAGATGCTTAAGTGTATTTTTCAATTTTTGGCGATTTTTTGAAATTTAATTTAAGCCAAAAAATGAGAAAAGAATCGACATTTTCTCGCACATTATGTTACATAATCCAAAACAAAGTCACATTTCGAAAAATTTTGCGAAAACTTTGGAAAATGGCTTCGAAAAATTATGAAAATTTACAGAAAATCGACAGTATACTTACCAGGTATGAACATTTTTTCAATACTGGCCAAATGAATCACTGAAAGATCATTCGACAATTTTAATCGCTTAATCAAAGGCTTGACTAAATTACGATCTGCTAAGGATCAGAAAAAATGAATCATCACTCGAGAGCTACTGAATCAATAGAAAGTTTTGCCAAATAATACCATACAGAAGACAAAAGGAAGCATTATTTTATTCCACCAATAAAACTTGTGTATGATTCGTTCGCGAACGACTTTTTTTCTCCGAGCAAATCGTTCAAGAACGAATAAAGAACAAACGAAATGTCGAAATTTCATAGTTTTAATCCCATCAACAAAATCTGGACTCGATTCGTTTGTGAACGATTTGCTCAGTAATGATGAATCATGCGAGAACGACTGAATCCTTCCATAATCGAGCCAAAACACCCAAGAAGACAACAAAAGGAAACATCATTTAATCAAAGCTGTCAGTGGAAACCACGAATGATTCGTTTGTGAACGACTTTTTTCCTTTGAGCAAATCGTTCGCGAACGAATAAATCACTGAAAAATCATATCAAGTATCTATGATGAGATGAAACCTGACAGTTTCATTACCATCACCAAAAGCTAGACTCAATTCGTTCGAGAACGATTTTTTTTCTAGGCTCAACTCGTTTGTGAACGATTTGCTCAGTAATGATGAATCATTCGCGAACGACTGAATCCATAATCGATCCAAAATACACAAGAAGACAATAAAAAGAAACATCATCTAATCAAAGCTGTCAGTGGAAACCACGAATGATTAGTTCGCGAATGACTTTTTTCCTCTGAGCAAATCGTTCGCGAACGAATGAATCACTGAAAAATCATAATTATTAACTATCTATGATGAGACGAAACATGACAGTGACAGGGTGTGGTATGCCCTCCATCGCCATAGGGATGCGGATAATAATTCCTAAGTAACGAATTTATCTTTATACTGTTAGTATCCGCAACGTGTTCATATAGAAGTTAGTATATACGACTCGCGCCCATACACGTACATATAGCTAGGTTTAGGGAGAGAGTACATTGACTCTCTCAATGATAGGTATGTGTACATGCGAGTATTGGGTTTGCAACTACGCTACTGTTGTAGTAACGTAGTAAAATAGTTTCATTCATAAATCCTCTTATAGCCAGAGTTAGAGATTTTTAAGATCGTTAAATCTTATGTACAAGTAGTGTAGGTGTATTAGCATTTCGCTGAGAGCATACTCAAGTAGGAGGAGCTAAAGCCTCCATATGTAACTATATGTACTCGGAGGATCGCGCCAATTCCTCACTTGGTATCATGCGTCTGCAGCGAGTGGTTCTTCGTCAAAATCGTATTTGCAAGGCACCATGGTATCCCCATGGTGTCGTCCCCTTTTTCTAAGTATTAAGCACATCACGTGCATATACATTTATTTTATAAGGTTAAATGGATCCGTTGATCCTTAAGATTATATAATTTTGATAATAATGATATGCACCGCGGCATTCAGGGGTGGCAACTTGAATTTTTTCCGTGTGTAGCATAAAAATTTCGACACAAAATTACTGTGATATAACCTCCCCCCCCCACGCTTAAACTGATAAAAAGTCGACGATTTGAAGGAAACAACGAAATTTATTTGGTTATTAGGTGATACGAGTATTGCTACGTTTTATTTTCTAATTTGAAAAGTTGAACTTCTTGTTCCATTTTTGGAAATTCATTCATGGAGGATCCACTTCAGGAATGTTTAACCGTTGAACTAATATGTACGTAATACAGAATGTCTCACAAAATTTCAAAATGAAAAAGTAGGACTCAAGAAGGACTTTTAGCAAGACTTTCAGCAGGACATTTTTCGAGCACTTATGGAATTTTTAAAGGTCGGGAGGGGGTGTCAAAATTTACATTTAAGTTTTTAGGCAAATTTTTGTAAAAAATGATGTCTACAAACACATTGTGATTTCATTTAAACAAGTAAACGACATCAATTTTTCGTTTTATTTTCTTTGTATCAATTTTAAAAATTGATGAATATCACACCATGTTCGCTTAAAATCTAATTTAACTCGAATTCTTCAATTATTTCAATTGTGAATATTTTATATTATTATTTGCTTCAAAATTTTGAAATTCGAATAGTTATTTTGTGTTGGAAAATTGAAAATGGAAAAAGAAAAGCAAATGGGCCCGAGCAAAGCGAGGGCAAAAGCTCTCAAAAATTAATATTCCAGTAGGCATAAAACCGATAGAATTCCAATGATATATTTTTTGTTGAAAAATCCAACATTAAAAAAGAAAAGCAAAAGAACCCGAGCGAAGCGAGGGCAAAAGCTCTCGAAAATCAGTATTTTGAGAGTGATATAAAAACAACGTTGTTTTGTGTGATGAGTTACTTATAAAAAGTTTATTATTGTGCATCAAAAGTTTAAAATTTAAATGATGATTTTTTACTCGTATTGGAAAATTGAAAATTGAAAATAGAAAAGCAAACGCACCCGAGCGAAGGGAGGGCAAAAGCTACCAAAAATTAGTATTTTGAGGGACCTGAAAACGATATTTTCTGGTGTGATACACAAAGAAGTTTATTATTTTTGTTTTAAAATTTTAAAATTTACATAAATGATGGTTATTTTAAAAAAAAATCAAACCTAAAAAGAAAAGCAAACAAGCTCTAGTGAAGCGAGGCCAAAAACTTTCAAAAATTCATGGTTTCAGAAGTAAAAACAAAAATTTTCTTTATGGAGAGAGAAGTTTATTTTTCTGATTCAAACTTGAACATTTTTTTAATTTGAACAATAAGTGTTCTATATAGAGCAAATAGCCCGAGCAAAGCGACGGCAAAAGCTCTCAAAAATTTGTAATTCAAAATTTAGAAAAGCCGACAAATGAGCCCTTTTCTACACAATTTGTTCAAAATTGACTAATTGCACTGTTCTTAATTTTTGTGCCATGTGTAGCATGCTACACACGAAATCGGCTCGTGTGTAGCCGAAGCTACATAGGCAACAGGATAGTTGCCACCAATGGCAGCATTATCATATTAGGCAAAGTATTTACATGTGCCTCGTTTAACTGGGATTCCACCCATGACCGTGTGTGGGTCATGAACGCATAGGTGGAGAATGTGTACAGTTCTAAGTAAGTACTTGTATCTTGTAATTAATCAAATATGTATATCGATTAATTAAGGGAGCCTAATAAGTGTTTAAATGGGGGTTCTTGCACTTATTATTTCTTCACTTGCATACCTCAAGTATGTAAGTATTTTCATGTTGTATTTTATACGCTACCTAGTATTACCTCGTGTATAATTCATACGTAATTATATACAAAAATGTGATTCAGTCATAATTGTCAAATATTCATAAAATGCATGTTTTATTACCTCTTATTCTAATTATTTTCTTGTATCAAGTGTTCGATACAATAAACGTTCAAAGTCGTTGTAAAGGATCATTCTTATTTTATTCTACTCATTTCATCTGTACAATGACATAATATCGATATGGTTGGAATTGGGTTGACTGTCTAATGAGATCCAGGCAATCTATCTCGCAAGTAGGTTCTTCAAAAATAAAGGGATAATTCTCACCACCTAAGGAGGGAATTATCAGCCTCCTCACCCTAAGTCAGTTCTTCCAGATTTAGCTATATCAACAGTTTCAATTCTATCACCAAAAGCTAGACTCGAATCGTTCGCGAACGAATTTTTTCCTCTGAGAAAATCGTTTGCGAACGAATGAATCACAGAAAAATCATGTAATATGTTTAACATGACATGACAAAATTCTGCAGTTTCAATCCCATCGTCAAAAGCAGAACTTGAATCGTTCACGAACGATTTACTCAGAAATGATGAATCATTCGTGAACGACTGAATCACTTGAAAATCATACCAAGTGAAACAAAACGGATCACTATGAAATCTACTCGTATCAATGAAAATTGCAGCAATGTTCAACATTTGATCACCTTTAAATATCTGCATGGAATTTTAATAAAGTATGTAGGTAGGTACCTATTAACCTATTTTCAATAAATAATTACACGTTAGGTAGTTCAGATTTAATCAGTATACCTATACTAAAATACACAAATCATTATTATTTGTAGTGACAAAAGATTTAATTTCCATTTTTTCCCTTTTTTTTAAAAAGTGCGTTCTTCTTATCAATCACTTTATCTTTAACGTTCCCAAGTTTATATTTTATTTTACTACCAAGGTTTTTACTATATATTTCAACTTTATCTAACTTGGTTAGTGGTTTTGCGCACTCCGGGCACTTATCTGGGAGAGCTCTAACAGACAGATCAGCAGCATGATTGGCATATTCAGATTCTTGAAACGATTGTGACTCCAAACCAGACACATCTTGCGTTGGCATCGCATCCGTGATTGAGGACACCTTTGAAATTAACATTTTTTTCATATTAAAAAAAATTTCAACCTTGAATTTTTACACACTCGTACACGAGAAATTAATCAACAATGCAGAAGTATAAGAAATTCATTCGATTCAATCGTGATTTTCATCCACTTTGAATAGCAATCGAAGCTTAAAGATGAATACTTGGTGTTTAAAAAGCTTTGGAGACATCCCACGTCAAAATTCAAATAAGCTAGCTTCTAGGTTTAAGCACTTCAAATTTTGCTAAAAAAAACTTTTGTAGGGTTCTCACATGAGGAAAAATGGAAAACCACTACCATTACCTTCCCAACTAGTTTTGGGCCTGGTGGGTTGATTTTTGTTCGGAAATTGAAATTTCTCATCCTAATTCTCAACTGATTGTTCGCGACTGCTGTAATATTCCTGAAATTGTTCTCATGTACTCTCCAAATAAAGAACAAACAGGGGAAATTATGGTTTTCAAACCTATTAAATAAAATAATTTGCCTCAAAACTACTACTCGGCTCAAGAAAAAAATTTCAGATTTTTTTTGACAATCTGTATAACTCAATTTCAAGCAAGCAACAATCAAATTTCAAACAAAACAAATTGAGCTGAAGAGCGCTTACCTTAAAAATCACAATAACAAATAATAATTTAAAAAACGAAGCTCGAATCGAAGCCATTGAGATTAAGAATTCGTTAAAAACACAAAAGAACACAGTAGGTAATCTAGTACAATTTCAACAGCGAATCGGTTTCTTATATACGCAAAAAAAATTACCAGAAAATTTCCATCACGGTGATGAATTTCCACATAAATCAACATAAATACTACCGAAATGACTATTGATGCGATATTTCCCACGTGTTTTTCTCTTTTATTTTCTCTGTCGGGCAATAACGAATCAGTCGTTAGATGCTTAAAACTAATTCGCCGCAATTAAGGCAAAGCAAATGAAAAAAAATATATTTTTAAAATTTTCATCGCACCTATAGGTACATCTATTAGATACAATGAATTTTGACATAAAACATCCCAAGTGCTAGTAAAACTAATAATAATGTTAATAGGTAGGTATAACGTAGGCATTTTGCTCGTTTTCTTCTTTATTTTATTGGCGAATGGAATGGTTCGAATTTCGAAGCTTCAAATTATTCCAACAAACTACGATCAAAGCAAATAAAACGAAAAAAGAAAAAAATATCTATTTGTAGTTGTCGCATTAATAGGTCTATAAATCAATACTGAGCACGCCATTTTTCGTTGGTAAACGTCAACATTTTATGCACATTTTTTTAGTGGGTAGCAGAAAATTATCGAAGTTTTCCCGAAACAATGAGGCCTCCAAGGGCTGGATGAGGCTACACAAAATTCCTTAGCATTCCAGGCAACTCTCAAAAGCAGAGGCTGAAAAAATTTACCGAGCAGGGGCTCAAGGAAATCGCTTTGCAGGCACTCTTTTAATTTACTTACTTCTTGAAATTATACATTTTTGAAAACTTCGGTCTTCACTTCGCCCAGGTCTGTTGGTTTTTCTTTTTCAAAATCTAACTTTCTAAAAATATACATATTATTCACGGTTAAAAAATGTTTAGATCATGAACTCCACGCAATGTAAAACGTAACACAAATACATTTTAAAATTATTTTCAAAGATCTGCATGGAATTTTGTTTAAGTAAGTAGGTATGTACTTATTAACCTGTTTTCAGTAAATAATAACACGTTGGGTAGTTCACATTATTAATCAATATATTGATGAAATAGGTACACATAATATTATTGATTATTATTTGTAGGGACAAACGATTTATATTCTATGTTTTTGCTTTTTTATTTGAAAGTGTCTTCTTAGCTTTAATCACTTTATGTTTAATGTTGTCAATTTTCTATCTTACATTACTGCCAAGAGCTCTAACAGCCAGATCAGCAGCATAATTGCCATATTCAGATTCTTGGTACGATTGCAACTCCAAACCAGACACATCTTGCGTTGGCATCGCATCCATGATCGAGGACAACTTTGAAAGAAATATTAAGAATTTTCATTTTTTTTAAATCTCTACGTTGGATTTTTACACTCGAAAATGCGAAATTTATCATTAAGGTTAATGTATACGAAATTCATTCGATTCAAACGTGATTTTCATCCACTTTGAATAGCTATCAAAGATTAAAGATGAATACTGGGTGTTTGAAAAGCGTCGAAGACATCCCATATCAAAATTCAAATCAGCCAGGATTTGGGTTTGAGCATTCCAATTTCGCTCAAAATTTTTTTAAATGTCGAAAAATTTTCACCGCCATTCAAGGAGATTTTCATTTCCAGTTGGAAGTTACTTAGAACTTTTTTTTTTAGCTCCACAAGCGCACCTGGAGAAGAGATAGGATCGTTGAAGAGGGTGCATTTTCAAAAAAATAAAGGGTTTTTCGCTCTAGCCTTTACCAAACCTGCTTCGGGAGGAATGACAAAATCTCAGAAGATGGTATTATTTGAAATTCTGTGTCGATCCGAGTTATCGCCACCAAAATCCGAGACCACTTTTGGTTCTACTGAGCGATTGGAAATTTAAAAATCGTCCATTTTCGGGAAAATTCACGTTTTGAAAATGTTTTTTTCCAGAATAGGTACTTACTTCATGATAATTAAGCCAAAACATCGAAGGACATGAAAATTATTTTGGAACGCAGTGATGCCTATTTTTTTGGTTATTGTGGAATTTAAAAAGCGAAAAAATTTGATGAGTTTTTGGCCATTTCACTCCTTATTAATTTTTGATTGATAGCGCAAAAAAAATTGAGCTTTCAAGAAAATCTCATCATTGAACTTGGAAAATTTTTGGTAAGTAAATATTTTTGAAGCTGCTCTTAAATCACCTGTAAATGTCTCGAATAAGTTTTTCGTAAATTGCAAAGATCTTGGACAATTAAACTACAAAATTGAGCATCCACGACAGACCAGTTCAAAAAGGTGTTCAGGAGGTAATGATGGCGAATTTATTTTTTCCTGAACGTGTAGGTAAGTAAACTTACAAATAAATTTCGAGCAAGACAAACCGGGCTGATCTGACTAGGAATAGTCCTCACATAGGTACCTACTTACTTATCTAATAAACAGTAAAAAAGAGAAATAATGGTTCTCAATCTAACTAAATAAAATATATTGCCTCAAAACTACTAAGTACTTGGCTCAAGAAAATAATTTCAGATTTTACTTTTGTTTTTTAACAAACCTCACAATTTAATTTCAAGCAAGCAAAAATGAAACTTTGAACAAAATCAATTGAGCTTAAGAGTGCTTACCTTAAAAATCGCAATAACAAGCAGTAATTTCAAAAACAAAGCTTGAATGGAAACTATTGAGATTACGTTAAATAGTTACACACAAGAACACAGTAGGTAATCTAATACAATTACAACAACGAGTCGGTTTCTTATTTATATGCACTTATGCGAAAAAAGTACCTAATAATTTCCATGAATTTCCACATAAATCAACCCGAATGATACATGAAGTGTCAATTGATGCGATATTGCTAGAAAATTTCTCTCTTTTATTTTCTTTGTCGGCCAACGAATCGATCGTTAGATGCTTAGAACTAATTCGACGCGATTAAGGCAAAACAAATGAAAAAAAAATCATGTTAAAATTTTCATCGCAGCTAGGTACCTATTAGATGCAATGAATTTTGACATAAAACATCATAAGTGCTAGTAAAACTAATAATAATGTTACTACAACGCAGGCATTTTACTCTTTTTCTTCTTCATTTTATTGGCGAATGGAATTGTTCGAATTTCGAAGCTTCAAATTATTCCAATAAGATCAAAGCAAATAAAACGAAAAAAGAAAAAAATATCTATTTGTAGTTGTCGCATTGATAGGCATATAAATCAACACTGAACACGACATTTTGCGTAGGTGAACGTCAAAATTTTATGTACACTTTTATCAACATGTGGGATCCAAAAGTGACGGATGTTGATAGATCGACATTTACATTGAAATTAGCATTGATAAATAATGTAGAAACAGAGACCTTTGATAGTAAGATAATGATTGAGTAATTAGACTGATTAGTGTGATGCTAGCTAGCCACACTAAGTACACAACAATTGGTATTGATACAGAGAGTTATGTACTTAATGTGTTCCCTAATCACGTAATGCTATCAGCCACTGCTAGATTAACAATACTTACCCCGGCTGGGTGCGCGAATAGAGATTTTACCACAATTATTTATCATAGAAAAAGTTCATAGAAATAAATACGCGATTATTACTCAACTTGTATTACACATAAAAAAAGGTTCACAATAACGAAATATTGCAACGAATAAACTTAACACAAATAATAACTTAATCCAAATAATGAACTTAAATAATCATAAAAAACCTTTAACCAAGGGCCTGAGCTCTCCTGTATTTTAAGGGAATATTAACTTGTCAATTTGCGACTCTTGTCGTTGTAGAACTGCGACGAGTTTAGGTAGCTAATTTGGCTAGCCAGCCAAATTAACACCTTGACCACGCCTATTGTTACCAGATTGGTAAAGGGTTGACATGACATACGAGTACACTTATATTGACGAATATATTGGTAGTGGCTTTAAGGCATATACTTCCTACTCTAACAGCATGGTCATTTATGTTCAATGGGGCAGCAGCTAATTGTATCAGAAAGCGCCAATGACAATGGCTCAGGCAAGTGGTAGGGAGGGGTATTGAGTGGAGGTGTACAAATGTCGAACCTACGCTATGTTGATGACGCAACCCTCATCACCTCAAGTGTTGAAAATATGACCAGTTTTCTGAAGTGTCTGGAAGAGGTTAGGGCAAAATATGGCTTTCCGATTGAAGCAAAGACAAATATCATGGTTGTGAATCAGCCTGAGAACAACTTGTCTGAAATCCAGGATGGGTACAGGGCGAATGCCTAAAGAACATGATTTTTTAAATTTCCTTCAAAGAACAAAGAACAATCACACAAATCCTCTTGAACATTCTTACTCAAGAACGAGAACATTAAAATTGTGATAACAAGAACGGGAATGGGAATGGAGTGCTAATTCGGAGTTCTCAGATGTTCTTTCAGGGTTCTCAAATTACCTCCCAAAACTCTGAAAAATAGGTAAAAATACACTTTTTCCACAAACTTGTAGTAGTTTATGGGTACAATTGAAGAAAATGACAACATTTCCACCAAAAATTGCTTCGCTTGTACCACAGAACCCTATGGGAATGGGAACAGGAACACATGAATGTAAATTTTGGAAATTTGATTGAGAATGAGAATGGAAATGGGAACGCTTCTGCTTATGGAGCACAAGAACTAGGAACAGGAACAAGGTGTTGGATTTGGGAGCAATAAGGAACAAAGAATGGCTATCTTTATTATGAGAATGAAGAATGGGAATGGGAACGAGCACTTCCACATTCTCACAGCACTGATTTGTATGGGATCCATTGTTGATAATAATGGAAGCAGTGAAGCAGAGATAAGATGCAGAGCTCAAATCACAAGAAGCGCCATGTCTCACCTGAAGAAGATATGATCAGATGCAGCAGTGAGCAAGACCCTGAAGATAAGGCTTGTAAACGTTCTGGTTTTCTCAGTTTTTCTCTACGCTTCAGAAACCTGGACAGTACGTGAGGGAGAAAGAAGAAAAATTGTGACGCGGCCAGCGATACCATACCATATGTCGGAAAACTTTTTTTTGAGATAATCGCGTTTTCATGGAAAAAGTCAGAAAATATCAAAAAAAAAATTTTTGTCGATTCATATACTATGAAGCCTATACTTTGGAATGGGTGTACCCACCGATCTCAAACACGTCGTTTTAGTGGTGAAAAACCGGTTTTACAAAAGTGCTTTTCATAAAAAAATGTCAAAAAAAAAAATATTACATATGATGTAAAACCATTAAAAGATGAAGAAAATCAAAAAAAAAAAAAAAAAATTTAAAAATGTTACAAAAATAACCCAAACTTTCAAACACGTTTTTCTCAGAATTTTGGTTTTTGAATTTCAAAAAATAAGCAACTTTGAAATTTTGAAAATTTGTCAGATTTTAATATTTTGAAAATCTGTTTGCACCATTGAAAAGAGGAAGAAAAACACTACCAGAAACCACAATAAAACGAAAAAAATTTTTGCCGACATATGGTATGGTATCGCTGGCCGCGTCACAATTGATGCGCTTGAGATGTGGTGCTGGAGGAGAATTCTTCGGATCCCATGGATGGAGAAAAAAACTAATGTGCCCATCCTGGGGGGAAATCAGTGTCCAGTAAAGGTTGCTGCCAGTGGTACTCAGTGGAATGCTCAAATACTTCAGGCATATCATAGGGCAGATGTGATAGAGTCCCTGTTCATTCAGGGCAAGGCAGAGGAACAAGAGGGAGTGGACACTCCCCCACTAGATGGACAGACTCCATCCGGAAGGCCATTGGAGATTGGGCGCAGCTTCCCAGCTTGCATCAGGAGCGCTCTAAACAGAGCCAGTTGGAGGGAGCTGATGTATCAATCATGTCACAGAAACAGCGACTAGTACATGATAATCACAATACCCCTCAGGGGTGAAACAGCACCAAGAAGAATTAAACATGGTTGAAATAGTAATTTTTTGTGGTCACAACTTTCATCACGGATAGATAATTGTTTGAATTTTCCAGTGTCACCTCAATTTTAATTTTTTCTCACCAATTTCTATGCATATGTAATATGTATAATTTTTAAAAAGTTTCAGTCTATATGTACTTATCCTTTAATACCTGCATTTACCCTACCTGCTAACCTATGTCCAATAAATAATAACACATTAGGTAGTTCAGATTAAAATAAATGTATTAAAATACACAAATTATGACTCGATAATATTGACAAAAGATTCATTTTCTTTCTTATTCTTTTTCGAAAATTACAAAATGCTATTTTGTACTTAGGAATTAACTCTTTTTAGGCTTTTTCTTTAATGCATTGTGCACTTTATTAGTAATTTGGCCAGCTGCCACTGCTATTGTAATGGCAGTTTTCTCAGCAATTTCTTTTCCTCTAGCCACGAACTTATTTTTCGGTTTCTTACTGGGCTCGCTATAGATACCTCTAACATCCAGATCAGCAGCATAATTGGCATATTCAGATTTTCCCAACGATTGTGGTTCAAAACTAGACACATCTTGTGTTGGCATCGCCTCCGTGATTGAGAGCTCCTTTGAAATAAATATTTATTTTATTAAACAAAATCTCAACGTTGGATTTTCAACTCTCGTAAACGTGAAATTAGATAGGTACCTACTTATATCTCTAATGTAAACAAAATTTATTCGATTTAATCGTGATTTTCTCGTCTTTGAATAGCAATTCTTCCGAAAACAAGACTTAAAAAGAAGTACCTATACAGAATAAGAATCACCTTAGGGTGGAAAACTTCTGGTCTCTAAAATCGATTTTCAAAAGCCCATACAAAAACAAACACATATCTGAAATTTTAATAGCTGTGTCCTTCCCATAATCGTCAATGCCCCCCCCCCCAAAAAAGTGAAAAAACTGGAAATCACACAAAATTTGATGGAAAGATCCATGTCTGGGATTAAACTTCGGAATAAGCTGAGGTTATCCAAAATTGAAAATATTTTTGGAAATAATTTAAGTAAGAACTAGCAAACCCGTTCTTCAAAACGTAATAATATACCTTTTAAAAATTCAGTAAGTAACTACATATAATACGAAGAATGATCACAATTTTTTCACTGTTAGTTATTGGGAAATTCATTTTTTACAACTGAAGCATGTGTTTGACACAAAACGCACCAAAGTCCAAAAAAATGTTGATGAGAATTCATGGTACTTAGTATACAATTTGGAAAAGTAGAAATGGCCCAAATTGGCTGATTTTTTGATATGTTGTAGCCAAGACCCTTGGGCAGAACATATCTTAAAATCAGCCATTTTGGGCCGCAACTTTATGCTAGATGGCCTTGCAACCTCAGAATCTTTGAAAATGGACTTCGTGTGTTTTGGAAACACATGCTTCAATTAGTATTATCTTTCTTTTCAACAATTGGCGAAAAGCCGTGGTTTCATTTCTTAAAAAGTTTACAAAAATGTTCACTTTTTGGCAACATTGCAAACTTTTACCAAAAATACCAAAAAAAAAAATCGTTTTTATCCTATAGTTTTACCTAATAAAAGCGACAAAAATAATTGCAAAAAAATGTAGACTACATAATTTTTTTTTGTTGATAACTACCAAAATTGCTTTTTGCTAAAAAAAACAATGTTTCTAGTTTTTCACCAAATCAACAATTTACAAAAATGTTTTGTTTTTTAGTTTAAAAAAAAATCATTTTTTATTAGAAATTACCAAAAATCTTGCTAATTCTTTTGCTGTTTGTTAAGATTGTTAAAGTCTCAACTGAAAAGACTCGATCTGGTGCACCCTCTGCATGAAGTGGTGAAAACTTTCAACCTTGGCTATATAATGACTCGATCTGGTCAAATATTGCATGTCACGAAATTTTGAGCCTTTGCTTAGCATTTAACATCTTTTTTTGAAAATTTATATTAAAAAAGCTAAACAAAAGCTCAAAACTTCGTGACATGTGGTATTTCACCTGAAATAACAACCTCTTGATAGAAAGACTTTAAAGTGTAGATGTGTAAGTTTATGTTTTAAGTACAAAAGGTTGCGTAGTAAACTGAAAAAGTTCAATAATTGATTAAGCCATATTTGATGGGTAGAGATACCCTGAAAGATCAAAGTTGAAAAACAATTTTTGACAGAAAAAAAACTTAAAGTTGATTTTGTTGTAATTTCATTTCACATTTTAAAATTTAGTAAATGATTTTTTGGACTTTTTTTAGCTCATAGTGAAAATTGTTGAATTTTCAACATAAACCTGCATACCTATCTACTATTTAAAACCTTCCTATCGAGTGGCTGTTTATTAAAATTGGTCCTGCTATTGCAGAGACCTTGCTGTGACAAAAAACTGACTTATAATGAACTTTCAAACTTTCTCTGAACTTTTGCCGTTAATTTTTTAAAGTTTTTTACTGTCTAGAATGGTTTTTTTTGCGGTGATCTTTCAAGGTACAATTTGTATATTTTTTTACACATCAAATTAGATCAAATACTAAATGATCAAAATTTTCAAGCTTTCACTTAGCTTTGACTATGAACTTTTGTAAGCTTTTTTTCTTCAAAATATCTTTTTGTGAAGCTCTTTCAAGGAACAATAATATATGTATGTACTTCTTTCCAAATTTTAAGCTATCGCTGAACATTCATCGTCAACTTTTGAAAGTTAGGTTCAAACTTTTGTAAGCTTTTTTTTCTTCAAGATTTGTCTTTCTTGAGCTTATGGTGTAACTTTTTGGCCTTTCAACTTAAACCTGCACATTTACACTTTAAAGCTTTTCTGTCGAGAGGTCGTTCATCAAAATTGGTTCAGCCGTTGCTGAGATCTCACAGAAAAAAGAATCTCATCATAATTTAAAACTTTCAAGCTTTCACTCAGCTTTGACCAGGAACTTTCTGAAGTTTTTTTTCTTGAAGATTTATCTGTATATGTGGAATGTGATAAGTACAGGTAGGTTAAAAACAATTATTGAACTTTTTTGAGCTTTGCAGTGCAACTTTTTGAGCGTTTGATAGAAACCTACAAATGTACGGGTCAAAAGCTTTTTTTGAGACATCGTGGGGCGAAATTGGTTCAGCTGTTGCTCAGATCTCGGAGTCGAAATAGGTTAAAATCAACTATTGAGCTTTTTTGAGCTTACGGCACAACTTTTTTGTAAACCTTTTTTTTCGACATTCCACTTATTTTGATGCTCTTTCAAGGTATAGTATACGTACTTCTCTGTAAACGTTGAATGTGCTGCGTATAGGCTAAAATCAATTATTAAACTTTTTTGAGCTTTATGGCACAACTTTTTGAACTTTTGATAAAAACCTGCACATCTACGGGTCAAAAGCTTTTTTTTGAGACATCATCTAGCAAAATAGGTTCCACCATTGCTGAGATCTCAGTCAAATAGGCTAAAATCAATTATTGAGCTTTTTTGAGCTTTACGGCGCACCTTTTCTGTGAACTTTTTTCTTCAACATGTGACTTCTTTTAATGCTTTTTCAAGGTATAATATACGTACTACTGTGTGTACATCAAATGCGCTACGTATACCTAGGATAAAATCAATTATTGAGCTTTTTCGGGCTTTATGGCGCAACTTTTCAAACTTTTGATTAAAACCAGCTAATCTACTGGTCAAAAGCTTTTTTTTGAGACATTTTTGATCAAATTCGGTTCAGCCATAGCTGAGATCTTAAAGTCATAAGAATTCGGTCATAATTGAGCTTTTTACAGAGCAGCTTTTTTTGTTAACATTTTTCTTCAACATTCGACTTTTTTCGATGCTCTTTCAAGGTATAATATACGTACTTCTCTATATACATCAAATACGCTACATAAAGACTAAAATCAATTATTGAGCTTTTTTGAGCTTTATGGCACAACCTTTTTGTAAACTTTTTTTTTGACATTTGACTTCTTTTGGTGCTCTTTCAAGGTACATATAATATGTGTGGGCGCATACGGAAAGGGACCTACCGACCAAAACGTAAATTTTACAGGAGAGCCGTTTAAAGTTTTGCGCGCGGTTATTTCTCTTGTTGTTACTGTAAGATTACGTAGGGGTATTCCAACTTCGAAGGTCCTACACTTTACCACACACTCACACACGCCCTCCAATGACCTCTACCGGTCAGATTATGCACTGCATTCAAGTTTTTTCGATTATGAATTCTGTCATGGTTCACTTAGAAGCGAAAAATTTCGATGAAATATGAGTTATTGGCGGGTTTGGGAGGTTCCATTCGATTCTCTAAGAGTTCCTACAACAATTTCAGGAAAAAAAAAAATTTCATTTTTTGGTCGGTAGGTCCCTTTCCGTACGCGCCCTCACATATACGTACTTCTCTGTACATGTCAAATGCGCTACATACAGGCTAAAATCAATTATTGAGCTTTTTTGAGCTTTAAGACACAACTTTTTTGTAAACTTTTTTCTTCGACATTAGACTTCTTTTGATGCTCTTCCAAGGTATAATATACGTACTACTATGTATACGTCGAATGCGCTATGTAAAGGCTAAAATCAATTATTGAGCTTTTTTGAGCTTTCCGGTGCGACTTTTCGAACTTTCAATGAAAACCTGCACATCTACGGGTCAAAAGCTTTTTTTTGAGACATCACCCAGCAAAATCGGTTAAGCCGTTCCTGAGATCTCAGAGTCAAAAGAATTATTGAGCTTTTTTGAGCTTTAAGGCGCAACTTTTTTGTAAACTTTTTTCTTTGACATTAGACTTCTTTCGATGCTCTTTCAAGGTATAATATACGTACTACTATGTATACGTCAAATGCGCTACGTAAAGGTTAAAATCAATTATTGAGCTTTTTTGAGCTTTTCGGCGAAACTTTTCGAACTTTCAATGAAAACCTGCACATCTACGGGTCAAAAGCTTTTTTTTGAGACATCACCCAGCAAAATCGGTTAAGCCGTTCCTGAGATCTCAGAGTCAAAAGAATTATTGAGCTTTTTTGAGCTTTAAGGCGCAACTTTTTTGTAAACTTTTTTCTTTGACATTAGACTTCTTTCGATGCTCTTTCAAGGTATAATATACGTACTACTATGTATACGTCAAATGCGCTACGTAAAGGTTAAAATCAATTATTGAGCTTTTTTGAGCTTTTCGGCGAAACTTTTCGAACTTTCAATGAAAACCTGCACATCTACGGGTCAAAAGCTTTTTTTTGAGATATCACCCAGCAAAATCGGTTTAGCCGTTCCTGAGATCTCAGAGTCAAAAGAATCCGGTCATAATTTTAATACGTACTACTATGTATACGTCAAATGCGCTACGTAAAGGTTAAAATCAATTATTGAGCTTTTTTGAGCTTTTCGGCGAAACTTTTCGAACTTTCAATGAAAACCTGCACATCTACGGGTCAAAAGCTTTTTTTTGAGACATCACCCAGCAAAATCGGTTTAGCCGTTCCTGAGATCTCAGAGTCAAAAGAATCCGGTCATAATTTTAATATATAGATTTTGTGAACTGTGAGGCGAAATTTATGGAATTTACCAGATCATGTGGTAAGACTAAAAGAGGAGAGATTGATCCGAGAAATAGGCTGTTGGACCCCATATACAAATAATAGCAAAAGGAAAAAAAAGAAAAGGTGAAATGGAAGGATCCAATAAGAAATTTTAACAAAAATAAACAAAGAGCTCATGGCACAAGACCATACCAAATGGCACAGGCTAAATGAGACCTTCGCCCCGTCAATTTACTAATGATTTATTTTCGATAAATTTGCCTGCCGCTAAGGTTGACAGATTATGTTGCTTGGAAATGGTTCTCATTCCTAAAAAATACATAGAATATTCCCTCAAAACTACTTCTTTGTCTACAAAAAATTATTTCTTTTTTGACAACCCTCACAATCTAATTTCAAGCAAACAATAATGAAAATCCGATCAAGAAAAATTGAGCTTAAAAAGCTTACCTCCAACATCACCATAACAAGTAGTAAAATTGATAAAACTAATTTCACATACGCCATTTTCATATGAATAAGTTAAAAATACCAAAAAAGAACACAGTAAGCTTACACAGCGATTTCACCAGCGAGTCGATTTCTTATATATATGCAAAAAAAGGTACCAAAAAATTTCCATCACAGTGATAAAGTTCGACATAAATCAACATAAATAACTGTACTACCGAAATAAATATGGTTGCGATATTTTTATTTTCTTTGTCGGCCAATGAATTAATCGTTTGATGTATTATTTTAAAATGTTCATTGTATTAAAATATGAATAGGTACCTATTAAATTTTGACATAAAACAGTATAAAATGGTAGTAAAACTATTTTTAATGTAATATGAGATAGGTATTTCGCTCTTTTCTCTTTTTTTATCGACGAATGAAATTGTTCGAATTTCGAAACTTCAATTTATTCCAATAAGATCAAAGCAAATGAAACGAGAAAAAAATATCTTGTGGTCGCATTAGGTAAGTAATATACTCGTACGAGTAAAGCAACAGTAAAAATAACATTTTGCGTTGGTAAACGTCAAAAATAGCTTTACTTTTATGTAATTATTAGTGGATACCTGAAAATTATCGCAGTTTTCCTGACATTGAGGCCTCAAAGGCTGGACGAGTCTGCACAAAGTTCCTTAGCACTCCAGAGCACCATTCTAAGCAGAGGCTGAAGAAATTCGCCGAGCAGAGGCTGAAGTAAATTGTTCTACAGGTACCATACTCACTGTTTTTTGGGCCAGCTCTTGACGAGAGTATACGTGTGTTTTTTCAACATTCCAAAACTTTTCTTTTTAAATTTTGAATCCTAAAAGTAGGTATGTACAATTTGACCAATCGGTATGAAAATTACTACTCTGAACGTGCTTGTAGGTGTAGGTAATTCATTTGTGACTAGAAATGAAGTAAGCTCCGAAATGATGATTGGCCATTCGATTTTTTCATCAATTTTCGGACTGTTTTTGAAAATCCTCAGAGTTCGTTTGGTCAGCTGGAATTTGTTTTGGAAGAGTTCCCATGTTTCATATGAAAAAAAAATGAGCAAAATCAAAAACCGAATAAGAGGAGTTGGAGGTGAAATTAAGGGTGAAATTTTATCACATACAGTACATAAATGTATTATCTTAAGTAATCCAAAACAAAGTAAGATTTTGAAAAATTTTGCGGAAACTTTGAAAAATTCCAACCAAAACAGTGTACTTACTTACTAAGAATGAAAGTTTTTCCAATACTAGCGAAATGAATCATTCAAAGATCATTTGGCAGTTTTAATCGTTTAATCAGAATCTTGACTCAATTACGATCTGCTGAGAATCAGAAAAGATGAATCATCACTCGAGAGCTACTGAAACACTTCAAAGTGATGCCAAATAATACACTATACCAGACAAAAGGAAGCATTATTTACTCCATCAACAAAAATTGTGTATGATTCGCTCGCAAACGACTCTTCTCCTCTAAGAAAATCGTTCGCGAACGAATAAACAACAAACAAAATGACAAAATTTTACAGTTTTAATCCCATCAACAAAATCTGGACTCGATTCGTTCGTGAACGATTTGCTCAGTAGTGATGAATCATTCGAGAACGACTGAATCCTTTCACAATCGAGCCAAAATACACAAGAAGACAACAAAAGGAATCATTATATTCTAAAATCGTTCGCGAACGAATGAATCAATGAAACATCAAATTAGGTATCTATGGTGAGACGAAACATGGCAGTTTCAATCCGATCACCAGAAGCTAGACTGAATTCGTTCGCGAACGATTTTTTTCCACTGAGCAAATCGTTCGCGAACGAATGAATCAAAGAAAAATCCTGTATGCCCGACATGACATAACAAAATTCTGCAGTTTTAATTCCATCGTCAAAAACCGTATTCGATTCGTTCTCGAATGATTTGCTCAGAAATGATGAATCATTCGAGAACGACTGAATCACTTGAAAATCATGGCATGTAAGACAAAACGGATCATTATTAAAGCTACTCGTATCAATAAAAACAGCATCAATATTCAACATCAGATATCTACTTAACCTTTAAATCACATTTAAATATCAGCATGGAAATTTAATTAAGAAGGTACTTATAGGTGCCTCTACTTATTAACCCATTTTCAATAAATAATGACACGTTAGGTACCTAGTTCGGATTTAATCAATATAGGTACATATTAAGATACACAAATGATTATTATGTATTTGCAGTAACAAAAGATTTATTTTCTATGTGCTTTTTTTCTTTTTTTTCAAAAGTGCGTTCTTCTTATCAATCACTGCATCTTTCATATCTTCAAGTTTATATTTCACTTTATAGCCAAGTCTCCTAGCACGTCGTTTAACTGCAGCCACATACTTATTTGGTTCTTTTACGGGCTTGGTTTCGAGTTCTCTAACAGCCAGATAAGCAGCATGATTGCCATATTCAGATTCTTGGAACGATTGTGGCTCCAAACCAGATACATCTTGTATTGGCATTGATTCAGAACCAGACACATCCTGCGTTGGCATCGCATCCGCGATCGAGGACACCTTTGAAATAAATATTTCTTTTATTTAAAAATAAAAATCTCAACGTTGGATTTTTAAATTTTGTAAATGCGAAATTAATCATTAATGTCCTATGAAATTCATTCGATTCAATCGTGATTTTAATGCATGGCACCTGATAAATATGAAAATATAATCAAAACACGAATTTATTCGAAAATAAGCGAATGCTCCCTCTTCGGGGGGGGCAAATATCCCCTCCACGGACTACCTCCTCAGCAAAATTTAAGTCTCAGTATCTTTCAACTCAGAAAAGGAGTCTCTGCTGAATTTGATCGAAATTCGTTGCTTTTTTTTGCGAAAGAAGGGGAGGGGGCCGTGGAAAATGTCAAAAAATCTTCATCACATTCAAGAAGATTTTCGTTTCAAGTTAAAAGTCACTCAGCAAATTTTTAAGCTCCATAAGCGCACCTGGAGAAGAAATAGGGTCCTCAAAGACGGGCCCATTTTCAAAAAAATCAACGTTTTTTCGCTCTGCAGCTACCCAACTTGTTTTGGGAAGAATGACCCAACCCCATAAGATCGTATTTGAAATGCTGCGTCGATCTGAGCCATTGCCATTGAAATCCAAGACCACTTTTGGCTTTACCGAGCGGTTGAAAATTTAAAAATCGCTCGTTTTCAGGACAAGTTTTGAACAATTAGGCAACAAAGTTGTGCATTTTTATTAGAAATTTCAATTATTGATCGCGCCCCGCCAATCGAAAAAAGTTTTGAGGAGCTATAACGATAGCTTATTTTTTTCTTTTTTTGTGTAAGTAAACCTACAAAATAAATTTCGAGCAAAATTGAAGAGCCTGAACCAAAAACCGGACTGATATAACCAGGAATGGCCCTTATGTACCTGGCTAATAATAACAGCAAAAAAGGGAAATAATGGTTCTCATTCTTATTAAATAAAATATCGCCTCAAAACTTCTCCTTGACTCTAGAAAATAATTCCAGATTTTTTTTTTTGACAAACCTCACAATTTAATTTCCAGCAAGCAATAATGAAATTTTAAACAAAGCAAATTGAGCTTGAGAGCGCTTACCTTAAAAATCACGTAAACGAGTAATAATTTCAAAAGGAAACCTCGAAAGGAAGCCATTGAGATTGAAAATACGTTATAAACACACGAGAACACAGTAAGCTTATACAATTTCACCAGCGAGTCGGTTTCTTATATATGCAGAAAAAAGTGTCAAAGGTTGGATCAAAACATTTCCATCACAGTGATGAATTTCCACATAAATCAACATAAATTATACCAAAATGTCAATTGATGCGACACTGTCCGCGAATTTTTCTCTTGTATTTTCTTTGTCGGTCAATAATGAATCAATCGTTGAATGTTTAAAACAAATTCAGCGCGATCAAGTCAAAAGAAATTTAAAAAAAAATCATTTTAAAATTTTCATCGCACCTAGATACCTATTAAACGCAATGAATTTTCACATAAACATCATAAGTGGTACTAAAACAAATATTAACGTTAATATAACGTAGGTATTTTGCTCTTTTTCTTCTTTATTTTATTGACGAATGGAATGGTTCGAATTTCGAAGCTTCAAATTATTCCAATAAGATCAAAGCAAACAAAACGAAAAAAGAAAAAAATATCTATTTGTAGTTGTCGCATTAATAGGCCTATAAATCAACATTGAACACAACATTTTGCGTAGGTAAACGTCACAATTTTATGCACAATTTTTTAGTGAATACTTAGCTGAAAATTATCGAAGTTTTTCTGAAACATCGAGGCCTCAAAGGCCGGATGAGGCTGCATAAAATACCTTAGTATTCCAGGCAACCCTCCTATTAAGCAGAAACTGAAGAAATTTACCGAACAGGGGCTGAAGGAAATCGCTCTGCAGCACTGTTACCCATGTCGAGTTTTTCGAAATTTCATCTTTTGACCCCGCCCCCTTTAAGGGCTCATTTCGAGGTTTCCTATTGAAGGCTTGTTTCAAGGTTAAGACGAATTCCAAATTCTAAAAATTTGAAACCAAAAAGATCAGACTCTCTGCACATAAAAATAATTGTGTTTTCACCAATCAAAATACCAATTTTTGAAACCTCCTGTACGCTGTTCGTTCAAGCCTGTACAATTTTTTTTCGAAGGAGAAATTTCTACAAAAACTATGATTTATACTTTAAAATTTTGATACAAAAAAAAAACAAACTCCTTACTTACATAAAAAAAACACAAGTTCTTTCACCTATAGAAATACGAATTTTCAAAAGCTTTTGTCCCAAGTTCGTTTCAGGGTTGTTTGTTTTCTTTTCAAACTTGGAATTTCTAAAAAATCATCATTCAAATTATAAAATTTGGAACCGAAAGAACTATAATCTCTTCGCACAAAAAACATTGAGTTTTCGCCAATATAGAAATATACAAATTTTTGAAAGCTTTTGCTCTCGCTACGCTTAGGCTAATTTGTTTCTCTTCAGCAAAATAAAAAATTCCATGTTTGAGGCTTCCAAAAATTGCGAAATTCGAAGTTTTCAACTCCATCAACACAAATTTATGCGTGAACTGTTTACTCAGAGGCGAAAAATCGCCTGAAAATACGATTAAATTTGCTGTTTATACAGAGAAAAACAACAATTTTGATTACCTACTTTTTTTTGTGGAAGGGGTGTAGTTGCAGCAAGCTTCAAGCAAGTTACCCCGGAGAACATAAGATACCTACTGAGATCTCTCACAAAACTTTGCACTCCCAACCTCCACACAGACACCTCTCCAAAAAAAGCCATTCACACCATTACTACAAGTCCCACTTCACACGTCCTGACAGATTAATACATTTCCACATTCATTATTTTTTTTGTTTTTAAATTAAATATAAAACATACAATCTTAAACTAGGATGGAAAGGAGCCTACATGAATCCTGATCAGGTTCACAGCAGATATGGTCAGGAGAAGGGGCCCCACTTGGTGACTATTGATCAGGGGTGCCTAGCCTCCAGGTGAAAGGGGATAGTTTGTTGGTACTGCTATGAAGGACACTATTGCACAATATTACCTAGAAAAGAGTATCTGAAACACTTTGACATGTTTATTAGTTTCAAGCATGGTTGATATACAATGTAAATTGTAATATCGTCGTCCTGGTTCCTTGACCTTTACAGGACATTGGAAATTTCATTTTTTGTGGTACCCTAACAGGGCGAGGCGAATGCCTATTGCCACTGCAATTATTCTGGGGAATCAATGTTTTGAGCTTTCACGTAGTAGTTTCCTGTTGCTTTCTACGCTACCTACAAAGTATGTAGCTCATACATCACTAGCCGGGTTTTTACAACCCTGAGTTCCATAATCACTGCTACCTATAGTTGCTCAACCAGTTACAGCTTTTTGATACCGGTAACAGATTGTGTGCATTTCTGTTACCTCTGCTGTTCTGGTGCTCGGAGCTTAACGTAATAGACGTTAAATGCACTGCAATGTATACATTACACATTAACACATGTGTCTCTAGCGGGATTTGAACCCACGACCTCTTGTTCAGAAAGCTGTGGCTCAACCCGCTATGCCACCGAGTGTCAAATAGTAATATAGTAAGTACCGTCCAGACAGTCCAATATATTTGACAAATTCCCAGTTTGTCAAATATATTGGACCATCTGGACGCGCTGATTACCTATCAAATAAATTGGAAGGTGATTTGAAAACCAATTAAATTTATTTGATGATTTTCAAGTCCGTTCTGAAAATCATCCAATATTTCCATCAAATGAGTCGCATTGAGTCGGCGCGGAACATTATATCACTTGATAATTTTTTAACATTTGATGAGAAAATCAGTTGAAGTGTGGTTTCAGATTAGAATTATATCATTTTATGAGTAAAATTGTTTTCCGGAATAGCTTACATACCTTCTTTTTTTTTGAATGAGAAATAATTGAGAATTAATACTGAAATAATTCAACTTTTGTCAGACAACTTTCCTCACACACTTCTTGATTCAGTTGATTCCCATAACCACCGAGTGTTTAAATTACATTAGAAAGATCCCTAACATCACTAAAGTTTATTATTCATTGGGAAAAATAAAAAACAATAGCAATTTGAATAGGAAATTAAGAAAATCACTCAAAATTGCAACAATATCACTTTCTTATCACGTTATCACAGTAGAGGATTGGAAGTCTTGTCATTCAGAAATTTGACCATGTGGACGCTCTGACAGGCGTTCAAATCATCAAATACAGATTTGATCAAAATATTTGACAAATCAGTTTGTCAAATATATTGGACCGTCTGGACGCTGCTGTACAAACAATATATAGCACACGGTGGATTCACAGGCTTAGTTAGGCAAGGCACTCTTGTATTTGTCGTAGTCTGCTTTACATTAATAAGTAAATCAAGTTGTTAAAATTGAGATGGAATAGATGTAGGTATTCTGAAATAGATGAATGGTAAGTTCCAGCACCCTGAAGGCCCCTGTTGCAGATCAGCCGATAACACATGTCCCACGAGTAAAGGAAATACTCATAGATGTGAACACCTATCAATGTGTGGTCCAAACAGTCAGAGTGTAACTGCAGCACCACCAGACACTACCCAGATAATAAAGATGATAAGGAATGATGTAAGCCCCACAATGACATCACAGTGTAGTATGTGTGACAGCATACATCAAAAATTGAGCCACATCACAAAGCTAAACTTTAATCTGATCGCACCCTCGTCTTCCCAATCATAAAACCTACTCTGCATAAAATAAATAAAATAAAAAAGTATGGGAGTGACCTCTCAACGTGGAGAAGAGAATAATACCTATTCCATAGTACTAATTGGGATACTAGCCACTATCTGAGTCAGCTAGTCTTACTAGTCTACGTAAACGAGCCTCATATTCTGAGTTGAACCTGATGAGCCACGTAACCAATTCCTTAGCAAAATCGTTGAACCTTTCATCAAAAGTAATCGGCAGAGAATACAGACATTTGTAGACTATGTGATCATTGTCTTGGACCTTACTACTACAGGGGCAGTTACGACTGAAGGTACACTTCATTGTATACAAGTGGTCTCTAAAGCTATGCTGCCCTGTTAGAATCTAAGAAGACCATTGATTACTTCATGCAAATGCAACAATGAATGAAGCCACCACTTACGTATGAAAAACTTCTCAACTACTGCTCATCGCTTCAAGATACACACACAAAACGTCATTTTCATCACCTCGAACACTGATAAAAATTTTCATTAATTCGTCGTATCTACGAGAGAACGTGTTTTAATTTGTCTTCTGCCTTATTGAGAAATTCACGCATGATTTACTCCGGAATGGCGTCAAGGTGTTCCTTTGAAGACAGAAAACGTGATATAAATGTATCTCATTCAAGCTATCTCTATAGCACGAGGAAATCTTAGCCAAATTAACGAATTTGAACCTATTTTTGTATTGATAATTTGTGACCATATCGAGTAAATAAGGCGTTCCTCAACATTCGATCATTTTTATATCATCTTTAAAGATCTGCATGGAATTTAAATTAAGTAGGTACCTACCTACCTATTACCCTATTTTCAATAAATAATAGCACGTTAGATAGTTCAGATAGTTCAGATTTAATCGATGTAATAAAATACACAAATAATTAATACATTTATGTGTAGTTGTAGTGACGAAAAACTTATTATCCAGTTGTTTTCTTTTTTGTAAGCGTGTTCTTCGCTTTATTCACATTGTATTTAAGGTTGTCAACTTTCTGTTCCACTTTATTGGCTACCCTCCTGGCACCTCGTTTTACTGCAGCCACATACTTATTTGGCGGTGGTTTTCCGGACTTGGGATCAATAACTCTAACAGCCAGTTCAGTAGTATAATTGCCATATTCAGATTCATGGAACGATTGTGACTCCAAACCAGACACATCTTGGGTCGGAATTGATTCAGAACCGGACAAGTCTTGTGTTGGCATCGCATACGTGATCGAGGACACCTTTGAAATAAATATTTCTTTTATTTAAAAAAAATCTCAACGTTGGATTTTTAAATTAGTCATTAATGCATGTATAAGTACGAAATTCATTCGATTCAATCGTGACTGTTTATCCACTTTGAATCGCAATCGAAGCTAAAAATTGAATACTTGGTGTTTAAAAAGTTTTGGAGATATCCCACGTCAAAATTCAAATCAGCCCGGTTTTGGGTTTAAGCATTTCAATTTTACTCAAAAATTTTTGTAGTTTCGTATCACGTTAGTAAAAATGGAAAACCACTATACCATTGTCTTCCCAACTCTTTTTGGGGCTGGTGAGTTGTTTTTTTTTTTGGAGGAAGAAGGGGGTGGATTTGAAATTTATCACCATAATTTTCAATTTTCAAGGCGTCAATTCTGTGGTCATTATTTCTAACTGAGAAAAATCCAAACATTTCATATGTTTTTAGGTAAAGCATTTATCTCCATTTTTCGAAATGGGCCATAAATTGGTCCAGATTTTGTTTTTTTTTTCAAAAATCATGATCTCATTATTTAGTCTCAAAATTATTCGAAACTGCTCAAAAATAATTTCAATTGAAAATTTTGCTTTTCTGCCTGAATTCAACTCGAGAAAAAAATTACAGATTTTTTTGGACAAACCTCACAATCTAATTTCAAGTAGGCAATGTAATACAAATTCCAAACAAAACAAATTGAGCTTTACAGCGCTTACCATCAATATCACCACTAGTAATAATTTCAACGACATAGCTCGAATAGAAGCCATTGAGATTACGTTAAAAACACACTAAAGCACAGTAGGTAAGCTTATACAATTTCACCAGCGATTTTGATTGCTTATATACGCAGAAAAAGTACCAAAGGTTGGATTGAAAAATTTCCATCATAGTGATGAATTTCCTAATAAATCAACACGAATAATACCCAAATGTCAATTGATGCGATATTGCCCGCGCGTTTTTCTCTTTTATTCTCTTTGTCGGTCAATGAGTCAATTGTCGGATGCTTAAAACTAATTCGGCGCGATTATGGCAAAACAAATGAAAAAAAATCATTTTAAAATTCTCATCGTACCTAGGTACCTATTAGATGCGATGAATTTTGACATAAACACCATAAGTGAGTTAAACCAATAATAATGTTAATATAACGTAGGTATTTTGCTCTTTTACCGGCTTTTCGAAGAAAAGTCAGGTACTGTATTTGTCTCAACTGTGACAGTTTCGGTCCGGAGTAAATTTTCTTTGCGTTTTGGGGTGTTGGGATCATTGTGGGACCATTAGTTTTTTTTCAGGTTTCCTTAAAGTGTATATATATATATATATATAAATATTCTAGGGGGTAAACTCGTAACTTTTTTCTTAATTAAACAGCAAACTCATAACGTTTTGACAAACTCGTAACCTTTTTAGGACGTGACTTTTCGATGAGGTGCCATATGAATCTACAAGGTGTGGGGAGTCTACTGGCAAAGTTTGAGCAGGGACGTGAGATTGCTGTTTATACACTTTCACATTTTACTCAATTTTCAAATGAGTGCATAGCCTAATTATTATCTACGAGGACATGAGAAAAAGGTGCTTATTGCCAAGAATCATTTTATTCATTTTTTACGTTCTGTTTGGTGATTCTGGTGGTTGAAGGTCTCCTCTTTCACATGGCGTGGTCAAAAATCGTCTAAAATGAATTTTTGACTGCTCAATTTCAATTTAAAGTTGATTATACAGCTCCGAATTTTCGTGTTTTTCAACATTAACATTGATTTTGCAAGGAAAGTATGCATCCTATGAAAAAAATGCAATGAAGGAAATTGTAGAGCATAAAATTTCCTTTCTGCTCAGAGCTGGTTATTTTTCTGTAGGATGCTTTGTTAAAAAGGCATTTGCGAAAAACAGAGACGTATTAGACTTTTAAAAAAAAGCATTTCTGAAAAATTGATGTTTTGGCAATGAAATACTTTTCCACAGGTGACCCAAAAATCAAGTTAACGAATATAACGCGGCCTAACATCGAGTACTATCAGGCCTATGGGGTGACGCGTCGAGCGTATGCACAGCAACGAAGTTACAGAGGGGTCTTGAGATTGCTGTTTATACAAAACGTTATGAGTTTACCTGTATGCGGCTATATATACATACATACATAAATATACCTATATATATATGTGTTTATGTACCAATTTTGTGGCAGAGTAAACTCGAAACCTATGAAATTTTGAACAAAGTGCTTTATCCCTCCCGACTGGTGTATTGTCGAAATTTTGAGATTTCGAGTTTTATTAAAATCGGTTCAGGCGTTCCCTCGATATTTCAGATTAAGTGATATTTTTTGTCATTTTTGCGTCCTTTTGCAGACTTCCTCATCAGTTTTGTTTTTGGTATACCTATTTTTTTCTAAGAATAACTATTTTGCTTAGCAATAATCAGTAACGTCTGTCTTAATATACCCAAACGATTTCTCAGTTTATTTATTGTTAGGAATTCGATGGAAAGTCGGTTCACGTGTTCCTCTGATAGTTCAGCTTAGGTAGGCCTAATTGATTTTTGGTGGCATTTTTGCAGACTTTTGCAGACTTCCTCATCAGTTTTGTTTTTGGTACATCTATTTTTTTAAAAGCATAAATGTTTTGCTTAGCAATCACCAATGTCTGTCTTAATACCCAAACGATTTCTCAGTTTATTTCTTGTTTCGAAATATTTAAGTTTCGAGATGGGACTCTTTGACGGGGGGGGGAGCACCCTCACCCCCAATTTTGGGTGAAACTTTCAAAAGAAAATCTGGGGCATGTGATATATCGAATTGTATGTTTTCGGTGACGCTGAACACGAATATGACGTCAGATTTTTGATTGGACCCCATCCACGGCCCCCGGCACCTCCCCAAAGGGGGTAAAGATTCAAAAAAGTGTTTTGTTCGTGCGACACATGAAATAGTATTTTTCTTGTAACGCTGAATACGAATATGGTGCGAAACATGAAAAGCATTGTTTTGATGCCTCTTCCATCCCTCAACTTAGGCCTGTTCTCATTTCTTTTTCAATACCTATCCTAAAAAAAATCTTTAAAATCCTAAAATTTTGAAAGCCAAAAATAACATGGCTTTTAATTCTCTCAGAATACAACTTTTTAAATGTCTCTGTTCACGCTTAATATGTTTTTAATACGTTTTTTAATTCTGAAAAGCCGGTTATCTCACGCTTTTTTGCGTGAGTGTTTTTTTCTTCTTTATTTTATTGCCGAATGGAATTGTTCGAATTTCGAAGCTTCAAAATTATTCAAATAAGATCAAAGCAAGTAAAACGAAAAAAGAAAAAAATATCTATTTGTAGTTGTCGCAATAATACGTATAAATCAACATTGAACACAACATTTTGCGTATAGGTATAAGTACGTCAACATTTTATGTACATATTTCCAGCGAATATCTGAAAATTATCGCAGTTATCCTGAAACTCTTGAGGCCTCAAGGGCTGGGTGAGGCTGCACGAAATTCCTTAGAATTCCAGGCAACCCTCCTGAACAGAAGCTGAAAATTTTTTTACCGAGCATGGGCTGAAGGAAATCGCTCTGCAGGCACTATTTTTTGGCTCACTCTTAACGTGAGTAAACACTTTATATTTTTGAGTGCAATTCGTATTTTAAACTGTGCAATTTGGCAGCTCAAAACTCTGAGAATTTTCTACTGATATCTTATCAATTTATCATGTTTCAAACGTCACGTGTTTTAACTCATCAGAGTAAAAATTTGGATTCTGAACATGCTAATAGGTAATTCATTCGCAACTAGAATTTTTGATTTAAAGTATGAAAAAACAAGCCATTTTCTCCGAAATATCTAAATATTTTTTAGAAAATGAGTCCCAAAATTTTGTTCCATGATTAAAAAAAGTTCAGTATCATTTTTCCACTACCTACTTCAGGAAGTATTTCGATTTTTTTCAAATTCAAAATGTTCAAATGTTCAGATCTTCCTGCCCCCAATTTTATTATCACTTGAGAAAAATTTTAAAAAAATAAATATTTCAAAAAAAAAAAAGGGGAATAATAAGCGAGAAATTCAAATATGTCTAATTTAAAATATGAAAAAACAAGTCATTTTCCCAAAAATACCTACTTACTTCAATATTTTTCAAAAGAGAGTATCTCAAAATTTTTGTTTCATAATTACAAAATAGAAAAAAATGAATAATACAAAAGTATCAAACAAGCAAGACATCTTTAAAAAAATCTTTTCCTCACACATATGCTATTCCACTTCTCCTTCTCTTGTGGGCGGCCATCATCTGCTTCACTTTGGTATGCATTTCTCTAGAGTTGTGCCTTTTCTCCAGATCTTATATTTCTTGGCACCTCTCCTCGTACCACTCATTTTTGGCCATTCTGCACATTCCCATGATCTCATTATTTAGCACCATGTATTTGCTACTTGATCTATTACCTTTTCCTCATTCTTCCATCAGATCCAGTATCTCTTGAGTCATCCATGGTTTGTGTTTTCTTTTTCCTTTGGGTGGAATAGACTTTTCTGCTGCTGTTTTAACCTTTCATTTCCATGCTTGCCACTTTTCTTTGATAACTTGTTCTTCTTCCAACTTGTCTTCCTTTTGCTTTTCCAGTTCTTCTCAGAATTTCTTTTGCACATGTTTTGATTTGATTTTTGCAATGTCGAGTAGTTGGTATTGTTCTTCTTCTTCTGGCTCTTTGAGACTATCTGGCATTTTGCAGCCTAAAGCTTGTGGTCAGAGTTACAGTCAGCACCAGGATATTCAGTATATGGGTAGTTCTACCAATTTTACACTTTTTGTGTCTGTGTAAAATTTCACTTACAGTATGCACATGAAAAGTAATGGTGAATGGTTTTGTCAATAAAAGTTGTCCCCATCTAACATTTTCAGGCACTACAATGAATTTAACCCCCTCCCCCCGGGCCACAGACCCCCTTATATGATCAAAAGTTCCATCGTCATGGCTGTCTCACATCTCGTTTTCAAATAGTTACATCGCTGGTTAGCAAAGAGTCGTGATGTTCTGCAATTTTGACATTCGTTTTTTTATTCCTGAAAACTACACGAAAATTACAGTATGAACACAATTCACTTCAGTGACACCTATATGCTGTGGAGTGACCTCACACCTCTGTCTTCGAGTTTTTGTTCCCTCGGCGTGGTTAATTTTCAATGCATTCCCAACGGCTCACTACTTACAAATTTTGGTGTTTGAAAATGGCAAAATTGTTTAGGCAGTTAACCAAATCTTGTCCCCTGATAAAATACTGAATCCGAATACTGCTATCCAATATAAAAACGTGATTCCATGAAAATATGGTTATTTATCTTTTGCCGATTCTTTCGTCATGGTTTCTCAGCTTCGCCATACACAAACAGAGAAAAACTGAGAAATGTTGAAAAATTATTATGTGGTGAGTACTGATACTACTTACACTAAAAAACACGAATTTAAACAATTTTACATTTACATTATCCCTACTTAATGAAGTTTTATCCACCGTCATGGGGAATGACGTTTTTTCCTTCGTCATGGAATTTATACTTTTTTGACCAAGCCGGAGAAATTTTCACCTAGAAATCCTTAAAATTCGTGGTATATTCTGAATTTAAAAATTATTTTAATTACTGAAACACATTTCTTAATTTTGTAGGTGATCAGTTCTCTCAAAAAAGACCAGTTTTGATTCGAAATTTGCAGAAAAGTCCCACATTTTCAAATGGCTCTCCCCCCTCCCCTGAGAGTTATGAATTGTGCACAACACTATCAATGAAGTCTCAAGTGTATATATTAACCAATCCAACCAAAAAAAAATTCTCAAAACATTTTTTTTTTGGCGAGGAAACATACTGCAAAATTGTGTAAAATTGATAGAACTACCCATATAACAGTTCTTCACTGTGTCCTTGAATCTTTCTTTTACAAGTATGTAGTCTATGTATCTAGTTTTTGACTTGATCTCCAGGACTGATGCACCTGTATGGTCTTCTTTCATGCTGTTTGAACCAGGCGTTGCATATTACTAGATCGTGTCTTTCTGCGAACTCTACTAGCATTTCACCTCTTTCATTCTGCTCTCCAAGTGTGTACCTCCCAGCAACTTGGCTGCCATAATTGTTCCCGACTTTGGCATTGAAGTCTCTCATCAAAAACACAACATCACTTCTTCTAGGTTCTTGTAGACATTGTTGATTTCCACAAGCATAAACTTGAATTATCACAATTGGTTTTGGCTTGACCTCCAATCTAACAAGTAGTATACTCTCTGATTTTGGAATTATGGCACTGATTTTATCACTGATTCTGATATGTACAAGTATTAATATACCCACACCTACTTTGTGTGTGTCTTTCCCAGTGTAGATCTTGCCATAGTCATTATCTGCCCAGTTTCTACCATTTCCAGTCCATCTGGTCTCTCTTATTCCCAGGCTTGTAGGACCGCTCAGGTTTTGCAGTTGCTCCAAAATCAAGGTCCTAAGTTTGGAGCTTTCAAACAGTCCGGTCCGGTTATTTGGTTCTGCATTTTTTGTTTTTGTAGGTCAGTCTGGTCTGGTCCTGACCAGAAATTTTCTTTGTGGTCATAGGTCAGCCCAGGTCCAAAAAATGGTCTTCATTTTTCAGAAAGAAAAAAGCTTCCTAACACATAAGATGAGTTGAAAAATGGGATTTTTACTTTCAAAACATTGAAACTTGGAAAGAAATACAATCACAATGGAAATTTATTTGAAATAGGCATCTAAAATTGCATTAAAAAATTTGAAAAATTCAAAAAATAGATCATAACTGAGATCCAAACCACGGTCATTGGTCCGATTTTTTAGAAAGGTCTTCGGTCTCAGTCTGTTCCAGTTATCTTTTCTGAAAAGGGTCATCTGTTGGGTTAATATTTACATAATTTTTTGTTAGAGGTCCAAGGTCTGGTCAGGTCCACTCGGTCTTGTGTGCATTTTTGGGTCTGGTCGCCGTCATCGGTCTAGTTTTTTGGTCTGGTCCAACAAGCCTGCTTATTCCTACCCACACAATAATTGTCAATGTTGACATTCACATCTACAACTATGTCGACCAATTTTTCAGAATTAAAATTTTTGTTTTAGTGCTTAAAAGTTTAGTAAACATTCAAAAATATGATCTTGTTCAATGAGGAAAACCACGACCCTCTTCATTTAACAGGCTAGAACCGCTGCTAACGGCAACGCCGCATTTTTACGATTATCAGGCCCAGAAAACACATTGTTGTTATGGCAAAATGTGCAATTTTGAAGTTTTTCGTTAATTTCTTTTTATACTACATTTTTTTTTAGCATGGTCAAAAGATGATTGATTTGTCTATCGATTGGTTGAGTACTTTTGAATTTCACTTTGTAAGTAAGCTTATAAGTGAGGAAAATGTCTGCAGTAATTATTGAAGGTCCTCTATTATCACATATTATAGCGATTATTTTCATTTAAATTATACAAATCTATATGTTGTTGGAAAGAGCATAAAAAATGCTACCTTTTGAGCACTATGAGTGTTCAGTCACTTGTTACAGTATTTGAAATAATTCAATTCAAATTTTCAATTGAAGATGTTCTCAAAAATATGACAAATTACTTGACACCAGTTTTGTTCAAAATGTAGCGTTTTTCATCCTATTTCCAACGATATATAGTTTTATACAATTTAAATGAAAATATTCGGTGCAATTACTGATAATTAGAGGTCACCCAACAATCATTTCACACACATTCCCAATTGATTAACAGTAAATTGACTAAAATTCAACAATGGGTACACCATTCGATTGCAAATTTTATTCCCTTTTGATCTTTTACAACAAAATTTTCATAAAATCACTGACAAAAAAGTTATTTAACGAAAAACAGTTCAAAATTGTATCAGGCCCATTTAAACGCATGTTATCTCTAGCGCGACTTGGGCCTGATAAACATTGTTGCCAGATTTGGCGGTTCTGGCCTGTTAAATGAAGAGGGTCGTGGGAAAACAAATTTTCTAGGGCATGATGAAATTATTCACTTTTCTACAGTTTGGAGTTTTTTGTAGATGATATGATGTTGATATTGTGGATGTATTTGTCGATGTCGAATTTCACATCAACATTAACATCGACATGTCGACATGAAAATAGATTAGTTTAGCACTCTTAGAGAAAGTATTGCATCATCTTTGATATAAGGAATTTCTCCATGACACATTATAACTCGATTGAATATAGGTTTTTATTATTACGTTAAAAGCATGGAAACACGGCACTGTGTGTCGAAACGTTGTGTTTCTATGCTTTTAACGTAATAATAAAAACCTATATTCAATCGAGTTATAATGTGTCATTTCGAATTTTATTTTACCTATTTTGAACTTTGATACTTGATTATTTGCAAATGATTTTTTTAAAATTCTTCGTGATAAGGAATTTCTGTTCAACTTTTTGATTATACAGACATTTTGTCTGTACTTCTTCAGAAGTGGACTTCGCATCCATGCTGTTTTCAGCATGAGCAATAGCCACATCAGAAATTATCATTTTTGAAAAAAAATGTAATTTTTAAACTTAAATTTTATAACTTTACGAAGCAGGAGGTCGACATAAATATCGATGTGAATGTTGATCCATCCACATCCGTCACTTTTGGATGCCCCATGACAATGTGAGTTTTGACCCTGTGTCAAGCCAATTATCAACACAAATGCAGATCAACATCGGTCGACAATTACATCGACAATTAGCTTGACACAGGGTCGAAATTCACATCGACATGTGGCATCCAAAACTGGGGGATGTGGATGGGTCGATATTCACATCAAAATTAGCATGATCATTGTTGTACAGGCAGTATTGTTGTCTTCATATGCAAAGTGGCTAACTCTAATTTTTGACCAAAATGAGTTACACCCACCATTTGATTTTTCTTCACTTAATTCATAAGTTGAAACATTAAAAACATGCCTGTGCAGGACCATTTGCCTAAGCTATCTGTGGTTGAAGTCGGGAAAATTATTCAACTCTGCTAAAGGATTACTCATTATGTATTTACCTACGTGAAACTGTTTCATTTTTACATTACATGAAAATGAGTTATGAACACCATCTGAAAGGTGAACACTTTGTATGTAACTTCCAACATTAAAAATTACCTCTAGTGAATTCATTGATGTAGTATCCGCGTTTGAATTTGGGAAAAGTATCTAACTCCACTCAAACTGACTTGAAATGTGCCAAGTGAAAAAAAATTTTAGCAGCATTTTTTTTTACTTTAATAAATAACCTTAACTATGTAACACCCGTCAATAGTTGATAACGCTGTTTTTCGAATTTCCTGAACAATTTACAAAAATGGAGTTGGCCACTGCGTATTAAGACGACGATATGTCGATTTGTAATCTCCTGGATTCCGTAATAACATTAGCGATTTTTCCAATTTGATCCAAAATTCTTACATTGAATGATAAAATCGGCTTCAGCGACCCAGAAATATCTTTATTTCGATACCCTTGTCGAATTTTCCACAATTTCATGTTTTGTACCCCTCCTCTCTCCTCCCCACCCGTCCGTCAATTGCTCATTTTGAGGCTCCTTTTAAGGGCTCATTTTAAGATTATGGGGAAAATGAATGCCAAAATCGACTTCATCGACCAAAAAAAATCACCATTTTGATTAATCATAGTGATCGCAACAAATGAAACCACTATTGAATTCAAGTAGGTTGGCAGAGGTACACACAAAACGTTCTTTTCATCAGCTCGAACACGAAACTGATGAAAATTTTCATTAATTCGTCGCATCTACGAAAGGACGTGTTTTAATTTGTCGTCTGCTTTATTGAGAAATTCACGCATGATTTACTCCGGCATAGCTGGCGTTAAGGTGTGTTCCTTTGAAGAAGACGCAGAGAAAACGTAATAAAAATTTATCTCCTTCAAGGTACCTATACCTATCTCTATATACAAATACACGATGAATAGCGAAATTAGCTCAATTTAAAACGAAAAATGTGAAAAATTTCTAAAAAAAACTGCTTGTGACAGCGTAAATCGTTTGTATTCGGGTATTTTTGCAGCATATTTGAAAAACATCGTATCGCATCGCGCCGCGTGAATTCGTATTCGGCAAACAGTATCGAAGTTTTTTTCCGCTCGTATTGCTTTAACGATGAAAGTTTTTGAATCAACTAGAAATATAATTATTCGCATTCGCGCCTGCCTTCGTCGCTCTCGTCGGTTCTCCTGCGAGATTATATAGCGAAGGCGTTCGTTTATATACGTGGACAAAAAAAAAACTCAAAATTAAATAACTTTTTTTTTTCAATAAACGCGCGCGAATTCGCTATAGAAATTTCACACGCGTGTTTTAAAGAGCTTCGAGGTGTTTTTTTCGTTGGTTCTTCGTCGCTTGAAACGTTTTGGAAAAATTTATTAATTTTGTTTCGGATTTTGACAGTTTTATATGTTGTATTGTTATTAATGTAGCGGAGAGCACTGATGGTACTTGAGAGATTGTCTTATTTTTTTGTAAAGCTTGAGGAATTTTTTAGCCAGATTGATAAATTTATGCTCACTCGTATTTTTGTATTGATAATTTGTGAGCAAGGCGTTCTTCAACATTTGATAAATTTGAATCATCTTTAAAGATCTTCGTGTAATTTTAATTAATTAGGTATCTATTAGACCATTTTCAATAAATAATAACACGTGATGAGGTAGTTCAGATTTGATCAATTTGTATATTAGAATACATAAATAGGTACTTAATTACTCATTGTAGAGACAAAAAAATTATTTTCACTTCGGTTTCTTTCTTGTAATTGCGTTCTTCACTTTACCCGCTTTATCAGCAAGATTGTCAACTGTCTTTGCTAATTTATCGGCAGCTCTCGCAGCACCTCGTATTAATTTAGCCACATTCTTATTGATTGGCGGTGGAGTTCCGGACTTATTGCCATCAGGATCTCTAACAGCCAGATCAGAGGTATAATTGCCATATTCAGATTCTTCAAACGATTGTGATTCAAAACCAGACACATTTTGCGTTGGCATTGCCTGCGTGATCGAGGACACCTTTGAAATAAATATTTATTTTATTAAACAAAATCTTCACGTTCAATTATTACACTCGTAAATGTAAAATTATTCAGCACTCCAATTTTGCTCCAAATTTTTTGTATACGTTTCTCAAATTGGGAAAGAATGAAAATTGTTATCATTGGCTTCGAACCCAACTTCTTTTGAGGCAGATAGGGTGGTTTTTTTATGACAATTAAAAATTCTTATCATATTTAATTTTCTTCTCGATTTTTTGAAATGGTCATAACGATAAAAAAAACTGGTACCACTGCGTTCTAAAATATTGCCCCAGTTTCAGCAATGATATATTTTGATATTTTTACATAATTAATGCAAAGTATTTGCAAGGGAAAAAATTTCAGAACACAAATTCATCCAAAAATGGCCAATTTGAACATTTTAGACCACTCGGTAGAGCCTTAAAAGTGGTCGTGGATTTTGATGGAAATAGCGAGCGAAAATACCCTCTTTTTGAGGGCCCATATCTAGATCTACCCTCCAGGGTTTGAGCAGTTTTGAAAAGTTTTGAACCAAAAATTGGTGCAGATTTTGGGAGTTTTTGAAAAAGGTAAGTATTATATGACTCATCAAAATGGTTTAAAATTTTGGAAAAAAATCAACAATTTCCATCACAACTTTTTCTGAACCGTTTTGAAGAAGACTTTGCCAGCAACAGAAGTCCATCAATTTCGAAACTTCTAAAAAAGTTGTCCCGCAATCCATCAAAATTTGTTATAACTTCGGTAAAAAATCAAAAATTTTCATCGAAACTTTTTTCAAGCAGTTTTGGAATATTTTGAACCCAAAACTGATCAAGATTTCCAGATAGTTTTTGAAAAAGGTGTGCAACTTTTCAAAATGGGCTACAATTTCAGAAGAAAATTGAAAAATGTTATCAATGTCTACATTTTTTCTGAGTAAATTTTCAACATTTCAGCTTTGAAATGCTCGATTTTCGGCAATCATCGAAAAAGGAACGTATAGTCTATTTAAAATGCTTTCGAAACCTATTGAATGAATAAAATTAGATTCGAACACTAGACCTTCTTTAAATGATCTATCGCATTGGTTTAAAAAAAAAAAATCATCATCATCTCATTTTAGTCTCAAAATTATTCAAAACTGCTCAGAAATAATTGTAATCGAGAATGTTGCGTTTATTCTAAAATTTTAATGCCCCCCCCCCCAAAAGGTCAACGGATATTGACCAAATTCAGCAGAGACTAAACTCAGAAAAATTTTTAGCTCTGGAGATGTCACTGCAAGGAAGATATGAGCCCTAAAAAAAAAACAGTTTTTTTGAAAAAAAAAACATATTTGACTAAAAAATTGGCTCAAAAAAAATTTTGGATTATATTTTGGACAAACATCACGATCTAATTTCAAGCAAGCATGCAATACGAGTAAGTAAGTATAATAAAATTCCGAACAAATCGAGCTTAAGAGGGCTTACCATCAATATCACCATAACGAGTAATAATTTCAACGACAAAGCTCGAATAGAAGCCATTGAGATTAATAATACGAGTACGTTATGAACACACAAGAACACAGTAGGTAAGCTTATACAATTTCACCAGCGAGTCGGTTTCTTATATAGGCAAAAAAAGTACCAAAAAATTTCCATCTTAGTGATGAATTTCCACATAAATCAACATAAACACTACCGAAATGACTATTGACACGATATTGCCCGCACATTTTTCTCTTTTATTTTCTTTGTCGGCCAATGAATCGATCATCTTTCGATGCTTAAAACTAATTCGACACGATTAAGGCGAAATAAACGAAAAAAAGTCATTATTTTAACATTTTCGTCGTATTAGATGTAATGAATGTTGTCATAAAACAGCGTAAGTGGTAGTAAAACAATTAATATAACGTTGTAATATCCAGTGGGGTATTTTGTTCTTTTTCTATGTACTTTATGGGCGGATGGAATTTTTCGAATTTTGGAGCTTCAAATTATTACAATAAGATCAAAGCAAATAAAACGAAAACAAAAAAAGATATCTATTTGTAGTTGTCGCAATTAATATAAATCAACGGCAAACATGACAATTTACGCAGGTAAACGACGTCAAAATAATTAGCTAATAAAAGAACTACGCACGTACATAGCTTCGCTTTTATGTATTTTTAGTGGATAGCTGAAAATTATCGCAGTTTCTCCGAAATTCTGAGGCCTTAAGGGCTGCATGAGGCTGCACAAAACTCCCAAGCAGAAGCTGCAGAAATTTACAGAGCAGGGGCTGAAGGAAATTGCTAAGCAGGATCTGTTTTTTGGCCAACTCTTCACGTGAGTTAACGTGAGTTTTTCAACATTTCAAAACGTTTTATTTTCAACCCGAAAAGTACACAATTTAACCCATCGTAGTAGAAATTTGTACTCTAGACCGCCCCCTTCCCCTCAAGTTGTAAAATGTTGAAAAATCCAGCAAATTTTGGCGAAATTGGCAAACTTTGACAGAGTCAGCGAATTTTTAACATTTTTAGACTAATTGATAAAAGAGCTATTTTGCTGACTTTTTTGGAACTTGAATTTCAAATTTTTGAACTCTTCTGCCTTCGCTCGCTTCATTCAGCTCTATTTGTTTTTATTTTGTGAATCAAGCTTTCTAAAAATCTATCACGTATTCACATTCAAAAAACAAACTCCCCACATGAAAAACAAACGTTTTTTCACTTCATTCGACTGAATTTTTCGAAAGCTTTTGCCCTCTCTTCGTTTGAGCCTGTTTGCTGTTCGGTTTCGAAATTGGAATTTCCAAAACACCACCATTCAAATTCTAAAATTTCGAATCCAAAAAATTTAAACTCCTCTCACATAAGAAAACACAAAGGACTTTCACCTGTAAAAATACAAAATTTCGATAGCTTTTGCCTTCAGTTCGTTTGCGCCTATTTGCTTTTTTTTCAAATTTAGAATTCCTGAAAATGTGAAAAATCATCTTTCAAACTCTGAAATTTTTAAACCAAAAAAATCGAACTGCTCATATAACAAAAAAAAAACTTACCAGTCAAAATAGGTACAAATTGTCGATAACTTTTGCCCTCAGTTTGTTTGGGCTGTTTGCTTTTCTTTTTCAAAGTTGGAATCTAAAAATCATCATTTAAGTTATATAGCTCTTTCATTTATTAAAATACAAATTTTCGATAGCTTTTGCCCTGAATTCGTTGGGACAGTGTTTGCTTTTTATTCAAACTTGGAATTTCTGAAAAATCGTCACTCAAATTCTGAAATTTTGAAATCAAAAAAATCAAACTCCTCACATGTAAAAGCAAAGCACTTATATAATTTAACAAAGACATCGGAAAAGTATGATATGAGAATATCATCAGAGAAAACAAAAACAATGGCCTTCAAAGGAAAGGAGCCAGTAAGAAGCAAGATCGTAATAATTTCAAATACCTTGGAAACACGATATCATACCAGGGAGAAGTAGATGTTGTTGGAAAGATTGCAAAGTTCCTGAGAGTCACAGGACTGATAAATAGGACCCTGAGAAGCAGTAAGGTGCGAAAAGAAACAAGATTGAAGGTGTACAATACCCTAGCAATACCTACCAATGATGACTTATGGAAGCGAGGTATGGGCACTGAAGAAATCTGATAAAAGAAGAATAACGGCAGCGGAGATGAAGTTCATGAGGAGAACGGCAGGGGTGACTCTCAGAGACAGAGTCCCATCTGAGAAAATAACAGCAGATCTCGGAGTGAAGCCAGTCATGGAGAAGATAAAACAGTATAGGAAAGATTGGAGAAATCATGTCAAAAGGATGGAGGAAACAAGATCTCCAAAACCGGTCCTTCAATATACACCAACGGGGAAGAGAAGCAGAGGGAGACCAAGGAGGAAACTCACGGATACCTCAGGCTCATCCTCAACAGGTTCCACACCGCAGCAGACAGGCCAATAGGCCTACCGCTTATAAGGAAACGACGACGACGACTTTCACCTGTCAACATACAAATTTTCGAAAACTTTTGCCCTCAGTTCGTTCGGGTCGGTTTGTTTTTTTCAAACTTGAAATTTCTAAAAAAAATCATCATTCAAATTCTAAAATTTTGAAATAAAAAAAGTCAAACGCTTCACATAAAAAAACAAAACCCTCTGACTTAGCAACGAATAATAAATGACACCACCAAGGAAACTTGTCTCAGGTTACTTGATGGTGAGAATTGGAGTAACTGCTGGACTGAAACAGATACCATTAATACAGCTTTTCAGAGTTTCCTAAATGTGTTCTTATTGCACTATGATGTGTCATTCCCATTCGGTATAGTGAAAGGGAAACAAGAAAGTAGGTATTACAAAATTCCCCATACCCACCCATATTGAAATCAAAACTGTTAAGCAAATTTTAATGAACCTTCATAGCATGAAGAAGACTTTTGACTCTCCACTAACAAACTCTGTTGAGGTCATGAATGAAATTCACTCACTCAAAAATTCCTATTCAAAAGACTACCATGGACTTCATATCTATATGCTGAAAATAGCTGCGCCATACATTGCTGAACCATTAGCCAGCCTGTTCAACATGTCTGTTCAGGAAGGAGCCTTCCCTGATATCCTTAAGGTCAATATCGTGATACCTGTGTTTAAAAAGGGTGATAGAAGTGCCATGAATAACTACAGACCCATCTCTATATCAAAATTTTTCAGTGATAATATTGTTACACAGCTCCCAATATAGTTTTTGCAAAAACAAAAATACAAGTGCCATTTATCAACTAATTCACAATATCTTGGAAAATCTCCACAACAAAAATGACATTATAGGGTTATTTTGCGATCTTTCAAAAGCATTTGAAATGATTAATCATGAAATATTGCGAGGTAAACTAGAAAATTATGGTATTAGAGGGGTGGCTTTGGACTGGACCACATCCTTTCACAAAAATAGAACTTACATTGTTAAGACAGAAGATATAAATGGAGAATACCATTTCTCTGAACAATACCCAGTTGAGCAAGGAGTTCCACTGGGGTCAATATTAGGACCTCTGTTCTTTATTTATTATGTCAATGACCTTCCAGAAAATGTAAGGAATAACTTGATCCTATTTGCAGATGACACTACAGCACTGATTCCTATGAATATGGGTGTCTCAGTACAGCACGTTGTGGATGATTTGGTAGCGTTGTTCAGAATAAATAAAATGAAATTAAATGTTGAGAAAACAAACCTAGTATATTTTGTTCACAGCACACAAAATGTAAATTTGGCACTGACTATTACTAAAGTTGAATGTCTAAAATTTTTGGGAGTATACATCGACTCCAGTCTAACTTGCACTGGTCACATAGACAATTTAGCTGGGAAACTATCATCAATAAATTATCTTCTTTGGCAATTAAAAGGTGCCACCAATGTGAAAACTTTAAAAATGGCATATATGGAATGTTCCAGTCTAATATAGCATATGGCTTGCTCTCTAAATTTGAAACAGTCAATTTCACTGCTTAGCAGTCACGACATTTTGCCTTTTTAAAGCAGTAGTTTTTTTTTACTGCAAAACAGTGAAAAATTACTGAATTGGTCAGTCAAAATGATTTTTACTGACCAATTCAGTAATTTTTCACTGTTTTGCAGTAAAAAAAAACTACTGCTTTAAAAAGGCAAAATGTCGTGACTGCTAAGCAGTGAAATTGACTGTTTCAAATTTAGAGAGTGGTGAATTGGGGCGGCAATATCAGTCTTACACAGAGAATTTTTGTAATACAGTGGAACCGCAATAAGTGCAACCTCAATAAGTGAAAATTCACGTTAAGTGCAACCAAAATTAATCCCAGGTCCCTACAGTCAATTTACCATGTAAATTCACCTCCATGCCTGCAACAGTACCTCGATAAGTGCAATGAATTTGGCGGATTTTTTTGTGAAAATCATCCAAACTAAAGTAAAAATTTGAAAAATATAGTAAAAAATGTAGAAAATATTCAAAAAATCCTGCAACATTATCACTAAAATAGAACAATGTCCAAAGAAAATCGTGTAAAATTGAAAAATGGGTAAAATTGGCATAAAATGGATGTAGGTAACGTAAAATCAAATAAAAAATCATTAAAATTGAGTCAAAAAAAGGAGGTACTTGTCTCGTAATTTATTCACCTTAATAAGTGCAAATTGTGAAAAAATAACTTTGATTAGTGCAAACCCTTTTAAGTGAAAAACTCAATAAGTGCACTTATTTTTCCGGTCTCTTGAGTTTGCACTTATTGCGGTTTCACTGTACAAAAAAGAGCAATAAGAATCATCTATCGAATACAAGTCACAGAGTCATGCAAGAATGTCTTTCTTTCAAATGAAATTTTAACCTTACCCTGCTTATACATATACCTGATAGCCCAAATTGTGAAGAAGGGCATAGTAAAATTGTATACCCCTCAACATAGTCATTATACTAGAAATAGCCAACAACTACATAGCACATACCAAGCTAGTATAGACTTCATGGCTGCAAAAATTTATTACAAAATTCCAAATGAAATCAAAATTATCAATTGCACAAAATCATTTTCTAAAACTCTGAAAAAAATGGCTGCTAAAAAAGGCATTTTATTCAATAGATGAGTATATGGACGCTGTTACATAACTGAGTGCATTATAAAATGAACTTTCAGCGACTCCTTGTATTTTCGATTTATCATCTTCAATAGTCATGATCATTTTATACAGCATCATTGTTTCTTCTTAATTTTTTTTGTGTGTAATCGATAATTTTATCATGTTAAAAATTATTCTAAGAATCTTGATAAATGTAGGTACAAAATATCTCAATTTTTTTAGAATGTATTTTTTTCTGATTTATTGCATCTATGTTTTTTTTAGATTCTATTATTTCTATTGAAGGCATTTTTATTTAAATATCTGTGCTAATCCTATACCTCTATAATGCTGTACACGGCGCATTCATTTCATTTTATTTCATTTTATTATTCATTTTTTAAAATATATCTTTGTTAGTAAATAAGTCGACATTGTAAATGCAGCAATGCTGCAGCCTATTGCAAAAAATAAAGTTGATTTGATTTGATCTGTCAAAATACAGTTCTCAGAAACTGTTTTCCTCAAACAGTTCGAGTCTGTTTGCTTTTTTTCCAAACTTGGAATTTCTAAAAAAAACAACCATTCAAATTATGAAATTTTGATGCCAAAAAAATCACACACCTCACATGAAAAAAACAAAGCACTTTCAGTTTTCATAATACAAATTTTCGAAAACTTTTGCCATCAGTTTGTTCGAGCTTCTTTGCTTATTTTTTTAAACTTGGAATTTCTGAAAAATCATTCAAATTCTGAAATTTTGAAACCAAGAAAATTGAACTGCTCACATAAAAAAAAACTTTCACCTGTCGAAATGGGTACAAATTAAAATTTTGAAACTATAAAAGACAAACTACTCTTCACATAAAAAACATTGTATTTTTACTCAACAAAATACGAATTTTTAAAATCCTTTCCCTTCAACTTTGGATTTTTAAACAAATCATCATTCAAATTCTAAAATTCTGAAACCGAGAAAATGTAAACTCCTCACATAAAAAACATTGTAGGTAGGTATGTATTTTCATCAATCAAAATTGTACATACCTACAAATTTTTGAAAGCTTTTGCCCTCTCTACGTCCGGGCTAATCTATTTCTCTTTTCCAAAATACAAAATTCCGTCTTTGAGGCTTCTAAAAATATTGATCAGGGAAAACGAAATTTTTTTGTAAGTCTCGATAGTCTGTACAAGGACGTACTTGGAGAGCTGAGCACAATTGGGGTTTAAACCAGAGTTGTAGGTTAACTTGTCTCTGAACAAACTCGAATCAAGTTAAAATGATGACGTATCAATACAAATTTTGGTATGCTAAAAAGTAGCCAACAATTTTTATTCAAATTTTAACCAAGTTTATGTTGAACTGAGTTTAAACCCCCATTGAGCTACTGGCCCTTATAATGTCAATTGGCAAAATATTGTTTTCTCATCTTTCGTTCTATTCAGCAAAATTGACATTTTTTTTCGCCTACCCCTCTCAAAAAACCTTCAATTTCCTTCCTGTCTTCATCTAAAATGAAATGCGAATTTAAAATACAAACGAAGCATCCAATCAAACTAGTGGCTTGAGCAATTCGATAAAACATTGGTAGGTGCCTATTCGTATTTTCGTTGTAAATTTCAGGTATGTAAGTTAAGCATAATTATTCTCAATTTAATGTAGCATTGCGATTCCATTACTGTAAACGTTCTCGAACAACAGCCCACCAAAAAAAAAAAAAAAAACATCCCTCGATGGTGGGGGTGAGAGTAATTCAAACGCGGTCAAAAAAAGAGGGAGAAAAATGCAGTTAAACGAATACACTTACACATACTCGTATATAGGTACATTAAGACCAGACGGAAAGAGAGAAAGACAGAACAAAGGACGGGACGACGCAGGGGGACGAGGAGGAGTTTTACATTCTAAAGAAGCGGAATTTATGCTTCTTATCTGGATAGCGGCGCGAGCGTAACTAGATTAGACCGCAATGACCCTCCAGAGAGATGGAGTACAATTTAATAGTTAAAAAGAAGCGGACTCGAAGGTTTTTATAAGGGTTCGAGCTCAACCATCGTTTGAAGAAGTGAAAAGCTGCTTTGAAACTAGCTGCCCCTATCGACTCCGGATACGAGTATTTCTTTTCGATAATGGCTCTTGTAAATTTCTCCGCGCGTTATGTGCAGCGTCCTGCGTCCTTTTCATCCTCTCTCTACCTCTCCGATCTCTCGATAAATTACCTATCCTATTTACGTGGTAGGTATACTCACAAACAGTCCTTCTACGTACCTATGTCCTTCCTCGTTCCTTTTCATGGGCGAGTGTGTGTGTGTGTGTATGTGAAGGGTTCAAACACTTGCTAGAATGTTAAATTTTCAAAAATTCTAAAAACCATGCCCCGAGTTTAGCTCATGAAAATTCCTCAAAAATTCTCGAAAAACATTTTGGTCGAAATATTTGCAATTCTCTCGAAATTTTAACCCATTTTGATAGGTTGAGTAAAATTCTTTTAAAAATTCTAAGAATCACGAGAGTCGATTGATCAATTCTAAGCTCTAAATCATTCAAAAATGATCAAAAAAAAATTTTACTTAAATTTTTGTTTTTAAATTTTAACCACTGAGACTGATTTAAGAGAGTCTATAGGAGATATACACACCACCCCTTCTCCCTCTCATTCTGAAAATCGAATTTGTTGGCAAAACTGTTAGGTAATTTCTTACTCATTTATTTTTATTTTTTTTTTTGAATTTTTTCTCTACTTTGTCGGACAGTCTAACCGAGCTGCTCGATATGAAAAAACTGATTGGAATGCGATCAACGTAGCTGAATTTTTCTCCCCTTCGTGTTATTTCGTGCGTAACGCGATACACACGAAAATGTTACCCAATCGAGAGATACTTTTTTGGGGTTTAGAAATTAATTAGTAAGTATACCGGTGACGCGGTTTGTGAAAATTTAAAAATAAAAAAAAACAATACCACTTTGGGTAGGTAGGTACCATAGTAGCCTATGTAGTATATATAGTGAACCTTTTTTTTTTTTTTTTTTGAATTTCGGTATAAGGTTACGTGAAAATGTTAACGAAACTCGCGGACGTTAATTAAAACTTTTCCAAACTACTTTTGCATTCGAATTTTGTTTAATGAAATTTTTTAACGTACAAAATTCAACTTTGTCGATTAAAAGTGACAGAAACGCGGCTAACTTTTTATTATGGTTAACACTACTTAATGTTAAGTGAGCTTTAACAAAAAAAAAATTCCACCCTCTCTTCTCTGCAGGTTTACGCCTGTCGTTTGCTCTCTCCCCCTCTGCAGTGTACGAGTAAAATAACTATACTGCGAGAAAGTTTTTATTATTCTTTGCGAAGATTATTGGAAACGAAATCAGCACGAAAATCATAAACAGGCACGACGGTAAATATTTCACAGATATGCCATGCCATATCGTCGTATACACAGTACGTTAATTTGCAGCTCTTGTGGGGGTAGATTCGTGATGGTGATATTTACTGCCGATATTCCCAAAAGGCGTACGTAAGTATTTGGCTGGTATCAGTGTTTTGTCAAAAGAATTGATGCGATAAGATTTTTTAGCCGGATTTTCTTTCCTGTAGCTGATCGTGTAGTGAGAAGAAAACTGTGATCAAGTATTGCGATGCGTTTGTGCTGGATTGTGGATAAAATAGAAGAGGGAGTGGAGGGGAGAGGGGTCAATGGACTAACCCAACTCCAATGTGAACAATAATAAACAGAATATTTTCAAACACACTTTTTTTTTGGAAAAGTTTCCCAAAAATGAGCAATTTGAATAATGAATACGAATGTCAAAATGTGAAAAATCATCGAAAAAGAGGGAGGTGATCTGATACAGATTTTTTACATATAATTTAGATTTTAGGGAGAGAAGGTGGAGAGGGAGCTATTTTTTCCAAAAGATCAATGGATAATTCACAGACTTCTGTTTTTGGCGTGGGGGGAGGGTTCTTTTTTCAAAAAATTAATAATTCAAAAATTTTGTTTTTTTTTTGGTGGGGGAGAGGAGCTGTTTTTCCAAAATATAATTTGAACTTAATTTGATCAAATTTTGATTTTTTTTTCATGGAAAATGATCCATACTTTGAAATTTCAAAAATTCGCCAAAAATCGAGAAATTAATTCTAGCAGCTAAAATTGGCGTTAGTGGTGTATTTCAGGGTTCTTTTTCGATGGCTCTTTCGTCTCGTCCAAAATTGTTCATGTTGGACGAGAAACATCATTTTTTAAGAGCACACAGGCCCCCCATTTTGTATAATACATACAATGCTAGAGGCGCTCTTTCACTTTTTGAGCCACAGAAAGCCTCAATGTTGTTAGATTTAACCCCAACGAGCAAAAAAATGTCCAACTCGAACACAGCTGAATCAAGAAAACATGCAAAAATACGTCACCAGGCATAATTTCAAGAGCATTTTTTGATTTTTGGTGACTCAGTGATGCAATTTCTGGAAAAATAATATCTACAGAGAGGGGATTTTGAAAAAAAAAATAAGGTTTCAAAATACAGCTGGAGCTTCCAGAACGTCTTCAAACGACCCACAATCAACTCGACATGTTGAATTCAGAGTACAAAGTGCTCGCATCTTTCCATAACTCCATTTATTCAAAATTTCAAATTTGTAAATTTCAAGAACAGCTGTTCACTCGGTCTACTTGGTGCAATTTTGATTTTTTTCCATTTTGAGCCAAAATTTGAATTTTAAAATTAGAACATGCCTCTGAGATCCCTGTAACCCGAATTTTGTATGCTGAATTTCTTTTTTGAGATTTGAGGCAAATTGTTTGAGATTTAAAAAATTCAAAAAAACTGTTTTATGGGCGATTGTCGATGTTTTTCACAAAATAAATTTTATTTTTCATTAAAACAGAATCAATGTGAATAATTCTTACAATTCAACTACCGCGCATCGAAACCTAAGTAGTTTTGAACCATTCAGGAGCCTCCGGTGATTTTTAAATTTTCTCTATGAAAACAAAATCACCTGACTCTAATACCTACAACTTGATTCGACATTTTTTGGAGCTTCCAGCGAATTTTAAAATTTTCACAGAAATTACAATTCGCTCTGGAGGTGTCCAAAATGAACTTTAAAACGTATGTTAAATCGGTCGGTTTCCGATCCATTGGATTTTACTCGGCGAATTCGAAAATTCACTCCCGAGAGCGTGTTCTCTAAACGGGAGTTTCTGCGCCAGGAGCAATAGTTGAATGATATTCTGGAAAATTGGTACGAATTAGAACAACTTGTAATCAATTATTTTTTATATTTCCATCCTTGAAGAGCGAAGAAGGGTGGGAAAGTTGAATTAATTTTTATTTGTCAGATTTTACTAGATTTAAGTAGATATTTGAAAATTCAACTTTCAAAAAATGTATTTTCCGAACATGAACTTCTGCGCCAGGAGCAACACCTGATCGCCATTTTAGCAATATTTGCACAATTGGAGTCAATATTTTTTGTTTTTTTCCTTGGAAGGAGAAGAGGGGAAGAGGGGGGGGGGGAGAATGGGGATGATTTAATTTCATTCGTCAGAATTTTCAAAATTAATCTAAAAATTCACTCTAAAAAATGTCTTTTCTGAACATGAATTTCTGCGCCAGGAGCAACACCTGATCGCCATTTCAGCAATATTTGCACAAGTAGAGTCAATATTTTATGTTTTTTTTCCTTGGAAGGAGAAGAGGGGAAGAGGGAGGGGAAGGAGATGATTTAACTTCACTCGTCAGATTTTACGAAATTAATCTGAAAATTCACCCTCAAGAAAATTTTTTTTTTTGAACATGAATTTCTGCGCCAGGAGCAACATTTGATCGATATTTTCGAAATATTTGCCCAAGTAGAGTCAATATTTCATGTTTCATTCTTTGGAAGGGGAAAATATGGAAAGAGGGGGGGGTGTCTCATTTATTTCCCTCGTTAGATTTTGATGGATCAATCTGAAAATTCTTCATCAAGAAAATGTGTTTTTTGAACATGAATTTCTGCGCCAGGAGCAACATTTGATCGATATTTTGGATATATATACCCAAGTAAAGTCAATATATTTTCATGTTTCTTCCCTTGAAAAGAGAAGAAGGGAAGAGGGGGAGGAGCAAATTTAATTTCGCTCGTCAGATTTTGAGAGATTCATCTAGAAATTGTCCCTTGAAAAAAATGTGTTTTTTGATCATGAATTTCTGCGCCAGGAGCAACACTTGGTCGATATTTTGCGAAGATTTGTCCAAGTAGAATCAATATTTTATGTTCCATGTCTTGGAGGAGGGGAGAGGGGGAGAGAGTCATTTGATTTTACTCGTCAGATTTTACAAGAATAATCCAAATTTATTCACTTTCTAGAAAATTTTTGTTTCCGAACATGAATTTCTGCGCCAGGAGCAATACTCGCTCGACATTTTGGATATATTTGCTCATGTAGAGTGAATAAATAGTTTTATGTGTCTTCCCTTGAAAAGAGAAGAGGGGAAGAGAAGGGGGCTCATTTAATTTCACTGGTCAGATTTTGAGAAATTCATCACTGGAAATTGTCCCTTGAAAAATATGTCATTATTGGAAAGATTTGCCCAAGTAGAATCAATATTTTCATGTTTCTTGCCTTGGAGAGGGAAGAGGGGGAAGGGAAGGTCATTTGATTTTACTCGTGAGATTTTACAAGAAGAATTCGAATATTTACTTTCTAGAAAAATGTGTTTCCGAACATGAATTTCTGCGCCAGGAGCAACTCCTGATCGATATTTTGGATATATCTATGTATTTGCCCAAGCGTAGTCAATACCTACATATAAATTGACTCTCAAAAACAGTGATTTCCAAATATGAATTTTTGTGCCAGGAGCAACACGATTGATCGATATTTTGGAAAAACTTGAACAAGTATAGAGTCAATATTTTATGTTTCTTTCCTTGAGTGGGGAAGAAGAGAAGAGGAGGGGGGATTTTGAGAGATTAATCTTGAAATTCGCTCTGAAAAAGTGTATTTTCTCAACATGAATTTCTGCGCCAGGAGCAACACTTGATCGATATTTTGGAAAGATTTGTGCAAGGAGAGTCAATATTTCATGTTTTTTCCTCGGAAGGAGAGGAGGTGAAGAGGGAGGGGGTATTTTAATAGACGAATCTGAAAATTCACTCTCAAAAAATGTGTTTTCTGAACACGAGTTTCTGCGCCAGGAGCAACACGATTGATCGATATTTTGGAAAAATTTGAACAAGTATACCTATAGTCAATATTTTATGTTTAATTCACTAAATGGAGAAGAAGAGAAGAAGGGGGGATTTCGAAAGATTAATCTTGAAATTCGCTCTGAAAAAGTGTATTTTCTCAACATGAATTTCTGCGCCAGGAGCAACACTTGATCGATATTTTGGAAAGATTTGTGCAAGGAAAGTCAATATTTCATATTTTTTTCCTCAGAAGGAGAAGAGGTGAAGAAGGAAGGGGGTATTTTAAGAGATGAATTTGAAAATTCACTCTCAAAGAATGTGTTTTCTGAACACGAGTTTTTGCGCCAGGAGCAACACGATTGATCGATATTTTGGAAAGATTTGTGCAAGTAGAGTCGATGAGTATTTTTATATTTCTTCCCTTGGAAGGTGAAAAGATTAAAAAAGGGGTGGAGAGGGAGCCGTCTCAGCTAATTTTACTCGTCAAATTTTACGAGAATGATCTGGTAATTCACTCTCAAGAAATATGATTTCAAAACATGAATTTCTGCGCCAGGAGCAACACGATTGATCGATATTCTTGGCATATTTGTGCAAGTCGATTCAATATTTTACGTTTTATTCCTTGGAATGAGAAGAGAGGGAACAAGGGAACATTTTCTGACTAAATCCAACACATTCAGCTAGAATGGGAGCGCAAAAAAATCAAACTTCAAACAAAATCCACCCAAAAGCATTTTGCCATACCCATCATTTCATCAAATTTGAACCAAATAAAGCCCAGTAAAAGCTCAACCGCAAGTTCAAACACCACAAACAGATGAATAGTACACTTATATATCGCACCTCGGGAGTAATAAGGTCACATCTCAAAAAAGTGAAATTTTACAGGAGAGTGATTTTCTTTTTTTTGAAAACTTGATTCATTATTTTTAACAACTTATAATTAATTGTGAGGAATGAATAGCACCTCATTTTAAAGATCTGGTATCCTACCTTCATTTAGCATGAGAACACTTTGAAAAATAAAATCTTAAAGAGGAAATATTTCAATGTTTGGAAAACATTTTGAGTTAGAACCTTTCATTAAAGTTGATGTGGAGGCGAAAGGAAGCATCCAAAAAAAATTCCATGATAACTAAGTTGTAGAGAATTAAATTTCCAATCGATATAATGTCGTTAGTTTTTTTCTAAAGAGCTTAGTTTTTGAGTTTTTCTCAAAAAACTAAAATTTCATTATGTGTGCAAATTCATTTTTCTGAAAAGTGGTCAATTTAAAAATTTTTTTCCATTTGGTACAAACCAATAAAAAATGCACTCCTTGTGACTATTTCTAACTGACAAACATTCAAAACAATCAAAACTATTTGTTAACACTTTGTATGTACGAAATTTTCTCAAAAAAGGTGGAGTTTTTTGAGATGTACCCTTATAACTCCAAACAACTTGCAATGTTGTTGAGATTTTGAGTTAGGCCATAGGCCATTTGCGTTTTTTACAAGATCCACATAATGTACCCAACTCAAAGTGTAATTGTTGGTTGGGGGGGGGGGGTCATACAAACCCCAAAAATGCAAAAACATCAAAATCAATTTTTTTTGAGATGTGACCTTATTACTCCCGAGGTGCGATATATATGTAGATTCAAAGTCGATAAAATTTGTAGATCTCTACGCAGTCTAACGCGGTTTGGTTAAAATGATGAAACACAGATAGTCTATGATAATATCCATCACACCGCATTGTACGCTGCGGGTTGCCAAATTCCGCGAACGAAAAGGCCAAACCGTTGGCATAATTTTTAACAGGACGATGACCGTTTAGAGCAAGTTCAACGACGCGACGACGTAGGCCTACGTCGAAATAGCGAAGACTGTGGTACAAGAGTATAGGGGTCGTGAACTTGGCCACATAAATGAAAAATTATAAGCCCGCTAAAAGATCATCTCGTCTCGCGTCTCGAGCGGAAGTATTTTTAATTTTGATAATCAACACTTTGCCAAAGTAGAATAATTAGTCGAAATACAATCAACCCTCTTTAAAACAGATTAAATTTCGAATCGAGCGACGCAATCTCGGCCAGAGTTCATCACCGCATACCTCATCTGTGTACCCTAACTCACCCTATCGACTGTGTACAGTATTTTTGGAGGGTATAGGTGGATGTTGTATGTACGTCTAAAAGCAGCAACTACAATATAGCCTAAAACATGCACAGGAGGCATTTACATTCGAATAAAATCACTCGGGAATTTCGACAGACGCTTTCCGAGTGAAAGTTAATTATAAATTCCGAGTTAATTGTTTTCGTTTCGTCTTTAATAGATTCGACTGGGCAAGAAGCTTTGCAGATAATACCGTACAAACGATTCGACAACGACGACTATAGGAATCGGAAAACTAGTACGACTGCGATCACCTTCCTTCATTATCACCAGTACTACGTAACTAAACCAAACCTATAAGTCGGCTTCAATTACGTTATACGTAAGGTACTCCTATATTCTTCCTGACCTAAGGAAATATTCGCTTGACTTGGGTAAACGGCGCGAAACATATCGCGTCGCTAGTTTTCCCAATTTGAATTCGAGAAAGATGTGCGGTGGTCGGACAGCGAGTGTCGCGCCGAAGCAACGAAGCGGAGGGTTATACTTTTTACCATCTAACGAGTCGAGTAAAGCGCAACAAACAGTATACTTTTTCGCCGTTAACAGTTCAGGTCGTTAATTTTACCACCATTTTCACGCCGTCGAAAATACGTTTACGTTTACGTAACTCTATACGCGTCGTATACTTTTGGTAAATTTTTCATCGTCTATCGTCGCCGCGCTGTCTCATTTTTTTTCGCGCCAATTTTCGTTCTTCTACTTCTATCGTAGTCGTTGTGAATAATTCGCACGTTTGTCTGGTTTTTTGTTGGTTTTTTTTTTCTCGCTTTCTCGGTTTTGTCGTCGGTGTTCAAAAATTAACCAATCTTGTTTACTCGCGAATTTCGTATTGGTGAAACTTGATGGAAAATTTCTGCCGACGGTTTCGTGGTTCGTTGAAGCTACGCAGATATAGCCGGTAGTAGAATACGCGGTGTTCGAAAATGACGATTAGTTTTGGTTGAAAATTTGGTGTTTTCGTTGCTGGATTTAGTTTTAATGCTTCCATCAATGTGGTAAGTGGTTTTTTTGGAAAATTAATTCGAATATCATAACGACGTTTTTAAAAAAGTACAGGATCGATTGATCAATTTACGCTCTAGAAAATTAGATTCTCTCGTCTAATTGAAATACCTGTCTTTAAAATTGAAAAAAAATATATATTTTTTCAAAAAAACTGCAATCAAATGAATTTCCAGTAAGTACGGTAACGAGAATCGAAAGAAAGTTTCAAAGAGAGCAAATTACAGAATAAAACTTTTCTCCGAAATTCAAAATTGAAGGAGATGTACGAGCACAATTTTATGAGTGGAACCAAATTTAATTTTCAAATCTCAGTTCCTGTATCGAGCAAAAATTTGGTCATCCTCCTCCCTATTGGGTCATTTTATGTCGAATCGCCGAGTTTTCTGCACGCAAAATCGTCAGTTTTTTTGAATATTTTTGATATGGGTAGATCTTAATGAGAGATGATGAATGGCGCAAATCACAGTTCTCAAAGTGCATTTGCAGGGAACATAGGTCTATTCAAGGTATAGAAGAAAACAGAAATATTGTAAAGTTTGATTGGATTTATACAGAAGCGTGCCGAAGGGGAGAAGGGGTGTGGGAGGGTGTGACACCCCTCACACAGAACATTTTTGGCGAAAGTGGGGAATTTTTGGGAAAAATTGGGTGAGTTGGAAAAAGTTGGGAAATTTTGAAAAGTTGAGAAGAAGTTGTGTAAGCAGGGAAAATGAAAGAATTATGGTACCAAAAACCACGAACTTAAAAATTTTTAAAAGTTTTCACCCTTGCTGTGCTCGACCCAGATCATTTTCTTATAAGGTCTCTCGAATGCTGTTGAAGTTTTAATGCATTTTTTCGCGATAACGATAAAAGCTCATTGAGAAAATACACGACGCGATCAAAATTCAACTAGCATTTTTATTGAACTCATAACAAAACTTAGGTTAGCGTATATTTACGCATACGACGAATGAATTTTTAAGACTAAAAAAGTAAGCTAAAACGTAGGTATAGAACCAGTTGACAGCGCAACCATCAGGGCTGCCACAACACAGGCATAAAACTACCCCTAACTAAGTAAAATGAATAAATCGCTACAACATACTCCCCGCGTTGAAGTTGAAGACTTCAAGAAAACGGATTAAGACTAAGATACTAAAACTATGATAGAATAAAATAACGAAGACATCGCTAAAATAACTTCGATTAGGATAAAATACAAGAAATTAAGAATAAATGAATAATTATGGTATTCCATAAAATAGAACATAATTAGGTCAATTTTTCGACACTAGAACTATGAGTTTCGTAATAGGGCGTCGGAGAACGCCATTTTCAGTGCGTACATCGACTACTCGAATATGATTGTCGGATCCGGGAAATGTGGCTTCCACCTTGCCCATTTTCCATTTCCCAGGGGCTTCGTCGACCTCCTTTATCACGACTATGTCTCCAACAGCTATTTCGACTGTTTCGTTTCTCCATTTAGAGCGTTGTTGTAAGGAGTGTAGGTACTCTTTACACCATTTTTCCCAGAAGGACTTGACAATTCGGCGAATCTGTTCGAATTTATTGCGGTTATCGATCACGGACGAAAGAGAAGGTTGCGGTATGGAGTTAAGTGGACGACCGATGAGAAAATGACCTGGCGTCAGTGGAGGTCCATCATGAACGTCGTCACTTGGCTCATATAAAGGGCGCGAATTAAGACAAGCTTCGATTTTTGCCAGTATGGTGAAAAGTTGCTCTTGACTGAGCACAGCTTCTCCCATGACTCTCTTGAGATGAGTTTTAGTGGATTTTATCGCAGCCTCCCAAATACCCCCAAAATGAGGTGAGCTGGGTGGAATAAAATGCCACTGAATACGCTTTTCAGTGAGACTATTCTGGACATCATTGTTGGTGCACAATTTCTCAAGCTGGTTAGCAGCTCCTTTGAAATTGGTGCCATTATCCGAATAGATGGATTCAGGTTTACCACGTCGAGAAACAAATCTCTCCAAAGCTGCGATGAATGACTCGGTGCTCAGGCTCATAGACACGTCGATATGAACAGCTTTGGTGGCTAGGCAAATAAATAGGCATATGTAGGCCTTGCCAGTGACCTTTGAACGTGGCGCTCCTAGCTTGACTGTGATTGGCCCAGCAAAATCTAAACCAACGTGCAGGAATGGAAACTCTGGGACATTGACTCGTACATCAGGGAGATTTCCCATGATTTGCTGACATGCTTTTCTGTTTGTTCGTCTGCACCTAGGGCAATCGCGAACAATACCTCGAGCTAGCGATTTTAAGGCGATTATCCAATATTCGTTACGAATTGTTGAGATGAGAAGGTTTGTAGGTGCGTGAAGTTCGTTTAAATGAGTTTCTCGAGCAACTTTGAGCGAAAATGGATGACGAGCAGGTAGCAGTATAGGACAATTGTGCCCCAAAACAATTCGAGCATTTTTTAGACGACCGCCAACACGTAAGACTCCATGACTGTCCAACTTTGGGCTGTAGGGTAGAAGAGAACTGCGTTTCCCTACTTTGCCCTTGGTTTTCAATTTTTTCAAGTCGTCAAAAAATTCATCAGCTTGCACAGTTTTGGCAACAACAAGTTGAGCACAATTGAACTCATCAACACTGAGGACTGGGGCTTTGCAACGGAGATTGGCAGAAACACGAAGATTACGAGCAAAACGTACACAATAGGCGATTATTCGGATGATTTTCTTGGCTGATGAATACCTTTCGATAAGCATTGACACAGGATTATACTCAACGTAGATTTTGACTGCAACACTTTGAGCATGACTCAACTCATTTTTGTCGAATGGATTGGCAGGGTATGTAAGGCGACGACTGGCAGGCTTACGTAGATTTTGAATAAATCTCAAGCAGTGTGCCGTTACTCGGATTATTTTCAAGATGCTGAATATGCGGGTAGGGTGATCTTCAACATCAATAATTGTAATGCGGCGCGTGGAGATTTTTTGGCGGCGGGCCTCCTCCATAGCAGACTCGTCAACGTACTCAGTAGAACTCGGCATATTGAAGGGTTGGTGCAGGAATGATGGGCCATTCCACCACAAATTGAGCCCAGAAATTTGACTCGGCAAAACACCACGAGAGGCTATGTCAGCAGGGTTCTCAGCAGATTTAACGTATCTCCAGCAGGAAGTAGGCGACAGCTGCTGAATTTCTTGGACTCGATTGGCAACGAACTGCTTCCAAAAGGATGGCGCCTTGGCTAGCCATGCTAAGACGATGGTGCTATCGGACCATAGGCACTTGTTGGACACAGGTATGGAAATATTAGACACTAGCTTGGCGAGTAGGAGAGCTCCAAGTAGCTCTAAACGTGGCACATTTTCGCAATTGGTAGGTGCGACTCTGGTTTTGGCGCATAGTAACCTCATGTCAACGGAGCCATTTGGATGAACAGCTCGAATATAAACGCAAGCTCCGTAGGCCTTTGTTGAGGCGTCACAAAAACCATGTAATTCTATGATCGAACTCGTGACAACTAATCGAGGAATAGAAACGTTAAGTGATTGTAATTCGTTGCGATAAATCAGCCAATCACGCTCAATATCAGGCTCAAGTGGATCATCCCAGTTTGATCCAGAACTCCAAATTCGTTTTAATATCAGCTTGGCGACGACAACAACAGGCGCAACGAGACCCAGCGGATCAAACAATTTGGATGACTCGGATAACATGGTTCTCTTTGTGATGGCTCGTTCACAGGGTGGCAATTTACCAGTAATGATGAATTGGTCTTCCTTAGGACGCCAGGTGAGACCTAATGCACCAATTTCATCATTTTCATTCAGCTTAAATTCGATGTCATCCTCAGTGGACACAGATGGCAGCACTGAAGGAGCATTTGAGGCCCACTTACGTAGTGTGAAACCTCCACATTTTGTGAGAGAATCGAGCTCATTGACCAATAATATTGCCTCAGATTCATTTTCAGCTCCAGAAAAAATATCATCGATGTATGAGTCACGAAGAATGGCCTGAGCTGCACGTGTATAACGATAAGCCTCATCATAAGCAGTTTGAAATAAAGTTCGAACGGCGAGATAGGCGGATGGACTCGTGCCTTAAGTCACAGTATTTAGTTCATGATCTTGAATATTAAAATCTTTGTCAAACCAAAGAATTCGTTGAAATCGTCTGTCATCAGGGTGCTTACGTACCTGTCGGTACATCATTGCAATGTCAGCACAAATTGCAATTATGTAGGTACGAAGACGAATAAGGAGGCAGAATAGGCGACCCTGTAGCACAGGGCCAGTGTGCAGGATGTCATTGATTGAGACTCCAGTGGATGTAGGTTTGCTACCATTGAATACGATTCGTGTTTTCGTTGTGATGCTGGTCTGCTTGAACACAGGATGGTAAGGTAGATAAAAATGCGGCTCGTTGTTTTGAATAGGAGGTACTGGGGACATGTGACCCAATGCGAGATACTCGTCCATGAATGCTTTACACGATTCAAATTGTGAACTGCTTAAACGGCGACGCAAACTATTCAAAATTTTGAGTGCCGTATCTCGACTTTCTCCTAATTTCTCAGCACTGTACTTGAATGGTAGGCGCACGGTATAGCGACCAGTAGAGTCGCGCGACACAGTCTCAGCATAGAATTTTTCACAGTATTCGTCATCAACACTGCGCAGAACCTCGACAGAGATTTCTTCCATCTCCCAAAATTTCTCTAAGGTACGAGCAATTTCACAACGATTAACAGACACAGTTGTTGAGTTGGTTGCGGAGGTTCGTCCTGAAATAATCCAACCAAACACAGTATTTCGCATAGATGGACATTTTTCATTACCCTTTACATATCCGTCAGTAAAGATATCGAGGTAATATTCGGCACACAATAATAGATCAATCTGTCCAGGTTTGTCGAAATCTGGATCAGCCAATTGGGTAAGTGGTATATTAAACACATGCGACGCGCATAAGGTAGAGGGGGGGCTCACGGAGGTGACATGCGGCACAATAATTGCATTCGTAGTAGAAGAATAATCAGATACACGTGAGAAAAATTTAACTGTTGTTTCGTGGGATGCATTGGACTTCGCGCCATTCAGTCCAACCATTTGAACAGGTCTGCGCCTAGTTTTCAAACCTAACTGATTAGCAAGCTTGGCAGAAATGAAATTCTCCTCTGCTCCAGGATCAAGCATAGCTCGAACAGGGAATCGCTCGCCTGAACCAGATTCAAGTAAAACACAGACAGTTGCAATAAGTACTCGTTTAGCATCACGAATTGTAGCAGTATTTGCATTGACAGAATCAGTAGGTGGGGGTTTAGGCCCGGACTTTACCTCGTCGGTTGCAGGAGTACCTTCAGGCGGTGTAGACTTCGATTTCCGATGTATAAGGGTATGATGTGGCTTGTCACACTCCTTACACTTCATAGAACGACAACTCGCGGCACTATGGCCAGTTCTCATGCAGTTAAAGCAACGATTATTCTTCTGCACGAAGTCGATACGTTGATCACATGTATAGGTCTTGAAGACAGGACAGGCGAATAGCTGATGCTCTTTGTTCTTGGAGCACAATGGGCACGCATATGTAGTAGTCTGAGATGGGTTTTCAACGCTGGTTGCATTGGTACGAACTGTTTGTTTAGCCTTAGGATCGTCCTTTTCTTTACCTGTACGTGTGTAGGTACGCAGAGGTGGCAGAGGAGGCGGAGGAGGCGGTGGCATGGCTTGTAAGGTGGATGCGCGTTCGTCAATGCAGTTGACAAACGTGGTAAGTATGTCATCACAGTCTTTAGGTAGAGAGATCAATTTCGTTTCCCATAGTTCGCGAGTACGCGAGTCAAGTTTGGATGATGCAATATACACAATAATGGCATCTGAGAGCTTGTTTGACTCATAACCAAGATTATTGACAGACTGCACATTAACCGTTACTGTATCAGCTAATGTTCTCAACGAATTTGGATTACCTTCACAGTTATTAACTGAAAGTAATGCCTTCAAATGAGCATTTAAAATCAAACGTTCTTTAGCATATCTAAACTTTAGCCTATCCATCGCGATTTTGTAGCTCTTATCCTCATTCTTGAGTTGACCAATAGCTTGGAGGGCCTCACCCTTGAGGTGTTTTCGGAGGTAATAGAACTTTTGAGCATCAGATAGGCCTTTTCTCTTTTCGACAGATGCAATGAACATATCGTGAAATTGAAACCATTCCTCGTATTTGCCATCAAAAACGTCAACTTTTATTTTAGGCAACTCGATGTCTAATTTTTCATTATAACATGCATGTGAATTATGAGATACGTTACTCTGTTCAGGTCTTTTACTTTCGATGAGGTCTAATAGGTTCGATTTGAGCTCACAGTATAACTCCTCCAACGCATGGCGTTCCTCCAGCTCTGTATCCATTGCCTCATCGTCACATGCCGCCTCAATCTCCTCTTGTGCCTTGGTGAATTTCTCGAAGTCTTTGTCAAGCATTTCCAATTTAGTCTTAAGTTTCGATAAATTGGCGTTGTCACTCTCATTTTCAATCCACGTTTTTATTTCCGTGAATTGCGCCTTCGCCGTACCTCGCTGCTTGGTGTAGGATGACGGCATCACGAACTCGATAATAGCACTCGATAACACAAATGACTGATTTACTCGAAAAGTTAAATTAATTCGGCTTCCGAAGGACCATGTTGAAGTTTTAATGCATTTTTTCGCGATAACGATAAAAGCTCATTGAGAAAATACACGACGCGATCAAAATTCAACTAGCATTTTTATTGAACTCATAACAAAACTTAGGTTAGCGTATATTTACGCATACGACGAATGAATTTTTAAGACTAAAAAAGTAAGCTAAAACGTAGGTATAGAACCAGTTGACAGCGCAACCATCAGGGCTGCCACAACACAGGCATAAAACTACCCCTAACTAAGTAAAATGAATAAATCGCTACAACAAATGCATTATAGTTAAAGCTGCCAAAAAGTCTCAATCAGAAAATGCCCAATTTCTCACATTTTGCAAAAATTGGTTGTTTTTGAAAATACATATCTAATATAAAAATTATGTCCTGAAAAAAAAATGAAGAATTGTGAATTTTTAAGAGCTTTTGGCCTCGCCTCGCTCGGGTCCCATTCACATTTTTGAAAATATTATAATTTTCTGAAAGTATGTCATTAAAATTATTAAATGTTGACGCAAAGAAAACCAACATTTTGCATCAGTTATTTTACTTTTCGAACTATCAATTTTTTTGTAAGCTTTTGCTCTCGCTTCTCTCGAAATTCTATTGGGCGATTTTTCAAAAATTCTCCAGATTGGGAAATACCTTCAGAAATTAGAAAAATGTAACCAAATCAATACCTACTGAGGTGGTACCCGTGCAAAAAAGTGCGAAATTTCATTCAAAAATACCAAAAAGGACAAAAGTTTTGGCGTTGAAACTTCATTTACATAAAATACATTGAAAATTATTTTTTTGTAGGTACCCCACAAATTGTAAATTTTCTGAAGCTTTCACTCTCTCTTTGCTTGAGCGAAATTGAAAATGTTCTGTTCTCTTTTTGAATTTGTTTTTCAAAGATTGAAAGCCTAAAAAAAAACACAAAATTGTGAATTTTTGATTTTTGATTTCAGTACTAACCTTGCAACACAACAATTCAAATATCTTGTCAGATTGTTTTTGAAGATTTAAAATTATTCGACATTTTTGTTTTCGATTCCCACTTCCAAAATTTGTTCGAACCACATCTGACTAATTAGCATGAAAAATACTGGAGGGGAAGATGGGGGTAAATATTTTGGAAAATCTGGCGAAAAAAGTTGAAAAAATTTCATTCTCACCCCCCCCCCCTCCACGACAAAAATTACTTCGTCACGCTCAAAAATTCTGAATAAAGTATTATCCCACGCACAACTTTTTATGCTGATTAACTATTCGTATCAAAATAATTTAAAAAATAGCTTCGGAAATTTTAAAGGCACGTAACTAAAAAAAAATCCTGCACAGACCAAAAAAGGAAGATTATTTGACGAAAAAATAGAATAAATTAAGCATAAAAGACATTCAATTTTAAAATATCAAATTTTTCTCAATTTATCCTCGCTCAAGAGAACAAACTCAATAATCAATTACCATTTCTGAGAAAAAATTCATGATCAAACTATTTTCTGAGTTGAAACTTTTTTTTTCATGAAGAATATAATTCTTGGACCCCCTCCCCTCTCCCCACCGAACTGGCCAAAAAATCATTTTTGTGATAAGTAACGGGAATCGAAAGAAAGTTTTAAAGAGAGCAAATTCTATTCGAAAAAATGTTTACCGAATTTTTAAATTGAAGGAGCTGTACAAGCAAAATTTTTAAATTTCATTTTCTACTCTCAGCTCTTGCATCGAGCGAAAAATTAGCCTTCCTCTTCCCTATTGGGACATCACCGAGTTTTTTGCACGTGAAATCGTCAATTTTTTGAATATTTTTGATAAGAGTAGATCTCAATGAGAGATAACGAATGAGCAAACCACAGTTCTCAAAGTGAATTTACAGAGAAGACAAGGGGTGCTCAAAGTATTGAAAAAAAAAAAAAAAAATAGAAATATTGAAGAGTTTGATTGAGTTCGATTCGAGGCATGCCAAACAACGATGGGGGGGGGTTCTCACCTCCCAAACAGAAAAATGTTGGCGAGAAGTTGAGAATTTTTGGGGGAAAACTGGGTGAGTTGGAAAAAGTTGGGTAGAACTTGTGCTTAAGTAGGAAAAATCAATGAATTACCAAAAACTATTGCTATTTGTCTTCTGTCCAGATGATTTTCCTTTTTCCTTTCTCTGACCAATGTTGAAGAATAGAAAAATTGACTTCTCACATCAAAAATAATGTTGTTTTACTTTAAAATTCTCCCTCCCTCACCTAAAAAAAAAGGTCTCTCTCAAATGCATCGTAGTTAAAACTGCCAAAAAGTCTCAATCAAAAAATGTCCAATTTTTCACCGAAAATTCTAAAAAAATAATTTCTTATTTTGGTGAAAATTGGTTGTTTTTGAAAAGTAATACAAAAATTATGTCCTGAAAAAAAATGAAGAATATTGTGAATTTTCGAGAGCTTTTATCCTCGCCTCGCTCAGGCTTCATTCATATTTTAAAAGATATTATAATTTCCTGAAAACTGCCATTAAAATTTCAACAAACTGAAGCCATGAAAATCAACTTTTTGCATCGGTTATTTTACTTTTCGAATATTAATTTTTTGAAAACTTTTTGCTCTTGCTTCTCTCAGGCAGGTTTGTATTCTGTAATTTTTCAAAAATTCTCAACATTGAAAAATTATTTCAGAAACATAACCAAATCGATGCATTTTTTACCTCTTAAATTGTAAATTTTCTGAAGCTTTCATCCTCGCTTTGTTTGAGCGAAATCAAAAATGTCCTGTGTCCTGTTCTCGTTTTGAATTTTATTTTCAAATACCAAATGGCTAAAAAAAAAAACACGAAAAATTGATAAATTTTTGATTTTAGTATTCTGAAAGAGGGGAGGGTCTGTGGTAAATAAATTGAAAAATCTGGAGAAAAAAGTTAAGGAAATTTCAGTCTCCCCCCCCCTTCCCACGACACAACACTTCGTCACGTCTCTGGGTTCAACCTAAAAACTACGAATTGTTAAAATTTGAAATTTTTGTAATTTCATGGTGGTGAAAATCAGTGCCATTTCTTTTTTAAGCACCAGAAGTAGGCTGAAAATGTTGAAAAAATATATTTCTTGATCTTGATTTGCTCGAAAATTCTGAACGAATTATCCCGAGCACAACTTTCAATGCTGATTATTATATCAAGAAAATAAAAAAAATAGCTTCGGCAATTTTAAAGACAAGTAAGTAACTGAAAAAAATTCTGCACAGGCCAAAAAAGAAGAATATTTTACAAAAAATAAATAAATAAATTATAAAAAACTTTCAATTTTAAAATAATTATTTCTTTTTTCTCAATATTTTCACACTCGAGAACAAAATATTTAATATTCAATTCCCATTTCTGAGAAAAAATTCATAATTGAACCATTTTCTGAGTTGAAACTTTTTTTCCCCAACAGAAATACAATTCTCGGACCCCCTCCCCTCCCCTCCCCTCCCCTCCTCTCCCCTTCCCTCCCAACTAGACAAAAAAATCATTTTTGTGAAGAGCAACGAGGTAAGGGACATGAATGTTGTACAAATTCTGCTTATAAAAACACTGGAAATCAACAAAATTGCGAAATTCACGGAACGCACTCAGTTTTTCCTACCCTTCTTCCCCCCCTCCTTCCGAAGGGAAAGTATTTGTGGTAAAAATGATACCTATGTTTTTGAACACTCGATCCTCGAAAATATTTCTATCTCGTTTTAAATCGATTCAGCAGATTGATTAAATGTTACTTGCTTTTCAGGGATTTTTTTGCAATTTTTTTTTCACACTAATTTACATTGAAATTTTAGAAATTTTTCGTACTACAAAACAGAAAAAACTCTGAAATTGAATTCTGAGAATTTCTTTTAAAAAAAACTTCAATTTCAAATCAAAACTACACAAATTCAAAAAAAAGGATGGAAAGAGATTTCCAATTCTTCTTTATTCATTTGCTTCTGTTTAAAAGTAGATGTCTTTCGAGGTTTCTTTTCATGCTCCCGGAAATTATTTGTGTAAATTTTGGTGAAATTTTTCTCTTCCATTCAAATTTGAAGTCCTTAAAAATGTTGAAAAAATGAAAAATTGTTTTGGATTCACCTGCAGAGAAGAATAAAAAACAGTAAGATTTTTTGAAGAACAAGGACGAGTACAAAGTACAGACGTAAAAAATGTATTCACTGCCATGTTTTTTTTTTGTTTTTGTTTTTTTTTTTGAAGAAATAAACTTTGAATATTTGCAATAAAATTGAAAGATTTCAGTTTGAAATTGAGCTGAATATAGGAATTTTACACGTTAAAAGCATGAAAACGATATTTCAGGGGGAGGGGGGGCAGATAAGAAGCTGAGCAGTTCATAAATTCAAAGCAAAAGGTCTGAGTAATAAAAAAATCTATGTAATTTGAAATTTTCGAAAATCGCAAAAGATACTCGATGTTGAAACTGTCATGAGGGGAGTCGGGAGGGGGTGTCAGGGAAAGTGCCAATAACGCATCGAAACATTGAAAGTTCAACGTTTTTGAGCAGCGTTTCCTCAGATAGTCAGATTCTTTTTTTGTGCAATGAAGCCAATTACCATTGAAATAATTATTAATCGGTTGGTAATCACTCTGTAAAAATGAGTAATTCTCTCGTAATTACGGTGATTACGCAGTAAATTTTGTAATCATTAAATTTTTGAATAAAAATGAGTAGGCTAATTTCTTAATAATTACATAATAAATAGAGTAGGTAATATTACTCGGTGACAAGAAAGCAAAAATACAAATAAGAGTAAGTTGATTACAAAGTAATAAGTATTACTATCGGAAAACTATTTTGTACCAACTTTCTCCTGTTTAAAAAAAAACTAAACAAGACCCCAAAGAGCATGACGTCCTAAAATCCTGTCACCAAAATTTCAAATCTTCAAGTTAATTTTTAAATTTTTTAGCAAATTTTTGAAAATTAAAAAAAAAATCAAAAAAACTGTTTTGTCTTGTTGGCTTTAGAAGGCAATTTCTCTCATGCTCTTTGCACTTTGTCAAATTTTAGTAGCTGAATTTTTTGAAATGATCGATTTTTACCTACTCTCTTCAATTTTTTGAACATACTTCACATCTGTTTTATTTTATTTTTGAAATTAATGATTTTTTCATAATTTATGAGAGGCTTTTTGTGATTTGAGAACTCAAGTAGGTATGTAAGCTTATTTTATGATAATTTTTTGGTAATGTTAAATTCGTAATTACCAAAAAAAGTGCTATAAGGTACCAATAAATGATTAATTCAGTCAATACATATACATAATTGAATTGTGGCAATACTATACAACGCCTACACAGTAATTTTCCAGCACAAATAATATATTGAAATTGAAGCATTGAAGAAAATGAATTCGTCGTTGCCTCGTTGACATGTTCTTTTATCATGGTAAAAAAAAAAAAAAAAAAAAAAAAAATACTCAATGGGGAAAATGGTACGGTTTATATTACTTTAAAAAATAAATTTGAACGACGAAAAAAAACTGCGTCAGGGAGATATCCCGGCACCTTCTCGTTGTGTGAAATTACCAACAAAACTTTGCGTAGCTAATTTCAAAGTCGGAATCAATTTTTTCGACAACACGTTCGCCATTATTCGGAATTAAAAAGTTTTTCAAAACACTTTACCAATCATTCTCAATTTCCTGCTCTCGCCTATTTTCGCTGTACATTGCTTTCAGTCATTCTCCAAAATATCCACGTACTTGTCACCTCTTTTCATCGTAAACTTTTTTAAACTTTTCTGATTAAGAGGATAGGGAAAACGAGAAAAAAACACGATCATTCGACACTTTCCTTTTATTGATTTCGAGAATACCTTGTAGACTACCTATAGCTGTGTTGAGTAAGCCACGTAGTAATAGAGCCCTTGCGAGTATAAAAATTCCAAATGTAATTAAATTTTACCAAAATAAAATCATTCAACTTTCAACTTGAATCTGACGATGACGATGACGAAATAAGTTATAAATTCGAAATGAAATTTCATACAAATATAGCTGTCGAGTTGTCAAATTTTTCTTATGTATGACTCGTGATGAAAATTACCCTTGAAATTCTACCCGAAATAGTTGACGGTTTTTTGGTTAACAGTGGTGATTAAAATTTGCGAAGAAAAAGGATCTGACAGGTATAGGTGTTTTTTCACCAGTTTCAAATCCACGATGATGGTTTTGTCAAAAAAAAATCTGTTCCAGCGAAATATATTAAAAAACCATAACTAATTTGTAAAAGAGATACACGTGGATATCGGATTATTCGATTCATTGATGTGGTTCAAATTTGATAATAACAGAGTTTCGTTATGGATCGTCTATAAATGTAATTTGACAGACGAAAATTAGATAATTTATTTTACGCGAAAGGGTGCAAAGTCAACGTATATTATATATTTCCACATCGCACGTGGTAGAAAAAAATGAGTTAAAAAAAGGTAATAGAGAGCTTCGCGAAATGCCCTTTTTCCTTCGTCTAGCTATATTGATAGATTTGAAAATGTCTCCTTTGTCTATTCTCGTATACTTTTTTCTCCCACGTTTTAAATTTAAATATTAAAATAGGTAGTTTTTATTTATTTATTTGACTGACTGTTTATACTGTCGTGAATAATTTAAAGAGTATCGCTTGGAAGAAAAGTTAAGGGTGACCTGATTCAAATTGTGGATTATGGTTTCGAAATTTTAAAATTTTCCGGCATTGAAAATATTCCACAAAACACACAATTTGGAAATTCAAATTTTTACTCCCTCGATTTGAAGAATTCTCAATTTCTAAAGTACCTAGGTAAATGATCCCTCGAACTGAATTTTTTCAAACACAACTATCACAATCTAGTTTTTAAATCCAACTTCTCAATGGAAATTTTTGAAATACAAGTTCGTTTGAACTTCAGGCAAAAACTCTATAAAAAGGCGTCGAAAATTAATTAAAACGATAATATATAAAAACATCCAGAAAAAGATATTTATACCTAACGAATAAAAATCGTCAAAACACGACGAGAATTGCCAAAAATTCCATCAAATGACAAAATCGAATAAACGATAAATTGAAAAAAATTAACATTAAAAAAATTACCAAGAGTGATAAAATTTTAGTAAAATTTGGAATGCATGACAAAGTGTTGAAAACGTAAAACAGTTGTATAAAAATATGAAAATAAAACTTTTGGATGGATGAAAATTGCCAAAAAGCGAAGAAATTTGAGGTAAAATGATATTAAAACACATTAAAATTTGCAAAAAAATTGATTAAATTTTTGTGGTAACTTTATATTTGACAAAAACTACCCAAAATTGTGTCTAAAAAATGTAAAATGATTTTAAAACATCAAAAAAAACATTCAACAAATCGATAAAAATTGAAATTTCTCGTCATAAAAAAAATTTAAGTTTTATTGATTTCAAAGGTTTTTTTTTGGTGTTTGCAACGTCATTTTAACATGTTTTCAATACTTTTTCACCCAATTTTTGTCAAATTTTCAGTATTTTTAATTCTTTTTTAAAATGTTGAGAAGTAGTATTCAATGATGTTTCATGCAAATTCGAATACTTGTCAAAACTTACTAAAATTTCTTCATTTTTTGGTGATTTGCAGTGATTTTAAGTACCTCCTTCGCGCAATTTTCATTGCATTTTGCCTAAAGTTGACGATGAAAAATGGTAATTTTTTGGTGAAAGAAGGACCAATGCTCCAAAATGACACCGGAATTGTAGTAGAACACATTTTACTCGATTTTTTTGAAAATCAAAATATTTTGAAACTGGAAAAACTTTTGATCGCAAATCGAGTCGAAATTAGAGCAAGATAACTTTTTCGGCACGTATAATTCATTTAGATACCTGCTGAGGTTAGATTTCCACCAGAACGCTTCCCCCTCCTCTTTCAGAAATGGTCCATATTCAGGCATAAGACTGGTCCAGAAAAAAGTGATAAAAATTTGCGTTTTTCACAAGTTCTCACTAAAATGACGTCCAAACAATTATAGACCGGGCAAATAGCAGTTTTAAAAAGGAAAAAATTGGCACATCAATTTTTTCTTCTGGAATGTGTTCAGAAGGACCCCCTGAACTACAAAAAAAAACCCGACCCTCCTTCCCCTGGAGCTAATTTTTTTAGGGGGCTAAAACCGGTTGCGATTCACGTTTTTTGCGTTTTACTCCGTAAATATTAGGTTTACGATAAAAACTACCATGACAAAAAATGTTCCCCTTCAAATTCTCGATAATTTGATACTACTCTCGATACCCATCCCTCAAGGGGGGTGCCTAAAAAAAGGGGTGGAAAGAGTAGGTGTTTCAAAAAAATGTAAGTCCAGTAAATTAATCAAAATTACCACTTAATATTATTCGTTTTCGCTCAATTTTTTTTTACAAAGTCTACAGACCCAACTACTAATCAAACCACCATTGATTGGTCTTCAACCCTCCCCGGGGGTTGGTAGGTGGTGCTTGATTTTTCAAGTAACACACAACTGAATCATGTATTCGAAAAACGAATCTGGACGTGCGATATATCGAAGAGTATGTTTTCGAGGTCGCTGAATACGAATATGAACTTATTTTCTGGGTCTAACCCCTCAAAGCCCCTCTGTGCCCCAAAAAGGGGGTCAAAATTTTGAAAAATCGCGAAAAGTCGAGTGATATATCGAATGGTATGTTTTCGAGGTCGCTGAGTACGAATATGAACTCATTTTTTTGGGCCAACCCCTGGAAGCCCCCCATGTGGCCCAAAAGGAGTGTCAAAATTTTGAAATGTTTAGATTTTCCCTCCCTAATTTTATCATTACTAGAGTGAAAATTTTTAGAAATTGAAATTTCCAAAATAAGGGAAGAACAAGTGGGAAATTGAAAAATTTTTGATTCAAAATATGAAAATACGAGCCATTTTTTCAAAACTACCTCAATATTTTTCAGAAAGGGGAGGCCCCAAATTTTTGTTTTATGATTAAAAAATAGTAAAAAAAGGCAAAGCAAGAAAACTTCTCGAATTTTATTTGAATGGAAGGGGAAGGGGTTCAATATTATTTTTTCACTACTTCAAAAAGCATTTCGATTTTTTTTTCAAATCAAAATTTTCAGATGCTTTGATGTCCCCCCCCTCCCCCTAATATTCATCATCACTTGGTAGAAAATTTTTAGACATTCATGTTTTCAGCAAAAAAAAAGAAGAAGAAGAAGACGACGAAGAAAAAATAATAAATTAAAAAAGCAAAAAATTTTAGTTATAATATGAAAAGACAAGCCATTTTCTCCCAAAAATACTTCAATTTTTTTCAGAAGGAAGTCTTAAAACTTTTGTTTCATGATTTAAAAATAGAACAAGTGAGTAGGCTACAAATTCGATATATCACTCAATTTTTATCGCGATTTTTCAAAATTTTGACCCTCCTTTTGAGCCACATGGGGGGCTTCGAGGGGTTGGCCCAAAAAAATAAGTTCATATTCGTACTCAGCGACCTCGAAAACATACCATTCGATATATCACTCGACTTTTCGCGATTTTTCAAAATGTTGACCCCCTTTTTGGGGCACAGAGGGGCTTTGAGGGGTTAGACCCAGAAAATAAGTTCATATTCGTATTCAGCGACCTCGAAAACATACTCTTCGATATATCGCACGTCCAGATTCGTTTTTCGAATACATGATTCAGTTGTGTGTTACTTGAAAAATCAAGCACCACCTACCAACCCCCGGGGAGGGTTGAAGACCAATCAATGGTGGTTTGATTAGTAGTTGGGTCTGTAGACTTTGTAAAAAAAAATTGAGCGAAAACGAATAATATTAAGTGGTAATTTTGATTAATTTACTGGACTTACATTTTTTTGAAACACCTACTCTTTCCACCCCTTTTTTTAGGCACCCCCTTGAGGGATGGGTATCGAGAGTAGTATCAAATTATCGAGAATTTGAAGGGGAACATTTTTTGTCATGGTAGTTTTTATCGTAAACCTAATATTTACGGAGTAAAACGCAAAAAACGTGAATCGCAACCGGTTTTAGCCCCCTAAAAAAATTAGCTCCAGGGGAAGGAGGGTCGGGTTTTTTTTGGTAGTTGAAGGGGTCCATCTGAACACATTCCCGAAGAAAAAATTGATGTGCCAATTTTTTCCTTTTCGCCCTCGCTTTTTTACGTTATTTTCTCGCTCTATTATGCCTCTTTCGTATAATTTTCGAGAAGACGCAATTTTTTGTGAAAAAACCATCATATTTTTACGAAAGAACAACCGGTGCTCGAATGGGACACCGCATTTGGACTCGTTGACCTCAAATTACCCCCCAAAAAAGCCACATTTTAGGATTTTTTTGAAAATTGAAAAAAATGCCAAAAATACAAATTTTTTTAGAAGAAAACTTTTTGCTGTATATTGAAACGAAATTTGGACTAGGAGAGGTTTTATGCAGGATGAATTCATTTTTGGCGCAAGATTTCCACCATAGCGCTCTCTTCTCAGGAAATAGTGCATTTTTTAGTTTCAAAAACCAAATTTATGCAATTTTCTTTGGATTTTGCTTAAATTTGACGACATTTCTTCAGTGTTTTTCTTTTCTTTCTTGTTTTTTTTTTGAAAAAAAAAACTAGCAAATTCATTTTTGGGGTCAAATTTTTACCATGGCACTTTTTCTGACCTGGAACTCAAAATCAAGCCGTTTATTACGTTTTCTGATTGATTCGAGGTCGCTGAGTACGATTCATCCTATCAATTTAACAGCAAGCTCATAAAAAAAGCAATTTCAAGTTCAAGAATGCACTTTTAGTAGCTATTGAAGCTCTGGTGAGGAAGGGGATGGGACGTGGGAGATCAATTTTGCTACATTTGGTTTTCTGAAATTCCACCCCTTCCCCCTCAATCGTTGTAAAATTCCGCAACTCTTTTATTTGAAATATTCTTCAATTTGAAAAATTTATTTATCGATATTCGAATTGAATGCATTACTTAAAAAACTTGGAATACGAAAGTTCAACTCTGGAAGCCACTGAAATGTTGAGTATCACTGAATGAGAATGACCCCTGGTAGATATTTCAAGAGTGGTCTAATACAAGTCATTTGAGACCTTGATCAACCCTCCCCCCACTTTGGTCAAGATATAATGGCTGAATCAGATGACAACGGAGGTGCTTAATTTTCACCACTTTGGGAACCCCTGAATCGGTTTTGCAATTCGATCTCAAAAATGTGATGGTTGTTTCGAGGTCGGGAAATGATCTCAATTCGAGGGAATATCGCAAAAATTTACAGAATTTCTTTATATTTTCGTGTATAATTTTTTCAAAGAGTTCGAATTTATCTGATTGTGAGTAGGTATACCTCAATGGCGATGAATGCGAGGAAATGGGTCAGCCCAGTTTCTCAAAAGAAGTCGAGTCTTTTTCGACAAATTTATGAGAAATTATTAAATTTATCTGTTTTTATTGCGAGTCGCTCGCTCGTGATCCCCCCCCCCCTTTACCAAACCACCGCGTCGAGTATTTAAGAAAATTCAATTTTTCCTACTTCGCTCGCCCTGTTCCATGCCCTTCGTCTTGTTCGAGTTCCTGTCTGTTTAGCGGAGAAGGAAACAGAAGGATTGGGGGGGGGGGTGGAATGCTTCAACTTTATACTCGTCTCGTTTGCAACCGCCAACTCTCTAATAAATCACATTTTTCTGGTTCGCCCTCTGCTTAAATTAGTTCTGCCTATTTAGCGAGTTATTTTACGCGTTTCTTACTTTATTGTCACTTTCGAGGAGTTTATTTTGCGTAAAACTTTTACGCCAGGTACTTTGTTCACGCCACGCCGCGCCAGCAGAGGATACACTGAAGAGAAGGCGGCATAGCTTCATTGGTATGTTTATCGTGGTTCGACATCGACTCGCGCCTTTACTCATCTCATTTCACACTTAACAACTCGTTCCCCTTTGCTCACGCTCACGCTGCAGCCCCTCAGGCCGCGTAGTGAACAAAATTTACGCCTACCTAAATGTCTAATTGTTAGCTACGCTTTTCGTGGTCCTACTCGTTGTCTTACAAGTGATTAAGAGGCAAAAGTTTGACAAAATAAATTACTTTTTTCTACTCGCGTGACGCCAGCACCGCATCCGCAAGTTGCAAAACACACCGAAGAGTCGAGCGCTTAAGTAGAGTGGTTTATACAGATTATACTACTCGTAGAAGCTCTGCTGCTATATACTTTTTGTCTTCTTTTCGCTTTCGTTTTTCTTCCTTATTAGCTATACGAATACGATACGATGCTCGTAAATTACCAAATTATTGATACCCGGATATCGCGAAAAATCTAACCCAGATTGTAAAATTAGGTCGTTTATACTCGTATACTTATAGATAAGTGTGAGGTTTTCTACAGTTCTATAATGTTGTGTATGCTGCGAAGCCATGGATACGTTTATGTGCTGGAGTAATAAAACAATACGAACGTCGTCGGGGTATTGGAATTTGATTTATTTATTGGCTTCAATCTAACGCTATAAAGTGACAAGAATAAAGAATCTATGTAATCTTATCAACGCGATAATGACCAGAAATACTTAACGATGCTCTCGAGTCGAGCCAACTTTTAGACATTTAGGGCTACTTTGAAACCGATTTACCAATACGTGAAATATTGTTATGTTTTTAAAAGCATTCTCGATTCTCGTCGTATATTGTAACACCTTTTCATAACTATTGCGCTTGGCTCCTTTTCCGCTTTCATTTTCTTTTCTTTTGGGAAAGCTGATTGCTTATTTTGTGCAATTGATTGCACGTCTTGGAGGAATAAATTTTAATTATTTCATGGCGAAGTTTTTGAATTAAGTGAGGGGAGTTGACAAAAATTTCGAATAAATTTATCGGAGTAAAAACCACTTTTGTTTTAGTGTTTTGAAGTGATTTTATTGGACTAAAAATTGTTTGGAATTCGTTAAGTATCCATTTTAAATGCTGATCGCTTTTTTGAAAAAATGTCATTTCCTGAAATACACCTAACATCATAAAAAGAGAAAATTTCAAGAACAGTATTCTCCATGCCGGAAACCCCCTTGCCCTAACTTCGACTCGATGTGCGACTAAAAGTATCTTCTTCTTCTTGGTGCCGTTTCACCCCTCCAGGGGTATCGTGATTATGATGCAACCACAGCCGTTTCCGTGACACGATACACCAGCTCCCTCCAGCGGTCTCTATATTTAGGGCGCTCCTGACGCAAGCTGGGAAGCTGTGTCCAATGGCTTTCGGAATGGAGTCTGTCCACCTTGTGGGGGATCGTCCACGTGATCCTCTTGTTCCCTCAACCTTGCCTTGGATGAACAGGGACTTCATGGAATCTGCCCTTGAGACATGCCCAAAATATTTGAGGATTCTGCTGAGTACCACTGCCGACAATCTTTTCCGGACACCGATTTCCCCCAAGACAGACACGTTGGTCCTTTTCTCTGTCCAGGGGATCTGAAGCATTCTCCTCCAGCACCACATCTCGAGAGCATCAATTTTTCTTCTGTCTCCCTCACGTACTGTCCAAGTTTCTGAAGCGTAGAGAAACACAGAGAAAACTAGAGCATTTACCAGCCTTATCTTCAGAGCCTTGCTCACTGCTGTGTCTGACCATATCTTCTTTAGATGAGACATGGTGCTTCTTGTAATCTGCGCTCTGCGTCTTATCTCGGCTTCACCGCCTCCTTTGTTATTCACAATGGATCCCAGGTATACAAACTGACTCACAACTTCAATTCCCTCATTTCCTATATTACCGGTGAGTTGCTTTCAGGCCAGTTTACAATCATGATCTTCGTCTTTGCTTTATTTATTGTCATCGTCGTGGTTCCTTGTCCTTTACAGGACATTGGAAATCGCATTTTTGTGGTACCCTTACAGGGTGAGGCGAATGCCTATTGCCACTGCGATTATTCTGGGGAATCGACGTTGTTTCGAGCTTCCACTAGTAGTTTCCCGTTGCTTTCTAGTGACATCTACACAAGCACCTTGGAGCTAGCCGGGTAGTTTAGAGACCCTGAGCTCCTCAGTGTTGACCTCTATAGATGCTCGAACCAGTTTCAGCTTTTTGATTCTGCTAACAGATGGCGTGCATTATCTGTTAGCTCGGCTAAACTGGTAGTCCCCCGGTACTTGGCGTGTAATGTTGATAATTGCACGAAAGATTTTTTAATTACACGCACAAGCTTGCCTCTGTAGCTGGGTTTGAACCGAGTACCTCGTGAACGGAGGTCCGCGGCTCTACCTACTATGCCACCGAGGGACTTTTATTTATTAGCAGTCTGTATTTTGCGCTGACCTCTTCCAGACATTTCAGAAAACTGGTCATATATTCAACATTTGAGGCAACGAGGGTGGTGTTGTCAGTGTAGCAAAGATTTGACATTCGTACACCTCCAATCGCTACTCCTCTCTGCCACTCACCTGAGCTGTATGCATTGGTGCTTTCTGATACAATTCGTTGCAACGTTTCACGCATTATATATGTATTCTCCATACAGATTAAACAGGAGTGGGGATAGAATGCAGCTCTGTCGCACTACTCTCTCTGGATGGAATTTCTCCGATGTTGTCTCTCTGTTGATTCGGACATTTGCCATGCTCCCCTCAAATAATTGTTTTATCAGTCACACCAGATGTATTGGGGCACCCATCTCAAGTAGAATTCTCTACAGTTTTTGCCATTGTACTCAGTCAAAAGCTTTCTTGTAATCCACAAAACACAGCACAGTATGCACATTGTATTCGCGTGCTTTCTCAATCAGCAGCCTGAGGTTGAGGATTGCTTCCTCTCAGTTGGGTGAAAATCTGCCCTTCTACCAATAAATACGCAGTAAAGAGCAGTTTAATTGGGGTTTTTTACTTCAACGCGAATTTAAACTGCTGCCATGCAGCAGATTTTACAGTTTTCAAAATTGCGCTGCAATTCACTGGCATGAATTGAAGCAACTTTTTAGGTTGTTACATTTTCTGCACACCAGAAAAAAATTTCTGCTGATAAACACGCCACAAGAATATTTCGTAGCGTATTTTTATCGCGTAAAGCCGCTATGCTTCTAAATTATGTGGCGTATTTTTGCACATTGAAAAAACTAGCCACAAAAATACGCTACGCAAATATTTCATAGCGTATTTATTCGCGTATTTGCTGAAAAACACGCGCAAATGTGGTATTTTGCGCGTGTGTTTTAGACTAGTATACATATAAATATTTATTCATTTCTACCAAGTTCTCTGGTGGTGTAGGTAATAAGGATTCCGCTCACAGATCCGGGAACTCGAGTTCGATCCCTGCTGGTGCCAAAAATTTTTTCAATAATATTGATCAATGGCAGATTTTTACGCATAAATAAAATAGGCGTAAAGTGTTAAATCTCCTGCCCACGTTTTTATGTCGCGTAAGAGCAGATTTTCACCCAACTGGGCTAGTTCCCCTTCCTCTCACAAATCCTGCTTGTTCTGGAGGGATTTGACTGTGCATGAGTGAGTATAACCTATCATATACAATCTTCAATAATACTTTGCTGGCATGACTTATCAAAGAGATTGTTCTGTAGTTCTCACAATTCTCCAGAGATCCTTTTTTGTACAGAGTGACATATGTGGAATGTACCCAGTCCTCTGGCCATTTGCTGCTCAGCCATATCGAGTTGCATATGTTGTGGATTCCGCGAGTGACTTCTTCGCTTCCAGCTTTAAACACCTCAGCTGTCACCTTATCTGGTCCTGGAGCTTTGTTCTTTCTCAAGTACTCAATGGCCTTGATGACCTCATCAAGTAGAATTGGAGGCTCCTTCCCTTCCATGGTGTTGAACCTGGGATCATCAGGAAGCTCCTCTTCCTCGGCATATAGCTTCTTGCAGTATTTTCTCCATGTCTCAGCAACCTCCTCTGCATCATTCTTAACTTTGCCCTCTTCATCTCGAATGATCTGCTTACTGGCCATGAATTCTCTCATAATTGGTCTGATTTTCTGAGAGAGTGACCAGGTCTCATTCTTCTCAGCGTGCATCTCGATTTCCTCACATATTGATGAAATTCGTTATGCGCCAAGATCTATGGTCCTTGTCAGCTTTCTTCGCTCTTCTGCTGTCTCAATATTGTTTCCTCTGTGAACCAATGCTTCCTAATTTTTGGTTCAGTCTTGAGATGAGTGGTGTCATATGCCTTATTTATGTGTACTTTCAGTTCTAGCCAGCTCTTTCAGCTCCAGCCACTGGTGGTTTGGTGGTGCCTCAGGGTCTGTGACTGCTGTTCTGAGAGATCTATCCAGAGTGACACATAAGGCCTTTGGATTGGTGACTTTCATTGTTTGTGGAATCATCCTCCCAAAAAATCTCTAGTTTTCTTCCTGTCAGATTTGAACTATTTTTTTACAAAATTGAATAAAAAACAAAAATAAAAATCGTAATTCCACAGCTGCCATTCAAGTATTCAAACCTGAGAAAAAACAGGAGAAAGAAGATTCTGAAGGAGAGGGGTTGAAATTTTGTTCGGTACATCCGCTGGGGGCCCCTAACCGACCCAGTCTGCTCCTGCAGTTTCAACTTATATGATGAAAGTCTGGTACTGAATTTCGTCAAAACTCTGTGACATTTGAGGAGGAAGTAGAGGTGGTTGGGGAAAGGGGGTGATTTCTTGTGAATAATTTCTCGTAGGCCTCTAAAATATGACCCATGTTACGTGAAAATCGATTGGGTGAATTTTAAATTAAAAATTCGTAATTATTTCTGAGGAAAAATGGCCTTCTTCAAGAACCACTCAATGTGGGGATCTAAAATGCCCAAGTTTCGTCTCGCTTATTCCTATAAAAGCAATTTCACTATTCTTATATCAGCTTCTGTGCTCTTTTCACGTCGTGTAGGTATGCGGTGGTGTTTCCTGGTCCTTTCCTCGCCACCAGCGCGGCGTGGCTATACCGTGTGGCGTGTATAACTAATTAAAGAGCTTTATAATTAAATAAATTCATTATTTAATTATTATTATTACACAACGACGACGACGACGACGATGAGGGAAATTCGTGTCTAGACGTTTAACAAAACACATCGCATCGCGCCAAATTATTAAGATATATACGAAATGATAAGAAAATGTTATGTATTATCAAAAGAGCGTATTCTTAATGACTATACAAACTCGTAATGGTTTTATTCAAATTTCATTGGATGCGGGAGAGATGAGGACTGACTGTCGCAAGCATTACGTTTATTTCAACAATCACGTAATTCAGAAACCACCATACAAAAGCCGATTTACGTATAATTATTTCAAATTTAATACAAGGTCTTTCTTGCAATCTTCTCTGAATAGGTTTTTGCCTGCTTTATTCCCTCTGCGCGTCGCTCAATGTATCCTTTGTCCGTCCTCACTCTCTCTCTCTCTCTGTCTCACCCTCATATATACGACTATACGACTCATTCTTCCTCTTACTTATTCTCTCTCCCTTGTGATGGCAAAAATAAACGACACGTTTTCGCGTAGTAGTGTAGTGTATTTTGCCACCACGTTCTCTCTTTTACTGCGTGTACTCGAGATGTTTTTCCAAGTGAAGAGCTGACACTCACAATGCTACACCCTGCCTGATCCCTTCGTCTTGCGGCCATACCCTCAAATGTTAATTATCTTCGGGCTCTCGTATTTCCTTAATTTATAATTCTGCAACTTGGCGTGTAGCTTTTTTTCAACTCCGTATTCTATGGCGCGAAATTTGATAAATATATTGGGAAAACCGAGAGCGTTTTAGTTTTAATGGTGGAAGGATAAGGAGATAGAAAGGAAGGGGTGGTGAGATGTACGTTTACAGTAATGAAAGATGAATCGAATATGTTCGGAGCGAATTTACTCTCTTAATGATTATGTTTTTGTCGACAGAAATAATTGTGGTAATATTGCGGATAATTTTAGCGTTAGGAGTGACACAATTTTCATGATGACTTCATTGTGAAAATTTCCAGAGAGTTTTCAGATTCGTTACGTCAAATCTGATGAATTTAGAGAAAAAATAAATTTTTCCTTTTCCCCTTCCAATGAATAAAATAGGCTATAGGTTCATGCAATACATATATCCCTATTCCTTTCAAAAATATCAATCATACTTTGCTCCTGGCGCAGAACTCCTATTCAGAAAACACGTTTTAGGAACTGCATTTTCGGATTAATTTGATAAGATCTGACGAATTTTTTAAAAAAAAATGAGGATTTTTGTCTTTCCCTTCTTGCCCTTCTAATGGTTAATCAAAATGCAGATCCTGCGACAGTCATATTTTAACTTTACTTAAAAATTTTCCATACCCCCTTCTTCCTCTTTCAATGGCCGAAATGTGGGTCCAGACAATAATCTTATATTGATTCTACTTGCATAAATCTCTCAAAAATATCAATCGTAGTTTGCTCCTGGGGCAGAAACCGCTGCTCGAACATTTTTTGCTGGCTTAATTTTCAAATTAATCACTCAAAATTTGATGATCTGACTGGACAAAATAGGCGTTCTTAGCTTACAAATGGGTAAGTTTTGAGTTATTTGATTTGAATCTACATACATTGAAATCATACAGTTTTTTTACGAGTAAAAAGATGAGAGAGGTATGAAAAATAAATTGTTTTCTGTTTTTGGTGAAAATTAAATAATTTTATTTCTTGCTTATGACTTGCTGCTCTAATGAAAGTGAAACAAATCTAAGGATTAGAATCGTAAAAATGTCAAGTTTTTTTATTTTTCAATTAGAGGGACTCAAAGTTACTTTTTCTATTATTAGGGAGGGGGGGGGGGTTATCAGTAAATCGTTGTTTCTTACGAAAAGGGAACAAATCTAAGGGCATTTAAGTAATGATGTTCAAAAAATTGGGCATTTTTTTTTTGAATTTCGGCGAGGGGCTCAATTTTTACTTTTCCATCGTAAGGTGAAGGGAAGGAGTCCAATCTATTAAATGGTGCCGTTTTGATAAAAATTGGCCTAATTTAAAGATAATGCCAACACAAATTGATTTCAAATTGAGGTGCAAATTTTTTGAGAATTTTTCCTATTAGTCCGGCATATGACAATTGGAGTAATTGCACCCCCCCCCCGACGATCTTCCGGGACAAATTTTTTCCTAAAGGGGACATCCTATGGAACATTTTAAAGCAAATTTGCCCAAAAAAAAGTTGGCCTTACTTACAAAATGGCGGCCATTTTGTAAGTAAGGCAGACTTTTTTTTGGGAAAGTTTTCTTTAAAATGTTCCTTAGGATGTCCCATTTGAGAAAAAAGTTATCCTGGAGGATCGGCAGGGGGGGTGCAATTACTCCAATTGTCATATGCCGGACTATATACACCTAGGTATCGATAAGTGTATCACACTGCATAAAAATAATGATCAATTAAAAATCAAAAAATCGCTAAAAATGGCTCAAGTCGTTGAAGAGATTTTCATATTTTTCGTTTTTAAAATTGAAAATTTCACCCTTTAAACATCTGAATACTTTGAAAAATCAAAAAATGAACTTCTATAAGTTTCAAATACGTACACATATTACAAATCCAACAATATACCTCATAATGAAGTTCTTCATATATATGTACTTACAATTCGCACTCGTGCCAAATGAATCCCACAACTAGAAATACTCCAGACCATCCACTCTGCTCTGCCTACCATTTGCATCTTCACAATACGAGTAGATATTACAAAAACGCATTCTATGTAAAACCGCATTCGAGAAATCTGTTAATCCATCACACCTCTACCGCTACCCAATACACTGGTAGTGGTGTTTTGAAGCGATGAAACATGGCATTCGCATCCGTATCGTCGTGTAAATTACAAACGAATGAAAAAACAAAAAGAATACGAGAAGGAATACACGATGTAAAATGGAGCAACGTTCCATGCTTAATCCGAAATTAAAAATTTCATCCCACCAACGACACGATAACTTTGCTGCAGCAAACACCATCGTCATCTTCGGCATTCTAACCTAAGAGTTCTCTGTTGACAAGAGGAAAGACACTAGGACGCGTCGGCGTTTCATCATCGCGAATATGCAAAGCGTAAACGCGTAAAGAAAAATACTCGCTAGCCTATGTAAGTAGAAAGGACGAAAGGGCAGGAAAAAACCGTAATCCTGGCAAACAATGTACAAAAGGATGAATGAAAAGAACAGAATTAACGAGGCAGCAAAATACTCGCAGCATAAGAAGGAAAAAAATCCAGTACTGTGTTCTCTCCTCATTCATCGCGTACTGAACTTTCATTTCGAATATTGGTTTCAAATTGTTGTGAATAGGGAAACGCAGGTCAATGGTTTCAATCTGGAAATTTGCTTTCTCTCGTGTTTCCTTACGCCTTTGTATGTGCCACTGCCGTTCTTCGTACTCGTATACAACCTCTTCCTCTCGAACTCGTTCGTCTCGGTGTGTCTATGTATTCTATTGCACGTTTTAGCATTCTCTATTTATAACCAAACAGCATTTATCATTTCAGTCGCGTCGAAATTCTCTTTCCAGCCTACCGCTCCTTCGACTGATTCCCAAGCGAATGATGGCAAGTTTGTAGTAAGCGAGCACGAATTGATGATTTTGCCCTATAGTCACCGCCACTCGATATTGCAAGAGATGAAATTATTCGGCCAAGTGTAACATCATTCTTACCGAATGGGTTTCTATACTTATGTATACTGAGGATTTGTATTTTACGAGTTGAAAAAAGGGTCATGCTGTAACACTTTTGGTAGGTAACGTTGGAAAGGAAAATTATGACTTTTATACAAAACGTTTTAATTCTTGAATCAAAAATGAATTCACTCTTCAGTATTAACAGGATACTTATCTTCCACATGCCCCTCCCCATTTGTGTTCAGAGCACTGAACTCGAAAAAAACAACTTTGGAAACCTTCATAGTGAAATTTATTTTATATTTGCCAAGGAGAAACAGGTTGGATGTGGTCAGGTCAAAACAGATCTAAACATTCTAAGAATATCTGGATCTGACCAGGTCTCATCAGATCTAAATGTGAGTTCAAAAGGTTCTCTTGATAGAATTCTAAAATATTTTGATTCCTAAAGTTGTTTGAGATGGGAGTGAGTCAACCTCTCCTCCTCACAACAGAAAAATGGGATTAGTTGGAGAAAGTGAAGAAATTTGGGACGCTTCTTTAGGTATTAAGGTAGGCACCTATAGATAAAATTCCCGCAGTTCTAAGTCAATTTCCCTGAAATTTTGATTGTTTCTCATTTTGAGTACCTATTCAGATTTTTGAAGGGTTAAACTTTAAATTTTAAAAAAGAAAAATTTTGAAAATCTAAAGAACCACTTGAGGCATTTTTAGTAAGTAATTTTTCTCTATGGAGTGTGACCAACTTATTTAGATATCAGTCCTAGAAATTAATTATCTGGAGAACCCCGAAAGAAGATCGAGGTGGCCTTTAATTACACTTGGCAACAGCAAATAAGATGTTTGGGTTGAAAATGGTCTTAATCGATAGTCAAGGACGAAGAATATATTCTCTGAAAAAAAAACACTCATGCATTATGTGTGAGAAGATCTACTTTTCTTCGAATACAAATCTTTTTCGGACAAACTGAGTCTAAATTGATTGATTTCTTAGTGAATCATTCGCAAACGGATTAATTAATTTACGATTGATTCGGTTTTTGTGAAACTATTGTAATTACAGGAATTGATCTGTTTTCAAGCAAAGTGAATCGAATCAAATCATTCACAACCGATTGGCGATTGAACAAATTGATTGATTTCTAGGTGAATGACTCGCGAACGAACTGATCAATAGGATAGGTAAATCATTCGCGAACAAATTGAGTTTTTTAGCGATTCATTCGCGAACGAACTGAATAATTTTTGGCGAACCATTCTCCTGAACAAATTGATTCCTATTAGTGACTCGTTTGCGAACGAATTGAACAATTTTAGGAGAATCATAATCATTCGCGAACGAATTAATTCGTATAAGTAACTCGTTCGCGAACAATTCAATTCAGTGACTCAAATTCTGAAGAATCATTCACGAATGAATTGAATAATTATTGGTGAATCATTCACGAACGAATTGTGACTCGTTCGTGAACAAATCGACTCAGTGACACAATTTTTGGTGAATCATTCACAAACGAATTGAATAATTTTTGGTGAATCATTCACGAACGAAGTGGATAATTTTTGGTGAATCATTCGCGAACGAATTGTTTTTTATAAGTAAGTGACTCGTTCACGGATAATTCACCAAAAATTACTCACTTCGTTGATTCACGAATGAATTGATTAATTTTTTGTCAATCATTCGCGAAAGAATTGATTCGCATAAGTGACTCGTTGGCGAACAAATCGATTCAGTTACTCAATTTTTGATGAATCATTCACGAATGAATTGATTAATTTTTGGTGAATCATTCGCGAACAAAGTGAATAATTTTTGGTGAATCATTCGTGAACGAATCGATTCATTTACTCAATTTTTGGTGAATCATTCACGAATAAGTTGAATGATTTTTAGTGAATCATTCGCGAACGAATTGATTTGTATAAGTGACTCGTTGGCGAACAAATCGATTCATTTGCATTTGCTCAATTTTTGGTGAATCCTTCACGAATAAGTTGAATGATTTTTAGTGAATCACTCGCGAACGAACTGAATAATTTTCGGTGATTCATTCGTGAACGAGTCGATTCATTCACTCAATTTTTAGTGAATCATTCGCGAACGAATTGATTTGTATAAGTGAGTCGTTGGCGAACAAATCGATTCATTTGCATTTGCTCAATTTTTGGTGAATCACTCACGAATAAGTTGAATAATTTTTAGCGAATCATTCGCGAACGAATTGAATAATTTTCAGTGATTCATTCGTGAACGAATCGATTCATTTACTCAATTTTTAGTGAATCATTCGCGAACGAATTGATTTGTATAAGTGAGTCGTTGGCGAACAAATCGATTCATTTGCATTTGCTCAATTTTTGGTGAATCATTCACGAATAAGTTCAGTAATTTTTAGTGAATCATTCGCGAACGAATCGATTCGTATGAGTGACTCAATTGCGAACGAATCGATTCATTTACTCTATTTCTAATGAATCATTCACGAACAAATTGAACAATTTTCGGTGAATCATTCGCGAAAGAGGTGATTTATAAATTGAAGAATTGATTCTCGAATGGTTCTTTCAGAAAATTAATAAATTCGTTCATGAATGATTCCATTAAATGATTTAATACTCACACGAACAATTCACTGAGAATATCTACATACCCATAAGTAAAGTAAATACTTCTCAAAAATTTCGGATTCGCTACCAGCTTTAAAAATTATCCAAAAATTGAAACCACTCGTATCAAGGACAGAAAATAATTTCACACAGCTTGAAAAAATATTCACTTTCCAGGCGAGAATTTCAAACTTTCCAATTGACCTAATACATCCAGGTCATCGCCATTATCACACAGTCGAATAAAAATACCGGATGAAAAGTCACTTTAGAAATCTGACAGTAAATTAAAAACTTCACTCCGCCTCGCGCTTCGTCAACTAAACACAGTGAACTTTTTTTTTTTTGTTATTTATAATGAAAAAGCAAAAAATGACCCGGCTAAAGAAAAACTGTGTGTAATTCTTCGGCACAATGAACATTTTTCGAATAATATTTTCAACAAACAAAAACGCCTGCGCTTGCTAAAACATAAAAAGCGAACGTTGACGAAGAGGTTTTTCTTGTACTACCAACTTTTTTAATCCATTACAACAGTTTAGCACCTCTTCGTCAGTAAAACTGTGTTTATTTTTAAGAGACCCTCGAATTACGAGTACAACGTGAAAGACGATAAAAAAAAAGGTTAGGTAGCTTCGTTTTTTGTAATTATACCGTGTTACTTTCGGTAATCTGCGACGACGGGACTCATCGTTGGGTTAACGAAATTGGTACCCACCAAAAATTACATCCTGTCGCCAGAGCTCGCGCTTAAGTAGCTCTTTTGTATGGAAGCATGACGTTGTGGCTCGTCGAAATTTATGTTGTGTAAGTATTTTTTCGTTTTTTTTTTTTTGTCGTCGATGAAGATATGAAAATTTTCGCCTATCGATTCGATATTCTTGTACGACTACGCGAACTCTCGATACATTGTATAAGTAAGTATATATAGGTACGAAAGTACGTAAATGACATAAATTTTATAAAGGCTATACCTTTCTCACTTCACCTCCATCCGCATTTCAACACTTATCAACGAATTGAATTTCGTACATTGACATCGAATATGTGAAAAAGCAAACCTCGACGACCGAGTTTGTGGAAATTCAGTACCTACGTAGAGAGGTTGCGATTACTATGCAAAAAATTATTGGCTTATGAGGACAGCCTGGTGGAGTTTTTCATCCTTATAGTCAGCTTCGCATATCCTCGTAATTTCCGGAATACTTGGTTTTTTAAGACCTATTCGGGAAATTTATGATTTTCTTTTTTCATCTTTAACCGTATATAAGACGACGTAAGCAAACCTTACTAAAACAGATTAGGTGGACATAAATTTTTCACTATGATAAGACGAGAATATTCTCGGCCAATTTACGAGGTTTCAAAAATATTCCTACACCGGAGTCGATATATTTCGAGGAATAAGCGCGTATAGGTAGGAAGTTGATGATATTATGTGAATTTTATGAGATGCCTTGAAAATACATATTATTTTGAAGAGGAGAAATACGAGTACATTGAAGAAATAGGTATGCTGGAAAAATAATTACATAGACATATGAAAACCTAGGGGGGCAAGGGATGAGCCTCCGCGAATGCTTTTTTAAAAAGAACTGTGAATAAATTTTCTCAATAAGCAGGCGTCCCCTGGAAACAGTAGTTCAACTACCGGTCAATCATCCCATCACTGGTTGATCATGCACCCTGCATCCGGGTTAAAACAGCCATTCTCAGGGCCTCTGACGGGGACACCTCTCTTAAGGATCATGTCCATAAACATAGAGGGCCTGTCAGGGTAAAAGGAAGTTATACTAGCTGAAATGGTTAAGAACTTGAACATAGACATGCTTGCCATTCAAGAAACACACAGGTGCAGAGAAAGCCAGAAGCCAAAAATCGAAGGAATGAAACTTATTATTGATAGACCCCATGAGAAATATGGAATAGTACATATCGCACCTCGGGAGTAATAAGGTCACATCTCAAAAAAGTGAAATTTTACAGGAGAGTGATTTTCTTTTTTTTAAAAACTTGATTCATTATTTTTATCAACTTATAATCAATTGTGAGGAATGAATAGCACCTCATTTTACAGATTTGGTATCCTACCTTCATTTAGCATAAGAACACAATGAAAAATAAAATCTTAAAGAGGAAATATTTCAATGTTTGGAAAACATTTTGAGTTAGAACCTTTCATTAAAGTTGATGTGGAGTCGAAAGGAAGCGTCCAAAAAAAATTTCTTCATAACAAAGTTGTAGAGAATTAAATTTCCAATCGACATAATGTCGTTAGTTTTTTTCTAGAGTTCTTAGTTTTTGAGTTTTTCTCAAAAAACTAAAATTTCATGATATGTGCAAATTCATTTTTCTGAAAAGTGATCAATTTAAAAAATTTTTTCCATTTGGTACAAACCAATAAAAAATGCACTCCTTGTGACTATTTCTAACTGACAAACATTCAAAACAATCAAAACTGTTTGTTAACACTTTGCATCTACGAAATTTGCTCAAAAAAGGTGGAGTTTTTTGAGATGTCACCTTATAACTCCAAATGTTGTTGGGATTTTGAGTTAGGCCATTTGGGTTTTTTACATGATCTAGATAATGTACCCAACTCGAAGTGTTATTTTTGGTTGAGGGGGGTCATACAAGCCCCAAAAATGCAAAAACATCAAAATCAATTTTTTTTGAGATGTGACCTTATTACTCCCGAGGTGCGATATAAGCTAGGGATATGCTGAAAATGATACAGATGGCGACCTAGTGGAGAAATGAGCTGAAGAGCAGCAGCAGAGCTTGGTCTTTGATGCAAAACTGCCGGCATCCTTCAATAGTGGTAGATGGAAACTCGGATGTAACCCAGATAACATTTTTGTTTTGGAGCGAATATCGCACCTCGGGAGTAATAAGGTCACATCTCAAAAAAAATTGATTTTGATGTTTTTGTATTTTTGGGGTTTGTATGACCCCCCTCAACCAAAAATTTCACTTTGAGTTGGGTACATTATCTAGATCTTGTAAAAAACGCAAATGGCCTAACTCAAAAGTTCAACAACATTGCAAGTTGTTTGGAGTTATAAGGGTACATCTCAAAAACCTCCACCTTTTTTGAGCAAATTTTGTACATACAGAGTGTTAACAAATAGTTTTGATGGTTTTGAATGTTTGTCAGTTAGAAATAGTCACAAGGAGTGCATTTTTCATTGGTTTGTACCAAATGGAAACATTTTTTTAAATTGATCATTTTTCAGAAAAATGAATTTGCACATATCATGAAATTTTAGTTTTTTGAGAAAAACTCAAAAACTAAGAACTCTAGAAAAAAACTAATGACATTGTGTCGATTGGAAATTTAATTCTCTACAACTTTGGTATCATGAAATTTTTTTGGACGCTTCCTTTCACCTCCACATCAACTTTAATAAAAGGTTATAACTCAAAATGTTTTCCAAACATTGAAATATTTCCTCTTTAAGATTTTATTTTTCAAAGTGTTCTTATGCTAAATGAAGTTAGGATACCAGATCTTCAAAATGAGGTGCTATTCATTCCTCACAATTAATTATAAGTTGATAAAAATAATGAATCAAGTTTTTAAAAAAAAGAAAATCACTCTCCTGTAAAATTTCACTTTTTTGAGATGTGACCTTATTACTCCCGAGGTGCGATATCAAGTCTATGTCGCAAACGAGTAGCAGATTCAATTTCCGAACCCAGCACATGCCAATTATACGCAAAATTAAGGCGGTCATCAGCCCAATTAAATGTGAAAACCCACCTCCAAGATTCAATTTCAAGAAGGCCAATTGGGAAGCTTTCAAACAGGCAATTGAAGAAAAGATAGAAGACCTACTGCCAATACTAGAAAATTATGAACTCTTCAATGAAATTGTTAAGAAAGTCTCAAAAGACCATATTCCAAGGGGAGCAAGAAAGGAGTATATCTCTGGAATGGAGCTGCACCTCATGACACAATATAAGGAGTAGGTATATTAAAAAATTTAATGAAAATTCCTTCAGTGAGGAAACCATTGAGCTAGGAAATCAATTAGCAAGTGATACTCATATAGCAGAATCTAGACAGAAAAAATGGCAGGAATTAGTAGAAAATCTGGATTTCTGCAAAGATAGCCAAAGAGCCTGGCAACTGTTGAAGAGACTCGATGGAGGCAAAACCCAACAGAGCAATTTCACTCAGGTTACAGCTAACCAAGTAGCCCATCAACTACTCCTGAATGGCAAGACTGACAGCAAAAGCATCCGAACAAAAGTGGTAAGATGCATGGATGGGGAAGTAAATAACTTTGCCACACCAATTACTAACAAATAAGTGAATCCTGCAATCAAATTGTCCAAAAATAGGAAGGCTGCTGGTGTGGATAACATGTGTACTGAACAGATCAAACACTTTGGACCAAAGTCAATAAATTGGACCCAAAAAGTGTTTAATGCCTGTATAGAAACTTCAAAAATGCCAAGACTATGGGGACAGGCACAAGGCACATGTTATTGCATTACAGAAACCAGGCAAGGATGCAAATGACCCAAAGAATTATAGGCCTATCTCCCTGTTGTGTCACCTATACATGATTTTTGAAAGAGTCATTTTAAATCGCATGGCTGGCTGTATAGATGAGGGGCTGATCAAACAGCAGGCTGGATTTAGACCAGGAAAATCATGCACTGGCCAGATATTACACTTAACACAGCACATCGAAGATGGCTTTGAAAAGAAGAAAGTCACTGATGTAGTATTTGTTGACCTCACAGTAGTTTCTGACACAGTGTGCCACCGACTACTTCAGTATAAGGTGTACCAACTTACAAAGGATTTTAAATTCACACAGATAGGTAGTCACTATGTTGATGAAAGACAGAAGATTCTATGTGACACTCAATGGTAAAAACAGCACCTGGAGGCGGCAAAAGAACGGATTGCCCCAGGGCAGTGTTTTGTCACCAATTCTCTTCAACATTTACGCCAATGACCAACCAATTGGACCAGATACCAATCACTTTCTGTATGCAGATGATCTTGCACTAACTGCCCAACATGATACGTTTGCGGAGGTGGAGGACACACTAAACCAGGCTATAGATGAACTGGACACTTACTATAAAGATAACTACCTCAAACCAAACCCAACAAAGACAGAGACATGCTCTTTTCATCTCAGAAATCGTGAAGCAAAGCGACAATTGAATATTCAATGGGGTGGAACAGATCTGAAACATGCAGATAACTCCAAATACCTGGGTGTAACCCCAGATAGGCCCTTGACCTACAAAAGGCACTGTGAGGCAACTAAAATGAAAGTTGCAGCCAGAACAAAAATAATTTGCAAACTAGCAGGCAGCAGTTGGGGAGCTGAGCCCCAAGTTATGAGAGCATCTGCACTAGCACTGTACCATTCAGTGGGGTAGTATGCCTGCCCTGTCTGGAGTCATTCAGCACATGCAAGTAAAGTTGATATACCCTTAAACAAAGCATGTAGATTGGTGACAGGGTGCTTACGCCCAACACCATTGAATAATCTATATGAGTTGAGTGGAATTGCCCCACCAGCAGTCAGATGTGAGGTTGCATGCATGGTAGAGAAGACAAAAGATGCTAAAAAATCCGCTGCATCCTATGTATGGATATGAAGAACCTGCAGAAACCCGCCTCAGATATACACACAGTTTCATGAAAACAGTTGAAGAACTAAAAGATACCCCTAGCAGAGATAGATGTCGCATATGGAATGCAGGAGTTGAGGGAAGAACTAGGCAGGAAGCCCTACCAAGTGGAGACCATTTGAAATATGGACTGTGGAAAACACTTAACAGATTGAGTAGCGGAGTCACACGATCTAAGTACAACCTTCATAGATGGCAGTTGGCTGATTGGCAGGAGAGGGATTGTTGGATTTAGATTTAGATTAAGATGTAGATTGAGTTTTTTCATGTTAATGTAGGTGTGTGGACCGGATACCAGAAAAAAAATGAAAACCCACAGGTAGAGTTGATTGAGCATCGAATTTATTTTGTGATAGGAGAGGGGGAAAGAGGGGTTAACTTTGAGTCAATTTGAAATTGTAAGAAAAGATGGATGAATCGAGCACTTGAATTATTTTCCGAATCATTCATCGTCATCCTAGGCTGAATTATATTTCCAAGTAAAAAGGTTAAAAACTGGGAAAAATTGAAGATTTTCGGACTAATTAAAAATTTACAAATCAAGGGGATATTTTTACTTGAACGTAAGTTGAAAATAATTAATAAAACTTGATCCCTTCGGAGAGGACTGCGAGTTTGGCGAAAATGTGAACCTATTCGAAAAGTCGAGATTTAATTGATAAATTAAACGGCAACGACGACGAACAGCGCGTTGTTGAAGGATTAACAGGGTGACATTTTTGCGAGCCAATTTCCTGTATGAAATTAGTAGGTAACAATATTGTGACAGCGTTGTTTAATTTAAACAACGCGTATCCCAAATGAATTTGCTCTTTATTAACCAAATGTGAAAATTCCTCACATGTAGAAAACAACTCGCGTGTGCGGCTTCTCTTTTATAGCTGACTGAGCAGTAGAATAGCAGGGCGTTCTTTTGGCGAAAAAAGACAACGGCGAAAAACGTTTTTCGTAATCCTTGTGGAAATTTTTCATTTACTCGGGCTTTTTCACATATTACGTTTAAGTGCTCTTAAGGTACACTTATGTATGCGAGGAAATTCGATAGGCTATGGAAAATATTAATCGTTTATGCCGGTATAAGTAGTACGAGTATTTTCGTATTGAATTTCGCAATCTAATTCGCTATCGAATGTTTGAAAAGGAAATAAATTTTCTTTTTCGTTCGCATTAAAATACGCACGCACGCAGGTATGGGTATACTAAATCCCACTTCCTCTTTTTCTTTTTCTTTCACTTCGCTTTCAAGCATCGGTATTGGTTCGACGTGATACGTATTTATTCGTACTTTTTTATTTATAATACACCGGTCGAATCTAGAATAAAAAAAAAACTTGGTAGTTTGATGCGAATAAAAACTACCTAGATGGGCATATTTTATTTTTTTAACATATCAAAAATCATTTTAATGGTGTACTCCTCCTCTACCAATCCTACCATGTTCTCGATTTAGCTTCTGGCTTTAACACTGTAGACTGGATATGGTAGATTCTGCGGTGAAACGGTTCGTTCGTCGAATTTTACACAAATTTTACGCTATGCATGGCTTCGGGTTTGGGTTTTTCTCAACAGGAAGCAAAGTTTATCGAAAAGTTTGTCGGTTTGTAACATTTTCTTCTCGAAGGCAATTTCAACTAATATTCGCTACCGTACTGTGTAGTGTGTACCACTACGTCGAGTGCTCGCGATTTTTTAATGTATATATCTTAAAAGTTATGAAGAAAAGTTGCATGCGAAGAATATTTCAAAAATAATACGCTCTCTTGTTCGGCGTTAGTGCAAAATATTTTTACATGGAAATCATTCTTTTGATTTCCCCCTCTCGTCTGCGTGTACCAATTTTCTGGCGATTCGAATAAGTACGTATTTGTCGATTCATACGGAAATGAAATTCCTCGCGTGAGGTAACGCTGGATTACGTGGCTGTCTTGAGAGCATGCCCGTGGCTTGAAAATTCTATAAGAATTTTACGAGATGGACGGATTGCAGTTTATTGTTGACGTATAAATTGATTCAATTCTGAATGATTGTTCGTGAGTGTATTAATTCACTTAAGGGAATCATTGATGAACGAATTCAGTAACTTTTTGAAAGAATCATTCACGAACGAATTATTTAATTCTTCAATGTATGAATCAATTCGTTCGCGAATGATTCATTGAGAATTGATCAATTCGTTCGCAAATGATTCACCAAAATTTATTCAATTCGTTCGCGAGTGATTCACCAAAAAGTATCCACATCGTTTGTGAATGATTCGCCAAACATTGAGTAAAAGAATCTATTCGTTCGCGAACGAGTCACTTATTTGAAACAATTCGTTCGCCAATGATTCGCCAAAAATTATTCAATTCGTTCATGAATGATTCGCCAAAAATTGAGTGAATGAATGGATTCGTTCACGAATGATACACCAAAAAGTATTCACTTCGTTTGTGAATGATTCACCAAAAATTAGGTAAATGAATCGATTCGTTCATGAACGAGTCACTTATACAAATCAATTCGTTCGCGAATGATTCACCAAAAATTATCCAATTCGTTCGCGAATGATTCATCGAAAATTATTCAATTCGTTCGCAAATTATTCACCACGAATGATTCAATTCGTTCGTGAATAATTCACCAAGAATTATTAAATTCGTTCGTGAATGATTCACCAAAAATCGAGTAAATGAATCGATTCGTTCGTGAATGATTCGCCAAAAATTGAGTGAATGAATCGATTCGTTCGCAAACGAGTCACTTATTCGAATGAATTCGTTCGCGAATGATTCACCAAAAAATATTCAATTCATTCGTGAATGATTCACCAATAATGGAGTAAATTAATTGATTCGTTCGCGAACGATTCACTTATTTGAATCAATTCGTTCGCGAATGATTCACCAAAAATTATTCAATTCGTTCGTGAATGATACACTAAAAAATGTTCAATTCGTTCGTGAATGATTCGCCAAAAATTGAGTGAACGAATCGATTCGTTCGCGAATGATTCACTAAAAAGTATTCACTTCGTTTGTGAATGATTCAACAAATATTGAGTAGATCAGTCGATTCGTTCGCAAACGAGAATCTTATTCTAATCAATTCGTTCGCGAATGATTCACCAAAAATTATTCAATTTGTTCGTGAATGATTCATCAAAAATCTAGTAAATGAATCGATTCGTTCGTGAACGAGTCACTTACACGAATCAATTCGTTCGCGAATGATTAGCTAAAAATTATCCAATTCGTTCGCGAATGATTCGCCAAAAATTATTCAATTTGTTCGCGAATGATTCACCAAAAATTATTAACCTCGTTCGTGAATGATTCACGAAAAATTATTCACCTCGTTCGCAAATGATTCACTAAAAATTATTCACCTTGTTCGCTGATTCACCAAAAGTTATTCAATTCATTCGTGAATGATACACTAAAAAATATTCAATTCGTTCGTGAATGATTCGCCAAAAATTGAGTGAATGAATCGATTCGTTCGCAAACGAGTCACTTATTCGAATGAATTCGTTCGCGAATGATTCACCAAAAAATATTCAATTCATTCGTGAATGATTCACCAATAATGGAGTAAATTAATTGATTCGTTCGCGAACGATTCACTTATTTGAATCAATTCGTTCGCGAATGATTCACCAAAAATTATTCAATTCGTTCGTGAATGATACACTAAAAAATGTTCAATTCGTTCGTGAATGATTCGCCAAAAATTGAGTGAACGAATCGATTCGTTCGCGAATGATTCACTAAAAAGTATTCACTTCGTTTGTGAATGATTCAACAAATATTGAGTAGATCAGTCGATTCGTTCGCAAACGAGAATCTTATTCTAATCAATTCGTTCGCGAATGATTCACCAAAAATTATTCAATTTGTTCGTGAATGATTCATCAAAAATCTAGTAAATGAATCGATTCGTTCGTGAACGAGTCACTTACACGAATCAATTCGTTCGCGAATGATTAGCTAAAAATTATCCAATTCGTTCGCGAATGATTCGCCAAAAATTATTCAATTTGTTCGCGAATGATTCACCAAAAATTATTAACCTCGTTCGTGAATGATTCACGAAAAATTATTCACCTCGTTCGCAAATGATTCACTAAAAATTATTCACCTTGTTCGCTGATTCACCAAAAGTTATTCAATTCATTCGTGAATGATACACTAAAAAATATTCAATTCGTTCGTGAATGATTCGCCAAAAATTGAGTGAATGAATCGATTCGTTCGCGAATAATTCACTAAAAAGTATTCACTTCGTTTGTGAATGATTCACTAAGTATTGAGTACATCAGTCGATTCGTTCACAAACGAGAATCTTATTCTAATCAATTCGGTCGTGAATTATTCACCAAAAATTATTCAATTCGTTCGTGAAAGAGTCACTTACACGAATCAATTCGTTCGTGAATAATGAGTCACTTCTTCAAATCAATTCGTTCGCGAATGATTAGCTAAAAATTATCCAATTCGTTCGCGAATGATCCACCAAAAATTATTCAATTCGTTCTCGAGTGATTAACTAAAAATTATTCAATTCGCTCACGAATGATTCGCCAAAAATTAATCAATTCGTTCGCGAATGATTAGCAAAAAATTATCCAATTCGTTCGCGAATGATTCACCAAAAATTATTCAATTCGTTCTCGAGGGATTCACTAAAAATTATTCAATTTGTTTGTGAATGATTCACCAAAAATTATTCACCTCGTTCGCGAATGATTCACCAAAAATTATTCACCTCGTTCGCGAATGATTCACCAAAAATTATTCAATTCGTTCGTGAATGATTCGCCAAAAATTGAGTGAATGAATCGATTCGTTCGCGAATGATTCACTAAAAAGTATTCACTTCGTTTGTGAATGATTCACCAAGTATTGAGTACATCAGTCGATTCGTTCGCAAACGAGAATCTTATTCTGATCAATTCGTTCGCGAATGATTCACCAAAAATTATTCAATTCGTTCGTGAATGATTCATCAAAAATTAAGTAAATGAATCGACTCGTTCGTGAACGAGTCACTTATACGAATCAATTCGTTCGTGAATAATGAGTCACTTCTTCAAATCAATTCGTTCGCGAATGATTAGCTAAAAATTATCCAATTCGTTCGCGAATGATCCACCAAAAATTATTCAATTCGTTCGCGAATGATTCGCCAAAAATTAATCAATTCGTTCGCGAATGATTAGCTAAAAATTATCCAATTCGTTCGCGAATGATTCACCAAAAATTATTCAATTCGTTCTCGAGTGATTCACTAAAAATTATTCAATTCGTTCGCGAATGATTCGTCAAAAATTATTCAATTTGTTCGCGAATGATTCTCTAAAAAATTCAATTAGTTCGCGAGTGATTCGCCAACTATTAATCAATTCGTCCGCGAGTGATTCACCTATAGGTAGTAATCAATTTGTCCAATCGCCAATAGTGCAGTTTGGAAACATATGCTTCAATTTTTAAAAAAGTTCAAAATTCCATACCACGTACAACCGAAGCAATTGGCAACTGAAATTTTCCATTCTTGGCCATTTTGTAGAACTTTGAAGCTCCATAGCTCCGCCCAAAAAAATCGATAAAATGTCCGGTTTGCGGCATTTGTCATCATTTGATAACCTCCAAACTTTATCTGATTTCGAAAAAAATAGAACACCCCTCGTGCAAAAATCCGCCACCTCCTTGAAAATAACGAAGAACTTGGAAACCAGTTTTTAAAAAATTATTTCCACCCAGAAAAATCCTCGAACTCATATGGTACACCCTATCACACCTTTCAAGCTTGATATTTAATTCATCTCAAGGTAGTTTTATACTAATTGAACCTCAAACAATATTGATACCAATGCTAATCGGATATTTGATCGGTTTTTGCAATATTTTGATAAAATTAATCTCATGGATACTCGCCAAATGGACCATTTGAGTCAGGAAGAGCTTTTCCCATCCTCATCGTGTACCTAGGTATACTGTTAAAGATGACGACGTTTTAATGCCAGGTAAAAATTTATACCTCTAAACAAACAAGATACTTTACGTTGCTATAACACGTGCACGTACATCTACATACATAACGAGATTAACACCTATAATGATAGGCAATTATCGTCTAGGTAGTGTTTTAAAATCGAACCGTTTAGGTATACTAGTATAAGGTAATACAAATATACGCGAGTACGTTTTGGCAATAATGCGATAATTCGCGCTCATTATAAACGTAGGTAGGTAATTCTAGCTGCATATTAATATAGAGAGCGATTTAACCTACACAAAGGCGCGCAGCAATACCGAATTAATCCGTTTACCGTCGTTGACATTCCCCATCTCCAATGAACTCGAAAATTGCTCATTTATACAAACAAAACTGTGTATAGCCCCATTGGGTGAAAATCTGCCCATCCGCTGAAAAAGACGCCAAAACCAGCTGGTTTATTGGCGTATTCTGAATATACGCATGAAAAAGCGTTGTTCAGAAAGCGAATTGGTGCACTGAAAAAAAAATCTGCCAAAAAATACGCTACATGAATACTTCGTAGCGTATTTTTCTCGCGTAAGGCCACAACGCGTTCAAATTACGGGCGTATTTTTCGCGTTGAAAAAAACCAACTACAAAATACGCTACGAGTATGTTTTTTGGCGTAATTCTTTCGCGTATTTAATAAACACACGCGTAAATGTGGTATTTTACGCGTGTGTTTTCGCGTAGTATAGGAATATTTGCATTCAATTAAATATGTACATGCTGTGGTGGTCAGGTTAGTAGAGAAGTCGCCTACCGATCCGGAGACCCGAGATCGATCCCCGACAGTGCCAAAAATTTTTTCGTGAATATTGAACATTGGCAGAATTTATCGCGTAAAAAAATACACGCGCGGATTAATGAGCAGAAAACTATTGGCGGAAAGTGTTGCGATTCCTGCCGCGTTTTTTTGTCGCGTATGATCGGCAGATTTTCACCCAATGGGGAGAATACGTGGCCTCCGTGAATTTTACCAAAGCACTCTTTTTCTCGAATACTCGCTCCTCAAATTTGTTTGGTATTTTTTTTTCTTTTTTTATAATTTGAGGAGGAGAACGCTACGCAGAGTGAGAGGTGAGTGAAATATCTGAGAAAAAAAAACACAGCTCCGCTTTTAGATGAGATTTTCTTATTTCTTTTTACTATTGCGAAAGTTTTTTAATAAACGCTAATCTTTCTAAATAAGCCAGAGAACGATACAAAAGAGATTTTTGCTTTACGATTTCATTCATTTTTATGCTCAACGTTTCGACGTTTAGTTTGGTTTAGTTTGTTTTTTTTTTTCACTTAACCCCCCTCGTCATCAGCATCGCCCTCTATGTACTCGTATGATGCTCTATAGGTCAGTACCCTTTTTGTTGCGAGAGCTTGTTTCGAGCTTTTAACAATGTATTACTCGGTAACATCCGAAGTTGGTTTCGATTTGGGTTTGTATAAATGTGCATTTTCCTCTACTATCGATGATGGTTGGTGGGTGAAGCAACAAAAAAAAAAAAAAAAACATACACCTGAACTTTCATTTCCCTTCTCGTACGTTTGTTTCTATTTATTTTATTTTTTATCCTCGGGTTGATGGAAATGAAAGATTTGACGTAAAATCGACTAAGTACTTTTTTGTACTCTATTTTACGGTGCGGTTATTCATATTTTCAAACGATCATTATCTCAGAGAACTCTGCAGATAGGAGGCACGACTAGGGCACCTGAATAGAAAATTTTAGATTTCTCGCCAAGTTGAGTGAAAATATGATTTTTTTGCTCTTGACCAATTTTGAAATCCCTCGAAGCATTGGAAAAAATGAACTTTCGTGTCCGAAATTAGGGCTGGTGAGGTTCAAAATTTATCGAAGAAAAATCAAAGAAAATAAATCAAAATTAAAAGAATTAATTGGAAATATATAATTGAACGATAAAAAAGGTGGTTAGCACGATAACCATTTGAACGATAAAATGTGGCTTAGTAACGGTAGTTTAGGTGGTAAGCACAGCATTTTTCAACCATTGAAAAAGGTTGTTAGCCTGATAATTTTCATTGATAAACACGATATTTTTCATTGATTAGCACGATACTTTTCATTGACAAAAAAAAAACGCTGACACACAGTGGGACAGATTCATTTTTTAGGGTGTCAAAAATCATATTTCAGAAATGAATGCAAATTTGGACGTCAATCTTTTTGAAACACAGGTATTTTGAGGCGCTGGATTCATTTTTGTTATTATTTTGTTTCGAACCTCAAATGGGGGTCCCAGAAGGAGGGTGCAAAGGGGTAAATATTTTTGAAGAGTCGAGTGGCGGGGTATCGATATGTACGTTTTTTGGGCTCCAGAATTCATTTTTGACGTTATTTTGGTTCGAAACCCAAATAGGGCCCAGAAGGAGGGGTGCTAAGGCCATGAAATATAGCTAAAAAAATAGGATTTTTCGTAATTTCATTAAAAATCTTTGATTTTTCCAAGTCCAATTAGAATGGAATCGGGACATTTTGAGAAAAAGTATTAGGCTCAGGTAAAAATTTACCGAATTTCAACTCTCCCTTCGCAGAAAAATCCATCCCATTGGGTAAAAATCATAAACGAGGTCGTCCGGCGTTATCTCGTGAAGCTTTATTGAAATAGGTACCTACTAGAACACTTCATTTTTTATTCACTCGCAAAAATCGTATACTTTTTGTCCTTCATTTATCCTTATTTATCGTGGACATCACTTTATCGTTCATTTTGTCAAAAACTTCTCGTGGAAATTGTTTATTTTTTATTGTTCTTACTATCTATCATAATATGTATATACCTATTGTAGATACCACCTAATTTATCGTTCGTTTTTTAAGAAATTGTGAAATACACTTTTTTATCGTACAATCCTCTTTGTCATTGTGAATACTTATTTATCGTGATAACCCCCTTTTTTAATGTAACGATAAATTGCACCCAATTCATTGCGTTTTTTCCCCTCAAAAAAGCTAAAAAAACTAAGTTTTTAAAATTATAGAGTGAAAATTTTTTAAAAACTCACAGTGGAACCTAGTGAGGTGTCACCCTTCGATTTGAACGTAACCGCGATTTTTGGAAAGCGCATCATCTAAAATCCCCAAAACCAAATTTTCAGCTGCTCTACTTCATTTTTCGATTTTTTGGCAAACGTTTGAAAATTCAAAATTGACTGTTTTTTTTAGTGATTTATGCTTTTTTAATAAAAATTGTACTTGATCGGTAAAAATAATCAAAATACGTCCTAAAACTGGTCAACAATCAATTTTCCATTTGAGAGGGAATTTTTGAAATTTATGTTTTTCATCCAGAATAAATCCCCCCGAGGGTGAATTTTGCCATTTCCAGCCATTCTGGAGCCTCCAGTGTGATTTTCAAAATGAATTTCCCATTTTTTTGTTGAGTTTTTTTTTCAACTTTGAGAGGCTTTATAGGGAACCAACATCACTTGGGAAACTGGGGGAAGATTTTTCTTAAAAAATGTGTTTTTCTAGAAAGATTTTGCCTATAAATCTGAAATTTTTAAAAATTTTCTACACATATAATTTTTTTTAATTTTTTAATTCTCTCAAATCTGAGGAGCTCTACACAAGAAATTCTATTGGCTGCAAAATGCCAGATAGTCTTGAACAGCCAGAAGAAGAGCAAAGAACGATACCAACAACTTGACATTGCAAAAATCAAATCAAAAGACGTGCAAAAGAAATTCTAAGAAGAACTTTAAAAACAAAAGGAAGACAAGTTGCAGGAAGAACAAGGTATCAGGGAAAAGTGGCAAGCATGGAAGTGAAAGGTTAAAACAGTAGCAGAACAGTCTATTCCACTCAAAAGAAAAAGGAAACACAAACCATGGATGACTCGGAGTGATACTGGCTCTGATGAAAGAACGAAGAAAAGCAAACAGACCAAGTAGCGAATACACTGTGCAAAATAATGAGATAATGGGAATGTGCAGAATGGCCAAAAACAAGTGGTATGAGGAGAAGTGCCAAGAAATAGAAGATCTGGAGAAAAGGCACAACTCTAGAGAAATCCATACCAAACTGAAGCAGATGATGGCTGCCCACAAGAGAAGGAGAAGTGGACGAATAGCATATATGTGACCGTCCGCGATAAAACCGACCATCCGTCGCAAAAAATTGAAAATGTTTTTTCGCCTATTTTTGGGCCTTAAATGGTTCAGGGAACAAAAATTTGCGAAAAAAAAAATTTCGATTTTTTGCGACGGATGGTCGGTTTTATTGCGGACGGTCACATATGCGATGGAAAGACGGAAAATACTGGGTTAGCAATCAAGAAACCAAAGAGGTCTGGATCAGCTACATACATGAATAGTATGGAGATGAACAGATGATACACATCTGGCTGAAATGAAAGTCTCATCCACAGAGGAGGCACCATGAATTGAAAAGTGGGAGCTGAGGAACTTGGTGAAGAGAGCTAGAAACCACAAAGCAGTGGGGGAAGATCTCATACCAGCAGACATGATTAAACATACAACACCAGAGCATGAAAAGGAGTTGCTGAAGATAATAAACAAAATATACGATGAAGGTACCCTGCGTAAGGACTTCAAAGCTGTAAATTTTGTACCAATACCAAAAAAAAAAAAAAAACAACTCGCAAAAATGCTCTGAATATAGAACCATCGCATTATTGAGCCACACACTGAAGCTACTAGTCTCCACTGTAAATGCCAGGCTTGAAAAGAAGATAGATGAAAATCCAAGTGAAATGCAATATGGCTTTGTAGCAAAAAAAGGGACGAGAGATGCAATCACCCTGCCAAAAGTGATCATTTAAAGAGCACTGAATGCAAATAGGGAAATCATTGCTTGCTTTGTTGATTATGAGAAAGCATTTGATCATGTCAACCATGAGAGGATGTTGGAGATCCTGAAGAAATACAAAATTGATGACAAAGACCTGCTAATAATCAAGAACCTGTACTGGGAGAAAAGCGCAAACATCAAGATTGGAACTGAGTACTTGGAGAACAGATGTAGTATAAAGAGAGGAGTGAGGCAAGGATGCCCTCTTTCACCTAGGCTGTTCAATGGGTATGCAGAAGAAATAATGAGAGAAGCACGATAAGTTACCTAAGCATATTTTGATAGGTACTCACTGAACACTGTACTCATCTTCTGTCTCTTTTGGGGGCTCTACACAGGCTAAGAGCATTGACAGAAATTGATTACACCAAGCCCTTATTATTTGAGAGATACCTCCGATGGCTGGTAAGATCGGAGAAATATCCAATGTTCCATACTTAATTAATAAACATAATTATTAATACCCGCGTAGCACTGACGAGATCGTCAGTGGCCTCAACAAAAGTATCGACATGATTTTATATGATTGTTGATTGAAAAAAGTCCAAACATTATCCACAAAGGGGTTAATCTAACTACGTTTAAGATGATTAATTAGAAATTGACACTTTTTTTCAAAAATTATGATGAAAATGCTGATGGTCGTCATTGCTGTCTACATTTGTATCTACAGTCATGTGCAAGATTTTGATACATTGTAGGTACCTTTGTAGACTCATGATCGATATCAAAATTTAGGTTGTCTTGTCGATCCGAAGTTGATGTCGACTATAAGATCGACAAAAGCATCTACAAAATTTTGATCTTGTATAGGTATGTAGTTACTTTTGTCAATCTAACAATTGTCATCAACTTTGGCATCAGCAAGACAACCTGAATTTTGATATCGATTATAGGGTCTACAAAAGTATCTACAAAATGTCGTCATCGAGTAGATACTTCTGTAGATCTTGTAATCGACATCAATCATCTGGTTAATATTGATGAGGAAGTTGACGTCGATTACAAGATCTATAAATTTTTTTTTAGAAATTTCGAAGTGTTGCTGACTCATTTGTCGATGTCAGAGTCGACAATACAACAAGAAAAATTTTCTAAGTCCAGAATAAGATGGACTGAATATTCTTTTGAGGCTTCTCCACTCAACAGTGGCAATGGTCTAGTGGTTAGAGAATGTGACAGCAGTGATGGCAATCTAGGTTTGATCCCTAACCAGGGCAACTTTTTTTCTTTCAAAAAACATTTTTTGGGGGAAATACTTTTGAGAATAATTTTACTTGAATCAAAAAAAGAGGTTTGGGCACATTTCGCACATTTTTCAATCAAAATTTGCTTATTTTAGACTCAAAAAAATTACACCAATGTCGAGACCTTGTCGAGACAAAAAATGAAGGGAGACGACAGTCGATTTTGATATCAACTTCTCACTCGTCATTTATCGACATTGGTGTCAACAAATGTCATGTCAACAAGTGACGGGTTAGAGATCTTGTCTTTTCCATCGACTTTGGCATTGCTTGTGCTACGCGGGTAGTGTTTAATTGCACAAATTATCCACTTAGACAGTGGGCTAAGCCAGGTAGGAGGGACAGAGGGGAAAAGCTCCGTTGCCTTCACGTCTGTATATTGACGAGGAACCAGCCATTGCGAGTAACCAAAACCAAGTAAAGTTGATGGTTAGAGATCCAATGCATGTGCCTTCGAGCCACAAGACACGGATCTATAAATATTGTTCCCCATGGTACTATACTTCCAGTACTCGTATATAAGGGGGATTAATTTAGTAACCTCTAAGGTGATTAAGGCATATTTCCTGATATCAAGTGTTTTTTTAGAAAGATTTTTTCTATAAATCTAAAATTTTCCAAAAAAATTCTACATACATAATTTTTTTTTAATTTTTTAATTTTCTCAAATTTGGGGAGCTTCATACTTATAGTAGAAAGTGAACATCATTTTGGGGGTCCAATAAAGGTTTTTTTTTCTAAAGGGTGGTTATGTAGAACAATTCTAATGTGGGAACGAGATATTTTCAAAAAAAATCCCCTATTTTGATTTATTCTACTTTTTGTAAATTTGGGAGCTCCATCACTATAGGAATCCAATAGGAATATTTAAAAAAATTGTGACCCAAAAACAAGACTTTATAAAAAATTTGAACTTTTTTTCATTTTTTTAACAGAGGGGGGGGGGTACCAGGACCACCTTTTTTCGCAGAAGAGAGAAAAGAAAAAAATAGGAAATTTTTTTCTCACCCGAGGTAACAACTTTGGTGCATGAGAATGTGGAAAATTCCAACTTTTCAAAATAAGGTAAACTGAAGCTCACACTGGTTCACTGCTGGCAACGGCCATTGATTCAATTAAACGTTCACCACGATAAAAAATTACAAAGGTTATGTTTTCTATCTTATAAGTCTGAATTGATTAACTACTCGTATGAATTGTTCGCCTGCATGGTTAAGTTGAGGAGTAGGTACTGCACCGCACATACAACCAAACCAACAAATACCGATAGTAAAAGTTCTCTATGGGTTCCATTCGAGCGAAAAATTGCCCAACAGTTGATTAATTCGTAACCATCTATGAGGTTTATTTGTGAACAAATAACGAGATAGAAGTAGATCTCGTTTATAATTTCTCGTTTACTAATCGTACCTATTGGAGTGAATGGTTGCATGTATGTTTGTGATTTTCCGTCGATTTTAGCTTCATAGAACTACGAATAAAAGTATTTTGCTATATACCTAGCTACCTATACGAGAATAATTTTTGATTAATGTAAAGAGGTATCGAATTAAATGCAAGTTTTTTCTCGAACGACGTCAACGGCGTGGCGGTGAGAGGAAAAAAATATGAAAAATGTTGCGATACTAGCAAAGACAGTGATAGAGATTTTTCCAATTGAATTTGCTTCGGTGAAATTATTTTTATTATGTACGTATTTCTCAAATATGGTAAATTATGATTCGTATTTTTCAACGTACGCGTACTTACGTTTCTTATCCGGCGCAACAATTTATTTCACAACAGAGATAAATTTCTGCCTCGTGTCAGAGTGAAATTTTTTTCTGATTTTTTTCCCCACTGCCAGAGAGTGGTATCGGTATGTACTATAAAAACGAGCACATGTACGAAGTTGATACGCTTATGAGATTAAAATAGGTGGAATATTTTTCGTAAACGTTGCGTATGATAGAGTATCGAGCTATAAAAATATTTATAGCGAAATATTTCGATGATTGAAATTCTGAATTGAGTTTCGAACCAGATGAGTTATTGTAATGGAGGTAAATCGGTCGGAAAAGTTTTTAAGGCGAAAGTATAAGTCTTGGAACGTGGATTTTAGTACTTTTAAAATCGGTTTGAAAAGGTCACGATGTCTGGGAAATACTTTTAAGTGAAGTGTGGCGGAAAGGGGAGTATCAATCTGATTTTTTTTGTGGGGAGTTCATATTCGTTTCAGTTGAATGATGAGTGAAAATAGATAGGTAATTACTCGTTGATTATCAAAAGTACATCCTTTGTGGTGGTTCATGGTAGGGACGTTTTTCAGACCAAGATATTGTAAAATTATTTTCATTTAAAATCCAACAACTTCAGTGAGTTCGAAGACGAAAAAGTTGAATTTCAAAACAAGTGCCACCTTAATTACCATACTCGATGTGGCAGTAAAATTTAGCGCATACACGTGAAAATGAAACACTGAGGTATAAACTTTACATCGTCATGCATTCGAGTCATATCCTCAACACTCGGTATCCATTCTTGACGGACGAGCGACCCATCGCAACCGACACGACACGGTAACGAAATGAAAGACGAGCCAAAAAGGTGATAGAATAAAAAAAGAAACGCTCTCACACGAATCTAGCCGGAATTTTAACTCGGCGCTTATTTTATTTGCGATTATGTTCTGTGACTTGCAAGGGTAATTCGTCACAACTACTCAAAAAATACGCTTTTGAGAAAAGTTGCTCTCAGCAATTCAAACTAGAAAGTTCATCCGACTTGAAAAACAAACTTTCGCAAGTTGAAAAAAATTACATTTGCTGCGAGAAAGAAAGAAAGAGAAAAGGACACGTCGAAATTGAAAATCTTTTTGTGTCTTGAATACAAAAACTTTTTAGTGAAATACACGTTTTTCGGAAATTTGATTTATTTTTCAACACATGACCAAGTTACGTGTTAAATTATCAAGCAGTTACTTACATACAGATTTTTATTCGACGCTCACGACTCGCATGTACGAAGTAGTACGAACACCTTGTCGAAAAACACAATTTTTCTGACGTTTAAAAACACGTTTATCGGTGCCAGGCCATCTTCAGCTTCGAGCTACAGCGGACACGTTTCAAATGAGAATTTGCTTCGCCCGATGGTTGTACTCGTACTTGTAGATGCGATGCAATCTGCCTCGCTCGTCTGGAAATTTTTTTTACCGCGTCACGTGGGCCTTGTTTGTCTGTGTAGCAAAACTTGGCCATTTGCTCGTTTTGGTTATCGTGTTGCAAAAAATTAAGTATCTACGGTCTTGTATTTTGTGATACATCGCTCACTGTCAACTAATTTCGTTTTCTACCGATCAGTAGAAAGATAAGTGTACCTACTTACTTGTAGCTCTTTCAATTTTGAAGATTCCTCAAACCTTTTTTGTAAGATTTAAAAAGCTCTACTAGGGAAGTTCTGAGAAAAAGTCCAACTCCCGAGAAAAACGTAAATTTTTCAGGAAGGTATCAGGTTTCAGCAAATTATGCCAATTTAAGTGAAACACTTTTACTTTTTGAAAAAAAAATTCGTTCAATGAATACCAAAAAAATGACAGTTTTGAGCGATTTTGAAAAAATGTCAATTCTTTAGAGGAATTCAATTTCCAGGAAAAATTATGCTTTTGAAGGAGGTACCTGAAACTTGTATAAATATTTTTGAGAGTGGAAAAGTTGATTTTTTTCAATTTCAACTTTGGAAAAAATGTCTAATTTTTAGAAAAATGTCATTTTTGGGGAAAATGGTAGGTATCTAAATTTTAAGGAAAAAATATCAATTTTCGGGGAAAGTGTCGATTTTTATTTAAAAAATGCCAATTTACGAGAGGAAATTGTAACTTTTTAAAAAAATATAGAAGTAGGAATCAATTTAAAAGAACGAATGAAATTATTCAATTCTAGCTTAGGAAAAAATGTTGATTTTGTGAAAAAACTTGTCAATTTTTCCATTAAGTTTTTTTTTTGATTTTTTTTGAAAATAAATGTCCATTTTTAGAGAAAATAATGGACAATTTTTTTAAAAAATGAAAATTTCCAAGGAAAGTGTACATTTTGAAAATGACATGGATTTTTGAAAAAGAAATGAAGAGTGATATTCCAAAACTCGCTTTGTCCATTTTCACAACTTTTCAGGAGAGAGGAAAAACAGTTTCCCTTTAAACGGCTAAATTGGCTTTTTAGGTGAGTTTAGCACTTTATTTGAGTGGATTTATGATGTAGGAGTGTAGGTACCCGCACAACAATTGTAGACGTCGACATTTACATCGACTACGTTTTTTTTCCAACATATGATGGAAAAATGATGAATTAATTATTTAGTAGGAATCTTCTGTCCATACAAAAGCCAGGTAAATGAAAATTTTCGAAATTTTTTCATTATTTCTGATACCTCGACATGCCATCTCGACATGTAGATGTAAAATTCGATGCTCGAAATTTACATCTACAACTATGTCGACCAATTTTTCAGAATTAAAATTTCTGTTTTAGTGTTTAAAATTTTAGTAAACATTCAAAAATATGATCTCGATCAATGTGGAAAACAAATTTTTTAGGGAATTGATGAAATTATTCACTTTTCTGCAGTTTGGAGATGTAGATGATATGATGTTGATATTGTGGATGTATTTGTTGATGTCGATTTTCACATCAACATTAACATCGACATGTCGACATGAAAATGGATTAGTTTAGTACTCGCAGATAAAGTATTGCACCATCTTTGATATAAGGGATTTCTGTTAAACTTCTTGATTATACAGACTTTTCGTCTGTACTTCTTCGGAAGTGGACTTTGCATCGATGCTGTGTTCAGCACTAGCAATAGCCACATCAGAGGAAATAATTTTTGAGAAAAAAAATTAAAAATTTTTAAACTCAAATTCTATAACTTAATGAAGCAGGAGGTCGACATAAATTTCGATGTGAATGTCGATCCATCCACATCCGTCACTTTTGGATGCCCCATGTCGATGTGAATTTCGACCCTATGTGGAGCCAATTGTCGACACGAATGTAGATCAACATCAGTCGACAATTACATCGACAATTAGCTCGACACAGGGTCGAAATTCACATCGACATGTGGTATCCAAAAGTGACGGATGTGGATGGGTCGACATTCACATCGAAATTAGCATGGTCATTGTTGTACGGGTATACATTTCATCCACTAAATACTGCTGAAAAAAATTTCAATAAGAATGGACAAAGCGCGTTTTGGAACATTATTTTTTTTTAAATTTTTATTGAATTGGCTATTTAGGCGAGTTTAACACCTCATTTTGGTAGGTTGATGATGTAGGAATGTGAGTTAATACTCCATCTACCAGGTACCACTGAAAACCCAACTTTGATAAAAATGGACAAAGCGAGTTTTGGAATATCACTCTTCAAATGTACCTAAATTATTTTTTTTGAAAGTGTTAATTTTTAGGGGAAAATGCTATTTTACAAATTTTCTGAGCAAAATAAGTCTAGGTATCAATTTCTGAGGGCAACGGGAATTTTTGAGGTGAACATTCATTTTTGTTGGGAGGAGGCGCATGCAGTCGATCAAATCATATCGGCTTAAAAATACATTTTCTCTAAAATTAGAACTTGACATTTTCCCCAAAAAAATAGAACTTGTCATTTCTTTCTAGAATGGGCACTTCCCATTTTTTCAAAAAGTGACTCTTGTCATTTTCCCAAAAAAGTGGATATTACCATTTCCCCCAAAAAGTGGCACTTGTCATATTCCCAAAAAAGTGGCACTTGTCATATTCTCAAAAAATAACACTTGCCATTTTCCCAAAAAAGTGGCACTTGCCATTTTTTCAGAAAAGTAACGGTGCCATTTCCCCAAAAAAGTGGCACTTGTCATTTTCTAAAAAAGTGGCACTTGTCATTTTTTCAAAAATTGGCACTTGTCATTTTCCCAAAAAAAGTGACACTTGTCATTTCTTTAAGAAGTGGCACTTGTCATTTTCCCACAATTGGCACGTGCCATTTTCCCAAAATTGGCACTTGGGTCATTCCATGCCAAATCGGCGGATTTTTGCACGAGGGTTCTTCGATTTTTTTCAAAATCAGATCTTGTGTAGAGGTCATCAAACGATGACGAATGACGCAAACCGGACATTTTTTCGATTTTTTTTGACGGAGCTGTGGCGCTTCAAAGTTCTCCAAAATGGCCAAAAATGGAAAATTTCAGTTGCGAATTGCTCCGGTTCTACGTGGTATAGAATTTTGAACTTTTTTTTTTCAAATTGTAGTACTTTGAGAGGGTAATCGACGAATTATGTCAAAATCAGTGTTGCCACTTTCTGAAACCTGAAAAACTCGATTTGAAAACTTATAATTTAAATATAACCACGATGTCCACCAGTAAAAATTCTGAAAAAATTCTCAGTTTTAGTCCTTTTTATGTAGAATAACATATCAAAAAATTGGAGGGGCATTTGTTTTCATTTTCGAGAAAAAAAAATTACAAGTTTTGTGTGAAAAAAATCCCCGTCACCCCAATTTTTTAACGGCGACGACATTTTTTCAATACATTTCACTCTTAAAATAAAATTGTAGCACGAAAAATGTCAATTCGTTGACAAATTGGGGTGAGGGGGATTTTTTTACATATTCGTCTACACATTGATAAAATATTTCAAAAATGCAAAAATTTTCATTTTTTAGGTTTCTGATGGTACTTTTGCAATGAAAATAAAACTTGTAATTTTTTTTCTCGAAAATGAAAACAAATGCCCCTCCAATTTTTTGATATGTTATTCTACATAAAAAGGACTAAAACTGAGAATTTTTTCAGAATTTTTACTGGTGGACATCGTGGTTATATTTAAATTATTAGTTTTCAAATCGAGTTTTTTAGGTTTCAGAAAGTGGCAACACTGATTTTGACATAATTCGTCAATTACCCTCTCAAAGTACTACAATTTGAAAAAAAGTTCAAAATTCTATACCACGTAGAACCGGAGCAATTCGCAACTGAAATTTTCCATTTTTGGCCATTTTGGAGAACTTTGAAGCGCCACAGCTCCGTCAAAAAAAATCGAAAAAATGTCCGGTTTGCGTCATTCGTCATCGTTTGATGACCTCTACACAAGATCTGATTTTGAAAAAAATCGAAGAACCCTCGTGCAAAAATCCGCCGATTTGGCATGGAATGACCCACTTGTAATTTTTCTAGAAATTAGCACTCATCATTTTTTTTAAATTGGCATATTTGGTCAAAAAAACGAAATTTTACACAAAACAATAATACTTAAAAACTGTTATATTATGCACATATATTTTTTAAATAGACACCTCCAGAAAAAATGTACATTGTTATTCAAAAATTGACTTCTCTAAAAATTGATATTTTTTGAAAAAAATTGTCATCTAGAAAAAATGACGAGGTTTTTCCAAAAATTAATCGTTCCAAAATATCGATCAAGTGTTGCTTCTGGCACTTCGGAGAACACTTTTTTTGAGAGCGAATTTTACAGTTGTTTAATCACCCAAAATTTGATGAGTGAAATATTTACGGAAACCCCCCTCCTCTCTTCTTTCTCTTCGCCATTTTCACCTTTCAAGAATATAAAAATAAAATATTGACTCTACTTCAACGAATTTTTTCAAAATATCTCTCAAGTGTTGCTTCTGGCACAGAAATTCATATTTGAAAAAACACATTTTTGAAGAGTGAATTTTCAGACTGATCTCGAAAAATCCGACGAGTAAAATTAACTGGAGCTCCTTCTCTCTCCCCCTCTTCCCTCTCTTCTCCTTTGAAGGATAGACACATAAAATATTGACCCTATCCGAACAAATCTATACAAAATATCGATCAAGCGTTGCTCCTGGCGCAGAAATTCATGTTTGAAAAACACTTTTTTTGAGAGTGAATTTTCAGATTTATCTGGTAAAATTTGACTAATAAAAATAAATGAAACACTCCTTCCTCTTCCTCATCTTGATATTTCCTCTCCCTCCCCATTTGACGATTTTCTCCAAAAATTGACTTCTCCAAAAATGTATATTTTTAAAAAAATTGACGTTTTTTTTAAAGACATTTTTTTCTAGAAAAATTGACAAGATTTGTCCAAAAATAAATATATATCTACATATATTTTAAAACAAACCTTTCAAAAGTATCGCTCAAGTGTTGCTCCTGGCGCAGAAATTCATGTTCAGAAAACATGCTTCTTGAGAGCGAATTTTCAGATCAATCCCCTGAAGCCTGGTGAATGAAATGACCTGGGGCCCCTCCCCTCCTCCTTTTCATTTTCTTCACCCTTTTCACCTTTCAAGGAAGAAAACATAAAATATTCATTGACCGTACTCAAATAAATCCTGTCAAAATATCGATTTAGTGTTGCTCCTGGCGCAGAAATTCCTGTTCAAAAAACACACTTTTTGAGTCGAGTAAATTTTCGAAGTAGCAAATCACTTATAATCTGGCCATTGAAATTGAATCAGCCCCCTTCCCCTCTTCCTCTTCCAAAGAAATAAACATAAAGTACTAACTCTACTTGCTAAAAGCTTTCCAAAATATCGATCAAGTGTTGCTCCTGGCGCAGAAATTCATGCTTGGAAAACACATTTTTTGCGAGTGAATTTTTTCAGGTTGATCTGGTAAAATCTGACGAGTAAAAATGAATGAGCAACCCCCTTCCTTCCCCGCTCCTTCTTCCAAGGGTAGCAACATAAAATATTGACCCTACTTGCGCAAATCTTTCTAAAATACCGACCAAGCATCGCTCCTGGCGCAGAAATTCATGCTTAGAAAACACATTTTTTGAGAGTGAATTTTCATAAATGAGACAGTATGAGACACCCTCCGCCCCCCACCACGAATTTTCAGAATAATTTCATAAACGTTGACGAATAAAAATAAATGAGACACCCCCTCCTCTTCCTCATCTTCACCTTCAAATAGTAAAACCATGAAATATTGACACCATCTGCATAAATCTTTCAAATACACTGATTTAATATTGCTCCTGGCGCAGAACTCTCTGTTCAAAGAACATATCTCTCTGGAATGAATTTCCACATTCATCGAGTAATATAACATCCAATGAATCTGAAACCGATCAGTCTAATAGATTCCAAAGCTTATTCTCTCCATATTATAATCTTGAAATATCTCAAATTTAACATCTTGTACTCGTCTTATATCTGTTCTAGGTGAACGATGAAAAAATGTGATGATCTTAGCAACTCGTAGCCGGCTGCAATTCCTTCCGAATTATGAAGTTTATCAAACTGAAAAGTGGAATTCTAACGGCTTTCTTTTTCCTATCAAACGCAATTACCGAAATAGTCTCGAAAATATCTGGTAAGTGTCGAATACATATTTTATTCGCTGTAATGGCGTTTCGACTCGAATTTATCAAACACTCTCGTATTTATGAGCGCGTAACGTAAGAGGCATTATATACGTACTATACGTTGTTTTACAAACTTATGATATTTGAAACTCTCCAAATATCTATACCTACTCGTATATACGGGTATATTCGATATCTTGACAATTTTTGGCATTTTTTTTTTCGCTGTTTTGAAAAGTTGGGAAATAGTATAATGCAGTGTTCGCATAGTACATATATACGGACGGATGTATATTGCATACGTTTGTCAGCGGACGCGGATGATAGAACGCTATTCTAACATTAATAACTGTTGATACGAGAGATGAAGGCAACATTTCAATGGGGAATACAACATTCTTGACGTGTAAAGGGCGAAGTTTCACAATTGTGTAATATCCATGTCGTGTATAGTAACTCGAGCATGCTGCCAAAGAAGACACAATCAAGGGAGGGGGGGGGGTTGAGTTGCTGAGAAAAGGCACACGCAGCTCAGCTCGCGAGACCATAACTCGTATGTTAACTCTTTTTTCCGCATGCTCTCGCTTACTCGTATACTCGTATAGCCCATTTTTATTTGACAATAAAATTCAAAATTCGTGTACAGAATTAAACAAGGACGACGACAACGACGGTGTAGCATACTCGTCGTATAGTATAGTATGTTGATTCGATGGTATATAAATATTGTCGAGGGTAGTCCGGCTAATATAACAATTTAACCGTTATGAGGGTAAAATAAACTACAATTTTCCATAAGCGCCAGGCTGAGAGTTATGTAAATAAAACAAAAAAGCCCCGACCGAGAACTAACCCTGTGTTTGCGCTTCCTTGTCTCGTAGTGTCATTTCGTCGTCAATGGCTGTATTATGCTAATGCGCGCAGGCTTGTTTGTTTAAAAATGCTGGCAACGTTTTCTGTGTAATTTTTTTGCTCTTCCTTTAGACGACGACGACGACGACGAGTTTCGGTTGCACAGCTGTGTCCGCTATTGTCAATGCTACTCGTCGACCAATCTCAAATATCGCCCCCTGTCTCACCCTTCACGTCATCGTCATCACCATTACCATCTTCCATCCTCAACCCCCAACAACGCGTTATTCTATTCGCGTGTTAAACTTGAAAACTTCTCGACGATATTTAATCTTTGGCTACGTTTTCGCACCCCCATCTCCTCCTCCCTCTCACTTCCACTTCTCTTTCTACCACTTCTTATTTCAGTATCGTCGCAAGTCTACCGTATATACTGAAACACACACCGATTCGATATGGTTTTGTTTTTATTGGATTGCTTTCGCGGTACCGCCATCACGCCTCCGCCAACGCCACCGACTCGTAGAGTGTTGTTGTCGTTCGCTCGCTCCGTGGCGAAAGTTTTTTCACCCATTTGTATTTGTATTATTGCCACTCGAGTAAGGGTGAAAGTCGCAACAAATGTGGGTTAAACGATTTCTTTTATCTTGCCAGCAATAACCCCCGGCCAAAGCGTAATTTCCTTTCAAACCGAGCGTCTTCAATTTATAGCATATGCTGCTCGTTGCCTACCGGGTGCTTTCCTGCCTTCCTGCCGAATTTATTCTATTGCAGTAAAAAAAAGAAAACGAAAACTTATCAAGGTTAAGAGTTAAGACTACACGAGCAATGATATTTGAGATGGAGTACAGGGTGGTTCGTAAATTTTCCAATTATTTTTTAGAAGTACATAACAAACAGCGTTAGGTATTACATAGGTTTTGTTTCTGCTTCTTTAAAATTACTATATATTGAAAAAATTGCTAGAAAACAATTGGAAATGTCCCTCGTTGTTTATCCAGTTCGGCCATCTGAAGAATGAATGGATATTGTGATATACTACTATGCCGTACGTGGTATGTTTAGGGCGCGCCTACATGGTAACACTGCGTTGCACTAAGGCAACACTGCGTTGTATTCTCGTCAGCTAGCCATACGAGCCAAGCGACGAGAGTACCGATCGTCAGTAACGTATTCGAGTGCACGCGGGTATGTTATTCACAGTCAATCGGTTAATGCAGTCATTTAGTATATAAGTTTTATTCTCGAGTATTAAGTGTAGTGTTAATTATTCATTTAGTTTTAATTAGGTTACTTATTATTAAGGTCGATGCACTCGCGATTAAGTTCGGGGTGAGTAGGCGAGAAGGATTAGTGATCTACTCGTCGCCATCACGGTTAGAATACGTTATTGGAACGTTATCGGGAATCTCCGCTGAGAGATACCTTACTGCCAACCCCTCGCCAATGTGCGAATGAAACCTCGCCAAAGTGGGAAAGGTGCATTGAGTTAACACATACTACTACATCAAAGTATGTAATTGTGTGAACCATTTGTCATGTTAATCTATTCGACTACATCAAAGTGTGTAATTGAATAAGTCATGTAAAGTGTTGTTAAACTCATGCTCATTATATGTATATTTCTTCTTGTGTACCCTGTAGTTATTTATGGTGAGTGTGAACATCTGTTAAGAGTGTAAATGCAACCTTTCCTACTCACGCCCTAACCGAGCATTTGAGGTATTCTGGTAAGTATTTAGAAGAAATGCTTTAAGGAATATTTCTAGGAAACAACACAACAGCTCTTAAAGGTACCCCCCATTATTAGTGCCTTTAAATCATGCTTTAAGTCTTTTTACCCTCTTACAATATCAAAATACTTGTGGGGAGGGGGGGAGTTTGTATAAAAATTTAAAAAAGTCGAAGGATTTTGACCGAATGCAGTGAAGAAATTTACTTTGAACTGAAAGTCACTGAGGATAGGATACATTTTAGCTCCGATGGTGCCCTTGGAGAGAAGATATGGATACTCAAAGAAAATAAATTTATTTTTCGAAAAAACCGTCGTTCTTTCGCTCTTGACCAGGGCTTCAAACCCGAACGTTTTCGGGTACGGGTATCGGGTACGGGTACAGATTTATTTCTCAGAGAATCGGGTACAGGTATCGGGTACGGGTATGAAAATTTTAAACGTTCGGGTACAGGTACGGGTTCGGGTATTTTAGATGAAAATACCCGAACTGTACCCGATCTATCGGGTATTTGGGTTCAAAATAGCCTCTATCGGGTACGGGTACAGGTTCGGGTATTCCTCATTTCATTTTTTGGGTACGGGTACGGGTTCGGGTACAGAAATTGTTGGATTTTCGTTCGGGTATTCGGGTATTCGGGTACGGGTACGGGTACGGGTACGGGTTTGAAGCCCTGCTCTTGACCCTACCTAACATGTTTTGGTAAAAATAGTTCGGTTCCAAAAGATGATATTTGAGATTCTGCGTCAACTGGGGCCATTTCCATCAGAACCCAAGACCACTTTTAGGATTCTACTGAGCTGTTGAATTGAGCTATTACAACTTGCATGCAGACAAATTTTTTTGGATCAAATCAAACAGAGTAGAACCAGAACCCAAAAGTATGCTAGAATTTCCAACATGGAACTTCATTATCAGGAATTCAAATTCTGGCCATATTTCTGATGAATAAATTAAAACTTTGTGATATTAAAACAACAAATGGAAAAAAATCAAGATGATAGAAACCTTAAATTAGATTCACAATTCAGGAATGGTATATTTTTGGGTTCAACATCAAATATAGTCATAGTTTTGAGCTTTCCCAAAAATTTTGACGGATATAAATGAAAATTTCAAAAAATCAAAAAAAGGCTCAAATTAAATTCGATGCTTAGGACGGGCTTTCACTTTAAGATTACGCTTTCTTCCCCTCACAACTCACGAAATCCCCTATTTTTTAATATTTCCTTCGGGTCCAAAAAAAGGGAGCCTTTTTCATCCTCCAGTAAGTTGCAAAAAAATGAAGTATAGTTTTTTCTCAAAGGAAACGTTTAAATCAGTGCCAGTAATTGATCATTTTTCAGATTATCACTACCCTATTAAAAATCACCGAAAATTACCAGTTGGTGATTTACCAAAAATTAATGGTAATTTATCCAAAAAGTCACCAGTGATCTATCAAAAAAACGCAAGTAAATTACCAAAAAATTACTTGCAGTAATTTACGAAAATATCACCACTAAATTTAGAGCTAATGATAAGACTTAGACCCCAGCTACCACAAGACCTAATGTAAAGTAGGTATACCTACGTACATATTTTGTGTGTAGTCTAAAACGACTGATCCAAATAATAATAAAATCATCATCATCATCATTATTATAAAATTGCCATTTATTTACCAAAAAAATCACCAGTAATTTACCAAAAAAAATTACCAGTAAATTACCAAAAAATTTCTAGTAATTTACCAAAAAAAATACCAGTTATTTACTTACTATAGAATTACCAGTAGATTACCAAAAAAATTACCAGTAATTGACCAACAAATTACCAGTGAATTACCAAAAAAATTACCAGTAAATTACCAAAAAATTACAAGTGATTTACCAAAAAAATTACCAGTAATTGACCAACAAATTACCAGTAAGTTACCAAAAAATTACTAGTAATTTACCATAAATTAGCAGGGACGAAAGAACAGGGAATTTTTTGTTCCTGAAATGAATTTTCACATGTTCTTTCTTTAAAATGTTTCTTGGTTCTCGTTTTTGTTCTCTTAATTTTCAAATGTATTTTGCATATGGGCCAAATTTTGGCACTTTTATCTCAAGTTTTGACCCAAAATATTCCAAAATGTTCGAAAAAAAATACAAAAACAATTTTTTGCATATTGTCTAAATTTTGGAATTTTTTTCTCAAGTTTTAACCCAAAATGATCGATAAAAAAATCATTAAAAAAATCTTTAAAAAATGAATGAAAAAATTTAAAAGGCAATGAAAACAGACTACAGAGTGAAAAGAAGAAGAACGGGAACGAGGTAAAAAAAATCAGAAAAATGGTTTTTGGTCTTCTGTTCTTCAAAGACAAATAAAATCAAAATTTTTGTTCTTTTTCTCAATGTTCTTAACTGGGATTGTTCCAAGGGTTCGTTCGTTCGTTCGTTCTTTCAAAAATTTGTTGTTCTTTTATGTTCTTCGTTCCTGTTCGTTCTTCCATCCCTGTAAATTACCAGTAATTTACCATAAAATTACCAGAAATTTACCATAAAATTAAAGTCAACAGAAATGGCCAATTTACTAACTCATAATGCTGCAAAACTGAGATGTATTCGCTAAATATTGAAAATGGATCAAATGATTTAAAAATCTGGCAATAACGAAGAATTCAGCGACATTTTTTCGAGTTTCAATTCGAAATTCTCCATTTCTGAACTAGACAGAATTCTTTAAAATCATGCCTTTTCCGAGAAAACCCCTCTCGGCCTCTCATGTTTTCTTATTAAGATAATTATTCTGGCCTCCATCTACTCATATTATGGACGATTTAAGTTGAAATTTTTAAAAAAAAATTAGATAATTCAAAACCAGTAAAAAGTTTGAGGAAAACTCGAAAAAATGCTGGCCCTCGCAAGAGTATGCAGCCCCTGAAAATTGGGGAAAATCAAGAAATACAATAAATAAAAAATCGATTATTTTACAAGAATTCTCACGCAGAAATGAAAAATTTTCGAATAAATGAGATGAGATTTTTTCATAATTATTTGTATTTTTGATTTTTTCCACGTTGAGATCCCAATTCAAGGTGATATGGTCACTTTTCCTCGAGTATAGACGAATTCATCTGTTTGGAAATTTTCCTAATCTGATCAGACCTGATCTAGGAAATTTTGCAATACCTAAAAAACCGTTGCAATTCTGCAGTAATTGCAAAAAACCTTGCAATTCTGCAATAATTGCAAAAAACTTGCAATTCTGCAATAATTGCAAAAAAAGTTGCAATTCTGCAATAATTACAAAAAATGTTGCAATGTTACAATTCTGCAATGATTGCAAAAAATGTTGCAGTTCTGCAATGATTGCAAAAAATGTTGCAATTCTGCGATGATTGCAAAAAATGTTGCAATTCTGCAATGATTGCAAAAATGTTGCAATTCTGAGATGATTGCAAAAAAATGTTGCAATTCTGCGATGATTGCAAAAATGTTGCAATTCTGCGATGATTGCAAAAATGTTGCAATTCTGCGATGATTGCAAAAATGTTGCAATGTTACAATCCTGCAATAATTGCAAAATTTTACAATTCTGCAATGATTGCAAAAAATGTTGCAGTTCTGCAATGATTGCAAAAAATGTTGCAATTCTGCCATGATTGCAAAAAATGTTGCAATTCTGCAATGATTGCAAAAATGTTGAAATTCTGCGATGATTGCACAAATGTTGCAATTCTGCAATGATTGCAAAAAAATAAATGTTAACAATTATGCAATGATTGCAAAAAATGTTGCAATTCCGCAATAACTGCAAAAATGTTACAATTATGCAATGATTTCACAAAATGTGGCAATTCTACGATAGTTGTCGCAAATCGATTCAATTCTGTGATAATTACAAAAAAAAATGTTGCAACTATGCAATAATTGCAAAAATTGTTGCAACTCTGCGATAATTGCAAAAGTGTTGAAATTCTGAGCTAATTGCTTAAAACCAACGTTGCAATCCTGCAATAATTGCTAAAAAATTGCAATAATTACAAACAACGATGCTCGACACAATTTGCAATTATTGCCAAAAAGGGACGCAAGTCTGCACTTATTGCAAAAAAATGTTGTAATTCTGCAATAACTGCAAGCTGTTGCAATTCTGCAATGATTGCAAAAATGTTGAAATTCTGCAATAATTGCAAAAAAAATGTTGCAATTCTGCAATAATCGCCAAACATTGATGCAATTATCTGATAGTTGCAAAAGTCAGGTGCAATTCAGCAATAATTGCAAAAATGGTGCGATTCTGCGATGATTGCGAAAATGCTGCAATTCCACGATAATTGCCGCAAATCAATGCAATTCTGTGATAACAAAAAAAAAATGTTGCAACTCTGCAATAATTGCAGCACGTACGTAGTTTTTAATAAACTTCCAGGGGCTGTAATTTAAGCAAAGGTATCTTATGGCTTTTCTCTTGTACTTTTTCATATGAATATCGTGTATAGTCAATTGTACACTGATTTTGATTATCGTTCAAGCAGTCACCTCTTAATTGCTAAACTTACGAACGACTGACATAGACATACCCATTCTGGGTGGGACTCGAAATTCGACTTTCATCTACTTGTAAATCGAATCCTAACCTCTCAAGTAGCTCATTTGCAAAAATATCTTTTCATTTTTCCAGTTCCAATATTTGAAGGTAAACTTCTCTGAGAATCACCCTGTATATGTACTATAGACAAATTATCAGCTTTTGCATCTTTTTATCGACCATAAAAGCTGAAAAGCGTCTAAGGCAGATGTTGAAAATTAATGTACCAAAGTCCTACCGTATACAAAAGTACCAGCACACATATAGCGTTAGCTAGACCATCGGGATCATTTTGGTGTTAGCTTTTGCGAAAATCCAATAAACCGTATCAATTTGTATACTTTTCGACATAGGTAGGTATACGTAGGTTAGACTTGTGAAGAAAATAGGCCACCAAGGCTGTCGTTCGGATAAAGGACTAGGCATTATTGCCTTTAATCGAAGACAGAGCGCCGCCACCGCTGGGTTAAAGGTGCGGTTTTAATCAACGCGACCATGGCGATTATTGGAAATTTGCATTTTGTGGTCTTCGTCGTCGTTGGTTTTGAAACTGTTAGAAAGTACGATTCTTATACGGCAATTGCCAAGAAGTTACGACGTCGATCGATTTTGGCAAGTTGGCCGACCCTATGGCCGCAACTTTCGACAGTTCATCGAAGTAATTTCACAGTATATTAATCCTCCGAGGAGATGAAACAAAAGGATGAAGCGTTGATACACATACTAGATACACCGTGAAACGGTGACTATATGTGTGCGATGGCGCTGGCGTTGTTGCTGGAGTTGGGGGTCTAAATGCGCGAGACTATTTTAAATGATCGTAAAACTTTTAATATTAAAAGTTACAAAAGCAGCATTTACTTAATAGTTCATTGTTTGCGCAAACTTACCATAACGGTTAAACGAGCTCCTATAAGATTAATATTACTTTTCTTGCCTGTCTTTGCCGCCCCCGCCGCCCCCGGTCGCCACGTCGTACAAAATGACGCGCAACAGATTCACTCTATACATTGCTGTTCTTTGGAAATTCCTCCCTCCTCAAACTGTAGAATGACTGTTTTAGCTGCAAAGGGTGTTAGTTTTTTGTCAGCGTAATTATCTTCGCGATTTGTGTTCAGTCCGTATCGTTCAAATAGCCTCATTAAATTAACGCCTTTTGAGATTAAACGTCGAGAGTGGCTGGTCGTGTGCTATGCAAGCACTTTCATCTGCCTTCGGCTGTGTTACGAGAGCTCTCTTAGGCTGCTTTGAGGCTTTGTACGAGAACGAGATGCTGGATGCTGTAGTAAGAAAACCGCTTTATAAATCGACTCCGTGTATAACTATATGGCGGTGTGGTGTGTTGATATGTCGTTCGATATTTACTTTATCGTTTATTACTTCGATAACGCGGGCTCGAGTTGAATTAATCAAAGACACAGCGCCGTTAAGATATTACGAGTAGTGTAGCCTACGTATACTACATATATAAGTACTATAAGAAACCTCCCCTCTTCGCCAGCCAGCCTCGCTGTTTCTTTCTAATAAAGCACTTCTCTCGCCGACGTCGTTAAATTAACTTATTAAAGCCGCATTTCGGAAATAACTTTTCGTTCTATGTTTAAAGGCTTATTTATTTCAAAGTCTCGGCCGAGCTATCCACCCCCTCGCCGAAATGGCATCTGCTTTATTTACATGGCGGTTTGTTTACTAGATTTCACGCCGCGTGCCCGACTTATTAGATCGTAGCGGATAATTTTAATTATTTTTTAAACGTTGCTAGACCCTTTTTTTTCAAAGCGTTAATTTTTTTACCCCTTCATGGATTTGTTTCACGCGCCGCCTTTTTTTTGTAGAATATTTTTAATTGTTACGCAATAAACGTGTACCATATAAAACTGATACAAATTCGAATATCGTGTACGATGGTGCGGTGTGCGAATTACGCGCGTTTTGTAAAATATAAGCTCATTAGTCATAATTTATGTTAATGCTTTTACACAGTTTCACTCTTTATAGCCATTGCTTCGGATTCGCGCTCCTTTTCGTTGTGTATAGTTACAGTATTACGTCCTGCTGTAGGCACCTTTCACATTCGGGTTAAAAAGGAAATCATTATTTTGAAATTGGCCAGGATTAAAATAAATAACTCTAATGGGGCTCGAAGCTCCGAACAATCCTATTGCGAGCTTGGTTTCTCTGCAATAAGATGACCTATTTTGCTACTACACTTGCTGACGATGTTGCAATTTTCGAGCAGCGGAGGGGTGAGGGGAAGTTCTCGCGGAGGAACTCTGTTGTGGAATAATTGAAAATTTCACGTTCGTGAATAAACTATTGAAATTTATACTTTCGCATGAGAATTTTTCTAAATTATCCAATATTCTCTCCTCTGTCTCCGAGCTGTTTTTATCCTCTTGTATGGAGTCTCTCTTCTTGAAGAGGGAAATTTTTCAAAAAATGAATCCAAATTCCCTGAAAATTTTTCATTCCTTTGCGTCAGAATCCGCTTAAATATTCTCCTTCTCAAAAAAAAGGCAAAAGTTTCAAAATTGGGAAAAAATTTTAAACGATAAGCTGAAGTTTGTAACTTTATTTTTTATTTGGGTATTGTATTTTTTGACTTTTCCCAATTTTTAAAGGCTGCATACTCGAGGAGGGACCAATAAATGGAGGCCAGATTTTAATAAGAAAACATGGGAGGGGGTTTCTTGAAAAAGGGCATAATTTGAAGTCCAACTCAGAAATGGAGAATTTTGGAATAAAATGGATTTATGATACATATTTGAAAACTCAAAAAAATGCCGCAGAATTTTTCGCTATTGTGTCAGACTTTGAAAAATCATTTGATCTATTTACAATTTGGGGAACACATCTCAGTTTTGCAGTAGGTATTATGAGTTGGCAAATTGCCCATTTCTGAATGGATAAATTATTTATTTGAGGATGCATTCAGCATTGAATCGAATCATTCTCAACCAATTGGTGATTGAACGAATTGATTGAGTTCTAGATGAATCATTCGCGAACGAAATATTTAATTTTTAATGAATCATTCACAAACGAATTTATCAACTGTTAGTGAATCATTCGCGAAAGAATTGATCCTAGTAAGTGACTCGTTCGCGAATGAATCGATTTATTTACTTAATTTTTGGCGAATCTTCCACGAACAAATAGAATAATTTTTTGGTGAATCATTCGCGAACGAATTGAATAATTTTTGGTGAATTATTCGCGAACAAATTGAATAATTGTTGGTGAATCATTGATTCGTATAAGTGACTCATTCACGAATGAATCAATTCATCTACCTAATTTTTGGTGAATCATTCACGAACGAATTGAATAATTTTCTGGTGAATCATTCGTCAATGAATTGAACAATTTTTGGTGCATCATTCGCGAGAAAATTGATTCATATATGAGTAATCCATTTACGAACGAATCAATTCAATAACTCGATTTTTGGCGAATCATTCACGAACGAATTAAATAATTTTTTGGTGAACCATTCACGAACGAATTGAATTATTTGTTGACTTGGTCGGTACTCAATTGCTGGTAAATTTTTGGCAATGTTTAGTAAGTATGTAAATTGTTTGGTAAGTTTTTGTCAATTTGATGGTAATTTTTTGGCAAGCTGATGACATTTTTTTGGTAAATTACTGGTCATTTTCAGGTTTTTTACTGGTCATTCTTGGTAATTTACTGGTAATTTTTGTGGTAAATTACTTGTAACTTTTTGATAAACTAATGGTATTTTTTTGGTAAATCACTGGTAAGTTTTTGAAAAATCACTGGCAGTTTTTTGGTAAATTACTGGCAATTTCTTGGTAAATCACTGGTAATTTTTCTGGTAAATCACTGGTAATTTTTCTGGTAAATTACTGGTAATTTTTCTGGTAAATAAGTGGTAATTTTTCTGGTAAATAAGTGGTAATTTTTCTGGTAAATTACTGGAAATTTTTCTGGTAAATTACTGGAAATTTCTTGGTAAATTGCAGGTAATTTCTTGGTAAATTGCTGGTAATTTCTTGGTAAATTGCTGTTAATTTTTTGGGTAATTACTGGTAATCTCTTGGTAAATTATTGGTAATCTCTTGGTAAATTACCGGTAATTTCTTGGTAAATTACTGGTAATTTCTTGGTAAATTGCTGGTAATTTCTTGGTAAATTACTGGTAATTTTTTTCGGTAAATTACTGGTAATTTTTTTTGATAATTTTCTGGCAATTTTTCTGGTAAATCACTGGTGATTTTTCTGGTAAATTGCTGGTAATTTTTCTGGTAAATTACTGGTAATTTTTCTGGTAAATTTCTGGTAATTTTTCCGGTAAATTACTGGTAATTTTTCTGGTAAATTACTGGTAATTTTTCTGGTAAATTACTGGTAATTTTTCTGGTAAATTACTGGTAATTTTTTCTGGTAAATTACTGGTAATTTTTCTGGTAAATTACTGGTAATTTTTCTGGTAAATTACTGGTAATTTTTCAGGTAAATTAATGGTAGTTTTCTGTGCATTTTTTTCGATAAATTTGTACATAGACATATCTATTTGTCAGTTTTTTGTTAAAATTTGGTCAATTACTAATACCTTTTTCAAATTACCTACGAGTAAGTTCTACTAAATTATTGGTAAGTTGTGGTGGTAATCTGATTTTTGGTAGGGTAATGAGAATAGATGAATGAAAATTTCATCTGAAAAATGATCTACTTTTGGCACTGATTTAAATGTTTTCTTTGAGAAAAGACTATAAGGTGAACTACCAGTTATGGACCGGGGTACCAATTACAAATCTTTTTTTTTGCAAGGGCCTGGCTAGTTCGCAACTTGTCCGATAGGAGTAGTGTTGGGCAAATTCGCGAATATTCTTTTTTTGCTTGCGCATGCGCAAGAATATGCGCATATTCTTGCGCATATTCCGCATATTCTTTTCAAAAAATTACAACAAGAAGCCAACCCTCCCCCCATAAACAATGAAACACGAAAAACCCTGAAATGAAAATGATAAATTATTCTCAAAGTTTAGTTCAGATGGTTTCAGCTAAATATTCTTGAGCATGAAGTTTTTTTTTCAATTTTTCTTGAAAATCAATCGGTTTATCAGTTCAAATTTTTAGTTATAAAAATTGACCATTTTCGATCCCACCCCACCTTCAGGCATGGCTCCAGCAAGCGAGCAGTCCGAGCGAAGTGAGGCCTCGAACTGAGGTTGGGACTGCAAAACAGCTCAGAGGGTGGAGCCCCCCAGTATTCAATTTTTGAAATTGCTCTCAATCATATTTTAAATGCTGCAAACAGATTTTCTTCAAGTTCTAGCAGTCTCGAGAAATCAAACCTTCGAGTTTGCCATTATAATGTCTTGTTATTAAAATTTCTGATAAAGAGCAGACCCCCCCCCCAACCCTCACCTACCGCAAGCAGGGTTAGTGATCCAATAGTGTCGATTTTTCAACTTTGTTAATATGAGAAACGTATACAAAAAAATTGAGCAAAATCCGAGAACTTACCCATACCCCAAAAACCAAGCTGATTTGACACGAAATGAGAGTGCAGCAAGTACGACGTAATTCGTTTAGCCCTCGGCGAAGGGCGGTTGAGGTGAGAGTGGCGGAAGTCGGTTGTGCTCGCATCAAAGTGATTAGTCTGGTAATCCCCCTCGCCCATCCGTTCGCGCTATTCCGCCTCGCAGGAGCCTTTAATAAATCGAATTTTCTATCGAGTTAATCTCATAAGAAGCTAGAATTTTTCGCCGTAGTACACCGCACAACGCGGCTGAAACATTGATTACGGTCGGATTTTATCAAAATCCTGTCAAAAACTTTCAATAAATTTTCAACCGTCGTCGGAGCTCCACTATACCGGGCCCGCGCCCGGTGCGGTGCGAAAGACGAGTCTTTCAAAATAATCTCATTAAAAACCATAAGTAACTTTTCTGATTCGTTTTAAAAACTTGCCAAATAAGTTCGTTCGCCGCGTTCGTTCACGATATATCGCATCTCGCGAAAAACTTTCATTGATTATTGATTAAGGCTTACGTAGTATAGTAGGTACTTTAAACACACCGAAAAAAAAAAAAGAAGATAGTAGAGAAGTAAGTAATATACACGCTTAGATTTTTACCTTCGATAGTTTAAGAGGTGAAGGGAGGAGGAGGAGGGGGAGGCTCAACCATTATAAACTCATCATTCGGAGCACGATTTTTAAAAGCGAAGTAGTATGCAATTCCGGTCAACGATAAGCTGTATAAAAAGTCTCGTATTTGCTCTTTTCCTCCTCCCCTTCTTCTTCGTCACCTGCACGAGCTGTGAACTTTCTTATAGTCGGTTTACCATTGTTTACAGTCTTATCTTCTAATCCGACTTTATTCTTTTTAGGTAAAACTTTAAGAACTCTTTATTACTGTTCTTATTTTATTTTTTTGTTTGTCTTTTTCTACATTCGCCATACTAAGTTTTTTTTACAGGCTTTTTACTTTTTTTTTACTCTCTCCTACTGTTTAGTTTTTTGTAAAAGTTCTTTAACGACTTTTTAAAACGAGATATTTACTTTCTATTATTATCAAATGTTGAGAGTAAAAAAATAAAACACGAAACACGACGAGAAAAAAGAAATCTCTCAAACGTTTCATCATCTCAAGCCATGTAGCAAGATGCACGTGTAATTTTACTTTTTATTTTTTTTCTCGTGTAATGTCAACCCTGATACACCGAGCTTTTCTTCAGTGAACGAGTTTTTTGGTGGTATGTGGGATGATATTTGTAAAAAATTTTCATTAAGGCTGCGTGCAGGCAATTTATGATACGTTGGAATGTGGTTGTTTCTATCTTGATGCAAAAGTGACCTCAGGTGAGGTTTTCTATTCTAATATTGGTAAGTATAAGTACCTATGTATGTGAAGGCAAAGGCCATACCTACTTCAAATTTTTTCAAATTTTCTCTCGTGATCCGATTTTTGTATTTTTTCTTATTTTTTTTTTCTTTCATCAGTCGAAATTCTAAGATTTTGAAAAAATTCATGGGAGTATCTTGGAGAGTCTGAAAAAGAATTCTAAAACCAAAATCCACCCTTTCTTCCCCCTCTCGCCTCCTTTATAGGAATGAACCGTATTTTGCATATGAAAAATTCTTTATTGATCACACTATGGACAAAAAAAACATGTTTTCTCAAAAATCGTGATTCCATTCTTGGCCAAAAACTTTTCAAACGTGCTCAAAAAAATATGCTTGAAATTTTTGATTTGTCGACGAAATTTCAAACCATTTATCACGTTTAAAACTCTCAAAAATCATTTTTCAAAAATGTTCAAAAAAAAGTCAGTTTTTTACGGTTGCATGCAGCCCTTTTTAAAAATACCAAAAATCATGCGCCTCAAAATCATTTTAAAATACTCAAAAGAAGTTTTCATTAGAATTTTTTCATTATTCGAAAAATTTTAACCTATTTTGATGCATTTTTCAAAAAGTGCAAGAATTGTGACCCAAAGTACCATAAAATTTCAATTTCGTTTCCGCACAAAAAATTCTTCACGAGTGCCGAAAAAGTTTTGATTTCGTGCCAAATGATAAGTTGTACCATATTTTTTTGAAAATTCCGAAAATATTCACACAATATTTTGAGCTGGAAATTTTTCAAAAGTATTCAAAAAAAATTTGACAGCAATTTTTAAATCTTTTCCAATTTTCAGTCTATATTAATGGGTTGTAAGACAACTTAAAAAGAAAAACAAAAAAAAAAAACAAAAAAACAAGAGCTCAAAATTTTTCAAAAATACGATTATTCAACAAAAGTTTTGATAGAAGTTTTTGATTTTTTGACGAAATTGTAATCCATTTTGATAGGTCACGAGGTACTTTTTCAAAAATTCCATGAATCGTAACCCAAATTCTGGCTTAAAATTCTTCAAAAATTGTGCTCGGCCAAAGTTTTGACATAAACAAGGTTTTTGATTGTTACCAAAATTAGGATTTTCGAAGTATTGTAATGCGATTTATCCTGAAATTTCGTTAAAAAATCAAATATTCCCTCAAAAATAGTATTTTGGACATTTTGAAGAATTTTGAACCCTAAAATTGAGTAATTGTAATGCGACTAATCAAAGTAGGGTAAAGTTTATCGAGAAAATCGATAATTTGTACAAATTTTTTTTGCCATTTTTGAAGAATTTTGAGGCTCAAAATTGGGTTATGATTTTTGAGATTTTTGAAGAAGTCTAAGGCGACCTATCAGAATAGGCTAAAATTTCGCCAGAAAATCAAAAATTTCCACAAAACTGGGTTCTTGGACATTCTGAAGAATTTTAAACCCCAAAATTGGGTCATAATTTTTGGGATTTTTGAAAGAGTCTGATGCGACCTATCAAAATAGGCTAAAATTTCGCGAGAAAATCAAATATTTCCACAAAAATGGTTTTTTGGGCATTTTGAAGAATTTTGAGCCTCAAAAATTAAATCACTATTTTTGAAAAAATGTAATACCTACGTCCCATCAAAAGTGAGCTTAAATTTCGTGAGAAAATCAAATATTCCAACAACCTTTTTTTTTTGAACTTTTTTGAAGAATTTTGAGCCTTGAAAAGAGTCATAATTTTTGGAATTTTCGAAGTAGTGTAATGCGATTTATCAAAGTAGACTAAAATTATGCTTACAAAATCAAATATTCCCACAAAAATGTTTTCTTGGACACTCTGAAGAATTTGGAACCTCAAAATTGGGTCATGATTTTTGGGATTTTTTAAAAAGTGTAATACGACCTATCAAAGTGAGCTGTAATTTCGCGAGAAAATCAAATATTTTCACGAAAATGTGTTTTTGTACGTTTTGAAGCATTTTGAGTCACAAAATGAATAATAATTTTTGGGATTTTTGAAAAAGTGTAATGCGATTTATCAAAAAAGGCTAAAATTTTGCGAGAAAATTGAAAATTTGTTCAAATTTTTTTGGACATTATTGAAAAATTATGAGCCTTAAAATTGAATAGCGATTTTTGAGATTTTTGAAGAAATGTAATGCGACCTATCAAAGTGGGCTAAATTTTTGTGAGAAAATCAAATATTTCGACGAAAATTTTTTTAGACCATTTTGAAGAATTTTGAGCCTTAAAATAAGTCATTATTTTTTTTGATTTTCGAAGTACTTAGTGTGATTTAATTTATCAAAATAAACTAAAAATTTCGTTAAAAAAATCAGAAGTGTTTTTTTTGACATTCTGAAGAATTTTTAACTTCAAAATTGGGTCACGATTCTTGGGATTTTTGAAAAAGTCTAACGCGACCTTTCAAAATGTGTTAAAATTTCAGGAGGAAATCAAAAATTTCCACGAAAATGTGTTTTTGGACGTTTTGAAGTATTTTTAGCCCCAAAATTGAATCATGATTTTCGATATTTCGAAAAAATATGTCGCGACATATCAAACTGGGTTGAAAGTTTGCAAGAAAATAAAAAAAATTTTCCTTAAACATTGGCTAATAATTTCGTGGATTTCCAAAAAATACGTCATGCAAGATGCGATCTATCAAAATGGTTCATATTAACTTCAAAAGAAAATCAATTGCACCATTTACCAAAATGCTTGAGGAAAAGAGTTAGATGTACTTGCAAAATTTTAACCTATTACTTATTAGTATTTTTTTTAGGTTTTGAAGCACACATTTTCAAAAATCCAAAAAGTCATGACCCATTTTTAAGCTCGAATATCTTCAAAAATGCTGGAAAACATTTTCATGGTGAGAGTAGATTTTATCGCAAAATTTTTACGTTCACTTCTTCAAAAATTATAAAAATTATAACTCAATTTTCTGGCTGAAAATTTTTTTTAAAATAACAAAAAAAACATTTTTATGATAATATTTGATGTTCTTGCGAAATTTTATCTTATTTTTTGATATTCTACGGTACACTTTTTCAAACGCGAGCGTGTGAACTAAAAAAGCTGAAATTTGATTCGATTCCTATTTTCGAGCTTCCCAGTCGATTGATGACGGTTTCAAACCATTCTGGAGTCCCCGGCAGATTTTAAATTTCTCCTATATATTTTCGAAAAAAAGCTGTAGGCCTGAATAGGGTTAAAATGAAATTCATCGACTTATAAACTCAGATCTACCGTTCATTGTGACCCTTCCGATCGAATTATACACAATTATCAGAATCTTTAAGAGCTTGTTCAAAATGATTTTTTCATTTTTTCAAAAATCGTAGAGTTTCATATGTTGAGCTAAGTTTCTAATTCGCAACATTCGTGTAACCCTCGCTTTTTCCATTCACTCTACAACCCCGCCGGCCTTCATCATAATCATCGTCGTCATCCAGGGGTACAAAAGTTACGCCAGCGGATAAATTAAAAAGATTTTTATCCTCTGTATAATAACTTATATCGTTGTTCAGGTGTTATCGTAACACCTTTCGCAGGCGTTCGAGCAAGATGAGACGAGCAGAGGGGGTGGGTACTGGGTAGATTTTACGGTAGCACGGTAAAAGATCTCGCAGTGTTGTAATGTGAAAGAGCGACAGTGCCCTAGAGACTAGAAAAACTGTCATAGGGAGAAATACTGAGCTACGAGTTGGTTTGGTGCGCTGCTATGTGTTGTTTACTTGTGTATACGAGAAGCCAAGCCGCACCGTAATAGCGTTTTCGAAAAACAAAAGCATCAAGAATAGCGAAGCAAGGGTGAAGGGCATCGGCACTGCCATGCCGCTGCCTTGTACCCCATCAAAAACTAATTTCACCCGTGAGTACTGTCATATTATGTATCGTCGGTTCATAGCTTTATACTATTTGCATATCGCGTTACCGAGTCAGAGTCGTAGTCGGAGAGGAGTTCGCTCGCGAACGCGCGTTTCCTTATTATTCTTGTTCGGAGCTCAGATAACCGCAATTTACCATTAAAACCTTACTTGCTCATAATGCTGTTATGTACTCTATAGTTTTATTTATTCGTAAATTATTATTGCCAACTTTACAACCCGTTGCCGATAACTTAACGGTATCGGTGAAAGATATAGCTTTTTAGCCATCGCATCGTATAGTCGTCGTTATACGACGCGACGCGACCTACACACTTTATTTGTACTAGGTACCTCTACCTTCCTTGTCTATGGTAGGTAGAGGTACATACTTTCGCATACTCGTATATCTACATACAAATCTCATCCATACAAATCGAACATTAATTTGGCAACTTATACGAGCTCATCGATTACTACGTCATTTGTTTTTATACGTTTTATATCAGCCCCCCTCCTTTAAGTGCACATCAACCACGAAGGGGAGAAGCTGTAGCTCAAGTTCACGTCGGAAAATTCCTCTTCTTCTGACTATATACGAGTATACTATGTACAGAGGCGAGCAGTTCTCTTTCTCTCGTTTCGTAAAACGAACACGAGTTTCGGTAATTGGCCAAAAGTGCGAGTAAAACTAAAATCGATGCCTTAACAGAAGGAAGTGTTAATGCGTCTGGAAGAGCGTTTTCATCCAATTCCACCATCGACAACGTATCACCACCACCCCCAATCCCCATGCTCTGCTTTACTCCGACCTACCACCCTGTCTGTTGGTCGTATACATAGAAGAAGAACGCGTAAAATAATACGAGAATGAGTGAAGGAAGAAAAACTTACCTAATGAAAACCAAACAACCGGAATTTTTTCTCAACGTGATAGCGTTTGAAGCGAATGAGATCTGAAAAAGAAAGAAATTTCATTTCATTGGTACATTATTACACATTGAGGGGGAAAGGTTGCGGTACACTGTTTTTGAAACAGCGTGTTGAATCGGTATTAGGCACAAACATTTTAAAATGAGATAAAAATACAAAAAAGGCGATATAAAATCAGTAAATATTGCAACAAAAAATTGTAAACGTTACAACAAAAAAATTGAAAAAAATTTGGACAAAATTGAGCGAGGCAAGAATAGCAAAAGTTGCATAAAACATCATTGAAATCTTTTCTCAACACAAATAAAAGTAAAAAATACTGTAAAATCTTGAAGAACTGGTGCAATTTGGCAAAAATTCAATCAATCAATCAATCAATCAATATTCATTTATTTCTTGAAATATTTCGAAATTACAAAATAGCCCCCCCCCCGAAAGCGCAATCACGCGAGCGAGGGGGCCTCCATGGTAACATTGTTCATGTGAAAAAAATTTAACAGACTGAAGGAGGAAAGAAAAAAAAGAAGAAAAAGAAAGAGAAACAAACAAAACAAACCAAAAATAAAAAATAAATATGTAATTAAGCAAATGAAAGAGTATAAAACAAAACTAAAAGCTAAAAATAATGAACACACAGGAAAGTTTAACGACAAATTCATTTATCATTATAGAATAAAAAAAAAGTGAGTGCATTTACAGCAGAATAACAGGACTTCACATAACGTATATAAGCGGGTGATATTTGGCAGTCCGGGGGTAATTTGGCAGTCTCTCATATGGAGCAATATTATTGCATACTGTGGGACTGATTAACACCCAGCAGAGTGCTATCACACAGTCTAGGCTTCCCAAGTCCACAAATAATAATTTAGAACGAATACCGCTTTTCGAGATGCATTTTAAGGAAATTGAGAGTGAAATTACGAAATGATGTTTATTGTTATTCAAAAAGTCACCTCGGAAAGTTACCTCTACCGACCAAACTGGTAAAAAGTTACATTGGCGAACGTTACATTTCAATATGCAGAATTTTATCCTCTTTCTAATGGTATACATGAAGTTGGAGTTATATTGGTACCAACACTCGCTGTAGTTGGTTTTTTAGTTGAAAACGTGTAATTTTCGTTTTGAAAATGCCAAATTACCCACTGTGACTTAACCGTGACCCACCAGATTATCATGTAGTGCCAAATATCCCAATCGCCGGCTAATTTGGCAGTTTTTGCGCGAGGTCTCCGCACGCTAATACTGTCAAATCTGGGGGTAAGTTGGCACCCCCATTCTACTCTACTAACATAGACGATCATTTTAAGCATATATTTACTTATGTTATCTTCAATTATACAACCTACACTGCGCGTCAAAGTTGAAAACCCCCAGAAAAACCTGCCAAATATCACTCGCTTACGGTACCATAAGCAAACAGAAGGCAGACATGAGATGTAATACTACCCAGTAGTCTGTAAGGTGTTTTCGCTCTCCAGTAATCACCAGACTAGTGCCAGCTGGGAGCCCAAACCTCTACTCATTACTACATTAAACAGCTTCGGCAAGCACCATGGAGCCTGAGCACCAGATCTGTCTCGTCGGTACCTACCCCATTGGGTAAAAATCTGCCGATGATACGCGACAAAAAACGCGGCAGGAATTGCAACACTTTCCGCCAATACTTTTCTGCTCATTAATCGGCGCGCGTATTTTATCACGCGATGAATTCTGCCGATGTCCAATATCGATGAAAAAATGTTGGCACCGCCGGGGATCGAACCTGGGTCTCCAAGTCAGTAGGCGACTTCTCAACCAACCTAGCCACCAGAACATGTATTCATATGAACGCAAAATTTCTATACTACGTGAAAACATACGCGTAAAATACCATATTTACGCTTGTGTTTATAAAATACGCGAAAGAATTACGCCAAGAAACCTGTTTGTAGCGTATTTTGTAGCTGGTTTCTTCTAACGCAAAAAACACGCCACTTAATTTGACAGCGTTGTGGCCTTACCTGAGAAAATACGCTACAAAATATTATTGTAGCGTATTTTTTAGCAGATTTTTCTTTCAGTGCCCCAATGCGCCTTCTGGACAGCGCTTTTTCACGTGTATATTTGGAATACGTCAATAAACCAGCTGGTTTTGGCGTCTTTTTCAGCGTATGGGCAGATTTTCCCCCAATGGGGTAGGTAGGAAAGCAACAGTGTTATCAATTTTCCTCCCCCTCTCATTTACATAAACTCTAAATTTGTACCAATTCCTTTGTATATAGTCAAATGCCTGGACTTGATAGAGTTTTTGAATAGGCAGAATTTAGTTTTTGAAAATCATTTTTTGAACTTTCCCCCCTTTTTTCACCTACAATGCTCCTAACTGCCCATTTTTGTAGAATGTGGATAGGTTCTAAGTGACAGTCTGCTGCTCCTCCCCAGATGAACAAGCCATACTGGAGCACAGATTGATAGAGAGCATAATAAATTTTTACCATGTGTTGAGTGCCAAAATGTTGTGCCAGGAAGCAAATCAAATAGTTTAGTTTTCCAAGTTTAGTTTGTAAGTATAAACTCTGTTCTTTCCAGATCAGTTTGGAATCAATCATTATTCCGAGGTACCGAGTTGACTCAACTTGTGATAGGGGCGTGCAGCCACATGGAGCCCCGCAATCCGGGCTTTCATGCATGTAGCACCTAGACTCCAGGTCAGGGGAAACCCTATAGCCAAAACTTAACAATTTTGATTTGGACGAATTTGGTTTTAATTTATGTTGCCAGAACCAGCCTCCCAATAATTTCAAATCTTTGTTAATAAACTTAATAAGATCATCTTGATTTTTGGCCCTATTTACTAAAGTTGTATCGTCTGCAAATCCATATAATGTCCCATTTAATCATAGTTCGAAAATGTCATTAATGTAAATTAAAAAGAGGATTGGTCCTAGTATGCTGCCCTGTGGTACCCCATGCACTACAGGTAAGAAATTCCCAATTGTACTCCCAACTTTAACAGCTTGAGTTCTTCCCTCCAAGTACGTAGGATCAGAACCAGGAACCAGTCATGCAGCACGCCCCTTATCCCACAGTTCCAGAGCTTCTGTAAAGAATCCCAACATCAACTGTATCAAATGCCTTACTGAGATCGAGGTATGCCGCCGCAACATTATCACCCGCATCTAGACCATTGACTACCTCAGTAATATGATCAAACAAAGCATCACTTTTACTCTTCCCAGACAAAAATCCATACTGCTGTTTTGAAAAGAAATCTTTTGAATGCAGGATTTTAAAATTCTATTTTTTACAACTTTTTCAAAAATTTTTCATCGTACTGAAAGAAGGGAGATTGGCCTGTAATGTTCCATAAAATATAATTTACTTACTCTTGCTCTTATGAACAGGGACAACAATGGCCTTTTTCAGAGACTATGGAAATCTTCCTTGATTTATTGATTTGTTTAAGATGTCAGCGATAACTGGTGCCAAAATAACAGAATTTTCCTTAAACAGTTTTGCCAGAATGTTATCATGTCCCATAGATGGCTTGTTTGGGAGACTTCAGACCTCAGCATGAATCTCATCACATGTCACTGGAGGGAACCCCAGGCTATTTATAATTTTCTTGGCTGGGTAAGCACTATTTGTATCAAGGTTTTGGAATTTGTTTGAGATTTTATCAACAGAGTCAATAAAAAATTTATTGAATACATTTGAGACCTTAATTTCATTTCCCTCAACCAAAATCTCCTCCTGATTTATTCTTTTTTTCTTTTTTTTGGGGGGGGGGGTGTTTATAATTTACAAGATTATTACACCCGTAAGGGGGGGTTAGATTTGGTTTGTGAGGTTGATGTTTTTTATTAGGGAGATGAATTTTTGTATTTCTGAGGGTTCGTCAGGGATAGTAGGTGGGTTTTCTTTTATCTGTAGTGTAAGTCTGTTTTGTTTTAGTTGGGGACAGTTGAAAAGTATGTGTTGGATGGATGTGGGTTCGTTTCTGCAAAATTGGCATGAGGGTTTTGGTTCTTTTTGGTATAAGTGGTTATGAGTAATTTTTGTGTGGCCTATTCTCAGTCTGGTAATCAGGATTTCTTATTTTCTGTTCAGGTGGCCTAGATTTTTCCAGGGGAGAGTAGTTTTTTTATGTTGGAAGAGTTTGTTTGAAGTTTGTTGTGACCAAAAGTTCTGCCAGTTAGTAAATGTGTTGTGAGTGATTTGAGAGTTAATGTCATCAGGAGTGAGAGTGGTAAGAGGGGAGGGGGTAGCGGCTGTTTTTGCTAATCTATCAACAGTTTCGTTTCCAGTGATACCTATGTGGCTGGGAACATACATGAAGCTAATTGAGTAATCATAATATTGGAGGTTAAAAAGGGACTTATGTATGTCTTGGACTATGGGATGGTCAGAAAAAATGTTTTGAATGGATAGCAGTGAACTTAGTGAGTCGCTTTGGATTAAGAATTTTTTATTTTCTGATTGAATAGAAATTATATCTATTAGGCAATGTTTTATGGCAGTGAGTTCAGCAGTAAAAATTGAGGCACAGTTGTGAATTTTGAAACTGAGAACTTTGTCATTAATTGAGTAAGCATAACCAATATGAATATTAGAAATTTTTGAACCATCTGTGAAGCATAAGTTATATTCAGTACAGTTTGATAACAGTTTCTAAGTAATGACTCTTGATTAATAATGGGGAGTGATCATGTTTTGGGTAGTTTCTCAAGTAAAATTCCATCTGTATAGGTTTGAGAGACCAAGGGGGATAAGATATTGGATGATGTATTAGGTTTTTTAGGTCAATTTGTAGGTTGTTCATATTTTTGATAAATTCTGGGATTGGACCTGAAGTATGGAGGAAATGCTGAGAGCTGTAGACATTGAGTGACCTTTATTCTAATTTTTGTAAGTTTATCTTTCTGCTTCCCCCTGATCAAATCTATATGTTTCCAGTACTTCCTTGGGTCATTTTTACATTTCTCCAAACCCCAGAATGGTAGCATCAAGATCAATAAAAATTACCAGAAAGCAGAAACTGAAAACATGTTATATCATTTTCTAAAATTTTTATTAATTTTTTTTTTGGGGGGGGGGAGGGGGATTAAATTACACACCAAAAAAGAGAATTGCAATACGACCAAAAAAAAAAGATGAAATTTGTATTGTCAATTTGATATAATAAGTAAATTAGGACACTGGAACGACCAAAAGCACAGAATGACAAGATGAGGTAGGTATCCAATCAAATAAATTTTTCATCTGTAGAACGTGATAGATTTTTGTTTTTATTTTTTTGAGGGGAGGGGGAGCTTGTTTTTAAGGTGTCTCGAGCAAAAATTGGAGAGCTCACTTTTATTGAACTTTTACTACTTTTTGTTGATTTTGAGTGATTGAAGCTTTATTCAATTTTTCAAGTAATTTTAAGAATAATTTGTCTTGCGAAATTTTCTCTAATTTGACCAAATTATCACCGAGATTTCCCCACTTTTTAACAATTTTCACTACTTTTAATGATTATGTTCTTTGTTTATGTTTACAATTATTGTTAGATGAAAATCCGAAAATTTGCAGAAGGCTTCAGAAAAGCTTGATACCATCACCAATCGACTCAAGAGGTTGAAAATAGCGTACAAACCAATTTTCCGCGCATTTAATTCATTTTATCGCAAATTGAAAATTTTTCATTTTCAAGATTTCATTAAAAAACACGTTTTTTCTGTAACTACTTTTGGTTCATTTTTAGGAGGGTTGCTGTCAATAAAAATTAGCGAACGATACATCATTGAAGTAAGGAAGGTTGAAGGATTCATTTTCCGACAAAAAAATGGGGGTCCACTTCATCCCGGTGCCTGGTCTGGAGCGGACCTCTCTTTGACCTCGTCTCAGACACGCGGTATGGAACCAAAAAAATTCAAGAAATTACTTCAAAACTATCGGGAATATGTGAACAAAATTGCATAAAACATTGTTATCAACACACGAAAAAAAAGTCAGCGGATTTTGACAAAATTCAGCGAAGAATTTCATTTTAAGTTGACAGCTAATCATAACGAAAAAATTGTCTTTCAAAATACTTTCCTATCATTGAAAAATGTTATGAATAGATTCACAAAAAACAAGGATTTTTTGAAAAAATCACAAAAAAATCACCATGCGGGGATCAGGAATCGTGAAAGTTACTGAGAATTGGTATTTAGTCAAAGTCCACGATTTACTGAAGGACTGCGTGGAGATGAATGTTGACAAAAGAGGTGAGCGGGTTCTGCGCCAGGAATGAAAAATTTGACTGTCCAATGTTTCAGAATGAAGAGGAATGTAAGAAGCTATCGATGCTCCAGTAATCCTGGTGTTCTGAGGTATGATTTCCATCAAATTTTCCACCCCCCCCCCCCCCCAAAAAAAATTGGACCAATGTCAAAACACTAAATTCTAAATATCGAGATAATCTTCTATGCATACGATAACTTCTCGCATCAAGGTTCAGTCTTTGCAAAAATCATCCATCTGTTAGACCACCGTGAATAAACCCCATTTGAAATTTTTGACAAGGGAAGATGAAAATTTAAACGAAAAACAGTTCATGAAAATTGCCTCGAAAAAGAAAAAAGACAGTGAGTTGAAAAAAAGAACAGAACATCGGAACGGGGGTAAGTATTTCTCGATAATCTGCCTTTCTTATGTAAGAAGAAGGTTAGGCTGACGTAAAAATGGCATATCGAATCGCCTGCGGTATTATTTTAGACATTAATGCTCGCTATTTTGAGTGCTTCTCGTATACCTCTACTTACATTTTACGAATGCTATCCAATTTCAAAAATTCTTCACCAAAAGAAAAAATTCATCGAGCAAATTTAACTCGGGTATTATAGGAAAACCACAACAGTGGTACTGGTACATCGTTTAAACGTAAGAAATTCACCCTTTCTAATACGAAGGATAGGTAAGGCGAAGTGCTCGTTCAAACATTCATTCGCCCCTATCTCACTCTCAAAAGTGTTTTCTCCTTCTTCGCCGTAACCTGGCCTAAAGCTGTGTAAAATTGGCGACCTTGACTGTGCCCTTTTTTATTGTTTTTGCAAACGAGATAATTCAACTGCGAGACGAATTATGTAAACTGTTTATCTTACGAGTACAGTTTAATCCTCTTCGAGCTCATTGTAAAACCCTCGAAAACCATTTTGCGCGTCTCGATAGCTTATCGTTGCGCGACACCTTCGTCGGTATTTGAAAACAAGGTGGGTAAGATGGCGAGAGTGAGAGAGAACGAGGTTCGTTCGGTTTCGTGTTCTGTTTCTACCAATCTTGAGATGATTATTGTGTATGAGGAATCCTAAATGAGATTTAATTAGATCGCGAAATTCGTCTTGCAGTGTTGGGATCCGAAGAAGAAGTGACAGTGTAATCGTATTATACTGCTCTTTGAACATATTATAATAGATTTTACTCAAAGACGATAACGGAAGGTTAGATCAATTGTGATTATTTAACTTTGCATCGAATAGAATATGTATAATTTATTATCGCGTTTGTCGTCTTGCAAAGCTCAACATTTTCAAAAAAAGAGGGATGGGGGAACGATGCAGAAAATAAAGACGTCAGTGCACGCCAAATATGAAAAAAAAACACCACCCAGCGCTAAGTAACATACTAAGTGAATAGGTAAATGAAAAATAATAATTATAATTAACCCCCGAAAAAGCTCGCAGCGATGATCTAAGAAAACGAAATTAATCACGTATTCAGGCGGTTAAAACTAGTCATTAAATTAAGCGTTCGCGTTGCTTAAAAAAGGGGTGAAATTACACCGTGACTGCAGCGCGAAGTGTATACCTAAGTAATTATTCAAAATATCAAAAATCATACTAAACGTGTCTTAATAAAAGGTACGTATCTAGACGTAGACGCGGAAGCTGTCGAGATAAAAGATAGCGAAATACTTTTCAACTGTTGCAACGCGCTTTATATTGTCTGAGCTACATTAACGTAATAAAGATACCGAGTTTAGAAATTTGTCCCTTTATATAACAAAGATGTTAAAGGCGAAATGAAATTAACTGCCACGCAATTAAAGTAACGAGTGAAACTTTTTTATTTTCACGCCACCGGAAACACCTTTCACAATAAATTACAATCTTGTTAGAAAATACAAAAACAAAAATTACGCTCGCTAGCTTTTTTAATTTGTAAGACGCGACCCGACCGTGCGAACGTTCTTGCGACAGTAAAAGGTTGATATTTAAAAAAATTATGAAGTATTTATACACTTTTACTTTACGTCTCGCGACGTGCAGATCAAAACAAAAACTTTCCAAAGTAAATGCGAAATATCGTCGTCTTTGTTTCGAGTTGAGAACTTTACGTTAATAATGATGAACTTTGGGAAATATGTAGATGCGAGTAATTGCGGTTATGGTATATTTTAGTTTTATTAATTGATCGATGGAGATGGCGTGAGAAAGTTCATCAATCGTCTCAATAATGGATTTTTTTTAATTCGTTTAATAATGAAAGAATAAAACCGATGTACCTAGTGAGACAGGTGGGCGGGGGGAGGGGTTATAACTTCCAAGCGGATGAAAATTTTATTTAAAATATAAATTTAAAAAAACTTGAGCATTCTTCCTGCTTTCTGAAGCAGTGTTTTTCGAAAAAATTTTGTTGGAGCATCAATTTCATTTTCATTTCAAGTAGGTACAAATACCTACCTAGTAGGTATGAATGATTTTTATCAAATTATCTCAAATCTCGACTTTCTTATCCCCAAAAATTTGATTTTTCCACCTCTTGGGAAAAAATCTTGTCTGCGCTTGACCCCCTCCCCCCTCCGCGTTACTGACGATCGAAAACTACAAATTAAATAATTATAAAAAACTCTTTCGATCTGAAAAATTGAAACCATACCTTTTTTGAAACTATAAGAGCAACATGAAAAACCAATTGAAAATATGAAAACTGAATAATACTCTAACTGGAAAATAAGGTTAAAAATTTTAAAATGAAATATAGCCTAAAACTGAAAAGACCAAAAATAAAATCAAAAACTAGAAAAAAAAATGGAAAACAGATAATGAAACGGTAAACTTTCGACACCGTATCGAAAACATGGGGAAAATTCAAAAAAAAAAAAATATAAAATATTTAATGTTGCACATTAGATCGAAAACGTAAAATAAAATTTAAACGTTAGAAATGATCAATTTTTTTGAGTTTTCAATTTTTATTTGTGTAAAACCAAATAAAATTGAATTCAATTTAAAAAAGTTCTGGAAAAAAACCCAAGATCATAAAAATAGATTCGATATAAAAATTTAAAACCGAAAACGAAGTACATAATAATAATACGTACCTACTCTGAAAATAGAATAAAAAAAAAATCAGAAAAAAATTGACAACTGAAACTGACATTAAAAATAATTGTAAACCACAAGTCGAATAATCGAACACATCCAACTGATAATAGGTAGGTACCCACATACTAAACCGAAAACTCTGAAGAAAATATTGAAAAAAACTGGAAATGACCCCGAAGTTTCGAAAAATAAAATCAAAAATTGAGAATGGAATTGAAAATTCTGAAAATTAGTTCAAAAACTGAAACTAAAATCGAATATGTAAGTAATGAATGAAAAATTAGAAACTGAAGGCAAAATTAAAAATTATGGGTGATGAGATGCATCCATTCATTCCAAGAGAACATTCGTATTCCAAAAAAGTTTTTTTCAGCCCCCCCCCCCCCCAATGACCGAGAATTGAAATAGAACGATCGTCTAATAAACCTAGATCGACGTTTATTAAACTCACTGAATACTAATCTGGGAAAGATGGATCAAATCTTTCGAGTTTGAAAATGAAGTTTCTCATTTTTTGAAAATGTAAAATTTTGATTTGCACGAGTTTCCTACCCCAAAAATGTTCTCAAATTTGTATCTCATTACGCATCTTTTAGGGGTAGAGTGTTCTGCGCCAGGAAGAATATTCCTGCCACATTGCAATTTTTTCTCTTCATTTTTACATCTTTCAGGAGAGGCGGGTTCTGCGCCAGGAGGCCTTTTCCCAAAACAATTTATAATTTTTCCATCGATTCTCAATTTAAGGGAGGGGAAGAGGGGTACTGAGCCAAGTGAGATTTTTCTCATATCTTGGGAGGAGGGGGGTTCTGCGCCAGGAGGAATTCTCAGCGATAGTACAAACTCTTTTTTTGGAGAGAGGGGGGAGGGGGAGGGTCTACCCAGGGAAGAGAATTCCCTTGCAATAATACAAACTTTTCTCTATATTTTTACATCATTCAGGAGAGGTGGGTTCTGCGCCAGGAGGCACTTTTCTCCGACAATACAATCTCTCCATTTTTTTATTGATTCAAGATAGGGGAAGAGGGGTTCTGAACCAAGAGGAATTTTTCCACAATAGTACAAACTTTTCAATTTTTCATCTTTTATTGGGGGGGGGGGTGTCTGCGCAAGGACAAATTTCCAGCAACAATACCAACTCTTATTTTTCACATCTTTCAGAGGAGGCGAGTTCTGCGTCAGGAGGCACTCTCCCAAAACAATACAATTTTTCCAACTTTTCTAAATTCAAGGGAGGGGGAGAGAGGTACTGAGCCAAGTGGGATTTTTCTCATATTTTGGGAGGAGAGAAGGTTCTGGGCCAGGAGGAATTTTCAGCGATAATACAAACTCTTCATTTTGGGAGAGATGGAGGGAGCGGGAGGGGGAGGATCTACCCAAGGAAGAATTCCCTCGCAATAACACAAACTTTTCTCTTCTTTTTTACATCTTTCAGGAGAGGCGGGTTCTGCGCCAGGAGGCACCTTTTCCCCAACAATACAAACTCTCCATTTTTCTATTCATTCAACATAGGGGAAGAGGGGTTCTGAACCAAGTGAGATTTTTCCGCAATAGTACAAACTCTTCAATTTTTTATATTGGGAGGGGGGGTTCTGCGCAAGGACAAATTTCCAGCTACAATACAAACTCTTATTTTTCACATCTTTTCGGGAGGAGGGGAAGGGAGTTCTGCCCAAAATAGAATTCCCTCGCAATAATACAAACTTTTCTCTTCTCTTTTACATCTTTCAGGAGAGGCGGGCTTTGCGCCAGGAGGCACTTTTCCACAACAATACAAGCTCATCTTCAATTTCTCTTTCACTCAAGGCAAGAGGAGAGCAGTTCTGAGCCAGGAGGAATTTCCAGCAACAATACAAACTCTTCTTTTTCACATATTTTTTTTGAAGCGGGGGGAGGGGGGTGAGTTCTGCTTGAGGAAGAATTCCCCTTCCCAACAATAATAACTGTTCTCTTTATTGTCACATCTTTCAGGAGAGGCGGGCTCTGCGCCAGAAGGCACTTTTCCCCAACAATACAAACTCTTCATTTTTTATTCATTTAAGAGAGGGGAAGAGGGGTTCTGAACCAAAAGAAATTTTTCCACAACAGTACAAACTCTTCAGTTTTTCATATTTTGGGAGGGGGGAGGGTTCTGCTCCAAGAGGAATTTTCAACAACAATGCGAACTCTTCTTCTTCACATCTTTTCATAATCAAATTACATAGAATGATGAGTTAATTATAAATTATTTATTAAAATACTAATTCGCAATTTTTATTTTTTTGTTTGTTTTTGTTTCAGGTGAGTTGGTCATTTTATCACGAAACGATACTTTTGTACGATTGTATGAATTGAGAATGAGTTATGGGTAAGTCATTCTTTTCTCTTCATTTTTACATCTTCTGGGGAGGGAGTTCTGCGCCAGAGGGAACTTATCCGCAACAGTACAAAATTTTCTTTTCATTTTTGTATCCTTCAGGGGAAGGGGGTTCTGCGCCAGGAAGCATTTTTCGCCAACGATATGAACTCTTCATTCTTACATCTTTTATGGAGGGGTGGGGTTCTGTTCCAGGAAGGATTGCTTTGCAATAATATGAACTTCTATCTTCAGTTTTACATCTTTTGGAAGAGGCGGATTCTGCGCCAGGAGGAATTTTTCCACGACAATACAAACTTTTCTCTTCACTTTCACATATTTTAGGAGGGAGGGGGTTCCACGCCAGGCTGAACTTATCCGTAACAGTGAAAATTCATCAGGTTTTCATCTTTTAAGGAGGCGGGATTCTGCGCCAGGAGGAATTTCCTCGCAACAATTCGAACTCATCATTTTTTTCAGATTCTAAAAAAATCTCAAAAATAATGACCACCTCGGTCAAAGAAGTATCTACACAGTGCACTTCATATTTTGGATAGGTGTAACGTGACTTCGACCCTGGTTATACTATTTGTAACAGTATCAGCTCTCGCGAGACACCACAACTCGAGAGAGAAGTAAAGCTGATTGTGAGTAAGACAGAAGGGGCCGAAACTGACACCTTATTTTGTTTCCTGCAAAGAACAGTGTTTTTGACTATACAGTATGTTATATCAAAATTCAGCAGGGCGTAAATTTTTGACACGATTTCCCCTCGCAGTTTCTAATTTTCACGCCCAGAAGACCAAACATAATAGTACACTCAAGGTTTCTATTTCACCCCAGCAACGTAGTATAAAAAGAAAAGCGCAAGTTTTTTTCTTCCAAAAATAACGTTTCGAGCTATAAAGATATCTATATTCGAGTCAAATTGGAGTTATCATAAATTTAATAGGGGAACTAAGTATACTAAAGTAACCCTTCGTTTCGCAGACTGGAGAACATTTTTGTTTAGATTCAGTCAGTCGTTCAGGAACGTTATCGAGATAAATTTTCTAGTTTATGAAGAAAAATTAATTAACTTGAAAATATGTACGTCGGTATTACAAACGTATTAGCGAGAGCAATTCGTGCGTAGGTATTGAAATTAAAAAAAAAAAAAAAAAAAATACGAAAAGAATGGAAAGTACTGTAGCATATCGTAAAAGGATCCAAAATAATATAAAAAAGGGAAGGGGATGAAATGGGAGAAAAAGAAGGTATTACGGTGCACTATATACTATGGCAAGACGTTGGCAGCAATGGGCAAAAGAGAAAACAAATTACGTCGTGGAGTGATCTTCAAAATATAATGAATTTTTTGGTCGGTGAAAACTGCGGCTTCGGGGTAATAAAAGTGGAAAAAATTGCATCTTTGGCAGGACAGAGCAGAGTAGGGCAGAAAGAAAGCAAGAAGAAAAAAGCAACCAAACAAAAAAAAAAAAAAAAAAAAAAAAAACGTACGAACACGAGAAGACAACGTGTATATATACCTGTAAGTAGGTAGTATAAGTATACGACGTCGCACCGCCTCCTTATGAGATGGCGATGATGGGCATGGTAGATGGGCGAAGCAGGGCGAGAGATATAATACGACGGATATCGTTGGTAAGGATGTAATAATCTTTCTTGTTGGTATAATGTACAAGTACTTTATGGCGGCATAAATTTGCCGTTGAAATCCGTATAAGGTGGACGTGCTTGTTGGTTTTAGTTCTCTCTCGTCGTCGTCGTACACTCGTATATGGCTATACTTACGAAATGCGAGAAGGAGTTGTTCTTTAAACGATATCAAACATTTTGTATAGTTGCGAAGATTTAGAAGAAGAGGCGGAGTCGTTGAATGCTTCAGGCTAAAGTTAATAACTTGGAAGGTTGCTGCAGCAAGTTTTATAGAAGTTAATACAACGTAAAGCTACCCTGTCTCTTCTATACATTCCAATCTTTAGTAAGTTTACTTTGTAAGTCACCTCGGGTGGTAAGTTTTCGTATTTTTTTCTCTTATACTCTCCTTGTTCATCGCCGCGTGTTCGTTCTTTCTACACTCTTCCTACTTACCGAGTCACTTTTTTTTCTTTCTTATTCTTAAAGCTGTGCTCGATCTCTCTTTCTCTGTATTTTTTTCGTCGTTGGCTGCTGCTTCTTTCAGCCCTTCGAGCTTCACTTCGATGTCGTAATTTTTTCTTCATTACGGCTATTGTCACTTTGTTGCATTCCACGTTTTTAAACTTTTGATTTATCGCAGTTGGCCAACATTCTGCCAACTGCCGCTTGTTTACCAAATTTCTCGTCGTGACTGTTTTTTTCTTCATCTGCCTTTCGGTAACAGCCGAACGAAATTTTTTTTACGCGATTCAACTTTTGAACACGAAACTCGGTGTTGTTTTTTTGTTACTCTTATTTACACGTATACCAGGCAATGTCTACGCATAGCCTACCCAGTCGGTATTTTTCCACGATGAAAATAGCTAGGTAAGGGTATATGGAGCTAAGTGTAGGTACTCGTTGAATTTATTAGGACAACGAGTTCTGCTTCACTGAACACGAACAACGTGTTGAAATTTCTCAGCGAATACCACCAACACCCAACTTTGTATCCCTTCTATTCCTCTCTAGTCTTTCAGTATTGAAACCGAACTTAAATACTGCGAATAAACGCAAGTCGAATAAAGTTCATAAATTATAGGAATTTTGCTCACTCAAGAATAAACATCGAATCACTTTTATCAATGGCGATTTCGACCTACCTAAAAATCGAGTCAAATTCGCAACGAAAAAATTTTATTTCCCTACTTGGAATTACGAAGAAGACACGTCTAACGCAGTCGTATAAGCCTATACATAACAAATCATCGACTGGGGAAATGACACGTCGACGTATTAAAAAATTGCCTAACGAAATCTAATTTATTGGATTTGTAGAAGAAATAATACATTTACGAGGTTAAAGTTATCTTAAATTGTACGTCACTTCAATCAATGTCACACCTTTTTGTAGTCAATTTCAACAACATGTACCTAAGTGCTCTGCTCTACAATATTCTACGAGTACATCGATGATCTAGATCTACAAAAAATAGGTATATAAAATTGCCAATCGATTAAAAATAAAGATTTATTGTTTTTAAATGAGAGCAGTTTTTCGTAATTAAAAACGAAAAAAATCCCCTCATTTTTCCAAATTTTTTTTTCACTTGTTTCATTTTAAAAGTAAGTATATGACAGTTAATGGAAAATAAGTCAGAACTTTTTTACGTCAGCACTCGCATTTTTTTGTGTAAAAAGAAAGTAAAAAAATAGGGAAAACGAAAATTTTGACAGATGGCCAGAAAAAGAGTAAAAAGTTTCCTAGTTTCATTGAAAAAAATACAACCTTTTTTGCAATTTTGGCAAAAAGTAAGATTCATTACCAAAAATAAGTAAAACATGGGGCACCAATTGCTGGGAAAACAGCACAAAGCAGATCAAAATCACAACTTGAGACAAGAAACTGTTTGAAATTGAAAATGTTTTAGGTATTTTTTTTGTTTAGTAGAAGAGAGAGAGAGAGAGGTTTGCGTCAGTTACAATTGATACAGGACAAAATTTCTTCATGCCAAAATTTAATAATTTTCTAATTTTAAGAAAAATTGGAAAAATTGAAAAAAATATCAAAATTCTGAAGAAACAGAGTAAAAATAGAAAATTTTGAAGTTTGATTTTTTAAAAAAGATAAAGAAGCAGAACTTTTGGGCAATTTTGACAAGAGCCCAAGACTTGCCACTTTGGGAAAAAATTAAATTTTTTGCAGCTTAGGATTAGAAGCGAGACAGAAATTTTCAGCAAAGAAATAAGCCCTTTATTTAGAATATTGATAAAAGCATTGGACTTTTCTTGCTGCAATTTTGAATAAAAAAACAATTTTTTTCAATTACCAAAGAAATTGTAATTTTATTTTTTTTTGCAATTCTGATAAGAAAGCAAGCGCTTTGCAATAAAACTTGATCTCATCAGTTTACAAACCACCGAATGTAGAATTTACATGGAAAGAAAACACTGAAAACAGCAATGTCCCACCCACAGAAACAAGAATAATAGTTGGAGACTTCAACAGCCATAGTGTAAGCTGGGGATATGCTGAAAATGATACAGATGGTGACCTAGTGGAGAAATGGGCTGAAGAGCAGCAGCTGAGCTTGGTTTTTGATGCAAAACTGCCGGCATCCTTCAATAGTGGAAGATGGAAATGCATATAACATAGATAACATTTTTGTTTCGGAGCTAATCTCAAGTCTATGTCACAAAGAAGTAGCAGATCCAATTCCTCGAACCCAACACAAGCCAATTATATGCGAAATTAAGGCGGTCATCAGCCCAATTAAATGTGAAAACCCACCTCCAAGATTCAATTTCAAAAAGGCCAATTGGGAATCTTCTAAACAGGCAATTGAAGAAAAGATGGACAACTTACTGCCACCCATGCAAGAAAATCATAGATGAGTAGTACTATAGTACTATTTCAGTACTATTTCTGTAAAACTATTGAGTACTAATTCAGTACTGTAGAACTAAGTAGTACTCAGTTTTACTTCAGTACTACTTCTGTATAACTATTCAGTAGTACTTCAGTATTGGGATACCAAGTAATGCGATAGTACTATTCCAGTACTATGGCATACCAGATGTGGCAGAGCCGCTGGGATCTGGCTACAACTGGAAGAGTCACTTATGAATGGATTCCTGATATAGCTGAGAGAATGGAAGGTAGCTGCGCACATCTCAAACCGAGCTTCTTCCTAACCCAGGCCCTCACAGGCCATGGTTTCTTCGCCGATTACTTGAAGAGATTCAAGATAATAAGGAGTAACCTCTGTGTATGCGGTAATCTACAAAGTCCACAACACCTCATCACTGAATGTACAAATACCCAAATTGCTGAGATCAGGGAACGGTACCCAGTAGAAATGCTTGATGTCACTCCCACCAACTTACAAAATCTGAATCAACTCATCAAAGAACTCTTTCACATCCGGGACTCCATTAAAGTTATAGCTGACAAATCTACCACAGATACTGAGGGAACGTCAGATGTGGATGATCCATCACCTTTAACCACACTATATAGTCTCCAAGAACTACCTCCTACTACCAGTATCACCAGCACACCAATACCAATGCACCTGCAGTCACCATCACCAGTCTCTATACTCCAAACACAACTAACACAAGTACCAGAAACCACCAACAAAAACAACGTAGTAACAAGCTTACCTACCTACTCACCATCAGCACTGAAGCTTGTGCCTAGAACAGTGCTGATAGCTAGCGAGCTACTCAAGAGGAACCAAGAGGTCTGCAGCAGCCCAGTCACACAACATTCAACTGAATCCTGTATTAGTTCGGAGGCCTCACAAGGAGGTGACCAGCATCATTCACCAGGGTTCGAAAACGAATGGCTAGCTGCAAGGAGAAACTTCACAGCAATTAACCTACCCAAATTCAGTCCAATGGTGCAACCTATCAACCCAATCCTGCAGCAAACAGACCACATACTTGGCCCACTTTCTTCACCAACCTCATCCCCTAGGAAGAGAATCATGGTATCCAACTCCCTTTTCCAACATACTACAGCAATGCCACACCCTGAGCACAATGTACTGTATTCTCCTGCCAACACAACTACAACAACATCAACAACTACTGCCCAACATGGCCGTGTCATCCGAAACTGTAAAAGCCCCCCTGCACACAACATTAGCACAACACTGGGAACAGGGAGATATAATATTCCTGTTGTACACTCCAGTCCAGTTGAGGGGCACAGCACATCAATACCAGTGTACAATGGTTGGAACAGCCCAGGCTTTCAACCCTGCAACTTCTCACCGGTAACTCTCACACCAACAGCTCACCAACATAGAATGGACCACACAAGTAGCTTTGAGGTCCAGTGCTCTCCAAATCTGATCCAGGTACCTATCAGCAAGGTGCATCCACCAATCAACTTGAACAAAACATCGCTGAAAGCTAAGCAGGTAGCAGACGCCTTTGAGAGTCACAAAAACAGAATACAGTTCATGCATGGAGGTGTGACTCCAGGCTCTGTAGCTGAGGAAACACCAAAACAAGATCATTCAACTTTCTCCATTGGTGGGAAGCTGGGCATCAAAAAACCTCCATCAAACTACACACCAATGGGACCATATGTAAACCGACACATCTTGGAGGATGTAAACCGACGAATAATATTCCTAAGGACCACCTTCCCCCCAACTCCCAGAAAGAGTAGCACTGAGCTCTCCACTTCTGTGGCATACCAGCACTGGGAAGAGGCCTCAAAGGAGGCTGAACCCAGGAGGATAATCTCAACAGCCCAGAGACAGTTGCTCACTCAAGGAGGCCTGGATCATCCATACTCCCTGATATTCAGTGACCATGTCTACATACCTGCTATGCAATACCTGGTGCTTCGTGGAATCCAAGAGCGCTTCTACGCCCCAGTCAGTGCTGCTAGTGTGGGGGATCTTCTCCCATACGAACAATATCTTGACATGCACGAACCAACACCGCGTGATGTCGAGATCAGACTCATCGCCTCTGCTGCAGAAGTAATGAGGAGAAGAAGCTTGGGAAATATGGCTTTAACAGCAGTTGAGTCCAACGGCCTACTCACGCTGGAGGAAGCCAACGAAGACATATTTCTTCAGGGACCCTCCTTTGCACTGGCACACTGTGTCAGCCAAGACCTCAGAATGTCCGCTGGGATAGCGAGGGACTTTGTCCGCCACTTTGGAGGCAGAGAGATGCTACTGACCCAACCACACAATGTGGGGGAAGTGGCAACTCTAAAGCGGAAAGTCGAAGGAACAGTGAGCCAGGGACATTATATAATATTCTGTGTCGTCACAAAAATCCATTACTACGACAAACCAACATATAAGGACTTCTCCCTTGGCATCCAAAATCTTGCCAGGGAATGTACCAGAAGAAAAATAAAAAAACTCGCTATCCCACGGATTGGATGTGGGCTGGACCAGCTTGACTGGGGCCAGGTACGGCCAATCATCGTAAGAGAGTTCAGGGAGATACCTATCAACATCAAGGTATGTAACTGGACCTCCCCTAACACCCGCTCTAAAACGAATTGATAGCACTTGTAAATAGATTATATAACAATGTAATAAAGTAAATATTCTCCCCAAATATATCTTATTTAATTTAATTTAATCTATATAGTACAATGTATGTATATTATTGTAGCACTACCCTAAGCTGAAGGATGGAAGAAACCTATGGTATGTGTCCATTCTCAGCATTCAAAATTACTCCAACGTTATCCACTATGTAAGGTGGGACCGAGTGTTCCCACTTTCACACATAAGAAATAATGTCTTTTTGGACAATCCTACTCTAGGAGATCTCTTTCTGAGGTAGTTAAGGGTACAGTGGTGCCCGGAGACCTCCTAGGCCTACCCCAAAATGGGAGACGGGTCGGGGGTCGCTCCAAATCCGCGGAAGGGGGGAATGGGCTACATCCTAGGGTGACCACTCCCTCAACCCCGAAGTGGTGGGAGCGATTCTGGGATACTGCCTAGGAGCTCCGGGCCTTTGGCCTGGTGCTGGGGGGGTGGGTCAGCAGTCCCAACCAAAACTGGGGCCCCCCACTCACTGCGGCTCCAGGACCACTGGGTGGCCGAACCGTCCCCTCCCCCTCCTAGTTTTAAGCAAAATTGAAACACTCCCAATCTTGGCTTAGTTTAAGTTGTACATAGTTTTTATAGCTAAATTTTAGTATTAAGTTTGTAATTTAGTATTAGAATATACATCACCCTCCCCTTAAACTTAAGATTGTACTGGTATTATCTCTGCGGAAGGGGCGGGGCTTAGGCCCCGCCCCCTCACCGCAGGGATAAGTAATTATAAGATGTAAATATTATTCAAAATAAACCCTTTTTTTAAAAAAAAAAAAAAAAAAAAAAAAAAAAATTCCAGTACTACTTTAGGTAAGACTATTCAGTACTACTTCGGTATTGTGGTATCAAGTAGTACTATAGTACCATTCTAAATACTACTTTAGACAAATTTCTCATTTTATGGTCTATGTTCAAGCTTAAACTTATTTGTTAAAAATAGGTATGTAAGTTTGAATTTCAATTATACCTGCCCAGCACACGTTTTTTCTGAAATTTAAAAAATTAAGTAGCTAATAAATACGGCAATTATTTCTATATGCTCGAAAAACAGCAAAAAAAATACGCTCATAATAAGTGATTATACAATCTAAAAAAAAAAAAAAAACGCATTAGGTACATTAATATTATTGTGCTAAGAAACCAAAGACTGCAGAAATAAGTGCTATAAAACTGCTCCATCATGGGTAGGTATCAAAATGTAGGTATGTATTTTCAATGAGCTAACAGAAAACCTAAAAAATGTCAAACATTATTTTTTTTTAAAACACAAATGCATCGATCATCATTTTTAATTTTCATATAGGCTATAAAAAAAAATAAACATTCAGTTTTTTGTATTGACAATTTCAAAATTTTTGTTTTTTCCCATTTTTCAAACTGATTTTTGCTGTTTTTCTCCCATAAAAAAACTGTAACGACCTGAAAAAACTTCAAAATCAATGTTTTTTAAAACTAAAATAAGCATTTGCATTTATTTATTCCAAAAATATGCGAAAAAATGCGCTATAAAGTGTCATCATTTCTCTCAAAATTGCATGAAACTGACAAAACGTAAAGAAAATTGCTATCTGCGGTATTTGGTGCAGCAAAAAAATATACGATATCATTAAAACAATTGCCTTACTAATAATGTACTGCAATTTTTAGAAAAAAAAGGAAATATTTCAGAATAACAAGGATAATATGCTTATATTGTTCAAAATGTGCTATATCCATTGAAGTCCCCATAGTCTAGTGGTTAAGATTAGGCAGTTAGGAACGTAGGGTCGCAGGTTCGAATCTCAGGTTAGGTAGGAAATTTTCGTATATGGAATTGGATGGAATATGAATTAATGATTAGATAGATAAAAAGTAAAACGATTACTGATAACATAAATTGTGCCAAATATACTCAATATTTTTAAAAATTAATTTTAAAATGTTAAAATGTAGTACTAGGTACAGTTCTTTTGAGTAGTACTACAGTAATATGTCCCAGTAGTACTGCAGTAATACTTTCACAGTAGTACTACAATAATACTTCTTAGTAGTACTGCCAGTAAAACTGAATTGCTCAATTTAGTACTACTGAAAGTAGTACTGCTTTTAGTATTACTTTAGTAGTACTATTTTTCTGCATGGGCAATACCAGAAAATTATGAACTCTTCAATGAAATCGTTAAGAAAGCCTCAAAAGATCATATTCCAAGGGAAGTAAGAAAGGAGTATATCTCGGGAATGGAGCTGCACCTCATGACACAATACAAGGAGTATATTAAAAAATTTAATGAGAATCCTTTCAGTGAGGAAACCATTGACCTAGGAAATCAATTAGCAGGCGATATAGCAGAATCTAGACAGGAAAAATCTGCAATCAAATTGTCCAAAAATAGGAAGGCTGCTGGTGTGGATAACATGTATACTGAACAGATCAAACACTTCGGACCAAAGACAGTAAATTTGATCCAAAAATTGTTTAATGCCTGTATACCCTACTGACAAGGAATCCGCGATTATGCGGGTGTAAACGCCCCTGAAAACGCGTTTTACTGTCAGGTTTACGTGGTAAAGTAAACAAATGACCGCGGATAAGGGCAAATCTGTGATCACGTCACTGCGTAAAGACCGTGTTTACGCACTTACGTGAAGGTGTAAACACCCCGTAGTCCTATGTAATTGCATGAAATATTCACTGTCATTTTTGCGCCATGCAGCGCCGCATATTTCTTGTTAGTAGGGTAGAAACTTCAAGAATGCCAAGACTATGGCGACAGGCACATGTTATTGCATTACAGAAACCAGGCAAAGATGCAAATAACCCAAAGAGTTACACGCCTATCTCCCAGTTGTGTCACCAATACAAGATTTTTGAAAGAGTCATTTTAAATCACATGGCTGACTGTATAGATGAGGGGCTGATTAGACAGCAGGCTGGATTTAGACCTGGAAAATCATACACTGGGCAGATATTACACTTAACACAGCACATTGAAGATGGATTTGAAAAGAAAAAAGTCACTGGAGTAGTGTTTGTCGACCTCACAGCAGCTTTTGACACAGTGTGCCACCAACTACTCCAGTATAAGGTGTACCAACTTACAAAGGATTTTAAATTTACACAGATAGACACTGTGAGACAACTAAAATGAAAGTTGCAGCCAAACAAATAAGTATAATTTGCAAACTAGCAGGCAGCAGTTGGGGGCTGAGCCCCAAGTTATGAGAGTATCTGCACTGGCACTGTGCTATTCAGTGAGGGAGTATGCCTGCTCTGTTCAGAGTCATTCAGCACATGCAAGTAAAGTTGATACGTTTGATATAGGTATATAAATTTTTTTTCAAAAACGTCTATTTTAAATGAAATTCGAAGTAGAGTTTTTGAAAAAAAAAACTCGTCAAATATTGAAAAATCACATGAAGCAGCTTAAATTCAGAAAAGGGATATCTTTGAACCCGCTCTCTCAATAAATCCCTCTTTCTCAACCCTCCCACAAAACCCTTATTGCTTGAATATAGTTCACTTGTAATCCTTCCTTTCAACATTTTAACTGTTCCCATTTCCTGTGAAAATTTTGTTACGCCAAACTTTCCTTCACTAAATTTTTTCCTCATTTAACCACATGCATACATGATTAATCGATCCAAAAACTGCAAAAAACCTCACCCTCGGTAGGATTTCCCAATTAAAAACCCACCAAGGACGATAATGACTTTTTTTTCACACGTTCAAAAAGACACATCACGTTCTCATTAGAGAGAAACTTTGTAACGAAGTGGTAATGAAATTTACGCCTTGATTGACCTTCGAATACAGTACCTATGTCACTTTCCAACACAGACAAAGAGGTTCGCTGAAATACACGCAAAGCACACGTGAAATTTCACTTTAGTAAAAGTATTCGAAGTTTACACGTTTGCGAAGAATTCGTACTCGTACGATTCACGTTTCGCGAATACTCGTACGAAACTGTACCATTTGATTCGTCTCGACTGCAGGACACGTCTTCGACGAGGTTTTTCAAAAAGGGTCATTTCGCCCAAAAGAAACAATCCGATGAAATTGTCAGCAACACGTTTGATAAGCGGTTACAATAATTTTGACCTCGTTATAACGAGGTTTTGATATCTCGAGTGAAAAAGAAAACTCAACTTTTGTACGCGGATGGGGATCCTCATCGCCTTGTGTTGCTCGAACTCGTGTCGTGTGTGCCGATAAAGTAAATTTATTCGGACACATGGACCGCCATCGTTAATGTAATAAATTCCATTGAAATATTATGCAAATCAAAGGCGAAAAGAGGTCTACGAGTGTCCAAATATGTGGGTATGTGTGGGTGTATTCTGTGAAGTACATATCTACTTATTGCATACATATTTTCACGTATTGGTCTCTTAAAAGTATACAGAATTTTCAGAACGAAAGCAAGAAAAGCACTTTAACTTTCGGTAACATTTCCCCATTGTATGTACAAGAGTAGATATTTTAATTTATCGTCAAAATTTCAGTTTTTTGTCAAAATTGCAAAAAAATTCTGCTTCTTTGCAAAAATTGAGAGTTGCAAAAACTTCTTTTTTTTGGTCAAAATTCTATTTTTTTTTTCATGTTTTGCATAAATTTAAAAAAAGCACTCATGTTTCGCCAAGATTTTTTGTTTTTAGCCAGCATAACATCACTATTTTTGCAAAAAAAGCGGCGGTGGTTTTTGTCCACATTTCAAAAAATATATAATATATATTTTTTGCCAAAATTGAAAAAATTTCTGTTTTTTGCCAAAATTGCATAAAATTTATATTTTTTGGAATAATTACAAAAAAGTGATGTTTTTTTTTTTATTAAAACTGCAAAAAAGTTCCATGTTTTGCCAAAATTGCCTGAAGTCTCACTTTTCTATCAAAATTGTCAAAAGTTTTTTCATCAAAATTGTGTTTCTTCCGGTCTTTCTTGCTACAATCTCAAGAAGAAACTCATATGTTCTGTCCAAAAACGTTTTGTTTTTTGACAAATTTTCAAAAAATCTTGCTTCTTGGGGAATTTTTCAAAAAAGTGTTGTTATTTTTCCAGAACTGCAGATAGGTACATCAAGTTTGACTGCAGATCGCTTATTTATTTACCATAATTTCAATGAATTCTACTTTGCCAAAATTGCAAGAAAATCTCAAGCTTATACTGTACTACATACGATTCCAAGCAAGGGCTTCTTTTCGTGCCAAAGCTGCAAAAAATCTTACCTATTCACCAAATTACAAAAAAATTTGAATTTTCTGTTGAAAACTTCAAAACATTCTAAGGTAGAGTGGGGTAATTGCAAAGCACTTTTTGATTAGTGACACTTTGAGAGGGCGCTGTGAGAAGACTATTGCACGGATGAAGCTGAAATTTGTACCACATATACTTCAGGGGGTTCTCTATCAATGGTAAAATTTGGGTACAATTTGGTTCACAAATCGTGGAGAAAATTGCAATTTGAAAATTTGAAAATCGACTTTTGCATTTACCCCGTGTTAGGGTAAATGCAAAAGTGGGCAATATTTTTTTATTTTTGTATTTCTTTGCATTTTCAACACACTCACTGTATTCTACGTGTCATTTGCTAACTTTTGATGTATTCGTGGTCTTGATTCGGTGAAAAATTCGATAAGTTTTCCACTTCCCAAAAAAAATTTTAGGGGAGTGAAAAAATGTTGAAAAATTATTTTTTTTAAAAACTCGCTGAAATGAACAAAAAATCAACTGTTGGTCATTTCTGATGTTTTTTATGTAAAAAACTCGTCATAGAAATACATTTTTCGTCAAATATATCAGTAGAACATCAAAAAGGAGCAATAATTTAAAAATTCAGTAAAACTGTTAATCACTTCTCTAACGTGTAACTCATCATGTGACCGTGGAAGTTTATTTTTTTTGTTATTTTGAACCATTTTCAAGTTATTTGGAGCAAAAAAATATTTGTGGTAAGTGCAAAAATGAAAAAAAAAATCGTTTTTGCAATTACCCCGAGTCGATTTTTTCTGGGGTAATTGCAAAAACGCAATTTACGGCCAAAATAAAAAAAAAATTTCAAATTGCGATATCTTACCTTAAACTTTATTCCTTCATGACCCTAAATAGCGAAAATTCCAGATAAATCGACAGTTTTTTCTATTTCACATGCATTTTTTAAAAAAACACCTCTCACTTTACTTATGAGTGGTTTCAACATGCTTTGATAAAAGTGTTTGCTACTGAGCGACAATCTGAACCCCGCGAGTTGTGACCAGGAGAATATGTCGGTAAAGGTCGTTGCTTCGACACCCCCTAGTTGGCACAACCAGAAAATTGATATTTGTTTGCATGAGGTCACAATTTTGCAATTACCCCACTCTACCTTACATATTTTTTGCCAAACTTGCAGTCTTGCTTCTTTTCCTAAACTACAAAAAATTTAATTTTTTCCCTTTCAAAAAGTCTTGTGCTTTTGTCAAAATTATCAAAAGGTTCTATTTTCGCCAAAACTGTAAAGAAGTTCTCCTTCTTTTTTTTCAATAAAATTTCAAAATTTTTTTTTTTGCTTCAATTTTTTCAAAATTTTGATTTTTTTGGTTTTTTAATATCTACTTTTTTTTAAATTGTAGTCGGGGAGCTCGCTTAAGGATGTATTGCACCACCCACCGGCGATCCTCTGGTACAACTTTTTCCTTAAAGGGGGAGTCCTAAGGAACATTTCTAGCCCTTGTGCTGTTGTGCTCAAAAAAAAGTGGCCCACTCACAAAATGGCCGCCATTTTGATTGACAGTTCAGCCGAAATCGCAGATTTTGCGTTCCAACATAGGACTTGCACGAAATTTTTCAAACCGTACAAAGGTAGATCGAAAGATCAGACAAAAATTCATCACCTGTCAAAATTTTATGTGCTAAAGTGCGTTTTTCGATTATTGGTGAATTTTTGAAAATCAAATTTACCTAGACCAAAAATGAGTGAAAAAATCAAAATTTCACCGAATTGACCGAGAAAGCTGACATTTGGGATATGCCCTATTTTCGACATGTCAAATTGATTGGAAACGGTTTCAAACCATTTTGAGCAGTTCTGGAGTCTCCAGCAGATTTTTGAAACTGGAAATTTCACAACGTACATTTCATCAAATGGAGTTGGATAGCCGAAATTTACTCTGCAACTTATTTCAATGAACTCCGAAGTCAACTGTAGGTGGATTTTAAGTCGTTTTGGAACCTTCAGCAATTTCTTGAAAATTACTGGAGCCTCCAGTAGATTTTTGAAACTTGAAATTTTTCAAAATTTCGTCAAACGAAGATAGATAGCAAACATTTACTCTGCACTCCAATTTTAACACCCCCTGAAAGCGATTTCAGGTGGTTTAAAGTCATTTTGGAGCCTCTAGCGACTTTTTAAAAAATACTGGAGTCTCCACCAGATTTTGGAAACTTGAAATTCCCACTAAATTTAATCAAATTGAGTTGAAAAGCTGAAATTCATTCTGCAAACTAATTTCAATACGCTACGAAGTCAGCTGTAGGTGAGTTTTAAGTCGTTTTGGAGCCTCCAGAAACTTTTTAATAATTACTGGAGCCTCCAGCAGATTTTTGAAATTTTAAATTTTCACAAAATTTCATCAAATCGAGATGAAAAGCTGAAATTTAGTCTACACTCAAATTTTAACACTCTCTGAAGCTGAATTCAGGTGGGTTAAAGTCATTTTAAAGCCTCCAGCGACTTTTTGAAAATTACTGGAGGGTCCAGTCAATTTTGAAACTTGAAATTCCCACAAAATTTCATCAAATGAAGTTGGAAAGCCGAAATTCATTCTGCAAACTAATTTCAATACGCTAGGAAATCAACCGCAGGTGGATTTTAAGTCGCTTTGGAGCTTCTGACAACTTTTTGAAAATCATTGGAGCCTCCAGTAGATTTTTGAAACTTGAAATTTCCCACAATTTCATCGAATGGAGACGGTAAGTCGAAATTCATTCTGCAAACTAATAATTTCAATATGCTACGAAGTCGACTGCAGGTGGATTTTAAGTCTTTTGAAGCCTCCAGTGACTTTTTTAAAAATTACCTACTGGAGCTCCAGTAGATTTTTAAAAATAGAAATTTCCTCAAAAATTCATCAAACTGAGGTGAAAGCTGGAATTTATTCTGCACTCCAATTTTAACACCCTCTGAAGACGACTTCAGGTGGGTTCAAGTCATTTTGGAGCCTCCGGCGACTTTAAGAAAATTACTGGAGTCTCCACAAGATTTTTGAAAATTGAAATTTCCACAACATTTTATCAAATGGAGTTGGCAAGCTGAAATTTACTTCGCAAACTAATTTCAATACGATATGAAGTCGACTACATGATGGTTTCAAGTAGTTTTGAAGCTTCCAGCTACTTTTCAGAAACTTCAATTTTCCAAAAAACGCCATACAACTTTACAAAAAGTCGCTGGAGGCTCCAAAACGACTTGAAACACCCCTGCAGTTGACTTTGTAGCGTATTGAAATTAGTTTGCAGAATGAATTTCGGCTATCCAACTCCATTTGATGAAATTTTGTGGAATTTCGAGCTTCAAAAATCTGCTGGGGGCTCCAGAACTGTTCGAAATGGTTTGAAAAAGTTTCCAGTCGATTTTTCTGGTCGAAAATAGAGTACATCCAAAATTTCAGCTTTCTTGGTCAATTTGATGAAATTTTGATTTCCCTCATTTTTGGCCTAAATTTGATCTTCAAAAATTCCCCAAAAATCGAAAAAGGTAATTATAAGCAATTGAAATTTTTACAGGTTATAAAATTTTGCTTGATCTTTTGATGTACCTTAGAACGGTTTGAAAAATTTTGTGCAAGTCCTATGTGTGAACGCAAAATCTGCGATTTCGGCTGACCTGTCAATCAAAATGGTCGCCAGTTTGTAAGTAGGGCAACTTTTTTTGAGTAATAGGGCTAGAAATGTTCTTTAGGACTCTCCCTTTAAGAAAAAAGTTGTCCTGGAGGAGCGACGGGGAGGGGGGGTGCAATAGATTCTGAAGCGGGCTCCCCGACTATTCGTAATTTTTTGAATTTTGGCATTGAAAAATTAGTGTCAGCGTGAAAAACTTTCGCACTGAATCAATTTTGAATTAGCCTCTTCAAAAACATTTCTGATCTCAAGTTGTGATTTTGATCTGCTTTGTGGTTATTTTTCCGTTTATCGTGTTTCTCTTCTAATTTTTCTGCCAAAACTGTCACAAAGTCTTCTTTTTATAAATAAGAACTGTAGAATATTCCTGATTGTTTCGCCGAAGTTGTGAAATGCCTAAGATTGCAATAAAATTTTTACTTTTTTCCAAAATTGTAGAAAAATTGGTATTTTTTTAATAAAAAGTGGTCCACTTATTCAGTCCATCTGTCAAAACTTTCATTTTATTCCATTTTTTCCATTGTCTTTTCTCTCAAAAAAATGGTAAAATTTTGAGTATTCCAACGTGAAAAAAATTTCAACTTACGCCAGCTCTTTCAGCTATCAAAATATAAATTTTCAAAAGCTTTCGCTCTTCAGTTTGTTCGGGCCTTTTCGCTTTTTTTTCAAACTTGTAATTTTGAAAAGAAAATCACTATTCAAAGTCTAAGATTTTGAAACCGAAAAAAATCAAACTTCTCACATAAAAAACATTGTCAAAATACGAATTTTTGAATTTCCCAAAATTAAAAAATTCCAAAATTGAACAGGGAAAACGAAAATTTTTCAAAGGTCATACATAATAAGCTATAAGAAAACCTACCTAATCTCAGCAGACAGAATTGTTTTCTCATCTTTCGTCGTTTTATTCGTCAAAACTGGTATTCTTTTCTCACATCAGTCGTCAAATTTTCGGTTTCATCCACCCCCTCCCCCCAACAAACCCTTCACTTTCATCTCTACCCCTCCCTCTCATCGCCCCAATTCATATTTTCATCTCACTTCCTGCAGCAGCAGACGAATCTGTACAGGGCTATAGCTGTCTCTGAAGGGTGTAAAGTGTAGGCCGACGAGTTAACTCTGGCACCGTGGCGTTAGCCGGACTAAAGTCTACAGGACGAAGAAGCGTCGAGCAGGGTCGAGTACGCGTCTAAAGTTTACACATTATCGCATGTCACTGTAACCTCTGTTTGCCTCACTTCACTAACAGCTGCTTTTACTTCTCACACATTTGCTTACTCTAATACTGCTAAAACTACTCGTTTCTCGCCTCGTTGCTTATTTTTTTCCTCGGTACTCGACGCTACTACGCTCTCTCGTCGCTATTCCATATTCAAACGTAATTCAACTCGAATGTGCTTCGTAACTCCATTATTGCTTTTTGTATTCCAACCTCCCGCCGCCATCATCATCATCGTCGTCTTCGTCGTCGTCTTCGTGGTATACTACACACAATATATGTGTATACCTTTTCCATAATATTATGTGTAGAACTAGCTGCTATATGTGTATGCTCCACACCTCGTCGTCGTATCGGGTTGTTTTCTTTTTCTCCGTAGGTACCCACTATTAGACTTACACATACACCTACTTTGTTCATGAGGGTAACTAAACTACACACGTCGACGTATATTATGCCACCGACGACGCATAACTGCAGTAAAAAAAAAACACAAACAAGGAAAACTACCACCTATGCGTTGTTTTCTCCTCGTATGTATTACTTTCTTTTGATGATGAAAATTGATGTCGATTATGTTTATTTCTTTTTTATTTCCCTCCTTCCGCTAACCCCCCCCCCCCCCCCAACACGATAAAATTGTACTACGTAAATACGCCTCACGCCGAGAACCTTTTTTTTTTTTTTTTTTTTAATGTTATGCATTTTAACCGATCTCTTCAGCTGTAGAGTATACTTACGATACATGCCGAGAGTCTCATTAAATATCACGCGATACCGCTGCCGGAGACCTATCGTCAGCCTAGACGCTGCGGTTTCTTCTCTCGTCATTATAGTTATCCGTCGACTTGTAAACTTTTTTATGGGTATCTTTTTCTTTCCTCTCGAACATAGGAAAAAAAAAGACTGAAAAAACAACATGCAAATCACGTTTATGTGGAACTACGCTATAGATAATAATATGGCGATACGTAAATTTCATAGCCTCGAGCACGATCCTCATTTCCAAATAATTATCGTTGTCGCGAATTTTACTCTATATACGATGAACTGCGTACATAAGTCGAATACGAATATTTTTCGTCATCTTTTAGATAACCAATGATGGAAGAGAAAAAAAAACACTAGACGATGTCGTCGATTCTATAAACTTTCGAGTTTTTAATTATTATTATATCGCCTTTGCTGACTCGTGTGTATTCGACAAGTTTAGCTTATACGACTATACGTGATATTGTGTGTAGTGTACCCTATATTGGTAGAAACACGGAGACATTATCCTTTTATCCATTTATTATGTAATAATCGAACCCTAAACGTCGCCGTTTGCTCAATTAGTCGTAATTGATCCCGATTATTATCGAGTCCTTTATACACTGAAAGTTACAAAAATTGATTTATGAACGCTTAATCGAGATGAATTATTTCTCAATTTAGACATTTTTCAAGGGAGTGTTTTATTCATCTTTTTTTGTAGAGGACAGGTGGGTATCTAGCTAGGCAACTGGGCCTAATTGAAACTAATTCTCAAAGGAGCAGAACAGAGGCGTGCCAAATGGGAGGTTGTGGAGGGTGCCCCCTCCCCTGACAGATAAATTCAGGCAAAAAAGTGGGAATAATTGTGGAAAAATGGGAAAATTACCTTATACATTTATAAGCAAGAAAAATCAAAGAATGACTAAAAAACACGAGTTCTTGCTTCTTGAATTATAAATTTTCAAAAGTTTTCGCCCTATACTTAGTTTCGTTCGAACCAGTAACGAAAAAGGAATTCAAGGAACAGGGCGATTAATTTCTAATCGCTTCAAAAACGAACCTTTTCCGTAACTCAATATATTTATCAATAAAAACAATAACAAAATACTTTTGAATCTTCGAGATAACAAACATTGCAGCCGAATATTATTGAGATCGCGAACTTTAAATACAACGAAAACATAGCCAAATAATATTAATAATCGCGAATCCGTGACACTCCCGACGAAAAACGAATTTTAATTTAAAATAATAAATATAAGCGAGAAAGATTATGATGTTTCTAAGGGATACAATTTGTTAATGGGACGGGTAAGTTTCGAATTTTTAGTTTCAACGATTGCCGACCTAACATTACCGTCCGAGCTAACATTAACATTAATTACTTTACCAACTTTCCACTCTCCTCTAGGACAAAATTTTTTATCGCCTTCGATTAATATGATATCTCCTACTTTAGGAACTAAATCTACTACATTTTTCTTTTGTTTTATACTAATATTACGTTCACGAAGACTAGTTAAATATTGAAATTTCCAAACGTTCCAAAATTGATTAATAATATCGTTAGATCTTTTCCATAAATTTACGATTACATCACGTTTAATATTTTTAACATTATCGATATCCGGAATAAAATCGAATTTGGTATTCATCAAATCATTAGGTGTTAATACATTACTATCATTTTCACCAACGTAAACAATAGGACGCGAATTAATTACAGAAGTTACTTCGTACAACACGGTTCTTAATTGATTTTTTGTTATTAAGGGTAGAGTGCCCTATTGTCGACCACCTAGTTTATTTTTGGAATTATGAGACCTGTAATTGACGTAGCTGCGCGCTCAATGGCTTAAATGATAGCCACATACCTCTAGTTTAATGCCATAAAGCCACTAAACCTAAAACCTCCCCACTAATTTTTTATGACAATTTTTCCAAAAACAGAGAAAAACGAAAATTTCAAAAATGGTGTCCTAATTCCGACCACCCCAAAAAAATTGAAAAAAAGAAGGTAAATAATACCTCAACATCGTTGTTTATGAATTAAAATGACACAAATAGAAAGGCAATTAATTATTTAAGTAAAAGGGAAACAAATATTCAATTTTTTTTACATTTTTCTGACGTTGCATCACAAATCTCATGTCCCCATTTGAAACACTTGAAAATTGTTTAGACGCCTTTAGATACCCACATTCTCGGTTTCTTACAGCTTTTAGAGCTTTGTTCATTGCATCAGCACACTATTTTTTACGTTTTGACGTTTTTTTCGAAAATCCAGGAAAATAAAAATTTCAAGTATATAGCCAAATCATTGGTGGTCGGAATTAGGACACCCTATAAAATTGAATTTGATGAGAAACTTTTCGAACTTGCCTGTAATTTATCCAAAAAATAATTATCAGCTTTTATTCATCAAACTATGAACTTTAAAAAATAATTGAAACTTTTTTTACAAAAAATTACACATTTGAGCAACAGGCGATTGAAGTTGCGGGAAAAGTTAATTTTGACTTTTTGAATTTCGTTTTTTAGCTATATTTTCGCGAGTTTTGGCTTTTGGGTTGTGATTTTGGTCTTAATCGTTTTTTCTGTGAAAAATACATACGAAAATATTTTTTTCCGAATTTTCAAGGCATTAGTGGGCGAGATAGGCTTGTGGTCGGATTTAGGGTAGTGGTCGACATTCGGGCACCTTACCCTTATACAATTAAAAATTGTTTTCTTTAGCGACATTTTCACTATACCGATTAACCTTTCGTAAAAACCGCCATGCCACGGGGCATATTCAGGCAACAGTTTCCATTCTATCGAATTATTTTTACAAAAATCTAATATATCATCATCAGAAAGTATTTGTTGCCAAAGATTTTCAAAGGCTGATTTGGTTATTTTAAATTGTGGCGCGTTATCACTTATCACGAATTTTGGAATTGTGTGTAACGCTATAAAATTATGAAAAGCAAGTAGGAATTCTTGAGTGGTCATATTCTCTAAAAGTTCTAAGTGAATCGCACGCGTAATCATACAAACAAAAATACTAACAAATACTTTTTTCTGGACTGAGTTATCACTGACGTATAAAGGACCAAATGTGTCGATACCACAACAAGAAAACGGACTGCTTTGATTTACATGGAATTCAGGTAACGAAGGAATTGACGGATATTTATAAGGACCACCATCATAGTATTTGCAGTTAACACATTTTTTTAGAACGTAGTACACCGTCAATCCGCCTTTTGGAATCCAGAAATTTTTTCTTAATTCGGAGAGAGTATGCAAAACGCCGACATGATAGTTATCAATATGAATTTTTTCAATTAATAAACGAGTGAAGAATTCTTTCTCAGGCAGAAGTATTGGAAACTTCGCATTATCGTCTAGACATGGTTCAACTAAGCGCCCATGACAACGTATAATATTCTGAGAATCACGCTTTAAACCAAGCGCATTAGGTTGCGAAATATCAGGATAATTTTTGTTTTGGATATATATAATCCACTGGTTGAAAGCTTCTTCGGTTTTCTGAACAATATTATTCGAATTGACATTTTTCATATAGCTTAACGTTGCATCAAGTAGATAGTTGAGGGTTTTAAATTGAGTACAATCGATTTTAAATGGAGGCTGAATTACAGCTGTATCATTGGAGATAAGTACTGGTTCTGGTTCAGGTTCAGGTTCAGGTTCGGATTCAAATTGTAAATTCATTGCCTTTGGCCAAGCGACTTCCATCTCTTTCAACCATGTGGGGCCTTCCCACCAGAACGAATTCAAATCTTGCACTTCTGCACCACGACTGGCTATATCAGCAGGATTTTCAGCATAACGAAAAAGGAATTCAACGAACAGGGCGATTAATTTCTAATCGCTTCAAAAACGAACCTTTTCCGTAACTCAATATATTTATCAATAAAAACAATAACGCGCTACTTGCGAAATAATAAAAGCTACAGCTTTTTGCATTCCTAATATTCCATGATGAACGAGAACGACGAACGACAGAATCAGTATGCGTTCGTTCATACTTCTCACAATTTTTTTCGATTGCTCGCGAGTTTGAGCGAACTTAGTGAACTTTCAAGTACTTAAAAATCAAAGACAATGAAATTCCCTATCGATTGATGTTGAATTTTCATCATTTCGCCAAAAAATGATTATTTATGAATACTTTTATTTACGGATTTTTGCATTCTACATCTGTAAAGTGTGAACTTTAAACTAAAAATACTCAAAATTTTCAGGGAGAACATGTGTTGTATTAATTTTTAAATCACACAAATGTTTGTAAGTGTATCCTCTTTAGAGTGGTTTTCTTCCCAAAGCTCTACCGTTCACCATACAAAAGTTCTCGATGTTCGAAGTTGCGAAAACAAGGTAAAACCCAGCTGCGCGTACTAAGTATTGAACTTTGCACTAAAATTACTCAACATTTTCACCAAACACATATGTATTTTGATACAGAAAAATGTTAAATCGTTCAAAAGATCTTGAAGATCGAAGTTGCGGAAAGTGATCAAGATCAAATTGTGTTACTATCGCCATTATCACTTATCAGTCACTTTCACTGTTGGTGTTGATCAGTGATCACTTGGGTCAACTTTGATCTTCAAGAACTTTTGAACGATAAAAGGTACAATTTTCGGTAAATGCCCATTTTAAAGAGGATAACATTACGTGTTCACTGAAAATGTTGAGTAATTTTAGTGCAAAGTTCGATACTTACCACCTCCAGTTGGTTTTGGCCTTGTTTTCGCCACTTTAAACTTCGAGAACTTTTGAAAATTTGAACAGTGAAAGGTAGAAATTTCCGGAAAAAAACTCAAATTATAGAGGATGAAATTCCAAACATTTCAATTTTTTAAAACACATAAGTATGTACTCAGGGTTGTACATGTTTAAAACAAAAATGTTTTAAACATGTTTAAAACACGTTTAAAACAAGTGAAAAAAAACAGAAAAATGTTTTAAACAAAAAAAAACGTTTATAGCCGTTTAAAACTGTGTTTTTTTTTGTTTTAAACGTGTTTTTTTTCAACTCCAAATTCCTAAAAAAAACACGTTTTTTCTGGTTTTTTGTTGAAAAAAAGTGAAATTGAACAAACTGTATTTTTAGAGACAAATTTTGTGTTTTTGTTACAATTTTTCAATATTTCTGAGCTTTATAGCATTTTTATGACGTCACATCTCAAAAATTGATGTCTGGTGAACCCAAAACAAATGAATTTGTGTTTAAAACACATTTTAAACGTGTTTAAAACGCGTTTTAAACACATAGTTTTAAACACGAGAAAAAAACTGTTTTAAAACAAAAAAAACGTTTTAAACAAAAAAAAACGTTTTTTTGTTTTTTTCAAAAAAAACACGTTTTTGTACAACCCTGTATGTACTTAACAGGTGTAGAATGCTAAAATCCGTAAAGGAAAGTATTCATAATCATTCATAAGATGGTTATTTTTTGGCCAAGTGATGAAAATTTAACATCAATCGATAGGTTATTTCATTCCCTTTAATTTTAAAGCACATAAAAGTTTACCCAAACTCGCGAGCAATCGAAAAAAAATCATTTTTTAAAACGTAATTGTGTGTATGTATACTTACTCCTACGTCTTATCTTGACATACGAAAATGGTAATGGTGAGAAGTATGAACGAACGTATACTGATTCTGTCGTTCTCGTTCATCATGGAATATTAGGAATGCAAAAAGCTGTAGCTTTTATTATTTCGCAAAATACTTTTGAATCTTCGAGATAACAAACATTGCAGCCGAATATTATCGAGATCGCAAACTTTAAATACAACGAAAACATAGCCAAATAATATTAATAATCGCGAATCCGCGACAACCAGATCATTTTTCTTTTCCTTTCTCATGACGAATTGACCAAAGTTCGAGAGTAAAAAAATTGACTTTTATTCACATAAAAAATAATGTTTAGTCCAGGAAAAATAGCATTCCATTGGGAAAAGTGAGGTAGAAAGCTAAATTTTGGTATACTGGTCCATTTTTTTGTGCTTAACACGAATCCGATGAGTCCCCGGTCGTCTCTGGTGAGCGTTCTCCCCTATTGTGGATCTAAGCCCCCCGAAACCAGTTTTTTGCAATTTCCTCCCCCGCATTGCATTTTAGCGAAAAATGAGGTTAGATACAAGAATCTACGTCAAATTTCCGAGCTAGTGATATATCAACTTTCCTTCTACCACCAAGGGGGGTGGAACCACAACCATTCAAAAAAGGGGGGGTTCCCTGAAAAATACATAAAGGCTATAGGCGCCTAAGAGGGGTGAAATGGTCCCCGAAAGCGTTCGAGTTGATATCAGCATAAAGGTGGGTACCATAGAGAAGCTACAGCACATGGCTCCCCCTCGGGGGGGGGGTGACCCTTCAATTTTTTTCCACGCAGAAAACGTAACAAATCTGTATGTGTACTGCACTGTATAGGTATGCGGAGCATCGCTGGAATAGTTGTAATCGCCATTTTTGAGGTCATAATCGCTATCATCTTCGTCGTCATCGCTATCATTTATGTCGTTGTCATCACATTTTTCGTCGTTATTGTCTTCTTCATCGTCGTTGCAATACACATGCAGATTTGTTACGTTTTCTGCGTGGAAAAAAATTGAAGGGTCCACCCCCATCGAGGGGAAGCCATGTGATGTAGCTTATTCTACGAGAAATTTTATGTACAATAACAATGAACTTATGTAATTTTCTCATAGCAATGAAACCAACATCATCAAAATAACTTTATTTCGAAAATCGTGAAAAATGAGGGGGCTGAGGGGCTCTGGAGAGGACTAGGTGATTGTAGCAGAAAATCTGAGGTCATATTCGTGCTCAGCGGTATCGAATCATATGAAAACGACATCAATGTCATCAAAATAACTTTATTTCGAAAATTCTCGTGAAAATTGAGGGGGGCTGAGGGGCTCTGGAGAGGGGTAGGTGAGTTTAGCAGAAAATTTGAGGTCATATTCGTGCTCAGCGGTATCGAATCATATGAAAACGACACCAACATCATCAAAATAACTATATTTCGAATATCGTGAAAATTGAGGGGGGCTGAGGGGCTCTGGAGAGGGGTAGGTGAGTGTAGCAGAAAATCTGAGGTCATATTCGTGCTCAGCGGTATCGAATCATATGAAAACGATACCCTACTAATTGATAGTTATTTTTTTCGAAATTCCCATTTCACCCCCCCCCCCTTACGAATACATTATTCCAAGTTTTCACCACGGCGCACTAAAGCAAAAATTTTTAATATAGTATATGATATTTGGGGGCCAAAAATACATCCAAAAAACGTGTTTACAAAATTGTACCTCGCAATCTTGATTGTTAATAGGCATAGAAAAATGAAAAAAACGCCATTTTGAGGGGTAAATATGAGGGGAGGGAGTTGAAAATTTTTGTGGGGATACCTATCAAAGATACACATGACTTCCAGAAAAATTTTTAAAATCGGCTGAAATGGGGCTAAGAAAAGTGTTACTGAAATTTCAAAAAAGGGGAGGGGTGTGGATCTGAAATTTTTTGCGCGGAGGTTTCTCTATGGTACCCACCTTTCATGCTGATATCAACTCGAACGCTTTCGGGGGCCATTTCACCCCTCTTAGGCACCTATAGCCTTTATGTATTTTTCAGGGAACCCCCCCTTTTTTGAATGATTGTGGTTCCACCCCCTTTGGGGGTAAAAGGAAAGTTGATATATCACTAGCTCGGAAATTTGACGTAGATTCTTGTATCTAACCTCATTTTTCGCTAAAATGCAATGCGGGGGAGGAAATTGCAAAAAACTGGTTTTGGAGGGCTTAGATCCACAATAGGGGAGAACGCTCACCAGGGACGACCGGAGACTCATCGGATTCGTGTTAAGCACAAAAAAATGGACCAGTATACCAAAATTCAGCTTTCTACCTCACTTTTCCCAATGACCCTTTTTTTTCATCTAATTTTCCTGGACTAGTTTTACTTAAAATTCTGCAAAATGAAAATCTTCGATTAAAATAAGTTGAGGATCAACTGTTTAAAACTAGAACACATTTCTTTGCAATATCTTAATTTAGGTAAAAAAAAATGGCACCCTCCACCTCTTCCAGCAAAAAAATAAAAAGTACAAATCTCGAGCTTTTTCGATATTTTTCTAAAGAAACAAATATAAGTTTCCGAATTGGGCAAAGTTAAGTTGAAATAGTTTGCAAAAATATCTACATCATTACCCAAAATTCCAGTTTCTGAGGAAAATTTTTCAATTTTTGCAGTAATTTTAAGGATCAAATTTGGCTCAAAAAAAGTGACAAAAAGTCAAAATGTCACCAAATCGACCAACAAGTTTTAAAAAAAGTTACATTAGCAGTCAAAAAATCTTGTAAAAATATGTAATCAAACAGTAACCAAAAAAGTCTCAAGATAATAACAACCCATTTCAGCAAAGAAAAATATGTATCACTAAAAAAAACACACTTTCTAACAATTTTTAGAATATTTAGCACCTCAGACGAAAAGGTGAGACTGTTCGCTATTTTTGGCAAGAAAGCAAAACTTTTCAGCAATTTAGCTAAAAATTAGTCATTTTTGACAATTGACGTTACAAAAATCAAAGCAAAGTGAAAACTTTCTGAATGGAACTCTTGACTTCGAGTTTCAGAAAATCTTTCAAAAACGAGAGAAAATTGAAAATTCGTCATTCATAGTGCGTTCAATAAAAAGACGATTTCCTCAATAGTATTAAGATAAGCTTATGAACTTTACACGAACTTGTAGGTACATAATAAAATGGTTGGGCTCTGGGAGCTGAGCGCTACAGCTTTCGGAGCTTCCTATCACTCCGCCATTTTCCTACTTCAACAGGCACACCGAGGACTTTGAAATGAAGCATATACCGATGCTTCTTTCTTCGTCGTCATCGTCGTCATCGTCGTTCGACGCAGTCCCGACTGTGGGGTATCTGCGCCGGAGTGCCTCGGGCCTGTATTCGGCTGGGGAGTAGACAGGTGCATGAGAATGCTTCAACCAGACCTCCTTAGCTCGGATTACAGGAGCACGCCACCACTCCCGGTCGAAAGTTACCAAGTTAAACGACCATATTAATTTTACGCCAGGTCATGATCAGTTCCGATTCGAAATTTTTTTATCGATTTTTTTCTCTCGCTTGATGAATTTTGTGGTGAGAAAACAAATTATACTCGAGTTTGAGAGAAATTCAATTTCCAACTCCATATTTTTTCGTTGGCTCATCAAAATTGCAAAAATAAAAAAAAAATGAGAATAAATCAAAATCGGGAGAAATGTTTTCAAAATATCTCATTTCAGTCATTTCCACATTATAACTGTTCTACATAACCCCCTTTTCAAGTGAAACCCTTTGTTAGACACCCAAATGATGTTGACTCCCTCGTATGGATCCCTCAAAATTTTGGAAAAGTAGATATAATATGTAGGTATAATTAATGTCTGTAGAAAGTTGAAAATTTTTCATTCATGGACAAAATCTTTCTAAATAAGCACTTTTTCAAGAAAAATCTTCCACGGTCTCCCAAATGATGTTAGTTTCCTAAAAAGTCCCTCAAAGTCGAAAAAATTCAACAAAAAAAAAGATATAAAAAGTTTAAGTTCCTCTAGAAAAGTTGATTAAAACCATTTTCGGTCAGAATCCTTCCAAATGACTCCCTTTTTGAGATAAAAAAAACACCCTCAGTTCAATAAAAAATTTTAATCTCCTTCAGAAAACTTATTTTTTGAAACATTCATTGAAATTAAGGATTTCAAAAATGAAAAATTTTTTGAAAAATGTTTACAGGTTTCAATTTTTACCTACTAAGATAGAAGACCTTTTGAATAAATTTAATTTTTTCGATTTTTCTGCGAAAAGGGAGGACGAAGAGGATGAGAAAGAGGAGGAGCCCAAAATTGACAAATAGCAAATAAAATGTAAAATTGATGTCTGCAGGGACAAAATTATTTATTTGAAAATTTTGCATCTCTGAGCAGAATAATTCTAAACATGCCTTTTATCACGTTTTTTTGGGGAGGAAAGTTACGCTAATTCTGGAAAGTTGTAAATCCATCATTCTTTGTACACCCCCCTCCTCTCCGCCTTAATCCACGCAAAATAATTTATTTTCGCCTCATCTGTTTAAAAAGTCCTCTTACTGTTCCAAAAGTCCTGTTTTTTTGCCAAACTTGATTTTAAGGTTCTGGTTTATTTTCCAGAGTCAAAATGTGTCAAAAATCGAATCGGGTAGTGTCCATTTTTGTCGAATTGTCGAAAATTGTGATCTGTCACGAGAAAACCAGGTCAGCGTCCAAAACGTAAATTTTACAGGACGGGCATTTGAAGTTTTGTATCCATGTGTTCGGCGGTCTATGATTCGTAGGTCCGTGATACTTGGACCACTTTTGGCCACAAGGGGTGCCAACATAACCTGATATTTTTTTCAAAATCAGGGTTGCCAAAGGCCAATAATAGAAATTTCCCCAAATTGATTTTTTCGTTTTTTTAAAATTTTGTGCCAAAAATTTCGCGAAAACTACTAAGAATGAATTATTAATATAAAATAAAGTTATTTATTGATTTTTTTCAATTTTTTCAAAAATTTTGTTCAAGGTGAAAAGAGTTGATTTTTCCAGCTTAAGCCTCATTCAAATTTCAATAAAATGGCGCTAATCCTCCAAATGTGGGCCGATTGCCCCAAAAATTTGCATATTGACTCCCCAGAACATGCTTTTCAAGAAAATCACAAAAAAACAATTTTCAAACTTTTTTTTGTAGTTGCTCCATTTTTTCAACCTTGAATTTAGGGTCAAAAGAATCGTTCGCGAACGTTTTAACCACCACAGGCGGATTCTGCACACTGAGTACTACCAATATCCATAAAAAAAACCAAATCAATTTTTTGGACACTAACCTGGTTTTCTCGTGACAGATCACAATTATCAAAGGCGCCAATTTTTGTAAAAATTGTCAAACAATTATATTTTTGCGAAGATTGCCTAAAAAAACCAATCCTTTTGCCAAAATTGTCAAAAAATTCCCCTTTTTTTGCCAATGATAACATAGTTAGATGGTTGTAATTGTTTTCCAAAATTGATCAGAAATTTTTGCTTGTTTTACCAAAACGTCCAAAAAGCATCGATTTTCATCTTGCCTGCCTAAAAAGTCCAAGTCCAGTTTTTTTATCAAACTTGCTTATAATGTTCTGTTTTTTTTCCTGTCAAATTTGTCCAAGTCAAAAAATGTCAAAAAGCGTCAATTTTCGGGAAAACAATCGAGAATATGTTCACTTTTGTCAAAATGGTTGAAAACTGTCCATTGTTGGTAAAATCGTCAGAAGGTTTCTTGTAGCTTGCCAAACGAAGGCCCTATTTTTTTTTTTTTTTTTTACGAAATTACTTACCTACTCGTACCTACTTAAAAAGTTTCTTTGTTCTTTGTCATGTCAAATTTAATTTTCCCTCGCCAAATTCTTTCAATGTTAATTCCCTTATGGATCTATGGTCAACTCAATGATATTATTTTGTCACGTCTTAACCTGACCAATCAATTTTAATGGATTTTTTTGGAGCCAAAAATGAAGCTCAATAAAAAATGACCTTGATCGTGAGTATTCTAATTGTTTTTTTCTCATAAATTTTTTTGCTTTGTTCTGTTCTTAACACTTTAAATTATGTTCTAAAATGTTACTTGTAATATCTGGTTAATTTATGCTTTTAACCATCATTTTCATTTTTAAATTGTATTTTTTTTTTTTTTTTGAAAATTTATTCCCATGAAGGTATTTCTGATGCACCAATCTTTTCTCTGATTATTGCTGCTTTGTATTCTAAATTTTTTCAGTAAAAAAAAAATCGTTTTCGTACGTAATGCCAGGCTAAAATTAGAGCATTTTCTAACATGTTGAAATGATGACAGAGGTTTGGGTTTTTTCCATGCAGCAGTTGATGAGTGGCTCGTAGCTAGAGTGTAACATAGGCTCAGGTATCAGAACTTAATCTTATCATAACTGATAATATGTGTCGTGTGCTTCGATTTATTTATAGTTGAAACGCTCTTGACAGATAAGATATCTATATGTAGATATTGGGCATGGGTTGTGAATGAAAATTGGCTTGTCTTTGTTACAATATTCCAATGTGATTTTTACTTATGATCACATTTGTATACTTAGACAACATTTCACACATCATTGAAAATATTCATTTTTTTTCTTCATTTTTTGAGGATGGGGACAAGTTCCATTTCTTTATAAAATATTTATCAATTAGTCGGGGAGCCCGAATAAGGATCTATTGCACCCCCGCCCTCCGTCGATCTTCTGGGACAACTTTTTTCTTAAAGAGGTAGTCCTAAGAAACACTTCCAGCCCTTGTCCTAAAAAAAAAGTGGCTCTTTTTAAAAAAGGTGGTCATTTTGATTGACAGGTCAACTGAAATCGCAGATTTTACGTTCCAACATAGGATTTGCACGAATTTTTTTGAACCGTACAAAGGTAGATCGAAAGATCAAGCAAAACTTTATCACCTGTCCAAATTTTGCCAAAGTTCCTTTTTCGATTATTGGTGAATTTTTGAAAATCAAATTGAGGCCAAAGATGGAAAAAATCAAAATTTTACCAAATTGACCAAGAAAGCTGAAATTTGGGATAGCCCCTATTTTCGACATGCCAAATCGATTGGAAACTGTTTCAAATCGTTTTGAGGAGCTCTGGAGTCTCCAGGAGATTTTTTAAACTCGAAATTCCCACAATAAATTTCTTAAAAATGTACGAGTAGTTGGAAAGCCGAAATTTATTCTGCAAACTAATTTCAATGCACTTCGAAGTCAACTGCAGGTGGATTTCAAGTCGTTTTGGAGCCTCCAGCAACTTTTTGAAAATTACTGAAGCCTCCATTACATTTTTGAAACTTTAAATTTCCCAAAATTTCATCAAACGGAGATGGAAAGCCGAAATTTATTCTGCAAACTAATTTCAATACACTACGAAGTCGACTGCAGGTGGATTTCAAGTCGTTTTGTAGCCTCCAGCGACTTTTTGACAGGTTGTATGGCGTTTTTTGGAAAATTGAAATTTTCAAAAAGTAGCTGGAAGCTTCAAAACCATTTGGAACCACCATGCAGTCGTCTTCATATCGTATTGAAATTAGTTTGCGAAGTAAATTTCTGCTTGCTAACTCCATTTGATAAAATGTTGTGGGAATTTCACGTTTCAAAAATCTGGCAGAGACTCCAGTAATTTTCAAAAAGTCGCTGGAGGCTCCCCAAATAACTCGAACCCATCTGAAGTCGCCTTCAGAGGGTGTTAAAATTGGAGTGCTGAGTGAATTTTAGCTTTCCATCTCCGTTTGATGAAATTTTGGGAAATTTAAAGTTTCAAAAATGTAATGGAGGCTCCAGTAATTTTCAAAAAGTTGCTGGAGGCTCCAAAACGACTTAAAATCCACCTGTAGTTGACTTCGTAGCGTATTGAAATTAGTTTGCAGAACGAATTTTGGCTTTCCAACTCCATTTTATGAAATTTTGTGGGAGTTTCGAGTTTAAAAAATCTGCTGGAGACTCCAGAACTGCTCAAAATGGTGTGAAACAGTTTCCAATCAATTTGGCGTGTTGAAAATAAGGTATATCCCACATTTCAGCTTTCTTGGTCAATTTGGTAAAATTTTGATTTTTTCCCTCATTTTTGGCCTCAATTTGATTTTCAAAAATTCACCAAAAATCGAAAAAGACACTTTAGCACTTGAAATTTTTACAAGTGATGAAATTTTGCCTGATCTTTTGATCTATCTTTGTACGGCTTAAAAAATTTCATGCAAGTCCTATGTTGGAATGCGAAATCCGAGATTTCCGTTGACCTGTCAATCAAAATGGCCGTCCTATTGTAAGCAGAGCCACTTTTTTTTTAGAGCCAGGGCTAGAAATGTTCCTTAGGACTACCTTTTTGAGAAAAGAAGTTGTCCCAGAGGATTGACGGGGGGGGGTGCAGTAGATTCTTATCCCGACTCCCCGAAGCGACTAAATATTTCAAATGAAAATGAACCTTTAAGAATCACATAAAAAAAAGTAAAAATTAAAATTTTTCTGATTTCTTATTAATTTTGAGAACTGTGGGAGGGAGAGGGGCTTTCTGTCACGACTTATTTTTCCCAACATGGGCTTAAAAAATTTTCTCTGATTGTTCAATTTTTTCGCGTTTTGTAAAATTAGGACGCTCACCGACATCACTTATTCCTCACCGAGGGGACTGAATGTTTCGTGTTGTGATTTTCTCACCCTATAGGTACCTAACAATTTTAGCGGATGGGAGCGAAAAAAATGGTTTTCCACTATGTATAAGTAAGGTATCTACACCATATTAGGCAGCTTATTCGACAGCAATGTTGATTGAATTATTTTATACTTTTGTTCTATAAAAACACCTCACATTTACAGAACACCCTATACGTTGCAATATATAACGGGTGAAATCATCTCACACGCCACGATGATGCATTAATCATGGAAGTTAAACAAGGCAGGAGAGACATTAGGTGAAAAAGTGTAGAAAAGTCACACTCGCAGCAGACAACAGCAGAACGAGAGTCGAAAACGAGTTCGAGTAAAAAGCATATTATAGAAATGTAGAGCAACCGCAACGTGAAACTTGCTAGATTGCGAGTAATTTTTAAACGCGAACGAGAAAGAAGATACTAACAGCTACGTATATACGTATTACCTTACGTTTCGTCGTAGAATAGTAAGGTAAGAAAAAAACAAAGAAAGAGAGAACTAGATGGGAAAAAAAGAGAGAGAAAAAAACAATAATAAATTATACTCGATGCAGTGAAATTTCCTACGTGAACTTTTCACTTTCTTGGTACAGGAAAATTCCAACAGCTTCTCGCCACTACCATTAATCGACTCATCTATATGAATTGTCATTTTTACACCAGCGTTGAGCGAGGGCGAAGAAAGAAAACCATTCATGGCTCCAGGGACATCTTGAGAAAGTTTTGAGTGTACGCCAAACAACGAGTTAAAAGATAGGGTAATATTGGCAAATATATACTCGACCATTTTGTTGTGTAGGTATAAATACGATTTCGATTCACCTTATATCGTATCGTATCGTATCAGGGGTCGATAAACACACAGTGAGATGCAAGATTGTAATACTCTATAAGTAAAAGGAGAAATAGGTAATCTTAATCAGCTTTCGAATCTTGTCATTACTGTTTCTCTCTGCGCCATGGTATGGTATTCTATTCGACGTGTGCTCTGCGAGGAAATTAAAACACCGCAGCATCAGCAAACGAAAGGAAAACGAAAACGAAAGAAGTAAATTGATCTAAAGACGAGTCGTATGTTTAGATGCGAATTTATAGTATAGATACCTACGGTATACGTATACAAGTTTAAATAGGAAAATTTCCAAGCGATGGGAAAAACACTCGCGAATAAGTACACTACATTGGTTTTTCATCTCTCATTTCAACGCCCGCCGCCGTCGTTATTTTACAAAAACACGAGCTACGATGCAAATAAAAAAAAATATATTTAAACGAACGAACGTCGTATTATAAAAGACAAAATTTCCATTGAAAAAGATACCAAGCCTGTTGGGAACAATTCTCGAACGCGAACAGAAGAAAAAAACACAAAAAAGTCGCTCGTATCTTGCCGAAAATATACACGTTTACGATGTCGTTAACGCCTAACTCGTGTGTAACCGTATATTAAAGGCGATTTTTACGTATAAATTTCATCATCGATGACATCGATATAGCAGCATCATTGACTAAGGAAGAAAGAAAACAGAAAGTAGTAAAAAAAAAACGAAGAAAAACGTGGAAAAAATTTTTTGTTCGTCGCTAAATTACGCATAAATTAATATCTTAAGATCCCAGCACCGCGCAGCATTTGCAATTGAAATCCAATAATAAAGGCTCAGTTTTGATGAAGTTTTTCTTTGGTACTCGTATAGCGAAAAAGCTCGATCACCGAGTGTAAGAAAGAGAGAGAGAGAGGAAAGCTACGACGTAGGAAGAGAGGTTAAAAAAGGCGGAATCATTATGTGCATAATTTAACCGAGCATAACGTCGAAACATAAACTTTGTGGGATCCGATCCAACTTTAAGTTGAAATCTTTTTCTAATCTATTGAATTTATTTGAACGTTTCATTCCGGAGAGGTTTTGTTATCTTTTTGTCCTTTGTGTATAAGCTTCGTGTTGGCCAGCGACTTTAGTTTTTATTTTGGCGCGAACATGGCTTAAAAACACCCTGCCCCCCGGATACTCACCAACGACCGACGTGTGTAATGGGTGTTTAATATTTTGTTAGCTGTGAGATGCGAATAAGGAAGCTGCGAGTCTTTGTAGTTGTCTGGATTGGAGATCGGATTACTTTCGAGGGGGGAGATGCAGGAACGAAATACAAGGTTTTGTTGGGGAAGGGGAGGGGGGCATATGAAAATTTGCCGACTGATATCAGAAAAAATATCAATTTTGTCAAATGAAACGAATGATTCGAAAACAATTCTGCCAGTTGACATTATGAGTAGGTCTTTTTTAGAGCCTACCATGACTTATAAAAAATTTTCATTCTCTCTGATTAGTTTTTAGAACCTTCGAACATGGAGTCTTTTATTTCCTAAAAGAGAAACAAATCAGCCCGAACGAACAGAGAGCGAAGCTTTCGAAAATTTATATTTTGATAGCTAAAATTTGTTTTTTATGAGAAAAGTTTGATTTTTTTGGTTTCAAAATTTTAGAATTTGAATGTTTTTTTTTTTAGAATTTTCGAGTTTGAAAAAAAAAATCAAACAGGTCCGAGTAAACTGCGAGGGTACAAAACTTGATTTTTTGGTTTCAAAATTTTGGAATTTGAATGTTAGTTTTTTATCCCTAAATTACAACTTCGAAAAAGAGATGCAAACAGGCCAGACCGAACTGAGGGCAAAAGCTTTCAAAAATTTGTATTTTGTTGAGTGAAAATACATTTTTTTTATGCGAAGAGTTTGACTTTTTCGGTTTTTGAATAATGACTTTTTTTAAAAATCCAATTTAAAAAAAAGTAAACAGACCCTAACGAACTGAGGACAAAAGCTTTCTAAAATTTATATTTTGATAGGTAGGTGAAAACACAACGTTTTCTATGTGAAAAATTGGACTTTTTCAGTTTCAAAATTTTCGAATTTGAATTTGAAGAGTTTGACTTTTTTGGTATCAAAATTCCAGATTTTGAATACTTAATGATTTTTTATAAATTCCAAGTTTGAAAAACAAAATTCAACAGACCCGAACAAACTGAGAGCAAAAGCATTCAAAATTCATTGGTACCTACTCGTGTTTAAAAGTTTATCGTGCAACTCCAAATGAAATTTGTGTACTTTTTGTAAAAGAATATATAAATGTCAAAAATTTATTATTCTAGATAAAAATTGACACAAAAATACTTGAAAATAAAAACATCAAAAGTACTGGTCTACAAAGCTTCGGATCAAAAACGATCTTGACCTGGGGTAATATCAAGCAAATAATTTTTCATGATTTTTCCATCACCTTTTTCAACTTTCATAAAATCAGATGAGCTTGAGGTATTTTTTTTCAAAAATGTAATTGCTTTTGAACGTCTTTAGTATTTTAAAAGAATGACATGAAATTTTCAATTTTTTATTGAACAGATTATGGTATTATGGTTGGGAGGGGGGGAGAAATTTTCTTGTAAGTAGCTTGGAATAGCTGTGAAGAATCCTTAGGATGGGTATTGGGTACTGAGCAAAAGCTTTCAACAATTCGTATTTTGATTGGTGATAGAACTTTGTTTTTTTTTTTCAAGTGAAGAGTTTGATTACTTTGGTTTAGAAATTTTAGAATTTTAATGTAGATTTTTTAGAAATTGCCACTTCAAAAAGGTGTCTACCGTACAAAAAAGTACGATTTTACGAAAAAAAATACGAAATTCGAAAATTGGCTCATAAAGTACGAAAAAATCGCCAAGAGCCTTAGAATTTACGAAATTATGAAAGAAATAGTAAGTATCGAGTATACTTATATGTATTTTGAAATTAGAATAAATTGAAGAAAAAAAGAAATATTTTATCCGCACAAATCGTAAATTTTCAAAAGCTTTCGCCCTCACTTCGCTCAGGCAAGATCACAATTTTTTCAAAATCTTTTACTCTCGCTTTGCTCGGGTAACAAAATGTTTTCTTTCTTGGATTTAATTTTCAAAAATGAAAAGCTAAAAAATAACACTAAAAATAGAAAAGGCTTTTGTGGACAATTTTTTTAATCGTCGAAAAATTCTCATACTCGGGGGAGGGGGGGGGGGGGTGAATTGAATTGATACCATTCAAAATGATGATGTACGTATCAAAAGAAGTGCGAAAAAAGTAGACACGAAATTTTTTTTCTGATTTGGAAGACGCCATATGAAGCAGGCCCAAACGAACTGAGGGCGAAAGCATTCGAAAATTCGTATTTTGATAGCTGAAAAAGAAATGTTTTTTTTTTTCATGAAATGAGTTTGATTTTTTCGTTTTCAATGTTTTAGAATTTGAATGATGATTTTTTAAAAATTTCAAGTTTGAAAAAAAAAGAAACAGGCTCAAACAAACTGTGAGAAAAAGCTTTAAGAAATTCGTATTTTGATAGCTGAAAACACATTTTGTTTTTTTGGTTGCAGAATTTTAGAATTTGAATGATGGTTTCTTAGAAATTCCAAATTCTAAAGTCAACTTTGTCAAGATTAGGCAAGTTTTTCAAAATTTGGTAATGGGGGGGGGGCAATTCACCCCTCCTCCTCATCTCTTAGTTTCGTCTCTAGGGAGATAATTGCTAAATATACGAAAAAATATTACCAAATAAATTTGATGTTTATTTGGATGTTGTGAAAATATCTTTAATCATCCAATGTAGAAAAAAACCATCAAACCTCATCAATTTTTCAGCAATTCAGACCAAATATTCTTTTAATCCTAATATCTCCAATTAATAAATTTATACACGACGTTTCCCCCTCCCCAATGTATTTAATTTTATTCACAATAAAATCTAAATTGTAAATTGGCCCTAGCCCAGGAACAAATCTATTTACATAGATGAACGAAAATGATTTTCCCAGCAGGTTAGTGAGAGAGAGAGAGAGGGAAGCAGGGTAACGTGGTTGGAAAACGCACGCCATCGTGTTAATAGCACCTACATGGAACTTCATACCTGGCCACAAATAAGGGAAAATGTATGTAGAACGGAGATGAGGTAAAATAAAACGGTTTATTAAATACTATATACGACTAATAATGATTTACACGCTTCGAACAACCCTTTTACAAATGATTGTTTCCGGATTAAAGCTCGGCTAAAATTGTTATTGTTTTGCTTACCTTTTGGACAGCGTTATATCGACTATACAGTATAGGGTAGGGTATCGTATACCTACTTCAGCTTATATTGTAGACTATACATAGATACACAGTGTATACTGTATACCCAAACTGCAAAGGTTATAAAATTACCGCTATAACTTCAGCTTCGAGAGGCTTAACTAAGAATTTTTTCACGTATACGCAGACACACTAGCCACACCTTTTTTAATTTCATCTCGAAAACTCGACTGGTTTTAATGCCGACCGATGGGGCGATGGACGATAGTAGAAAAACCAGCAGCGACGGTTCATTTAGAAATGCGCGCCATTCTAGGTGAGCTGTGAATTATTACTCGAGACATATTACCGATTTAATTCTTCGATACAGAGTAGGTACCTCCTAGCAAAAGAGCCAGAGTAAGCGTCCAATCTCCCAACTTAATCTCACACGTTAGCTTTTTTTTCACCTCCGCGCTCGTTCGTTCTGCAAACATGTTAATCCTTACCAATGTAACTATAGCAACTCGCTATAGCTTATCCTTCGAGTAAATACTTTTTCTACACGCTAATTCCGAATGCAACGTACCTATATTAACCATTATCGAGAGTCCGCAGAGCGGTAGATTAGAAAATTGTATTTTAAATATCTTCCTAGACAACTTCGTTGCCAGAGAAAGTTCGATGCGAGCCCGTGTTGCGAAGACTCTGCAAAATAAAATCGAAAAAACAGAACAAAATCCAAAAACACTCACGCAATTAGTGTGAGAAGACCGACTTTTCTTCAAATAAAAATCTTTTACGGACGAATTGATTCACTTTTTTTGAAACATATTCGGGCGTACAGCAATTGATCTGTTTATAATCGAATCGAATCATTTACGAACGGTTGGCGATTAGATAAATTGGTTGATTTTTTGGTGAATCATTCGCAAATCGATCAATTAATTTATACGATTGATTCGGTTCTTGTGAAACTATTGTATAGAAATTGATATCTTCAAACGGAAATGGAAAGCCGAAACTTACACTGCACTCCAATTTTAACACTCTCAGGTGGGTTCAAGTCATTTTGGAGCCTCCAGCGGCGTTTGAAAGGTTGTATGGCGTTTTTGGAAAATTAAAAATTCCAAAAAATAGCTGGAAGCTTCAAAATCATTTGAAACTGCCATGCAGTCGACTTCATATTGTATTGAAATTAGTTTGCGGAGTAAATTTCAGCTTGATAACTCCATTTGATAAAATGTTGTAGGAATTGAAGGTTCAAAAATCTACTGGAGGCTCCAGTAATTTTCAAAAATGTCGCTGGAAGCTCCGAAACAGTTTGAAATCTACCTGCAGTTGACTTCGTAGGGTACTTAAGTTTTTTTTTTTTTTTCAAACAACTTGGTTTGTATTTATTTAAAAGAAAAAAAAACAATCTTAATTTTAGGGTTACTAATATTAGCTATTCTATAATACAAACTATACCTCCACCCCAAAATTAAGATGAGGGATGGGAAGGGAATGGGGGGGGGAGAGTGAGACGGATCGTCCACCCTGACCCAAACCCCTAGGCGGTTGCCTAAGGCTCGATCTCTGCCAAGTTCCAAGAGTCGTTACTCACGCGTACCTGTCTGACAGCAGACTGGGCCCCCGACCCGTCTCTGGGGGAAGTTTGAAGGGGGAGTTGAAGCGCAATAAAATCTGTGACCACTAGTCTAGTGTAGCGCACCCAGATTTACTGTGATCATTTAAACTCAACCCTTAGGTTGGCTAAGAGCACTATTCACTTAGTAAGTGAACCTAACACAATCCCAAAGGAGGACCTATCTGTCAAGCAGATTCGCGAATGTCTGGCGAACTACCGCCTCGCCATTCGCTTTTCGGTAAATAAAAAAACTTTAAGCACTGCAGAGAGTACTGGTAGAACTCATATATTTGAGGAATGAAACAACAAATAGTATGAGGTAAAACAAAGAAAAGAAAAGACAAAAAAACGAAATACAAAAAGCAAACAAAAATATAACAAAAGTTGGACTAAGGTCCCTGGGATTATCCAGTCAACACCCTACCAATCCTATACCCCTAGGTACCGGGCACGAGAATAGCCTAGAGACAGGAGCACCCTCACTCCATACCTATCTACCGAAGTAAGTAGGTATCAGGTTGTAATACCTAAACCATAGCTAATGGGTAGGTATTACTTGAGCTGTATATGCCGCCAGATGCACATACAGACTGAATTTTTAACACCAAGAGCTCTCGCGTCGTAAACTATAGAAATAGCCTACGAATCCCTACCTAACAACGTCCCTATACATGCCGTAGCAGATAGGTACGCGGTCTGTTAGGTAGGTGCACGGCTCGCGAAAGAAGCAAAAAAACATTTTTATTTCTCCTAGAAGAAATAAAAATGTACTTTTTCTCGCCTTACAGAGTGATTTCACCTAGGGGTGATCCCAATAAGTTGAGGCCCCTAGTTAAAAGGTCGAGAGTACATTGGGATATTTGTGGGGCGGTCAATGAAGATTGTTACGTTTTTCTACACTAAAGCTAGGCTATTATATACTTACAGTATTAAATATCTTGATCCAGGCTGCGTCTTGGAAAACATTGACATCTGGATGTTTTCTGGCTTCTTTTTCTTCTATTTCATTTGGATATAATATAATATTGGGGATAAAAAATAAAAGAAATATAAAAATATAAAAAGAAATAACAAAATATTTACAAAAAAGGGAATTATTTACTTCAATAGGTTTAAGGGTCATACTTAAACAAACTAACCTAAACCTGAAACCCTGATTACAATTTTACATGTACAAATATGAGGTGGAGGGTGTCTATTTATAATTCTTCAGCACCAACCGCCAAAAAATGTGTATACATCTTAAAATATAGACAAAAATCGGGATTCAGGTCGCTATTTGGGTAACTATCTGGTACTGGCTACGCTATCTTCTCAATTGGCTGCAGACTCGGACTGTAATTGGAGAGTTCTTGAAGAACTCGATTAACGCATTCCATCCAGTCCGAATCCCAACCTGGGTATAGCCAGTATCTCGATTTGCAGTTCTGAGCATTTCTTGACGAGGTTTTTCAACGTTATAAGGAAGTCCCTCTTCATAGGTTTATCGTTGTACTTCTCTTTCATTACCATATATAGCACAAAATTTGATGTTTTATGGCCATCGAGCTTACCTTCCTTTCTGGTTTCTACTACCTCCCATACCGAAGCCCCCCGCTTCTTCAGGGTGTCCCTATCGCCAAATTTCCTGGAAATTTGCTTCGCCACACCCTGAGACATCTGGAAGTTGGCACTGACACAATGTGCCAGCGCGTATTTCAGAAAGCAGACAAGCAGATCCTCCTCTATTTCCTCCAGCGTAAAGACGCCGTTGGAAGTTGTCACCAACTCCCCCCAGCTTCCCGTCTGGAGTTTTTTAAGATAGTTTGCAGAATGAATTTCGGCTTTCCAACTCCATTTGATGAAATTTTGTGGGAATTTCGAGTTTCAAAAATCTGCTGGAGGCTCCAGAACTGCTCAAAAAACGGTTTTAAACAGTTTCCAATCGATTGGGCATGTCAAAAATATGGTAAGTGCACGTAGGTATCCCAAATTTCAGCTTTCTTGGCAATTTGGTAAAACTTTGATTTTTTCCCTCATTTTTGGCTTAAATTTGATTTTCAAAAATTCACCAAAAATCAAAAACGGCACTTTAGCTTTTGAAATTTTACAGGTGATCAAAATCTGCGATTTCGGCTGACCTGTCAATCAAAGTAACAGCCATTTTTTAAGCAGGGCCACTTTTTTTGTTGAGAACATGGGCTAAAAATATTCCTTAGGACTCCCCATGCGGGCTCCTCGACTATATTCAACAGAACTAATTCTGATTGAATTAGGTGCCTGCTGTATCTATTCAAATGGCAGGGTCGATTCAGTTTTTAAATTATTGTTCTTATAGCTTCTATGTATTCCTTTTTGTTTCACGCGAGTGGAGCTTTTTTCAATAATTTTTGTCTCACCTCGAGTAAAATAATTGCATGTTCCTTTTATTCAGATGCTGCCCCTTCATCGGGCTGCTACCCTGGACCTTGGGTCCCTGATCTAATACGAGGAACACGCCCCTGGACCCATATCAACCCAAAAATTTTGTACCTCGTAGTATGAGTTTGACCCAAACACTTATACAACTCAACATAACACGAAATATCTGCCAGGTACGTAAACGTATAATATGGTCGTCGAAGCCAGAAGGTGGCTATGGATATGGCTGACTGCGAGAGAATTGTGTAAAACTGTACGAACGGCGAAAAATTAGGGGGCAATATCGGTGAGCCGCGACCACCACAGATTAATGACGAACACGGTCAACGTACAAGCTTCGCTTCGTATATATTGTACTCGTACCATGCGGCCGCTCCGCGCCTCCGTTCGCTTTACGTTACGTTATAACTTTAAAGTTATAAATGACGTCATTAGTCAATGTGGATACAGTTCACGTACAATGCAACTAAACGGCCACCTCATTTCCTGCAACATCTGTTTTAAAAGGAATGATGTCTCCTCATATATCGTCACTTTGTTTCAACCTCGCACTCCTGACTCCACCGCTCCATGCTCCGAGCTCTGCGAGCTTCGAACTCCATTTTCTCTGGAAAACGTTTTCGTCCTACTGCTAAAATACATACTACAACAAATACTTACTATACAGTGCGCTGCCTAGATACCAACGTATGAACGGCGGCCGCGTGGTCGCATTATTACAAACCGAGCATGGTTAAAAAAGAAAAACAATAATCCTTAACAGAGATAAATTCGCACATAAACGAGGCCATTACTTTTCCCAGTTTATCCTTCGAGCATCTGAAAATTTACGTTGAGCAGTTGACCCTCCACCATCTCCAGCGCCTCCATGAGGCAGTGAGACGGCGGTGCTGGCGGTATATAAGGCGAACAACCACTATGCCGCATCGTATCCTATATCGTAACGCACCCCAGTTGACAAAAAATATACGCGATACAGTCGAGAAAAATTATTCAAACGCTAGCAAGGTCTCCTTTCTTTATAATGCAATACATATCGCAACTCACTGTACTCACGCTGCTAATAACGCTCTAGTAGAATCAGAAACACGTTGAATATAGAGCGGAAAAATAACGTAAAAAAGCAGGCGCGAAAAGGAAAAAATTGTAGCTGGACCCAAAAAATAAGTTCATAATGCGTACTCACTATACTCAGCGATCTCGAAAACATACCAGAAGATATTTATGTAGGTATCACTAGACTTTTCACGATTTTTCAAAATTTTGGCCCCTTTTTTGGGGCAGTTGAGAGCTTTGTGGGGTTGGACCCAGAAGATAAGTTTAAGGTATCAGCTCAATTTCGGGTCAGGAACCCTAAACCCTCATAGAAAATCACTACTAGCGTCATTACTAAAAAAAAACACTAGTAACTTTTTCGGCAAGTAGCGTCACTACTACTGACAGACGTTACTAATGACTAGTAACGTTTGTCAATAGTAGTGATACGCGCAAATTTGCGCATTTTGCACTGAAAATCATGGCAAAAACATGTTAATGGCAGCTATTTACTCGTAGACCCTCCTAGAACAACGAATTCTCCCCAAAAAAATTTTGAAAATCAAAAAAAATTTCATGCCTGGGGTGGGGTTCGAACCTGCAATCCCTCACTTTCTAGTCACTTGCCTAACCAACTAGGCCACTGAGGAAGTTGGAAGATGAGGTGTTTGAAAAATTTATATGCACTTTTTAGCACTCTGGACTTTAAAAAAATTCAAGTTTGATGATTTTTTACAAAATTAAAACTGAGTTTTTGGTGTGTTAATATTTCTAGATAAAAACTAAATGGATATCATACACTCGTATTCGATATTTCTTTGCGAAAATGGACCCTTCCTCGTCCCCTAACCCTCGTTCCCCCCTCCCAGGGGGCTGGTACCTCGATTTTTTTTTCATTTTTCGACTGAAATTTAGGCTTTATTTGCAAAAATCATGGATTTTTTCCGTTCCTCTCCCCTCCCTTCCCTCTCCAAATTTTAAAAATATAAATGGGGCCCGAGCAACTGAGCAAGCCATGACAAAAGCTCTTGACAATTGACAATTCTTCATTTTTTTCAGGATATAATTTCTATGTATGCAAAAAATTGAAATGTTAAATGATTGTTTCCAGATATTTGGTGAAAAAAAGGGAGTTTTAGATTGAGGATTTCTGGTAGTTTGACTGAAATGCAACAGAGGACCCTTTTTAAAAAAAAAATCAAGTAAAAAAATCGCATTATTTGTGATGTGAGAAGTCAATTTTGCTACTATCTAATTTTGGTCGAAGAAAGAAAAAGGAAAATGATCTGCGGAAACTTTTCAATAATTCATAATTTCAAAAAAAAACATGGTTTTTGGGAATTCTTTATTTTAAATTTTTCACTAATTGTAGGTACCTGCCATAGCTGTTAGTAGCGTCAGTTTAATCGTTACTACATAGTGTCGGCTTGGTCATTAGTAGCGTTAAATCATTCACTAGTAGTGTTGAGAAAGTCGCTAGTAGTGCCAAGCTGATCGCTAGTAGCGTCAAGCTGGTCGCTAGTAGTGTCGAGCTGGTCGCTAGTAGTTTCGAGCTGGTCGCTAGTAGTGTCGAGTTGGTCGCTAGTAGTGTCAAGTTGGTCGCTAGTAGCGTCAGTACAAGCGCTAGTAACGTTTTCGGTATCACTAGTAACTTTTTCAGAAACGCTAGTAATTTTTTGAAGTCGCTAGTAGTGATTTTCTATGAGGAAAATGGGCCAGTAAAAAAAAGTCTCCGGAGTCACAGATGAACTTACAATTAAGGCATACCTACCTAGTGTGAATTTCAGCTTTCCATCTTCGTTTTGTGAAATTCTGTAGAAATTCTCTGTTCCAAAAATCTGCTGGAGGCTCCAGTAGTGTTGGAAACGGGTTGAAACTGCTTCCAATCGATTTGGGAGGTCATAAATAGGGTACATACCAAATTTTTGCTTTCCAAAAAAATTAGATAACATTTTGATTTTTTTCTCATTTTGGGCCCAAATTTGATTTTTGAAAATTCGTCAAAGGTTGAAAAATGCGAGCATCGCGGAAACAAAACAGCATGGATAGTATAATCCGAAGATTTTATGTATAGGTACATCATCTGAAAATTCAATTTTCTACTTTCTAGGAAGAAGTTTTTTTATAAGGGGGTTCTGCGCCAGGAGCAATTTTATTTTCTATATTCGATCCAGAAGAAAGATGAAATGAGTATTCTTTTTTGAAATTACATCATTAAAACATATGTGAGCAATGTAAAATTCATTTTCTAGAAACATAATTATTTTGTAAGGAGAGAATTCTGCGCCAGGAGCAAGACCTGATGGTATTTTTTGAACATTGGACCATCAGAAACATGCTATTCGATGTATCACACGTCTATATATAATTTTGTTCCCCAAGTTTTCAATTTTTTAGTCCATTTTTGATTTATTTCTTTTATATTTTCTGAGTTTTTGATTTTTTTCTTGGTTTTTGATTTCATTTTCAGTTTTTGATTCTTATTTTGGGAGATTTTCACATTGCTTTGAGAATTTTCCTTGTTTTAGTTTTCAGTTCTCAATTTTTTACTGACAGTTTTCGATTTTATAGTTTCAGTTTTCTGGTTTATTTTTAGAATTACCAATTTTAATTTTCATTCCCATCATCGCATCGGCAGTTGTTAATTTCATTGCCATTTTCTCTATTTTTTTGATTTTTTTAATTTTCCAGAATTTTTAACTTCATTTTCAGTTTTTAACTATTTTTGGTTCTCAGTTTTTTATCATCAGGTTCTGATTTTACGAATAATATGTATCATTGCTTTGTTCAGCATATTATTTAAAATTTCTCATTTCAGTTTTCATTTTTCAATTTGTTTGGTTCGTTTTCCATTTTATTTTCTGCTTTTACTTTTACCTATTCTTGAAATATTCAATTTTAATTTCTGAATTTTCAAGTTTAAAATTTAGAATTTCATGCTCAATTTTTAATTTCCTTCCACGCGTTTTCGATTTATAGTGGAGAATTTTCAATTTCATCGTCATTTTTCAATTTTTAACGTAGCTTATTTTTCAGTTTTATTTTCAGCTTTTGGTTCCATTCTTAGGACTTTCAATTTTATTTTCTGAATTTTCAATTTCCAGTCAAGTTTTTAATTTTATTCCACGTTTTCAATTTAATGTCAAACATTTTCAATTTTATTTTCATTTTTCAATTCCATCGTCGATTTTGATTTGCCTTAGTTTTATGATTTTATTTTCAGAATCTTGTTGTAATGTTCAGTTTTTAATTTTGATTTCGATTCAATTTCACAATCATTTTACACATTATTAAACTGGAATGTTAAGTTTTTGAATTTCCATCATTTTCAAATTTTAGTTCCAATTTCTGCAGAATTTTGAAATTCTTCCAAAAAGAGTAATAATCAATTAGGGCAGCTGAAATAAGAGTTGTGGCTTATTCTCTAGATCTATTTGAAGAGTTTATTTACGTTTTGGTGGATTTCCAGGTGGACATATCGAGAGCGTATTTTAGCTTGTATTTTTGCGGAGAAAAAATTCAAAATTTTCTGTTCTGGAGAAAATGATTGAAATTTGCACGAGTTTCTATTCACACTGGCCTGTTTTTGGAACAATTTACAAACTGTCACTCGAAATTTTGAATACCTACTCGCGCCAAAAAAAAATTAATTAGCGGTGATTCGAGACGTAAAATTTGAATAAGTATTCGTCGATTTCCGCTATCGCAGAATTCCGAATCGTGACTCGACGTGTGCGAATAATTACAAGTAGGTAACACGAAATAAGTCATCCATGAACTACATCGAACTGAAACCCTTATACAACGAATATTATTATGATACAATTCTGCACATAATCTTCACGTTACAGTGTAGATGGTCGTATATATTGTTGGTATACTCGGTATCATAAGTAATATATGAGGTAAAATTATGACGCTCAGATTATATTACTAAAATGTGTCTATACGTATGCGTCTATAGTGTCTACTTTTGACGTATAAATTTTAATTACCGCTCGGTTAGCCTAAATAAAGCCGGCATTTTGCACTATTACCAACCCAAGTGTATGTATAAAATGAAATACTCGAGTACATAGTACGTACTATAAATATTAGCAAATGCATGGTCGTAAATGCTCGAGTTTTTTCTTCTATCATGCCGACGAATATTTCGAATTCTCTGCTTGATAAAAAGAAAAATACTAACTAGATGGTGCACGTGTAGTATATGGTATAAAATTTTATTCAAGATGTCCTATTTGATAGGAAGAAAGATGGGCCATTTGGGTAACTTATATTGAAATAGCATCTGAGATTAAATATAAATCACCTTTTTGTATAAACAAAGTCATATAATAATTTTTATCCTATGTACGCGATAGATATTCGAGTTGTTTACAGTGTCGCAAATTCCTTCCGTTTATTGCTACTAACCCGTACTTTTATAACTTTCGCCGGCGATCAGTAAAAATTTACGACGTACAGAAAGACCTTTTAGTTGCGCTGGCACATTTGTCCCCGCGTCGCGCAAAATACCAGTACATCACACAATCGCGCCAAAACGCCGAAATGAATTTTATGAGTAATACGAAACGCATTACGCGACCTCAGCCATCTCAAATTGTCCTTTCGATATTTCACTTTATTTAATTCTGATTCGGCATGATTTTTATTCGCTCGAAGAAACCCTTCTTTTTGCCATACCTACCCCTTTTTCGTCTCGCTGGTTATACGATCTATCGTAAAATATAACACGCGGCGGCGAGTTAAGTAGAGGCGTTTCGCTTACTCCAAAATGTGTTTTTATCAGCGCTGATAAATCTCGTATGGTACAAATATGTTTAAAAATAAGTGAAATAATGAATGTCGACGAGACTCGTCGAATCGTATTGTATTCGGGGGCAAAATTCGTATTTTGGTGTGTTTTTTATTGCTCTATCTGTGTATATGGTGAATTGTACGCGGGTTTAAACATATTCGCCAATAAATATAAAGCACATTCGAGGATGAATTTCATTATGAAGCGTATATACGGGCGATCTTTGGTACAAAATATGTTTATTTTGAATTCAGATTCGTGCGAGAGAAAAGAAATGTGCGGTGTTTTGTTGAACGTTTTTGCTCATGATGTGGCCTTGATCTTGGAAAATATTTATCAAGATGGAATTTATTCGTGAAGGGGGAGAATCGACTATGTTTTCATTACATTTTCAAGGCATCGTTTCAGCAGTGGCGGATATGAAGAAAAGAAGCCCACGTGGCAGAATGCCTCAGAAAAGCTCATTTCGAGGACTGCGTATTTTATCCCCCCCCCCCACAATATTCTTTCATATTGACAATCAAATTCTGAGAGAATCTTCCGAATCCATTATCTCTAATTACCAGTCGGAGAGCCCGCATAAGAATCTATTTTGCACCCCCCCCCCCCGGTCGATCCTCCGGGACAACTTTTTTCTTAAAGGAGAAGTCCTAAGGAACATTTCTAGCCCTTGTCCTCGAAAAAAAATTGGCACTACTTACAAAATGGCGACCATTTTGATTGACTGGTCAGTCGAAATCGCAGATTTTGCGTTCCAACATCGGACAAGCACGAAATTTTTTAAACTGTACGAATGTAGATCAAAAGATCAGGCAAAAACTTATCACCTGTCAAAATTTCAAGAGCTAAAGTGCCTTTTTCGATTTTTGGTGAATTTTTGAAAATCAAATTTAGGCCAAAAATGAGGGAAAAAATCAAAATGTTACCAAATCGACCAAGAAAGCTGAAATTTGGGATATATCCTATTTTCGACAGGCCAAATCGATTGAAAACTGTTTCAAATCGTTTTGAGCAGTTCTGGAGCCTCCGGCAGATTGAGGACAAGGGCCAGAAATCTTCCTTAGGACTCCTCTTTTAAGAAAAAAGTTGTCCCGGAGGATCAACGGGGGGAGGGTGCAATAGATCCCTATGTGGGCTCCCCGACTAAACCGCTCATCTCGAAGAATTTTTCCTAAAAATCTAATTTCCAAAGTTATAAGAATTTCTTACAATTTTAGTAACAAAACAAAGCGTTCAGTCAGTTTTGACATAAAACGAGTCATCCCTACAATTTTGATTGTCGTCGTAGTCGAGCTACTTTACAGGAGATAGCGTATATGTCCATCTATATTAGCCGGTATCTAGCATATCTGATCGTTTCTTTCAGGGTCTTACAGGGAGAGTTGGCCGGTGAGTTGTTGTTAACAGTTCCGATCGTTTCCTCCCTCTCGTCGATCTTCCTTGGATTTTTCCCTGTACCGCTAGCATGAAAATACCGTTTTCTCGTATTTTATGAGCTAAATACTTTAGCTTTCTAGTTTTGATATCTTCAACTACGACTTTCCGCTCCTCTCCAATTCTAATACTTCCTTGTTGGTTATGAAGTCCTTCCATGAGATCTGTAGTAGCCTTCGATAGCACCACATCTCAAAGCGGATACTTTCTTCTCGCATTCTGCACTCATGGTCCATGTTTCGCAGGAATACTTCAGAACGGTCCATATGTAGCATCGCATAATTCTTTTCCTCAGATCTATGCTCGTCGTTCGATTCCCCAACACATTGGCAAGGTTGTTGAAAGCGGTCTTTGCCATTCCAATCCGTGATTTAATTTCTTTATGATCTCTACCATCGTTGTTTATCAGCGCTCCAAGGTATCTGAATTGCTTTACATTTTCAATTTCTTGTGGTCCGATGTTGATTTTGACCTCTTTATCCTCTCCTTTTGTAAATCTCATCACCTTGGTCTTGCCTGCGTTTATTTTCATTCCATATTTCAATCCTGAGCTGTTGATTTGGTCGATCATCTTCTGCATCTGCGCTTCTGTCCCAGCAAGGATCACTTTGTCATCTGCATAGCTAATTTCATTTAGGTTGTTGTAGAAGTTGTTGATTTCCATTGTAGTGCTTTCTGCTGTTGGCGCATACACTTGAATTATCACAATTGGTTTTGGCTTGACCTCCAATCTCACGAGTAGTATCCTCTGGGCTTCAAACCCGTACCCGAATACCCGAACGAAAATCCAACAATTTCTGTACCCAAACCCATACCCGTACCCGAAAAATGAAATGAGGAATACCCGAACCTGTACCCGTACCCAATAGAGACTATTTTGAACCCAAATACCTGATAGATCGGGTACAGTTCGGGTATTTCACCTAAAATACCCGAACCCGTACCTGTACCCAAACGTTTAAAATTTTCCTACCAATACCCAATACCTGTACCCGATTCTCTGAGAAATAAATCTGTACCTGTACCCGATACCCATATCCAAAAACATTTGGGTTTGAAGCCCTGAGTATCCTCTCTGATTTTGGAATTATGGCACTGATTTTATCACTGATTCTGGTATGTATTAATATACCTACACCTTGTTTGTGTGTGTCTTTCCCAGTGTAGATCATTTCATAGTCTTTTCTACCCGGTTTCTACCATTTACAGTCCATCGGGTCTCATTTATTCCTAAAACGTCGATTTTCAATCTTCTGGCTTCTATAATTTTACTAGCAAGTTGTCCAATTTTATACAGAGTTCTTACATTCCAGGTTGCGACGTTGATGTTGTTCCGCCTTGTTTCAACTCCGCGTATTCTTAGCACCCTATCCGGCTGCCTTGGAGGATGAGGACCCGTCGTTCCACCAACTGGAGAATTCTGCTTTAGCCATGTTTATCGATTCCGAGTCCATTGATCAGCAACATGTTACCACCCCGCACAACGTGGACCCGCAGAATACCCCTGGTGTTGTCTTCACCTTCTCATCTGTCCTGGGGGACTGGCTCCTCTTGATGATCTGAGCTACTACCTAGAGACTACCTCTAGCGACAACAACCTGTGCCCTCACAGGGCACACTTTTGATAGAGAAACATTATTTTTTTTTTCAATTTTGGTAAACAAAAAGTAGACTTTCAAGCAAATTTGAAGGAAAAAAAACAATCTGTTTTGGAGATTTTGACAAAAATGAAGCTTTTCTACAATTTTTATGAAAATGTTTCATACTCTTGAATTTATTTGAACAAAAATTGTAAGATTTATAAGTTTACCAATTTTATTTTAAAAGAAACAAACTTTCATTTGGAATTTTGATAAAATAAAAACGTTTTGGACAGAAAAACAAGAGTTTGACTACAAAGAGAGGAATTCTGAGTTCCAGCAGTTTATTGCATTGGAATAACAATAGAAAAAAAGGACTTTCCAAAAATTTTAATAAGAAAACGAGATTTTTGAAATTTTTTGACAAAAATGTGTTTTTTTACTAGTTTTTGGTACAAAAAAACAAAAAAAGTAAGATTTTACATAATTTTGGCATACCTAAAATAGTAAGATTTTTTGGTAGATAATTCTGGTGAAAATTTTTTTTTTTACAATTTTGAAAAAAAAAAACTGATTAGGTTATTTGGGACAAAAGCCCAAGATATTTTGGAAAAATTCTGACCAAGAAGGTTTTCTTCCACAATTTTACAAAAAAGTGACGTTTCATAGCATTTTAATTTTTTTGAAAAAAAGCTTCTTTCGGGCAATTTTGCTTACTAAAAAATAAGGTGTATTTTAATGAAAAATATGATTTTTAAAGTCGAAAAATTGTTGACAAAAAAATCAAGGTTACCTGGAAATTTTTAACTAGTTTATCTTGAAAAAGAAAAAAAACAAAATAAAACTTGCTTGAATTTTTGTTGAAAAACATGCATTTTTCGAAATTTTGACAAACATTTCAATAATTTTTTTGACAATTTTGATCAAACATCGGCTTTTTTTGTAATTTTGATACAAGCAGCAAATTTTTGGCAACCAAAAAGCAAAATTTTTTGGAAATTTTGATCCAAAAAAAAGGTTTTTTTTTTGTAATCTTGGCAAAAACAAGACTGAGAATGTACTTGTAAATTCCTGGGAAAAGTACAAAACAGACTTTTTGGGCCATTCGGACAATAAATTGGTGCTTTCAATAGTTTTTACAAAATTTCAAAACTTTCCGCAATTCGGCAAAAAATTAATTTTTTCCCCATTTTGATAATAAGCAAAGATTTGTTTACTACCTACTTTTTTTAAAAAAACTGATTTTTTGCGACAAAAGTACTTACATTTTTTGTAAAAATTTTGACTTGAAAAGTGTTTTCTGCAAGTTTGCCAAAAAAAATAACACAACTTTCTAGTAATTTAGGTCGTAATAAAAAGGATTTTTTGGGCGATTTTGGAAAAAAAAAGTGGGTCTTTGCAAAATTTACAATAAAGTAGGTTTTGTCACAATGCAGGCAAAAAATAGAGATTTTTGGCAATTTTGGTGGAAAGTAGATTTTGCATGACTTTGAACTTGAAATTTTAGCCACAAAACGTGTTTTTCTGCAATTTTGGAAAAAAAATATAGCTTCCTCTCAATTTTAATAGAAAACAACTGTTTATTTCTGCAATTTTAAACAAACAAAAAAAGAAACATATTTGGGGTAAAAAAATTCAAAATTTCAAGTTTTTCTTCAATTTTGCAAAAGAATAAAACTTAATGAAAATTTTGATTAGAAACGAGCATTTTTCAAAATTTTTACAAAATTTTAAAATGTGTTTGTAATTATGATGGCAATGACGAAGTTTTGGGGACAAAACAGAGAGAATTTTTGCAAATGTTGACCAAAAAAAAGTTTTTTTTTTCAGCAATTTGAAAAAAATACGCGCCTTTTTTTGGCAATTCTGACAAAAAAGTTGAAGTTTTCACATCTGAACGGTTCCCTAAAAGTGCCCTTCGAGGGTTCAGAGATCTCGACCAGAAGTTCCATTTGAAAACGATTTCAACTCCCGCCTCATCATCGTTTTCTACATAAATGAAAAAGTTGATTTTCGAAATTTTTTAATCCTACTTGCGCTGACCTGAAATGGAAAAATTTGAATGCATATTCAAAAGGTGTCTCACGAGATCTGCGCATATAATCTGAGGTTTCAACTTTCCAACCCCTCCCACCTCTATCAAGCTAAAAAAAAGGGGGGGTTTCCCACATTTTCTCAAGTTTTTTGTGATTCTGAGTCATCGCTGAGACCTCTTCCCGAGACCCGAATTGATCTAAGGGGCTGAAATCTGTAATCGTACACATTTGGAGGGTGTCTCAGATGTGTCATGTGGCAGTTTCTAATTTTAAACCTTTTCCCATGTTTTTCCAGCTGTGTACTTAATTAATGCATAATCTCCACAATTATTTTCAAATCAAAAAATTCAAAAAATGAAATCTTCTCTGATTTTTCGCCTTTATTTCAGTCAGGAGAATTTTACACTCGAGCACTCACATCCAGATAGCCTAATTATAATCTCTCTTTCTTTCAGTTGATCTCTGCTTGACCTAATTCCCACATGATCGTTTTAAAAAATTAATTTCTCAAAAAATTGGCACGCTGTTTTCAAAATTCCCTCCATCTTGAATAAATAACATATTCTTACCTCGTCTGCTACATCTGGAAAAACTCTCATCAGATGTTTCCCACATCGAACCAAATTTTCCTCCTCGATGACAATGAATGAAATTTCTCAAACCAGGAAACTCCTGTTCCTGTATAAACGAAAAACACAAACATTAATAACAATATAGGCAACTAAAACAGTGGCAAAACATTAGTACATCAACGTAATCACTTTGTATATAGTCTTGACATTAACCCACACACAACAATATCGTACAACTCGACGAGCATTTCGTGCGTTCGAGCTTTCGTGAGCCATCAGTGTTGTTTCGCGTAATATTCGTATTCGTATATTCGAATTTCGAACAATGACATTAATTTGTTCATTGTTGCGAAGGTTTCTGCACGAGCCAAGCATTTGCAGCCAACTTTATTAGTTTGATTTTCATATGACGATAAAACTTACACATGTAGAAAAATACAAAACGACAAAGTTGCAAGAGTAGGTAGTACATAAGTAGTTAAGGCGGGGATCTACGGACAAGGATTCCCCTGCGGAGTATGCAACCTGCACAACGCAACGCGCGTTCGCGTGACTGGTACAGGGTTGGTAAAGTCGTGGGCGGGGTGAGGAGGGGGAACTAGTTCGAGCACACATGCAGGTATAACGGCGGTGATGGTTTGTCGAGGGGGGGGGGTCTGTACCTGTGTTCGAAACGTTTGTATAGGTAATGCGATGACGATACTGTATTTATTGTGTGCATTATTATAGGCATGTGTATGGTTATGGAATGATAGAAGATTCTGGATTTTGATTACAATGATTTAATGAAAGGGTTTTAATTATCGATTAATTATTTTTATGGATGGAATAAAACCATAGTAATAACCCCCTCCCCCCCCCCTTCGCACCCAACATTCCCACTACACTATACGTATCCATGTAAAAAAAAATGTTTCGCTTCAGCATAGTACTTACAATTAGATATAAATAAAGTGCCCGGAGTTGTTTTTAATTAATTGATGAATGTGAAGTGGTTGAAAGCGTTTGTTCTTAAAGGGTAAACAAAAATGTCTACTATGGATGTACAATGGAAGCATCCTTTTTCAGCAATCGTGGCAGGACCCTCGGGGTGTGGTAAAACCCAGTTTGTGTTGCAATTTTTAAAACATGTAGATGAAATGTGTGATACAAAATTCACAGAAATTGTTTGGTACTATGCAGAGTGGCAACACTGGTATTCGCAACATCCATATATACGTTTTGAAGAAGGGTTGCCAAGTGGAACATTTCCAGATACAAACCCTAGACTTGTGATAATTGACGATTTGATGCGTGAATCTGATAATAGAGTTGTGGACCTATTTACCAAAGGGTGTCATCATAAAAATATCAGCGTGTTTTTCATAACTCAGAATTTATTTCACCAAGGGAAAGGTCAACGTGATATTTCTTTGAATGCCCACTACATTATATACTTCAAGAACCCTCGAGATAAGGCGCAAATACGGCATTTAGCTAGACAAATAAGTCCAGAAGATCCAAAATTTTTGCAAGGAGCCTATACAGATGCAACATCACGTCCACATGGGTATCTTTTACTTGATTTGAAGCAAGCGACTCCAGAGGAAGTACGTTATCGGACAAATATATTTCCTTCTGACAATGGTTGTTATGTTTATGTACGTCGTAAATAAATAAATAAATATCAATTTTTTTTTTCAAATTCATCAGTTTAGAGAAATGTCTCGTAACGTAAAGAACAACATTGAGCTCTTAAGAGCTCTGCATAAAGTAAATGGCTCTCAGCGTTCAAATATTTTGAAAAATGCAGATATTAGTTTGGTAAATGCTATCTGTGAATGTGTTTTAAATACTTTAAAAGGCGTAGTACCATTGAATTCTCATCAGAAGAAAAATTTAGCTCGTTATAAGAAGTTAATGCGTGCGCTTGTTCAAAAAAAATCTTCTTGGAAACATAAGCGTAAAAATTTGGTTCAGACGGGTAACGGAGTATTTTTACCAATTCTCCTTGGTGCTGCATTGAACACTTTACTAAACTATTTTACAACATAGTGATATGGAGAATGTTAAGAAAATGCTGCTTGTCCCGGCAGAAGCCTGGAACAATGTTCGAACCCCAGACCCTACATCATCTATAACACAGACGTATACCCAGGAACCTTCTATAGCAGGACCAGCAAAATTAACTATAAATGAGTTAGAGAAAGAAATGTCGAGAGTATTGAATGATGGCCATAAGAATGATCATGAGAAGTGGAACCTTTACTATCAGACTTTGCAAAAGTTTTTTCACAAAACAAATTTAGCAAGAAAACCCATAGTATTACCAATAGTTGAAAAACCTGCAGATTATAATTCTATAAGAACTATTCCATCTCGAGAAGCTCAACAACCAATACATGAAAGTAGTCGAAGTTTGTCAGAGCATCAAGTGGTAGCACCTCTGCCAAAAACAATTAGGCAAAAAGCAGTACGATTTCTCAACTGGATAAGAGATACAGATGTTATTACTTGGGATGATGCAGGGGTAGTGTATGTTAAAGGAAAAAGAATACCTAGGTCCAACATCGCAGATCTGGTGAGTGATTATCTAAGAAATCGAACTACAGTAGGGCCAGCAAATGGGTGGTATGCTTTTGGTCAAGCCCTGCAAGAGTTGAATGTACCTAGAGATTTCATTGGAAATACTCTGAGATGGAAAGCCTTGGCTCAAATGTCTCCCATTTATGAAGAGGATTACAGTGGAGTTGAACGTATATCTGACAACTCGCCGCTCTTTCCACACACTCGGGCTCAGAGAAGAAGTTCCCTTTCAGAAAAACATCTCATAACTGGGAAAAAGAAACACCCGTGGCTATCTTATAATAATGCCGCCCTCAAATAATGATAGAATTTCAAATATCTTAGAAAAATTATATTACAATATAACTGACCCTGTGGCATTTGCTGGTGCACAACCCTTAATAAAATGTGCCAAACATGAAGTACAGCCAATAGACATAAAGAATTGGTTACAAAGTCAAGACACATATACACTTTATAAGCCAGCTCGTCGAAATTTTAAAAGAAACCAGTACATAGTAAATAACATCAATGATATTTGGCAAGCTGACTTGGTAGACTTACAAAGTTTGAGCAAGCACAATGATGGTGTGAAGTATTTATTGACAGTAATTGATATATTTAGTAAAAAGGCCTATGTGGAACCTTTGAAAACAAAGAAAGCCCAAGACATTGTTGATGCCTTTGAGAGAATCATTCATCATGAAAAATCAAGACCACGTAATTTACAAACGGATAAAGGAAGTGAATTTATTGCTGAAGATGTACAAACGTTTTTCAAGAAAAATAATATCAATCATTTTACAACTCAAAACGCAGATGTTAAAGCAGCGGTTGTTGAACGTTTCAATAGAACTTTGAAAACTAGGATGTGGCGTTACTTGCATTATACGAATGCATACCGTTATATTGATGTTTTGAAAGATTTGGTGGATGCATACAACAGTTCATATCATCGCACTATACATATGGCTCCCAACAATGTGAACCCTGGTAATATTCTAACTGTGTATCACAACACTTATGGTAACTTGAGTTTAACTAATAGAGCGCTTTATAAGAAACCAAAATTCAAAGTAGGAGATTATGTGAGACTGGTGAAAGGAAAGGGAACTTTTGAAAAAGGGTATGAGACAAATTTCACAGAAGAAGTGTTTAAGGTTAAAAAAGTTATAGGCCACCCCCTTCCCACCTATGAAATAGAAGATTTAGGTAGTGAACATGTTGATGGAAAATTTTATGAAGTTGAGCTACAGAAGGTTGTGTTTAATCCAGATGTAGAATTTAAAATAGATAAAATATTGCGAACTAAAGGAAAAGGAACCAGTAAGCAAGTGTTTGTCAAGTGGAGAGGTTATCCTGATTCGTTCAACTCTTGGATTAATGCTAAAGATTTAGTTAATGTGTAAAGCTGAAAAAAATAGTAGAAATATGTTCAACAATTCGTTTTACATTACATTACCTAGTAATGCCTCAATGCAACTCTACCCAGAAAACACTTTAGCATCTTACACAAACAAATTGGCACATCGAGTCTCATTAAAGGAAGATGACTGGGAAGTTGGGCTAGTTGAAATTCAATATCCAGCAGTTTTTGCTAACATTAAAACAAAAGATGTTTGGATGACTGTAAATTACGAGTATAATAAGGCTCAAAATAAGAAAATCATATCTATGCCAGATGGTATTTATGATACCATTGATAACCTCCTATCACTTCTCAATGAAAAATTTAAATCTATCCCCGCTATCGATTTGGAATTTGAATATTTAAGCAAAATTAATAGGATAAAGACTACCTTTGCAGTCAATGCAGCTCAGAAAATTTCTACAATAGCTTTGAGTCCAATTCTAGCTACAGTACTTGGATTTATTTTACCTGTTGACGCTGAAAATATTGTATCATTCATATTATACACAGATTATGAAGGCTTCGACAAAAGTTCTAGCTCAAACATACATAACCAAATTTTGGTAAGCCTAAAAGAGACATCCAATACAACTGTTATCCTGAAAGCTCCCTATCCTCCCAGCCTCGAATTTGGTATACCACCTCATATGTATATATACTCTGACATTGTAGCACCAAATTTAATAGGGGATGTAATGGCACCCCTCCTACGAATAGTAAAAATAGGAGAAATTGGAAAAGATATCTGTCAAACATTTACAGAGCCTTACTATATACCCGTGTTGAAACGAGATTTTGAGACAGTTGAAATAAATATAAGGAAAGACAATGGCAATCTTGTCCCATTCTTATCTGGGAAGCTGAACGTGCGGTTGCATTTTAGGCGTTATGGCGCGTTATCGAAGAAATCCGACTAATCGTTACGATGCATACTATCAACTACAAGCTGGTGGTGGTGGTATGGCGTACTTTCAAGGCTCTCCTTATCAAAGGGGTCATGGTATTGGTAGTTTTCTTGGAGGCCTTTTTAGAGGTGCTCTACCGTTACTTAAATCAGGAGCAAGAGCTGTTGGAAAAGAACTTTTACAATGTGGTATTAATGTTCTTGATGATTTACCTGAGACAAATTTGAAGGATTCTGTGAATAATCGTACTGGTGAAGTGGTTAAGAATCTCAAGCGTAAAGCTGTTGATGCTGTATTTGGTGGTAGCATGACTGGTAAAGGGTATAAAACTAAACGCCGGAGAAAATCTACTCAGTCAAAGCGTAAAGCTGGTGGTGCAAAGACGAAGAAAGCTAAACGTCCCAATAAGAAAAATACCAAGGTTAGAAAGCAGAAGAAGACTAAGAAAACTTCAAAGCCGAGAAAGAAAGTAGTGAAACGCCGTCAAAACTTGAAAGCCAAGAGAGATAAATACGCAATCCTGTCTGGAGATATTTTCTCATAAATAGATACACTGCTACAATATGTCATTCCTACACATCGATTCATGTGAGTGCACAAAATCTGAATTAGATTTATTTGCATTGCCACCTACACAAATTGCTATAGAACGTGGAGAATGGGTTGAGTATAAGCCTATATCTGCTCTCAACAATGACTCACCTCAAATTGAGTTTACTGTGCCCGGTATTGGTGAAGAATACATGGATTTATCTCATACGCTGCTGTATTTGAAGGTTAAAGTGGTAAAATCTGATGGTACAGCGATAAGTGATAGTGATGTCGTGGCACCTGTAAATAACTGGATGCATTCTCTTTTTTCTCAAGTTGATATCTTTCTAAATCAAAGACAAATATCAACTCCCACTGGAAATTATGCGTATCGAGCTTACATTGAAAATATCCTCAACTATAATTCAGATTCTAAAAGTACACATTTAAAAAATGTGATGTTTTATGCAGATGAATCAAGTAAAATGAACGAGCATGCACAGAATGATGGTTTCAAAAAACGTCAAGCTCTCATTGCTGGCAGTAAGGCTGTTGAAATGGTTGGACATTTACACTGTGATCTATTCAATCATGATAGAGCCTTGTTGAATGGTGTTGAGCTTAGATTACGTTTAATTAGTTCGAGGGCCTCATTTGCGCTAATGACTAGCACCAACAATGAATATAAAATACAATTCTTAGATGCAGCACTGAGTATAAGAAAGATGAAGCTGAATCCCAGCATACTAATAGCGCATTCGAAAACTTTGGAAAAATGTAGCGCAAAATATCCTATTACAAGGGTAGATGTGAAAACTACAACGTTGGCTTTAGGTCTTCGTAGTTACACTGTTGATAATCTCATTAACGGACAGCTACCAAAACGCATAATTTTGGGCTTAGTTAATAATAAGGCTACAAATGGGGATTTTAAAACTAATCCTTTCAATTTTCAACACTATAATCTCAACTACCTGTGTTTGTATATTGATGGACATCAAGTTCCTTCTAGAGCATTGAAGCCTGATTATAAAAATTCTCTTTATGCTGAAGCCTACAACACATTGTTTGGTGGTACAGGTATACATTACTCCAACCATACTCATACAATTTCCAGAGATGATTATGTTGGTGGATATGCTCTATACTGTTATGACCTCACTCAGGACCTAACAGCTCATTTACCTACACATTGGAATCTTGTACGCCATGGCAGTGTGCGTGTTGATTTGGGTTTTGCGGATGCTATAGAAGAACCAGTTAACATGATTCTCTACGCCGAGTATGATAATATTATTGAAATAGACAAAAGGAGGAATGTTTCAATCGATTTTGGAAATTAACCTCTTAATAAGTATATGTTATGGTTTTGTAAAAAAAGAAGTTTTTTTTGAGGGGGGAGGGGGTAAAAAAATTATGATCAAAGTGTAGGACTTTTATGGTTTTCCATTCTAGTTTGAAAATAAGGGTTGAACAAGGTGAACAGATATGGTTGAGTACGTGGTTGACTTCCAAGCATTTAAAGACGATTGTAATAATTTCATATTGAAAGAAGTGGCTATAGTATCTGTAAATTCGGATGTTTTTGTGCACTGTATTGTTAAATCACCTTTTCATTTAGAAGAGTTATCTACAAAGAAACAGCGTGAAGTAAGCTGGCTATCAAAGAAATACCATGGTATATTATGGGAAAATGGTTATACTAGTGCGAAAGAAGCCATACATCTTATACAAGATATAACTTGCAATGCTAGTTTAGTTCTCTCAAAGGGGGTGGAGAGGACAAAATTTTTAGAAAAAATAACTAAGAAGAAGACATTAGATTTGAATACAATTGGGTGCCCCACTATCAAACAATTATCAGGTTCTGGTTTGCATTACATGTGCCCTCTTCCAAGACATAGTGCTGAGAGTGTTCAGAATAAAGGATACATTTGCTCTGTGGTAGCAGTTTCAAAGTATAAATCCTGGTACCTTGAATACACTATCAATAATTTAAAAATTATACATCAGATCGACGATAAAGACTATGAATACCATACAGTTAAAGAGAGACTTGATCTCTCACATTCTTTCCAGTCACGAAAATGTTTATGCAGCAGATTGTCTACCTCTTTCAAAAGTTATGCTGCCTTGCTCTGTAGTTGTAAATTTAGATACCAGCAAACAAAAAGGTAGTCATTGGGTATGTATTCATATAGATGCCCAAGAAAAAGCAGAGTATTTTGATAGCTATGGTTTTCCGCCGATGCGTCGTGAATTTGTTTCATTCATGCAGAAGAATTCCAAGGTTTGGACATATAACACTTTGGGTCTTCAAGATTACTTTTCTACTGTATGTGGCAAATATTGTATCATGTACCTGTACTTTAAAACACGCCACTATACAATGAAAGATTTCTTAGGCCTATTTTCAAATGACAGGATGAATAATGATTTATTGGTTGATTACCTGTATTCAAGGATTATACTTGAAAAGAATAGAAAGCGAGTTTTAAAGCAAATTCTACATAAAACTCCAGAAATTACCCCTCTCTTGAATAGTCTATTAAAACATCTTGGCACTAAAAGTAATTGCAAGTTATCTAGGTTGTTTCTCATTGGCTAAGAGCTTCCACCTCTTACTATCCTTCTGAGAGTGGGGATACCAGGTCTTGGCTCGAGCGATAGATGCAGGCTGATGTATGTTTATTATTGTTTGGTTGTGCCTTGTGTCAAGTTGCATTGTTGAAAACGCGAAGTTCCGTTATTATAAATCATAGTATAGTGCCGTACCGTGTTGTGCCGTGTAGTACCTTACCATAACAGTCATACTATATTACGATTTATTCGACAAAATTTGTGAAAACATTTTCAATTACAATGGCTTTCGCGCAGATACATACTGTAAATACCATGGCTTCAATTGATGATTTCATTACCCCAACACGTATCGATGGTGGTGTCAAAAGAAAACATGAGACGAACGAATCTGCTGATCAAAGCGGGACCGATTCACCAGTAACTAAATCATGGAACCCCCGAAAGAATCTAATTATGACTCAAGTTTACGCCATTAATCGAAGTAATACCAAGCAAGTTCATGTAGGTTTGAATTTAGATAATGGATTTGAACCAACCATTTACTTTACCAAACATTCTCCACCAAAAAGTTTGGGCATCTACCTAACAAATGAGACATTTAAACAACTCATGTCTGCCGATAATGTCAAGATTATCAACGGTTATTTCGAGGATATGAATAAGGATGAAGCCAAAAATCTAAAAGTATTGATGATCAATAAGTTTTTGAAGGTACAGTTTAGACAATTTTATAACGAAAAATCAATTATAATTTCGGATAGGGCTTATTATAAAAATATTTACACTGATAATATCATTTTACAAGAAAGTAGTTGGAAGAATCTTGTTAAGTTATTTGTTTGTGTACAAGCAACAATGAATGATTTATTTAAAATGGCAGATAACTGTAAAGATGTGTATGATGAAATGTTTAATAAAATTCATGATGTTTGTCTTGAAAAAGTAAATTTTAGGGATGTTGGTAATTTAGAATATAATATTAGATCTGTATATGCAAATACACTTAATGAACAATACGTTAAGGATAATGATGATTTAGATAAGATTTATTGCGAAGTAACAACCTTTTGTGGTGAGAATATTATAAATGATCTTATTTTAAACTTTAAACGTTTGGACCCAAGCATGATTGAGGTTATGAAATTACAAATCCCTTCTACAGAACATTTGTAAATAGTTGATTTTGATTTTGATTTTTTTAATGTATTGAAAATAGAATTAATTTTTGAGGGATTATTATTTCCATAGTATTATTATTATTATTATTATTATTATTATTATATCATAATTGTAAGATGTGTGTAAAATTTTTACTCATTTAATCAAAATGTTAATTTGAGAAGTATTCATATTTTTTTTCAACATATATAACTAATTTAGTTTAATTTTTTTTAATTGTATACTTACTTTTCCATTGCTCTTCTTTTGTGCTCAGATTTTTCAAATATACATTTTTTCTCATATCTTCTGTGTATGTTTGTTTTTTTTCAAAAAAAAATGATGAGGCAAGTACATTTTCTTTCAGTGTGTTTAATCAAATATACAAATTACATGTAGAAATCAAGGGTTCATAGACATAAGAAACTATTTAACAAACTTGAAAGATGAAAAAAAATAGAAAAATTAATAAATTACAGTTTTTTTTTCATTAGTTAAAACCAAGGTGAGTGCCACTGGGTTTCGATGTGGAATTTGCGTATATAACGTTTCTCTTTTCTTCTACCTGGCTCAGTCTTACACACGCACGCCATGCGCTCTGTGTCCAGCATTACCTTCATCCGGTGTATATTTCGTTCCCAGTAGGCGTAGTGGTTCAGATATTGACGGTGTTTCCACTGGGGTTGGTTTGGTGGATGGCGGATTTGGAAAATCTTCTCGATAGCAATATTTTGAAACCTCTTGTTGACATAAGCCAACCTCTTGTAAATATCTTTTTCACGGGAATGGTCAAAAATTTTCATAATAATCTCTGTTGGTAGTGCACCGAGGCCTAAGAGAAAAGAATCATTAAAATCCATAATTTTCACTTAAAATTATTTAAAAACAGAAAATTAAACTAACAAGTTACATAAGCAAATTCATTCAAGCTGCATAACCATAAGGTAAACTTCTGTAAGATTCTGTACGTCTTCTTTTTGGGACAACTTCTTTATATTCTTTAGGCATAGGCTGGGTAACCACTTGAAAAGGTCTCTTCCTCATGATTTTATTTTCTTCCCTTATTTTTATTTTATGATCCTTATTAATATGATCAATAGGTTGAGCCAGAATAAAATTTTTCATTGCCTCATAATTTAAGCTTTTCAAAGTATTGCAATTTAGAGTGAACCCTCTTATCTTCACGACATGTTTAAGTGAACCATCGCCAGTTTTGATGCAATATGCATAGTTTTTCGGACCTCCTGAAAATATAAAAAAATACATGTAATTTTTTACCCCCTAGTTATTTTTAGGAGTGAAAAGAAAGCATTCTTTTTATTGTAAAGTTGGTATATCGTACCAGAAATGAATTCAGTGATGTAGGCATCCTCCCCTTCCTTTTCCAGTTCATCTCCCATCTGTCCAAGGTATGGTCCTGTTTCAATTGTTTTATCTCCAGGCCGTTCCACAAAAATTATCGAATCCGTGTCACAGTATAGGACTCTGTCTTGTAGAATTTCAAGGTAGCTGTATAAAACTAATCGTGCTTCAGCTGTGACATGTGCACTAATCACTGGATTTATAAACGGTGTATCAATTGTTGATTCCTCCAGATACTCCCAATGAATGTACACAACATCATCTGTGGCAAATGTAGTATCTTTAATTTCAATGGCTGGATTAGAAAAGGTCTTGAAGAATTCGGATTCATCTTTTATTACTGTAACTTGTTTCGGATTATTCCTCTGTCCAAATTTACCCCAAAGACTAAAAAAAAAGAAAAAAAGAAAGAGTTAGAATAATTTTCCTAAGCGAGCAAAATTTCATTTTAAAAAATTAAACCCATCAGCTCTTACCTATTCAAACATAGTTTACTGAGAGATCTCAGCCCAGGATTTGGTATAATCTTCTCGACATCTAGAGCTACCCCTTCACGTTCTTTGAGATCGTCGATAAATTTTTGCTTTTCCTCATCAGATTGGACATTTGGAGGGAACCCTGAAGCTTCTTGCTTAATTTTGACAAAGGTATCTATATAATTTGCAAATAGACCACCTGTATTTGTACTAATGTTATACTTTGTCGACTCATAAGACCATAATTCATAAAATTCTTTGATTATATAACCCTTTTCTACAGCTTTATTCAATTCTACACATGTATATGTGCCTATTATTTCACGTTGGTCATCTGTATGAGTGCATGAATGTTGATTCTCTTCAACAGCGCATGTACGGCATAATGCAAAAACTAATTTATCATTTGCTTTAATGGGAAGTACTGGAATATATAAATTTTTAGGAGGAACTAATCTAACTTTGGCAATTCCAGTTATATTTCGCAGATCAGATGGTATATCGTTGCCAAGCAAAATTTTTGGATGACCTATTGGGTAGCGGCCATATTTGTTGACGTAGGGGTAGAGAGAGTTCACATCCAAATACCGGATTTTTTCATTTTTTTCTGGATCAACGTTATAATACCTGCATTGAAAAGACAGAAAAAATTGAAAAAAATTGCATTAGTGAACATCTCTAGTTTTTTTTTTCTTGACTAAAGTGTAGACTCTATCATCATATACCTACCAATAAAAGTTTTCAGTACGGCCTCCAAAGAATGGCTCTCTGTTGGAATATATTGGTGTGGGTATTTGGGCATTGGTCATATATTGCTTAAGTGATGAGTTCTCTGCACATTCAGCATAAATATCGCATTCCCATTTTGAAATTATATGAGGCAAACTAACTAGAGACTGAAGATGTTGCAATTTTTTCATAGTATTTTTATACCTCATGTCCATGTTCACATATTCTTTGGCACTTTTTGACTTCACAGTAGCAGTCCGGTTTGGAAAGCATTTAGGGCATCCATGATAATAACACCCGTTGATTTCAATTATGAGAGGTCTTATATTTGGTTCACCATCTAACACTGGACCCAGCCTATCCATTGGGAAAGCAGGATGGTAGGCATCAACCTTGTATTTATCTATTTGTTTTTCCCATCCCCGATATGCTGACTGCAGCTCAACACCATATGCATCTTCAAAATACATTAAATATCTTACTGCTAGCAACGATTGGTTATCACGCATTCGGTAAGATGGGAACGTCATTAGAGCTATGGTGTCTTGGGGGATAAAATTCATTCGATATGCAGTCATGCAAGCACCTGCTATTGTTGATGTAGCAGCCAGAGGATCCAAATGTAATAAATCATAAAAGAGTTTTCGAAATTTAACGCATGCTTTTCGAAGAACTTCTACATCTGCAATGCAATACTTTCTCATCTCTTCTCTAAAGTTGAATACAACATTTTTTGATTTTTCTTCATTATACCATTTCTGGAATTTTTTCAAATCCTTTGGTAACATTTCATTCACACCATAGTATTTTTCCTCTGGAATGGGCCCAATATAGTTTTGATTTTGCTGCGTATTGAAGAAATGGGGAAAGTATCCTTTAGAAGCATCTTCAATTCCAAACATATCTGGTAACGCTGCCAGCTTTGTATGGAAAAAATTCAAACTATCTTTAAATTCAATATTATTGTACTTCATAGAAATCAGTTTAGACCCATTCATTATCAGCTTTGGGATCCATTCTATTTCCCGCACCATGTACTCTATCAAAAACATGTAGTCATATCCACCACCATTATGAGCATATACATATGTCTTCATAAATGGCGGTGTTTTCTCTCTAATGATGGTGAAGAAATCATGTAGCAAAGCGTCACCTTCCTTATTTTCAATAACGAAGTGACGTTTGCCGCAATAGTCGCAATCTACCAACATATCATCATTTTCGTTATTTATACATTTGGTGCAGTTCATTTGAAGAACAGCGTAATTTGGAATATGACGCCTCGCTGTATATTTCGGAGTTACAATATAAGGCTCTTCTTCAACTCTCGCCTCAAAATCGAAGAAGATGAATAAATCATTACTTGCTTTTGTATTTCTTTTGATCCTTTTGATAAAACAGACGTGGTCATGAGGTACACTCTTATTACAGTTTGAGCAGACATGAGATTCACAGTCATGCTTCTGAGTTAGTGATCTAAGAGAATACAATTTACTGCATTTGTAGCAATATTTCAAACCTTGGCACACACTCAGATTTCTTTCAAAATGACCAGGCTGTAAATGGTTGTCATAGCAAAATTGATCATAGAAATCTCTGTGACATTTATCACATTTTATCATGTCGTTGAATGATTTTACCTCACATTTAGGTAATTTTAAGCATTGATAGCAGGCGTATTCACACTTATGCTCGCCTTTGTGATGATACCCCACACAGCACAGGTCGCAGAAAAAATCAAAACCAAAAGCTGCTTTCAAACTAGTGATTACATTATAATGTTCTCGATGATAGAATAGGAAAATATAAACCGTTGAAGTCGAATCACCTTTGAAGGATACAATGCGACCATGAGTATCAGCCCCATCAAACACAACTATTCTGTAATCTTTCAAATGCTCTTGAAATTTAGTGAGGGCATCAATGCCACCGCCAATTATATTGATATCAACCTTCGCTTTTCGACATAATTTCTGAGCACACAATAGCTGGTAATCTCCTCGAGTTTTTTTAATAATGAGATCATAATGATTCTGAGAATTCTTGCTATCATCCTTATGTACCAGAGCTTGACCCACAACTAGTGCTCTTGGTAAACATAAATTATCATGAGGATTATCTATCGTTATTATCGAGGTTTTTTTCTTGCAGAATGGTTCATAGGGTAAATTATCAAATTTTCTCCTTCGTCCTTCACCATCAGGCATTCTAACTCTAGTTACTTTTATTTTAAAGGGTTCATCTGACAAGAATGATTTGTTGCTTTGAATTACATTAGAAAATTCATTCATAATTACATCGGCTGAAAATTGACTTGGTGCTCTGTATGAAATGAAGATAGGTTTCTCAACTGAATCAGTACCCATAACTAAACCAACTCTATCACGAGGATTCAAATCTTTAATAACAAATTCGTTGATTAATTTATCCAGAGCTTTTCTCAAGTAATCTTCGGGATTTTCTTTGTCTAGGTTTTCTTTTAATTTAGCAGTCAATGTTATTGCTTCGGCAGAGAATTTCCTGATGACTTTTGAAGTTATGCCCAAAACTTCGTAGAAATCGTCAACTTCTTCATCTGTGGGTATAGAGAAAGAAAAAAAACTTTTTTTTACTGAATGTTTCTTTTTTTGGTAGGGCTTGGAATTTTTTTTCATGTTAAAATCAATTTTTGTAACATTTTCAAAAAAATTACCTGTTTCAAAATTGTGCTGATTTTTGGAATTATTTTTCTGTTTTATAAAATTTTGAAAAATAAATAAATAAAATCTAAATACTTATCGAAGTTGTGCCACTTTTTTTTAAAATGTTTTTTCATTTTTTTTTTGTAGTTTACATGTCAAATTTAAAGGATCATAAACGTTTATAAATGACCACAAAGAAAAAATGATTTCTTCCAAGCCCTATTTTTTTTATTTAAAAAAAATCACGATGCATAGGGTTTTATTTTTTCCTTGTACCACTTCCCCCAACTCTCGAGAGAGCATTCAGCTGGTGCATACAGCAACTGCACTTCCTCTATGAATTCTGTCCAAGATAATGTAGGTAAATTTAACTCGTTTCTAATTTTTTGAGAAAACTTCCATTTTTCAAAAAAAGGATCTACAAGAAAGTATTTCAAATCTTCAGCATGTTCTTCTTTTTGATAATCTTTAATTAAATCCATTTTAGTATAAAAATGAGGAAGAGAAAATACATGAGCAATTTCATCATGAGTGTACTGTTCCCAATTTTTTGATTTTATATATTTTGTTTTTTGAAAAATCTCCATTACGTTAATGGTCTCTTTATTAAAATGCAAAATGGTAAGAAGGAATTTCTTGAATTTTTCTTTTAAATAAGCCTGTATAAAATTTTCAATTTCGTTGAAATTTTCTGGAAATTTTTCATTCCAGACATCTTTGAATTTTTCAGCAACAATTTCACAAAAAAAATCATTTGTTTGGGCTAACATTATGATTGAAGCCCCAGGGAGACGATCTATGATTTCAAAAAATATTTCGGGGGTCAAATTGTGAAATGCTGTTAACAAATAAAAAAAAGATAAAAATTAATTTTTTTGTAATAGCGAGAAAGGGGGAGGGGGTGGGGAAAAAAGAGGTACAGAAAACCTTGAAATATGACTTAGGTAAGCATTAAGCTATGCCTGCATTTAACCAGTTATTTTCTTTTTTTCTACTTTGAAAAAAAATAAAATTCACCATTCTTTGCCCAGATTGAAAATGAAGAACACATAAAAAGAACCAGATATTTGTCACTTTTAAAAAAAACCTTCCAGTATTATAACACCAAAAAAATTTTCAAAATTCTAAAAAATTAAAATAGTAATATTGATTTTTTTCAAAAGAAATAAGCATACAAATTTTGATTCATTTTTTTAATGAAAAAAATTAGATTTTTTACAAAATCATCCACATTTCTTAATTTTATTTGTCACTTTTACCCAGAATGATACTCGAAACATAAACATCGCATTAAGCATAATTTTAAAAAAAATTGTAAAAAAAAAAGAAAAAACTTACCAGTTGCTTGTGAGGGGGCTTGAGATGGACCAGGTAAGGGTTGAGATATGGCGTGAGATGGCCCAGGTAAGGGTTGAGGTATGGTGTGAGATGGTCCTGGTGATGGTTGAGGCAATATCTGATCGATTTCAGCTGTTGAAATATCTGGTGGCGAATTCGGTATTGCATCAAGTAACATATTAAACATCTCATCTTCGTCTACTGGGAGCTCCAAACCACTCAAATTCTCGGAATTTTCCATTTTATTTTTGAAAATTTAAAAAAAAACTTCGAAAAATAATTGTTCAGTTTATTCCGATTTTATTCAGAAAAAAAACTAGAAAAAAATCACAGTATCTACTATCAAGGTTCGGATTTGAGCACCAAAAAAAAAAACACACACAAGCACTATTTTTGTATGTGATATGTACTTAGTTGCAAAATATCCACTTGAAAAATCAAAAGACAACTGATCTCTTCACCAACCATCTACTTTCTTATATATTCGTAATTTCTCTTTTTCCTACCCTTAATTTTGGTATCTTCTAACCCCTACACCTACACTTCGAACCTGGAAACCTTTTACACATCTTTTCCCACGATTTCTAACATTTTCGAGAATTTTCTATGCCTAATTTTTGCAAAGTGGTCTACCTACCACACATTTGTAACTATATTGGCGATTGTAGTTAATGTCTTTTTCATTTGGATGATTTGTCCAGACATGTTTAATTCTTATTTCCAGCTAAATGTCTGGTCTTTAGAAATGTATAATTTGTATTGTTGAATATACCTATTTTCGTTCTTGTTCTCACATTATTTTTTCTTTCCCATTAACTCTCTTAATTTTGTCAAAAGATTTTTAAGACGCCATCCTTTTATTTTTCAAACCTTATTAGAAAGCACTTAAGATACATAGACAGATAAAAACGGTACTTTGTAAGTATCTCATTGTATGTGCGATCCTGTTAAGTCTTTAAAAAAAATGCTACAGCTTTGTGGGAAAAAATTTCACTTTGCATTTTGGCATGTACGAGTATATGCGCGTCACAGAGTCGTGCCTATAAAAAAAAGCATTAAAGACTCTTAGAACAAATAATAGGGTGGATTTTCGCAAATACGCGTATGTCTATGGCTATGTGTGTGGCAGAGTCAAATCTTTCCCAAAAAGACTCGTGAGAATAAAGTTATACCTACACAGCATTTCACAGTGGTCGAGAACGAAGGGGGAGGGGGGGGGGTCATATATAATTTGCAATACTCGCATGTAGCCAGTGTACCAACCATACAACTAGACATACGTAATTATTTTTAATCGTTGAAATTAATCAAATTAATTAAACATAGGTACACTGATTGATTATTAATTAATTAAAAAAATCAACCCTCACAACGTCACGTCGCGAACTATTCCCCCTCCTCACCCCGCCCATGGCATTCCCAACCCTGTACCAGTCTCGCGAACACGCGTTGCGTTGTGCAGGTTGCATACTCCGCAGGGGAATCCTTGTCCGTAGATCCCCGCCTTAACTACTTACATATACTACTTTGTGCAACTTTTGTGTGTGGATAAATTTCTGATACTTTTTGACACGTATGCCACGTCATAGCGAATACGAGAAGAAAGACTGGAATAACCAGGGTACGAGTATAAGGGGCAGGCAGTGTGACACAATAACGTATACTTGTGATGACATATCGTTTGAAAAATTATCATCGTCGACGCTCGTTTAAAACTTACAATTTGCTCAAAATTACTTGCCAGGTTTTCCTTCGAATACGCCGGCGATGGCGTATATAAAATATTTGCAAGTTGATGGTTGTGAAAATGTGCCGTGAAAGTTTACCAACAGAGCGATAACTTTGCGAGGCTAGTTTTTTCTTTTACAATTTTCCAAAACAGAGGAGAATACGATATTTTTTTAGAATATGTTTTTTTTTCAATTTAATTTTTATTTTTTTTCACAAAACTAAGATAAGATGCTGGCTTATTATTATTATTTCGTTATTGTTCAATTTTATTCGATTTCTTTAGCTTCAATTAACATTCAATAAATTGCCAAAATTTGATCACCTGTTTTAAGAAATAATCTCCCACAAGAAAAAAATGAAAATAAAACGAATAAAATCGAATAAAAAAATAATTCCCGAACTCGAATTCGTAATAGAGAGAAAATACCTCTGAAAAAAAAATACATCGCCTAATTATCCGTGAATTTGAAAAAAAAAAGAAAAAATGCTGTATAATTTTAGGTCTTTTTTCTCGTTTTTTTCACTCGGACGATTTATCCGAAGGGAGTTACAAATTATAAAACTAACGATGGCGCGAAAAGTGAAAAAAAACTCGACCGCGTTTTAACGGTATTTTAATGAATAAAACGACGAAGTACTTTATAGAAAAACTAAAAACCACGCATGTATTATGACCTCTTGTTGCCTCACCGCTCAAAGTCGCATTTCGTTTTCTAAATTTGAAATTTTCCGCCTTATTAGCATATGTAAATCAGCGAGGGATTTTTTTGAGATTTTTTTTTTTTACCCCTCAATTACGCCGACTTAGGGATGAATTTTTGTTGTGAGCCGTTTCGTCGACGAAACACAGCGCAATGAACACTAATCGGAACATTCGACGAAGATAATGTAATGTTCGTTATTTTGAACCTTTTTTTTTCATTTTTTTCCCCATCGAATACCTGAACATGGTTTTTAGCATAAGTAGGCCTATAGGTAGGGATAGGTAACGTATCATGTGGAAATTCTGGACATTCGATTTGATGTTTGGAAAATTAATTTTTCGTTGAAATTTAAGTGAGGCAATTCGAGAAATTTTTTGGTGAAATACTTGTAGAATTTTCTTAAGAAACTAGGAAACTACCAACGAAATAAAAATTTAGCCTTCGTGAATTTTTAGGTATAGGTAATTTTTGAAAAAAAAGATGGATAATTTTCTTCAGTGCTTGAAAATGTTTTCAAAAAAATTTAAAATTCCAATAAACGTGTTCTTTTTTATTTTGAATTTTATTATTACGACTGCACTTACAAATATTTTCAAAAAATTTCAACTTGGAAATCGAATCTCTTTCAAAATTATATGTGATTTGTTTCCTCGCCTTCGGATTTATTCAATCGTAGAAAAAAATCGATAAAAAAATTTCAAATCCGAAGTGGTCATAAACTGAAGTAAACTTAATATAGTCGTTTAACTTTGCAACTTTTGACCGGGAGTGGTGGCGTGCTCCTGTAATCCGAGCTAAGGAGGTCTGATTGGTGGCATAACGATACCCCTTTCCACTTCGCATCCGAACGCAGGCCCGAGGCGATTCGGCGCAGATACCCCACTGTCGGGACTGCGCCTTACGATGATGACGATGATGATGATGAAAAAGAAGCATCGGAATATGCTTCATTTAAAAGTCCTCGGTGTTCCTGTTGCAGTAGGAAATGCGGTGGATAGGAAACTCGCGGTCGTTGGCCCGAGTCCAATCATTTTATTACAAATGGTATACATTAAAATTTACCATCGAGGAACTCATTCCATAATATGTACTTACTTGACACTAAAATGATGAATTTTGAAATTTTTCTTACATCTGAGAAATTTCTTTGCAGTTTAAAAAGTACGACTCTGATTAAAAAAGTTGCTAATGTTTTTTTATTTTTTGTCATTGAATATTTCGGGGAAAAAAATTCAAAAACAATGTTTCGTGCAGATTTTGGCAAAAGTTTCGTTTTTGATACATTTTTTGAAGCATTCAAACATTGAATCGCGAAAAAAAACATGGTAAGGTTTTGATCAAAAAATAAAAAATTGGAAATTTTTTGTTTTTTGTGGCTCCCATCCCCTTAAGTTGTTACCTTGGGTGAGAAAATCACGTCATGAAATTTTCAGCCCCCTTGGTGAAAAATTAGTGATTCTGATGAGCCCCCAATTTTAAAAAATAAGAAAAAAACGAAATACCAGAGACAATTTTTGTAAAACTTTCCAGTTTCAAAACCCTAGTCTGGTCCTTCCTTATAGTCCGGCATATGACAATAGGAGAAATTGCACCCCCCCCCCGCCGATCATCAGGGACAACTTTTTTCTTAAAGGGGCTATCCTAAGGAACATTTTAAAGCAAACTTGCCCAAAAAAAAGTCGGCCCTATACTTACAAAATGGCGGCCATTTTGATTGACAGGTCAGTCGAAATCGCAGATTTTGCGTTCCAACATAGGACTTGCACGACATTTCTCAAACCTTACAAAGGTAGATCGAGAGATCATGCAAAAATTTATCACCTGTCGAAATTTCAAGTGCTAAAGTGCGTTTTTCGATTTTTGGCGAACTTTTGAAAATTCAATTTAGGCCAAAAAAGAGGGAAAAAAACAAAATTTTACCAAATTGACCAAGAACGCTGAAATTTGGGATATCCTCTATTTTCGACATGCCAAATCGATTGGAAACGATTTCAATCCGTTTTGAGCACTTCTGGAGCCTCCAGCAGATTTTTGAAACTCGAAATTCCTACAAAATTCCATCAAATTGGAGTTGTAAAGCAATAATTTATTCTAAAAACTAATTTCAATACGCTACGATGTACTGCAGGTAAATTTCAAGTCACTTTGAAGCCTCCAGCGACATTTTGAAAATTCCTGATGCCTCCAGCAGATTTTTGAAACTTTAAATTTTCACAAAACTTCATCAAAATGGAGATGGAAAGCTGAAATTTACTCTACACTCCAATTTTAACACCCTCTGAAGACGACTTCGGGTGGGTTCAAGTCATTTTAGAGCCTCCAGCGACTTTTCTGAAAATTACTGGAGCCTCCAGTAGATTTTCGAAACTTGAAATTTCCCCAAAATTTCATCAAACCAAGATGGAGAGTTGAAATTAATTCTGCAAACTAATTTCAATACGCTACGAAGTTGACTGCTGGTGAATTTCAAGTCGTTTTGGAGCCTCCAGCAACTTTTTGAAAGGTTGTATGACGTTTTTTTAGAAAATTGATATTTCCTAAAAGTAGCAGGAAGCTTCAAAACCATTTGAAACCACCATGTAGTCTGCGAAGTAAATTCCAGCTTGCCAACTCCATCTTGATAAATTAATGTTGGGGAAATTTCAAGTTTCGAAAATCTACTGGAGGCTCCAGTAATTTTCAAAAAAGTCACTGGGGGCCCTAAAATGACTTGAACCCACCTGAAGTTGTCTTCAGAGGGCGTTAAAATTGGAGTGTAGAGTAAATTTCAGCTTTCCATCTCCATTTGATGAAATTTTGTGAAAATTCAAAGTTTAAAAAATCTGCTGGAGGCATCAGGAATTTTCAAAAAGTCGCTGGAGGCTCCAAAACGACTTGAAATTCACCTACAGTACTTCGTAGCGTATTGAAATTAGTTTTTAGAATAAATTTTAGCCTTACAACTCCAATTTGATGGAATTTTACGGGAGTTTCGAGTTTCAAAAAATCTGCTGGAGGCTCCAGAACTGCACGAAACGAGTTGAAATCGTTTCCAATCGATTTGGCATGTCGAAAATAGGGTATACCCCAAATTTCAGCTTTGTTGGTCAATTTGGTAAAATTTTGATTTTTTCCCTCATTTTTGGCCTAAATTCGACTTTTGAAAATTCACAAAAAAAAAACGCACTTTAGCACTTGAAATTTTGACAGGTGATAAATTTTTGCATGATCTTTCAATCTACTTTGTAAAGTTTGAAAAAGTTCGTGCAAGTCCTATGTTAAAACGCAAAATCTGCGATTTCGGCTGACTTGTCAATCAAAATGGCCGCCATTTTGTAAGTAAGGCCAACTTTTTTTTTGGCAAGTTTGCTTTAAAATGTTCCTTAGGATGTCCCCTTGAAGAAAAAAGTTGTCCCGAAGGATCGGGGGCGGGGGTGGTGCAATTACTCCTATTGTCATATGCTGGACTATTAGGTAAAATCCATTTATTGTACCAATTTTGCACCCTCCCCCTCTCAACCCATGACCAACCTCAAAGCTATGGATTAGAGGGGAGAGTTCTTGTTCAGTTTCATGAAAAAAATTTCTCCAACCGTGTTAGTGAAAATAAATCGTGGCAGGAAGCCCCCTCCTCTCCTCCTCAGCTCTCAAAATGTATAAGAAATCCGAAAAATTGAAATTTTACGTTTTTTTGTACCTTTTATATCCTTAGATTTGGTTCGTATTTTTCATTGCAAATACTATGGAATATTTTTAACCTCTTTCCCCCCCCCTAAATGATTAAAAAGTGGAACTTATCTTCTTCAAGGTGTAAAAAAAGAGAATATTTTTAGGTCTTTTTCTAAATTTTTATCCTACGATTTGGTCAATCTTCCTGAAAAAAACACTATTCAGTGCCTTTGATCGCCCCCTCCCATTTGTCCCTCCACAGCTACAAAATACGAATTTAGAATTTTTGTTAAGTATATGTAAAAATCTATTGGGGATACAAATATTTTAAGAAATATTCAAACAGAAAAACACACTTTTTAGTTTTAAAAAAACATTGTAGGTAGGTACCTATTTCTACTTCTCAAACCTAGCTTTTTCTCTCACTCGACTCGAGCCTGTTTGCTTTTCATTTTCAAAATTGAAATTTTAAAAAACCCACCATTCAAATTCTAAAATTTTGAGCAGAAAAGTGAACAATTTTTTTAAAAATATTGTTATTTTTTACCTCTCGGTATACCAATTTTTAAATGGTTTTTTCCTCGTTTTGCATGCGTCAAGTTTTTATCTGTTTCCTTGTTCTACTTTTTTTTGATTTTTTTTCGACTGGGATGTACATTAAAAAGGTAACCAGCATCATTTCGGAGAACGAGAGAGGATTTTTCTTGAAAAGGCGTTTATTCAGAACGATTCTGCCCATAAATGAAAAAATTTCAAAAAATTTCCACAGACATCAATTTTGCATCTTTTTTTATTTTTCTAAAATTTTGAAGAGGGCTTCATAAGATAGACGCAACATCATTTGGAGGTCCAACAAAGGTTTTTTCCTTGAAAAGAGGGTTATGTAGAATAATTCTATTGCAAAAATCAGATATATTATCAAACAAATTCCCCTGATTTTGATTTACTTATTCTCTTTTTTTCTGATTTTTTTTCAACTTTTAGGGGCTCCTTCAAAGAAGGCCAATATGATTTGAAGGCCCGAATAAAGTTTTTTATTGAAAAAGAGATTATCTAAAAAAATTGCAACGCAGAAACAAAGCATTTCGATGAGGTGATTTTTTTCATTTTTATCAACTGTGAGAGGAGGGGGAGTAGCAACGCCGAATGGATTGGAAACAATTTCCAGCTATTTTGAACACTTCTGGAGCCTCCTGCAGATTTTTGGAACTCGAAAACAAAGATGGAAAGCTGAAATTTACCCCTCATTGCACTCACGACTGAGACAGACTTTTTTTTGTGTAAAGGAAACGTTTTACTAGCAATTTGGGAACATTTTCCTGTTTAGCCGCGAATGGGACCTGAACGTTGGACTAAACCATTGCAATCGATAAAAAAAATATCTGTTTTCATTTGCGGAGAAAAACTTATCACATTTTGCTCCTGGCGCAGAACCCCTCATCGGAAAACACGCTTCTGCGAAGTGAATTTTCAGATTAATCACACATTATTTAACTCTTCAATCTCAAAAAAGAAATTCACCGATCAATAAGAATAAGGCTTATCGATATCATATGAAATTATGCCACTTGCTGCGCAAGTCCTTCGATCACTAGTCGATTGTTCTGCTTCGAAATCCGAGCCCATTTCGGCACGTCGTAGCCAAGGGTAGTTTTTCTTTTCTTTCTTTATTCCCTCTTACAGTAATACGTAATAACAACGAATGCAAAAACACCAGAAATAATGTCGCAAAAAAAAAGTTATCCAATTCTTCAAAATTACCACGATAACTGTAAGTTTTGAGGTCGGTAGGAAAAAAAAGGAGAGAAAAGTTGAGCCGAATTAGAAAGCAGGTAAAACGAGAAAACGTAAAAAGGCAAGACATAATCAGAGAGTTTCCATTGGTAGAGGTAAAAGTTTTTGACATTATCATTGTTTTGCATAATGAGGTTAAATTCTCTCTACCTTGTTGGGAAGTTTTATTGCTCAACATACGTCGTTTTCCTTCTTATATTAATTTCGAGTTATAAAAATAAATTATCGTTTACGCAATTCGAATGTTTTATATGATAAGCAGATACTAGAGGTATGTACGACTACGACGCAAAACTTGAAAATGTTTCTCGTAAAGACTATAATTTTTTTATTTATGGGTAAAAATTTCTGCGAATTACAAGCGAACATCGAGCCTATTTACCCGCTGGCTGTTTGTTGTTTTTTTTAATGAACCGAAATGAACAAATTATTTTTTCCTATTTTCACCGTAGGTATTTTTCTCTACCTAGATACATGTTTGACGAGTATGAAAATTTCCAATTGGCCAATTTTCAATAGTAGGTATACGTACTCGTATTGTTAACAATGTAGAAAGCAATACGCAGCTATCTACGCTACATTCGGAACCCTTTTGCCGCCAAAATAGGTATTCGGCGACCACATCGAAAATACTCTTTTAAACGTTATAAAGCCTGCAATAAATTCCGATCTATTTAATTCAATTTCCTATGTATATATATAGTAAATAGAGAGGACGTGTTTTTCATTTTAAAAGCAAAATAAAATCTCGAATACGTTCGATGGTGTATTTTTTTGTAAAAATAACACGGCGAACTCGTTGCTGCTGTTTCGTCTTTCGCGGTAGCCTGCGCGCCGGAATACTAACGTTTTTCATTTTATTCCTATATAGGTACGTCGAGACGAGAAATTTTCACATCTTTGGAGTCACACAGTATTCCAATAGGGATGAGTAAACAATCGAGTTGACTCTTTGAGTTGTTCGGTTCGGTTGCGTGGGCAAATATCAAAGGTGAAATGGTGTTGAAAATTGAGCGGTAAAAAGTGCATGTGTGTACACTGTACAGTTCGCAGATCGAGGATTTTTACAGTGAACTTGAATAATACAGAAAGGAAGAGATGAAAGCGTTATTGGAGAGTCTGGGGGGGGGGCAAGTTTCCAATTTGAGTTGATGTCCAGACGAACATTTCGAATTTGATTCTTAATCAGAAAGTTTTGTTTATTCAGAGCGATTCGTGTAAAAACTTATATCTTTTGATTTTTGGCATAAATAATTAATGCGAACTATTTTGAAAAGGAATAATTTTTAAAACACGAATTTTTCCCAAAAATTAAGAGATTTTTAAGAATTTTAACCGCGTTCAGTAAGCTCTTAATTGGTCTTCAATTTTGATGGACATTGCAAAGGTCGAGCAGATCATAAATGGTACATACCAAATTGCAGATTTCCAAGATAATTTGGTGGAATTTTGATTTTTTTTTTTCATTTTGGCCCATTTGATTTTCAAAAATTTATCAAAGGTCGAAAAATGCACTTTGGCACCTTAAACTTTGGCTAGAGGTACATTTTTGCATACTGTTTCGATCTGGCTTTGTTCGGTTCAAAGATTCTCCTGCCAGTTGGGATACCTCCCTTATTAGGAGCTGGTTTCCAGATGAGAGAGTTCTGCGCCAGGAGCAAGACGAGAACAATATTTTCTTAATAAATCATCAGAAGATTTCATATTGATAATCTGAAAATTCACTTGATGCTGAAAAACCAATTTGGTGATTAGAGGGTTCTGCGCTAGGTGAAAATTATCCATAATTCGAGACTTCACTTCCTAAAAATATGTTCTATAGCCGAGACGGGAGTAGGGCTTCTGCATCAGAAACATGATGACATGGATGCAATCAGAAAATTTTACATATGTACATAATCTGAAAATTCACTTTATGCTTTCTAGGAAGAAATTATTCATGAGAGGGTTCTGCGCCAGGAGCAATTTTATTTTCAATATTCGATCTAGAAGTGAGGTGAAACGAGCATTATTTTTTGAAATTAGATCATCAGAATTTAAGTGTGAGTAATGTAAAATTCACTTTCTGGGAACAAATTTTGTGAAGACATCATCTGAAAATTCACTTTCAACATAGAAACAAATGATGTGTGGAGAAAGATCTACACCAGGAACAATTATTTAATAATTTGATCCTCATAAATTATACCGCAACTTGATCTGAAATGTAATTTTTGATATTTTGAGCATAGTGGTGGAGGAGGAGTTCTGTCTGGGAGTAATTTTATTTTCAATTCGATCTGGAAGTAACATGATATGGATACTCGTTTTTGAAATTAGATCAAAAATCACTCCTTCCATTTTTCCATTCGTCTTTTTGTCTTTTAGTCTTTTTGTCGTTTCATCTTTTCATCGTTTCACCTTTTCGTCATTTCATCTTTTTGTCGTTTTGTGTTTTCGTCGTTTTGTCGTGTCGACGTTTCGACGTTTCGTTGTTTTGTCATCTCGTCGTTTTGTCATTTTGTCTTTTCGTCGTTTCGTCTTTTTGTTTTTTTTTGTCTTTTTGTGTTTTCTTCTTTTCATCTTATCTATCTTTCTTTCTTTCTTTCTTTCATTTTTTTCTTTCATTCATTCTTTTCTTTCACTTTTTCAATATTTCCAAAAATTCCAAATAACAAACAAGGGACCTACTTCACTCAAGTCAAACAATCAGAATTGTAAACACCAGTGGTTGAGTCAGGCACTGTTTTATTCACTGGGTGTTTTGAGACTCACATATGGAACTGGCCAATATCAAACAATCAGAATTGAAGCCTGCAGTGGTTGAGTCAAACACTGTTTCAATCAGTGGGTGTTTTCAGACCCAAGTAAGGACTTGTGATTGTCATCGTCATTGTAGTCGCGCTCCTTTACAGGAGATAGCGTATATATCCATGTATATTAGCCGGTATCTAGAGTATCTGATCATTTCTTTCAGGGTCTTACAGGGAGAGTTGGCTGGTGAGTTTGTTGTTAACAGCTCCGATCGTTTCCTCCCTCTCGTCGATCTTCCTTGGATTTTCCCCTGTACCGCTAGCATGAAAATACCGTTTTCTCGTATTTTATGAGCTAAATACTTTAGCTTTCTAGTTTTGATATCTTCAACTACGACTTTCCGCTCCTCTCCTATTCTTGCTAATACTTCCTTGTTGGTAATGAAGTCTTTCCATGAGATTCGTAGTAGCCTTCGATAGCACCACATCTCGAAAGCGGATACTTTGTTCTTGCATTCTGCACTCATGGTCCATGTTTCGCAGGAATACCTACTTCAGAATGGTCCATACGTAGCATCGCATAATTCTCTTCCTCAGATCTATACTCATTGTTCGATTTCCCAACACATTGGCAAGGTTGTTGAAAGCGGTTTTTGCCATTCCAATCCGTGATTTAATTTCTTTATTATCTCTGCCATCATTGTTTATCAGCGCTCCAAGGTATCTGAATTGGTTTACATTTTCAATTTCTTGTGATCCGATGTTGATTTTGACCACTTTATCATCTCCTTTTGTAAATCTCATCACCTTGGTCTTGCCTGCATTTATTTTCATTCCGTATTTTAATCCCGCACTGTTAATTCAGTCGATCATTTTCTGCATCTCTGCTTCTGTCCCAGCAAGGATCACTTTTTCATCTGCATATCTTATTTCGTTTATTCTCTTGCCGTTGATCTTGAATCCCATTCGTTCGATTCGCGCTTCCCTCATTATTTCTTCTGCATACACATTGAACAATCTGGGTGAGAGGGGGCATCCTTGCCTCACACCTCTCTTTATTCCACATCCCTTCTCCGAGTACTCAGTTCCAATCTTGATGTTAGCGCTTTGCTCCCAGTACAGGTTCTTGATTATTTGCAGGTCTTTGTCATCGATATTGCATTTTTTCAGGATCTCCAACATCTTCTCATGGTTGACACGATCAAATGCTTTTTCATAATCGACGAAGCAAGCAATGATTTCCCTATTTGCATTCAGTGCTCTTTGAATGATCCCTTTCAGCAGAGCAATTGCATCTCTCGTCCCTTTTTTCGCTACGAAGCCATATTGTGTTTCACTTAGATTTTCATCTATCTTCTTTTCAATTCTGGCATTTATGATGGAGAGTAGTAGCTTCAGTGCGTGGCTCATCAGTGCAATAGTTCTATATTCAGAGCATTTTTGCGAGTTGTTCTTTTTTGGTATTGGTACGAAGTTTACTGCTTTGAAGTCCTTAGGCAGCGTGCCTTCATCATATATTTTGTTTATTATCTTCAGCAGCTCTTTTTCATACTCTGGTGTTAGATGTTTAATCAAGTCTGCTGGTATGAGATCTTCCCCCACTGCTTTGTGGTTTCTGGCTCGCTTCACCGCATTCCTCAGCTCCCAAATTTCAATTCGTGGTGCCTCTTCTGTGGATGAAACTTCAATTTGAGCCGGACGTGTATCATCTCCATACAATTCTTGTATGTAGCTGATCCAGACCTCTTCAGTTTCTTGATTGTTCCCATGATCTGATTATCTATCACCGTGTATTCGTTACTTGGTCTGTTTTCTTTTCTTCGTTCTTCCATCAGATCCAGTATCTCTTGAGTCATCCATGGTTTGTGTTTTCTTCTTCCTTTGAATGGAATAGACTTTTCTGCTGCTATTTTAACTTTTCGCTTCCATGTTTGATTGAGACAAACACAATGAGAGTTTCAAATTCAATATTTTCAAAAAATTCAAAAAAAAAAACAAAGAAACCTACACCACATTCTGGCCAAAATCAAACAATCAGAATCACTTAATTTTTTGGTTTTTCTAATGGGAGGGAAAGGATTTTGTATCAAGGACCAGATGATACAGATATTCTTTCTCAAATTTTAATCAAAATATTTTACGTGAATAATTAGAAAATTCCCCCACCCCCTCACCCCTGAAGAGACATGTTTTTTGATGAGAGGGTTCTGCGCCAGGAGCTGTTTTCTTTAATTATATCATCTGATTTTACATGAATAATGTAAAAATTGACTTGTAAGAAATGCGTTTTTGATGAGGAGGTTCTACGTCAGGAGTGAGCTAAGATGGATATTCTTTTATAGAATTTTACATCGTTAGATTTTATGTGAATAATATAAGAACTCATTTTCTAGGAACAAGTTATTTCTCAATCAGATTCCACGATTTTATGTAATTAATCCTAAACTTCGCTTCCTAAAACCTTGTTTTCTAATCAAGGGGTTCTGCGCCAGGAGGAAATCTTCACCATTTATCACAGTCTGAACCTGCATCCCATTCATTGTAAAGGCAAAAGAAGAGCGGAGGGTCTCACCACTTGAATTTCCATCACTGGATAAAAGAAGATAAAGCCATTTATTTCCTCTCACAAGTGAAACTTTTCTTCCAATTTCCCACACAGAGAAAATTTTCACTTCTTGCGAGATCTCTATATTTTCTACGACAATTTGGAATTTTCAATTCGAGCGAATGAAAAACAACTTTTAAAGAAAATTCGAGAAATTTTCCACCACAAGACACGAGCCTCGATGAAACATTTAACCACGTTTTTTTTTTTTAAAAAAAAAAGACGAACATCGAAAAAAATAAAGAGACAAATTTTAACCAAAACTTAACGAGCACGAAATTCCATCGCAGATGAGATGAAATATCGCGTTGAAAAATTCGAAATCAATTAATCCGTTTTCTGACACGGTATTTATTATTTATTCAGCGTCAATAAAAAGAGAAAATTTTACAAATTAACAACGACCGCTGTCGTGTACGAGTGTTCGGATTCGAGCCAACAAAATATGTGTATTCATTTTCATAAATGTTTTTCGCCATTTACGAAAATCGTATGCTATAGGGTGAAGCAGCAACAGCAAAATGGACGTGGTGAAGTGGTGTGACACAGGGTGGCGTGTTTTCATTCATTTTCTCCATATATATACAAATATACATCCGACCGCGTACGTATTTGTTTATTTTTATGTTCTGTGTCGTTCGTTTCGTCGAATGTTTATTCGATTATAGTACCTATCGATGATGGGAAATTTTTGGATACGTTTACCGAATATTTTTGAGAAAAATATCAAACTTGAAAAAAAAAGAAGTAGAAATTTCTTTAAGTAAATACACACGTCTTGTCTCATATTCGTTTACCTATCAGGACCACCCTCTCCCTCTCAACTCCACTCAAAAAATCTATTTTCACAGTCGTAGTCTCACTGGCAATGTAAGCAGATAATTTGGTTAAACGTGCTTAAAATTATGCGATATGAGGATACTCGTGTCCGAGACACTTGTTTCCTCGTTTCATTGAGTGGTGCAGCAGTCAGCCTTAATCAAGTTAAAATTTCAACTTTCATTACACACGTAATATGAAATGGAAACGAATGAATGGTATTTTGGAAAAAATAAAAGCTCTACACACGTTTCGCAGCACCTTAGCGGAGCGATATTACATTCGAGTTTATTTTCCAACGCGGTATTTGTTACAATAATGGAATGCAATAAAGAGCTAACACTACAACAAGCTCTGAATGCTTTCTGCAGAGTATGGAATCCAGCTCGACGATGATTGTTTCTGTACTTGCGCTTGAAATAAGAAGAGATACGCGTAGGTACACTACACTCGCACACACTTACGCCATTTCGCAGTGTTATGAGAAAAAAGCTTTTGTTGCTTAATACAAATTTAACGAAGTGCATCTTAACAGAATTTTAACACCTTTTTTATGACCAGACTTACAACGTATGGAATATTTTTCGGTGTGTTAAAGTCCTTTCGCTGCTTATGTACTTGTTCGCCGCGTCGACTCGACTCGTCGACGATGAACACCGTGCTCTCGAACATGCTTATAGTACTTATATAGAAAGTCATTCTAGAGTTTGTGAACTAATTAGAGCAGACTTTTCGGGTTAGTGGCTTCGTAGTTATGTACGCGTATTCCCTGCTCGATAAGTTGCAAAGAAGATGGCTTAGGGTATGAGCTTTATATAAGTTTTCCAACTCGTAATATACCGTGTACATATATCATATTGAGAAAGACATACGCTAAAGGACCTGCATTACTGTCTTCTTTTTTTTTTCACTTTTGGAAACATGAAAGGAATTTTCCAAAACGGAAATTCGTCTTTTTTTTTATTTCTACCTACTCTAAGAATTTATAATTTTCCTTCAACGTTGACTTTTTTTTTTTTTTAACGTAGGTATATCTAAATTATCTCGAGTCAAAAATGGCTCACTTACGAACATTATACGCGATTTCCCATACGAATAAATGCTCCTTAGTGTGGACTTCCTGGAATAACCCGAATGTTTATTTTTTCAAGTGGCTTGAAAATATATTCGCGTGGTTAAAATGAACGCGACCATTCACCAGAGAGGTCCTTTGGGTCTTTAGCATAGGTTTTGGAAAAAAGACACGCCAACTTTTACAATTCAAAAAGTTTTCCATTCGTGTAACTTTTTAAATTATTGTTTCACTTGGCTGTGTGTGAGAGAGAGAGAGCTTTTAAAATTTAACATCTTTTTTGAAGCATGTACATTAGTGAAATGCGCATTAATTAGGCTTTACCAGGCGAACCGCTCGAGTGAAGGAATTTTAATTAGCGAAGACCCGAAATATTTTACGTCCCGAGTCCGAGCCATTGATCTTGAAATTTTTACCGTACACGAGTACTAAAGAAAAAACACTACACGTGGATTTTATCTCATTACGAACTCCCTTAGGGATTATATCATCTGATTAATTAGCTCTGCAGGTTCGTAATCGGGAGTCAAATTTCAAGTGGAAGGTTTGGCGGAGACGTTCTCGATACGTGAAATTAAAAAAATATCGGGTTTGGTGAAAATAAGTAGATATAAATTGATGGAAAGTAAATTGAAATGGAATTGAGATTAAATTTTCAGATGAATTTTAAATTTGCCAAGCTGTGAATATTTGGAAAATTGTACTGGAATTTTTTATCCAAAGATTTCGAAAACTGACGTCTGCCAGTTCGGAATCATACTTGTATTTTTGTCAAGCAATCGGGAGTTTTTTTTTTGGGGGGGGGGACTGTAAATTTCACAATTCTGCTGGAACCTCCAAAATGGTTCGAAACTACCTGCAGGGCTGCAGTCAACTCAGCATGTTGCAAAGAGTGCAGTATAAATTATTTTTAGCTTTCCATCTTCGTTTTGTGAAATTCAGTGGGAATTTCTAGCTCTAAAAATCTGCTGGAGGCTTCAGGAGTGCTGCAAACGGTTGGAAACTGTTTCCAATCGATTAGGGAGGTCATAAATAGGGTATGTACTAAATTTCAGCTTTCTAGAAAAATTTGGTGAAATTTTGATTTTTTTTCATTTTGAGTAGGTAGATACAAATTTAATTTTCAAAAATTCGTCAAAAGTTGAAAAATGCACGCATCAGGAACAGGATGGCATGGATATGTAGTAGGTATAGGTAATCAAAAGATTCTAAGTACTGGTAAATAATCTGAAAATTCAATTCATGCATTCTAGAAAGAAGCTTTTTACGGGAGGGTTCTGCGCCAGGAGCAACTTTACATTCGTAATTCGATCTAGAAGTAAGGTGAAATGGGTTTCCACCCTATTATCAACATGCCAAATCGATTGGAAACTGTTTCAAACCATTTTGAGCAGTTCTGGAGCCTCCAGCAGATTTTTTAGACTTGCGAATTCTCACAAAATTTCATCAATGTGGAGTTGGAAAGCCGAAATTTATTCTGCAAACTGATTTCAATACGATATGAAGTCGACTGCATGGTGGTTTCAAATGGTTTAGAAGATTCCAGCTACTTTTTGGAAATTTCACTTTTCCAAAAAAACACCATACAACCTTTCAAAAAGTCGCTGGAGGCTCCAAAACAGTAGTCGACTTTGTAGCATATTTAAATTAGTTTGCAGAATGAATTTTGGCATTCCATCTCCATTTGATGAAATTTTGGGAAATTTCAAGTTTCAAAAATCTATTGGAGGCTCCTGTAATTTCCAAAAAGTCGCTGGAGGCTCCAAAACAGCTTGAAATCAACCTGCAGTCGACTTCGTATCGTATCGAAATTAGTTTGCAGAATGAATTTCGGTTTTCCATCTCCCATTTGATGAAGTTATGGGAAATTTCAAGTTTAAAAAATCTACTGGAGGCTCTAGAGGTGGTCAAAACGGTTTGAAACGATTTCCAGTCGATTTGGCATGTCAAAATAGATTATATCCCAAATTTCAGCTTTCTTGGTCAATTTGGTAACATTTTGATTTTTTACTCATTTTTGGCCTAATAATTTGATTTTCAAAAATTCATCAAAAATCGAAAAAGCACCACTTGAAATTTTGGAAAGTGATAAATTTTTGCCTGATCTTGCGATCTACCTTTGTACGGTTCAAAAAATTTCGTGCCAGTCCTAATTGTAAGTTGTAACGCAAAATCTGCGATTGGGGAAATGTCAAGTTTCAAAAATCTACTGGAGGCTCCAGTAGTTTTCAAAAAATCGCTGGAGGCTCCAAAACGACTTGAAATTTACCTGCAGTTGACTTCACATCGTATTGAAATTAGTTTGCAGAGTAAATTGCGGCTTGCATCTCCATTATTTGATAAATTAATATTGTGAAAATTTCAATTTCAAAAATCTGGTGGAGACCCCAGTAATTTTCAAAAAGTCGCTGTAGGCTCCAAAATGACTTGAACCTACCTGAAACCATCTTCAGAGGGTGTTAAAATTGGAGTGCAGAGTAAATTTTGGCTTTCCATCTTCACTTATCTAGTTTCAAAAATTTACTGGAGGCTCCAGTAATTTTCAAAAAATCGCTGTAGGCGCCAAAACAACTGGTAGACTTTGTAGCGTATTGAAATTAGTTTGCAGAATGAATTTCGACATTCCAACTCCATTTGATGAAATTTTGTGCGAATGTCGAGTTTCAAAAATCTGCTGGAGGCTCCAGTACTACTCAAAAAAGTTTGAAACCGTTTCCAATCGATTTGGCAGTTGGCTCAAAATATTTAAAACAACGAATACTCCGGAAGATGACATCATAATGAGAATTTATGGTAAATTATCAACGTGTTTGAGACCCAGGTTCACTGAGGTAGAGCATCAAAATATCGATGTATTCGAGAGGAGGCTCACCAACATGACCAAAATTGAAGAGTTTTCCTCGAACTCCTACGCCTACTCAGCAAGTTCAACAGCAACAAGCTCAAAAATTGCGACAGCAAGACTTTGGAGACAGAGTAAACAATAGACGTTCAAACTACTCGTAAGTATGATACAAACAGGCAGTCTGGGGCATCCGAGTCACGTAGCAGTGCAGCCAACAATGAAAGTAGGCGCACAACTGGCGAGTACAAAAAACCCAACTATGACAAATCAAAGCAGCAGACCAAGGTAGATGACTCCAAAAACACTCACAAAGAAAATAAAAGCAAAAAGAAGTTCAAAAAACCTGAAAAATCATTCAAGGTCAACCCCGCCACAGGGGAGGAAGAGTCAGCTACTGATAATGAATCTGAGGAGCCGCAATCACCACCAGCGCCCTCAGGAGCTTCAAATGAGTCAATCTCTCAGCCATCAGAAAACAAGTAGCGGACGAGTGCAACTCAGCACAAGTGGAAGCTTTTCAAGAGCAACCATTCAAAGGCTACAAGTTTGTTCGCAATTCTTTGGCTTTCTACCTGGCAAATATTGTCACAAGAAGGAAGCCTGACATCACACATCCTTATCTCAAGGAGCAGATTAACATCCCTGACTTACACAAAATAATCAGTGTTACCAACTTATGAGAATAAAGGCCATTTTTTTGTTAGGCCAATATGAAATAAACTATGGTGGATTAGATTCTCGAATCCTGAAGCGCATAGCAGCGGAAATTATTGAGCTCCTGAAGGGAAAAGGATTTACAAAGATAATTTTATTATTCCCAGTAATAAAGCCTAAATCCCCAGGCAGGAAACTAGTGCAGATGGATACATATGTGACGCGGCACGACAAAATCGACCTTCGAACTGAAAACAAGTTTTTGAGTTATATGGGGGGTTAAAGTTTTCAGTCCAGTTCTGCTCATTTAGCGGAAGCGCTTGCGTTCTAATCAGGTTCTCCGGCTAAATTGAGCTAAACATCCCGTACAACAATGACCATGCTAATTTCGATGTGAATGTCGACCCATCCACATCCGTCACTTTTGGATGCCACATGTCGATGTGAATTTCGACCCTGTGTCGAGCTAATTGTCGATGTAATTGTCGACTGATGTTGATCTACATTCGTGTTGACAATTGGCTCCACATAGGGTCGAAATTCACATCGACATGGGGCATCCAAAAGTGACGGATGTGGATGGATCGACATTCACATCAAAATTTATGTCGACCTCCAGCTTCGTTAAGTTATAGAATTTGAGTTTAAAAATTTTTAATTTTTTTTTTCCAAAAGTTATTTCCTCTGATGTGGCTATTGCTAGTGCTGAAAACAGCATCGATGCAAAGTCCACTTCCGAAGAAGTACAGACGAAAAGTCTGTATAATCAAGAAGTTCAACAGAAATCCCTTATATCAAAGATGGTGCAATACTTTATCTGCGAGTACTAAACTAATCCATTTTCATGTCGACATGTCGATGTTAATGTTGATGTGAAATTCGACATCAACAAATACATCCACAATATCAACATCATATCATCTACATCTCCAAACTGCGGAAAAGTGAATAATTTCATCAATTCCCTAAAAAATTCGTTTTCCACATTGAACAAGATCATATTTTTGAATGTTTACTAAAATTTTAAATACTAAAACAGAAATTTTAATTCTGAAAAATTGGTCAACATAGTTGTAGATGTAAATTTCAAGCATCGAATTTTACATCTACATGTCGAGATGGCATGTCGAGGTATCAGAAATAATGAGAAAATTTCAAAAATTTTCATTTACCTTGCTTTTGTATGGACAGAAGATTCCTACTAAATAATTAATTGACCACTTTTTCCATCATATGAAGAGTGATATTCCAAAACTTGCTTTGTCCATTTTCACAACTTTTCAGGAGAGAGGAAAAACAGTTTCCCTTTAGACGGGTAAATTGGCTTTTTAGGCGAGTTTAGCACTTTATTTGAGTAGATTTATGATGTAGGAGTGTAGGTATACATTTCATCCACTAAATACTGCTGAAAAAAATTTCAATAAAAACGGACAAAACGCGTTTTGGAACATTATTTTTTTTTTAATTTTTAGTGAATTGGCTATTTAGGTGAGTTTAACACCTCATTTTGGTAGGTTGATGATGTAGGAATGTGAGTTAATACTTCATCTACCAGGTACCACTGAAAACCCAACTTTGATAAAAATGGACAAAGCGAGTTTTGGAATATCACTCTTCATATGTTGGAAAAAAACGTAGTCGATGTAAATGTCGACGTCTACAATATGTTGTGCGGGATAGTCTTGGATAACGTTTCTTGCCTGTTTTGTGTGAACATCAGTGGGTAAAACGGTTATTTACATTGATACAGGGGGCTCAGCCGTGATTGCGCTCATTTTTTCAATTTTTTTTTTTATTTTTTCATTATTTTCAATTTTGAAATCAATCTGGAGGCGAAACAAAGCGTTCTACGAGAAAAATACACCCAAGCAAAGTTGTAGAGAATTAAATTTCCAAAAACCTATAAGAGGTTTATTTTTCTCCAAAATGCATAGTTTTTCCATTTTTCTCAAAAAACAGAAATTTTATGGTAAGTAATCATCATGAAGTTTTTGTTTTTTGAGAAAAACGGAAAAACTATGCATTTTGGAGAAAAATAAACTTCTTATAGGTTTTTGGAAATTTAATTCTCTACAACTTTGCTTAAAATATTTTTCTCATAGAACGCTTTGTTTCGCCTCCAGGTCGATTTAAAAGTTAAAATAATGAAACAATTTTTAAAAAAATCAAAAAAATCAAAAAAATGAGCACACTTCTGACTGGATTACCATGTATATGGAGCTATGCAAATCATAGGGACTTCTGGGTGGTTTTAAATGATTTTTGAATGTCCGAGGACCAAAAATCCGTCAAAAAGTGAAAAATAATTTTTTAGGTCTGAAGGTCGATTTTGTTGTGCCGCGTCACATATTTTGCATACCAAAGAGCCTTGCAATCACTGGAAGATGACATTGTATCGTTTTGGTGGACTCCAGCAGCTGTATTTTTGGATCTTAAAATAGAATACAGAAATCAAGCTATGCGACAGTTTCGATTGAAATTTAGAAGAAAAAATGTCAAAAATATTCATTTTTTTTTCATTTTTGAGAAAGAGGACCAGTTCCTTTTTTTCATTGTGTAGAGATGAGGTAACAAATATTCAACAATATTTCTGTGGGTTTCATCAGAGGTGAGCGAGGGTGGAATTGATGAAAATCTTTCTTCTGAACCCCTTCAATCTCTCACCTTTTTCCCCTTTGGATAGTTGAAAAAAATGTAGAGAAGTTTTGGTTCAAATGAGCAATATTGAGAGGGAGAAAAATTGTTTAAAAATTAATAAAATGCTTCGTTTTTTTTTTTGAAAATTGGTCCGGGGTGGGCAATCTGGCACCTATTTTTCCCTTATAAGAGATGGAAAATTCATAGGATTTTCTTTTTCATCAAATGGAACCACTTTATGGGGGGGGGGGGAGAAAAAAATCGAAAAAAATTCTCACCCAAGAACCAAGCTGTATAATTATGTACCTATCTCTTTTATCCGGATTTTGCCCTGGATCACGGTTCCCTAACCTAATACGAGCAGTACTCCCCTGCAAACATTGAGCTTCTATTGACAGGCGAATAGAGTTTTTCATCATTTGCGTTTACTTTCATCTCGTGTACCATATGTTAAAATTGAGGCAGCTTTCTACAGCGAGGTAATCATTTGCAGTATTATAAATGTTTTCACATGTAACATACGTTGTTAGATGTTAAAATTATACCGCGAACGAAATGTATTTAGCTCTTTAGCTACGAGATACCTACTGTATAAAAGGTAGCTCGCGTTATAGCGCGCTTCAGACACAGGATATTCAAAACCATAATACACTATACCTATCCATATGCATGTGCAGTATAGGTACTACTCGTATAAGTATAGTCGAGCTGCATCGTTGCACAAACTTATACGCCAATTTTACTACCATACTAGCGTACATAGGTAAAGGTACATATCTGCAAGTAGAATACTTACCTTCGTTCGTATACTCATAAGTTAGGTGAAATGTGTTAATATTATAGCAGTCTGTAATCATGTTTTTACATACGTAATATAATGGTGCATTACGAGAGAAGCCTAAGTACACATTTTCACGTTAAGTTAGGTTGTGCAATTCACGAACGAAACGTTTGTGAGAGAGGAAAAGTTTCTCGTTTCGTTCATCTCGTCGAAGATGTACTTCCACCAAGAACGCGCCGCGCCATTTGGTCGACGATTCATCAACATATAATTAGTAGAATTGCACCTTATCGATCGTACCTACATATTATGGTAGTACTGCTGGTGTTTTTGTTGGAAATGTATTTTACTGCGTTGAGAGATGGAAAGACTGAGGATATCAGTTTTGGTGGAGGAGGGTGAAAATAAAAAGCTTTTCTGTATAAAGTAACACACCATTACGCGCCATTGCATCGTCTTCTCATATGTAGGTGATTCCGAATGAAGTAATAATTTAACTGTTAAGTACAATTTACTCTCTCGTGACCGTATCGTAAGTTGTTACTTTTATAAGATAATAAATTTTTTCGCTCGTGTAGCACACCGAGAGGTACTATAAGTAGGAGGTGGTAGTACGCCCATTATAAAATAGAAAAAAAAACCATCGTATAGAGTCTATACGAAGGCGCATCTACACCGAGCTACCTATATAGGTACTCGATTCATTCGCGCTTTTTCAAGTTTTCACGATGCATTGGTACGGTATGGTGAGGGAGGGGGGGGTACTCGTAATTTGTCGTCGTAAAAATGATTTTATAGGTTTCGCAGTATACGAAGGACAGATGATGGGCTGTTCCAAAATTATACCTAGTTTATCTAGGTCGATATTGTGTTATTATTTTCTTTCCATTTTGAGAAAACAGCTGCGTTTGGTAAAAACCACAACACGATTAAATTCTAACTCGGCACTTTGGTTCGTATCTATAGTCGAAACAAAAGAAAACATCTTTTGAATTGGAAACGATTTTCAATTTTGTTCACGTATCTTGGAAGCCATCGGGGCTATCTCATTTCGAGTTTACGATAAGTGAATAGATGTGGTATACGATATGGTATAGCGTTCACCGAGCAACGTGCTTTTTCCACACAGTTCGACTATATTCGTACGCGTACGTAGACACACATACGATCGTATATTTCATTGTTTATATTAATTGCTTAAGGTGTTTTAAACGTTTATTCGACTCGTCTCGCGAAATAGCTGCCATTAAAATGAGCCCCGTTGTGGCAGCCGGGCAATTTCGTATGCTTATTACGAAATACTCCTCATCGTATACACGAGTATATGTTTAGTATTGTGTGAAACCGTAATACTAAACGATCCGACCCGTCGGTTTTATTGCGAGAAAATTTTTCATTTTGGACGTGACAACGACGACGACAACCATCCACACAGACGAATAACAAGAAGCAAAAACAATATCCAGAAAGGGTGTTTTTTTTCCGCACAAAGTTCACCGTCTCACTGACTCTTTCTTCTGAGGTGAATTCTTATAATGATTTCGATAAACCCGTCGTCGTTCGACGTTTTTTGCAACACTTCACACGTGCTACCGCACACGCAAAACGTATCGAAAGTGACGAATTACCTTCGTTTTTACCTTCGCTATTGATGCTCTTCTTAAGTGCTTCGCAACTTGGATACGACTACGAGTATATTTTACTTTACGTCGCTTGTCTTTTCGTTTGCTTTTATTTCCTTTTTTCCTCTTTTGTTGGTTTTATTTTTATTTTATTAACTGCGTTATCCGGATACTGATTGACGTTTAGGATGCGGTCAGAAATAGAACAGAGAATCGCCTTTTTACTTTGGATACCTACGTACGTGTCGGATGAATTTGAAGGCTTACGGACTCTCTTATTGACCAAGAGTTTTCAATTTTTTTTTTTTTGGTTTATTGTTTAGGGTTTCATTGTTCTGAAAGATTTGTTGATTTGCGAACTGATACAATTTTTTTCTTCATATTTCGTGGTGAAATTTCATTTCCCAAGAACGTGTTTTTTGATCGGGGGGTTCTGCGCCAGGAGCAAGATTTTTTTTTTTGAAAGAATACTATCAGATCTTCCGTAATTTTTTCTGAGAGATTCTGCGTCAGGATCAATTCAGAATTTACTTTTCAATTTTTCCATTTCAAATTAAATTCGAGTTGGAAGCATAAAATGTCTCATTCCTCACTTTTTTCTTCAATCAAATATTAGACTCATTTTTACCCCCCTCCCCCTCCATAAAAAGTCGACATTTCATTTCCTCAAAATTTTAATTCATTTAGGCAAAAATTATTCGCCAAATACGAGTAGGTATGCATAAAGGTTTAAAGTAATTGTGTTAGCTAATTTTCAAATTTTTTTTTTCATCTGCTTTAATTGCTTTTTTAAGAATCCATCATGTTGAATAAAAACAGTGGTTCAAGTACGAAAATGTGGGAGCATTACCTTAAATCACAATTTCTAGCTCGAGCGAAAAAAGTACAAGAAAATCTCTTTTATTTGAGAAAATTTTCGAGAATTTGTTAAAGATGGGGAAGAGTGGATTTGGGGTTTTTAAATGTGAATTGCTATGGTCTTGAGCTTGGAGGCTGAGAGCATAAAAAAAAGTTGAGTTGGAGTCAGCAAAAAGTATTGGTTGGGGGGCAGCAAAAATTGGACTGGTCCAGTGCAGTAAAAACCCAGAACACGCCCTTGGATGTTTGTCTTCATTAATAAGTAGTCCTCTGGAGCAATATTGCACCCCCCTGTCGATCCTCCAGGACAACTTTTTTCTCAAAGGGGGAGTCCTAAGAAACATTTCTAGCCCTTGTACTCAAAAAAAGTGACCCTACTCACAAAATGGCGGCCATTTTGATTGGTAGTTCAGCCGAAATCGCAGATTTTGCGTTTCAACATAGGACTTGCACAACATTTTTCAAACCGTACAGAGGTAGATCGAAAGACCATGCAAAAATTCATCACGTGTGAGAATTTCAAGTACCAAAGTGCGTTTTTCGATTTTTGGTGAATTTTTGAAAATCAAAATTAGGCCAAAAATGAGTGGAAAAAAATCAAAATTTTATCAAATTGACCAAGAAAGCTGAGATTTGGGATATACCCTATTTTCGACATGCAAAATCGATTAGAAACTGATTCAAAGCGTTTTGAGCTGTTCTGGAGCTTCCAGCAGATTTTTAGAACTCGAAATTCCCACAAAATTTCCTCAAATAGAGTTGGATAACCGAAATTTACTCTGCAAACTAATTTCAATACGCTACGAAGTCAACTGCAGGAGGATTTCGAGTCGTTTTGAAGCCTCCAGCGATTTTTTGAAAATTACTGGGGCCTCCAGCAGATTTTTGAAACTTGCGATTTTCCCAAAATTTATCAAACGGAGATGGAAAGTCGAAATTCGTTCTGCAAACTAATTTCAATACGCTAACGAAGTCGACTGCTGGTGGATTTCAAGTCGTTTTGGAGCCTCCAGCAACTTTTTGAAAAGTTGTATGGCGCTTTTTGGAAAATTGAAATTTCCAAAAGTAGCTGGAAATTTCAAAATCATTTGAAACCACTATGTAGTCGACTTCATATCGCATTGAAATTAGTTTGCGAAGTAAATTTCAGCTTGCCAACTCCATTTGGTAAAATGTTGCGGGAATTTCAAGTTTCAAAAAATCTACTAGAGGCTCCAGTAATTTTCAAAAAGTCGCTGGAAGCTCCAAAATGACTTGAACCCACCTGAAGTCGTCTTCAGAGGGTGTTAAAATCCAAGTGTAGAGTAAATATTTTCAGCTTTCCATTTTTATAAAATGTTGTAAAAATTCAAAGTTTAAAAAAGTCTGCTGGAGGCTCGCGTAATTTTCAAAAAATCGCTGGAGGCTCCAAAACGACTTTGAAATTTACCTACAGTACTTCGTAGCGCATTGAAATTAGTTTGCAGAATAAATTTCAGCTTTCCAACTCCATTTCGATGAATTTTGTGGAAATTTCGAGTTTCAAAAATCTGCTGGAGGGTCCAGTACTGCTCAAAACGGTTTGAAACAGTTTCCAATCGATTTGGCAGATCGAAAATAGGGTATACCCCAAATTTAAGCTTTCCAGGTCAATTTGGTAAAATTTTGATTTTTTCTCACATTTTGACCAAAATTTGATTTTTGAAAATTCACCAAAAATCGAAAAACGCACTTTAGCACTTGAAACTTTGACAGGTGATTAATTTTTGCCTGCTCTTTCGATCTACCTTTGTACGGTTTAAAAAATATTATGCTCGTCCTATGTTTGAACGCAAAATCTGCGATTTCGGCTGACCTGTCAATGGAAATGTCCGCCATTTTGTAAGTAGGGCCACTTTTGTTTTTGAGGACAAGGGCTAAAAATGTTCCGTAGGACTCCCCCTTTAAGAAAAAAGTTGTCCCGGAGGATCGGCAGGGGGGTGCAATAGATCCTTAAGGGGGCTCCTCGACTATTTTTTTTTTGCCGAAATCAGCGAAAAATCATTACATTTCAGAGATATTCCAGAAACGCTCTATTCAATCGTAAAAATATCTTCAGATTCGAACTCAGGACACCGAAAAACCATGAAATCGATATACATGACGATTTTTTATCATATTTTAAAGTTTACCCCCTCCCTCCTCCTTTGTAGTTCCACAAAAGCTCACCTTTCATTCCCGAAATTTAGGTAGTAAGACCAAATGTCGAGTTGGTTAAATGAAAATGCCAAATATGTTGGCTTCCCACAAAGGTGCACTTGGCAGCACAATAATTGGCTCAACAGACAACTGGGGGTGATTTCAAGGACATGAAGGGGTGATTTTTGAAAATCTGATAAAAACTCGAGTTGTATATCGATTGCTTGGGGTTTTGGGGTGCTAAATATGAAATTTACAACATATTTTCATAAAAAAATTTTTTTAGCTGGAATCCAACCAACTTTAATTTTTTGTAAGAAGTATTTTTATCCAAGAAGATGAAAATTTATCAAAACACAGTACGAAAAAAAAAAGGGAAAACTTTAATTGAACGACAGATGAAGGGAATTGCACGACAAGAAAATCCCACGACAAAATCATGTTTTTGAACGACAGTGTCAGAATTGATGTAAAAAAATGGATTCAAATCACTCCATGAAATGAGATAAAATATACACTTCATCCCCCTTCTCATCATCTACAGGATCAAATTCAATTATTTCTACGTTTTGTCAACTTCTTTCGCAACATAAAACCACAAAATAAAGACAAGTTCACATTACAATTATTTAAAGTAGCCAAAAATGCAACTTTAAGAGTTCAGTTGGCTTTCTGTATTCTTTCCAATGAATTTTTTGGAATTTTCACCCAATCAAAACAGACTTCTAAAGATAAAATTGCTGCAATGTCGCTAAATTTTGCGTTAATTCTCAAATATTTCAAAAACTTGCGTTTACATTGTAAAAATACCAACAAATTCGAACTCAGCACCCCCAAAAACCATGAAATCGACATACATGAAGACTTTTTATCATCTTTCGAAATCCACCCCTTATTATTCCACAAATACCCCCTCCACCATCACAATCACCCTAATTTCACATAAAACGAGCAAATGTCAAGTAGGTTTTAAAAGTATGAAATCCGTCAATTGTCTACAAAAATGCACTTTGTTGCATATGAAATGATTCAAAATACCACTGGGGGTGGTTCAAATGATATAAGAGGGGGGTCAGGGGGTGGATTTTGAAAATTTGATAAAAAGTCGAGTTGTATATCGATTGCTTGAGTTTTGAGTTCGCTAAATCCAATACTGGCGATATTTTTTCAAAAAAATGAATTTTTCAATGAGAATTGAACCATTTTTACAGTTCTGTCAAAATGTTGATGACTGAGAACTTGCAAATTCATGCTAACGCAGAATATAAGTAAAATTAAATATGAAAATTATTGTGAAAATAAATTTAAAACGTCATTTTCCATTTACTGTCTACCCCTTTCTTCCTCCAACCACCACTTTCCAACCCTTCGAAGCATTATATTGAATTGCTCTCACATTTTATCAATATTGTTCAAGATAATAAACTGAATTAAATACGTTGACTGGCTACAAATGTGCCCTTCGTATCACATTAACTGACTCAAAATGCTGACAAAGGGTGGTTTAGATGACATAAGGGGGTGGTTTTTTGTAAAATAGATAAAAAGTCAAGTTGTATATCATTTGCTTGGGTTTTGAAGGTTCTGAATCCAAATCTGGTAATATTTTTCTATATAAATGAATTTTTCAAATATTAGGTACTCAAAAAGATAATCTGACTGCTTACATCTTTTTCGATAACATTTCCAAATTATCTACAAATTGGCAATTCAACAGTAAGTAATTCCTTTAAAATTTTATAACTTTGAATTAACGTTCGTGAAAAATGAAAATTTTCAAAATGGTGAAAGGATAATTGGAGGGGGGATGAACGATGAGGTAATATTTAGTGTCCTTAGCCTGAATTAAATTTTTTCGTTTTTTTGGCATTTCAATCTTACATTGTAAACCTCTTTTCTCTGCCTCTTCTGAGTTTTGCTGAAACGCTCGAAAAAGGAAGAAGAGACGATGAAACCCACACACACACTTGAACAGAGAAATAGCATTGAGTAGATACACGAGGGGGTGAAATTAAACCCCAATAGGTTCTAAGTACGAGGTCATCGAAACTTATAAGTTCAATTACAAGATTGAACGATGACACCGAAGAAGTCTGAAAACTAATAAATTCATTTTTCATAAATCTCGTCGAAATTTTCCAATTTTCATACCCATTCATAAAACAATCTCTCTGGCGTAAAAATACACGAAACTTTCCCTCTTCACTCCTCCACCTGTCCCTCTCTTCTATATTCGAGCGTATTTCAAATAATATAATAAATGAACTCGTGGCGTTTTTTTCGTCTCTTTTTCTTTTTTACTCGCTGTATACGCGGCGAAGAGTAGAATCGGTTCACCATGAAATAGTGAGCTCTGTAATCAAGAATAAGCCAACGATTGTACATTTTAATTTAAATTTTATTCGTATTTATTCTAACCGAAAGTTGATTCTTTTTGCAGAAAGTGCCGCAGTAGATGGAGTAAACGTGAACGTGAACGCGGATAAAGAGCCGGAATTCAGCGCGCCAATTAAAAATATTACCGTACCTTTGGGACGCGAAGCGGTGTTAACTTGTTCCGTTACAGATTTAGGAAATTACAAGGTAAATAGAAATTTAATTTAGATTCTCGTTTTCCTTATTAGTATCGCCCGGACATTTTAATGCGGATCTGTTACGTTACGACACGACAAGAGGAGATACGACTACGACTACGACGACGAGGACGACCGACGTGCGAGGATTGGGGGTATGGCGGATGTGCCCTTTCGGGTAATTGTACTCTTTATATACGTCTGATGCGGTATACTCGTATAAAACATTACATCAATTTGAAATTTCCAAAACCAGCGGATGAAATATGTTTCGTCTATTGTGTGTAATGCGTATTGTACGTGTAGCTCTCTTGCTCTTGCTCATCCACCGAGCCCGGGTGGTTTACCTATTCCTAGAATATTCTAAGATTTCAGCTCCGCTAAACGAGGTATTTATTCGCTAATAGTTACACGTTGAAAGTTGTTTGATGGAAAAAGCAGCATCATAAAGGAAACAAGCAGCACATCCCAGCTTGTCTATAGCATATCGGTTGTGTAAAAATATCCGAGCTGGGTGTCTGCTTTAGGCATTTTCGCTTGGAAATAATTTAATGAAGCGTGAATTCGTTTACGTTGTTGTTAGGAATAGGAAAAAAACTGCAACGTATTATGTACCTACTTCGTTATATACCGAATCGATTTAATAACTTAGTTTGAAAACTAAACTTTACATAGACGTAGTATAAGTAATCAAGGTATTGTTAAAATTTACCATCCAAACAACATCTACTCGTAGAGCCGTATATAGTGCCGAATATTAATTGATGATGATGTAAAATTTCGCCAACTGATAGTGTTTGCTTTGGTAACATTTTCTACCTTCGAGGGCTCACCAACCCAAATATGTTGCTGGCTGGCGTTTTCAGAGAGATTTTGCTCGCTACATCGCGTGCTAGACGATCTAAAATACATATTAGAAGAGGGAGTCGATAAATATACCCTACCTGTGTAAAAACTTGCTGTATAGTGATTAATCCGTACCTACTTATATGTGTTAAGTTCGTGAAAGTAGGTACATATTTCGTCTCTTAACTCGAAGCTAATTATGCAAATAACTGATGAATGGTATCTATCAAGTACGCATTTTTTTTTGAGCATTAGGTGATTGCCAATTTCAAAAAATGGAGAAAAATACCAAAAATTCATTAGATTTAGGTTTTTGAAATAGGCGCAAATGTGTTCGAAAATATTTCACTTCTTTCAAAAATTATATTTTTTGATAGTAGGTATAATTTAATTAATGAGAAATATTCCAGAAAAAATGTTCAAAACACGAATTTATCCTAAAATAAACCAACCATTTGCGGAACAACACTAAAAAAAGGTCTTGGATTTCGATGGCAATGACCTAAATCGACACCGAATCTCAAAAATTATCTTTGGGAACTCGGTTTCAAAAACACGTTGGATAGAAGCTAAAGCAAACAAAAAAAGATTTTTTCGGAAATCCCCCTTGAAAATTACTATTTTTCCTCCAGGTTTCCCTCCGGAGTTGAAATTTATTCGAGGGAATTTTTAGCTTAAAATAAAAGTCTCCAATAATTTGGTAAAAAATCTATTGACTAATTTTTCATTTGGGATCCACCCTAAAGTTCATAATTATTTTGCTCTACAAAGGGAGGTACCTCGACTGTCAGGAAATTTTCTGAACCTGACAAACCCATAGACCGAAAAATCATGCCAGAATCACCAGCCAAAATTTTAAGCACAAAAATGAATGTTTCGATTGTTTGTGAATTTATGAAAATCAAACTTGAAACAAAAATGGGAAAAACAATCAAAATTTAAACAAATTACCTTATACGCCTGATATTTTTGGTACCTATGTAGGTGTACCTTTTTTGAATCACTCATATCAGTTGATAATGGTTTCCTATCGTTGCTCCTGGCGCAGAACTCCCTAATCACGAAATTTCTTTTCGTTGGGGAGCACACATAAGGATCTATTGCACCACCTCCCATCGATCCTCCAGGACACGTTTTTTCCTAAAGGGGGAGTTCTAAGGGATATTTCTAGCCCTTGTCCAAAAAAAAAAAAGGTGGCCCTATTTACAAAATGGTGGCCATTTTGATAGACAGGTCAGCCGAGGACTTGCACGAAATTTTTTAAACCGTACAAAAGTAGGTCAAAAGATCACGCAAAATTTTATCACCTCTCAAAATTTCAAGTGCTGAAGTGACTTTTTCGATTTTTGGTGAATTTTTGAAAATCAAATTTAGGCCAAAAATGAGAGAAAAAATCAAAATTTTACCAAATTGACCAAGAAATCTGAAATTGGCATATACTCTATTTTCGACATGCCAAATTGATTGGAAACTATGTCAAACCGTTTTGAGCAGTTCTGGAGCCTCCAGTAGATTTTTGAAACTCGAAATTCCCACATAGTTTCATCAAATGGAGATGGAAAGCCAAAATGTAGTCTGCAAACTAATGTCAATACGCTACGAAGTCGACTGCTGGTTGATTTTCGAGTTATTTTGGAGCCTCAAGCGATTTTTTGAAATGAAATTTCCAGAAAGTAGGTGGAAGCTTCAGAACCATTTGAAACCACCATGAAGTCCACTTCATATCGTATTGAAATTAGTTTGCGAAGTAAATTTCAGCTTGATAACTCCATTTGATGAAATTTTGTGGGAATTTCAAGTTTTAATAATCTGGTGGAGACTCCAGTAATTTTCAAAAAGTCACTGGAGGCTCCAAAATGAATTGAGCACACCTGAAATCGTCTTCAGAGGGTGTTAAAATTGAAGTGTGGAGTAAATTTTGGCTTTGCAACTAAATTTGGTGACACTTTGTGAGAATTTCGAGTTTCATAAATCTGCTGAAGGCTCCAGAACTGCTGAAATCAGTTTGAAACAGTTTCCAATCGATTTGGCATGTCCGAAATAGGGTACATCTCAAATTTCAGCTTTCTTGGAAAATTGGTAAAATTTTGATTTTTTCCCCTCATTTTTGGCTTAATATACCTTATATGATTTTCAAAAATTCACCAAAAATCGAAAAAGTCACTTTAGCACTTGAAATTTTGAGAGGTGATTAATTTTTGCCTGATCTTTCGATCTACCTGTATACTATTTAAAAAATTTCGTGCAAGTCCTATGTTGGAACGCAAAATCTTTCGGGCGACCTGTCAATCAAAATTGTCGTCATTTTGTAAGTAGGGCCACTTTTTTTTAGGACAAGGGCTAGAAATGTTCCTCAGGAACACCCCCTCTAAGAAAAAAGTTGTCCTGGAGGTTCAACGGGGGGTGAGGGGTTGCAATAGATCCTCATCTATTTGAAAAGTGAAGTTCAAAATTAATCATGCTACATTTTTTTGAAGAGTCTTACTGGGAAAATGCTCCTGGCGCAGAACCCTCTTGTCCCAAAACCTCTGCCTGAAAAGTGAATTTTCTGATCAATCACACGAAACCTGATGATCCAACTTCTAAAAAAAAATATCCATCTTTTCTTGCTCCTGGCGCAGGACCCGCGATGTAAAAACAAAAAGTGAACTTTCAGATCAATCAAGTATTCAAATCGAATTGAAAATCTGATGATCAAATTTGAAAAAATTGCTCCTGGCGCACAACTCTTTCATCGCAAAACTTGTTTCAAGGGATGAATTTTATAAATAATACTTAAATCATGTATGATTCCATTTCAAGACAGAATATCCGTCTTTTCTTGCCACTGACGCAGAATCTCCCCCCCCTCTCCGATCGAAAAACCAAAAATAAAGTTTCAGATCAAGTCAAATATGCACATTGGATTGAAAAAAATATTGCTCCTGATGCAGAATCCTCCCTACATAAAAAATTTGTTCCCAGAAAGTGAAGTTTACATAATTTACATACCTTAAATTTGATGGCATAATTTCAATAAAGAACATCCATCTTATCTCACTCCAGGATCGAAATGAACAAAAAATTGCTCCTGGCGCAGAACCCCCTGATCGGAAACGCGTTTCTTGGAGGTCAAGTTTGAAATTAATCACGTAAAATCTATGAAGACCAAATTTGAAAAATTTCTCCTGGCACAAGACCCCCTCATCATGAAACTTTCTCCCGGAAAGTTCATTTGTGCATTTGCAGATTTCTAACATGAAATCTGCTGATGATTTTTTTTTTCAAGTTCTTATGGGTATATCTTGCTCCTGGCACAAAATCTCTCAATTTGGAAACTGGTTCCTGGCACTTAATTCAATTTTCAGATCATTCACAAAATCTGATCTGGAAAAAATAATATGTAGATATTGATTGATTGCTCCATCCTCCTCCTAGGGCAGAATTTCTCGGTCACGAAACAAATTGAGTAGGTAAACTCAACATGAAAATCTCTGAAAATTTTAAAAAAATGGAAAATTTGAGTTGCTTTTAAATTTTTGAAATTTTCAATCGCCTTCAATTTTCGAATTTAGGTCAATAAAGAAATAATGCAAAAGTCGAAACTTTTTTCATTTTACTTTAAAATTTTCATGCATAAAGCAATGAAGTTCAATTTATGAGAATACTTGAACAGTTATTCGACTTTGAAAAATCAACTTATAACTTTGCCCTTTAGATTTATTATACTTACCTACCTACATTTCAATCGAATCAAAATTTGATCAACTTAGACGCGTCGTACATATAATTTTTTCAACTCGTAAAATGAACTTAAATAGCCAAATATTTGTACAAACAATCCTAATATCACAGCATATTATACGTTATTAACGAATAATAAAATAAATTAAGCACGAAAAAATTTAGCCAACTATTAGCCTCATGCAGAGTTAGTATTTTATAAGCTGAAAACCTAGCTAAATAATATGTCGAGCAAATACTCGAGCTTTTGCAAATTCTTTTCTACGAAAATAAGGTCCCTGATCGCCTTCGAGCCGCCACCGCACAGATTATAAGGCTCGTAAAAATGTTTGCAATGATGAAAGCGCGAGCGACGATAAAAATAAAAATTTTATAACCGTCAATCGTAAAAATATTACGTAGTTTTGGACGCGAAGATCGCGTTTTACCTGCCCCATTTTCTTGCCAGAGGAAATGGTTACTGGCCCTGTATATGTATACAGAGGGGTGGATTTTTTAATAGGTTGCCCGAAAAAGAAAAAAAATACAGAGAAAAAGAAGGAAGAAGTAAAATGTCGATATATTTCGACAACTTTGCTCTTTTTATAGTTGACGAAAGTCTTAGTTTTCATTTTAAATTAGTCCGGATTGAATGGGCACTCGAGGTGCGAACAAAAACGAATCATTGATTGAGTTAAGCTAGTACGCTGAGAGCTCTTTTTTAATTTCATTTCAAAACGACACTTTTGGAATGCTTCTCATTCCTTAACGCTACGTAATTAAGTTACGCTCTTTGTGAAATTTGAATACTTCCTCGAAAAAGAGTAGAGAAAAAAAGGTGAAATATTAATACCGTATTCTATCAAATACTCGTAGGTACTCAGCCGATTCTATATAAGTATTTTTTTTTGTGTGTGAAAAGATTTTTTATTGCTATGTGAAAGTGTATAAGCCTACTAGAAGTGTAGAAAGAATTTTTCCAATATTACGACTTGAAACGAGCCGACATTTTTTAATTAAGTTTACCTGCTTTAATCTTGGTAATTCTATTAAATGGCAATTTTTTCGTTCGACTATCACCTCCATTGAGTTTTTTTTTTTTTTGACGATAATGCATTCTTATCACTCCTTTGTTAAATTTTTTAAATATAGAATAAGAATATGGATCTATGGACCTTGCTATAATTTTTAATCTTATTCGAAGTAGTAATTGCTACCACTTTGGAACTATTAAACCACCCCCTCTTTTGAGTCAATACGACAACTTTTGCATTTTACTGCAACCTACAGCCCGGCGATTACTCTCGAGCCCCCAATCAGGGACATTTTTATAAACCGCGACCCTCTCTCGAACTCGTATAATAAATTAATTTCTCATTTTAGTTTCGGCCAAATGTACACTTAATTACAAACGATAGGACGTACTCCGCAGCGTAGTAGAGAAATCCACCCTTCTATTTATATCGGTTCCGGACCAGCATCATCGGTGTATCGCACAGTCCAACGCTAACTTAATCGCCCCTAAGATAATTTTTTCGTATACTCGTTCCATAAATCATTATGCCCTAAAATAATGTAAATTTTCCAAAACCACGTCTCACGATGAGCGTGTAGTGTATAATACTTTAGTACAACGAGGCCGGACTTAGCAACAGCAAAAAAAAACAACATCCCAAAACGCGAAATCCTTTAATCAGAACGCGATGCAAAAAGATGTGTTTCGATGAAAAAAATAACGTTAGCTTGTGCCTTGCACGTTGATTTTTTGCAAATCGGATCATTATTCGGAACACAAACTAAAAATCTACGTTTGGACGCTTTGCGCTTTGCGAGAGCTTCGAGATTTTCTAAATCCAGCTTAAAGCTTCAAAAATACCGGAGTCGTATTTTATTCCGCAGTTTACTCAGTGGATGGAGAAGCAGATTCCAGATTCGAGGTGCGAGTATACATACATACATCGTATAAGTACCTGTGTTGTACGAGTATGTAATACTTGACACGTTTCGGTGTAAAAAAACGTTTTTAGTCCTCGACTTAGGCCTACTTTACCAACATTGTGTACCTAAAGGAGATGTTTTACATAAATACCACTAAATGCGGTCTATTCAAGGGCACTGTGTCGAATTTGAGTGTGCTTATTACCGTACAACCACAACTAACCGATTGTGAGATTGTTGCGATGGAGATTTTATACGTATGCAGATATTCTTACACCGAATAATATTCTTTCGAACGTTAGATAATTTATTTCCATACCTTTATGGGACTTTACGATTGAACTTTTGATTCTATGTAGATATGGTAGGGAAAGGGAACTGTGAAGCAATTTTTTTGTGACCGATTCTCATTCTAGATTCTTGATATTATGAAGAAATTTCGTCACGGATGCCCATTTTTCGCCTCCCTCATTTTCGAAGGCGCGTACAGCCTCCCTTGGGAGCTGTACAATAAAATTTTGAACACCTTCTCTGCAATTTTAATTCTGATAAAAAGCTCAGAAAAGCACCCCGACTCACAAACAAATTTTAAGCAAAAGTTCTAGTGCAAGAAAATTTATTGTAGATGATGACTTGAAAGTTTTAAAAAAATTGAATTTTTAAAAATGAAACTAGTTAACATCATTTGAAATGCATTGAAAATAAAGTACGAGTAGAAATTTGTAAAATGTTTCGAAAATTTAATAAGAATCAATAAAATTTTCCAATATCCAAATTTCGTGAAATACCTCACATATTTAAAAATTGTTTGTAATTGTCGAAAACTAACGAAATGGGCAAAAAAATAACTAAAAGTTGGACAAGACGTGGATAAAATAACATTAAAAAGAACTCAAACCACCAAAAAAAAAAGCTCAACATGCATCAAATCAGTTAAATTTGCCTGTAAAGCATCGAAAATAAAGTACATACATTAATGTAATGTACTTACCTATAATTTCGTAAAATATTTTGATGATTACTTAAAATTTATATTTTTAGCAAAATGAGCAGCAAAATTGGAAAAATTATCCCACCAAATCGTTGAAAATGGTAAAAAGCTTGCATTTCGACTTTTGCATCATTTTTTTTTGTTGACCTGAACTCAAAATTAAAGCCGATATAAAATTTTAAAAACTTGAAAGCCACTCGAATTTTTTATTTTTAAAATTGTTTAAAAAACTTTGAGAGCTCTCTATTTTGAGCTTACAGATAAAATAAAACCCAACTTTTGCAGAACTTCGAATACACCACGAACAAATTCCTGCCTAACTACGTTTTGTCCGCCTCTCAAATTAAAGAAGCTGTAAACGCACATTAGGGTTTACAGTAAAATAGTTTTTCAATTTCATTAGGTAGAATTTGGTTTGAATTTCAACTTTCAAAAAACTGCTGGAAGCTCCAGAGCTGCTCAAATGGTTTGAAATTATTTTCAAGCGATTCGGAGGATTGAAAATAGACCAACACGAGTATCTAATTTCAGCTTTCTAGATTAATTTGATGAAAAGAAGATTAAAATTCAACCCTTGAAACAAGTGTTGTGATGAAGGGGTTCTGCGCCAGGAGCAGTTTTCTTGAATTTGGTCTTCAGATTTCACGTGATCAATTCAAAACTTGACCTATAAGTGACGATGTTTTTTTTTTTACCAAGGGCTTCTGCGCCAGGAGAAATAGACCTGTTTTTTTTTTTGATATTAAGTACGTAATACGTAGATCATTAAAGTTTATTTGAATATTCTGAAATTCACTCTCTAGAAACAACATTTTTTATGAGGACAAGATTCTGCATCAGGTGAAAAATGTGATTAAAATTTTTTGAAACACTTAAGACGACCAGATTTTTTATATGAATAATCTCAAATCTGCAAACTCACTTTCGGGAAACAGATTTTTTTCAATCCGATCCTCATACCTATTTTACTTAATCTGAAATTAGTCGGTGGGGGGGGGGGAGGAATTTGTGTTAGGGACAAGACGAGATTGATATTCCTTCTCGAAATTGAATCGTAATATTTTACATGATTTATTAAAAAATTCATCCCTTGAAACCAGTATTGTGAAGAGAGGGTTCTGCGCCAGGAGCAGGTTTCTTGAATTCTGTTCGTAAAATTTTACATAACCAGCGCTCGGATATTCTATCCCTAAGGAAACCGAAATATGCGCTTAAATATGATATGGGCATTGTTCTACAGGGAAAATCGATTCCTATACGACTTTACTAATATTCTTGTGTAATATACCAAGAATTATTCACGAACAAAAATGCAAAATAGAGCGTTTTAAAATCACGAATTATCAAAGGAATGAAAAACAATTGAAATAAACCAAAAAAAAAAGTAGGTACGGGTGAGCTATTGCCAGTTTTACAAATTTTGCAGAAAAAAAAATGAAAAATAGCCAAATACTAATATGATACCTACAAAAGTTTGAAATTAAGCAAAATATTCCCTAAAAAATGCAGAAATATGCTTTTATATGCTTTTATGGTGAAATATGCCAAAATATGCTTTAACAAATTAGGCTCATTTTACTTGAAATTTCATGAATCGTGAAGATAATTGAAAAATTCCTTGTCTTCTACGCGTACAAAAAATATGCTCCAGCATGAAAATCCGAGCCCTGTACATAACAAATGTGAAAATTGGATTCCAAAAAATATGTTTTCGATCAGGGGGTTCTGCGCCAGGAGTAAGATGGGGTGGATATTCTTTCTCGAAATTGAATCGTATAATATTTTAAGTGATTAATCAGAAAATTCACCCCCTGCAACAAGTTTTGTGATGAGATGGTTCTGCGCCAGGAGCAATTTCCTCGAATTCCTTCATCAGATTTTCAATTCGATTTAAATACCTTATAATTCTGAAAGTTAACTTCTAGTTTTTGCATCGCGGGTTCTGCGCCAGAAGCAAAATTAGATGGATATTCTTTTTAGAAATTGGATCATCAGGTTTCGTGCAATAAATCAGAAAATTCACTTCTCATGCATAAGTTTTATGACGAGGGAGTTCTGCGCCAGGAGCAATTTTCCTTTCAATCAGATTCTCCAAAAAAATGCAACATGATTAATCCGGAACTTCACCTTCCTAAAAATACGTTTAGACACCAGTTTTCAGATGGAGATGATACTGCGCCAGGAACAAGATTGGATGAATATTCTTTTGAAAAATGAGATCATCAAAAGATTTCATGCGGATAATCTGCAAGTTCTCTTTCATGAGGTTTGTTTTTTTTTTACACGGATTTTGGCAGATTTTCGAGAATCTGGATTTTGGCAGATTTAAAATCCACGACAATCTGCTAGGATAGTAGCTTTTGAAAATGGATTTTGGATTTTACCTGAAGAGAGAAGATTTCTGATGTTTTGAAAGTTTGTGATGGGGATCTAAAAAGTGTTTAAAAAAGAGATTCAAAAAACGTCTAAACACCAGATTTTCGAGAATCCGTGTAAAAAAAAACAAACCTATGGTTTCATGGAAATTAAATTTGTAATGAGTGAGTTCTGCACCAGGAGGAACGATTGGAATCCATTTTCAACCAATTTGGGGTCTCAGAAATAACTACATAGGTGTCAAATTTTTCATTTATGGATTAATTTGTTCAAATTTTAATTTTTTTTCGGCATTTTTGTTTCAAGTTTGATTTTTAAAAATTCACCAAAAAATAAAAATCAAAAAATTCATTTTAGCACCTGAAACTCCTTACTAAAGGGCTAGTATGGTTTGAAGGGCCGAGAGAAATTTTTTCTTGAAAACAGGATTACCTATTTGAAAAATTCTGGCTCATAAACAAAAAATTTTCATGAATTGATTTTTTTACACATAGAGGGAAAATGAAAAATAGGGAGTCATTTTCTCATCCGACGTGACAACTGTAGGGGGGGGGGGTCGGAAGGTAGTTTTGAATATTTGAATCTAATATATACCTATAACATTTCAACAATTGAGAAAATTTGTAAAATAAACAAGTTTGGAAATAGGAACATTTTTTAAAATTTAATTTCTTTTTGAAAATAAAAATCTTAAAAGAATTATTAAAATTTGAATATTGTTTGATTGTTGCTAGCGACGGGTGAATCAGCTATATATAAATAAGGTACCTACATTTTAGTATATGTATGTAGATACGAAGCACCATTATCTGAAAATTCAAATTTCTCGTAATTAATTTCATCAGCATTTCAGAACATTCGGTAACTACGTACGAATTGTATAGACGCGGACAGGTGGACAAAAGAGAGGGGCGGAGAAGAAAAACGAATAGTACTGCAAGTTCCTCGAGATATTGTAGAGATGGTGAATTCGCAGCTCTTTGAATTTACACGACTGATTAAAATTCGCCAATTTTGTTCATCGTTCGTTCGTTCGGTAACCTTAAGGATACGTACGTAGGTAGCTAGAGAGCTAGGTTAGTCAACCTGTAAAAGTAATCCATCTTGCGCTGATGTTGCGAGCGAGAAAGAGCTCATCGCGTGTAAAATATGCATACGCAGTACACTAAAAAGTCGTAAATACAGATGGACTCGATAATAGGAATGTTAATTAAGTTATTTAACGTATTTGAAGCTTTTGTCTGGTATCAGAAGAAGAACACGCTAGGATAGGAGGGGGGAGGGATGACGAGCGACGTTATTGAAGTATACGCGAGATAATACGTGTTTTCATTATAAATGAGATTTCACGTATTATGTATATACTGTACCTTGGTATACGTATTATCTTTTATTATATGTATAGAACAGCATCATCGTCGTCGTCGTCAGTATATAGGTAGAGGTACACAGTTAATAAGAAATACGATATCGGTGACATGGCATCGAGGTACCGGGTACGCGGCGACATCGACATAAGCGTTTCTCATTTCGCATTTTCGCCGTAATCATCAAAAACCAAAACCACACCAACTGTTAATTAGCTGGCAAGTGGTGCATTAAGCTATATACAGCACCGTTCAAATCAAACGTACACAGATTTAATAATGCTAATTCGTTAATATGATTTACGCGAACCGCCCGCTTGGAATTTTAAAAAAATGAAAAAAACTCAACGCCATGCAAACGTGTACTGTACGTATGCAATCCGTTGCACGGCGAAAAAAAATTAATACGGACGCGTTTTTAATTAAATTTATTCGTCGAGCCGACCTCGTTTTATTTTTTTCAAATTTATTCTCCGCCTGTTTATTGCACAGAAAGGTGATGTTCGTAGTACCATTTGTGGCAATGTAGCCAATTTAACCAGGGCTTATTTTCTATACTCGTACTATAGAAAAGTGTTTCTCGAAGGTATCTACGTACTTATCGTTCAATGTGCAACTTTTATATCGATGGAACGTTTAAATGGTGGTTGGTTCCAGTTGTCAATATCAAAAAAACAAAACAAAAAAAAAAGGACAAACATAACCCAAATATTACAGCAGGTATTTGTATTCAATGTTCATTCCGGGTCAGAATCCATTTAGACTGGTGCAATTTGAACAAAACGACGGTGGAAAAATCCAAAGACGCGAGATATTCTCGAAACTGAATTTTTATGCGTTACAAAATCGATAGAAATTGCGCTGAAAGTGGCTCTGTTGTTAAATTAATTCAAAAATGTTCAGTTTTAGTCGAAAAGCCCGCATAAGGATCTATTGCACTCACCCCCCCCCCGTAGATCCACTGGAACAACTTTTTTCTTGAAGGGGGAGTCCTAAGGAACATTCATAGCCCTTGTCCTAAAAAAAAGGGGCGATACTTACAAAATGGCGGCCATTTTGATTGACAGGTCAACCGAAATTGCAGATTTTGTGTTCCAACATAGGACTAGCACGAATTTTTTAAAACGTAAAAAAGTAGATCGAAAGATCAGACAACAATTCATCACCTGTCAAAATTTCAAGAGCTAAGGTGCCTTTTTCGATTTTTGGTAGATTTTCAAAATCAAATTTTGGCCAAAAATGTGGGAAAAATAAAAATTTTACCAAATTGACCTAGAAAGCTGAAATTTGGGATATACCCTATTTCTGACACGCCAAATCGATTGGATACGGTTTCAAGCCGTTTTGAGCAGTTCTGAAGCCTCCGGCAGATTTTTGAAATTCGAAATTCCCACAAAATTTCATCAAAATGGAGTTGGAATGTCGAAATTCATTCTGCAAACCAATTTCAATACTCTACGAAGTCGACTGCAGGTGAATTTCAAGTCGTTTTGGAGCCTCCAGTAGATTCTTGAAACTTGAAATTTCCCTCAAAACTTCATTAAATGGAGATAGAAAACCGAAATTTACTCTGCACTCCAATTTTAACACTCTCTGAAAGCGACTTCAGGTAGGTTCAAGTCGTTTTGGAGCCTCCAGCAAAATTTTTAAAAATTACTGAAGTCTTCAGCAGATTTTTGAAATTTGAAGTTTTTACGGCATTTTATAAAATAGAGTTAGCAAGCCGAAATTTACTCTGCAAACTAATCTCAATACAATATGAAGTAGACTGCAGGTGGATTTCAAGTCGTTTGGAGCCTCAGTAGATTTTTGAAACTTGAAATTTCCCCCCAAAATTTCATCAAATGGAGATGGAAAGCCGAAATTTACTCTTCACTCCAATTTTAACACCCTCTGAAAACGACTTCAGGTAGGTTCAAGTCGTTTTGGAGCTTCCAGCGACTTTTTGAAGGGTTTCATGGCGTTTTTAGGAAAATTGAATTTCAATACGATATAAAATCGACTGCATATGGTGGTTTCAAATGGCTTAGAAGCTTCCAGCTACTTTTTTGAAATTTCAATTTTCCAAAAAACGCCATACAACCTTTCAAAAAGTCGCTGGAGGCTCCAAAACGACTTTAAACTTACCAGCAGTTGACTTCGTAGTGTATGGAAATTAGTTTGCAGAATGAATTTCGGCTTTCCATCTCCATTTGATAAAATTTTGGTACAATTTAGAGTTTCAAAAATCTACTGGAGGCTCCCGTACTTTTCAAAAGTCGCTGGAGGCTCCAAAACGACTTGAAATCCACCTGCAGTCGACTTCGTACCGTATCGAAATTACCTGGTTGGCAGATTGAATTTTGGCTTTTCAACACCATTTATGATGAAATTTAAAAATCTGCTGGAGGCTCCAGAACTGTTCAAAACGGTTTGAAACTGTTTCCAAGCAATTTGGCAGGTTGAAAATGGGGTATATCCCGAATTTCAGCTTTCTAGGTCAATTTCGTAAAATTTTAGTTTTTTACCCACATTTTTGGCCAAAATTTGATTTTTGAAAATTCACCAAAAATCGAAAAAGGCACTTTAGCGCTTGAAATCTTGAGAGGTGATTAATTTTTACCTGATCTTTCGATCTACCTTTATACGGTTTAAAAAATTTTGTGCAAGTCCTACGTTGGAACGCAAAATCTGCGATTTTGGGTTACCTGTCAATCAAAATTATCGCCATTTTGTAAGTAGGGCAACTTTTTTTAGAACAAGGGCTAGAAATGTTCTTTAGGACTCCCCATTTAAGAAAAAAAGTTGTCCTGGAGGATCAACGGGGGGGAGGGGGTGCAATAGATCCTCATCTGAATATTTGAAAAGTGAAGTTCAAAATTAATCATGCTACATTTTTTAAAAGAATCTAGCTTTTGTTAAAAAAAATTTTGAAATTTTTCGTGAAATATCCTATTTTTTTCAGAAAATTTGACCGATGCGAATATTTCTTTAATAATTATGTAATTCAATTCCAACGTATCAACAACTACCTACTTATCAGTTGTGGCTGATTCTGGAACCTCCAACGAGTTTTCAATTTCCTCCAGAAACTTTAAATCACATTGAAAAAGCCTCTAATGAACTTCAATGCTTAATAACATTTGGTATTTGTAGATGCTTATGAAGGGCATTCCTTTGAAAGTTTTAGGAGATTATAGCGAAATTCCAAAAAGTCAGTTCGAAAGTAAACTTTTGACTATTTCGTAAAACTTTTCATTCCTGATCAGAATTCTCTTCAATCGATTTTCAGTCATTTTTATGCTGATTTAGCTTATTATCCAACAATTTTTTAGAACTTTCAGTCTGTATTTCATGTAATTTTTGCATAATTTTACAAATTTTTACTTCATTTTCAATGGTTTTTTGGCTAATTTTGCTCATTTTTCATGCACTTTTAAGAGCTGTTTCATCATTTTATGTGGTTTTAATGAAATTTTATCAACATTTTCTATGTCGAGTTTACCAATTTAATTGAGTTTTGATTAATTTATTTAAAGTATTTTGTTTACAATTTCTATAATATTTGCAACATTTTGCCGTGTCGTTCTATAAATTTTTCATTCTTTTCACAAAATGTTGAAGAATTTTTTCAAATTTTGAACAATTTTTTTATTGTTTTTTTTTTAGGAATTTCTTGCATTATTTCTTACTGTTTTGAGAATAATTCATCATGTTTTTTTTTTTTCATTTTTCGACCATTTCTTTCCAATTTTTCCAACTTTCGAATATCGTTTTCGACTATTTTAGACGATATTGTCAGTATTTTGTCATTACGTATCTAAATTTTGGGGTTAAGAAGACAACAAGATGCGAGTTGTATTTGAAATTCTACACTATGGATGGTTTTTGACCTCCGGCCCGAGTTCATTTTATGTATCGAATGGCGAAATATGCTACGTATCATAGCTAGCGTAATTTTCTATTTTTATACGTTTGTCCAACACACGTCAGGGTATGTAAAGGTTCGATAAAAGGCACGAAAAATTACCACGTGTCTGGGTATACCTACCTCTTGCTCCCGAACGTGCTATGTACACCATACACCTTATACATACATACTCGTATATATATGCAATACAGATACGTACCTATACACGTTGCTTTTGTCATTACCGAAGGCATCTCTTCGACGCTCGTGGCGCTAGCTCGAGTTGACTATCATTTGCCATAGCATGGTGTATTATAGTAGGTACCATACTATATGCAGTAAATAAAATTAAAAACTTTTCCCAAGTTTGCTTTGAAATGTACAATTTTAACATCTCGCACGTAGCTTCTTGGGGTTTTGTGTAAACAACGGACGAAATTTAATTAGTCGACGAATACGTTGAGAGAGATGCTGCTCTATTCATTGTATGATACCTACGTACGTCCAGTGTTCATCGTATTTCACTGATGATGGTGGATGTGTAGAAAAAAGGATGAATTTTTTTTTTACGCTTTAGTGATCTTGAAAAGGCACACGAGCGAGTGGACGAATGCGATAGTTTTCAAGTTTATTCCCTGCTTCAATCATTTCATATCGTAATTGCCATTCTTTGTATTCCCTCTTGGAAAACACATGATCAAGTTTAGTTCGATGTTTTCAAAGGAATATTATAGGTATACATTTTTCGGGAATGAAAGTATACTATTCGAATTTTCAGGGGAAAAAAATGCCTAAAAATTATCAAAAATAAAGGGAACATGGACAATAAAATTCGAATTTTCCAAAATGAACTAGGTATAGTTTAGAAATAAATAAGCACATAGGGGATTTGAGGAACCAAGGGGGGACGTTGGAGTAATCAAAAAAATAAGTTGATATTCGTATTTAGCGCTTTGAAAACTTACGAAACGATATGTTACACGATATTTGACTTTTTTTTTACATTTCGACTCAAGTGTTGGTGTCCCCTCCCCCCCCCGATTATGCGAATTGTATCACACAATACTCAGAATTGTTTTTTTTTAATTTGAATTACAGATACGACTTTTGGCAGCTTTTTAAAGATTGAGCTTTCAAAAAAAAACAAAAAAAAAAACTCAATTTCGAAATTTAAAATATAAATGGAATTACTCCCCCCCTCACCAACCACGTTGTGTAAAATAGTGCAGAAATATCCTAAAATATGCGAAAAAAATTGGAAATTCCAGAAAATCATTAAAAATGAAATCCAAAATCAAAAATTAATTGCAAATTAAAAAAAAAAAAAATGTTCACTCAAGTCGTCAAAACTCAAAAATTCACCGATTTTTGTAGCAATTTTTCAAAAAATTTCACCGAGGTCATAAAACTTGCCAATTACAAACAAAATCCGATGAATTTTTGAAAATTTTCCGACTTCCTGACAAGTTTTCGACTGAGAGTAGCGACCCCCTCACACACTCTGGAACTTTTTTCTCTGGACAGGAGCACAAAAAATATATACGAGTATATACATATACAAAAAAGTTGGCACAAAAAGACCGATTCTTATAGAAAACATTTTATTGATTAGCACTATAGATCAAAATTACCTACTAATTGGACGTTTTAAGCGGAATAACTTGAATAATTTTACCACCGGCGGAATCGTTAGCAGAACTCAACCCTCTGGTCTGTTCACCGCTGGCAGCTCCTTGAACCGAGCTCAAAACCGAACCGACAATCGACGTAGACGGAATAGAAACCTGAGTCGAAGTAATCGGAGTAGTTATTTGGAACCCACCTTGCCCTCCTCTGCCTCCTGAACCACCACTGGACCCAGAACTGCTGGACGAAACGGACCAACTACCCGAACCGGAGCCTCCTCCTGGCGCAGAACCCGTTGTCGAAAGTGAGACTCCGGAGCGACCCGAACCGTTCCCGTCTTTATTCACCACTACAACTCTGTACTCTTCAACTCCATCAGGACCAGTAGTGCTGGTTCTACGAAGAGTAGATGGGCCTCCTGAACCGGATACGTTTATACGGTATCCGGATCCGTTCGAAGTATCACGATTGGCTTCGGAGGCGGAGCCAGTGGATTGTAGTTGTAGATTGACATCTTGGTTGGAGCCACTTTGAAGTTCAACGTTTGATGAGCCGGGTTGGTTTCTCAAGAACATCAATTCGTATTGAGGGGGGGTTGTTTGATCGGCAGTTGATATGGTTGTGCTGGAGGCATCGTTGGGGTACGAGAGTGTGTAACGTCTGGAGCCTCCTACTCCTTCTCCGGATGTGCCATCTACAGATATTGCGGAGTTGGAAGTGCTTGGGTAACCGTATCTTAAGTTGTAGTATTCGTTTGGTGAGGCATTGCTGCCTCCTCCGAGAGACCAGGAGCCTCCTGAGCCAGAACCGGATCCACCGTAGGAACCTTGTAATCCGTAGCGTCCGTTTCCATAGTATCCTTGGCCGCCATTAGTGTTTAAGGAGATATCGTAGTCTTCGTCGTATCCTCCGGTACCTGCAGATCCACCTCTAGCACCTCCACCGTATCCGATATTCACACCTTGTCCTCCGAAGCTTCCTCCTGCTCCATATCCTAAACCATTACCACCTCCTACTCCATATCCTACACCACTGCCGCCACCTCCTGCTCCATATCCTAGACCATAACGACCTCCTAGTCTACCTAGACGACGTATTCCTCTACGGATCATGCTGCTGGGACGTAATCTCAACGCTGTCCCTGCAAGTCCACTGTACCCTCCACTTCCACCGTACCCTCCACTTCCGCTGTAGCCTACTCCACCACCATATCCCCCTCCAGCTCCACCTCCGCCGCCATACAAGAGTCTACCAACTCCTAAAGATGGTAAAGTAACAGTGGTTGAGTATTCTCCAGGTTCTCTAGTGTTCATTGAAGATGCAGAAGATGAAGATGGTATGGATCTGGCATCATTTGAAGTGACACTTTTGACATTACCATTGCCTCTGGTCTCCGGATTAGGAGTATTGTATCTGAAATTCGTCCGAGAATTGGAGTTCCCATTAGATCTATTGATTTGTACGCCATTTCCATTGGTGGGTTTCACAGCTCCATCGTAATAAGAAGTGTAATCGGGAGTTTTATACGAATTTTCCGATATTTTTGGGCTTTGGTTCGACATCTGGTAAAATCTGCCAGGGATGGGTCTTCCATTTCCTGAATTTTTGGCATATGATGGACTATATTGATTGTTATCAAACGTCTCGGATTCGATATCGTCGTCATCTTCGCCCAGCAATTGTAAAGATGTAATAATTTCTTTTCTGACTAATTTTTCTATTTCTTCGGTTTCTTTGTCACGATCGTCCAGAAGGGTAGAAGGACCGCATCGTGCCAACTGCACGATTGAAATGAACTATAAAATAACCAATAAATATTAATACTCTATTAACCTACATATTATATTTTTCAATTGAAAACTTTCAATACACGCGAATAATCTATTTCGATTGAGAAAAAAATGAAATAAAAAAAAGCAAACATAATATCGTACTTACCGACACGAAAACAACCAACAAGGTATCTCTCGTCGTCTTCATTTTTAAATGAGTCGAAAAAAAAGACTCTCGACGACTTCACTGTATTAATATTTCGTCGGTATGTTTGCTTTTTTCATACTTCAATTAATTTGTTTGATCAGTATCGAGTTGTATTTCTGGCGTCGATTTATATATTAACGAGACGCGATTCGTATCGTACAATCGGCTTTCATCGTTCTTAATACTTTTTATAATGCGAAACTAGCAGATGTTTCATTGTGTACATAAGTATTACCTATGCACTAATGGATGTTGATTTTTCTGCTACGATCTTTGAAAGCTCGACCTAGTGACGCATTAAACTATTTTTTTTCTCTCGTAATTCCTTTTACTTTGCCTTATGGTGGCTTCTACTACTCGTACTATACTACGTTATAATAACTAAGTGACAAATTGATTTTTACTTTTACGTCATCGTGATGTCAAAGCCAATCGCATTAAACGTTATACTACGTAATATATTAATATTTTCTTACTTGTTTTTTTTTGCAGGTGGGATGGATGAAAGCTGAGGACCAGACTATTCTCACTTTACATAATCGTGTCGTTACTCATAACGGCCGAGTAAGCGTAACTCACGATAACTTCAAAGTATGGCAATTGCATATTAGACAAATACGTAAAGAAGACAAAGGGTGTTATATGTGTCAAATAAATACCAGTATAATGAAAAAGCAATTAGGATGTATCGATGTTCACGGTGAGTAGTCACAAAGAATGTACGAGCAGTTTAGATAATACTTAGATATTTAGGTATTTTTTCATTGGAGTTCTGAAGAGGGGAAGGGGGTACATATTTCTCTTGAAAATAAAAATTTTTGCATCTCGTAGTCTCGAAAATTTTCTACTTATTTCTTACTGTAGGTCTCAATAACTTTAAAACTAGTGGCTGAAATTTTGGTATAATAAAATGGAAAGAACATTGAAAATGCCTTACCATGGCCAAATTTCAGGAGCTGAATTTCATTTTCCTATTTTTAGGGAATTCTGAAAAAAGCAACAAGGTTATTTTTTCCATAAAAAACTCGCAAGTTGATCAAATTGAGAGAGAAAGTTGAAATTTGGTGAACAGGAAATGGGGTGAGGGAAGGTAATAAGGTTGGAAGGTCAAATATAAAAAATGGTATTCGTATTCAGGTCTCTTGAAAATGTATATTTTACATCCCCCCCTCCACCCAGAGTATTAAACAAAATTTCAAAATTAAAAATTATGACTTAAATAGGACTTTTAGTAGGACATTCAGCATGTCATTTTTCGAGCACTTATGAACTTATGGAATTTTCCAAGGTGTGGGAGGGGGGGAGGGCAAAATTTACATTCAAGTTTTTAGCCAAATTTTTGTAAAAAAGTTTTCTTTTCTGATGTCTTCAAACACCTTATGATTTTATTTAAACAATTAGTAGACGTCAAAACTATAACGTTTCACTTCAATTTTTCGTTTTATTTCATCTTTATCAATTTTAAAAATTGATGAATACCACATCATGTTCGCTTAAAATCAAATCAACTCGAATTTTTCAATTTAGATGGTAAAAATTTCATACCTATTATTATTATTTGCTTCAAAATTTTGAAATTCGAATAGCAATTTTCTATTGAAAAATTGAAAATGAAAATATATATATATTTTGAAAAATCCAAAATTAAAAAAGAAAAGCAAACGGACCCGAGCGAAGAGAGGGCAAAAGCTCCCAAAAATGAGTATATTGAGAGGTATGAAAAAGATGTTTTCTTGTGTAATATATGAAGAAGTTTATTATTTTTGTTTCAAAATATTCAAATTCGAATGATGATTAAGTAGGTATTAAAAAAAAAAAAAAATCAAACTTGAAAAAGTAAAGCAAAAAAGCCCAAGTTGAGCGAGGCCAAAAGTTTTCAAAAGTTCAATCATGTTTTGAGAAGTAAAAACAAAAGGTTTCTTTATGGAGAGAAGAATTTATTTTTCTGTTTAAAACTTTGAACATTTTTTGAATTTGAACAATGAGTTTTATACGTGGAAAAAGAAGAATAAATAGTCCGAGCGAAGCGATGAGAGCAAAAGTTCTCTAAAATGTGTAATTCAAAATCTAAAAAAGTCCACAAATGAGCCCTTTTCTACAAAGTTTGTTCAAAATTCTGGAAAAAAAAAGAAAAAATTGCTGAAAATTTGAAAAAGTCTTATTGAAAAAAAGTAATGCCTTTTGAATAAAATTATTGAAAAAAAAGTAAAACTTTTGGATAAAATTGTTGAAATGTAGGACTTTAGTAGGGCTAAAAGGACTTTTGAGAAAAAGTACAACTTTAGTAGAACTAGTGGCACCTGTTAGACAGCTTGCAACCCCTCCTTGGTTTAGGAAATCCCGTCATAGGAAGTTCATAAATCATATACGTACTTCCTGGTTTTTCCCTCTATTTTTTAAATCATTATAGCTTCAAAATTTGACTAGATTTTTGAAAAGTAAGTTTTCAAAAAAGCTCAACTCGGAAATTGATTTTGAAAATATTATGTCTTGGGCATTTTTTGATGGCAATTTTTGTAGAACTGGTAAATCCGAAAATTTACAAACAAAGTGTTGACCAGATTTATGTTTTCATCTCAATTTGATCAAATTCTAAAACTTTATGAAAAACTGGCAAAATTTTAGAAATTCTCCAAATCCCTACCAAAAAAAATTGGTACCCAAAATTTGGCTACGGTGGTGTTTTTTTCAACGATCAATTGATTCTTCTCACGTTTGTTCGAAACTGTTACTAATGACACAGAGCCCCCCCCCCCACCTTGAAATCTGAAAAATTGAATCTGTTTCTTTTTTTCAGATCGCCAATTTCTATTTTTGCACTCATTAATAGGTAATTATTTAGAGAGCTTTTGATCTGAGATGGAAAATTCTCAACAAAATTTTGGTACCCACTCCAATTTTTGGTTTTCTTTTCTGGTCAATATTAAATTTGATATTTTTAGGGTGGCACTAGAAGGCTTTATTGAAGAAGACGAACATTGTTTGGAGGACCAATGGGGGATTATTTTATTGAAAACTATTTAGTTATTGATCAGAAGACTTTTGATGGGAAATTTCAAAAAAAAATTTGGGGCGCTTCAGTTTTTTACTTTTATTGTTATTTTTTTTCAATTTTAAAAGATTCTGTAAGCAAAGAACCCAACTCTTAGGGAGGAGGAGGAGAGCAGAGGGAGATTTTTTAAAATTAAAAATAGACGTTATTTGAAAAAATTCTGATCAATAATGAAAAATTTTCAAAAAATTTTGGAAGACCTGAATTATTCATTCATTTTAAGTTGTTGACAACTTATTGGGGTGGGGCTGAAGGGTCCCATAAAATGAGAAGGAACTAACATTGTTAGGGGGATCATAGAAAGATTTTTCTTGAAAAGGAGGTAAAAGACTTCTAGTTCTGATGAGGAAAATTTTTACTCATTTTGAATTTCTTATTCCATTTTTTGTTTTTGTCTTTTTTTTTTTTTGACAATTCAGAGCACCCTGCATAGTGATTGAAATCAGGGGGGCCGTGTTTCTCTCAAAAAACGGATAAATTTTGAAGAATTTTGACGCAGAAATGCAAAACTTTTGGATAAATTGATTTTTTTCAATTTTAGGGAGCTCCAAAATATGATGCACACTTCGAAATAAACCGATGTATTTAACATTTATTTACAAACAAACAAATATGTACTTACATTAAAATAAAATGGTAGAAAATCGCCACAATAAGAACGTTAGCGTGATTGGAACATTAGTTAGAATATTCAAAAATTGGAATCTCGAGTATAAAATATTACAAAGTCACGATTGATGTTTGTTGACTTCTCGAATACAATGTATCACAATAATATGAAGAATTACCAGTAAAATCACCGTAATAAATAATTACTGATTTGCCAACTACCGAACAATAGCCCTAATTCCACATGCCAGTAAAGTGATGCTCCAAATAATCAACAATAGAGTCAAGGCATACTTATATAGGCAGATTCCACCTGAACAAGCAGGATTTATGCCTGGAAGAGGCACAAGAGAGCAGATCTTGAACATCAGACAAATAATCGAAAAGTTCCGCAAATTCAACATCCCTGCAGTACTATGCTTCATTGATTATGCCAAGGCCTTCGACTGTGTCAACTGGATAAAGCTATATATATGAGATACTACGCGAGATGGGAGTTCCAGAGCACCTAATTGAGCTGATCAAATCGCTGTATGACAAGAATGAGATGATGGTGAGAGTAGGCGGAGAAGAGTCAAACACTTTTCAGTCAGAAAGAGGAGTATGGCAGGGCTGCATACTCTCGCCTCTGTTGTTCAACATCTATGGCGAGTACATCATGCGGAAAGCCCTGGAGAACTGGGAAGGCGGCATCAAGATAGGAGGAAGAAGAATCTCCAATCTCAGCTATGCTGATGATACCACCTTAATAGCCGCAAGTGAAGAGGAACTGGCAGAACTGATCAAGCGAGTCAGGATGGTCAGTGAAGACATGGGACTCCTCATGAATGTGGGGAAAACCAAGGTCATGGTAATTGATAGAGCTGGACACCTACCAGAATCTGAAGCCTTGAATGAATTTGAAAAAGTGAACTCATTTATTTACTTGGGTTCACTGGTGGATGCTGATGGAGGATCAGCCAAGGAAATTAGAAGAAGAATAGCTCTCGGGAAAGCAGCGATGTCTCGGTTGAGAAAAGTCACCACCAACTGGAAAATCTCCATAAAAACAAGGAAGAGACTAATCAGGACGCTAGTTTTCCCAGTTTTCTTATATGGAGCGGAGATCTGGACATTGAAGCAAGATGATCGAAGAAGAATTGATGCTTTTGAAATGTGGGTATGGCGCAGGGTGCTGATGATACCATACACTGCGCACTGAACAAATGCATCAATTGTGGAACAACTGCAAGAACCAACCAGGCTGAATAAAATATGTGAGACCAGGATAATGAGTTATTTTGGACACATAGCCAAAAGAGGAGCAGAAAACATCGAAAAGGGAATTCTCTTTGGTAAGGTCCCTGGAACACGAGGGAGAGGAAGATCTCCAACAAGATGGACCAATACAGTCCGGAAGATAGCTGGTTCAGTTGCGAATGCGGCCACGCTATCTCAAGACAGAGAGAAGTGGCGGTTGTTGTTGGGGGTACACTAGTCGCTTGCGACTATGACGTTGATAATGATGATGCGATTTTTCATTATTTTTAACACTTTCCCTAATTCGAGAATTATCAAGCAATAAATTGACAGCAAAACTGCTCCTTATAAACATGAATAATGTCGATCATGTTCTCTCGAATTCAGTTGATGTTAAAGATGCTTCGTAAGCGGCGATCAACTCAGATAAGCAACTAGATCAGCTACCTGGATCCACAATATCACTATGTCAGCATTTTTGATGGGTACACAAGTTGTCATGTAAAACGTACTCAGACATCCGGCGAAATCAGCATAGCTGGAACGTTTGAGCTGTCTTGGATTCGCGTTTTAGACAGCTGATGTCTTTGGTGGTAAAATTTTCCAGAGTTTTTGATAACACACCAGCTACATCAAGGCGTGTGTCTCCTGGTCACGTAAAGCAGGTCATTTGCTGCCAATTGTTGATCAATAGGGAACATCAGATGTAACGATGTCTGATCACTTTCCCCGAGGTCTAAAACCTACATTCAACACATCGTTAGCAGCTACGGATTTCTTCAAAGTATCCATGGAGTTTTTCAATTTGGAATGGTCTCGGCTTCAAACAGCTTCGGCATACAATTTCGGTGAAGCTTCAAATTCAGCCACAAAAATCTCGATTTTAACGCAATTAGTGAAACTGTTGGGAATCGGAGATTTTGATCGATGTTGGCCGCGTAATAATCGCCCTTTAGTCAAGTCTGTATCGCGCACAGAATAGTCTTGACAATCGTCATTGATATTATCGTTAGCGTCATCAAACTCGTCATTCCCAAACAAGGAACAATTCGATGATTTTGACAAACTTTTTGGAGTCGATTTGGTCAAAGATTTTGGCATAACAGGCGATTACTTCAACGTAGAAGGTGCACTTTTCTTCGGTGTCGACGTAGTGCTTTTGGTTTCCTTCCCGTCGCTGATATCGGTACCTATCAGTTTTGGTATCAATCAAATCTAACAAATCTCAATTGATTGGTATGGTAACTCGTTGGTCGCAATTTCAAAGTTTCTTGTTGAAAGTGACATCTTTTCAGTTTACTAGTAAGAAAACACTTGTAACATTACATAACATCCCCCATCAGCATGAGAACACCCCTAATAGACCACAATGAAGAGCGCATCAGCATCCAAATACCTCGTTGATGAAGGCGCATATTGAAAACACTCGTGCAAAAACGAAACGCAAAAAGTCAAAATGCAAATCAACAATACATTGTACCGTGCAGACTGCGGAGGAAGGGGGTGAAGCGAAAATAAAATGCAAACTCGAGATAAAGGAGGAGGAAAAATATATAGAGAAAGTGATCGTACCTCGATAGTATAGATAGGGCCCATTGTATACACGCGGTTAAATATTGGAAAAAATGACAGCGAATTTTTTCTTTTCTCCCCTTTTTTTCCATCAAAATAACTCTCGATTGAATATTTAAACGGGCTTTTTTTTTGAGCGAGATTTTAAAATATAGCGTTGGGTACTATAGCATGGTATAGTATGCACAGCAATAGAGACAGTATATGAGCGACCGTAGTTCTACACACTTCTTGCCTCACTTAACAAAATGTTTTATTCAATTCAACCGCTGTATGGGGGAAGGCTGCGGTATAGTGAAATGTCAGCTAAACTTCCTGTCTTCGGAGAACTGTGTGCTGCGTTTTATGACACGCGTCACCAAACGTCATTTATCGCCGATAACGGCACAGTCGAATGATGAAAATGCAGATAAAAAATACATATTACACTCGCGACGAACCGATACCAAAGTGTACCATATTCTCAGTGCTCGCATCGAGTACCATATCTATAGGTACGTAACATTCATAATAAATAAAATGTATATTCGTACGTCTGCTACATTCGAGAGTGGATATGCGGATACGGAAACGTAAACCGGTAATCGAGCTCGATAAGGCGGATTTTGCCTTTTGCTCGCAAAGTGCGAAATGTACGTACAGTGTAGGTACGATTGGATGTTTGAAAAATACACCTCATCCTCGTCGTTGGGCAAATTTAGCCATTAGCCTAAACTCGCAGCCCATACGTCTAGCCGAATGTGTGTGCGGAGAACTTTACGACGTGATAAATACGTTCGGCTGGAAGACCCAGATGCAATTGAAAGTTCACTGCGCGAATGGTCATCGTATACGTATCTACACATGGCTCCAAAACGCCATAAGAATAAGGTGTAAATCATTTTCTATTAAATCACACGTAGTCAGCGTATCCCTCTCTATAATATTTATACCCTTCGAATATATTAAGTAAATATTCTTATTGTCAGCGTTACTTTTAGCCATATCCTGGCGCGTATATCGGATTATTTATTCTATACGAGACGCCTTAAGCGTTGTTTATTTTGCCGAATAGCCCTATAAAGCTCTACAGCAGCGTATACCTATACTATCTACAACGTTGTAAAGGATATAAGGATACCTTTAGTACTCCTATATATGTAGGTAGACCTACGTGTACTCGACTAATACGATTGGCAAGCAGTAAAGGAAAAAAAAGAAATCCTCCTTTTGCAAAATATACGAGTACGTATAGTTCACTTGGAAACAAATAAAGTTGCTTCGCGTGTTGTATCATTGTCAGAAATACGAGTACGACTAAACTCGGCCCCGAAAACTGCGAAAAGCTTTGTGAAATTATAATCAAAACTTTTTGGAAAATTTAATTACCAGTGTTGGCCCATCCGAAGTGTAATTATATCGCCGAGAAGTTATTTTAAAATGAAATTAAAACCGAATTTCGTGTATATTTCGCGGTTATACGCGATTCAAGTGCCGATAATTTACGCGAGAAGATTTTCTATGGCTTTAATTCTTCTTATAAATTCGTCGAAACGACGAACGCGGTGTTGAATTTTTTATGTCTTTGAGTTTTTTAGCTGCCTTTTTCTTTGTTTTAGTATACGACAAGTTTTTAAATTTTCTTTTTGTACCATCGATGATAGAATTATTTAAATGATGAAAAATTTATGAGTGGTAAATTTGTGTAACCGTTTGAGGAGTGTTTTACGTATTTCCCGTGGTAACAGGAAAATTCATCGCGCGAAATTCACCGCGCGAAACTCACAGCGCGAAATTCATCGCGCGAAACTCATCGCCGGGTAAAATTAACCGCGAGGGAAAATTGATCGCGGAGGAAAATTCATCGTTGTATAAAATTAATCGCGAGAGAAAATTCAACGCAGAGGAAAATTCATCGTTGGATAAAATTAATCGCGAGGGAAAATTCAACGCGAAGGAAAATTCATCGTTGGATAAAATTAATCGCGAGGGAAAATTCATTGCCGTACATAAATTTTTTTTCGATGATTCATTTGTGAGATACTGAAAATGCGAGTATGCTATGAAATTAAAGTAGTTCATTCTTCATACCTGGCTCTATAATACTGTAATATGTACAGGAAGGGATTAAGTACAAGCTGTCGACAAACTCATAACGCTTAAGATACTTTGAAGATGGAGATAAACTTGCTTACCTATTTTCAGGCATCTACCTATCAGGATTTATTTGGTGTCATGGAAGGATAATTGATGGGATGTGAATTGTGGTGGTAATAGAGAGAGAAAGGAGCATATTGGAGATGGTGAGTTTTGGGTCATTTTAATGTGCTCATTGGATTGTTGTGATCATCAGAATGCCTCGTTTGACTAAATCAATATGAAAAGTAAATAACAAAAAAGATTCACATTACTTTCTTCGAGGACAAAATTTTGATGGTGACCTCACGAATCTAATTAAAATTTTGTCTGAAGAAGCTTTTCCGGCATTTCAAATTCGATTCCATGGACAAAATTGGTAAAAATCCTCCGCGATGAATTTTTCCTCGCGATTAATTTAATACAACGATGAATTTTCCTCCGCGATGAATTTTCCCTCGCGATTAATTTTATACAACGATGAATTTTCCTCCGCGATGAATTTTCCCTCGCGATTAATTTTATGCAACGATGAATTTTCCTCCGCATTGAATTTTCCCTCGCGATCAATTTTATACAACAATGAATTTTCCTCCGCGATCAATTTTCCCTCGCGGTCAATTTTACCCGGCGATGAGTTTCGCGCGATGAATTTCGCGCGATGAATTTTCCTGTAATCATTTCCCGTATCGAATTCGATTGTAGGAGTGAGGAGAAGGGGGTTTCGAGTAGGGGTTGAGGCTATTTTGTAGCTGGTTTTTGATTCGAGAAATGATGTGTGAGAATTGTAAGCGAAGATGTATTATAATTACACACCTTCTGCACGAGAATTCAGCATTGAAACGGTGGTAAGATTTCCAATTAAAATCGGCAGATACTCGATAAAATATCCACTCCCATGTCACAATTTCTGTAATTTCAAAATATTAATGACGTCGCCACTTCTATCTGAAGTTGTTGGATTTTATGAAAAAATAGTTCCGTATTTTTTGGTTCTCTCCAGTTCAAAAAAGTCGTGCAAAGAGCTCCTATCCCTAAAATGAAAAAAAAAATCAATTTATCAAAAAGTTTTCCATTTTTGCGTCAAAATTCTTCAAAATTAAGAAAGTACATATCTGTTTTTGAGAGAATCTTAGCCCCTCTGATTAGAGTCCTCTAAATTGCCAAAAAAAAACAACAACAACAACAACAACAACAAAAGGAAATAGAATAAGAAAATCCAAAATTAAAATTGGTAAAATTTTTCTGCGTCCGCGTCAGAACTGCAATTCTTCAAAATAATTTCATTTTCAAGAAAAATTTTTCTTTGATCCCCCTAACAATGTTAGTCCTTTCCCATTGCATAGAGCCCTTCAGCCTCACACTAATAAGTTGTCAAAAAATTTTAACGAATGAAAAAGGTCTGCCAATAACTTTTGAAAATTTTTTCTTGTTGATCAGAATCTTTTCAAATAACGTCAACTTTAAATTTCAAAAGATCTCCCTCTACCCCTTTCCTCTTCACTGAAAATTGGTATCATCTTTTACAGAATCTTTTAAAATACCATGAAAGCTGAAATTTGACATCGACATCGACATGCCAAATCGACTGGAAACTGTTTCAAACCATTTTGAGCAGTTCTGGGGCCTCCAACAGATTTTTGAAACTCGACATTCCTACAAAATTTCATCAAATGGAGTTGGAAAACCGAAATTAATTCTGCAAACTAATTTCAATACGCTGTCAAGTCGACTGCAGATAAATTTCAAGTCGTTTTGGAGCCTCCAGCGATTTTTTGACAATTACTGGAGCCTCCAGTAAATGTTTGAAACTTGAATTTCCCCAAAATTTCATGAAATGGAGATGGAAAGCTGAAATTAACTATGCACTCCAATTTCAACATCCTCTGAAGACGACTTCAGGTGGGTTCAAGTAATTTTGGAGTCTCCAGTGACGTTTTGAAAGGTTTCGTGGCGTTTTATAGGAGAATTGAAGTTTCCAAAAAGTAGCTGGAAGCTTCAAAACCACTTGAAACTACCATGCAGTCGACTTCATATTGTATTGAAACTAGTTTGCAGAGTAAATTTCGGCTTGCTAACCCCATTTGATGAAATTTTAAAATTCAAAAATTTACTGGAAGCTCCAGTAATTTTCAAAAAATCGCTGGAGGCTTCAAAACGACTTAAAATTTACCTGTTTTCGACTTCATAGAGTATTGAAATTAGATTTGCAGAATTAATTTTGGCTTTCAACTCCATTTGATGAAATTTTGTGGGAATTTCAAGTTTTAAAAATCTTCTGGAGGCTCCAGAACTACTCAAAACGGGTTGAAACAGCATCTAATCGATTTGGCAGGTCCAAAATAGGGTATATACCAAATTTCAACTTTCTAGGTCAATTTGGTAAAATTGTGATTTTTTCTCACATTTTGGTCAAAATTTGATTTTTGAAAATTCACCAAAAATCAAAAAAGGTACTTCAGAACGTGAAATTTTGACAGGTGATGAATATTTTGTGCCTGCTCTTTCGATCTACTTTTGTACGGTTTGAAAATTTTTATGCTAGACCTATGTTGGAACGCAAAATCTGCGATTTCCGCTGACCTGTCAATCAAAATGGCCGCCATTTTGTAAGTAGGGCCACTTTTTTTTAAGGACAGGGGCTAGAAATGTTCATTAGGACTCCCTCTTTAGGAAAAAAGTTGTCTCGGTGGATTGGCAGGGGTTGAAATTGATCCTTATGCGGGCCTCTCGACTACGAAGCCCCCAAATTTTTTAAAAAAATTTCCATCAAAAGCATTCTGATTAATAAATAATTTTCAAGAAAAAATCTTTCTCGGTCCTCCAAACAATATTGGTCTTCTTGAATAAAGCGCTCTATATAATGCCACCCTAATGGTTAAAAAATTACGAAAAAAAAAAATGAAAAATTGGACCACTTGAAATGTTTTTGAAAATTTCCATTTCGGGTCAGGAGCCCTCTTGAGATTTCAAGGTTGGTGGGAGGGGGATGTCTGAAATTGCAATCTGGCCCAGTGTTTGGCGTCAGCCGTGACAGGTTTGAACAAAAGTGAGAAGAATCAAAAAATCATTGAAAAAACAACCGCTGTTGCCAAATTTTACGTACTTACTAATTTTTTCTTCGTGTTTGGTGAATTTTTAAAAAATCAAAATTGTGTCAGTTTTTCATAAAGTTTTAGAATCTAATCAACACTTTATCTGTAAATTTTCGGATTTACCAGTTCTGCAAAAATTGCAATCGAAAGAGAGCAAAGACATAATATTTTCAAAATCAATTTTCGAGTTGAGCTTTTTTTATAGCTCACTTTTCAAAATCCTTGCCGAAATTTTGAAGCAATTTCAATTTGTATAATGCATTAAAAAGTGGGGGAAAATCCATGAAGTAAGTATACATATTCCTTCTTGACAAGTATGAAGAATTCAGTCATATATATACTTACTGATGGTTCAAAAACTCAACATTTCACTGGATGTGCAATCATTCATGGCGATGTATCTATATCCCCATTGCTCTCCCCTCTCTTTGCACTATCCTTACTGCTGAACTATATGCAATTAAATCTGCAATTTCATATTCCCTTGATTTTTCTTTAAATAATGTCATAATTTTTACTGACTCTTTATCTGCTCTTTTATCAATAAAAAACTATAGGTCAAAATATTCACATCCTATATCACTTGAGATCATTGAACTTCTTCAACTCTTCCAAAATAACACACCCATACTATGTTGGATACCTTCACACTCCCAGATTCAAGGAAATGAGCTAGCAGACGCAACAGCTAAACAGGCACACCTCCACCTCCCCCTTGCCAACATACCAATCCCTCTATCTGATTTGAAACTCCATTCCAAAAGACTAATGCATGAAGTATTTCAATCTTCATGGTCTCAGGCCCCAAGTTCAAATAGTAGTAGACGTAGTAGTAGTAATATTTATTCAATCTGTTACTTAAGTAACATTCAGAAAACCACATCTTTATGGAAAACTTCTGAGCAACATCAACGTAAATCTGAGGTTTTTCTCACCCGACTCAGGACTGGCCACTCCCTTCTCACTCACCAATTCATATTCCTCAAACAGCCTCCTCCGTTATGCCCAGAATGCAACAACATCCCCCTAAACATTGCTCATTTACTAATAGACTGCCCTTCCTACCAGAATGAACGCTCCAGACACCTAAGTTCTAACCAACTACATACTACAGGTCCTCCTCTCTGACAACCCTTCTCGCACAGACGAAGTAATTAAATTTCTAATCTCAACTAAATTAGATAAAAAAATTTAAAATTGTATGTACATACTTATCTTTATTTCCTGTATAACCTAATTTTAAGCTTTTCACTTGTAAATACGAACCCCTAGCCGATAATTTGCTGTATATGGCTCATTAAATGAAATAAATAAATGAAATAAATAAGTATACATATAATTTTATGAACTTTTAGCGAAGGGATTTTTTAAACCAATGAGGGGGAGGAAAGGGTTAGAAAACCCAACATTTTCGTTAGAATGTAAAAAGATGTAAAATACTGCGTTTAGCGACTCATACCTTACATTTTCAAGAGAGCATCGTTTATTTTTCTGATTTGACCATCCAACTCTTCTATTGCCTTCCCTCGCCCCATTTCTTGTTTACCATATTTCAATTTTCTATCACAATTTGATCAACGGAAAAAAATAACCTTGTTGCATTTTTCAGAATTCCCTGAAAATGGGAACATGAAATTCAGCTCCTGAAATTTGGCTACTGCTCCTGGCGCAGAACCCCCTCATCACAAAACTTTCGACTTTGAGATGAAATAAGAAAATTTTTCTCGAATGAATTATTTGAAATGAAAAATTGATTTCCAACAAAATTCTCAAGTTTCTGCTCGTGAAATTTCCAAATTTACCCCATGACTCACATGGGCAATTTTCTACCTACATCTCGGAATATTTCCTGATTTTCAGAACTCGTAAGTTTCTGCTCGTGAAATTGCCAGATTTGACTCATGACTGCACATTTTGAAAATCTGGAATTTCCAAAACATGACTGGAAGCTCTTAGAACCTCTTGAAACAACGCCCGAATGAAGCCAGCATGTTACAATAATAGTTTAAAGTGAAGTTCAGCTTTCCAACTTCATTGGGTAAAATTTTCTTTCCAACGATAGCTATCCTGAAAACAGACAAAATTCAGATAATTTAAAAATTGAATAAAAAGTTCAAAAATGTTCCCACATATCGTGAACAAAGCAGAATAAAATGACTTCTCATGCATGCAAAACCAGTACGTGGGCTTAAAAGGAATTAAACTCAATTTCAACCAAAAACTGTCCCATTTATATCATAACTTACTATTTTCACCCATGATTCCATTTTTATAAAAATGTGTCAAATAATTAACATTTTCCAGCAAAAAAATCCAATTTTCTTCACTCTATTCTAAACCTGGATGTAAATTTTTCTTTACAGTACCGCCAGACATCAGTGATGAAAAGACAGTATCCGATGTGACGGTCAGAGAAGGCGAAAATGCAACACTAAGATGCAAAGCAATGGGCCACCCTATCCCAAGAATCATCTGGAAACGCGAAGACGGAGAAAATATAATTTTGAAAAAATCGTCTCGCGAATCCGAATCAGGTACAACAGTGTTTTGACTTTTCAACACATTTTCCTTCAAAAATCTTAGAGTTAGCTTTGTGAAAAAGAGCGCGTAGAAAAAGTATACCTCTACCTAGTATAATACTCGTACTATCACCTAGCTGAAAAATAATAAAAATAAAATGAAACGAATAACGCGCGTCTGAAAGACCTCTTGCAGGCGATTATTTTAGACAAATGGGTATAAATTTTTCACCTAGATAATTTTCTTTCTATGTTGATAGTCGAGACGTTCAACGGCGAGGCGCTACATTTGTTGAAATTAGACCGTCGTCAAATGGGGTCTTATCTGTGTATAGCTTCGAATGATGTGCCGCCAGCAGTTAGCAAACGTATAACGCTACATGTAAACTGTAAGTAGACATTTTTTTCTCGTGTTTTTCTTTCTTTCTTCCAGCTGTTTTCTCACCCTTTCCAATTTAGGCTTCCTTTTTTTTTTTATGGTTTGCAGTAACTATACCAAATAAGAAAAAATCGTCTCGCTTCGTCTTTCGTGTAAGAAATTTGCCTTTTTCGTATCCAAATTTACTTACTGATCGAGCCTTTAACGACTTTAGCCATATTGAAGACCTGATAAACATCGTCAGAGTACCTAGTATATCAAACGTAGACTAATTTCCAAACACATTTGTATCATTTTTCATTTCCTTTGGTGAAAGGAAAACGAAAACTTGAACAAAATACCTGTTTATCATCTTGCAAAATATTGGGAAAATTTCAGTCTCGCCCCTCACGACACATCACTTCTTCAAGTCTCTGTTCAAAACCTTTAAAATGTATTTAAAAAATAATGCAAGAGATTCTAACAAAATATTAGCAAATTTTTCAGCACAAAACCAAGACCAAACCACAAAACTTGATCAATTTTCCATTTTAAAAAAATAAATAAAAATTGAAAAAATTGAAAAAATAGTAAGAATTGAGTTGATTAAATCCCCCCCCCCCAAAAAATGTAGTTGAAGGTAATTTTAAAATATTGGTAGTGCACCCATGCAACAAAATCTGAATTTTAAGTAAACAAAAAATCAGAGAAACACAACAAACTATTCGAATAAACTGCAAAATTACATACAGAACGATAAATATTCTTCCTTTGGAAAGAAGAAAAAAAAACCATAACCGCGCCATAATAAAACGAAATAAATTAAGCAACCGGTAATAAGCCAGAAAATCGTTAGGTTCAGGTGCAATACCATTTATTACAGTCGGGTGTCAAATAACTCGAAGGCGTTACACAGACTTCATCAAAGTGTTAAAACGTCACCCATATACGTCGTAAATTTGATTTATATGGTAAATTTGCGACGCTGCGCACCACGCTGCGCCATGCCAGCGGCGTCGTTTCGGATCGGGGTCGTTTATAATGAAAACAAGCTCACTGTCGCATTCCACCGACGATACGCCATACACCTCGCCTCACCCCCTGGCGTACAGCTAATTTGAAAATTACACTCGTCGATTAAAAATTAACCACATACTGCGTTGGTTATTACTAACTACCTATGTAGGTATATACCCGGATACATTTCTTTATCATTTTTTTGTTTGTTTGTCTGTTTGTGTAGTCGTTCCTGTGATAAAAGTTCCAAATGAATTGGTAGGTGCACCGTTAGGTACCGATGTTACGTTGGAATGCATCGTTGAAGCGTTCCCATATACCATTAATTATTGGGTTAAGACGACGGAGAATAGAATTCTGCAAGGGTATGTATAAGTAGTTTTATTTTATATGTACGAGTCGATGATGTTGTGATTAATTTAGTGCAAGAGATTTGGAACGTTTGGTATTCGGTTTCAAATGCCCTGACTTCTCATCCATATTATGAAAAATTTTCGGATAAATGCGTCAGATGACGAAGTAGCGACTTTGGATATCCGAATCAATTTATTTCAATAAGAGTTTTAGGGGAGAAAATAATTATTTCAAAGCCCATTTGACCTGAATTTTAGTTTATTACGATAGGATCATCAGCTATTTTATGCCATCAATCTGCAAATTTGCTTTCTAGAAATCATATTTCAGGATCGGAGGTTCTGCGCCAGGAGCATAATGCAATTGATTTTTTTGCTATTAATTTCATTAGATTCCATTCCATCGGTCTGAAAAATTCATTTCCTTTCTGAGCTGAGAATACTATGGTGCGAAAGATATATTTTTTAGCGTTGAAGTCACTAGATTTCATTCTATAAATTTGCAAATTTTCTTTAAAGAACCTGTGCTTTATGATGAGAAGGTTCTACCCAGCTAGCCCAGTCAATATGCAATTTGACCCAAACATAATTACAAACAAAGGTTTTTTTGGTGAATATTGTCTAAAGTGGTGTGCTGAATAACATACTAAAAGTCCCCGCCCCTACCTCACGAGTTAACCCCCCCAGTAGATCAAAGCCCCCCAAAATCAGTTTTTCATCAAGAACTCCTGAAATATTGAATTTTGAGTAAAATGAGCCCAGTGATCATTTCATCTCCTCCCCAATACCTATCAAATGAGCTATCGACCAACTCCGTAGCCTCAAGGGGGGTGGCGCTATGACCCCTCAAAGTGACGTGATTTCAATGATTTACATTTTATGATTTGGGACTTGTAATCTGTTCTAATTGATCGTGGGGAGGGTCAAAGTTGAAAATTACAGAAAGGTCATTTTTTGGAGGGGCATAACATGACCTCAAATGGATGAAAAGAGTCCAAAATCATACCATCGGACAGTACTCTATCTGTGATCAACATATCCAAATTTTAGCTTCGTAGGTCATCCCCACCCCATTTAAAGCGGAATTAAGCTAAAAATCCCCTTATTTTGCCCCTATTTTCGGTTTTTTCCATCTTAAATTGCAACGGCCAAAATTGTGATTCCAAACCTATCCAATAAATTTTCCAATTTTTCGAGGCATTCACGAATTTTCTCAATACTATTTGGCTGCGCTTGTTTTATTTTGTTGTTTTCATGCTCGGAAAATTTGTCGAATCATTCTTCATTCTTTTTCAATTCGTTGGTTCGTCAATGTACTTTTTCTTATAATTTTTTTATGTACTTACGCGAATTCGCGAAATTTATATAATGTCTATTTGTTTCATGTACTTTTCATGTTTTCTTTATAAGGTGCACCGGGGCAAGTCAGCATGATTTTTCGCAATTTCAACTTTGACCAGCTGTTACTCCCCTTCTAATGGACCAATATGGATCAAATTTATTATGTAGGTTCCCATAAGGGTTCTTAACCTATGGTGAAAATTTGAGCGCGATTGACACAGTAGCTTTCGCTCAGTGGAATAAAATATAAACGGTTCTGACTTACCCCAATTGGGGGAAGTCAGAACAGGCTAAACTTTGCAGAGGCGTAGATCACAAACGGAGCATCCTAGAGAAATTGCATGTTAACAAAATTGTAGAGAATTTAATTCTCTTTGAGATTACTCTCATCAGATTTTCACTAGGACGCACGGTTCGTCCGCTATATGCGAAAAACTAAGAAGTAGAAAGTCTGTATTTTAGAACAAATTCAAAACAAGTTCAAAACTACATACAACAAAATACAATTGAACCAAAGGCATCTAAAATGAAACTGAATCGCGAATATTTTTATGCCGTGATGAAGTAGGGGTAGTACCCTCAAGTCACCTTTATTGGCACTTCGTCAGATATAAACCTCTAGGCGCTAGAGCAAGTTTTCTAACTTACCCCGAATTCCAACTTCCCCCAGTGCACCTTAAATGAATTTATCTAATGACGATTTTTACTTTTCATATCGTCATGTCTGTTACATAAATGGGGGCCCGTCCAGGATAGAAACAAAACGGTTTGTTATTTCATTTTTTACATATTTTGTTTTTCAACTGTTTAAAAGAAATGTTTGATCAAAAAAATCATTTGGTTGAAATTCTGAACCAAGTTCCAAACATCTGTACATATCTACGACTACGTTTTCTCCGCGGAGTTTGAGTATGCCGAATGCGTCAACCTTAATACTATGTCATACGTCATACCTCTGATTTTGTCAATTAAATCTGCATAATATTCGTTGATTTCGCCGAATTCGATCAATTTTCTGCAATTATTGATGTCGTTTTTCTCAGCCTGAACCGCCAGCAGCTTGTGTCGATTAATTGGTAATAATACTTCGTTGTTTTCGTTTATTTCGTTCAGCTGATTACCACTAACGTCATCAAATCATCATTTTTGTTGAGTATTAAACATCATGGTATTTTTTATGTTTTTGGAAAAATGATTTTTCGTAATTTTCATGTTATTTGTGATAATTTATTCGATAGATCATCAATTTATTTTCGCATATTTAAAACCCACGATATTACGTAATTAATTGGTTTTTTTTTTGGAAATGGATTGATCAATGAAAGAAATGGAGGAATTTTCGGATGATCCAAAATTGTTAAATTGTCTCCTCACATTAACTAAAACTCTGATAAGACTTCATAATCATCTAGATTTATTAGATGGTAACAATATCCAAAATGCAAATCAGTTAGATTTTTTGAAAAGGTTTTATTACTCTGGTTTATTAGCCCAAAACAATGAAAAAGGTTTTTGTCAGCCTTTTCCTCATCAATTACCTCAAATACCAGTGTCAAATTTTATAGAAACATTTAAAGGTGATGTTAATTTGTCCTCGAATAATGCAACCGATAATTATGATTCTACAAGCTCAATTCAAATTTATGAACAGAATTATGGAAATTATCTCAATTTTAGTGATACAAAAAGATGTCTTTCTGAAAATAAGGAAATTAATGATTTTATTGAGCCTAAAATTGTACCTGTTTCTCAAGTTTACGAACAAACTTATGGAAATTATCTTGATTTAAGCCATGTAGGTCCGAGAGTTCACAAAAAACCCGATTACGTAATTATCGATATGTCTTTTATGGATGATTTTTCTGAGGCAAAAATATCAAGCGAATCTTTGGAAGTTTTGAATGAAAATACAAATAATTTCCAACTTGAAATTTTGAACTCAGACAAAAATCATGTATGTGATTTCACTCATAATTCTTTCGAAACTGAATTTGAAATCATTGATAATTTTCCTATAACTGAAAGCTCAAATGATTTTTATTCTGCATCTCCGCCAAAGTTTGAAACTTGTGAAACTGAAATATTTGAGAAAGTTCATTCAGTTGGGAATTTTTCGGGGGTTGTGAATATTAATGTACTCGAGGCATCTGAACCCTCAATTTTGTCTCATTTTCGTTGTGATTTGGAAAACTGTATTTTCAGTTCAAGTTTTTCTGAGTTTGATTTACCAAAACTAGAAGAGGAAATATTTTTTGAGCCAATCATGTTTGAGTCATCTTCAAATAGCGTTTGTAAATCACAAATTTCAAACTTGATAAATTTGGGATCCCAAATTTCAAAAGTTCATGATAAACAACTCTCAAAGGTAACTATAAATGAGAATTCTCACGAATCCAATGTGTCTAAAGATCTTGAAGTTGAAATCAAACTTATAAATCCTTTTTTCGAACTTGTCAATAATTTTGATACAAAAATCATAATCATCAGTATAACAAAATGTTATTTAAAAATGATTTCTGATAAAACCAATCTCTCTTATTTTACTGCATTTTCTCATGCAGGGGCAAGTCTGTATCTTTTGTAAAACCTTGGCAGGATGATAATTTTTGTGGATGTAATAAAATGTTCGATGATCAATCTATTTTGAAATTTATTTTGATTTCCCTGAAACGCAAAAGGAAAAAATGTTTTTTAGATCTTTATGGTTCCCTTTCCTCCTCAAATTTATTTGCTCGATCTTATTGATTTTCCTATCAATTAATTTTTATTCTCAAAATGAAAATGAAATATTTTTTCTGATTTAGTGGCATTTCTATGCACATCTTTCTGATACAATTTTCCAACTTTCCTGTTTTTCTTCCTAGTTTTTCCTATTAATCTTTTTGTTTTCCTTTGTTTTCCTTTCCCACTCTCTGGAATGGGGTGAGGGACTTTTGTCCAAGCCTTACATTCCAGAGAAGGTGGCAGACCATGGTGTAGGCTCGCTGTTTTTTCATCTACACGAGTCTCACGTTGGTGTCACTCTTTTTTCCCTTTCTTTTTTCCAGTTTTCCTCATAATGTCTTTGTCTTTGTTCTATTTTCTCTTTACTTAATGTATTTATTACCCACTTTTATCAAATGTTTATCCCGTTTTCATTTTCTTAATATTGTACTATATATTTTTTGTTTTTTTTTTAATTTATTGTTTTGTTTAATTTAGAATGCGATAAAATTAATTTAAGTAATTTTTGTTTGTTTATTGTTATTTCACAATTTTGTTATTTTCATCTATGGTCAATTCAATTTTCTCTAAGCTTGCTTTGAGAAATTTGAATTAGCCAGGGGGCATATGCAACGGCCAAAATTGTGATTCCAAACCTATCCAATAAATTTTCCAATTTTTTGAGGCATTCACGAATTTTCTCAATAATATTTGGCTGCACTTGTTTTTTTTTGTTGTTTTCATGCTCGGAAAATTTGTCGAATCATTCTTCATTCTTTTTCAATTCGTTGGTTCGTCAATGAACTTTTTCTTATGATTTTTTTATGTACTTACGCGAATTCGCAAAATTTATGTAATGTCTATTTGTTTCATGTACTTTTCATGTTTTCTTTATAAATGAATTTATCTAATGACGATTTTTACTTTTCATATCGTCATGTCTGTTACAAAATTGGGTGGGAATGACCTAGTGTAAGCTGAAATTTGGATATGTTGATCACAGATAGGGTACTGTCCGATGGTATGATTTTGGACCCTTTTCATTTATTTGGGGTCATGTTATGCCCTTCCAAAAAATTACTTTTCTATAATTTTCAATTTTGACCCTCCCCACTCCAGAAGTCAACTCTAGCTCCCAAAAGAATCTCATTCCCCAAGTTTGACTTCATTTCAACAATTAGAACAGGTTACAAGTCCCAAATCATAAAATGTAAAATTATTGAAATCACGTCACTTTGAGGGGTCATAGCACCACCCCCCTTGAGGCTAGGGAGTTGGTCGATAGCTCATTTGATAGGTATTGGGGAGGAGATGAAATGATCACTGGGCTCATTTTACTCAAAATTCAATATTTCAGAAGTTCCTGATGAAAACCTGATTTTGGAGGGGGGCTTTGATCCACTGTTGGGGGGGGGGTCAGCTCGTGGGGTAGGGGCGGGGACTCTTAGTATGGTGTTCAGCACACCACCTTAGACAATATTCACCAAAAAACCTTTGTTTGCAATTATGTTTGGGTTCGCCCATTTTTTTCTGCTATTTGACTGGGCTAAGCATAAAAATGCAATTGATATACTTTCTGTGTTCAAACCATGAGTTTTTGTGTCATCAATCTGAAAATTAACTTTCCAAGAACCGCCTTTTGTCATGAAGGAGTTCTGCGCCAGGAGCAAGATGCACTTGATTTATTGTGATCAGAACAGGTGATCAGATCTTAAGTGATTACTCCGCGGGAATTCACTCCCTAGAAACGTGTTTTTTGATCTGAGAATTCTGCATCTGGAGCATGGAAGTGATCAATTCTTTTTTGAGACCAGGTCGTCAGATTTTATGCATCAATGTGAAAATTTGCTCCCAAAAATTTGTGTTTCATGATCAGTTAGTTCTGCGCCAGGAGCAAGATACGATCTATTTGATTTGTGATTAAATCCTAAGAATTATGTAATAAAGCATTGATTTTAGAGAGAGGAGGTGATCAGAGAAGATAATCATATTTTGTAGGTTTATTCCAGAAATGGTTTCCTTAAAAACTGTGTTTTCATATATTGGTGAATTTTGCGCCAGGAGCAAAATGTGATTGATTTGTTTTGCGATTAGATTGTCAGTTTTTTGTGACAAGATATTGATTTCTTATGATGATCAGAACAGGCTATCAGAAATTCGGTTCCGAGCGACAAGTTTTTTATTCAGGACATTCTTGATTAGAAGCACAATTTTTTTGATCAAACCATGAAAATATTAGGTTATCAATTTGAAGATTCGTCTCCTAGAAACCATGTCTCATCATTGGGGAGTTCTGCGCCAGGAGCAAGACACGATTGATTTTTTTTCGATTACTATGATTTTAAAAATTATTCTGAAAATTCACTTTCTCCGTCGATCCTCTGGGACAACTTTTTTCTTGAAGGGGGAATCCTAAGGAACATTTCTAGCCCTTGTCCTCAAAAAAAAGGTAGCCTTACTTACAAAATGGAGGCCTTCTTGATTGATAGGTCAGCCAAAATCACAGATTTTGCGTTCCAACATAGGACTTGCACTAGCGACTTATCTTTTGGCACGAACTCAACAAATTTTCTTCAAAACTTTCTCGAGCACTTTTGAATATTTTTTTGCCCAGAATTGAAATTGAAATTTTAGGGTGCTTTAGGTTACAATTTTCCGAGTTTTTCAAAAATGCATCAAAATAGGCTTAAATTTCTTTAAAAATTTAAAAATTTCAATGAAAATGTTTTTGAGCATTGTTGAAGAATTTTGAGTTCAAAGCTGTTGGCTCATGGTTTTGAAATTTTCAAAAAGGTAAACTATCACATTGGGTTAAAATTTCGGAAAAAAATGTATTATTTTTTATGAAAATTTTTGAAAATGCTTACCTTGGAATCGGAAAATCATTTTTGACAGTTTTTAAAAATTAAAAAATTTTTTTTGGGCACTTAAAAGTTTTGGGCCGAAAAATGGGATCAGAATTTTTAAGAAAACGTGCATTCGAAGTAAGGAGAGTGTCCAGTTCTAACATTAATGATATATTTTAAGGTATGCGGGGAAGAGGGGGGGTTCAGTTTTCAGACAGTTTTCGATCTTTTTAAAATCCAGTGATCGATATTAAATTTAAAAAAAAAAAAAAAAAAAAAAAGGAAAATAAACACTATATTAAAAGGCAGAAAGGAGCGAAAATAATGGAAAAAAAATAGCATAAATAATACGTAGTTTCATTTTTCCGGATTAAACTTGCATTCTTGAACTTGTCAGAAGAAAATTTCGAAAACCAAAGAATCAGAATACAAAAAATAAATCGAGTCAATCAGCGAACCCTTTTTACAAAGATCATCAATTAAATTAATCAGCCGAATTGTTATTTTTTAAATCTGTAATTATAGGCAGATTGTGAATCTGCTCGGCGACGAAATTAAATTTTCGTAAACATCTCGGTAAATAATGAAAGCCACGAAGTAAAAGAAAAGGAAAAAAATTCACTGTATAAAAATCGAGTAAAAAATATTACAAAAAATCCTTTATAATTCGTTTCCTTAGGCGTGGTTTTTTTTTGAACAATTTTCAATTTATTTCGCTTTACAAAAAACATAATTCGCTTTCCGCTAAGGTACTTTGAAAACAGATTATTCATTTGGCTGAGGGCGGCGAGCGACGAAAATACTTCTTCATCGGAGCTTAACGGAGAGTGCTTTGTAAAGTGACATAATTAAAATAAATTCGGCGTTAATTACACGTGGTAAAAGAAAAGGGAAAAAATGACGGCACTAAGGTTGGACTGCGTTAAAACCCAAACATTACGTACCCATTTAGAAAGGGTACATAGAAAAAAAACCTAAGTTTATAATTTTTATTTTACTTCTCGTCGTCGTCGTCTTTCGTCGTCTTGATTTTGCGAGGAAAATACGACGCGACGTGAGGCGACGTGAGAAGGACAAACCTCTTTTAAAAGCAGTTTTCAGTTGATATTGATAATGTTAAGAAGATTGCGAGACAATTTCCTGTGTTTAAGTGGGATAATGCTCGGGCTGTAAAAACGAAGGAGGTTTTTAAGCTGTGTCAGTGTCGAGGTGAAAAAGTTTAGCAATGTGGCGCCTGTAGTATGGTGTACGCTTTACTCGGAACGCCATCGACTGTGTAAACGATGCTTTTTCGATTTATACTTTTTATCGAAGCTTTATAGATTCGACGAAAGAGCCGTTTAATGGGACAGCTCGAGAATTGATAAGCTTTGATGTAAAATTAAAACGGTACCTGGTTTACATTTTGAATCCGTTTTAAGTGCCGAGTTTTATAGATTTTTAACCGCGGTTTCAGATTTCTCCTTTTTTACCCAACTTAAACGTTTCGTTTTGGTTCAACGACGTGGTTTACAATTTTGGGCAATTTTTACGCGGAAATTACGAATTTAATAGCTTTTTTTCTCCTCTCTCGCAATATATTCTTAATTTTGTAGAAATACGAGCTCACCTACCTACCTACCTACCTACCTACCAATTACCGAAGCAGCTCTTGAAGCTGCCGAGTCAATGTAACGTTTTAAACGACTCGCCGCCGTTTACTCGTATATATACTACGTATTTTTCGGGGTAGACAAAAAAATCTCAATTTATCTTGGGATTTATAAACTTTATGCTGGATGCATTATAACAACGTACAGCACTTTGGGAGCAAATTCACTATAGAACGAAAGTTGCGAGAAAGAGAGAGCGCGAGGGAGAAAAAGGGTAGAAAAAAAAGTAAATGAGGAATGTGCAGCAATGCGTGTAATCGCGTGATTATGTATAAGTAAACGTCCTATATCTTTTTTATTTATTTTTTAGTGTAACAAGCGCAGAATAATCTCATTTCATGATATGAATTTTAATTTTTACATTTTTACATTTATATTTCTCTTTATTATTTTTGTATTTTATCCGTTATGCATATCATTTACGAGTATAGTTGCGCCGTACACAGTATAACACTGTAAAGTGTAGGTATACCTACTCGTATATGTATACGAATTTACGTACATAAAAATAAAAACAGCCAGCGTGTCGTAATTGCGGTTACGTGTACGTTTTATACGCGCGATAATACAAATTATGTCAATTTGTTGACCAAGCATTTTATCGTATTTATGCTCAAGTCGCGGTAAATTCAATCACAAGAAGTAAGCGGAAGGATTGGAGGGTCGAGTATGTACTTATTTTTATAACTGACTTATAGAAGTAAATGCATATAAAATATTAACCGATTTATATGTACGGTGTAAGTGTATTACATTTTGTATGCATGCATGTGAAGTGGAAAACCATTTTTTGATCTTTCGTGTGTGTGCCTTTGAAGTTATCGTTTCTTTGACTATAAGTGGAAATGTTGGATACCTATAATTGCTGTGGATTTTTGCAACAATATGTAGATACCTATATCTCACGTTCAACTCGTACGAAACATGTAGCTAGGTTACTTGACGAGTTTAATGAGATTATACTTGTATATTTCGTGTATTTAAAACGAGTTCCATGCATTCGATATTAATTGTAACGATAGTTTTCTATTCAGGGAAAAATTTCGATTAATTGGGTTTATGAAGCGAAGAATAAAACGAATCGATTCACTTTTTGTGAAACATTTGCATAGAAATTGATCAGTTCAAAATCGAATCGAATCACTTTTATGACTGATGAGTGATTGAATACATTGATTTATTTCTTCGTGAATCATTCGCGAACGAATTAAATAAATTTTGATGAATCGTTCGCGAACGAATTGATTCGTATAAAGTGACTCGTTCGCAAAAGAATCGATCCATTCGATTAATTTTTTGGTGAGTCAGTCAGGAATGAATCAAATAATTTTTAGTGAATCATTCGGGAACGAATTGAATAATTTTTGATGAATCATTCGCGAACGAATTGAATGATTTTCGATGAATCATTCGCGAACGAATTGAATGATTTTTGATGTATCATTTGCGAAATGGAATTGGATATTTCTTTGGCGAATCATTCGAGGACGCTTTGAATAATTTTTATGAATCATTCGCGAACGAATTTGACATTTTTTTATGAATTATTCGCGAACGAATTGAATGATTTCCGATGAATCATTTGCGAAATGGAATTGGATATTTCTCTGTCGAATCATTCGAGGACGCTTTAAATAATTTTTTATGAATCATTCGCGAACGAATTAAATGATTTTCGATAAATCATTCGCGAACGAATTGAATGATTTTTTATGAATCATTCGCGAACGAATTGAACCATTTTTGATGAATTATTCGCGAAAGAATTCAATGATTTTTGATGTATCATATGCGAAATGGAATTGGACATTTCTTTGGCGAATCATTGGAGGACGCTTTGAATAATTTTTTATGAATCATTCGCGAACGAATTTGACATTTTTTATGAACCATTTGCAAACAAATTGGATATTTTTTGGGAGAATCATTCGCGAATGATTTAAATAATTATTGATGAATCACTCGCGAGCGAATTGATTCGTATAAAGTGACTCGTTTGCAAAAGAATTGATTCATTTAATTAATTTTTCGTGAATCATTCGCTAACGAAAAGATCAATTGTGGATTAATCATTCGGAAACGAATCAAATAATTTTTAGTGAATCATTCGCGAACAAATCGAATAATTTTTGGTAAATCATTCACGAACGAATTGAATGATGCTAGATGAATCATTCGCGAACGAATTAGATATTTTTTATGAATCATTTGCGAACGAATTTGATATTTTTTTGGTGAATCATTCGCGAACGATTTAATTAATTTTTGATGAATCATTCGCGAACGAACTGATTTGTATGAAGTGACTCGTTCGCAAAAGAATCGATTCATTCAATTAATTTTTCGTGAATCATTCACGAACGAAATGATCAATTGTGGATGAATCATTCGCGAACAAATTGAATAATTGTTGGTCAATCATTCACGAACGAATTAAATAATTTATTTGCAAACAAATTGAATAACTTTTAGTGAATGATTCACGAACGAAATGATTAATGGTGGATGAATCATTCGCGAACGAATTGAATAAGTTTAGGTAAATCATTCACGAACGAATTGAAGGATTTTCTATGAATTATTTGTGACCAAATTGGATATTTTTTTAGTGAATCATTCGCGAACGTTTTAAATAATTTTTAATGAATCATTCGCGAACGAATTTGATACTTTTTTTGTTGAATCATTCGGGAACGATTTGAATAATTTTTGTTGGATCATTCGCGAGAGAATTGATTTGTATAGAGTGACTCGTTCGCAAAAGAATCGATTCATTTAATTATAATTTTTCGTGAATCATCCACGAACGAAATAATCAACTGTGGATGAATCATTCGCGAACGAATTGAATAATTTTTAGTGAATCATTCGCATACGAATTGAATAATTTCAAGTGAATTACTCACGAACGAATTGAATGATTTTCTATGAATAATTTGTGAACAAATTGGATATTTTTTTAGTGAATCATTTGCGAACGTTTTAAATAATTTTTGATGAATCATTCGCGAGAGAATTGATTTGTATAGAGTGACTCGTTCGCAAAAGAATCGATTCATTTAATTATAATTTTTCGTGAATCATCCACGAACGAAATAATCAATTGTGAATGAATCATTCGCGAACGAATTGAATAATTTTTAGTGAATCATTCGGTTACGAATTGAATAATTTTAGGTGAATCATTCACGAACAAATTGAATAATTTTTGGTGAATCATTCACGAACGAAATGATCAATTGTGGATGAAACATTCGCGAACGAATTGAATAATTTTCAGTGAATCATTCGCGAACGAAATTATCAACTATGGATGAATCATTCAGGAACGAATTGAATAATTTTTAGTGAATCATTCGCGAACGAGTTGAACAATTTAGTATGGTGAATCATTAACGAAAGAATTGAATAGTTTATTTTCAAACAAATTGAATAATTTTCAGTGAATCATTCACGAACGGTTTGATCAATTGTGGATGAATCGTTCGCAAAAAAATTGAATAATTTTTAATGAATCATTCGCAAACGAATTGAATAATTTTTAGTGAATCATTCGCGAACGAATTAAACAATTTTGGCGAATCATTCGCGAACGAATTGATTTGTTCAAGCGACTTTTTCGCGAACGAGTTGATTTGTAAATTAATGAATTCATAAATTTGTTGGCGAATCACAGACGCGATTGGTGATTGAACAATTTGATTGATTTCTAGGTGAATCATTCGCGAACGAAATAAATAATTTTTAGTGAATCTGTCACGAACGAAATCATTCGTATAAGTGACTCGATCATGGTCGAATCGATCCATTCAATAAATTTTTGATGAATCATCCATGAACAAGTGAGACAATTTATTCGCGAACGAATTGAATAATTTTTAATGAATCATTCACGAACGAATTGATCAATTTGTAGTGAATCATTCGCGAACGAATTGATTCGTGTAAGTGGCTCGTTTGCGAACGAATCGATTCATTCAATTATTTTGTTGGTGAATGATTCACGAACGAATTGAATAATTTTAGGTGAATCATTCGTGAACAAATTGATTCATTGGTGAATTGATTAGCGTACCTAGACGCTTCCAAATCGCTTCAAATTGAAAAATTTGAACCTGAGGTGTTGGTTTCAGCTTAGTTTTCCTAGTCCTTTTTGAAATCAATAAAATTTCAACATAACCGAATTTTTAAAAACATAGGTTACAGTCTTCGGGACTAATTCTTGCTCCAGAACAGCTTACTAGGTCTGTAAATCTCCTTCTAACTGTGGTAGAAACCGTGTTTTATGATCGAGGGGTTCTGCGCCAGGAACAGTATGCTATTGATCGGTTTTGTGATGAGCCAACTCTTTGCCTCAGTTGTCCGGACTCAAATAACATATTATATGTTTCCTAATGTTTTTTTTACCAGGATTTCAATTTTTTCAGCCAAAAAATAGGTATTTTTCATAATTTTTACAACTTGACTTTAATTTTTTTTTTCAATTTTTCCAACTTTTGAACAAAAATCATACTTTTTACACAACCTGAGAACAATTTTTAATTCTTTCAATTTAATATTTTTTTTTTTCAATTTCTCAAATTGAAATTATTATTTTTTTGTTATAATTTCAAGTGGAATTATTCTTGATGGGCGAATTGGCATTAATTTTGTAAATTTTCATTTTTGGTGGTTCCCAATCAAACTTTTTTCAAATTTGTAGGGATGCTAGATGCTATCGAAATTGATTCAAGTAGGTTAATTCCCATTTCCCATCACTCAACTCGACGTTTCCAATTCTGAGATCAGACAAACATGCACGCATGAACTCTCGATAACTTTCCTATGCTACAATTGACGGAAATCCCTCCAAAATGAGACACCCTGTATATTCTTTTACTTACTCATGTAAAACACATACATAAATGGTACATTATTTCGCATTTGATATGTACAAAAAGCGAATGTCCGAATAAAATGCACGACGACGACGTTGCAAGACTAACATCACAACAACAACAACAAGAACGCAATGAGCGAAGGAAAATTCCACTTTGGAAACTTTCGACAAATACGATAAAACGTACTGTACCGAACGAAGATAGAAAACGTTGATAGGTTAGTTCAAAAGTCGAATCAATGTAAAACCATAAAAGTTTTCTCCGTTTGGTTTACACAATGTGAGACGTATAGCTTATGTTTAAACTTGCCTTAGAACTTGCAACGGGCTCACGAGTCACGACGTTTACTGAGGGATGAAGGCACAAGGGCGCGTAGTTCAAATAGAAAATATAAATTTCTCGCTTACATATTCTTAGCATAGTATTGTTTTATTTGGCGTACAATACTTACTACTCGTATAGTACATACCTACCTACCTATGTCGAATGTTTATGTACGAAGAATCGATTTGGTATTTTTGGTACCTATACGAGAGTACGTGAAATCGGTTCGATTCGTGTGGCAAACATTAATCGTGAAAAATCCGCACGTAATGTTCGGCGAAACGTGCTTCGGTTTGTATGTCGATGGAATACTCTTCCACTGCTTGCCTTCCTCCTCTTAGTACGTACATTCTTTTACGTAAGCATCTACTCTACCTTCCTACCCATTACAGGAGCGAGCGATGATGGAAAACGTACACTTGTGTTTGTAGTGTACGAATTCACTTGTTGTTGAAAAATGACATTGAGATTAGGTGGACTGAAAGAGTGGAATAAATTGAGGTAATCTGCCTTATGAGAGAGATGGTGGTGTCGGTAACAAACTTTTATAAAATATTAAGCGGTTTGATATAAATTTTAAAAGCAACGACGACGTCGACGGCGATGCTCGGTTTTATTAAATTTGTAATTCGAACAAGTTGTTAGGCAACTCGTCGTCGGGTTTTACTTTTTTTACCACACTATACACGATGAGAAATTTTCGTTTTTATTTGGTTCGCTGTGCTCAAGCCGAAGCCGAAGCCCAGCATCAGCTTTCGTGATGGTGTCATAGCATCAACAGATACCACTCGCACTTCTTTTTCTCTATGGCTCCGGCCCCCTCACTGCTGTGCTAACTCACTCGGCAATATGGGAACATAAACTTAATAATCTAACAGAATATAAACGAGTGTCGACGCGCGGTTATACATTTTACTTATTTCGTTTTTTTTTCTCTCTCTCTTCTTTTCGAGCCCCCTTTTTTTCCTATCATTCATTTATCATCGTATGTCTCGCTCTCTCGACTATTTTCCGCTTTGCTAGGTGATTTCTGATAAACGACGAGAAAATCTTTTTCCTGGCCTAAATTAAGCAATTTAAAGGCAAATCTAATAACCATCCACTCAAACTGCTAATTTGCGAAAATGAAATTCCATCACGCCCTTCCGCAATGTAACGCTTTTTTAACGCTCAACTGCCTATTTTACATAAATATCAAATTCTGCTCGCCGCCGCCGCGCCCCCTAGCCTTTTCGACTCGTACTAGAGGCGTTTTTTTTCTTTTCTCTTTTTTTCCTCTTGCATTTTAGCTCTGTTCCGCTCGGTCTTTCTTTGCGTTACTACGGTAATTTCAACAGTCGAGGATTAATTTGAGTAAATATTTTCGTCTGAATTTTGCATCATTGGTGCTGTGTTGTGCCTTTATAAAGCGCTAATAGCGCTATCCGCGATGGAAACGGTGTTACTTTTTTGAAGGTTTTTAGCGGCGGTGAAGGCGATTTGTGTAAATTATACGAATATGTTGTTTTTTTTCGCGAAAAATACGCTGTGTGAAAATTTTACGAGTTTTAGGCTCACCGCGAATCAAATTAGGGTCATTTTTTATTCGATGGTTTGATAACACGTCGTATAATTTAATTTTTTGATGTTTGACGACTTTTTGAAAATTTGTAGGGCGAAGGGGGGCTGAAGGAACGCTCGTTGTTGTTCAAATACAGCTAATAGTCCGGCATATGACAATGGGAGTAATTGCACCCCCCTCCGATCCTCCGGGACAACTTTTTTCTTAAAAGGGACATCCTAAGAAACATTTTAAAGCAAACTTGCCCAAAAAAAAGTTGGCCTTATTTACAAAATGGCGGCCAATTTGATTGACAGTTCAGCCAAAATTGCAAATTTTGCGTTTCAACATAGGACTTGCACGAAATTTTTCAAACTTTACAAAAGTAGATCAAAAGATCATGCAAAAATTTATCACCTGTCAAAATTTCAAGTGCTAAAGTGCAATTTTCGATTTTTGGTGAATTTTTGAAAATTGAATTTAGGCCAAAAACGAGGAAAAAATCAAAATTTTACCAAAGTGACCAAGAAAGCTTAAATTTGGGATATACCCTATTTTCGACATGCCAAATCGATTGAAAACGGTTTCAACCCGTTTTGAGCAGTTCTGGAGCCTCCGGCAGATTTTTGAAACTCGAAATTCCCACAACATTCCATCAAATTGGAGTTGAAAAGCTGACATTTATTCTAAAAACTAATTTCAATACGCTACGAAGTACTGCAGGTGAATTTCAAGTCGTTTCGGAGCCTCCAGCGACTTTTTGAAAATTCTTGAAGCCTCCAGCAGATTTTTGAAACTTTAAATTTTCACAAAATTTCATCAAATGGAGATGGAAAGCAGAAATTTACTTTAAACTCCAATTTTAACCCCCTCTGAAGACGACTTCAGGTGGGTTCAAGTCATTTTAGAGCCTCCAGCGTCTTTTTTGAAAATCACTAGAGCCTCCAGTACATTTTTGAAACTTGAAATTTCCCCAACATTAATTTATCAAATGGAGTTGGCAAGCTGAAATTTACTTCGCAGACTACATGGTGGTTTCAAATGGTTTTGAAGCTTCCAGCTACATTTAGGAAATTTCAATTTTCCAAAAAAAACGTCATACAACCTTTCAAAAAGTCGCTGGAGGCTCCAAAACAACTTGAAATCCACCAGCAGTCCACTTCGTGGCGTATTGAAATTAGTTGGAAGAATGAATTTCGACTCTCCACCAATGTTGTAAAAATTTCAAATTTCAAAAATCTACTGGAAGCTCCAGTAATCTTCAAAAAATTCGCTGGAGCCTCTAAAATAACTTGAACCAACCTGAAGTCGTTTTCAGAGGGTGTTAAAATTAGAGTGTACCTAGAGTATAATTTAGCTTTCCATCTCAATTTGATGAAATTTTGTGAAAATTTAAAGTTTCAAAAATCTGCTGGAGGATTCAGGAATTTTCAAAAAGTCGCTGGCGACTCCAAAACGACTTGAAATTCACATGCAGTACTTCGCAGCGTATTGAAATTAGTTTTTAGAATAAATTTCAGCTTTACAACTCCAGTTTGATGGAATTTTGTGGGAATTTCGAGTTTCCAAAATCTGCTGGAGGCTCCAGAGCTACTCAAAACGAGTTGAAACCGTTTCCAATCGATTTGGCATGTCGAAAATAGGGTATATCCCAAATATCAGCTTTCTTGGTCAATTTGGTAAAATTTTGATTTTTTTCACATTTTTGGCCAAAATTTGATTTTTAAAAATTCACCAAAAATCGAAAAACACACTTTAGCACTTGAAATTTTGACAGGTGATGAATCTTAGCATGATCTTTCGATCTACCGTTGTAAAGTTTGAAAAATTTCGTGCAAGTCCTATGTTGGAACGCAAAATCTGCGATTTCGGCTGACCTGTCAATCAAAATGGCCGCCATTTTGTAAGTAAGGCCAACTTCTTTCGGGCAAGTTTGCTTTAAAATGTTCCTTAGGATGTCCCCTTTAAGAAAAAAGTTGTCCCGGAGGATCGGCGGGGGGGGGTGCAATAACTCCTATTGTCGTATGCCAGACTATAATGATGATAATGAACTATAACTTTCGAAAAACCATCTCAGAAATAGAATAGCTCACATCGACTTTGTCAGCTTAAAATTTGCTTTGGAGACATTTTTTTGATATAGGATTGGATGAATTAAATAAATCAAAAATTTTTTAGTGATGAGAAAAGATGTTAAGGTCAGAATATCAATCTAAACCACACTGACAAAACATTCATATTCGAAGGAAATCGATCGCATTTTATTCCTGGCGCAGAACTTCTCCACAAGAAGGAGAACACAAGTCTGATTTTAATCGATCACATCTTGCTCCTGGCACAGAACATTTTGTTCGATAAACATATTCCCAGCTTTATCTCGAAGCATAGGTGGGTAACCTCTTGATTAAAAACCATGTCTCATAAGGAAAACGTATTTTTATGATCTATTTCATAAAAAAACTTGTATTATCGATCTCATTCTGCTCCTGGCGCAGAATCCTCTGATTTAAAATCACATTCATGAAAATTGAATTTGCAGATTAATTACAAAATTTACTGCGTTCTGCTCTTGAGGTTTCATGTGACAAACCAACATTGAATATGATTTTGAAAAAAAATGGAAAATTTTCATCGACACTTTTATTGAGCACTTGAAGAATTTTAAGGCTCAAAAATTCGGTCAATATTTTAGGAGTTCTCGAAAAAAATGTCGCGTAACTCATCAAAATCAGTTCATGTTTTGCAACTTTTTTCTCAAAGAGGGAGCCCTAAGCAACATTTCTAGCACTTGTCCTAAAAAAAAAGGTGGCCCTACTTACAAAATGGCGGCCTTCTTGATTGACAGGTCAGCCGAGATCACAGATTTTGCGTTCCAACATAGGACTTGCACGAATTTGTTAAACAGTACAAAGGTAGATCAAAAGATCAGGCAAAAATTTACCACCTGTCCAAATTTCAAGTGTCAAAGTGCCTTTTTCGATTTTTGGTGAATTTTCAAAAATCAAATTTGATTATTTTCAACAGATTTAGGCGTTTCATAATATCTGATTTTACTTTTAGGAAATGAGGAGTCCAATATCAAAAGTCAAGCCAAGAAATTTAGTAGTGGTTTTGAATTCAAAAGAGTGTCCTTTGAAGTTGAGAATGAGATCTGGAGGAATCTTATTTTTTTTGGTGAAAAGTATACAGTGGGTTTTTGACTCAGAGAAGGTTAGACCATTAGAATCTGTCCCATGATTCAATTTTTTCAAGGGTTTCTTGGATTACTTGAAGAGCTAGTTGAATATTATCTGAACGAAAGGAAATGTTTATATCATCAGCAAAGATTCTCAGCATAGGCGTGACTGCAGGGCATGCCAGGCATGTTCTGGCACTGCCTACTTTTTCCAGTTTCTTTTTCAATTATCATTTCTCAATAAAAAAAAATACTATTCATTTTTCACTTTAACAAAAAGTAAAATTCAAAATTTTCAATTTATCAAAGAAAAATTTTAAAAGTAATTTCATTATGCTTAGAAACAGTATCGCCAGTGTTGAATTCAATTTTGCTGACTAGTGTAGTCAATCTCTCCAAGATTCTGATTCAAATCTCAGCACAGCATATAATAATGTAAAACTCCTCTGAAGTGCACTACTTAAACTGAGAAACGAAGATGACCCAAATGATGTCGATAGTTTTCCAAATAAATTTTGATTGGTTGTCCAAACATGTGAAAGCCTTGGTATTGAAATCCCAGAAATGCATACAAATACGAGGCGTGTATCCAAAAAAATCGATGAAAATCCAGAAAATCAATTCTTATATGAAAGTAAAGAACAGGAAATGAGAATTTGCACATATTACCCTTATTTCTTAGATTCTCTAATATCCAGAATAGATAACCGCTTTTCTCAAGAAACAAATAATATTATATTTTCTAAGGAGAACTTATTTTGCTGGACTATAACTTCCTGGAGCTGAATTAGCCTCACCTAAACTAAAGAGTTGAAAATTCACCTGCCAAACTTGTGAGCCAGAAAAAGAGTTCAAGATACCTTGTGGACAACTGGATCAAATAGATCAAATGGATGAGTGAATTTAACAGAAGTGCTACTTTTTCAACCTTTAATACGTTATTACAAGGATTCACAGTTATTCAGGTGACTAGTTGCTCATGTGAGCGTGAGCGATGTTTTTGTAAGCTCACTCGTGTAAAATCAAAATTACGTGTTAGGATGTCACAAGAAAGGCTTGATAATTTGATGCTGCCATATGTAGAACAAGATTTAGCCAAAAATGTGAATGTGAAGTCCGTCATCGCTGATTTTAAAAATAAAAAAGATCGCAAAATAAAACTTTAAATAATCAATTTTGATTAAATTTCAAGTACCTATTTTCTTAATTGTTTTAATGTTTTGAATGTGTTATTTTTCAAATAAGTAATTATATTTTTGATATACTTTCATGAATATTGACGTTTTAGAACTTGTGAGAACATTGAATATCCCTCTCCCGTCTCCCACACATCATCTTGGCACTACCTCCAGAAAAGCTCCAGTCACGTCTATGATTCTCAGAGAAATCAATCTAGAAACAACATTGGAAATGTCATCAATCAAAAGCATAAATAAGACTGTGCTAAGAACTGAACCTTGGGGACTCCATTTTTAATTTCAAAAAATTCTGAGCATGTACATAATATATTGTTAACTCTCACTCTAAAAGTACGGTTTGTTAAGAAATTCTGAATAAAGTAGGCCAAATGTTCTCTAATTCCAATGGAATGTAATTTTTGGAGAATTTTATAACGCCAGGCTTTATCAAATGCCTTTTCAAGATTAAAAAAGACTGAATCAACACTTTCTTTATTCTGGAAGGCTGAACTAATTTCTTTTTGGAGACTAAAGATGTGGTCCAGGGTAGATATTTTCTTTCTGAAACCACTTTCATAAATGCTAAGAGAGTTTGAGGAATCAACATACCAATTAAGACGTTTAGTAACCATTTTTTCAAGTATTTCGCAGGGAACTGAAGTTAAGGAGATGATATTCAAATTTCAGCTTCCTAGGTCACCCCCACTCCTTTTAAGGTGGAAAAAACGAAAATATGCGTAAAATAAGGACTGTCAAAGTCTCGCTTTCTGCCAAAAATCAAACTAAAAATTTGTCAAAAATGCTCAAAAAGAGTTTTGATAGAAATTGTTGCCTTTTGGTCGAAATCTTAATTAATTTTGGTAAGTCACATGAGCTGTTTGCAAAAATATCAACAATTGTCACCCATTTTTCCGGCTCAAAATTCTTAAAAAGTACTCAAAAAAAATTTTTACAGAGATTTTTATTTTTCGCCAAAATTTCAACCGACTTTTTAAAATTACAGGACATGTTTTTCAAAAAATATCAAAAATTATAACCCGTTTCCGGGCTTAAAATTCTTCGAAAATGTTGACAAAAGTTTTAATTTTTTGTCGAGATCGCATCCCACTTTGATAAACCACATAGGCCACTTTTTCAAAAATCCTGAAAATCCTGGCTCATGTTGCGTTCAAAATTCTTCAAGAATGTTCAACAAAAATTCTGATGGAAATTTTTTATTTTTTAGGCATAATTTTAACATTATTTTTTTGATAGGTCACATAGTACACTTTATAATTTGGCATGAAACTATATCATTCGTTTTAACATTCTGAAACTTTAATTTTTTACAAATAATCATCTACAGGTATGAAAATGGAAGACAGTTTTAGAAAATTAAAGAATGCATCTTGAAAACTCTTTCGAGAATCTGGACTAGATAAATTAAAAACCCAATACAAAAATCATGTTATTCTCGAACTCGATTTTTGAACATTTACATTTACTCAATAGTACCTACTCCGCAGAGACTTGAAAAGCCAAAAAAAAACAACCCGGAAAAACTAATCAAATTACGGAAATTTGATTTCGTTGACTCATAAATTCTTTGATTAAACTATTCCAACGTTACTAGACGTGAAAAAACGAGAAAACTTTGCAAAGATGGGGAAAAAAGACTGCATACATACACAAAAAAAAACGTAATAGGTACCCTACTTAATAAACCGACGAAGCGCATTATTATTTTTATAAATATAAAACATTCGTCTTGGAATTCGAATATAAGAAGAAGAAAAGAGAAGAAAAAAACAAGCGGAGGAAAGTATTTTATAAAAATCATCTTCGATATTACGAGAGGAAATTTTCAAAGAATTATGCCCGTTGTAATAGTTCTTCTGAAATTGAAAAACTTTTAAAATATGAATAAGAATAAATATTTCTGCAAAAATGATACCTATACACCAACTTTACCCAAACCCAGTATAGGTAAAGGTAAATTTGTATCCTGACTAACGTGATGGATTCACCTCGAAGCACCTAAATTTAATTTTTTAACCCAAACATCATTTATTTTGACAATGGAACGCGGAACTTCCAATTGAGCTAAAATTTGACACACTGAGATGAGCATACCAACCACAACTCAGAACCAAATTTTGAGGAGTCAATGTTAATTTTCCGAATTTTTGACAAATTTTTGAAAATGATGGAAATATTTAAAAATAGTCCATCAGTATATTAATTTTCAACTGGAAAAGTAAATCTCGAGATAAAAATCTGAAAATTGGGCTGCGCTTCAATGTTATCCCCCCCACCATTGCGACCATTTTCAATCAATTCGGAGCCTCCAACAAAAGTTGACCTGTATATTTCGAAAATTGATTCTCTCTCAACTATTCCACACAATCTCTGCAGATTGGGATACTCATGTCTGTTTTAGCTCATTATCAGTAATATTATTTACTTTTTTTTTTCTTGTATATATGTATGAGAATTTCAATCTCACGTAAGTAAATTCAGTCTGCGTAACAAACGACACGTTGAATGTTACAGGAAAAAACACAACGTAGAAGAGAGTAGAAATTCATACAAAGTTCATCTCAAGCTGACAGTTCGCCAGCTGATGGAAAGCGATCTCGGGACGTATATGTGCGTAGCGACGAATTCGTTAGGAAGAGCTGACGGCACAGTTCGAGTATACGGTAAGTAAACTCGTGCATATACTTGTACATCTACATCTAATACTATCGTAATACCGTCTACGTCTATTATTCAACATTCTTACCATCTTTACCGAAAGCGATGCGGATTTAATTTGCGTGCCTCTACCTCTACTTCTACCTATAATACTACATACATCGTACACGTACATCTCAAAATGTGGTACTTTTAACCAGATTACAACGGTCAAATTCGTTCATTTCTACACTCGTACAATAGGAACTTTCTCGCACAACATACGAGTAGGATTTCGAAAACAAAAATTTTCATTTCGTTTCCGCACAATGTGCATTCTCGCTCGGTATTCGTTTAAGGTTTCGCAGCACTGTTCCAAAAAGTAAAGTACAGCATACGGAATCGTACAGAATTTTGTGGTTCCGTCAAAAGAACGACTAGGCAAATTATTTTATATCCTGTTGTAAATGTAGCAGACTATTGTTAAATTTACTACAAGTAGGTACATCGAATCCGGCGTGGTTTCAACTCGTGATTTTCTTTTCTCAATTACCTACTTTTAAATCCTATAATAATCTCCAACCCCAAAGACCGCAAATCAGAGGGGCATTGATCCCTCTCATTGTCAGTCTACGTGTAGAAACCCCTCCCCCTCCCCCTCACTCGTGAAACTCTGCAGATTTGCCTCTTCATTTTAGAGTTTATTTTGCAAATTGAAAATAAATTTGCCCCCGTCAATTGATTTATCTAAATTGAAAACTTATTGATTTACGATTTTAGACGAGGGATCACCATCATTACTTTTACTTTGAAAAGACCTTCTTGGTGATGATTTTTCTTCAATTTCAGCAGCCCACTTCAATATTTTTTTGCAGAGATTTTTTTGAAAAAATTTTCCTTCCAAGAAAATACGGACACTTTTTATCACTATGAACTAAAAAGATTTTGAAGTTTTGGCTGCCCATTTGCTCATTATCAAAACTTCGCAGACTTTTTTTTTTTTTTTTTTGAAAAATTGAGCCAAAAAATCACTTTTTCACTCCTGCTAAAAATGGGCTATCAAAACACTTTGGTACAAGGTGTCTAATAAATAAATGAAGGGAACAACACCCTGAAAGCAAATCATTTTAAATGAGTATTTCAACTATGGAAAGGGAAAAAAATATTTTTCAGATTACAGTTTTTTTTCTTTTTCTAAAAAAAAAGAGTGGAAAAAATCAAATTTTGGAAAAAGAAGGGATCAATAAATGGAAGAAAGAAGATAATTCTGACAAAAAATGCAAGATGTTTTATAGTTTTGGAAAACAATTTAGAATTTTCAATGGGACTTTCCAATGATAGGCTACAATGAGCCAGGGGGGAGGGGGGTCATGTTAAAATTCATCCAACTCAACATTTTTTTTTTTTGAAATTTACATTTTCAAGCAGAAAGTAATAATAATGAATAAAAGCAATATTCTGAAAGAATAGAATAAAAAACAAATTTCTAAATTTGATCTGAAAGGAGAAAACAGCAGGATTAATTTTGCAATTTTGGCAAAAAAATATGATTTTAATGGTATTAAATGTTTCCAAATGATCAAGTTTTTTTTTCAAAATTTGTCTAAATCGATATTCTTCAGGTTCAAGTGTTTTCATTGGGAAAAAGAACTGAAAATGTGGAGAAAAATTTGAAATTCTGACAGAAGAGAATGAAAAAAAAAAAAAAAAAACTTCGAAACATGATTTAAAGAATAGGTACTTGGAAAACATCAGAATTTATTCGTGATGTTGGCCAACAAAGTAGGACTTTTTTAAAAGGAAATGCATATAACTCATAAAATGAAGAGCCTTCAAAATTGTGACTTTGGGGCTATCCAATACTAGCTCTACTTCAAGATTTGAGGCATTCACTTTTTTTTTTTTAAATTTCATACAAAATAATTATGAAAATCACTCACCCGAAGTTCAGCTTATCAATTCAACACCAATTGATCCTGAGAACAGAAAAAACAAAAATAAATAAGCAAGTACTAATTGTAAGTAAGTTAATAGGTACCTACATTAAAAAATTAACAGGAAATTGTTGAAATCATGCTAAGAATGGTGCAAATTGATACAACAGTACAATCTTTGCAATAATGAGATGCAATATAAGTACACCATTTATGCAACAATTGGAGCGATTCTACAATGATTGAAACAAGATTGATGCAATCTTGCAAGAAAAATTGATGCAATTTTGTATTTGAAAAATGATCATCAATGCAATTTCGCAATTATTGCAATTTCGCAGTTAGTTATTGCAAAAAATTGATACAATTTTGCAAATATTGCAAAAAAAATGGATGCAATTTTGCAATTATTGCAGAAAAATATGCACTTCTGCATTCATTGCAAGAAAATGTACGGAATTTCGCAATTTACAAAACTTGAATGCTGCATAAATGCAAGTTTTTAAAATTCCATCAAACAACTTGTACATAAGCTTTTTAGGTTGGGAACAAAAATAAAGAACTTTCAAAAATGTTGATGACTGCTCCGAAAATAAAAGCAAATGTGTAATTGCTGCAAGTATTGCAAATTTACAATTATTGCACAATTTTATGCGATTGTGTACCTAATAGTTGCAAACGTTACCTATTGATACAATTTTACAATAATTGCAAAAAATGATGCAATGTTGCAATGATTGGAAAAAAAATGTTATAATTCTGCAATGACTTCAGAAATGTTGCAATTCTGCAATAATTCCACAAAAATAAGGCAATTCTACAATAATTGCAAGAAATGTTGCAAATCCGCAATAATTGCACAAACCCCTTGTGTGATCCTGCAATAGTTGCAAAAATGTTATAATTCCGCAATGATTGCTAAAAAGTTATAAATCTGCAATAATTTTCGAAATTGATGCAATTCTGCAATAATTTCCCAAATCGTCGCAAATTCTGCAATAATTGCAGGGATGGATGCAATTCTGCAATAATTACCAAAATTGATGCAATGCTGCAATAATTGCCCAAACTTGATGCAATTCTGCGATAGTTGCAAACAATGTTGCAATTCTGCAAATAATTGTGAAAAATGTTACAATTCTGCAAATAATTGTTAAAAAATGTTGCAATTCTGCAATAATTGCCCAAACTTGATGCAATTATGCGATAATTGCAAAAAATGTTGCAATTCTGTGATGATTTGCAAAAAATGTTGCAATTCTGCAATAATTGCAAAAATGTTGCAATTCTGCAATAATTGTACAAAACCCTTGTGCGATCCTGCAATGGTTGCAAAAATGTTATAACTCCGCAATGATCGTTAAAAAGTTATAACTCTACAGTAATTTTCAAAATTGATGCAATTCTGTAATAGTTTCCCAAATTGTTGCAATTGTGCAATAATTTCCCAAATCGTTACAACTTCTGCAATAATTACCGAAATTGGTGCAATTCTGCAATAATTACCAAAATTGATGCAATTCTGCAATAATTACCAAAAATGATGCAATTCTGCAATAATTACCAAAATTGATGCAATTCTGCAATAATTACCAAAATTGATGCAATGCTGCTGCAATAATTGTGCAAACTTGATGCAATTCTACAATAATTGTAAAAATGTTGCAATTCTGCAAATAATTGTAAAAAATGTTGCAATTCTGCAATAATTGTAAAAAATGTTGCAATTCTGCAATAATTGTAAAAAATGTTGCAATTCTGCAATAATTGTAAAAAATGTTGCAATTCTGCAATAATTGCCCAAATTTGATGCACTTCTGTGGTGATTGCCCAAACTTGACGCATTCTGCAATACTTGCACAAATGTTGCAATTCTGCAATGATATCCCAAAATTGACCAAATTCCATGATAATTGCAAAAAATTCAAATTCTGCACTGATTTCACAAAATGATGCAATTCTGCAATAATTGCCCAAAAATGTTGCATTTCTGCAATAATTTCAAGTATCGTGCAATTCTGCAGTATTTGCAAAAATTCTAATTCTTCAATAATTGTAAAAATGTTGCAATTCTGCAATAATTGCAAAAACGTTGCAATTCTACAATGATTGCAAAAAGTGTTGCAATTCCGCAGTGATTGCAAAAATGTTGCAATTCTGCAATAATTTTACTAAGTAATGTACCTATTCTGCAATTATTGCAACAAAAAACATGTCACCTTGAAATTCCAAAAAAATAGTGCAATTTGACAACAGTCGCAAAAATTAATGCAATTCGGCCAATGTAGCAAACATTTATGTAATCTTGTTGCAAAAATTCATGTAATCGTTGCAAAAGTTTACACAATTTCCCGGAAATTATAAGAAATTGATCAAATATTTCAAAATCAACAGCGATTTGGCATAACTGCAGACAAAATAATCGGTTAAAAATACACAGTAAAATATTAAAAATTTGGCATCTTTTTCGTATCCTCCAAAAATACCGGGTATTCTTACAGAGATAAGTATAAGATGATAACAATGAGGAAGGAGATATTTTCCGCAGCATTGTCTACTTTAATTAGCAAAGCGTCAAAATCAGTTTTAAAAAAATTCAATTTACGTCGTTAATACCCTCGGTATATAAAGTAATAATACGGGGCACGTTGGCGAATACTTAGGGGTCGAGATGGAATAAGTGTTTGTTTGTATAAGTTGTCACATAAATTTACACAACACGCCGAACCAATAATCTAGTTTTGGTTCAATTGTTTGGCATTCAATCGAGTTTTTATTTAAAAGGAGAGAGAAATAAAGAAAGGAAATTTCAAAGTTTCGGGGCAAGTATCTAGAGATTATTGCAAGACGTGACTGTTCCATAACCACCTTCTTTCTTCTATACTTTTTCCCTATATATACGTATAGATATAGAAAGGAGTAGGTACGTACGACGAAAGGGGGTGCAAGTTTTTAGAAATGTACTTCGTCAGCCACTACAAAAACCTTTTATCCGGCTCTGATAAATACCTCCCAAACGTTTATACACGTCTCTCTTCGTATCATCGGCCAACAACGTATTCTTCACGTATACCCAGACCCACGTACGTCTATACGTATACATTGCCTTTTCTTATTCTTCTCTCTGACCTGTACGGTTTTCCCATCGCCTTTTCGCCTGCTCCTCTTGCTCTTGCTCTCATACACAGCAACGGTGGGTAACTATTCTCGCAGACTAAAATCGTAATACCCTTGTCTATCGGCACGATACTCGCTCGCGTTGTTGCTATCTTGAAGTTTTTCTTTCTGTTTCTTTTTACGTACCGTTTCCGTATTATATTGGAATTCCTTTTTCGTTAATTTTGACAGCAAAGCAAACCTTTTTAAATAGTTTTGTTTCGTTTATTGCAGCTCGACAAATGAACGATTAATCGAGAATTTTTTCCTCTCTACCTTGTTTTGTTTCTATTCTTTCGTCTTATGCTCGGGGTTCGGGTTCGAGAGCGAGCTTTTTCTTTTCTTTTCGCCTTTTTGTATTCCGTGTAATAGTTCTAGATGGAAATTCTTTTACCTAATCACATCCCTGCTCATATAAAAGCGCATCCGAAGCAAAAACTACCGCATTATATGGTACGTGTACTGTACTCTTGTACCTTGTAGTGTAGTACACTACACTGTGTGGAGTAAAGAAGGAAAATTTTAATCATTTTGTACGCGGTAACGAGGGAGCCCCAAAGTTCAATTAATTTTTAATAAGAAATCCTCCCGATGGAATGCGCTTCTCTCGTCGTCATCGCCATGAAAGAAATAATCAAATGTGAAGTTCAGCTTATAAAAGCATTACACAAGATGTGCGATTAAAACTTGAGCGAATAAAGTTATCTCTTAATTATGCAAACACTCCACACAAATTCGTACTGGGTGTAGGTAGGTACATAAGCATACTGTAACCATTTGCATATACGTTTATCTTCCTATCGAGTAGCTAATTTCATTTTCGAAATCTCTTTGAGGGAAGTATCTCAAAATACGCATGTACTGGAGTGAAGGGGAGGGGGATCTGAGTATGGTTTCAAGAATTTGATCCAAAGTCGTCAATTTTTACCGCGTTTTGTAATCCAGTTTCGGATTAAAACAGTCGAAAGGGCCATCGTTAGCAAGCAATAAAAATTATAGAGGATAAGGGCTGTGGTCAGGGGCCCGCATAATGATCTGTTGCACCCCCCCCCCCGCCGATCCTCTGGGACGAATTTCTTCTTGGAGTAGGAATCCTAAGGAATATTTCTAGCCCTTGTCTTCAAAAAAAAAGTGCCCCTACTGACAAAATGGCGGGAATTTTGATTTACAGGTAAGAGAAATCGCAGATTTTGCGTTCCAACATAGGACTTGCGCGAAATTTTTTAAACCGTACAAAAGGAGATCGAAAGAGCGGACAAAAATTCATCACCTGTCAAAATTTCAAGTGCAAAAGTGCCTTTTTCGATTTTTGGTGAATTTTTGAAAATAAAATTTAGGCCAAAAATGAGGGAAGAAATCAAAATTTTACGAAATTGGCCAGGACAGCTGAAATTTGAGATATACCCTATTTTCGACCTGCCAAATCGATTGGAAACTGTTTCGAACCGTTTTCAGCAGTTCTGGCGCCTCAAGCAGATTTTTGAAACTCGAAATTTTCACAAAAATTCATCAAATGGAGTTGAAAGCCGAAATTCATTCTGCGAACTAATTTCAATACGCCACGAAGTCCACTGCAGGTGGATTTAAAGTCGTTTTGGAGCCTCCGGCAACTTTTTGAAAATTACTGAAGTCTCCACCAGCTATTTAAAACTTAAAATTCTCACAACTTTTTATTAAATGGAGTTAGCAAGCTGAAATCTACTTCGCAAACTAATTTCAATACGACAACTATGAAGTCGACTGCATGGTGGTTTCAAATGGTTTTAAAGCTACCAGCTACTTTTCGGAAATTTCAATTTTCCTAAAAATGCCATGAAAGCCTTTCAAAGAGTCGCTGGAGGCTCCAAAATGACTCGAACCTACCTGAAGTCATTTTCAGAGGGTGTTAAAATTGGAGTGCAGAGTAAATTTTGGCTTCCCATCTCCATTTCATGGAATTTTGAGGAAAATTCAATTTTCAAAAACCTGGAGGAGACTCCAGCAATTTTCAAAAAGTCGCTGGAGGCTCCAAAATGACTTGAAATCAACCTGCAGTTGACTTCGTAACGTATTGAAATTAATTGGCAGAATGAATTTCGACATTCCGACTCCATTTGATGAAATTTCAGGGAAATTTTAAGTTTCAAAAAATCGCTGGAGACTGCAAATCGATTCGAAATCCACCTGCAGTTGACTGCATATTGTATTTGAAATAAGTTTTCAGAGTAAATTTCAGCTTGCTAACTCCATTTTATAAAATATTGTGAAAATTTCAAGTTTGAAAAATCTGTTGGAGACTCCAGTAATTTTCAAAAAATCGCTGGAGGATCCAAAACAACTTGAAATCCACTTGCAGTTGACTTCATATTGTATTGAAATATTAGTTTGCACAGTAAATTTCGGCTTGCTAACTCCATTTGATAAAATGTTGTAAAAATTTCAAATTTCAAAAATCTGCTGGAGACTCCAGTAATTTTCAAAAAGTCTCTGGAGGCTCCAAAATGACTTGAACCCACCTGAAGTCGTCTTCAAAGGGTGTTAAAATTGGAGTGTAGAGCTAATTTGGCTTTCCATCTTCATTTGATGAAATTTTGGGGAAATTTCAATTTTCAAAAACCTACTGGAGGCTCCAGTAATTTTCAAAAAATCGCCGGAGCCTTCAAAACGGCTTGAAATTCATCTGCAGTAGACTTCTTAGCGTATTGAAATTGGTTTTCGGAATGAAATTCGACATTCCAATTACATTTGACGAAATTTTGTAGGAATTTTGAGTTTCAAAAATCTGCTGGAAGCTCCAGAACTGCTCAAAACGGGTTGAAACAGTTTCCAATCGATTTGGCAGGTCGAAAATAGGGTCTATCCTAAATTTCAATTTTCTAGGTCAATTTGGTAAAAATTTTGATTTTTCCCACATTTTTGGGTAAAATTTTATTTTTGAAAATTCACCAAAAATCGAAAAAGCCACTTTAGCACTTGAAATTTCGACAGGTGATGAATTTTTGTCTGCTCTTTCGATCTATTTCTGTAAAGTTTAAAATTTTTGTGAAAGTCCGATGTTGGAACGCAAAATCTGCCAACAAAAATGGCCACCATTTGTTAAGCGAGGCCACTTTTTTTGGAAAACAAGGGTTAAAAATGTTCCTTAGAACTCTTCCTTTAAGAAAAAAGTTGTCCCTGATGATCGGTGGGGGGAGGTGCGTAATAGATCCTTAAGTGTCACCTCCACCACTATTGTTTTTATGCACTTTTAATTTATTTTTCAATTTTTTTGAATTTTTTAAACATTTAAACAGTGAAATTTATTGATAGAAAATAACTGGAACAAACGTAAGATATTATTTTTTTGGCTATTCGCCCGCATTCAAGTCTTCTCTATGACGTTTCAACTTTTTTTTTGAAAACTTTGAGGAGACTGTTGAAGTCAAAAAAAAAAAAACTTGAAAAAGTTCAGGCTCATGACCCTTCAATTACTGAAACTTTCATATTATTAAACAGGTCAAACTGTTAAAAACGTGAATTCAAAAATTGGGAAAGCAAATCACAAACTTAATCTACATCATAATTAAGAATTATCTACACTGCATGAAGTTTCATCATTAAATATTTCCATATTTCTCAATTTCTCATTAATTTTCTCTCTCACGAGCTCCTTCCTTTATTAATTTGATACACGCTTACTTGCGAGTAGGTACATTTAAGGAGCAGATAATATGTAGGCTTAAATACACCCATTGGCGATTGTCATTAGAAGAAAACAATCAGAAGGTAATAAATTCACGGACCAGGGAACACCACCAATCTTGAAGGTATTTGAAACGAAGTACAAATATTTAATCCTATTACAGAGTTCGATCGAAAGAGGTACATAACTAATTTTGGTATAGAATAACAGTACCTAACACGAAGGATGGGGTAAGTACATATTTTATCGATGATGTAAGTAAGTACGTAGGAACAGCGAAGAGTGAAATTCGAGTCTAAATGTAGTTCATACGTATTATAAAATGGGTTATTCTCGTAGGTAGGTACATATGTGGTTTGTGTATTTTGACGTGAATCTACATATTAACACTTGCTCAAAGGCTTGTAGAAAGTGTTTATTCGTGGGATTCAGAGAAATATGCTCTTCCAGAACTTTTTGGGGGTTAACTATATATTCATCGTAGAGATAATTTTCAACATGATGGATAGCTCGTAAATCAGGAATAGAAGAATCAAAAAATTTTAATTATTGGTCCGCATAAATATAATACACCAAATAGGTATGTACGATATTCAGTAAATTATTGGATTTTCTTTCCATCTCTCGTTCTCAAAACACAGATAAAAACTTTTCACGCGGATATTTTTCAAAAATGAAAAAAAAAATGAAAAGAGGTTACCACGCCAAAACAAAAGTTATGAAATATTGTTTGCCCTTATATTTATACTATACGATGATATGTAGTAATTGTGTGCTGTTTTGGCGGCGTTGGTGATTTAAAACCGCAAACGATATTTTGCAATTTGATGAAAAAATACTCGCTCGTAACTGGGTCATGGTATTCAATCGTTTGAGAGGTAATTCTCCATTTCCGTATGGCACACGCGTATCATTTTTTTTCCAGTGGTAAGCGTGTACAGTGTTATATAATTACGAGACTACATAAATGGAATTTTAAAATTCAATTATGTGAAATAGAACACAATACCAAATTTAAAAAAAAAAAAAAGCATCAACAGTTTGACGAAAGAACCCTTTAGAACTTTTCGTGGGATGAAAATGCGAAAAAGGCAGATTTTCTTGACTTTGAAAGGAAAGATTTTTCTAATCCATTAGGTTAACGTTATTTGATTTCAATATTTTCTCTAATTTCTTCAGAACTGGCAAAAAAGCCATAATACGAAGCCTTACTTTTCCACTACATTACGATCGTATTTTATTTCCAACGATTTATACTTCGTATCTTAACGCATCGAATTTCCAAACAAACAACCATACTGGGTACCTAATATTTTTTATAATATTCAAAATTTTATTGAAAATGAGATTTGAAAAGCTTACCTATTCGAAGAACAAAGAGTAGTAATCCGGGTCTGATGTCTGCTGAGTCAAATAAGGGCTTTCATTTTATTTAAATGTGGCAACGGGTACGAGCATAAGAATGGTGAAATTGCTTTTTGGAGCCACTAATACGAAACTTCAACTATTCAAGTACACATATACCTAATATAAGGGCACACCATATTTATATTTATGTATGGTGGGGAAAATTTTTCCTTTTTTTCCACTCCCACACCCTGAAAATGTTACCTCGTTTGAGAAAATCACGTCGTGAAATTTTCAGCCCTCTTGAGTGAAAAATGAGGGGTGCTGGTGACCCCCCCTTCATTTTTCAAGATTGGGAAAAATCGAAGTTTCAGAAAAAATATTCAAAATTGCGAACTTTCTAGTTACAACACCTCAATAAAGTCCTTATACTTGGGTAAAATCAACTTATATACCATTTCTGACCTCCTTCCACCATCCCTGACTAACCAGTGAATTAGAAGGGAGGGCTCTTATTTATGCCTACTTGTAAAACAAATATTCGCCAACGCTCTAAAATTGTCGTGCCATGACTTGAAACTTTCCTCGCGGAGCAGGCTTTACCTCCAATTTTTTTTTAATTTTTCAAATATTCAAAAAATTTCTACAGACATTATTTTTTCTGGAAAAACAGGTTATGTGGAACTAACAAGGGAACCTAACTTGAGGTGTCACACTCCAATTTGAACGGGACCACGATTTTTGGAAAGAGCATGGTCTAAAACCCCCAAAACCAAATTTTCAGCTGCCTAAGTTCATTTTTCGATTTTTGGCGAATTTTAGAAAATTCAAATTTGACTGTTTTTGGTGATTTATGTTTTTTTAAAAAAAGTACGTACTTGATCAATAAAAATGGTCAAAATAAGTCCCAAAACTAATATTATAATATTAATTACCTAAATCCAAATGTCACCATTTCCAGCCATTCTGGAGCCTCCAGCGCGATTTTTAAATTTCTCCAGAATTTTGAATTTGCTCCAGACGGCGTGAATATGAAGTTGGGCAGCTAAGATTCGAGTTGTATATTACACTCGACCTGTTTAACGAGTTTATCTAGTGACACCTCTAAAGTGGCTTTTTGACCAGCTTCTTTCAAAATTAAAAAATCAAAAGTATCCCCTTTGTGTGGAAATTTTCGAAATTCGCGCGAATCACTGTATTTTGTCCAAAACTAACCCCTCAAATCCAAATTTCACAATTTCTAGTCTTTCTGGAGCCTCCAGCGCGATTTTTCAATTTCTCCAGAATTTTGATTTTGCTCCAGAAGGTGTGAATATGCAGTTGGGCAGCTGAAAATCGAGTTGTGTATTATACTCGACCTGTTTAACGAGTTTATTCACATTTGAGCGGATTTTGAGAGTGACACCTCAAGAGTGGTTTTTTGAGGTGTTGATACAGTAAATGTGGCCCATCTTCCTACGTAGGAGGGAGGGAAATTATTACTTGGAGGGGACTTCTAGTTAATGTAACGTTGGACTAGTAAACCATGCCCAAGACCTAGTTCGTCAAGATATGCTTAGCATTGCGGTTAGGTATAGGGCGTTCTGGGAACGGTAACGTGTATTCAAATTTATAGAATAGGTTAATGTGGTCGATTTATACTAACGGTATATCTCTTTTGCGAATTCGCGTAAATGTTAATGTGTTGTGCGTTATATTGTTTTAAATATCAATTACAAACAGTTCTGTCTGAAACGTGTTGTTATTTATTCGTTATATCGCGTGTCTGAAGATAGGTAAACGTGTAAATAGGTCTTCATGAGTATCATTCGCGAGCTTAGATAGGATAGGGACCTATTTGGACAATTTCGAGTCAAGTAAACTAAATTACTAGTCGAAGGTGTCAACACAAAATTCCTTTATCAGTGGCGCCCAAACGCGTGTCTCCTCGTGTGTTCTACGATTCGCGATTAGTAGAACAGAAGAATTCTTCCATTTCATCTTTAGAAGAGTTCCGGAGGTGACAAGAACCTACTCTGGTAATACGGTAATTTGTTATATAAAAAGAGTAAGTGTTTTATCCGGTTCGGAATGATTGGAAACAGTCATTCTGATCAGTTTTAACCTTATTTTTAAGTTAAATAGGTAATACCTATTAAGGTTTTACCTCGTAGTGTATATAAATAGTAGTTATTGTGCTAGGTAAAAATTTCACCGTATATTCTAGTGAAAATTTTTGTAACCTTAGCCATAAGAAACGTGTTCGACGTGTGAAAAAAGTGTGCACTGTTGAACACGTTCATGTATCTAGTTTATGACGTTTTATGACCTTCAGTTGGGTAGGTACTTGGTACTGGCGCGTGTCGCTATTGTTCTGCTACGAACCATCTCGTTTTGAACGTTGGATTGTTCAAGTTTGAGCTTTGTCTTCTCTTCGTTTTGCTGTTCTTGTCATATTCTGAAAATTTTTTTTACTAATTAGTGTGGTTTCATCGTATGTCACAACGCAAACCTTCGCCGAAAGTTCAATTGTTACATGAACATCTTGAAAGAGTAGTACAATTACGATCTCAGATTGTTGATACGAATCGGACTTTATTTCATAACGATAGTATTTCAAATTTTGGCGTAAGTTTAGATTCGGATAGCGAAATGGGTAATGAAAAGTCTGATCCACCGACGGGTGAGAAAACTTCTGAACCTAACGCTACAGGTGATGTGAATAAAACAACTAGTGTTCATTTGAGACCTACTCCACCTACTTTTGATAAACCTTTTGATCAGCTGTCACCGGCGGAAAAATATATGGTAACTCAAACTCAATGGATCAAATCCACTACTGAAAATCTACAGACTTCGATTAATACTTTAAATGACCAACAAAAAAGTACTCACACGTTAGCGAAATCTAATAGTACAAAAATTGCAACGATCCAAAATGAACGAAAAACAGAACAAGAAGCTAGAAAGAAGTTAGACGAGACAGTAAAGACAACTTTGAGTACTCATACCACGGCACTTACTACGAGATTAAATGAACATGCTTCGTTAAAAAATGAATACGAGGCATATACTAGAGAAAACAATTCGACTATAAGTACTTTACGAAATGAATTCAATACGCATCGCCAAAGTTGCATTGATAATGTTACTGCGAATGTCGAAGTTGTGGGTAATTTTGATGGTCGAATAAAAAGTTTGGAAGAGTGGAAAAACAATTTGCCTGAGGTAGGTATGAGTGGTGGAGCTATGGTTCAAACGAGATCTGTAAAATGCAACTCTGAAACTTTACGTAACGCTAATGTACATTTTAGTAATTCCAATAAATTTCATCCTCATCATCATATTGAGAAATTTAAAGTTCAACTTTATGGTTCCAACATACCTCAAAATCAAAAATGTTCATTATTTTTAGGTACAATTGATGATAATATGGACGGGTGTAGATTATGGAAGGATAACGTTGATACGATTAGGGATTTCGCTGTGTTGGAACAATCTTTTTTACTCCAATATTGGGACAAAAAATGTCAGTCGAATGCGCGGAAATATTTTGGAAAAAATTTAGTCGTATGTAGTAGTCCTAGACAGTTTGCTCAATTATACAGAAAATGGCTCGAAACGTTAATTCATTGTGAAGAATTAACTTTAACTAAAGTTCTCGATAACATGACTGAAAAAGCTCCTGAAAGGTATAGATACATGCTCGAACCTGTTAAACACGATAAAGCTCAGTTTGAAGCTATTCTTAACAAGATTTCACTCATACAAGAAGATCCTGACTCTTTAGTCCCAATGGAAATTCGACCTCATGGCACAATCCCTAAACCACCTCCCAAACAACCTCCTAAACCACCTCCACACACTCCTTCGAAGAAACCTCCTTTTGTTCCTCCTAAAGTAAATAAGGAAATGCCTAGAAATCAAGAGCAAGCTTTCTTACATTTACAATCGTTAATATTAGCGTTCAATGAAATGTATGGTCCTGGATCCTCAGGAACTGATGAAAATCAGGGAGACGAGGAAACAGAACAAAATAACGATAATAACGGTGACGGAGAAGAAGAAGGGGGGGAGGAAAACTGAAACCGCTAGAAAAGAAAGGAGCGATTTCTAGCGGCCAGCCAGCTCCGAGCCTAAAACGTCTAAAAGATTACGAATGGATTGGAGAGGGGATTTTACATTTTCTGAAATATTGTGAAATAGGTCGCACTGAAAAATTACCACCTTATTTAGAAAACCAAATCTCGATCGAAGATTTATATGCAAAAGTTAAAGATGTAAAATTCGAAAAAACTAAATTTTTGATTTCGATTGGTCAAATGGAAATTAATCATTCAGGTAAACCATATGATGTAATTTTCGAAGAATTAAAAAAATTAATCGATCTTATTTGTAAAAAAGGGGCGACTGAAATTATTCTGATTTCTCCGGTTGAAAAACCAACCTTAAAAAATGAACAAGGTGTTTCACTTTCTCGACATATTGCCTATCGTCAAATGTTAGGAAAATTTACAGTCGATGAACGAATTTCGGTTTGGAAACAGCCCTCGTTATTCTTTTTGGAATGTGAAAAAGCTCTTGGTAAAAACGGTTTAAAATACGATCGCGCAGCTGTAGGACCGGATGAAAAAACGATTCCGTGTAAATCTAAATTCTATTATAATTCTAAATTACATAGATATATGATTGCCTACAAAGTATACGATGAATTACTTAATGTTGTACTAAAAGAACTTAACCGTCACGAAAAAGTGGCTGCCAAGAAAACTAGACACCAACCATCCAAAGGAGGCCTTAAAACTCTAACAGAAGAACATCCTTGGAATAGAAAAGGTACTAGTGAGGAACGTAAAAAAGAAATAATTTTGGAAAGTGGGATTCCCCTCCCGCCTTCGAATCAAACGAATACGGATACTGTAAATAATGATTTAAATACTACTGTAAATAATGAGTTAAATACTACTGTAAATAATAATATAAAAAATACTGGAAATACACATACCGATACCGTTAACGATTCGACCCGCCCTACGATTAACAAGGTGGATATCTTGAAGTCTAGGCACGATGCTTCTGAGGATTCAGGCATCGGCTCAGACGAAGACTCGGACGACGACGAATGCATTTTACCATGCAAGGAATTAGGGTTCATTGACCCCATCGATAATGCTAAATTAGAAAAAATTCGTATTAATCCATTAGTGTTTGAACAACTTGTAATGGAAGGTAAAATAGATGGTCCTTCTTGTGTTATTCCAATGCACTTAGATACCGAACGTATTGCAGTGCAATTGGACACAGGCGCTGTTCCAAATGTTATTTCAAAACCGCTTGTTGAACGTTTCACTCGAGACCACAAAGGCTTTATCGATTATCTTCCTCTCCGTCGTCCGGTTCTTCTGAAACTAGCAGATAACTCTTTAGTTCGAACTATGACTAACATCGTTCAACTCGAACTAAAGTTTGGAAAAATAAAATTGAAAATGCCTTTTTATGTATTGGATTCTCCAGGCGAGACTTGTATTGTAGGTAGAGTTTCAATGAATATTTTAGGAATTCAGCCTATGTTAAAACAACGCCACGCTTACTGTACAGGCAAAAAAGGAATAAAAACCCAATTTTTGAACTTTTTGGAACCTGATGAATATCAAGGAATTAATATCTTTCGATGTCACGTTGATAGACCTTATACACACGAAGTTGTAGGTAAAACGTTAAAATCAACTGGTTTCAAAAGTGAATTTAGCGAAGTTGAGCCTGACCGAGGTCCTGAAGTTTTTATGAAAAATTTTAGGAAACAATGTGATGATATGGTAAAGGCTGGCATGACTTCAAAAGAACGAGCCGATGAAGTTTATAATCATATAACAGGTCGTTGGAAAAATCGTTTCTCTTACAATCCTGGCTTATGTAAGGGTCGTGAAGTCAAGTTTCAATTTCAAAATGGTGAGAAAATTGCAACTTACGGTGAAAAATTTAGGCCGTCTCGTCATTTAAAACAAGCACTTCGTCGAGCGATTGCTAAAATGCTCAGACTTCGGCTAATACGTCCTTCGCACTCTCAATACATAAACACTATGGCGCCAGTAGTAAAGAAAACTGGTGACATACGTGTATGTCTTGATGCTTGTGATCTGAATAAATTTTTGCTGAGTGTTCTAACAGAGGCACCACCTCTAGAAACATCGGTATTCGAAGGTGCAAATGGTAAAGTATTTTGCACACTCGATTTCACCGCAAGTTTTTGGCAAATTGCGCTTTCAGAATGTTCGAAAAAATACACAGCATTCCAATTCGAAGGACAAGTTTACGAGTTCAATGTTTTACCTTTTGGTTTAAAAATTTCAAGCGGCGAATTCGTAAATATGATTAACGAAGTCTTGCCTGATAAAGATGGCATTAGCAAATTTGTCGATGATGTTAAAATTTGGGGTAATGATTTTGAAGAATGTTACAAACGATTATGTTACGTACTGGAACGAATAGAACTGTACGATTTAACGTTAAACCCAGATAAATGTGTTTTCTTCACGACTAAAATCGAACATTTAGGATTTATAATTAAAGAGAACGAAATAGCTAAACATCACGATAAAATTAAAATTATTAATAGTTTTATCGACAAACATAAAGATAAAAATGGTAAATTTCACCTCGTATACAAAAAACATTTGCAACGCCTGATAGGTCTTACTGGGTTATACAGTAGATTCATTGGTAGGTACCAACAAATTTTAGCGCCACTTTACGATAAAACTCGTGGAGAAAGCGATAAAATTGACTGGGGACCTGAGCAGGAAGAGGCATTTGAAATTTTAATGCGGGAATATCGAAAAGACTTTAAATTAGCCCCGCCAGACGATGATTTGGATTTGTACCTCGATACTCACGTCACTGAAGACGCGATAAATTCATGTCTGTTCCAGATTATAGACGGGGAATATAAAATTATATTGTTTGTGGGAATTACGTTAAAAGATCATCAGAAAAATTATACGTTATATGATAAGGAGATGTTGGGATTAGTCAAAATTGTTAATAAATTACAACTTTGGTTACACGGGAAACGTATTCACGTACGTCAAAATTTGTTACCTATTGTAAATAAATTCAGGAAATTAATGCAAACACATAGGAAAGCGGCGGGGTGGATTACTGAACTTAATTGTTACGATATTATCTACGATATGTCTATGGGTGTTAAAAGATTATACGAAATTCAAGCACCTGAAATTACTGTAGGCCAAGTAGGTGTTCAGTTTTCAAATTTGCCTCCTCTTGCTGTTGAATTTATCCAAAACAATATCCCAGAGTTGATTCAAAATCTTGAAAACATCGACGCTTTCCAACAATCTGATAAATTATGTTGTGAAATTATCGAAGGGTTAGAAGCACGTATTCCTGCAAATAACAAACAACTGTTAAAAATACAAAATACGAAAAAGAAAAATTACTGCTTAGAAAAGAATATCTTAGGTAAACGAATCCTGTACAAAAAATGGTCTGATGGAACGAAAGTACCAGTTTTACCAGCAGTTTTGTTTGCAGATACAGTAATGTACCTACATTCCACGTACGGGCATATTGGACCAGCCAAATTAGAGCAAAATTTTCGAAGATTGTATTTTAGACCTAATCATTTACAATACATGCGTGATTTAAGCAACTCATGTATTGTTTGTAAAATCAATAAAAATTATGCAATGCATAAAAAGCTCGAATATGCGCAAACCGAAGCATATTCGATTGGTGACGTGTTATGCGTCGATATATTTGGTCCTATTGCTAACGATGAAGGTAAACCAAAATACCTACTCGTTGTGAAAGATGTATTCACATCCCGTACGTGGATTCGTACCATGACTAACATAAAACAGCCACAAATTAACAAGCATATGGAAGAAATTATTAAAAGTATTCACGAAAAAGGCATCGTTATAAATAAAAATTATTACATGGGATTATTATGTGGTAGAATTGGATCTTGAACGGACTAGGCTTGGAAAAAACTGGTTACAATTTTGAAGTGGGTATTTGAGGTTCTGTTTTTTTTTTTATTACATGTCAGATGAAATATTTCGATAACATGGGTTTTGAAATTTAATTTATTCGAGAGCATGAGACTTATGGGATTTTAGAAAGATTATTTTCGATAGAGTTGCATTATTTTGAAGTTTCGTGTCAAATTGTGAGAGTAGGTTTTTGGGGAGTTTCTGTGCTAGTAAGTTCAACTGCCTATGCTCTTGGAGAAATCCAATGGTGTATGGAGTTGGGATACATAGCGAGAATTCTTTAATACCTATTTGTTGACCAAGCAAGCTTTCCCTTTGTTCCCTCCCACTCTCTCCAAGATGGGATACGGAGGGGCAGAGGGAATGGTTGGACCATTAGACCGAAGGTACCAATTTACGTATTTTTGAAGATCCGTGTCCCATTTCGGGGCTCGCAGGGGTTACCTTGTGGGTCACGAATGGGGCATATGATACAGTAAATGTGGCCCATCTTCCTACGTAGGAGGGAGGGAAATTATTACTTGGAGGGGACTTCTAGTTAATGTAACGTTGGACTAGTAAACCATGCCCAAGACCTAGTTCGTCAAGATATGCTTAGCATTGCGGTTAGGTATAGGGCGTTCTGGGAACGGTAACGTGTATTCAAATTTATAGAATAGGTTAATGTGGTCGATTTATACTAACGGTATATCTCTTTTGCGAATTCGCGTAAATGTTAATGTGTTGTGCGTTATATTGTTTTAAATATCAATTACAAACAGTTCTGTCTGAAACGTGTTGTTATTTATTCGTTATATCGCGTGTCTGAAGATAGGTAAACGTGTAAATAGGTCTTCATGAGTATCATTCGCGAGCTTAGATAGGATAGGGACCTATTTGGACAATTTCGAGTCAAGTAAACTAAATTACTAGTCGAAGGTGTCAACACAAAATTCCTTTATCAGTGTCACCCTCGCTCCAAAAAGGCTGGAAATGGTAGAATTTGCGCTCCGGGGGTTAGTTCTTGAAAAAATACAGCGATTCGCACAAATTTCAAAAATTTTCTCACAAACGGTTATCTTTTGATTTTTTGGATTTTTTAATTTTGAAAAAAGCTGGTCAAAAAACCACTCCTGAGGTGTCACTCTCAAAATCGGCTCAAATGTGGATAAACTCGTTAAACAGGTCGAGTATAATAGGCAACTCGATTTTTAGCTGCCCAACTTCATATTCACGCCTTCTGGAGCAAATTCAAAATTCTGGAGAAATTGAAAAATCGCGCTGGAGGCTCCAGAATGGCTGGAAATTGTGAAATTTGGATTTGGGGGGTTAGTTTCGGACAAAATACAACGATTCGCGTGAATTTAGAAAATTTCTACACAAACGGCAAACTTTTGATTTTTTGGATTTTTCAATTTTGCAAAAAGCTGGTCAAAAACCACTTTTGAGGTGCCACTCTCAAAATTGGCTCAAATGTGGATAAACTCGTTCAACATATCGAGTGTAATATACAACTCGATTTTTAGCTGCCCAACTTCATATTCACGCCTTCTGGAGCAAATTAAAAATTCGGGAGAAATTGAAAAATCGCGCTGGAGGCTCCAGAATGGCTGGAAATTGTGAAATTTGGATTTGGGGGGTTAGTTTCGGACAAAATACAACGATTCGCGTGAATTTAGAAAATTTCTACACAAACGGCAAACTTTTGATTTTTTGGATTTTTCAATTTTGCAAAAAGCTGGTCAAAAGCCACTTTTGAGGTGCCACTCTCAAAATTGGCTCAAATGTGGATAAACTCGTTCAACATATCGAGTGTAATATACAACTCGATTTTTAGCTGCCCAACTTCATATTCACGCCTTCTGGAGCAAATTAAAAATTCTGGAGAAATTTAAAAATCGCGCTGGAGGCTCCACAATGGCTGGAAATAGTGAAATTTGGATTTGGGTAATTAATATTAGTTTTGGGACTTATTTTGACCATTTTTATTGATCAAGTACGTACTTTTTTTAAAAAAGCATAAATCACCAAAAACAGTCAATTTTGAATTTTCAAAAATTCGCCAAAAATCGAAAAATGAACTTGGGCAGCTGAAAATTTGGTTTTGGGGGTTTTAGACTTTGTTCTTTCCAAAAATTGCGGTCTCGTTCAAATCGGAGTGTGACACCTCAAGAGGTTCCCTTGTAAGTATTTTAATGTAGAAATGAGATATTTTCAAAAAAACTTCCCTAGTAAAGTTTTGATGTAAGTATAAGTATATTCTCAGTTTTTTTGGATTTTTTCAACTGGGAAGAGGGTGGTTCTTTTTTAAAAAGTGGATTATTGAGAAAAATTCCGACACAGAAACGAATAATTTTGGTGAATTGATTTTTTTTTTTTTGAGTTTTTCGATCTAATTAGGAAAATGCTCCTGGCGCAGAATCCCTTCCTCATAAAATTTGTTCCAAGAAAGTGAATTTTCACATTATTCGCGTAAAATCTGATAGTCCTGTTTCAAAAAAGAATGTATCACATCGTGCTCCTGGCGCAGAATTCCGGATCGAAAGACATGTTTTATTTTAATGCAGAAACAAAACATTTTTTCATAAATTGAAGTTTTTTTCTTCATTTTTTTCATTTTTTAACCGAAAAGGGGGGGCTATCGGTGCCAGTTTTTTTCGCAGATAAGAGAAAAATACCACATAGAGAATTATAAAAAAATCAAATTTGGATCGAGTTAACGTAACCTGTAATTTAGTTTACATCCTGTTTCTGTCCTCCCGAGCCGATTGGCAACGGTTGAAAATCTAATTGGAAAAATGCTCCTGGCGCAGAATCCCTTCCTTATAAAATTTGTTCCAAGAAAGTGAATTGACCCTCCCCCTCCTCACCAGTGTTACTAAAATTTTCCAAATTAGGAAGGAAATTCCATATACGACGTATATGGCTCACCATGGTGAGGTTTTCGAAGGTGCTGAGTTTGCGTATTCGCAAATTTTTGTTTCTTATGTAGATATGATTTATCAGTATCCTCTGCTCTTTCAGTTTGAAAAAAAATTGTGTCATCCCTCTCTCTTCCAATTGGCTTCGACTTCGGAGCAATTTCGAGCCAGCAAGTGTGATTTTTCAGAATAAACTATTTTGATTGAAAATCGTCAACGATTATTCCCTATCGGCAACATTTATCATTAAAAAAGAGCAAGATTTTTAATCGTTAGGTCCTGAGGGAAAATAAATATGACCGCGACGTATAACCGAGTCGAGTCGCACACGTATCGGTAAAATACTATTAAAATACCCGATGGAATAAAGAATAAGCGTCGTGTCGGGCACGTGGACACAGGACACTGTTGTTGCGGTAATCCACTCGGTTATGATTCAACTTTCTATCTCACTGCGTGTGCTTTTTACACAGGATACAATATACATGGTACATGGTATAGGGAGGATGACCGAGTGAAACGGGATTATATCGTAACGTAGGTAGAGGCGAAGCTACAAATCATATATTTAACGCAGGTACCTCCACCTCTATCCCTGCGAGTTCCGTGTATACGTAATAATAATATACGTAAACGAATAGGATTTTGTAAAATACATCATCTCGAACCGCATTGTTACACCCGGAACAAATGCTCGCTTGTATTGTTTCACCTTAAGCTAGATGTACATACGTACCTCTGTCTACTGATCGTACAATTGTATAAGAGAATACACTGAACAGGGCACAGGCAGGCACAGATGATAATGCAGTGCATGCGAAAAGATAACCAAAGTGTACACTTTTTCCTATTATACGAGAATGAGAAAAGAGTTTAGTCCACAAATATATAAAATAGGAAGATAAAGAAGAAAAAAAAACAACGTAGAAAAAGAAAAAACTATAGTCATTTTATCGGAATTTCAACGCTAACTCGGTGCTTAAGTTGTTAAACGCGAACTGTACACTTACAATACCAAGACAATGCTGCAGCCTGCTACCACGTCGCAACCGCACACAGCTCCTCGGTAAAGTTTTAAAACAACCAAAATGACAACGAGAACGAGCTTTTCGACAGACAATAATGGACCACGGATGAGTAATGTTTAAACGTTAAAACTTTCGCAATAACATGTGTTTACTTAATATGTTTTCTTTGTATATACGAAAATTTTCTACCCTTCTCATTTGCTCTCTCGAGCCCGAGAATCATTTTCACCGCGTTATAAAGTTTTTTCCGCGTCGTGTCGACGTCGTCGAGGCAAAAACCTCGCAAGTTGAGATGTTATTTTTCTTCCTCTTATTCCTCTCCACATACATAAGTGTCAACTTTCTAGTCGAGAATTTTATTCGTAGGTACTCGTAGCATCGTCGCACTAGACCAACGTTGAGTAATCTCGACGGATGCATTGATAAAATCCCAGATGTATGGTGTGTCATAAATTTGGCTCATGGGTATACGGATGAACTCGTCTGTTTTGTACTATGATGCTATATAGGATTTTCATAGGTGTGTGGGTGTTTAGTAAAACGCCTTAGTCGAAAAAGGCCATAGGAGGATAAGAATGGTAAAATTTCTTTAGATGAAACTCCTAAAGTAAGTAGGTACTGAGGTGGGCCGACTTTAACTTTTTTTGGAAATTTGGTGAGGGGGTGCTAAAAAGTTGTTAGGGGACCTCAAAAGACTGTAGGAAAAATTTGGGGCCCCAGACTTGAGAATCTCTGGAGGTGGAGGGAGGTAGGGGAGGGGTCATTTCAAGCCATATGGTGACAAAAGGCATCCTAGACTTTAAATGAATACCTAACAAATTTGTAAAAATCAAAACGAATCGCTAAATACATAAATTGAAAATAGCTGTTTTTGCCTACTTTAAAAGCGGGATAAAATCGCCAATAAAGTGAAAAAACCGATTGAAAATGACTTTTTCCTACTCAATAGGCATAATTGGACCAATAAACATAAAAAAAATCAAAAATACTTTTTTTTAAATTTTGATTTTTTTGAAAATTTCAAAATTTTGAACCGCGGTTGCAAAGTTCTGGGAGAAGTCTGGGGCCCCAAATTTTTCCTATTGTCTTTTGAGGTCCCCCACAACTTTTTAGCACCCCCCCTCACCAAATTTCCAAAAAAAGTCAAACATTTAATTTATTCATACAATCTTGAGGGGAAAAATTGTAAATTGTACAAAAGTTTGCTTTTTGGCAAAAATTCTAGTTTTTTAGCAATTGAGAAATCTTGCTTTAAATTTGCAGCTAAAATTGCCAGAAAGCCTTAAAATGTAAAAAAAAAAACTCATTTTCCGAAAAAATTGCGGAAAAATACTATAAATTTCTTTTTTAATGATTCTCAAAAATGTCTGCTTTTTGCTGATATTGTTAAAATTGTGTTTTTTAACAGAAATTCTCACTTTTTAGCGAAATTGATAACGATTTTTTTTTTTGTTTCATCAACAATTATCTGAAATTCTCGCTTTTTCATCAAAAGTTGTCAAAAAGTCCTGCTTTTTGCTGAAACTGTCAAAGTTTTGATTACTGCCACAAATAGTGAAATATATAGAAACAGAATGTCTCACTTTTTTTGAGTGCAAAAAGTTTCAGTTTTTCCCAAAAATTTGATTTTTTTCAGAAATTGCAAAAATGTTTATAATGTTGCCACATTCTGCGAAAAACAGTAGCTTAGGAAAGCTCTGCTTTTGTCAAAATAGCCAAAAATTCTAGTTTTTTAGCAATCAAGAAATCTAGATTTTTCAGCTAAAATTGTCAAAAGCAATTAGAAATTCTTGTTTTTTTACGTAAAAAATGCAAAAAAATTCCACTACTTTTTAGCAAAAGTGTTAACGATTTAAGTATTTTCAAAAACTATCTGAAAATCTCACTTTTTTTTATCAAAAATTGCAAATAAATCCTGTTTTTTTTGTTGATACCGTCAAAGTTTAGCTTTTGCCAAAACAGAATCAAATATTTCTCGTTTTTCAATAAAATAAACAGGGCCTCTTTTTCTTGGAAAAATTGTCCAAAAAGTTTCGGTTTTTCCTAAAAATTGTCTTTTTTACCAGAAATTGCCAAAATTTTCATATTATTGCCACATTCTGCGAAAAACCGTAGGAAAAGCTCTGCTTCTTGCTTCTGTCAAAATTGCCAAAAATTCTATTTTTTTAGCAACCAAGAAATCTCGCATTTTCTGCTAAAATTGACAAAAAGTTGTAAGAAAACACTGTTTTCTAACCTAAAAAATGCAAAAAAAAACTCACACTTTTCGAAAAAAAAACATAATTTCTTTGTCAACAATTCTCAAAAATTGCTGATTTTTTCTAAAATTATCAAATTTTTGCTTTTCAACAACAAGCAAAGGTGCTAACGATTGTTTCTCTTTTTTTCAAAGATTATCTAAAAGTCGCTCTTTTTTATCAAATATTGCAAAAAAATTCTAAACTGTCAAAATCTTGCTTTTTGCCAAAAGAGTCAAATATGTCTTGTTTTTAAATAAAATTGCTAAAATTGCATTTTTTTTGCAAAAAAAAACATGATTTCTCGCTTTTTTAAAAAATTGTCCAAAAGTCTTATTTTTTTCAGTTGAAATTCGTTTTTTGTCAAAAATTTCAAAAGTTCTCATACTTTGCCAAAACCATCAAAAAAGCTCGGCTTTTGTCAAAATTGCCAAAAAATGTCGTTTCTTCCCAAAAATTGTTGAAAATTGTCGCTTTTGTTCGCAAAAAATTCCAAAATGTCACAATTTCTCCACCAAAAGTCTCGCCTTGTTGACCTAAATCCAAAAAGTCTCACATTTTTTCCACAAATAGCAAATAAGTTTCACGTTTTTTCTTTACCAAAATTTTTTGAAAAATTGTCGTTGTTCTGCAAAAAATTCCGAAAAGTGTCATATTTATTCAAAAATTGCTTAAAAGGTTCGTTTTGTTGAAAATTACCAAAAAAGCTCTACTTTTTGCTAAATTGTCAAAATCTTATTTTTTTTTGTCTAAAGTTGCTAAAAATGCTAACTTAAACATGTCAAAAATTGCCAAAAATTCCAACTTCATCAACAAAAAATTGTGAAATAGTCTCACTTTTCTGGCTGAATTTTCAAAATTCGTCAAAAATTGGAAAATGAATTTTAGCATCAGCTGGTTCCCTAATTAGAAAATCCACATAGTATGTACTTCATAAGCTCCTATTTTGGTCATAACCTCGAATATCGTATCACAACGCCTTCGTCTGCTTCGCCTCGCAGGAATTTTGCAGATATTACCGACTATAAGGAAATGGTACGCGAAGCCGGAGACTTTCAGTAGGTAGGCGGATGATTAGTGGAAAAGCTTGTAAATGTCTGGTTGCTCGCTGGGTAACCGGAACAATTTAACAAGCGTAAATGTCGCCTTTTCACAAATGCGAATTATAAAGGGTCTTCGCGCTTCGCCCCACCTCACCTCGCCTCACCTCGTGCCCCTCCTTATCTCGGTTACTCGTAGTACAAGCCGTAGCATGATGTAACTTCCTTTAAAATGAGGTTTTCATGTCCACAAAATTGTGGAATCCGATCTCTTCTAGGGTTATTGCTGTGGCTACGACGACGCTGCGTTGCGTTGGCGGCTTTCGTACATACAGCTACGAGGCTATGAATTATATATTTTAGGCCGAACCCGAGACGCCTCACCCGCGACTCTCATCTATGGTACATTTAATCCGAATACCGAGCTTTGATTAGCCCTGACTTACAACCTGCTGATACATCGCAGAGTCGAGTTTATTTTACAAATTATCATTACCTACGTTATAGTTGTTGCTGATCTTGAAATTAGTTCGCGCAATTAGCTAATTGTAAGTGGAAGGGGTAAGAATTGGCGCGATCATCTGTCTTTCTCTCGAAATTTATTACAGAAGATCAAAATTAAAAAGGTGTAAAATTACCTCAAAGATATGTGTCAATAATTTGAGCTTCGTGAGATTGTGTTTAGTTACCCCATTTTCTCTCAGCAATATATCAAAGTTTCAAAGCATCAATCAATTCCAAAGGCGTGCCAAATTAGGGGTCTCATCTCCCCTCCCCTTCAGACAGACAAATTCAGGCGAGTAGGCTACACCCCAAGTATCAGCATAACAACTGTCAGTTGTTGAAACTCACTTTTTGATTCAGCGGTAGGCCTGTTGGCCTGTCTGCTACAGTGTGGAACCTGTTGAGGATGAGCCTGAGGTATCAGTGAGTTTCCTCCTTGGTCTCCCTCTGCTTCTCTTTCCCGTTGGTGCATATTGGAGGACCTGTTTTGGTGATCTTGTTTCCTCCATCCTTTTGACATGATTTCTCCAATCTTTCCTATACTGCTATATCTTCTTCATGACTGGCTTCACTCCGAGATCTGCTGTTATTTTCTCAGATGGGACTCTGTCTCTGAGAGTCACCCCTGCCGTTTTCATGAACTCCATCTCTGCTGTCGTTATTCTTTCATCAGATTTCTTCAGTGCCCATACCTCGCTTCCATAAGTCATCATTGGTATTGTTAGGGTATTGTACACCTTCAATCTTGTTTCTTTTTGCACCTACTGCTTCTCAGGGTCCTACTTATCAGTCCTGTGTCCTGTGACCCTCAGGAACTTTGCAATCTTTCCACCAACATCTACTTCATCGTGTTTCCCAGGTATTTGAAATTATTGGCCTGTTTAATGATTTTTCCATTAATTACAATCTTGCTTCTTACTGGTTCTTTTCCTTTGAAGGCCATTGTTTTTGTTTTTTTCTGATGATATTCTCATATCATATTTTTCTGATGTCTTTGTTAGATTGTATCGTACATTGATCTCTGTAGGTCATCTTCATTTTTGGCTAGCACTGCTTGATCATCTGCAAATAGTACTGTTGATATCCCTAGTCAGATGTACTGTCTGAAAAATGCCCTTTTGCCAACTGGGATGACAGTGGGCATCCCTGACAAACTCCTCTGTTTATTTCTGCTTGTCCTGAGAGTTTATTTCCAATTTGTACTCTTATTCTAGTGTTCTCATATATGCTGTTTATTACCTTTCTCATTTTATTTTAGGTATATATTATTTCTTCATCTCTTAGGACTTTTCTATTGACCCTATCATAGTATGCCTTTTCCAGGTCTATGAAGCACATGTGTGCTTCTAGGTTGTATTCGATCCTTTTTTACATCAGTAGTTTTACTGTATACCCTGTTGACAAAAGAGCGCTAAAAAAGTTTGGCGAAAACGATGGCGACATTTTGACACTGTTTTTGAGCGCGTAGGAAGGCGCATCCAATTTTACGTCAAGGGAGCGCGCATCAAAATTTTCGCTCTGCACGCACGTATTTTTGATGCGCTCTCTTGTTTTTGATACGCCCGCGCGCGCCCTGTTGGCGTAAAATTGGATGCGCTCTCGTACGCACTCAAAAACTGTGTCAAAATGTCGCCATCGTTTTCGCCCTGCTGTTTTTGAAGGAGTTTTTCGCCTACTTTTCCGTTACAGTGATTCATTATTTAAATAATGACCCGCATTTTGACTATGTTTTGAACAATACAAATGAACTTTTTTATAAATCGAAAAAGAAACGCATCATTCAATAAAATCCCCTCACACTCGCTGCAATCTCTCACACTCAACACACTAACCTCATTTCGTACCTCAGCCCACTACACACTTGCTTTTTCTTTAGCCAAAGATATCCAAAATCCCAACCTGCCCAAAAACTAAAAACTGAATTCAGCCAATTCCATAAAATTTGGAGAACCTCACATAGGAGAGCAGTCACGCCACCAGCCCTAGGAGAAGGTGCCGGAGCAAAACATTTACTTAAATGGAAATAATCTTAAAGTATCACACGATCACATATCAAAAAATCACTTTGGGCACACTCAACATTGAATTTACACTTTTTTTATTCAAAAAATAAAATCAATCCCACACTGCACTGATTGGAAAACATATTACCCATAATACTGACACATTTAAAAAAATTCATTTCTAGTACACAGCACAAACACACAACACACGTTTATATTATGTAATTTCAATGGACAACTATTAAGTCTCATAATCGTAAGCAGTTGATCAGTTTAGAAATGCGAAGTTATCAGTAGATAATCGGTAATGCTAACAAACAACCGGATATTGACGTCACCACACATTTCTAATTTTAGCGAATATTTGTCACGAATACACTGATAATCGCATAATTATACACAAGTCATTCACAAATGAAAATACACGATCAAATATCCGCACATTCACAAAAAATACATTCAAAAAACATAAAATATTTTGAACTGTCCCTACACAAATGCGTAACACGTGTAAGCATATGCATGGTACATCAAACACTGATTTAAACGTAACGGAAAAAATTCCATAAAATCTGAGTACAAATAAAAAAATTTGCCCACTTCATGGCGCTAAAACAAACAATCGCCCAATAATGGACGCAAATTTTGAAAATTCGCCCTGCAGATTGGCGTAGGCGACAGAGAAATGCCCAACAATTTATTATAGCGCCAAGTGTAGGGCGAATTTTCATAATTTTCGCCCTTATGTTGCGCGATAATTTATTAAAGCGCCAAATGCAGAGCGAATTTTTACAATTTGCGCCTATGTGTTGGGTGATATTTTGTTCAAGCGCCATGAAGAGTGCGAACTATCTTGACTTGCGTCATATGTTGGGCGAAAGTTCATTTTAACGCCATAATGAGGGCGAATTCGCAACATTTCGCTCAGATTTCCTTGTAAACGGACTTAGGAGAGCGACCATTTTGTCAATTGGGTAACTTGCGTCAGTGCATGATCTTCCTTTTCTAAATCCGTTTTGACTTTCTGACAGCTTTTCTTCTGCATGCTCTACCAGTCGTTTTGCCAGTATTTTCGCATATATCTTGTAGCAGGTGTTGAGTAGACTTATTCCTCGGTAGTTTTTCAGGTTTGACATATCATCTTTCTCGAACAGTGGTATTAAAATTACTGTTTTGAATTCTTCAGGTACATTTTCTTCATGGTACATCCTATTTATGAATTCCAGCAGTCTTCTTTTAAATTCACCACTTGCATATTTGTACAATTCTGTTGGTATGCCATCTTCTTCTGGAGCTTTTGCATTTTTTGCTGTTTTCAAAGCTTCTTGTAGCTCTTTAAATGAAATTCTGTCTTCTGTTTCTCCAATTTCATCTTCTATCATTGTATCTTGTGCATTTTCATCACTCCAGAGTTCTTCAAAATATTCCTTTGCATCATTGATTTTAATTTTTGGCAAACCCACTCTTCCGTTGAAATTTGTGTGAATTCTCCTTATGATCTTATACACCTTTGGCAGTAACTTGTATGTGTCATGCTCCAGGAATGTGATGTAATTTTCCCAGTGCTCTCTCTCTGTAATTTCCTAGACTTTCTCTTGACTTTTTCCAACTGTTTTCGACATTCTTCACCATCAACCTCACTTTTTGTGCTCGGGAATTTTCTAAATGCCTGTTTTTTCTTTGGTATGAGTTCTTGGATTTTGTTGTCCCAATTCTTTATTCACTTTGCCACAATTCTGCAAGGGACCATTCCTAAGCTTTCTTTTGCCGCTTTTGTCACAATGGATTTGATATTTTTCCATTCTTCTTCTATGTCCTGGCTTTTTAGTATCTCTTCATTTATGATGTTCATCTGTCTTTGGTACAGCCATTGGTTGGTTGGGTCATCCAGGGCTCTTGTGTTGATTTTCTTTTCATTTTTCCTGGCTGGTATTCTTGTTGTTTCCATTCTCATTACTTCTTGAACAAAATGATGGTCAGTGCCTATTTCTAGACCTCTGTATGTTCTTATATCCATGAATTTCTTCGCGGCTTTTTTGTTAACTATAAAAAAGCGGCGTTTTCGTTGGCTATAAAAAATGGTCGATCATTGCGCTTTGTCCTCCTGTGTTGCTCCATGTCATCTTGTGATCTTTAGTGTGTTGGTAGAATGTATTCATGATTCTTAGTCCATTGAAAGTGCAAAAATCTATCAGTCTCTTCCCATTTGTATTCATTCCTTCTGTTCCATACATACCAGTTACTGTCTTTACCCGCTTATCTCCTACCTGAGCATTCAAGTCTCCTGCTATTATCAATTTATTTTCTGGATTTACTGCTTGTACTACCCTCTGTAGTTGCTCATAGAACTCTTCGCCTTGCTCCTCTCTTCCCTCTTCTGGTGCATATACTCCGATTATTGTAAGAAAGTCTTTTTTCAATCTCATCCTTGCTGATACAATTCTTTCATGCCATATGTTGTATGAGTCAATGTTTTTGCGGTGTTTATTATGTATGTGTAACATCACTCCACCTACAGCTCTGAAATTCAGGACCTATAAACTGAAATTTGCCATCTTTGAGGTCTATTTGATTGATTTAGGCATATTTTCAAAATCTTTGTGCCGATGCCATTTCAAATCCAAGATTTTCTCCAGTGAATATTATTGAGAATGGTCTGATCTGAACAGAATCGGTCATGTTTCTGATTTTACCAGACCCGATTTTTGCCTCTTGCCTTTAAGAAATGAGAAGTGATTATATCGTGCAATTTTTTAATTTTCCCAATTTTTTCAAACTTGATCTGATCTGAAGAAACATACCAACTATGAAATTCATATTAAATTGACCCATTTGAATTTCCGATTTTAATGCTATTCAAAGTCGATCAATGTTGGAAAAGTGGACGAATTTATTTAATCAAAAAGCAGGTAGAACAAAAAGAAAAGCAAAAACTACGAATGGAAAGAAAATTCGGCTCTTACGTCTCCTTCTGCCCCGGTTTTTATTTCTAATAACGCCAGATATATAAAATTAGGGACAAAATCCTAAAATCCCATAACAAATAGCCCACTTTAGGAAAGATTCTTAGAAATAGATAACGATGCAGGGGTGCAGTCGAGGCGATGGTTAACAGGCGAGAAAAAAAACACCAGCCAGGAAAAAGGAGTGATACGAGTAAAAAAGAGAAAAAAGGATACACAAAAAAAAACACCTCGCGATCTTGTAATTTGCACATTCAAGGAGATTTGTTTGCTTAGACATCCATTTGGCGTATTTCTCGCTATGTCGTCGAGCCTGGCAAAGAAATAATTTCTCGTTTAATAAATTATCTAGCCTTTTTTTGCCTCTTTACCCCTTTCGCCGAGCGAGAGTAGCAGATACTTACAGAGGCGTGCAATGTTTGGTAAAACGAGGACACTTTTATGCTAGAGTTGAGATACCGATACCGACGAGAAGCAGCGAGATGGCAAAACTATACGCGTCGTATAGTTGTATTCGTGGAATAGAAAAAGACAGCTAGAGGAAGAGACGACGAAGCAGAGTGTTTGTGCGTCTTACGTGCGAAAAACTCGCTGCGACTCTCACGCGAAATGGCAAAAGAGAGATGCGAAAACCGTTTATGCAAATGAGGCGCAATATGGAACCCTCTTTATACACGAAGCTACCTAGAGCATAGTAGTGAAATATACACAGACGAACGAAACAGTCTGAACAACTTTCAGATTATTCGATTACATTCGAGCAGAATTCTATTAACGGCGGATGGTGTTATTCCAAACAGCAACGTCGAGTAATAAACCTTTATGCGTTAGTTTTTTTCTCTTCTCATGCTGGCTTCTTTCTTTTGCTGTGTTTGTTGGTTCCATTGCGAGTAAGCAAGAATCTGTGAAATGTGACGCGTAATCGAATTCTTCTGTGTAATGTACACAAAATGAGCGGAAGTACGAGGGAATAAAAACAAGGTACACGATATTGTTAACTTTTAAATTGTTAGTATTTTTTCCTCCTCTTCTTCTCATTCAGGTAAGTATTTGTTAAATGGCGAATATCGTTTCGATAAACAGTGTTATATTTTTCGAAAGAAATTACGCGGTAGCTTTTGCTACACTATACACAGATCGCCTCACCTTGTCGTATATAGACTATTTAATTTTTCACCCTACTTCTTGATTCGGAGTGTTTTTTTCACTTTTTTCTTCATCCCTTTTTGTGTACTTTTCCTTCAACCTTGTTCTGTTATGTTTTGCTTCAGCGTTTATGCAGATAGTTTTTGGAAGAAAGTTTTTCGCGTTTTCGATTTAATACGCAGCGTTTTTCTTCTACTTTTCCGGCACAATAGCTGCGAAGTATTGATAAATTTTTACTACGTAGGTAGCATAGCTACAGCTAGCTAGCTGGGTATTCGTGAAAGCGACTCGACTCATTCGATCGCTTGCTTCAACCAGAGCAATTGAAAAAACTCGTTCGTAAGTAATCCCCTCTCGCTAACGTACAAAAAAACCGAAAAGTTGTTAAAGAGATCGTATTTGAACCTACATATGATATGGTTTCCAAATTCCAAAATATACAGCGAATTCGCTGTAATAATGCATGGTTTCGTCTTTAGTGGTGCATTTCTCTTCAGCTCTGCTTCGTATAATCTGGACACGTGTAATTGGAATAAGTTTTTCGTATTCTACTTATCTGTACATGAGGTATCTTTAGGTTTGGTTTTTTATACGCTTATAGTCCGGCATATGACAATAGGAGTAATTGCACCCCCCGCCGATCCTCCGGGACACCTTTTTTCTTAAAGGGGACATCCTAAAAAACATTTTAAAGCAAACTTGCCCAAAAAAAAGTTGGCCTTACTTACAAAATGGCGGCCATTTTGATTGACAGGTCAGCCAAAATCGCAGATTTTGCGTTTTAACATAGGACTTGCACGAAATTTTTCAAACTTTACAAAGGTAGATCGAAAGATCATGCTAAGATTTATCACCGGTCAAAATTTCAAGTGCTAAAGTGCATTTTTCGATTTGTGGTGAATTTTTGAAAATTGAATTTAGGCCAAAAATGAGGGAAAAAATCAAAATTTTACCAAATTGACCAAGAAAGCTGAAATTTGGGATATACCCTATTTTTTCTCCATGCCAAATTGATTGGAAACGGTTACAACCCGTTTTGAGCAGTTCTGGAGCCTCCAGCAGATTTTTGAAACTCGAAATTCCCACAAAATTCCATCAAATTGGAGTTGTAAAGCTAAAATTTATTCTAAAAACCAATTTCAATACGTTACGAAGTACTGCAGGTGAATTTCAAATCGTTTTGGAGCCTCTAGCGACTTTCTGAAAATTCCTGAAGCCTCCAGCAGATTTTTGAAACTCTAAATTTTCACAAAATTTCATCAATTGGAGATGGAAAGCTGAAATTCACTCTACACTCCAATTTTAACACCCTCTGAAGACGACTTCAGGTGGGCACAAGTCATTTTAGGGCCTCCAGCGACTTTTTTGAAAATTACTGGAGCCTCCAGTAGATTTTTGAAACTTGAAATTTCACCAACATTAATTTATCAAATGGATTTGGCAAGCTGAAATTTACTTCGCAGACTACATGGTGGTTTCAAATGGTTTTGAAACTTCTAGCTACTTTTAGGAAATTTCAATTTTCCAAAAAAACGTCATACAACCTTTCAAAAAGTTGCTGGAGGCTCCAAAACGACTTGAAATTCACCAGCAGTCAACTTCGTAACTTATTGAAATTAGTTTGCAGAATGAATTTGGACTCTCCATCTTGGTTTGATGATATTTTGGGGAAATTTCAAGTTTCAAAAATTGCTGGAGGCTCCAGTAATTTTCAAAAAAAGTCGCTGGAGGCCCTAAAATGACTTGTGCCCACCTGAAGTCGTCTTCAGAGGGTGTTAAAATGGGAGTGTGGAGTACATTTCAGATTTCAATCTCCATTTGATAAAATTTTGTGAAAATTTAAAGTTTCAAAAATCTGCTGGGGGTTTTAGGAATTTTCAAAAAGTCACTGGAGGATCCAAAACGACTTGAAATTCATCTGCAGTACTTCGTAGCGTATTGAAATTAGTTTTTAGAATAAATTTTAGCTTTACAACTCCAATTTGATGGAATTTTGTGGGAATTTTGAGTTTCAAAAATCTGCTGGAGGCTCCAGAACTGCTCAAAACGGGTTGAAACCTTTTCCAATCGATTTGGCATGTCGAAAATAGGGTATATCTCAAATTTCAGCATTCTTGGTCAATTTTGTAAGATTTTGATTTTTTCCCTCATTTTTGACCTAAATTCGATTTTCAAAAATTCACCAATAATCGAAAAACGCACTTTAGCACTTGAAATTTTGACAGGTGATAAATCTTAGCATGATCTTTCGATCTACCTTTGTAAAGTTTGAAAAATTTCGTGCAAGTCCTATGTTGGAACGCAAAATTTGCGATTTCGCGCGGCTGACCTGTCAATCAAAATGGCCGCCATTTTGTAAGTAAGGCCGACTTTTTTTTGGGAAAGGTTGCTTTAAAATGTTCTTTAGGATGTCCCCTTTAAGAAAAAAGTTGTCCCGGAGGATCAGTGGGAGGGGGGGGGTGCAATTACTCCTATTGTCATATGCCGGACTATTACTGTTAGATTTATAACGAATAATGAAATAACAACCAATAAGTATGATGAAATCATTGGAATGTTGAGAACAGTTCAGTTCTTCAAAACTGCCTAAATGACGAAAAAATTGTCAAAAACCAGTTAAACGATTAAGGTTCAGAGATGTCTGAAAAACGACAAAATTATCTTATAAATTACGAAACAAACGATTGATGATTGGACAAATTGATTGATTTCTAGGTGAATCATTCGCGAACGGAATAGTTCATTTTTAGTGAATCATTCGTGAACGGAATAATTCATTTTTAGTGAATTAGTCACGAATAAATTGAATAATTGTTGGTGAATTATTCGAGAACATTTAATAAATTTTGGTGAATCATTCGCGAACGAACTGATTCGTAAAAGTGAATCGATCGTGAACAAGTCGATTCATTTAATCAATTTTTAAGAAAATCATTCACGAACGAATTGAATAATTTTCAGTGAATCACTCGAGAACGAATTGATTCGTATAAGTGACTCGTTCGCAAACGAATCGATCCATTCAATTACTTTTTGTTGAACCATTCACGAACGAATTGATTCGTATAAGTGACTAGTTCGCAAACGAATCGATCCATTCAATTAATTTTTTAAGAATCATTCACGAACGAATCGAATAATTTTCAGTGACTCGTTCGCGAACGAATTGATTCATTCACTCTATTCATGGTGAATCATTGACAAACGAATAGAATAATTTTTGTTGAATCATTCGAGAACGAATCGATTCATTCACTCAATTTTTGATGAATCATTCGCGAACGAATTGATTTGTATAAGTGACTAGTTCGCAAACGAATCGATCCATTCAATTAATTTTTGAAGAATCATTCACGAACGAATCGAATAATTTTCAGTGACTCGTTCGCGAACGAATTGATTCATTCACTCAATTTATGGCGAATCATTCAAAAACGAATTAAATAATTTTTGGTGAATCATTCGAAAACGAATCGATTAATTCACTCAATTTTTGATGAATCATTCGCGAACGAATTGATTTGTATAAGTAACTGGTTCATGAACAAATCGATGGATCCGTACGAGTGATTCGTTCGCGAACGAATGGATTCGTACGAGTGAATTATTCGCGAACGAATTGATTTGTATAAGTGACTCGTTCGCGAACGAATCGAATAATTTTTAGTGATTCATTCGCGAACGAATCGATTTATTCAATTGATTTTCGGTGAATTATTCACAAACGAATTGAATAATTTATTCGCGAACGAATCGAATAATTTTCAGTGAATCGTCCGCGAACGAACTGATTCATATGAGTGACTCGTTCGTGAACGAATCAATTCATTTAATCAATTTTTGGTGAAACATTCATGAACGGATTGAATAATTTTCAGTGAATCCATTCGCGAACGAATTGATTCGTATAAGTGACCCGTTCGCGAACGAATCGATTCATTCACTCAATTTATGGTGAATCATTCACAAACGAATTGAATAATTTTTGGTGAATCATTCGAGAACGAATCGATTCATTCACTCAATTTGTGATGAATCATTCGCGAACGAATTGATTTGTATAAGTAACTGGTTCACGAACGAATCGATGGATCCGTACGAGTGATCCGTTCGCGAACGAATTGATTCATGTGAGTGACTCGTTCGTGAACGAATCGATTCATTTAATCAATTTTCGGTGAAACATTCACGGACGAATTGATTCATATAAATGACCCGTTCGCGAACGAATTGATTCATTCACTAAATTTATGGTGAATCATTCACAAACGAATTGTATAATTTTTGGTGAATCATTCGCGAACGAATTGATTTGTATAAGCAACCGGTTGACGAACGAATCGATGGATCCGTACGAGTGACTCGTTCGCAAACAAATTGTATAATTTTTGGTGAATCATTCGCGAACGAATTGATTTGTATAAGCAACTGGTTCACGAACGAATCCATGGATTCGTACGAGTGAATCATTCGCGAACGAATGGATTCGTACGAATGAATCATTCGCGAACGAATTGATTATTATAAGTGACTCCTTTGCGAATGAATCGATTCATCAATTAATCAATTCGTTGGCGAATGATTCGCAAAAATGAATCTAATCGTACGTGAATAGTTCTTTCAAAAACTTGATCAATTTGTTCATGAATGAGTCGCTCGTGTGAATTGATACTTTCGCGAACGATTCAGTAATTCGTCAAAACTTCCCAATGAGAAAGTACTAAATGAAAATCCGGGGTAAAAATTTGAGAAAATTTCATTCTACCCTCCGCCCCGACCCCTTAACGCATCACTTCGTCACGCCTCTGATAAATTCCTATAAGAATAGGCATTTTTTCGCTGAAATTTTGAATTTTTTAAGAGGAAAGGGTGAAATTTGTCATTTCTTAAATTTTTACCTCACGTTTTCACGAGATGATTTGATTACAATTTTTGCCAAGATATCGAAGATTTCGGGGGAAAAACTTGTAAATAAACTCGATATTAGTATTAAAAGCACTATAGTTACCCTGCGAGGTGTTTTTAATCCAAAAAAAACGCATAATTAAATCACCGCGAAAAATTCACCAACGCCAATAGGAAGGTCAAAAAAAACTCGTAATTTTTCAATTTGTTTTTTTCACAAAACTCTGTTGCACGGTTTTGACAACTTTATTTTGGCCGCGAGAAAATCTGCATGAAAATTATTTAATATTCCTTTCGTCGCTTTCATTCAATTTTGTACAAATTATACGGATTTTTATCTCGAAAAAAAAATAAAATAAAATAAAAATGTCTCGAGTACAAAGAAAATTCAACCTTGACTTTTCTAAAGCCATAGCGTTTCACCGTTTAATCTGCAGCAGAAAAAAGAAAAGAAAAAAGTTGATAGCTTCTATAGTCGTACGTTTGTTCAAAGAGAAGAAGAAACATATTTAAAATTTTTTCTTCTTGAAAGAAAGAAGAAAAAAAACACAGAATTTGTTCGTCTTAATGGCGCGACAATAAATTTCTCCTGTGCCAGACTGAATCAACGTATTGTGTCAAGCATTTCTTTTTGTACCAGAGACATTTTAAAACTACGGTTATCTAACACAAGAAATGTCACGATGAGATTCTGCACGTATATGAAATTTTTGAATTTCACTCGTGTATAAAAATATTCTTACATTACGAATAATTAATGATGATAAAAATTTGAAAAGCGTACTTTTTTTATCAACGACCGACATCAGACATATTCGAGACGTATCTTTGCTCGTCTTGAAATTCGTTTCGAGCTCCAGACTTTTTTTAATGAAAAATTAGGTAGGTTCATGAAAAAAAAATTGGGTACTCCAGTTGATCACTTCAACCCCCCCCCCCCCCTCCTTCTTCCAGATCCTCTTTTGTAGACCAATATAATCGACAGTAGGAAGGAACAAACTTGAATATTTTTCCTCTTCACTCCCTCACCCCTCTCCACAAAAAGTCAAAATGTGGGTGGAGAACATGGCATAGAAAAAAAACCGTAGGTAGATATTTAATGTAAAATACCCTGAAAAATAAAAAAATATCGAATACTCGAACGACCACAATAACAATCCAACACGTTGCTAAAAATCTCATCAAACGCCTCTGCTTTCCGTGAAGCACATAACAACGTAGCGAGGGCAAATTCCAAATTGGCATTTAATTCGTAAGCTACGAGTAAAAAAAAAAAAAAGTAATAATAAAAGTGCCGGTACATTTCAGTCGCGTTTTTCGTACGAGTATTTCTGCCATCTTCAACAAACAGCCAACAAAGGCCCACCAAATCAACACGAACGACTACGCGACAACGAGGAAAAAATACTCAAAAATCAAAAGATAATTGGCGTTTAATCTTTCTCGTATATGTTTTCGTTTTCGGTGACGTCTATGGTGGGTATTTGTATGGATGAGGAGGAAAATGTACACGGGCAACTTACATATATCTAACTCTAAGGTATATGGTATGGTATGGCTGCTCGCAGTGGAACTTGTTAACGAGGTGAACTCTATCTACTTGCGGAGACATTTTTCAATAGATTTTTCACTGGGGGGTGTTGCTGAGCTCGCGTATCCCTATTCTCCGTATCTTATATAGGGTTGTACAGTTTACATGTTTATATTGCTAGTATACTCGTATAATATGTGACATTAAACCTATGTTCGGTCCAATAATATGGTATAATTTTTTTCTATTTTATTGATATTCTTTGTTTTGATTTTAAATTGACTCATTATTTCGGTTGTTTTTGTTCATTTTTATTTTCGCGCTGCGGTTCCTTCCGCAGCGTGGATACGTATAGCCTAATAAGCATAAATACGCAGTGATTCTCAAAGGTTTGAGGTCACATTGGAGTTAAAGTTAGTGTTTCGAGTCGAAATCTGTTGCTGCGGGTAAAATGCTACGAAATTTCAACCTCAAATTTTGGAAAGCTGAACAAGTACTTAAAGTATAAACAAGACGAAATTTTCATTGATGAAATAATTGCGATCAATTTTTTTTTTTTAGGAGAAGGGCAGAGTGGTGGGGCCATGAGACACCAAGGACCCCATGCTTAACTAAAAAAAAAAAACAACATAATTTTCACTCTTTGGAAACTCATCAATTAGAAAACATGAAAACATTAAACTCGATGAAAATTATCCGAAAATAATGAATTTTTAGTAAAATTTGAGAAAAAATTGCTGTGAAAAATTACGATGGGGAAAAGTTTTGCAGCCATAGGTATTAGTCCGGCATATGACAATAGGAGTAATTGCACCCCCCCCCCCCCGATAAAAAAGTTGGCCTTACTTACAAAATGGCGGCCATTTTGATTGACAGGTCAGCCGAAATCGCAGATTTTGCGTTTCAACATAGGACTTGCACAAAATTTTTCAAACTTTACAAAGGTAGATCGAAAGATCATGCTAAGATTTATCACCTCTCAAAATTTCAAGTGCTAAAGTGCGTTTTTCGATTATTGGTGAATTTTTGAAAATCGAATTTAGGCCAAAAATGAGGGAAAAATCAAAATTTTGCCAAATTGACCAAGAAAGCTGAAATTTGGGTTATACCCTATTTTCGACATGCCAAATCGATGGAAAACGGTTTCAACCCGTTTTGAGCAGTTTTGGAGCCTCCAGCAAATCTTGGAAACTCAAAATTCCCACAAAATTCCATCAAATTGGAGTTGTACAGCTAAAATTTATTCTAAAAACTAATTTCGATACGCTACGAAGTACTGCCGGTGAATTTCAAGTCGTTTTGGAACCTCCAGCAACTTTTTGACAATTCCTGAAGCCTCCTGCAGATTTTTGAAACTTTAAATTTTCACAAAATTTCAACAAATGCAGATGGAAAGCAGAAAGTTACTCTACATTCTAATTTTAACTACATACCTCTAAACACGACTTCAGGTAGGTTCAAGTCATTTTAGGGCCTCCAGCGACTTTTTTGAAAATTACTGGAGCCTCCAGCAGATTTTTGAAACTTTAAATTTTCACAAAATTTCATCAAATGGGGATGCAACGCTGAAATTTACTCTACACCCCAATTTTAACTACCTCTGAAGACGACTTCAGGTGGGTTCAAGTCATTTTAAGGCCTCCAGCGACTTTTTTGAAAATTACTGGAGCCTCCAGCAGATTTTTGAAACTTTAAATTTTCACAAAATTTCATCAAATGGAGATGGAAAGCTGAAATTTACTCTACACTCCAATTTTAACATCCTCTGAAAACGACTGCAGGTGGGTTCAAGTCATTTTAGAGCCTCCAGCGACTTTTTTGGAAATTACTGGAGCCTCCAGTGGATTTTTGAAATTTGAAATTTCCCCAACATTAATTTATCAAATGGAGTTGGCAAGCTGAAATTCACTTCGCAGTCTACATGGTGGTTTCAAATGGTTTCGAAGCTTCCAGCTAGTTTTAGGAAATTTCAATTTTCCAAAAAAATGCCATACAACCTTTCAAAATTCTGCTGCAGGCTCCAGTAATTTTCAAAAAAGTCGCTGGAGGCTCTTAAATGACTTGAACCCACCTGATGTCGTCTTCAGAGGGTGTTAAAATTGGAGGGTAGAGTAAATTTCAGCGTTGCATCCTCATTTGATGAAATTTTGTGAAAATTTAAAGTTTCAAAAATCTGCTGGAGGCTCCAGTAATTTTCAAAAAAGTCACTGGAGGCCCTAAAATGACTTGAACCCACCTGAAGTCGTATTCAGAGGTGGTTAAAATTGGAGTGTAGAGTAAATTTCAGCTTTCCATCACCATTTGATGAAATTTTGTGAAAATTTAAAGTTTCAAAAATCTGCTGGAGGCTCCAGTAATTTTCAAAAAAGTCGCTGAAGGCCCTAAAATGACTTGAACCCACCTGAAGTCGTCTTCAGAGGTAGTTAAAATTGGAGTGTAGAGTAAATTTCAACGTTGCATCCCCATTTTGATGAAATTTTGTGAAAATTTAAAGTTTCAAAATTCTGCTGGAGGCTCCAGTAATTTTCAAAAAAGTCGCTGGAGGCCCTAAAATGACTTGAACCCACCTGAAGTCGTCTTCAGAGGTAGTTAAAATTGGAATGTAGAGTAAATTTCAGCTTTCCATTTGAAATTGGAAATGAAAAAACTATCTCCTGGGTCATTCCACGTCAATTGGACCAAGAAGTGGTAGGTGGGTTCGGCAATTTTTTTGAAATTTTTCCTGTGGAAAGACCTTCCGAAGGGATGACCAATGGCGCAAATCGCAGCCCTCTAGCTCATTTTTAACGGCAGCCAGGGGGTGTCAAAGTTTTCAGTGAACCTAAAATATCATCCATTTCAGCAGTGGATTGCTCGATAACCGCGATACCTACAAAAATGGAACTTTTCCCCATAGTTAGAGGTTTTGAAAGGCTTTTTGGTGATATCATAAAAATCAGTGTTGCCACTTTTTTTCGTACAAAAAATTAGCTCAAAAAGTTTCAAAACGTAATTTTCATATCGTTCCGACTCTCAAAAATTCTGAAAAAAATATATTATGGACAACTGTTCATGCTGAACAACATATTAAAAAATTGGGATGGTAATTTGTAACAAAGTCGATTTAAAAAAATTTAAACTTTTCGAAATAATGCGATTTTTTGATTTAAAACATGAAAAAAAGTTTTGATTGGTAAAGTTGACCCATTTGACCCCTATTTTCACGTATCTGTTGAAAAAGTTGAAAAACCCCCTTTCACTCAATAAAATGAACTCATCACAAAAAAATCAAAATTTGAAAAAATTCAATTTTCAATTTCAAACATCAAAAAAGTTTAAATTTATTCAGTTGTCTTATTTTGACCACTTTCTGACGTATTTCATGAAAAAGTTGATAAAAATCTCACTCACGGCAAAAAAAATAAAATTTGCTTTTTTTAAATTTTTTTTTAATTTTGATTTTTTTGTGATGAGTTCATTTTATTGAGTGAAAGGGGGTTTTTCAACTTTTTCAACAGATACGTGAAAATAGGGGTCAAATGGGTCAACTTTACCAATCAAAACTTTTTTTCATGTTTTAAATCAAAAAATCGCATTTTTTAGAAAAGTTTAAATTTTTTAAAATCGACTTTGTTACAAATTACCATCCCAATTTTTTAATATGTTGTTCAGCATGAACAGTTGTCCATAGGTAATATATTTTTTTCAGAATTTTTGAGAGTCGGAACGATATGAAAATTACGTTTTGAAACTTTTTGAGCTAATTTTTTGTACGAAAAAAAGTGGCAACACTGATTTTTATGATATCACCAAAAAGCCTTTCAAAACCTCTAACTATGGGGAAAAGTTCCATTTTTGTAGGTATCGCGGTTATCGAGCAATCCACTGCTGAAATGGATGATATTTTAGGTTCACTGAAAACTTTGACACCCCCTGGCTGCCGTTAAAAATGAGCTAGAGGGCTGCGATTTGCGCCATTGGTCATCCCTTCGGAGGGTCTTTCTACAGGAAAAATTTCAAAAAAATCGCCGAACCCACCTACCACTTCTTGGCCCAATTGACGTGGAATGACCCTCCTTATTTTTAAACTTTATATTGCAAAGATCTTTTCAAAAAGTACAACTTTTCATCATCAGGCAAGAGCACTTAATGAACTATTTGATGAAATTTTGTGAAAATTTAAAGTTTCAAAAATCTGCTGGAGGCTTCAAGAATTGTCGAAAAGTTGCTGGAGATTCCAAAACGACTTGAAATTCACCTGCAGTAGGTACTTCGTAGCGTATCGAAATTAGTTTTTAGAATAAATTTTAGCTTTACAACTCCAATTTGATGGAATTTTGTGGGAATTTCGAGTTTCCAAAATCTGCTAGAGGCTCCAGAACTGCTCAAAACGGGTTGAAACCGTTTTCCATCGATTTGGCAAGTCGAAAATAGGGTATATTCCAAATTTCAGCTTTCTTGGTCAATTTGGTAAAATTTAGATTTTTCCCTCATTTTTGGCCTAAATTGGATTTTCAAAAATTCACCAATAATCGAAAAACGCACTTTAGCACTTGAAATTTTGACAGGTGATAAATCTTAGCATGATCTTTCGATCTACCTTTGTAAAGTTTGAAAAATTTCGTGCAAGTCCTATGTTGAAACGCAAAATCTGCGATTTCGCGCGGCTGAGCTGTCAATCAAAATGTCCGCCATTTTGTGAGTAAGGCCAACTTTTTTTTGGGCAAGTTTGCTTTAAAATGTTCCTTAGGATGTCCCCTTTAAGAAAAAAGTTGTCCCCGAGGATCGGCGGGGGGGGGGGTGCAATTACTCCTATTGTCATATGCTGGACTTTATATTTAGAAGAATTCTGACGCAGAAATAAGAAAATTTTAGGTGGATTACATTTTTTGAATTATATGATTATTTAGGCTAAGGTACCATTTTTTATTCAAGCGAGGGAGGTTCTCTCCACACCACTTTTTTTGAGCTAGAGGAAAAATAAAAGTGAAGAATCATTTTCTCATGCAACCCACCAACTTGTGACTGGGGAGGGTTCGTGAACTCGAAAAAACAAAACATCAAAACGAGAATTTTGTCTATTTATTACACAGCCACAAAGCAGGAAATAGCGATGGTTTTGCAACTTCATTTTCGACACGAATTAGAGCGAGATTCGTTGGTAAGTGATTCTCGAAACGAGGAATATGGTACAAAAAACATCTATACGTATAAAATATGCTCACATCGTGTATCTAAATCAAACATCACGAGGAGGAAAAGCTGATTTTAACGTTAATTTGCTGGAATGAGCAGCGTGATGTTATTGTATGAAAGTGTAAAGTTTGAAATATACGACTATAATCTGTATAGCTTTTCAGGTTGGATAACTCGCGAAGCTAATCATATCGATATGAGCAGATGAGCAGAGAGCAGCTCAATTACCCAACGTGAACGGTGAAATTTTCTCACATCGATTCTCATTTCGTTGATTTTACCATAAAAGCCGAACGCATTTGTAACTTTAAAATCTCGAACTCGATCCTATGGTAATGGTAACAATTGAAAAGTTGAAACGCTTGATAATTATTACCACGTATTAGGTTCAAAGGCGCTTTATATCCAATTATTGCTACTTGAATGTAATAACCCGTTCTCTCTGCACTTGGGATGCTGCTGGGGTGCTGGTCCCCCTGGTCCATGCGAACCATGATGCGCGTAGGATTGTTGCTATTACACGGGTATAGATGTTGTCATTATCCGCACCTGCTGATCTATATTACCCATCCGAGTCGTAATATTTACTGCTTTGTATAATAACAGGCGATCTTTTATGGCCGTAGAATGGAAAATACGAGTACGCGAGAGCTACGCAACGTAACGTGGCGAGAGAGGCAGATGAGGAGCTAACACGCTGAAAAATATATAGCGAACTATATACCAATAAAAAGCACCCGCAATTTCCTTCTGTTTTTTTTTTTTTTTTCATTTTTTAACTATTCAACGTTAAGAATTTTTTTCCCATTGCTTTTAACACCAGCGCACATTTCCCCTTATATACTTATTCTTCCCTATTTTTTTCCCTCTCTCACTCACTCGCACTTTTATACGTTGGCAAAATAAAAACAACCCGTTAAAGGAGCTATATCCGCTATTTTAAACAATTTAGTCGCCTGTAAGTTATGACTTCATTTTGAGTATTGCTTTTTCCAATTCTCTCTACCGCCGTTTACATAAATTACGTCGATGAGATGTCGTTCGTTATTCGGGTAATCTGTTTTATACGCTGATACACGCGTATTCCCTACTGATGTATGGGTTCTAAACCAAAATCTGGGGTTATTGCGCGCAACCTGCGATATACTCGACTACTCGTACTCGTATACGAGACTACAATGGGCGACGCTTTGAAAAATTACGTCGAGATGATTTTCAAAAGGGTTATGAAGTTTCTAACGTGTTGCCAGCGTGCCATATAGGTACAAATGTATATATCGCGTTGTCGAGGGAGGAATTTTTATCGTAGTTTGAAAATTGCGAGATGTATTGTTTTTATCACGATTGTGTTCTGAAGTGAGCTGTCGTTCGATTATGGTCAAAATCTGATTGAATAGTTGGTGAAAAAAGGTGGTACAAATTCTCGCTTTTTAACCGAAAAATTGTAAATAATCTCGCTTTTCTGACAAATATTGCGAAGAAAGGTACCTAATGTTTTTGCCAATAATTGTCAAAAATTCCTGTTTCTTTCTAAAATGGTCAGTTACTTACTTACATGTTTGCTGCCAAAAGTTATCAAAAATTCTCGTTTTCGCAAAAATTGATAAAAGTATCATTTTTCTAAGCTAAATTGCTAAAACATTCGTTTTTTGAAAAAAAATGTCAAAAAGCCTGTGTTTTTTTCAAAAATTGTACTATGCTTTACAATTTTAGATTTGAATATCTAATAGATTATTAAAAACTTCAAGTTTTGAATAAAATTTACAAGCAAACAGGCCCGAGTTTTTTTTTCTTGTATCCCGTCGACATGCCTAAGTTAACATGAAAAACTCAATCTAAATCTTATTAATCTACATCTAAATCTATATACGTACCCTTCTCCTGCCAGTACTCCAGGAATCTAACTGCTTCATCATCAAGTGTCCCATTTAATTTTCCAGGATCGATTTTTCCTGATAATTCACACTCAAATAAGTGTCTGTCAGTCTGAACCTCGCCGCATTCACACAGATCATCATCAGCCAACTGCCATCTATGAAGGTTGTACTTAGACCTTGTGACTCCGCACCTCAATCTGTTCAGTGTTTTCCACAGTCCATATTTCAAGTATTCTCCGCTTGGTAGGGCTTCCTGCCTAATTCTTCCCTGGCCACCTGCATTCTATATGCGACATCTATCTGAGCTAGGAGTATCTTTTAGTTCTTCAACTGTTTTCATGAAACTGTGTCTAGATCTGAGGTGGGTTTCTGCCAGTTCTTCATATCCATGCATAGGATGCAGCGGATTCTTTAGCATCTGTGTCTTCTCTACCATGGATGCAACTACACGTCTGACTGCTGGTGGGGCAATTCCACTCAACTCATATAGGTTATTCAATGGTGTTGGGCGTAAGCACCCTGACACCAATCTACATGCTTTGTTTAAGGGTATATCAACTTTGCTTGCATGTGCTGAACAACTCCAAACAGGGCAGGCATACTCTCCCACTGAATAGCACAGTGCCAGTGCAGATGCTCTCATAACTTAGGGCTTAGCTCCCCAACTGCTGCCTGCTAGTTTGCGAATTATATTTGTTCTGGCTGCAACTTTCATTTTAGTTGCCTCACAGTGTCTTTTGTAGGTCAAGGACCTATCTAGGGTTACACCCAGGTATTTGGGGTTATCTGCATGCTTCAGATCTGTTCCACCCCATTGAATATTCAATTGTCGCTTTGCTTCACGATTTCTGAGATGAAAAGAGCATGTCTCTGTCTTTGTTGGATTTGGTTTGAGGTGGTTATCTTTATAGTAAGTATGTGTCTAGTTCTTCTATAGCCTGGTTTAGTGTGTCCTCCACCTCCGCAAACGTATCATGTTGGGCAGTTAGTGCAAGATCATCTGCATACAGAAAGTGGTTAGTATCTGGTCCAATTGGTTGGTCACTGGTGTAAATGTTGAAGAGAATTGGTGACAAAACACTGCCCTGAGGCAATCCGTTCTTTTGCCACCTCCAGGTGCTGTTTTTACCATTGAGTGTCACATAGAATCTTCTGTCTTTCATCAGCATAGTGACTATCTGTGTAAATTTAAAATCCTTTGTAAGTTGGTACACCTTATACTGGAGTAGTCGGTGGCACACTGTGTCAAAAGCTGCTGTGAGGTCGATAAACACTACTCCTGTGACTTTCTTCTTTTCAAAGCCATCTTCAACATGATTTTCCTGGTCTAAATCCAGCCTGCTGTCTGATTAGCCCCTCATCTATGCAGTTGGCCATGCGATGATGACTCTTTCAAAAATCTTGTATAGATGACACAATAGGGAGAAAAGCCTGTAACTCTTTGGGTCATTTGCATGTTTGCCTGGCTTCTGTAATGCAATAACATGTGCCTGTCACCATAGTCTTGGCATTTTTGAGGTTTCTATACAGGCATTAGACATTTTTTGGGTCCAATTTATTGCCTTTGGTCCAAAGTGTTTAATCTGTTCAGTGTACATGTTATCCACACCAGCAGCCTTCCTATTTTTGGACAATTTGATTGCGGACTTCACTTCTTTGTTAGTAATTGGTGTGGCAAAGTTATACACTTCCCCATCCATGCATCTTACCACTTTTGTTCGGATGCTTTTGCTGTCAGTCTTGCCATTCAGGAGTAGTTGATGGGCTGCTTGGTTAGCTGTAACCTGTGTGAAATTACTCTCTTGAGTTTTGCCTCCATCGAGTCTCTTCAACAGTTGCCAGGCTCCTCGGCTATCTTTGCAGAAATACAGATTTTCTACTAATTCCTGCCATTTTTTCTGACTGGATTCTGCAATATCACTTGCCAATTGATTTCCCAGTTCAATGGTTTCCTCACTGAAGGGGTTTTCATTGAATGTTTTAACATACTCCTTGTATTGTGTCATGAGGTGCAGCTCCATTCCAGAGATATATCAACTCCTTTCTTGCTCCCCTTACAATATGATCTTTTGAGGCTTTCTTAACAATTTCATTGAAGAGTTCATAATTTTCTGGTATTGGCAGTAGGTCGTCTACCTTTTCTTCAATTGCCTGTTTAAAAGATTCCCAATTAGCCTCTTTGAAATTGAATCTTGGAGGTGGGTTTTCACATTTAATTGGGCTGATGACAGCCTTAATTTTGCATATGATTGGCCTGTGTTGGGTTCGGGGAATTGGATCTGCTACTTGTTTATGACATAGACTTGAGATTCGCTTCAAAACAAAAATGTTATCTGGGTTATATCCGCATTTCCATCTTCCACTATTGAAGGATGCTGGCAGTTTTGCATCAAAGACCAAGCTCAGCTGCTGCTCTTCAGCCCATTTCTCCACTAGGTCACCGTCTGTATCATTTTCAGCATATCCCCAGCTTACACTATGGCTGTTGAAGTCTCCAACTATTATTCTTGTTTTTGTAGGTGGGACATTGCTGTTTTCTGTCCAAGTAACTTCTACGTTTGGTGGTTTGAAAACTGGTGAGATTGAGCAGTCTCCCATGTCGATTGTTAGAATCTTGACATTATTTCCATCAGACAGTGAAGTACTTATTACCTCCATGTTTAACTTGACTACTATGGCACTTCCATATTTCTCATAGTGTCTGTCAATAATAAGTTTCATTCCTTCAATTTTTGGCTTCTGGCTTTCTCTGCACCTGTGTGTTTCTTGAATGGCGATCACATCTATGTTCAGGTTCTTGACCATTTCAGCTAGTATAACTTCCTTTGGCCCTGACAGGCCCTCTATGTTTATGGACATGATCCTTAAGGGAGGTGTCATCGTCGGAGGCCCTGAGAAGGGCCGTTTTAACCCGGGAGTGATTAGCCAGTAGTTGAACTTCTGTTTCCAGGGGGTGTCAGCTTATCGAGAAAATTTATTCACAGTTCTTAAAAAAGGCATTCGCGGAGGCTCATCCCTTGCCCCCCACAGGCCTGAGTAAAACGAGGGCAAAAGATTGCAAAAATTTATCATTAAAAAAAAGTTAAAATAGTATTTTTTGGATCAAACTTTGGTATCTTGGGCTCCCTGCCGATCGCCGGGTGATATTGTAGGCCAGTCCACTCCAGTATTTTAGCTATTAAAAAAAAAAAAATAGATGAATATTGTTTGAGTATTTATCATAGATTGTCTATTTATCCACCTGAAGAAGCAAGGGTTTTTTTGAAACACCCTGTATTTGCATTGTATAATATTAGAACGTTCACGTTGTAGGGCAATGTAATATCTCTCTCACAAAACATAAGTATATCCATCGTCTCGTGTTCGAGAAAAAAATTTAAAAAAAAACAGCTTTTATCCACCAAAACTCTTCCCTGCAGTGGGGTAACAAAAGGAATTCGGTTATTCTTAAAATCTATGTAGCAGACTGCTAAAAGAGTAAACTTATTTTTTTTCACGTGGTTCTGGTTGTTCATCTCTTGCGAAACAAATAGTATTTTCTACGAGTAATATCGTTAAAAGCAATCCTTTTTATTATAAAATGGCAGCTTTAGAGAAAATAATTCTAAGCAAACGAATACAGGCGAATGATTAGCGTATATTTGTAGGTGAAGCGCACCTCTTTACGCTGCCCACCTCACTCTGTCCCGCTACTTCTCAGTCTTTGGTATGGTAAAATAAACAAAATGTCGTCTGTTTGGCAACATACCCTGGTAAATAAATTTTTACCCTTTTTTTTTCATTTTTTATGCTTAGTTTAGGTGGTGGAAAGCCTGTATACGTATAGAGAAGGGCAACAACGAGGACAAAGTACGACATACCGTAATGATTGATAAATCGCTATTGTACGTTTTGCACGTTGGGTCGTGTTGTTGTTGTTTTTGTTAGGTAGGTACTGCTGTTACTGCGGCCAAAGTCATATTTCGCATATTTATTTGGATGGGATATTTTTCATCGTCTGCTTGACCCTTCGGAATATCGCGCAATACCGAGTAAATTATCGCGTTTACCGTGGCGCACGTTGCCCGAAGTAGAATCCACCTCGCCTGGGCTAATTCATCATAACTGGGGCCAATTTATCGTGCAAACTATGAAGAGTATAGGTATAAAGCCGGAGAATTTTTCGACTCGATTTTTCACGTACTTGTTTCAATTCTTCGGACGCGTGGCTGCGAAATGCGTCAAATAAATTGGCTATCAGTTGATAACTGGCACGTAGTCTTGGTGCACTGCTGATACCTCTTCTACCTCTACCTATACCGAAGACGAAGAATAGCTGTACAAATGTACCTTACACAAGGTGTAGAGGCATCCGTGCTAAAGGAGCTGCTCCAGCACGAATTTCACAGCCCCTTGTATTATTACAACGGTTGCGTTGCCTTCTTCGAATACATCAAGCTATTCTCCACACCTTGATGTAATGCGAATTCTAATACTATCATTTATCTACGTCCGATCGCGCACCTTCGAACCATCGCACCATCTCACTCGTTCAATTTACTAGCTGCTTCACCTTCACGAGCATAGCGAGCTCAAAATAAACGCTTTTTTTTTCACCAAACATTCTCTCTAGAGTGGTTGCTTTTCGTCTCATCGTTTCTCTTATGTACTCGTACCTACCTCGCCGTGTTATAGTATGCCTTTTTACACTCTAACCCTGCTCACCCTCTTCTTCCTGTCGTACCCCCTGTTTTATGAAGAACGCTTCCCTGCGATGCCAGCGTTTCGATGATGAACCCGTATAGAGTGGTTTGAGTGGATGGTGAAAACGAATTCCACCTCATCGGTGTGATTTTTATTATACGTAAGTGAAGAATATGGTGTGCGTTGCTACGTATATACTTTATTAAATGCCAGTTGTTTGTCGACAGTCTCGAGATTCTGCGATCAATTTTTCTTTTTTCGAGATTATAGGTACGTATTTTATTAGAGGAAGACGTTTTCTTGCTAGTTAACAGGATCAAATTTCTTTTGAGCTGGTTTCAATTATTCAGTGTGACTTGTCGGCTTGCAGTTGTCTTGATGTGTCGAGTAACCAAGAGGACACACTGAGAAATCGAGCCCAAAAAATAAATTAATATTCGAACTCAGCGACACAGATAGTCAGAGATACCTATTCAAAATTGTCAAAAAGCAGTGTTTTTGGCGAAAAATTGTCGAAAATTTTCTTCTGACGTTAACGAAGAAGCCCTAATAGTTTTTGTAAAAATGAACGAAAAAAACCCCGTTGTTGGGTAAAATTTCAAAAATTCCCATTTCTGCCAAAATTATCAAAAAATCACGAATTTTTGTAAAAAATTGCTAAAAAAGCAGCAGTTTTTTGCAAAAATGTTCACAAAATCTTATCGCAAGAAAAATTGTCAAAAAAGTCTCATTTTTGCCAGAAATGTACGGAAGTTTCTTTTTTGAAAAAATTATTAAAAAAATCATATCCTATGTCAAAATTGCCATAAAAGTCATGTTTTAGGCCAAATGAGAATTTGGCAAAAGGCAGCTTTTTGTATACCATAAAAAAATTGAACTCTTGAAAATTTAAGAAAAAAATTTACTTTGTTAAAATTCTTGAACAAGTAACCAAAAGTTACGATCCCTGACTTTTCAACCCCTATCCAAGCCCTTTCCATCAAGAAAACGTGCAGGTGGAGAGGTAATCATTCAACCTGTACATTTAGAGGGTGTAGTACAGATACGTCATTTTTGAGATTTCAACCTTTCACCTCCGCCCTCTCCCTCTCACCTCCCTCTTTTCGAGCAAAAAAGTTGATTCTAGGGACTTTTTTTAAAACAGTTTTTGTTTTCTGGCTTGGTTTTTTTTTGTACTTCCTTCCTTTCGAGGGGGGGGGGAGATGCTAAATTGGAGTTTTCAAGTCCCCAATTTTCACCCCCCCCCCATGTGTTTTGAGAAAAATATCACTTCTTCTGCTCTTCAAGTAGTAGTGTTCCATAATTCAAAATTTTCAGTGTGGCAATTTGGACTGTGCATGACAAGAGTAGCCACGTAGCGGAAATCATGAGAACTACAACAAGCGGTATAGATGCTGAAAATTTAACATTGTCTCTTATGGAAGGAGCTCAGTTTTCATACGTTTTTCAATAAAATCTTCAAAAGTGTTGATTTTTGGAAGAAAATCATCTGAATTTTTGTTTTCCTCGTGAAATTACCTTTAAAATGACGTTTTGTAATTGTAATTTAATGGGCTCTGAATGTTTCTTTGATCATAAATGTGATGAAAAAATGGTGATAAAAGTCTAATAATATCACGAATCACGAGCGATAATTAACGATTACACATCACATAACAAACAAAGCAAAGAAGTAAGTATACATATTCTGGTAGTAAATTTCACGAGGAATACAAAACTTCTACTCAAATTGGCTGAAAAACTAATATTCTTCAGCATTTTATTAATAATCGAACAGAAATGGTAATGTTCCATAACAAGCAATGTTAAAATTCAAGCGGTATACCGATTGCTGCTTCTTATCAGTGGCAGCACACTAGCGCGCCAACCCTATGCACGGCCCGAATTTCAATTGATTTTATATTTAAATAATTTCGGCCTAAAAAAATTCAACATTTTTTGAAAAAATTACCAATTTTTTTTTTAATTCTTCAATTGTTTTTTAGTTTTTATGGCAATTTTTCGATGTTTTCAAACTTTCTTTTGGAGGAACTGCGTTTCCCTGCGCCCCCTCTCCCCCCAAATGAGCCATGTTTTTATTTATTTGCTGGAACGCCTGCCAATTTAATCTTGGAGGCTTAAAATTGGCATGAACATTTCTTAAGTGCATTAAAATAGTCATGATCTTTTTGGGAGTTCCGATCATTCAACCCTTCCCCCACCCCTCTCCTCATGCAACAGTTTTCAATTTTTTATCATCGTTGAAGCCCCTAAAAAATTGACTGAGGAAGATGACATTTTTTCAATGAGCAAAAAAGTATATTTTATTTGTGTTTTTTTTTTCATATTTTTTGATTTTCAGTCATCGCTGGAGCTCCTTTCCAAATTAACACAGTGTAGGGGGAGAAAGTAATTATGCGCATTTTCTCTCTGTCATCTCTGGTTGTACTCGTAAAATGCACATGTCCGTGTCCAAAATGTGGGGGGCACATCTTAAAATCGAACACATTACTTTTGTTGATTCTCAATATAATTGCATTTCTTCGCATAAACGCAATTATCCACCAACATTATGTCCTCTGACTCTTTCCTAAGGAGGCTCCTGAACCATAACAAGTACACGATTTAACCCTTTTGCACCGGCTGGGACAGCATATGTCCCAGCAACCTTGAACAAGTCTGCTGGGAACTTCTGGGACACATTTTTCCCACAGACTGGGTCCCATCAGTAGAGTAAAGTGTCAGGAATCAATTGAGACCACTCCCAATTTTTTCGCTCGTGTTATAGCAAAACTGTGAATTATTCTTTCCACAAAAACGTGTTTTTTAGTAAAAATGTGAAATCTGAGCAACCAGTTGGTAGTAATTAAAAATTTATTGCTAACACAGGGAGTGATTGTGCCTGGCAACGAATTTATATTTGAAAATAGATAGAGTAAGCTACATTTTGGTGTAAAAAAAATTAATTTTGATTTATTTTTGAGGGAGCAAATTCAAAAACAAAAACGTAAATAAGTTTTATTCAATAATTTTTTGATATTTTTGAGCTGTTTTGGGTGTTATTTTTACAAGAAATCGAAAAAAGGATGATTTAAGTCTGTCAGGAATGTTTTTCTGCATATTTTGTCCAAATTTCATCGAATTTGATGCATTACTCACAGAGAAATCCTCTGTCAAAGGAAATTGATGTCTCAATTTTGGTAAAATTTCATAAAAATTTCAATTTTTTGAAATTTTAAGATTTTATTAGCAAAAGTGAGTTTTTTTGAAATTTCTTCTCATTTGCATCCAAAATACAAATTTTTTATATGACTTTTTGCATACTGGAATGATATTATTGGTATTGTCCCACTTGTCCCAGCAATTTTTGCAAATTTTAAGCACTGCTGGGACCTATGCTGTCCCGGGACAAATTTTCAAAGTCCACTGCTGGGACATACGTGTTCCCGCCTCAATTTCTTGAGTGTGAGTTGAGGAAAAAATCTGTAACAAACTTATATTGCTTAGAGATGCCCAAGAAACGATTTATTGTAAAAAAATTGGAGGTGGGATGCAATGGGGAACTTGATATTGTGAAGCGCGAAGTCATAAAGTAGTAGAATACGTCATAAGTTGTCCAGGTAGGAAGCCCTGGTAATAAATCATCTCAGGGATAGAAAGCGTATGAGGAAATTATGACATCAATTAGCCAAATGATAAATTCATGTATTGAAAGCGTAACACGTAATATTACAGGTTGCTCAAATCATATATACATACATGAATGAGACTTCTATAATTAAATGATAATTATAAACTTCTAATAGAAAACGTAATAAATTGAATGCATAATATAGTGGCAGGCTATCAACGTTTTAGTTGCATATTGAGCTCAAAGCTGGGAAGCTCATATACAACCACCTGTTGGGGTCTTGGTTAAGGACATCGCGTTCTCTGGATTGCCATGTCTACTGACGAGCTTTTAACCCCAACGCCCGAGTGCTAGTTACATTCCACAGTTCCTCATTTATGATCCTTCATGACTTATATCCCATGATACGGCGGAGATATAAGAACACATAAGGCGTGACTCGATATGTTGGTCCATGATGAATGAGATAAGTTCCAAGCTTCCTTACTTAGAAAGCGTATCCACAGCATAAGTTGGTATTTGTAATTCTTGGTCACTGAGGTATTCCACTGGGCAGCAAGAAGTCGAAAGCGTGAGGAGGAATGCGTATAGCAACTGGAACAGCTAGCATGGTGAGTTGTTGGAACTAACAACTGAGGAAAAAACGCTTGTGCAGGAGCTTTTATAGACGAAAGTTCAACGTAAAAGCGGCAGGGATGATGGATATTTGGCGTGAAAGTAGGGACATAACGGCGCGCATCACGTAGGTCTCATTGGCGGCAGCAAATTGATGGTGGTATTGTGGAAGGGTTGATGAGTTGCAAATATTTCTCGCGGCTAACGTCACGAATACCTTAATAAAATGCGTATGACGTCACGAATACCTTGTAGAATTTGTAGAAACGTTCATTTTCTACTGCCTATAGTGGAAAAAGTGATCATTTCTACCGCTACAACAGGAGGCTAAAATCTCACTAATTCAGCAAAGACCTTCATTTTGAGTTGAAAATCACTCAGAAAGAATGTTAGCCTTGAAAATGCCTCTGGAGGAGAGAAATGAGCTCTCAAAGGGGAGACATTTTTGAAAAAACAAGTTTTTTTTCACTCCTGTCATTAATCAACCTGTTTTGGTAAAAATGATCCAGTCCCAATTGAAAGTATTTGAGATTTTGCGTCGATCAATGCTATTGCCATCAAAATCCAAAACCACTTTTAGGGTTCTACTGAGCGGTTAAAAATTGGCAATTCGCCAATTTTTGGATAAAATTCACGTTTTGAAAATTTTTACTTCGTCAAAGTTATCTAAAAATGTTTTTAAGAATCACTTCTGAAATATTTTGGTTACATTAGTGCCAATTTTTTGGCCATTATTGCAAATTTCAAAAAACTGAAAAAGTTTTATAATAAGTTTTTGAATAGTTTTTGGCTATTTTCCTCGATTTTTTTGAAATCGATAATAACGGCCAAAAAATTCGCACCACTGCATTCCAATATACTTCTCCAGTTCCAAGAAAATTTTTTAATATTTTGGAATAATTAATAAATAATGCGATGCATTGGCAAAGAAAAAATTTTCAAGGCATGAGAGCAATTTTTCCCAGAGCAAGTTGGGTACTTTCTAAATTTGAAACAGTCAATTTCACTGCTTAGCAGTCACGACATTTTGCCTTTTTAAAGCAGTAGTTTTTTTTTACTGCAAAACAGTGAAAAATTACTGAATTGGTCAGTAAAAAATCATTTTGACTGACCAATTCAGTCATTTTTCACTGTTTTGCAGTAAAAAAAAACTACTGCTTTAAAAAGGCAAAATGTCGTGACTGCTATATAAGCAGTGAAATTTGACTGCTTTAAATTTAGAGAGTAGTGACAGAAGCGAAAAAACCACAATTTTTTCGAAAATACCTACCTCCTCTTTGAGAGTTTCTTTCTCTCCTTCAAAAGCACCTTGTGAGCTACAATTTTTGGTGAGTAGGTATTCATAACTTTCAACTCAAACGAAGATCGCTACTGGATACAGACTGAAAATTTCAAGCTCGTATCTCAAAACACTGCCTATATTTTATTAAAACAATTCGGTGATTTTTGATTAAGAATCGAACTCTGCGAGGAGAATGTTAGAAATAACTTTCGAAACAGGAACAACCCCCCCCCCCCTCCCACACACAAATGAATAACAAATGGCAATGACAATGACCCAAAATGAGCAAAATTCAAACAAAAGATAAGTATATTCAGCATCTCAGCAAAAGCATTCTCACTCCTAGCAACACTTTTCTTTCCAACCTCGTCCATTAAGAACTTGGGTACCTACACCAAGAAAATTCCGAATATCGAAATCGCACAGCGCACATGGCGCAGCAAAGGGAGCACCGCTCTGCATTCAAAGGCAAAGGGCGAAGACAGGCAGGGTTCGCGGTGGCACCATCGGTAGATAGTTACCGCCGAAAACCGTTGGCGAAATGTGTAAATAAAAGCCCTTTAAGATTTGCATTAATACGCTCTTTCACGCCGGCGAGCTTTTAAAAAATGCATAAAATCCGCCAGATTTATAAATAATTTGAGAAAATTGCTCGAATAAGCGTAACGGTAATCTCGTCGAGTACTTTTTGTGAGCCGACTTTCAAACTAATTACCGTAAACTCGCTAAGTTTTGAAATTAGCCGTTGCGTTTTCTCGAGCCAGAATGGGCCCGAACGATGGAAAAAGATGGCAAGGTATTAGAGGCTATGGGATTGAGTGAACGGCTGCGTTATAGACGAAAAATGCCATTCAATTCGTATTTTCTCGCTTTGCTATCACGTATCCGGGCGTGTTTTTCAATCGCTAGATCTAATTTAGTCGACGAAGACGACGAGTACGAATTTACATAGCACGACGAATAATATATTTTAAACGTTGAAAGGGGGAAAACCGAATACACGATATATTTTTTACCAGTCGATTTGTAAATACCGACGACGACGCAGAAACGTCGCGTCGAGTCACAATTTTCTGCACCAACTCGACTGAAGGTAATTTGTTTTTTTACTTTTCATTACAGAAATCAAAATTCCAACCACTACGCCAACTACCACGACAACCACTACAGAAGCCACAACGACCAAAACGACGACGACGACTACGAGAAGTAAGTCAGCTTTTAAGCTTTTATAATCGTTTCAGCTGTTTTACAAAATTGTACCTACTCGACTCACGGTGGTATTTTTTTTGCAGAGCCTACCACTACCAAATTTATAATACCGACGACTTATCCACCTCGTAAAAACAGTAAGTAAATTTTACCTCATTTTTAAGCCTTTGAGACTCGAGAAGAATCTGATAGATGACAATTGAAAAATTTCATGATTTTGGAAAGAAGTAGGGTATAACTTCGTTGAGCAAATTAAAAAAAAATTGAGGTTTACTTACTCAAAATTTAATTTTGGAATTTGGAGAAATGCTCAAAATGGGCATTTTTTCAATCCAGATTTCCAAAATGAATTTTCGATGCAGGGATACGAAAAGGAGGAGTTGCAATAAAGCCATTTTTTGGCACGAGACAGTGTTATGTTATCGACTCCCCACCACTCTTAAAATACCACAATAAACGTCCCAAATAGGAATCCATAGTCAGTTAACCCAAGATGATCATTTTTTGGGCTCGAGGGGTTCCCAAAGTTCTGAAAAAAAAGAATTTTAGGAACCACTGAGTACATATATCATTTTCAAAACCTTTTTCAGCGTAAAATATCTGTTTGAACTCGATAAACGTTATGCGAGGTGATTTTCCTATTTTCAACCCTCGGGGGCAGAAATGGGGTGGGGTTGATTTCTGGAAAATTTTGGAATCGTCATTTTGAGCCTACCCCTTTGAACCCCTCTAAAAAGCCTTTTATAGTTTATTAGTATCTGAAAGAGCTCCATATATCCTACCAAATTTTAATCTCAATAGACTTTTGCTCTTCAATTTTACAATTTTTCGTAATTTCGATATAATTTGAGAACCCCTGGAAAACTAGAAATCTGCGATTTGCGCCAAACGTAACGTTTTCAGGCATATATTCAATTATCAAGATAAAAAGATCAATTAAGCTTCCTATAAATTCGTAATTTGAACCCTTTTTTTTGGAGCCCCTCACTTTAGACACCCCTAAAAAAGGTGTTTATGCATATTTTTTTGTAACAACAAAAGAAATGTAGATGATACTTAAATCCAAATAAAATTTTTTGATCGCCAAAAAAAATTCCAGAAAAATAAGTTATCTACTTATTTTATTTTAAAAAAATCGGAAAAATAAATTTTATGAATGGGAAGTCTTTCATTTTTTGAAAAAAAAGTTGAATTTGAAAAAGTATCACTTTCCAAAAAAATCTGGTTTCTCGCAGAAATTGCTAAAAATTGTGAAAAAGTTATAGTCATTTTAGTTGCTAAAATTGTGATGGATGAAATTCTGAGATTTAAGTCTTCGAAAAGACGTTAAAATAACGTTTTCATGATTTCAACAAAGTAAAAAATAAAAATCCCAGAATTTGACCAAAAAAAGCTCAATTTTGAAAGTTACGAGAAAAATCAAATGAAAAATTATCGAGCACTTGCTTGTGTGTTTCAAACGCAAATTCTTCAATTTATTTGAAAAAATATGCATAAACATCTTTTTTAGGGGTGCCTAAAGTGGGGGGCTCTAAGAAAAAGTTCCAAAATTATGAATACACAACTTTTTCATCTATAAATAATCGAATATACATCTCAAAACGTTACGTTTGGCGCAAATCGTAGGTTTCTAGTTTTCCAGGGGTTCCCAAAATATCTAAATTACAAAAAGTTGGAAAATTGGATTTTTGAGTACCAGCGAAAATTTTTATCGAGCTCAAAATTTGGTAGGATGGAGGCCTTTCAGATAATAATCAAGTGTAAATAGCTTTTTAGCGGGGTTCGAAGGGGTAGATCCAAAATGGTGGTTTCAAAATTTTCAAAAAATTGAAACCTCTCTCATTTCTGCCCCCAAGGGTCGAAAATAGAAAAATCTCCTCGAATAACATTTATCGGGTTCAAACAGATATTTTACGCTAAAAACGTTTTTGAAAATAATACTCAGTGGTTCCTAAAATCATCTTTTTATTCGCAACTTTGGGAACCCCTGGAGCCCAAAAAATGGTCATTTTGGGTTAATCAACCACGGATTCGTATTTGGGGCATTTATTACAACATTTTAAAAGTGGTTGAGTCGATAACTAACTGGTGCCAAAAAATAGCCTTATCGCAACTCCTCCTTTTGTTTTTTTGGTCAAAATTTTCAAAAATTTGTCTTTCTTTTTTCCAGAATTACTGAATTTTGCTTTTTACAAAATTGCCAAAAATCTTGTTTTTTTTCCAAATATTGCTATACTTAAGTTTTCTATTTTTTTTCAAAGTTTCCTTTCGTGTCTTTTTGTGAAATCCCCCCCTTTCAAACTAGCCCAAATCGCTAAAAATTGATGAAATGTTCTACTGTTTTTGTTTTTTGTTGTTTTTTTTTGATGAAATTGTGAACAAGTTTTGCTTTTTTGGTCAAAATCACTAAAAAGATCTTGCTTGGACATAAAAAAATCCACAAATTTTTAAGTAGAAGCTTTTTGTGAGAATTTTTGAAAATTTTATAGAATTTATCTGTTACATCAAGTTTGACCAAAATGTATACCTACTGATTTAAGAATTTGTTGGTCTATTTCCATCAAAATTCCAGAATGAAATTTTATTCCATCTGGTAAATTTTCACATCTTAAAAAGTTTGATTTTTTGTGTAAGAGCTTTTTGTGAAAAATTTTCAAGATTTTTAGGAGCTTATTTTGGGATTTCATGTGTATAAATGCAACAAGTAGCTCAAATGTTGGTATTGAAGTGAGATCTATACTACCTATCTTACTACGACCCAAAATTCCAATATAAAATTTGACCCCACTGAGTGAGCTTTCACATTATATGTAGATTCTTTGAACTTTTATAGGTATCTAAACTTTCTGTGAAAATTTTTCAAAATTACAAAAAAAGAGATTTTTCATAGAATGACTTTGAAACTCAATTTCAAAAAAAAAAAAATTCAAATGAAAATCCCCAACGTCAAACTTTTTATTTTTGAACAAAAATTTTTTTGATTTGAAAATTATGTCACTCCAACATTTGTAATTTGTCTTAACTTGCGCGGAAAATCATTTTTTATTTTTCTCAAAATTTTGGATTTTAGATTCGAAAATTATTGACGCTGAAGTAAAATATTATTCAAAATTTTTTGATTTTCATGTTGGTATCATCTGAATAAATTTTTCTGAAAATTTTCGTATCCCTTAATCGAAAATTTATTTTGGAAATCGGGCCAGAAAAAATGCCTATTTTGAGCATTTCCTCAAATTCCAAAATTTTCATCCGTCAGATTCGTCTTGAGTCTCAAAGAGTTGTTTATTTATTTATAAGTAACTAAAAGAATGCACTTCCAATTGTACGAATAAAATACCATATTTTTCAAAACACGAGAGAAGAGGGCATCGAAAAAAAAAACAACAAACCGTAACCCTGAGCCAATTTATCAAAGTATCAACCGCACATACGAGAGAGTCTACCTATATCTAATTTAATTAAGAAAATTGAATGCCCGAGGCTGTTTACCATTTGTCGAATTTTCTTACGCTTCATCGCCGAAGAAAGTTCCGCACACCTCGTACCACATACCTTACCTACCTCCTCGGATTTAGCCAGCTAAAAAATAGTCTAACCATTGATTTTCGACACCCTTACTTATACGGAGCAATGACGGTAGTGGTTCGTCACACGTGTGTGAGTGTGAGTGTGAAGCATGAGAAATCGCAAACCCTTTGTTCTTTCCACTTTCATAATCAACGAAATGGCAACGCTATAAGCGAAAAAGGTCTATGGGGTTTAAGCCTTCTTCATCATATAGGTAGGTAGAGGTACACTAGCGTGAGGTGTTGCTTTTCAATTTTCTTGACTGAAATTTTTTTTCACTTTCCACTTTCTATGGCTTAGACGGTGAAAGCGATCGTAGACTTGGAGATCTGATGACTGGCAGTGTTACTTATTTGTAAACTAGGTAGCTATAAGAGTTGGTCGAAGATGAGGAACGGAACGGAGTGGAAAGGTCGACCTTTATGGGAGCATTTTAGCAACGAAAAGAGTACCTAGCGTGAATTTCAACGCGTTTTAGTGTAGATACGATATCTGCAAATTGACTGAATAATTTTAACGTTGGGTATTCCCTAATTCACTTTTCCTATACACCTGAAATCGAAGTTATCGATTGTGAAAATTTAAGTGAAGCGACGACAGCGCATGCGAGTGAATTTTTTATCGAATCGGACCTTGGAAAAAATTTTTGTTTCGGAAATCAAAGTAAAAGAAAACCAAAGTTTACGAGGAAACTAAATGTTACATCTCAACTCTGACGACCATAAACAAAGATTTAACACTACATATTTCAATTTTTAAGCACTCGATCAAAAAAGGGCAATAACCCCAAAATTAAATAACAGATAAAATGTCTGATCCTCCCCCCTCCTCCAGGAAAAAAAAAATTGTAAACTTATCACGGATTTTTTGAACCTCTTTAACCAATTTTCAGTTTTTTGCAATCGTGAAAAAATTTTGTGAAAATGGGTGCAGAGTCTCCTCTCCAAGGAAAGATTTAAATCATGGATATATGTTTCATGCTTAAGTCAATGTTTATATTTGTAATTTCAAACTCTGACATAATCTCCACTCAACACCTTCTATTTTACTGCCCCTCCCTCAAACATCAAACAGATGGAAAATATTTTTAGATTCATCAAATACCTAAATCAATCTTTCGAACCAAATCTTGACAAACCACTCGAAACAGGGCGTAGAAATCCTGGCAATTATACACACCTAGTAGGTACATATCATATGTACATATAAAAAAATGTAAAAAAAATCAAGAAAAAATCTGAAAAAACATTGGAAAGCCTTTTTTGAAAATTTCATAGGAATTATTTTGATGATTCATTCATTTACCCCCTCCTAATTTGTCATATTGTCAAAAAATCAACAGGACTTTTTCAAGTTTTCAAAAGTCTGACACTTTCAAAAAAAGTTTAACTTCGAAGTTTTGAAATTGTGGACGAATATTTTTAAAACTGCTCTCAAATTACCTCTAAAATGCCAATAAAAAAGGTTTTTTGCAAGTTTCGGCACTATCGAGCAAATCAAATTTTTTTTGAAAATGAATAATATGTACAGAAATATTTAAATACCTATAGGTACAAATTATTTATTTTTTTTTAAATTAAAATTTTATTTAATAATTTAAAATCTTTTTTTATTCAAATCTAACTTAGGTATTAAATAAACACAAATTTTAGTTCTTTTTTTTTTAAAGACTCCAAAGTTTAGCATTATACCAAGAAATTTCATTGAACCTAAACTCAGAACTGGGAAGATTTGACGTGAAATACCTACTGAAGACTTCATTTTTAGTCCGGCATATGACAATAGGAGTGATTGCACCCCCCCCCTCCCCTCACCGATCCTCCGGGACAACTTTTTTCTTAAAGGGGACATCCTAAGGAACATTTTAAAGCAAACTTGCCAAAACAAAGTTGGCCTTATTTACAAAATGGCGGCCATTTTGATTGACAGGTCAGCCGAAACAGCAGATTTTGCGTTTTATAACATAGGACTTGCACGAACTTTTTCAAACTTTACAAAGGTAGATCGAAAGATCATGCAAAAATTTATCACCTGTAAAAATTTCAAGTGCTAAAGTGCGTTTTTCGATTTTTGGTGAATTTCTAAAAATCCAATTTAGGCCAAAAATGAGGGAAAAAATCAAAATTTTACCAAATTGACCAAGAATGCTGAAATTTGAGATGTACCCTATTTTCGACATGCCAAATCGATTGGAAATGGTTTCAACCCGTTTTGAACAGTGCTGGAGCCTCCAGCAGATTTTTGAATCCCACAAAATTCCATCAAATTGGAGTTGTAAAGCTGAAATTTATTCTAAAAACTAATTTCAATACGCTACGAAGTACTGCAAGTGAATTTCAAGTCGTTTTGGATTCTCCAGCGACTTTTTGAAAATTCCTAAAGCCTCCAGCAGATTTTCGAAATTTTAAATTTTCACAAAATTTCATCAAATGAAGATGGAAACCTGAAATTTACGACTTCTGGTGGATTTCAAGACATTTTAGAGCCTCCAACGACTTTCTTGAGAATTACTGGAGCCTCCAGTAGATTTTTGAAACTTTAAATTTTCACAAAATGTCATCAAACTAAGATGGAGAGTCAAAATTCATTCTGCAAACTAATTTCAATACGCTACGAAGTTGACTTCTGGTGAATTTCAAGTCGTTTTGGAGCCTCCAGCAACTTTTTGAAAGGTTGTATGACGTTTTTCTGGAAAATTGAAATTTCCTAAAAGTAGCTGGAAGCTTCAAAACCATTTGAAACCACCATGTAGTCTGCGAAGTATATTTCAGCTTGCCAACTACATTTGATAAATTAATATTGGGGAAATTTCAAGTTTCAAAAATTTACTGGAGGCTCCAGTAATTTTCAAAAAAGTCGCTGGAGGCCCTAAAATGACTTGAACCCACTTGAAGTCGTCTTCAGAGGGTTTTAAATTGGAGTGAAGAGTAAATTTCAGCTTTCCATCTCCATTTTGATGAAATTTTGTGAAAATTTCAAGTTTCAAAAATTTACTGGAGGCTGCAGCAATTTTCAAAAAAAGTCATTGGAGGCCATAAAATTACTTGAACCCACCTGAAGACGTCTTCAGAGGGTGTTAAAATTGGAGTTGTAGAGTAAATTTCAGCTTTCCATCTCCATTTGATGAAATTTTGTGAAAATTTCAAATTTCAAAAATCTGCTGGAGGTTTCAGGAATTTTCAAAAAGTCGCTGGAGGCTCCAAAACGACTTGAAATTCACCTGCAGTACTTCGTAGCGTATTGAAACTAGTTTTTAGAATAAATTTTAGCTTTACAACTCCAATTTGATGGAATTTTGTGGGAATTTCGAGTTTCCAAAATCTGCTGGAGGCTCCAGAACTGCTCAAAACGGGTTGAAACTGTTGCCAATCGATTTGGCATGTCGAAAATAGGCTACATCTCAAATTTCAGCTTTCTTGGTCAATTTGGTAAAATTTTGATTTTTTCCCTCATTTTTTGCCTAAATTGGATTTTCAAAAATTCATCAAAAATCGAAAAACGCACTTTAGCACTTAGAATTTTGACAGGTGATAAATTTTTGCATGACTTTCGATCTACCTTTGTAAGGTTTGAAAAACTTTTTGCAAGTCCCATGTTGAAACGCAAAATCTGCTGTTTCGGCTGACCTGTCAATCAAAATGGCCGCCATTTTGTAAATAAGGCCAACTTTTTTTTGGGCAAGTTTGCTTCAAAATATTCCTTAGGATGTCCCCTTCAAGAAAAAAGTTGTCCCGGAGGATCGGCGGGGGCGGGGGTGCAATTACTCCTATTGTCATATGCCGGACTAAGTGCCAAAATCGAATGACCAGACACATTTCTGAGTACATTTTGAATTATGTACAATCATTTTGTGGCACATTTTTAAGTCTGAATTTAAAAAAAAAAACAAAAAAAATGTGTAGAAGTCTCAAAACGTGTGGTTGAATGAAAATCCTAAGATTTTTCTTCTACTGAGGACCACTTTCAACTTACCTACGTAAAAAAACTGTTTTATAACCAATGTTTTCAAAAAAAAAAAAAAAAAACATCAGCAAGGAAAAAAGTGTATTTTTTACATATTTTCACAACGATTTGATGTTTGAAAAACCCAGTTGTATTATTCAAATGTGGCCAAAAGTGATATTTTGCGAGACATCTGCTGACCATTCGGTTCTTACATCAATTTAAGTTATTTTTGGAAAATTTTAGAAAGTTCAAAACTTCGTAAAACCCTCAGTATTCGAGTTCGGACGTTGAATTTTTTTGTTTTCAAGCTCTGATGGAAAGGAATATGAGTAAAATGGATGATTGAGAGGTCCCCCTCTCAGATTTACTTCGTCTATTTCCCAATTACCTACTTCGATTAATTCTGATCCACCTTTTTTTACTTATTTGTCGGTTCAAAATTCAAATCCATATTTTCTCCACAGAATAATCCTTTAAAACTGAAAACATTTTCCCTTTCAAAAATGAATCAAAACTAGTAAAATGATTGCTCACTGGACTTGAGCTTACCTATCTTTTTTTTTTTTTTTTTTTTTGCGAATTCGAAGCATCCTACTCATTAGCACATTTCTTGAGTAAACGTTGAAAAAATATTTCGCTAGGAACACCTTGAATTCCTCGAATTGTACCATAATTCGGAATATTTGACATATTTTCTACAACAAAACAATTAGTCATTACTGTACAAGAATCCATCATTTCAACAAACAATAATAATGCACGCAAAATACTCTAAAGACGAGTTTCACTTTTTTTCCCCCTCCTTCCCACCTCACTTTCCACAAACCCGCAACAAGATCGTACGTAATTATTCGATTTGAGAAAAGAAAACGTAAAATGAGGCCTTCCAACCGGGCGTATTTCCATTACTGGAATAGGTAATTCGTATATAAAAAAGGTAACAATAGCGCAGAAGACACGAACACGTTGAAACCACTTTTTTTTTCAGCGAAAAAAGGGAAAAAAATACTACCCCACTAATAAGAAAAGTACCTCGGTACATAAAGGAGGAAAAACCTCGACGACGGGTAGTACGAGCAAAGTTAAAATTTTAATTTGGAAAATTGGAAATGCGTATCAAGTCTATTTTCGCTGTTTGTGCGAGTGTTTTTTCCTTTTTTTCTCTCTCTCGTTTCGCTGTGTGTTTGGTTCTGCAGCGAGACAAAATGTTGCTTTTGTGTAAATGTGTATAGTTGGGTAGGTAGGTATAACAAGGAAACGTCTGTCAAGTGTGCATTGCCATCAACGATATTGAAACGAATTAAATGAGACAGAAAATTTGTTATAAAAAGCTTTACATTTTGCGTAATGCTATACAACGTGGAAAAAAATTCAACTTACCTTTTGTAAATAGCGAGCTTTTGCGAAATGTCATCAAAAGAATTATTATAGAGGAATGGGATCTTGACGGGTGATTGTTTTCGTGTCAGTTTCGTGGATTTGTCTTCTTTCTCGTTCTTCTCTCGCGACGACCTTCCATTCCACGTACCATCCAGATGTATACTTTGAGCTTTTTCTTATCACTGGAGGGCTGGAGCGAGAGGTGAACTGCAGTTTCAGGATGGTGTAAATCTGTGAATTAATAATAACGACGTATAAATGAACGAGTTAATGATTAAGTAGGTAAATCAAACTACAGAGAAAATATACAAAGTTCAATGACACCATGTTCTTTTTCTCATTTCTGTTTCAGGTTACAATGAAAAATACCAGAAAAATTCGCGAGTATCTGACGACATCGTGAAAAATGCAATATCGCTGACCGATGGTTCACATTCCAAGAATTCAATGGCCGATTTCAAATTGGTCAATCATTCGGCCAGGATTACCTTTCGTACCAGTTTTATTTTCGCTTCGTTATTATTTGTTATATCAGCGGCCAGATGATTAGAACTGTAAATTAATGCTTTACCGTCCGTTTTGACGTGTTTTTTTGTTCTCCTCCTATTCTATTTTTTTTATATTCGTATATAAATTGTACATACATAAACTTTATTATACATGTTTACAGCTATACATATAATTAAGTGCAACTGTTCAAAAAAAAAGAAAAAAAACGAAAAAAAACGCAGTATTATACCGCGGAGTTGAATGTAATCGACAATAGTTCAATGAAAAAATCAAACGAACAAACAAACAAGTACCTAAATGTTAACTTTTTATGCATATCATTTTCACAGAGAGAGATAAAATTTCAGTCGGTTTTTTTCGTTTTTATACGATACATGTAAAATAGGTATATCCGATTTTGTTTCATTTTTTTTGTACCTATTTTAATAAAAAAAATCCAAGTACATACCTAACTACATTTTTTAAAACACCGATTGTTCGTTCGAACTAGTACATATTATTATACGTTTATACGATGAAAGAAATAAAATAACAACATTTGTAACATATCTAGAAAAAAAATGATTTTTACTCAATTTTTTTTGTATGTTAGTGATATCCAAAGTGAGGATTGTGATTAATAAACCAAAACCTTTTGTTGTAATTTAATCGACGGTATTTTGCTTATATAGTATTGTTATTTTCTATTATTGTATAGAATGTTTACATTTTTTTAAAATGCAAAAATTGTAACGCGAATCTATATTTGTGGCAGGGTATGTGGAAAGGGAGCTTAGAGGCAGAATGCTGTTTTTAAAAAAAATGAAATTAGGGTACTGGAACATCTTTTTTTTCATCCAATTTTGAGTTGAAGCTCTTCAGAAATGTTAAAAATATATTTATGTTCAAATATTTGAATTTATATGGAGATTTTAATCAACTTTGACAGGTCACAGGATATTTTTTCAGAAATCTCAAAAACGGCGATCCAATTATTTTGGGCTCAAAAATCTCATGAGATACTAAAAAAACATTTTCGTCGCGAAATTTGCATTTTTTGCGAATTTTTTTACACAATTTGTCAAGTTGTATTGCACTTTTTCAAGAATCTCAGAAAACATGAATCAGTTTTGAGCTAAAAAATCTTGGGAGATGCTTTGAAAAAAAAAATTGATCGAGCTATTTGATTTTTTCGCGAATGTTTTGCCCATTTCGATAGGTTGAGTGACATTTTTTTAAATCCCAAAAACTATATGATCCAATAACTTTTGAACTCGTGAAACATTCTCGTTGAAATGATTGAATTTTTCAGCAAATTTTAATCCATTTTGATCGGTTGAATGACATCTTTTCAAGAATCCTCCGAGATTTTAACTCATTTTGATAGGTCGCTCCACACTTTTTGATATTTTCAAACGTCATGGCCAAATCTTGAGCTAAAAATGATTCAGAAATGCTCAAAAAATATTTTGAATGCAATATTTGAATTTTCCTTTAAATTTCAACGCATTTCGATAGGTCATATGACATTATTTTTCAAAAATATCTGAAAACATGACCCAATTTTGGGTTCAAACATTTTCAGAAATATTCAAAAAATCATGATACTGAAATACTTGAATTTTTTCAAAATTTCAACTAATTTTGATAGGTCACGTGACATTTTTTCAAACATTCCAAAAACGAGAACTCATTTTTTTTCTGCTAAAAAATCCACAAAAATATTTTTTAAAGCATAAAAATGAAAAAAAATGATTTATGATTGGTCACATTGCACTTGTCCAAAAATTCTCGAAAATATGGCTCAATTTTTGGCTCAAAATTTTCACAAAATGCTGAAAAACATTTTGGTAGAAATAAATAATACCTTGGCAAAATTTTAAAACATATTAAAAGGTCGCATGGATTTTTTCTCAATTCCAAGTTATGGTCCAGTTTTTAATACTCAAAAATTCCAAGAAATCCTCAAAATTATTTCTGCCAAAATAATTTGAATTCATCTCAAAATTTCAATCAATTTTGATAAATTACCTGAAATTTTTTCAAAAATCACATACATGAACCTTTCTTGGGGTAGAAAATCTTAGAAAGCACTCAAAAAACATATTCGTCGAAATAATTGAATTTTATTTTCGAAATTTTACCCATTTGAATAGCTCGATTTACACTGGTTCCAAAATTCTCTAAAATATAACCCAGTTTTAGGATCAAAAATCTATAAAAAAAATAATCAATAAAAATTTCTGTTGAAAAAATTGGATATTTTCGTAAAATTTCAATCTATTTTGATCGATTTTTTTACACTTTTTCAAAAATCTCATAAATATGACCCAATTTTGGGCTCAAAATTCTTCTAATTCATACAAAAGACAGTTTCGTCACAATTTTTGAAATTTTTGTTAAATTTTAATCTACTTTGATAGATTACAAGATCACTTTTGAATAATTCTACATACAACACTCCATTGTTCTCGCTGAGGTTGGTTCGAAAAAATCAGTAAATTCATTATTACAAATCAAGCGTTTACAAAGAATGTTTTACTAAGCCCTTTCCCCTTGAAAATCGAGATTCAATTTTATTCTCATTAAATTCTCTGAAAATTTTTCTTTCTGACAACAAGCTCCCTTACCACATGGCCTGCTACATTTTTGAAATTTATGTGTACCCATTGTACGTATGTTTGCCAAAAAAACAAGTTAAATTTAAATATATACAATGTGTTTACAATTTGCGTTTAATTTTCTTCATCTTACAGGGGAACCCTTGAGGTATCCACCTCCGATTTGAACGGGACCGCGATTTTGGGAAAGAGCATGTTCTAAAACCCCCAAATCCAAATTTTCAGCTGCCCAAGTTCATTTTTCGATTTTTTGGAAAATTTTTGAAAATCCAAAATTGACTATTTTGGTGATTTATGCTTTTTTTTGAAAGTACGTACTTGATCAGAAAAAATGTTCAAAATAAGTCCTAAAACTGATATTAACCCCTCAAATCCAAATTTCACCATTTCCAGCCATTCTGGAGTCTCCAGTGCTATTTTTAAATTTCTCCAGAATTCTGAATTTGCTCCAGAAGGCGTGAATATGAAGTTGGACAGCTAAAAATCGGGTTGTGTGTTATACTCGACCTGTTTAACGAGTTTATCAACATTTGAGTCGATTCTGGAGCGGACACCTCAAGAGTGGTTTTTTGACAAACTTTTTTTAAAAATAAAAATATTCAAAAATCAAAAATTTCTCGTTTGTGATACAATTTTTGAAATTTGCGCGAATCGCAGTATTTTGTCATGAACTAAGCCCACGAGGGCGAATTGCGCCATTTCCAGCTATTCTGGAGGCTCCAGCGCGATTTTTCAATTTCTCCAGAATTTTGAATTTGATCCAGAAGGCGAGAATATGAAGTTGGGCAGCTAAAAATCGAGTTGTGAGTTATACTCGACATGTTTAACGAATTTATCCACATTTGAGCCGATTTTTGGAGTGTCCCATCAAGAGTGGTTTTTTGACCAGGTTTTTTTTCAAAATAAAAATATCTATAAATCAAAAATTTCTCCTTTGTGAGAAAATTTTTGAAATTTGCGCGAGTCGCTGTATTTCGTCATTAATTAACCATACGAGAGCAAATTTCGCCATTTCCAACCTTTCTTGGGCCTCCCTTTAATTTTTGGATATTTTTATTATGAAAAAAGCTGGTCAAAAAACCACTCTCGAGGTATCCGCTCCAGAATCGGCTCAAATGTGAATAAATTCGTAAACATGTCGAGTATAACTCACAACTCGATTTTTAGCTTCCCAACTTCATATTCACGCCTTCTGGAGCAAATTCAGAATTCTGGAGAAATTGAAAAATAGCACTGGAGGCTCCAGAATGGCTGGAAATGGTGAAATTTGGATTTGAGGGGTTAATATCAATTTTAGGACTTATTTTGAACATTTTTTCTGATCAAGTACGTACTTTTCAAAAAAAAAACATAAATCACCAAAATAGATATACTTAGTTAGTCAATTTTGGATTTTCAAAAATTCGCCAAAAATCGAAAAATGAACTTGGGCAGCTGAAAATTTGGATTTGGGGGTTTTAGAACATGCTTTTTCCAAAAACGGCGGTCCCGTTCAAATCAGAGGCGGACACCTCAAGAGGTTCTCTTGTTAGTTGAAAGAGATTTCCAACTATATGTCCACACAGACGTACCAATAGGTATTTGTTTTCATACTTTTTGCATGAAATTCTGCGAGATCAACAAATAAACCACTGGAAACTATCTGACTCTGAGAAAAATAAAATAAAAGAATTCGTCAAAAAGCAAAAAAATTATTTCATCAAAGGAGGAAAATGAATAAAATAAAACACACATTCCACCAAAACTCAACATTCACACATCAGCCTACAGATCTTGCGAGTGCAACTGCTAAGTCTAAAAATAATCATCATCTAGCCACGGAATACAAGTAGGTGGAGGTACAGAGGTAATAGATATACATACATTTTGGTTTTAATAAATAAAAAAAAAAATCACCTCGCAAACTTTTACAACGTTATCACTTTTAACCACCTAAAGAAGGTAATAAAAGCTCGAGGGAAGAAATTTATCGATATTAAATTCTCGGTCAGGCACGTTGCGTCGCATCGTCACTGTACAGTTTCAGTTTCGTATTCGTAAAGGGGGCATGGAATAACGAAGACGGAAGAGAAACTAAAACGAGTTAATTTAGTCGGCTAATATTATTTCGTAATACTATCAATTACGAGACGAAGTGCTTATTTGAATGACGATAAAGGGGTAACTCTTTAGTCGAGATTAAAGCCTACAGCCAATCGAATATTAGCTACCAAGCGGCCTAATTGATCTTTGAATTTTTACATCGCGTAGTAAATTTCGACCCTGCTGGCCGTTGAGGTAATCTGCACGTTTTCCAATTAACGTTCGCAGTTGAGATACTTTACGTTGTTACCCTTCGTTTATTATATACCTTGTCGTAGTAATTCTCAGACATCGTTTAGTATTTTCTATGAGTTGAGGATTGGGAGTAGAAAGTTTGTAATGGTTTACGGTAAGTGTGTTTGTATAAAAAGTAAAACCTAAAACAAACAAAAAATCAAAGAAATACAGTAAAACAATATACCTAGGTAATAAATGAAAAATAAATAAATAAAAGTTGAACTTATAAAAAAAAGAAATACCTACAAATAATATAGAAAATTGAAAAAAAATATGAGAACCAAGTAATTCAAATTGAAGCAAAGCTGCACTAACCTTGACTCCTCAAGCATATACCTAGATAAACTAAGGGACATTTTAATCATAGGTAATAAACTGGTAAGTATAAAAAACTTGGATAATTTTTTAATAAATTCAAAACAAACCAAACAACAGAAAAAAAATACAGAACAGGTAAGTTGCTACCCAATAAATTTTTGAAGGCTCGAAAAAAATGCTCGTCGATTCAGCCGAGTGCTGAGTGCTGAGGAGATATTCACCACCATCTTGCCAGAATGTGCATCGTCAGTGTCGGTTTGATCACCTCCAACTTGAATATCACCGCTTCATCGCAAACTACCTTGAACAATGCAAAAATCATAATTAAAATACTGTGAGTAATGAATGCATTTTTGGCATTCTCATAATATATGTACATATTACGTAAATAGATTGATGTACAGCTACAGACAGACACAGAGTAGATAAGCTAAAAAAAAAAATAGACAAAAATTGTCTCCGAATCGACTTCTTCAATCATTAAGATAGGTAACAGTGACATTGGGCAAAAAAAAAAATATTTCATCACGAATTGAGCTGAAAATTTGGCTAGGGAGGTTTTTTCGAACGGCGAATACATTTTGTATTTTCCTCTTTTTAAGGAATTAGTTCACTTTTTACATCACAGATGGCGCCAAAGTCGTAAATTTGAAAAAAATTATGAGCTTTAGGTTGAACTCATGGAAGCATTCAAAGGGTCGTGGGTGAGCTTTTTGAACACGAGGAATCTATTTCTGGTATCCATTGGGCCCCAAAGTGTATAGTTTTTGAAATAGCGACATTTTTCAGGTGAAGTTCAAAGTTTCAAAGTTGAAAATGCAGTAGGTATGCTCTATGCAGTGATCTGTGATATTGATGATGTATTCGTAATCAGCGAAGCCTAATTACTAATATTTGACCCCTTGTACATTAAAATAGTGTTTAATTAACACAAAAACGATAATTCCAAAAACGTGATAGCAGCGCTATCTAAAGACAGTATGACTCAGAAGTATAAGTGCCCGGTGGCTTTCATTTCTAAGTGGAAAGAGCTAGAGTGATGAATATTGAATGAAGCGGCACTGGGCCCATGCAAGAAAATCATAGATGAGTAGTACTATAGTACTACTTCAGTACTATTTCTGTAAAACTATTGAGTACTAATTCAGTACTGTAGAACTAAGTAGTACTTAGTATTACTTCAGTACTACTTCTGTGTAACTATTCAGTAGTACTTCAGTATTGGGATACCAAGTAATGCGATAGTACTATTCCAGTACTACTTTAGGTAAGACTATTCAGTACTACTTCGTTATTGTGGTATCAAGTAGTACTATAGTACCATTCTAAATACTACTTTAGACAAATTTCTCATTTTATGGTCAATGTTCAAGCTTAAACTTATTTGTTAAAAATAGGTATGTGAGTTTGAATTTCAATTATACCTGCCCAGCACACGTTTTTTCTGAAATTTAAAAAATTATGTAGCTAATAAATACGGCAATTATTTCTATATGCTCGAAAAACAGCAAAAAAAGCGCTCATAATAAGTGGTTACAATCTAAAAAAAAAAAAAAAAAACGCATTTCATTAATATTATTGTGCTAAGAAACCAAAAACAGCAGAAATAAGTGCTATAAAACTGCTCCATTATGGGTAGGTATCAAAATGTAGGTATGTATTTTCAATGAGCTATCAAAAAACCTAAAAAAACGTCAAACATTAATTTTTTTAAAACACAAATGCATCGATCATCGTTTTTAATTTTCATATTATAGGCTATAAAAAAAACATTCATTTTTTTGTATTGACAATTTCAAAATTTTTGTTTTTTCCCATTTTTCAAACTGATAAAACCTCAAAATCAACGTTTTTTTAAACTGAAATAAGCATTTGCATTTGTTTATTCCAAAAATATGCAAAAATATGCGCTATAAAGTGTCATCATTTGTCTCAAAATTGCATGAAACTGACAAAACGTAAATAAAATTGCTATCTGCGGTATTTGGTGCAGCAAAAAAAATATTTGATATCATTAAAACAATTTCCTTACTAATAATGTACTGCAATTTTTAAAAAAATGAAAATATTTCAGAATAACAAGGATAATGTGCTTATGTTGTTCAAAATGTGCTATATCCATTGAAGTCCCCATAGTCTAGTGGTTAAGGTTACGCAGTTAGGAACGTAGGGTCGCAGGTTCGAATCTCAGGTTAGGTAGGAAATTTTCGTTAATGGAATTGGATGGTATATGAATTAATGATTCGGTGGATAAAATGTAAAACGATTAGTAATAACATGAATCGTGCCAAATGTACTCAATATTTTTAAAAATTAATTTAAAAATTTTAAATGTAGTACTAGGTACAGTTCTTTTGAGTAGTACTGCAGTAATATGTCCTAGTAGTACTGCAGTAATACTTTTTCAGTACCTAGTACTACAATAATACTTCTTAGTAGTACTGTCAGTAGAACTGAATTGCTCAATTTAGTACTACTGAAAGTAGTACTGCTTTTAGTATTACTTTAGTAGTACTATTTTTCTGCATGGGGGTAGGGAAAAATAAGGGCTTTCAAAAGCAACCTTGAAAATTTCAGGCCCATGCACAAGGTGTCCACAAATTAAAAAACCAGTTTGGTCAAAAAATTCAAACTGGTTTTTATTGGCGCAATGTGCTTATTCTACACACCAAGGCGACAAAAACGTGATATGAATTTTTTGAAACTGGTTCGTTGATTTGCAACCAGTTGACAAAAAATATCCAAAAAATGTAGAAGATGGAGAAAAAAGTTTGAAACAAAAGTTGTAGGTAGAGCGTTAAAAATTACACAATTCTGCCTAATCACATTCTGAAACCGGTTCATTGATTCGTATTTTTAGTAACCCTGATAAATAACTAGACGTTAGAGAGCTTTTTCGTGAGGTAACGAATAAGTTCTCAGATCGTAGTGTGATGCTTGCTAGCCATACTAAGTGCACAACAATTGGAATTCGCACAGAGAGTTATGTACTTAGTGTGTTCCCTATTCACTTATTGTAATTAGCCACTGCTAGAATGAAATTACTTACCCCGGCTATAGGTGCGCGAATAGGGATTTTACCACAGATATTTATCATAAGAAAGTACACGAGTAAATAACTACGCACATATGTACTCGAACTTGTATTATACAAAAAAGGGTTTACAATAACGAATTATTACAAACGGAAAAAGAACTTAACACAAATAACTTAATCGAAATAATGACCTTAAATAGACATAAAAAACCTTTAACCGAGGGCCTGAGCTCTCCTGTATTTTAGGGTACTTTAAACTTGTCAATTCTCGACTCTTGTCGTTTAAGAACTGCGACGAGTTTAGGTACGCCTGTTGTTACCAGATTGGTAAAGGGTTGACATACGAGTATGCTTTATTGACGAATATTGGTAGTGGCTTTAAGGCATATACTTCCTACTCTAACAACCCGTTTTTGACAATCGCCTAAAAATTGAAGATAGGGAAAAATGTTTGAAATCAAAGTTGTAGAGCGTGAAAACTTGAACCATTTTTGCTGATCAGATTTTGAAACCAGTTCATTAAATCACAGCAAGCCATCAAAAGTTACCTGATTGTAAGTTAATTAGCCATGTTCAAAATCCGGTCAGCAAAAATGGTTCATTTTTCTCACGCTCTACAACTGTTGTTTCAAAGCATTTTTCTCTATCTTCAATAATTTTTAGGTGATTGTCAAAAACCGGTTGCTAAATGCGAACCAATAAACCAGTTTCAAAATGTGATTAGACAGAAATGTGTAATTTTTCAAGCTCTACAACTTTTGTTTCAAACTTTTTTCTCTATCTCCAATTTTTAGGTAATTTTGATAACTGGTTGCAAATTAATGAACCGGTTTCAAAATCCGACCAGCAAAAATGGTTCAATTCTTCACGCTCTACAACTGTTGTTTCAAAGCATTTTTCTCTATCTTCAATAATTTTTAGGTGATTGTCAAAAACCAGTTGCTAAATGCGAACCAATAAACCGGGTTCAAAATGTGATTAGGCAGAATTGTGTAATTTTTCACGCTCTACAACTTTTGTTTCAAACTTTTTTCTCTATCTACAATTTTTGGGTATTTTTTGTTAACCGGTTGCAAATTAACAAACCGGTTTCAAAAAATTCATATCACGTTTTTGTCGCCTTGGTGTGTAGAATACATTGCGCCAATAAAAACCAGTTTGAATTTATTGACCAAACCGGTTTTTCAATTTATGGACACCCTGTGCATGGGCCTGAAAAAAGCCCTCATTTTTCCCTATCCAACACCGCTTCATTCATCTCTCTAGCTCTTTCCACTTAGAAATATAAGCCAGGGGGCACTACTTCTGTGTCATACTGTATACCATCAAATGAAACAGAGAACAAATTTAAAAATTTTCATTGAAGCGCTTCAGGTGGTGAAATTAAGAAGTTTTTTTGTAATCCTGATGATTTGAACATAGAAAAAGGCAATTTAAATTCATTTTTCAACTTTAACAAAAGAAGTTTCTGTTTTAGCCATCTGCAGCGCTGCATCATTTTTTTTTCAAAATTTGTTCTCTTTTCAAGCAGTTAGTTCACTTTTTACATTATTGATAGCGCCACAGTCGCCACAGTCGTATATTTAAAAACATTTTCTGGGCTTTGGGGTGAAATTTAAGGCGTAGAAAGGGTCGTAGGTGACCTTTTTGGACACGAGGAAACCATTTTTAGTATCCATTTGACCCCAAAATGGCAAAGTTTTTGAAATAACGACATTTTTGAATTCAGATGTCTGTGAAATAGTCGCAATTTCTTTCTGAAGCAGCGTCCTTCGACACGAATGGACACCAGATTCGGACTCGGCGACCTCGGATTAGTCAAAAAAGACATTTTACTTGATTTTCTTGGAAATCAAAAAAATCCAAAAAATGGAAAGGGGTTCATGCATTTTTTTGGGCAACTAAAGTTTTGGTCTCCAATCGAGCTGAAAATTGGGCTATAGGGGGGTTTTTGGGGACGACGAATTCATTTCCTGTGTCAGATTTTCACCACCAGTTTGTGCTCAAAAATGAGCCAAAAATAGTTTCCGAATTTTGCATATTTTTTATGACGGATTCTGTAGCTGGCTTTGGTCACTGACTCGTCTAACCGGCCCTTAAGGTCATTGATCCGTCTTTCTAGCATTTCAAGGTCGTTTGTCTGCCGTCTGGCCTCTTGAGGTTGTCTTATAGCGGTGTACGATTGGATTTTCTAGTTATTCGATTGTTCTCGTCAAATCGCATTCCATTTTGGTAACAATGTATACCCTTGAAGAACACAGCGAGGAAGGCTGCTTTCCTAATAAAGTTCATACCCCCGAGAATTAGTATCCATCCCTTCAAATAACGAGTTGAAAATATATTTTCAGGACTTCTCCACACTTACCCATTCTACCACCCCACCTTCTTATATGTAGGTTGATTCAATAACATGGTCATTAAAATTCAAGGCGTCTTCTTCGCATCGAATAAATACAGATGAAAAACAACATCGCTATGTATAGGTATACCATTAAAATAGAAAATAATTTGCCGGCTACTGAAACAAATTGAATAGTATAGATATACCTAAAGGTAAAGGTAGCGTAGAAAAAAAGCAAAAACAAGGGCTCTTTTTTTCTCTATAATCTCTCGAGTATTTTGCCAACTACCTTCTGGCAAATATCTTTTAGTACTTTTAAAATTAAACGAAAAAGAAGCTAGAAAGGTACCTATACCTATCTGTATCTACCTACGTATAGAACACAGTCATGGTCTAGCCTTTCGATAATCGTATCCTGTGAACCCGGAATGAAAATCTTATACGAGTATGTAGCCGAACGCTGTCCACGCCGCCGTCGTCGTTGTCACTGTAAAGAGGGAAAAAAAGCCGAAAGGTTGAAAAGGGACAGGACACAAGTTTGGTTAAGAGCAGCGGCAAGACAGAGCCGACAAAGCCGGTACTTTCATTGAAATTTATAGCCACCAGTACAGTGAAACTACTTTAAGATGTTAATATTATTACCTCAAAACGGTTTCTTTGAATCAACGACCGAATTCCACCTTTAGGAACATTTACCTTAATACAAACAGAATAACCCAGTTCCAGCCCAGTACAGCACAGTACAGCACTCACTCGCGCAACGAACAAAACTTTTTCACAAATAAACTTTTCTTGTTTTCTTAAATCCCCAGACGACGACCACCGCCGCGTGTTTGTATAGTTAGCAACTTGAAAAAAAGTTCATTTAACTTTGAAGTCTTATCATGTAATAAAATGATTCATTGTCGCTCTTTTTTTTTTACTCTGGCTTAGCCTCGCGCTTATCAGTACTCTGTACCGAAGTGAAATAAGATTGGTGAATGTAGACTATGTATGGGAAGAAAAAAAAAGAACACAAAACGTTTTTAATACTTCGTCTGAATTTAAATTACACTTTTTTCCGCTTTACTTTTTCTTCCTTCTTCGTATAACTAATTTCAACTTTGTTGCTAAGTACTTAGTAGGTACCTATTCGCGTACGTACGTATAAGATCGAAGACTCCTTAAGGGGTTCGCCTCCCACCGTGTGATACTGTAGAGTGCAGACCACTACAGAAGAAACAACTTGAAGAACTGTCTATAAACGATATCACTCGCTGAAAGTACTATCCTTCCTTTTTTCGTCTGCCACTCTCTCTATCTCTCTCCTTGTTGCTGTGGAAAAACTTGCTAAAAATGTATGCTTACTCAATAACGATAACGACTTGATAAAAATTTCCATTTTCTCCCTCGACAAAAAACTATAAAACTATATTAATGAAGAACTTTTAAAAGAGAATTAAATTGTACCAAGTTTTACTCGAGAATGTATTTTTTTTCTGCTTTACCAAAGTTAGGAAAAATGTTATTCTCCAGAGTTATTTTTCTTCTATCCTTCATGACTGTTACTCACCTCACCTCTTCCCCTACTTCCCTTCTCAGAGTACATAAACAATAGTTGAGCAATGTACTACTCGAAGATCCTATAACTGGACATCTCAAATATGTATTTAGGCGAAAATTGGATCAATTCGATTGTGAAAGATGAAATCAAATCTGAACAGATCCGATTCGACAGGTTTGATCACTCCGGTCATTCTTTGAATTGAATTTGATCAGACCTGATGTAATCATACTGAAGTTTTACTTGGATTGGTTTTGCTCAAATTGTTTGAACAGATCAGATCAGATTGGATCAAGTTGAGGCATTCTAATCCAATGTATCCTCACCAACCCTATTAGTCCGGCATATGACAATAGGAGTAATCCTCCGGGACAACTTTTTTCTTAAAGGGGACATCCTAAGGAACATTTTAAAGCGAACTTGCCAAAAAAAAAGTTGGCCTTACTTACAAAATGGCGGCCATTTTGATTGACAGGTCAGCCGAAATCGCAGATTTTGCGTTTTAACATAGGACTTGCACGAACTTTTTCTAACTTTACAAAGGTAGATCGAAAGATCATGCAAAAATTTATCACCTGTCAAAATTTCAAGTGCTAAAGCGCGTTTTTCGATTTTTGGTGAATTTTTGAAAATCGAATTTAGTTCAAAAATGAGGGAAAAAATCAAAATTTTACCAAATTGACCAAGAAAGCTGAACTTTGGGATATACCCTATTTTCGACATGCCAAATCGATTGGAAACGGTTTCAACCCGTTTTGAGCGGTTTTGGAGCCTCCAGCAGATTTTTGAAACTCGAAATTCCCACAAAATTCCATCAAATTGGAGATGTAAAGCTAAAATTTATTCTAAAAACTAATTTCAATACTCTACGAAGTACTTCAGGTAAATTTCAAGTCGTTTTGGATCCTCCAGCGACTTTTTGAAAATTCCTGAAGCCTCCAGCAGATTTTTGAAGCTTTAAATTTTCACAAAATTTCATCAAATGGAGATGGAAAACTGAAATTTACTCTACACTCCAATTTTAACACCCTCTGAAAACGACTTCGGGTGGATTTCAAGTCATTATAGAGCCTGCAACGACTTTTTTAAAAAATTACTGGAGCCTCCAGTAGATTTTTGAAACTTTAAATTTCCCCAAAATTTCATCAAACTAAGATGGAGAGTCAAAATTCATTCTGCAAACTAATTTCAATACGCTACGAAGTTGACTGCTGGTGAATTTCAAGTCGGTTTGGAGCCTCCAGCAACTTTTTGAAAGGTTGTATGACGTTTTTTTGGATAATTGAAATTTCCTAAAAGTAGCTGGAAGCTTCAAAACCATTTGAAACCACCATGTAGTCCGCGAAGTAAATTTCAGGTTGCCAACTCCATTTGATAAATTATTGTTGGGGAAATTTCAAGTTTCAAAAATCTACTGGAGGCTCCAGTAATTTTCAAAAAAGTCGCTGGAGGCCCTAAAACGACTTGAACCCACCTGAAGTCGTCTTCAGAGGGTGTTAAAATTGGAGTGTAGAATAAATTTCAGCTTTACAGCTCCATTTTGATGAAATTTTGTGAAAATTTAAAGTTTCAAAAATCTGCTGGAGGCTCAGGAATTTTCAAAAAGTTGCTGGAGGATCCAAAACGATTTGAAATTCACCTGAAATACTTCGTAGCGTATTGAAATTAGTTTTTAGAATAAATTTTAGCTTTACAACTCCAATTTGATGGAATTTTGTGGGAATTTCGAGTTTCAAAAATCTGCTGGAGGCTCCAGAACTGCTCAAAACGGGTTGAAACCGTTTCCAATCGATTTGGCATGTCAAAAATGAGGTATATCCCAAATTTCAGCTTTCTTGGTCAATTTGGTAAAATTTTGATTTTTTCCCTCATTTTTGGCCTAAATTCGATTTTTAAAAATTCACCAAAAATCGAAAAACGCACTTTAGCACTTGAAATTTTGACAGGTGATAAATGTTTGCATGATCTTTCGATCTACATTTGTAAAGTTTGAAAAAGTTCGTGCAAGTCCTATGTTGAAACGCAAAATCTACGATTTCGGCTGACCTGTCAATCAAAATGGCCGCCATTTTGTAAGTAAGGCCAACTTTTTTTGACAAGTTTGCTTTAAAATGTTTCTTAGGATGTCCCCTTTGAGAAAAAAGTTGTCCCGGAGGATCGGCGGGGGGAAGGGGGTGCAATTACTCCTATTGTCATATGCCGGACTAATAGTTTGATCAGAATTCCGGCTGGATTAGATCTGTTCAGACGTGATCGGATCCAAGAACTAAAAACTGAAAGGATTAGATTAGATCTAAATCGATCCAATCAGACCTGTTTGATCGTATCTGATCAGATCCGGATAATCCGGGTATCCAATTTGATCTTACCAAATCTAAACTGATCTAATTTTTGAGTCCAAAAAAGGGCGAATTTTCAGTAGAAGGAAGCGCTGTCGAAATAATCTGATACCGGAGATGAATTCGCCGTCCCAAAAAACCCCCCCTAACCAAATGTTAAGCTCAATTGGCGTCAAAAAGTTTTTTTTTTTTTTTCAAAAAGATGCACGAACGCATTTTTTGGATTTTTTTGATTTTCAAAAAAATCGAGTAAAGGGTCGTTTTTGACTAATTTGAGGTCACTGAGTTCGAATCTGATGTCCTATTTGAGCAATTGCCTCTCTTTCACGAAGAACTGGAAATTTCCTCAGAATCCAAAAAGCCATGCAGCGTCAATTTGGACGCACATCGTTCTTGAACTGAATGAATTACTGAAAAATCAGATTCGGCAACATGACAAAAAAACTCAATAGATTTAATTCGGTCGTTAATATTCGGAGTGATACGAACTGGCAATTCATTCCTTTATTCTTTGGTAACTGCTACCTATTAACCATATAAATACAGGAGTTTTATCAATAAAATTAATTTAAAATATTTTTATTCCTGAATTAATAATTCAATAAGTTTATGATTATGAACATTTAAAATCATTCAAAATTCTTGTTTCTAACTTCATTCTCCAAAATTGAAATACTGAAAGGAGAGATGAGAGGGGGGGTCTGTGCCTCTGTAGTAAAAACTTGGGAAAATTTGGCGAAAACAGTTGTGAACATTTCCGCCCCCCACCCCAACAACACATCACTTCGTCACGCCTCTGCTTTGCCTTTCAAATTTCAAACAAAAATTTCAAGTTTTCATTAAAATTTTGCGAATAAATAAGCATTTTCAAAATTTTGAGTTTTTCATAAGAGGGTGCAAGAGTGAAATTCTAGCTCTGGAGAAACCCTGAGAGGGGAGATAAGGATCTTCTAAGAGGGGGCACATTCGAAAAAATATCATGTGATTTTTTCGTTTTAGCCCCTACTCAACCTGCTTCGTTGAAAAAATGGCCCATTCCTGTGTTAGGATGTATTCAATTGAAGTTTTTCACCATCGTCATGAATTTGTATTCAATTCATAAAGTTTTAGGAATTGTGTAATTTCTTCACGAACTTCATTGTTCGGTATATCTACTTCTAAGTGAGTCGAGTTAGCCGAGTTTATCTTCAAATATCCCAAATCGAGCATAAAATTGAAAAATGTGGAAGATTTGTGCGTAATCGTTGATGCCACATGTTCACTTTCTATGATTTCTTTTAACCAGAGCACGTGATATACTCGCATTATGTTGATGTTTTCTATTACGATTGTTTTATTATCAATGAGATCCATCATTAGCTTCCTCACTTCAAGAACTCGTAGGGCTTTCCAAAATTGAGAGATACTCTTATTCCCCTCTTTACTCCAATAAGGGCCAATTTTGCACACTGTTAAGAATCCTGCGATTGAGACAGGTGTAAATATATGTTGACCGTCAACTGAGTAACCATCATAAGACTGGACCACTTGCTCTTTCACAGAGTTGTTTGATTTGAAAGGTGACCTATCCAGTAAATCCTGCACTTCTTGCGAGGTGAACCCGTAATATGGCCAAACTTTATCCTTCCTGCCGAAAAGATACCGATTCATGGAAATGTATGGACTCATTCCGGCACTTCCAAAGTTAGTCACCCCTGTGATCACTGATATCTTTAAATTCTCGCGTGTCTTTATCAAACCATAGTGCAGCATCCTCATAAATGGGCTGAGAATTGTGGCGATCTCATTTTCAGTTTCGATAGCGGATTGTAGCATTTTCTCAATTATTTTATCGTATTCGTCAATTAAGACGACAACTTTACGGTTGAAATGCGCGTATAAATATCTTATCAAACTCTTGAGGCCTTGCAGAACGTCTTCCTCGTTTATCTGATCGTACGTTACTTTACTAGTCCAGTTTTGAACCGCGAGTTTCTCATCATCTCTCAGCTTAGGGCTACGGCTCAAATATTCGTGAGGTTCGTAAGCGTTATGTAAGGCTTTGCGGCAATTCGCAAGTATGTCTTCGATGCTGCTCACAGGAGTGGCGTTCTTGAAATCTAAGTAAATTACCGGATACCTCCCCAGGTGATCTCGCATAAATGTTTCATCGTTAGAAATTGCCAGTTTTCCAAATACATGCGTTTTGTTGAAAAGTTTATAGTTATCGGTTTCGTTAGCGATTGGTGAACCGGTGATGGGATCTACTTTTATTTCGCAGAATGCTGCGATCATTTGTAAATTTGTTGTTTTGCCGAAACCACTCGGTCTGGTGATCAGATTTGTTTTTTCCATTTCAGCATCGTCTTCTTCTAATAGAATTTTCAACAGATTTGTTTTGTCTACGTAGTATTCATTTTTCAGTATGTCGTGAAACGTTTTACCATGATAATAGGGAATGATGGGTTTCGATTGTGGAGTATTTTCAGGTGCCTGAGATGATCCGGGACGTATTGTAAGAAGTGCGAGTACGATTGGAAGTACAAAAAGTGTGGAAATTAGAAACTTCATCATGTGTGCCTATTGGTGAAAACCTAGAAAAAAACGAAAGGGAAACACTCAGACTGATCAGATTCAACACAGAAATTGTTACCTAAAACAGTTTTCCAGAAGCCATACATAAGGTTAATGTCTCATTCAAATTGTTGGCATGAAGAAGAGGTTTCAAGTAGGTACCTAACATTTGGCTGAGTTGAATTTTGCCCAAGTCTATTTACTTGAATTTTATCAATTTCCTCGCAATATAAGCTATATTATAATTTCAACCCTTGGGAGGGGTTCGCTAATCTACGTTATAGTCATTCCTGGGGCTCTGAGAGAAAATTGTGTTCCAAAAATTCAAAAACTTGCCCAAAATCAAAATCATTTCAATTTATGATCAAAAAAGTGCGATCTCATTTAAGGTTTGCTGCATTTGGAACAGGTTTTCCTAAAGAAAAAACGAAATGTTCTTAACCTACCTTGCTCCACAGCGCAGATCCCTCTGCCGCCTCTCCCTCTTCCCCCCCCCCCCAATAGCTTCAAATTATCCAGATCAATTCTCGATTCAAAAAAGATAAAATGAAAACATTTATTATTAGATATGCGTTATTGGCTATGTAAATTTCAAGTCATAAATTGGTACTCACTAGTCAAAGACAGGGTATCAAATTCATAAGGTGTGTACGATAAAAAAACAGACATGCTTGTGTAGGTACATAACATTTCTTTACTTGACCACCTGACTCAAATGCGAGTTGATTTATTTAGATTGATCAAATTATCAATTTCTCCGATCGCTCGATTTGTAATCAGAGTTTTTACTAGTGATAAGTGTAGGTAGGTATCACCTTATGAGTTGAATCTTATCGTAAGAATTTGATTTGCATGAATATAGAAGTAAAAGATAGCAGTGAAATTTAATGTAAAAGGGCCGACAAATATTGACTCTTTCACATCCGAAAGAACTTCAAAGAATAAATTTCAAAAATTGTCATGTAATGTTGGATTGAAAGATTTGATTGGAATAATTTGAAGAAAAAAATGAATCTGAGACGTCATTCACTTCCGAAATTGAGGATTTTTCTAAATGACCATAAATCGCACCACCTCGGGAGTAATAAGGTCACATCTCAAAAAAAATTGATTTTGATGTTTTTGCATTTTTGGGGTTTGTATGACCCCCCTCAACCAAAAATTACACTTTGAGTTGGGTACATCATCTAGATCTTGTAAAAAACGCAAATGGCCTAACTCCAAATCTCAACAACATTGCAAGTTGTTTGGAGTTATAAGGGCACATTTCAAAAAACTCCACCTTTTTTGAGCAAATTTCGTACATACAAAGTGTTAACAAATAGTTTTGATTGTTTTAAATGTTTGTCAGTTAGAAATAGTCACAAGAAGTGCATTTTTTATTGGTTTGTACCAAATGGAAAAAATTTTCTAAATTGATCACCTTTCAGAAAAATGAATTTGCACATATCATGAAATTTTATTTTTTTGAGAAAAACTCAAAAACTAAGCACTTTAGAAAAAAAATAACGACATTATGTCGATTGGAAATTTAATTCTCTACAACTTTGTTATCGTGAAATTTTTTTGGACGCTTCCTTCCGCCTCCACATCAACTTTAATGAAAGGTTCTAACTCAAAATGTTTTCCAAACATTGAAATATTTCCTCTTTAAGATTTTATTTTTCAAAGTGTTCTTATGCTAAATGAAGGTAGGATACCAGATCTTTAAAATGAGGTGCTATTCATTCCTCACAATTAATTATAAGTTGATAAAAATAATGAATCAAGTTTTTAAAAAAAATAAAATCACCCTCCTGTAAAATTTCACTTTTTTGAGATGTGACCTTATAACCAGTGGCGTAGCCAAGGGGGGCGAAGGGGGCCATGCCCCCCTTGAGAGCGAAAATTTGAAAGAAAACATGCAAAAATGGACGTTTTTTTCGTTGTTTGGACCCATTTTTTCCAAAAATTTTCGCACAATAGATTTCTAGAAAATTACCCCTCATTTCGATTTTTCATGCCTAAAAATCTGGTTTCGCGCCCTCCTTGAGAAAATCCTGGCTACGCCACTGCTTATAACTCCCGAGGTGCGAAATATGTTCCCAAAGTAAAAGTTGAAAATGCAACTGTAAACAAAAAGTCAAATTCATAAAAATTTGAACTACCTAATGAATTTTACAATAGGGGGACTACGACTAAAAACGCAAATGGTACCAAAACTCATTATCATCAATATGTCTCCCTCCATGTACAAGGGCACCACAAGGTACTAAGTGAGTAGGTATGTGTAATTGTGTACTCATAGGTACCATATATTTTTTTATACATTACATGCGCTATGTAAAACAGGAAGGTGTAATGATAGTCCAACCATGTACAATTGTGATAATTTGTATTTTACGTTGATTTATGAAATCACAGGATGAAAGTATCATACTCTAATCTATCAACGTACATTCTCTTATCAAAAAAATTTTGAAACGATGTGGTTTTTTTAAATCGAAAATATGAAATGCCATTAACACACATGAGAAACGCGATTTGATAATAATTTATGAAAAATGAAAATATTAAAAAAAAAATTAATCAATCCGTAGAGGAAAAATTATAAAAAGGTAGGTTTAAGTAAAACGATATGAAAAAATTGCAATAAGAAGATACAAGTGCCTACAATCCTACATGAAAAAACGAAAATTAATAAAATAGAAGAACAAAAGTACAAAATGGTAGGATATTTTGAGGTGCACAATTTTAAAAGAAAAAATGGCTTTCAATTCCCGAATAGACAGGTATTATTTGTACATACAAGGAAAATCCCCCAACCACACATGATAATCTGCGATTGGAATGAAACTTGGTCTGATGGAAAGATGAGGACCTCAAAAAACACATATCCCCCAATTTGCAGCTGCTCAAGTTGATTTTTCAATTTTGTTTACACAGGTAGAGCTGTTTCAACTCGAAAAACGGAAAATTCAAGAGCTCAAATTTCGGCCAAGAACAGTCTTCTAGATATCTGATCGACTCTCGTACACCATAACTGGCCGGATCCGGCTGTCCGGCCAGAAAATAGATTTTTCTATTTCAAATTCTACAAATTGTTTAAATGTTATATTTTTTCAGATATCTTTCCATTGAGGGGTTATATAAAATGTATTGGGGTATGACTCCATTTCTCAATTCCAAAGTTGTTACCTCGGGTGAAAAAATACTTCTTTTTTTTTATTTTCCCTCTATTTGTTAAAAAAGTGGTAACAGTAGCCCCTTGAAGTTGAAAAACATAGAAAAAATTCAATTTATACATCTTTTGTTTTAGGCCATAATATTGGGCCCAGTAAGAAGCATCTCAAATTTGAAAAAAAATCACATAAAGTACTTATAAGTATAAAATCAAAACCAGGGACAATTTTTTGAAAATATCTCATTTCTACAGTAGAATTGTTCTGTATAACGCCCTTTACAAGAAAAAAATCTTCGTTTGATCCCCAAATGATGTTGGCTCTCTTGTAAGTATGAAGCTCCCCGTCAACATTTTTTTCGAATTTATCAAACGGTCGCCAAAAATCAAAAAATCAACTTGAGTAGCTGAAAATTGAGGGATGAAGGTTTTTTGAGGTCCTCTTTCCACCAGTCTAAGTTTCATTTCAATCGATGATTATCATGTGAGGAGGAGGGTTCCATTGTTGAATTTATCCGTATAGGTCTTTTCCGTACATTTTCTCTCATTTCTGCGATGAATAATTCTACTTCTGTTAGTCTGTCTCGACTTTATCTTCCAATTTGACAATTTTATAAAATAAAATGTCTTCAAAGGATTTGTAGATTTCGCTACCTTTTCTGAATGATTTATTCAGCTCAATTCAGAATGATTGATCCAAAGTTAATTCAATAACATTTTACTATAATATTGAAGCATGAACAGTAAACACTTAGGGGAGAGGGAGGATGTTTTGGACATGTGGATGTTTTGGACAGTTGCTGGTTCGACGAGTTGGGTTGCTTTTTTTTGGCTGGGTTTTCACTATTATGTGGCAACGTCGCACCACACCCGATATTTGACAACATTTACCGGCTATCAACTTGTGTGATAAAAATATTTTAATTTTAATTTCAAAGTGCTGTTTTTTGAGAAAATTGTCCTCTCACTTTTTCTGCTCCAGAAAAATAACCAGGAAGAATTTCATCAAGCGCCAAGGTGAAATGAAATCTCTGATTCCTCCTCTACAATAATCACTTATCACCTTTTTGTAAAAAGCTGATACTTTTTTCCTAGAGCCGGTTGAAGTAAAAATGTCACGGGTGGATGTTTTGGACACCTCGATTAATTTGTGTTAATTCGCTATGTTTGGGTGTAAGAATGCATCAGTTTTATACGACAAATACAGGAAAGACTTTTAATGAGTCTGGAATGATAAATGCTAATCAAGAACAATTTGAAGTTGCCTCCTGAAAATATGTCGATTCGAGCAGGCCAGCTTTGGCTGAAAAATATGGCATAAAAAAGTGGACTCTTCAACATTGCCTCACTAATACTAAAAACAATCCGAGTCAACTGAAATCGAATGAAATTGTGGACAGATACTGACGATTGATTTCTAATGGATTGAAATTTGGGATTTCCAAAAATAAACATTCAAAAAAACGTCTTTTCTCAGCATGTCCAAAACATCCACCCATGGTGTCCAAAACATCACACCGTTGTCCAACACATCCACCCAAAATGGGTTTTCTTCAAAGTCCAGTGGTTGGCTCAATTTGAAACTTAAAAATTTTTTGAGTAGGTCAAAATGTGCGCGTTGAGATCCTCTTTCAAATGAGACCAACCCCACCTTTCTAGGTGTTTCCTATCGCTCGCAATTTCAAATCAAAGAAAAGTGTCCAAAACATCCTCCCTCTCCCCTACATCAAAGCATTAATCACTAATGGAACTGTTATAAGCTAGCTGTTGCAAAATACATATTAAATAGGTTTTACAATTAGCAGGATTTACAAAAAAATTTACGCTTATCTTATACATATGAGTAGACATTGACAGAGATGTGATTTTCGTGGATTTGAATTTTTTTCTTGTTCACGGTTAATGTTTTCACAATAAAGTCATATCTCTCTGTGAATCACTGAATAACTGAGTAAAATGAGCAAGAATAGGCCAACTTCGTTTTACATATATTTTGTACCCACATTTGAACGTCAATTATGCATACTTGCATGTATTCTCATACTTCACTTCTGTTTTGCAACATATTTTGCACACCAGCTGTTTGCTGTTTTAAATGTATTATACCCAAATCAGGTATCTATATACTCATCAATCTTAAAATTTCACTACTTAATTTACTCACACAAAAAGAAGCTGGACTGTTTTTTTGCTTTTGTTTGAAAAATAAATATAAAATAAATTAAATGAAGTAGGTAATTAACAAGAAACACGAATAGGCTTAAATGTGTCTTTTTTGAATGTAAATAATATTCCAATTATGATACCTTCTAAAACAGTGCCTGTGCTTTGTGCTTTGTGAGCAGCGTCATACACATCTCTAAAACGAAATCCTTGTTCATAGGGAAAATTACGATCAATCACAAAAAGACACAGCTCTATAATTCCGAAAAAAGCAGCTAAGCCGCCGAGCATGAAGAGAAGACGCACATGTAAAGAAAACCTTGACCATAATTCGGTCTTATTAATGCTGGCTAATCGTATGTACCAAAATGCGCCGGCGATTGGAATCAAACGACCGATACGAATGATGAATAATGTATATTCGTGATGAAAAAAAAAAAGAGCAGTAATTACCTTCCGTACAAACGAGACATAACTCTCGCAGGAATACGTAAAAAAAAGGAACACTTATTCCTAAAAGGGAGTAAATGTAAAATTTTTTGTTTTGATTGCCTGTATGCGGACCTTGCAAGTATAAAGCAATTTTTCGAAAACATAAACATACATCTACAGCCATAATAAGTTTGAAAAATGCTAATGAATATTCAAAGAATTCGTACGAAGTAAAACAATAGAATACAGAGAAAGTAAGCCAACTGGGTAATAAATCGCTCCAATAAAGCGCAAGCACAATATAGGTTATATTCTTCAGAAACAGAAGGAAACAGTAAAAAGTAAGGTTTTTTGTAGTCAGGCTTTGCGTTGATATTTTATCACTTTTAAAAAATTTGTAAAAGTGAAATATTAAGCAAATACATGATGGAACGATTGCAATTTCGCCAATGATTTCCATTGCATTTTCTAAGCTACGCAAACAGGTAATCCATGCCGGTGTTTCATCCATTCCCGATGATATTGCTGGTAAACAGCGAGTGAATAAAATGGGCACTATGTGTGTAAACTTCCAAAGCCTGAAAATATGTAGATCAAACGCATAAGCTTGTTGCAAAACAACAAAAAACAGAAAAGAAGAACTCAAAATGGGTAGGCAAACTTTTACCTGTGTCATTCGCGTGCGTTTCGCAGATAGAATTATTTTGGTTGGTGGTAAAACTTCTTCAGAAGTTGCCGCAATTATACGCGTACTTTTCGAATTATAAGCTACAATTATTACACTTATCACACAAGTTAGCTAGCGAATGTAATGATATAAAAATCGACGTTCGTTTTTCAACGAAATCAAAATAATGAATAAAAAGCTCTCATACGTGTGGTATTAAGTTCTATATGAAATAATTATATGTAAAATTGGCACTAATATCTACATAAATATGATACATTTATCGGTGATTTATGGAATATCCTGACAGGAACTGGGAATTATTGAATCATCCTCTATGCTTCAATTTTCGTCCTTATCAAAAACACGGTCTATATGTACTGTTTGCGGAAATTTCAGCGACGGATTTGATAATTCATAAAATCGGAATAAATTGTTATCCATTACATGTTCATCAGTTCCACGTTGTGATTGAAAGATTGATTGTTTTATGAATCATTCCCGACTCGTCGAGAAAAAAAATCAGCTTTCACACAATACCCAATATTGATCATCTGAATTAATTTTTCAAAAATTCTCGCCGTTCTAGAGTCGGTAAGTTGAATTTGAAATTTCTTCGGACCAATTGATTTTGAAATTTTTGTTGGCTCCAGTAATTTCCAAAAAAACCACTGGAGGCTCCAAAACGACTTGAAATCCACCGGCAGTCGATCTCAAAGAATATTGAAATTAGTTTACAGAATGAATTTCCGTTTTCCGACTGCATTTGGTAACATTTTCAGGAGATTTCAAGTTTCAAAAATCTACTGGAGGCTCCAAGAATTTTCAAAAAGTCGCCGGAGGCTTCAAAATGACTTAAACCCACCAGCAGACAACTTAATAGCGCGTAGATGCATTCGTCTTCGATCGCTTTTATAATTTTCTGCACCAATCCCTAGTTCGTTCCCTCGCTCGGGTAAAGATATTACAAAATAGTGTGTCGTAGTGTTGTACTTCAGTTTTTCCAACAGTTTTAGGAAGGGGTCTGAAATTTCAATTTGGTTTTTTGGGATGTACCGGACTCCTCTCCATCTCTACCTACTCTAGGAAACCAAATCATGTTCAAACTTTGGATTTGAGCTCAAAATATGATTTTTTTAAAATCATTTTTTTCAAAAAGAATTACGTTGATATCAAGAACCTCTCTTTCCAAATTAGGAGTCTTTAAAATCAGAATTGGACCTTTCGCTACGTTTTCTGGAACAAATGTTCCCCGAGAGTTTGAAGGAGCGATGAAATGAAAATATATAATGTACTTTTTGTACCGTCATTGGTTTTTATGGAATAACCACCACACAACCCCCCCCCCCCGCCCTAATGTAGACAAAATGCTCCAAATTTGCACTACATACCCACTCCAGATCTGATAATAATAATATGTACATAAGAAATAATCACGTCTCGTTCAACTTTTCACGTTCCAAAGTAAAATTCTGAAATTTTAAATTTTCGGAATTTTGCGCTTCAACTTTACCCACAAATTTTTGCTTTATGAAAAATAAAAAAGTATTTAAATTTTAAAAGCGATACGGAATTGAACGCGTACAATTATTTTTCATACGTTACATGCGCTATGCAAAACAGGAAGGTGTGACAATAGTCCAGCCTTGTATTTATTTGTGATACGTAATTGCATTTGACGTTGGTTTATGAAATCACAGGATGGCAAGTACATGTCATCCTCTAATTTACTTACGTGCATTATCTTATCAAAAACACTTTGAAGCGATCTGTTTTTTTTTTCTCGAAAATATGAAATGCCAAATGCCACGAAACACACATGACATACGCGATTTGTTTATAAATACGAAAAATGAAAATTTTAGATATTCAAAAAAAAATTAACCAATTTACGCAATACAAATTATAAGTAGGTACGAGTAGCTAGGTGTAAGAAAAATGCCAAGAAAAAAATTTAATATAAAATGCAAGTGCATAATATAATCCTACGTGAAAAAAACGAAAATTATAGGTTAGAAGAACAAAAGTACAAAATGGAAGGATGTAGGAAAAAATTTCATTTTTGAGGTGCACAATTTTGAAAGTAAAAATGATTTCGATTGGCCGAATAGACAGGTATACCCAAATCTATCATTTCGCGAATAGTAGAGACTATGATCCAAAATTTGACCGTGCACTTTTTCCGTAGATTTTCTCTTACATATTTCTGCGATGAATAATTCTACTTCTGTTTCTCATAATTATCAACTTCATCTTCTAATTTGACAATTTTTAAAATGGAACATCAAAACTTTGATTTTGTTTTTTTCGTTTATGCAAAACTGATTGATTTACTTATTTAGCTTTGTTAAGAATGATTGAGCCAGTGTTGAATCAATAACATTTTAATAACTAACGGAACTGTTATAAACTAGTACGTAAAAAATATTACAGTTATAAATTAGAGATCCTACTTTACAAAAAAATTACACTCATCTTATGCGAATACCTCATAGTCAATGACAGAGATGCGATTTTCGTAGATTTGCATTTAATTCTTTTTACAATGAAGTCATATCTCTTTGTGAATCATTGGATTCTGAGTAAACTGAGCAAGTACAGGCCTACCTACTTTATTTTTGCACACTTTGTATTTATGTACCATACATTTCAACGCCAAATATGTATTCTTGCACGTATTTTCACACTTCACTTCACTTCACTTCAATTCCGCATTTCAGCATGCGATATTTTAACACTTTGTAATACATATCATCGTACTTGGTTTACCATATTTAAATGCATTGCCAAAATCAAGTATCTAATGAATTTTAAATTTTCATCAGTTGTTTGTAAACAAAAAAGCTCGACTGTTGTTTTTTTCTTAAATAAATATTAAATAAATTAAATGAAGTACCTATTTAACAAGAAACATGAACAGGCTTAAATGTATCTTTTTTGAATGTAAATAATATTCCAATTACGATACCTTCCAAAACGGTGCCGGTGTTTTGGGTTTCGTAAAAAGTCATATACATGGTTCCAAAACTCGAACTTGATACATTGAACAAATTATCCCAAATCAAAAGAAACAGCTGTATAACTCCGAAAAAAGCAGCTAAACCGCCGAGCATGAAAAGAAGACGCACATGCAGAGAAAACCGTGACCATAATTCGGTTTTATTGATGCTGGCTAATCGAATGTACCAAAATGCACCGACGATTGGAATCAAACGACAGGTACGAATGGCGAATAATGTACCATTGTAATAAAAAAAAAAAGAGTAGTAATAACTCCCCCTTAAATAAAGGAAGCTTAACTTTTGCAGGACAATGTAAAAAAAAGAAGCACTTATTCCTAAAAAGCAGTAAATGTAAAATTTTTTGTTTGGATTGCCTGCAGGCAGACGTTGCAAGTATAACGCAATTTTTCGAAAACATAAACATACATCTACAGCCATAATAAGTTTGAAAAATGGTAATGAAAATTTAAAGAATGAGCCACCATAATCATATGAAAACAAAAATGAGAGGGGTTTTGCGATAAGGGCCCTTGTGGTGATATTTCGATTTTTTCAGGAGAGAGAAAACATCGAATTGCTTCGATTTTTCGATTTTTTTTTTTTTTTGATTTTTGGGTGCAGTGTTGTCTTGCGCATAGGTTGAATGGGAAATTTTGACAAAATTCGTTCATCATCGCCTGATATCCGTGATTTAGAAAAAGGCCCTTGTGGTGAAAAGGCGAATTTACACAACGTTACAGACTACCCCGCAAAAAAATACCGAGAAATTCGGATTCGCCATGAAATTTTACATAGGTAACAACAATAAAATAATTTTTCCATCGTCCTTTTTTAAAAAAAAAAAAAAAATTAAAAACAAACAAAAACTTTGTTTTTCGATTTCCCAAAAATGTGAGTTTTTGAGTATTCATGTTCAAGTAATTTTTAAACGAGAAGTTGATGAGATAGGCAAAATCTGATTGCACCATTCGATTTCTCGTGAAAAAGTAAGTCGCAATCGCCAATAAAAAAAAAAAACATCGAATCACCACAAGGACCCATATCGCGAAACGCCTCTCAAATAGAGATGAAGTAGGCCAACTCTCCGATAAATAGATCCAAAGCTCAATCACACCACATTTAATATTATTCAACAACAAAAGAAAACAGTAAAAAGTAAGATTTTTTGTCGCCAGGCTTTGCGTTGATATTTTACCACTTTTGAAAAATTTGTAAATGTGAAATACAAGGCAAATACATGATGGAACGATTGCGATTTTTCCAATGAGTTTCACTATATCTCCCAATTCATCCAAAAAAGTAATCCATGCTGGTATTTCATCCATTGCCGGTGATGTTGCCGGTAAGCAGCGAGTGAATAAAATACGTACGTAATATGAGTGTAAACAACTTTCAAAGCCTAAAAATAGATCAAACGCATAAGCTCGTTGCAAAATAATAAAAAAATGAGAAATAACTCATTAGGGTAACTTTTACCTGTGTGATTGATGACGTGCGTTTGGCAGATCTGTAGAATTTTGATTCGTGGTAAAACTTTCTCAGAAATTTCCGTAGTTGTACTTTTTGGATGGTAGTCTAATCTAGCGAGTGTAGTGATATTAAAATCGAATTTCGTTTCGTAACAAAATCAAATAACTAATACTAAGCTTTCATACATGATGATAGTAAATTCAATGTGAAAATAGTGATATATGTTTCGATAATTTATGGAATAAACTGATGGAAACTGGGAATCGCTAAAAACACGTTCTATCTAATGTCTGCGGAAATTTCAGCGACAAATTTGATAAATCGTTATCCTGTATAAGTTAATCAGTTACATGTCGTGATGGGAAAATTGATTATTTCGTGAATCATTCCGACTCGCCGAGAAAAAAAAATCAGCTTTCACTCAATACCCATTTGATCATCTGGATTAAATATTCATAAATTCTTGGCGGTCTAGAGTCACGTAAGTTGAATTTAAAATTTCTTCAGACCAAACAATTTGTAATTTTTTGAGGCTCCAGTAATTTCCAAAACGTTGCTGGAGGCTCCAAAACGACTTGAAATCAAACTGCAGTTGACTTCAGAGTGTTGAAATTAGTTCACTGAATGAATTTCGGTTCTCCAGCTGCATTTGATGAAATTCAAGTTTCCAAAATCTGTAGGCGTCAAAAATTTTCAGGAAATCACTGGAGGCACCAAAATGACTAAAATCCACCAGCAGTTGACTTGATAGCGTGTTAAAGCTGGGGTGCAGCGTCGGATTTCAAACGTCAAAAGCACAGAGAACAGGACATTTTCCCCTGTAGCTCAAAAACTTGTTTTCCAACTTGTTTTAGTTCGAAGGTACTCAGAAGTTCAAATAGGTACTTATTGGCTATTTTTAATTCAACTTTTCGACTCCCCCCACCCTGAATCCTTCAATTCTGGATACGCATACGATTACAATAATTCATTCCATGGAAGATGACGAAATTAATCGACATTTAAGTACGCCTACGTATATTCTCAAATGAATGTCAATAACCTCTCGAAAATACCACCAAAATATCCGCGTGAAAAGCATGTAAACATCCACCAACCACGGTCATCGTTCGATAGGCAGAAGTACACATAGCGATGAGGTATCGATAGGAATTATAGGTATCGCGAAACAGCAGAACGAAAGTCGGATTTAAAATTGAAACGATATAAGTTTAAAAGTTTATAGTCGAAGAAATATACAAAGCGCTATAAACTTACGTGCAAACCAATAAGTTAGTTCTCTCTCGAGTACCATTATCCAGTGCGGATTACATGTAATATAACCTGTTCTAACGCTTGTCTCGAGTATCTCTACCACTAAGCCTATACTACACCAATCCAAGTCTAAGTTAAATTAAACGCGATTGAGTTCGATGCAACTTTGAAAATTTTCTTATCGCCTTTATTAACGTGGTAGTGGCAACAACGCAGCCTTTTCAATAAACACCTACCCTACCTAAACCTACTTATAGGACGAAAAACAGTCCGAAATAATGAAAACTTCTCATCTAACCATAATTTTTTGCTCGATGGAACTCTCATAGTTTCTTTTTCTCTTTATACAACTCATTCGCTCTTCCGTTGGAAAATAAGCTATATTTGGCCAATTCGATACTTATACATTATGAAGAAGGCTCAGGCTCAAGTCTTATTCCGCCTTTGTTGATACTTTGCTCATTGCATCGAATTTTTGCGAAGTAATATTGGACTTGTTTCATATCTAATGATTATTATTCTACAAAAGTATTCGAATTATAGTTTCGAATTTTATTTTAATATTGTCTAAAAACAACAACACCAACACTTTTCATTGCGTCGTCGGTCGCTTTAATTTGTATTCATTTTAAAAAGCCTACGTGCGAGTGGGTGTGAGATAGTTTTTGTTTTTTGTAATCTGCTTATACTCATCGAGAATACTAATTCCATCGCATCGTTTACTTTTCACTTTTTTCGTTACAGTTATCACGGTTCTTTAATTAAAAACATGATCGGATCAAGGCCAACGTTGATACTAATTAGCTCAACTGGAACGTGCAATCTAAAAATATACCTATATACTGATGGGAACGAGGATTGGGGAGGGAAACATACACTTTTTGATGCAGACATCAAAAGCCTGCCCTGTTTGTTGAACGAATTCTTCTTTTTAAAAAATCTGTAACATTATAGATGAGCAAATATTCCAATTTATCGACCAATTTTCACTTTAGGGATGAAATTTTGATCGTTTCAGGTTATTATATCAATCTTGACAGAGAATCACCTCCTACTGGAAAATTTCGCTCACTAATTTATAAATTTCAACCCTTTGAACAGTAAAAAATCGTAACTTTGCAAATATTCAAAGACCTATTTTTTTCTCATTTTGGGTTACAGAATCCCATAACTTTCCATCAACGTATTTAAGAAAATAAAACATAACAAGATCACGAGTACCTACTTATTTAAACAATAAACCAAGTGCTCGATGATGCTAGATGAATCAAAACAGCATAATACCAGCGTTTAATTCCTTCGCCCAAAACTGAAGAACAGCAGAAAATCATCAAGCTGCTCTCTTTCAGAATAACTTCGAACCACAAGTCCCCATTTTCAAAATGTATTTCTTTTTGTAACCAAGTCTGCTTATATGAACTTTGAACTGACACAAGATAGCGGTACGCGATGGAAATTCCAATTTGAAAGTATTTTCCAGGATTGGATCGATGAAATTCTGCTGTACAGATAGATGGCGCAAGATGCACGGATTTGAGAATTTCAGCACTTGCGATTATAACTCGAGAACATTTTGAAATTGGTCAATTTCATTCTCCTTCGATGGAAACGATAATTTTTTTGACCAGTTTTAACAGAATCAAAATTTGTAGTTTGATTTTTCTGAGCATTAGGCCTACTTGAAGAAGGAGAGGCCCAATTTCACATCATATAGACCATTATCATTCTCGTGATGAGGTAGTGTCATCGGAATGGAGGGAGAATCAGGGGTTCTGAAATACGAGTAGTAATGCTTTTTTGGAAGGAAATTTTAATCAACGTTTTTACGACTATGGACCTGTGTGACGACGTGATACTAAGTTTTGAAAACTTGAAAAAAAATCCTGTTCAGCTTTGAATATCATACATCGAAGAAAACCCTAATTTCCAATATTTACAGTGAGTTGATCTGGATACATCATAAGTACATACATATTTTCAATAAATGGGGAATTACTGCTAATTTCTAGTAAATTACCGGCAACTTCTGGTAAATTTCTGATCATTTCTGGTGAACGACTGGTTATTTTTGGCATAAGTTATTGGCCATTTTTTGATTTTTCTTGGTGAACTACTAATGGATTTTAATGATTGGTAATTTACCCGTTTTTTTTCAGTGATATTGGCAAACTTATCTTTTTTGGTAAATCACAGGTAATTTATGGCATATTTCTGGTAATTTTTACAAGTAAATTCCTGCGAAAACAAGTAATTTTTGGTAAATAAGTGGTAATTTTTAGTAATTGGTATTAAGTATATTGGTAATTATGGTGAATTTATAATAAATTTTGGTACAGTTTGATGTTTTGTGGCAAATTTTTGGTAATTTTTTGCGAATAACTATGGTAATTATTGATGAATTACTGGTAAATTTTGGTAAATTATCAGTTATTTTCATGTACTTGGAAAATTACTTGTCGTTTTCAGTAATTTGGTAAATTATTAGTAATTTTCTGGTATTTTCTGGTGAAGTTGTACCTAATAATGTTTCGCAAATAACTGGTCATTTTCCATAAATCACGAGTAGTTTTTGGTAAATTACAGGTAATTTGTGGTAAATTACAGGTAATTTATGAAATTTAGGGATGAAAAACCTTAAAATGAAACTTCAGCTTTTGGCTTTTAGCTTGAAATTTCAAAATTGAAACTTTTGGATTTAGCTTTCGGCTATCTCGATTTTTAAGGCTTGCTTTAGCCAAACTTTCGGCTTCCAATGGCTTTCCCTCATATTTTAATTTTCAATCTAACAGCTTTCAACTATATTTCATTAAGCTTATAGCTTTAAACTTTTGGCTTTGAGCTTTTGACTTTAAACTTTTAGCTGATACGCCATCAATTGACAAAAAAAAAGGGAATTAAAAATGAGATCAGGTACATTGATTTCATAATTAGTGATAGTGGAGAATATTCATTTTCATTGTTAGAATTATTTTCCTTTTTTTTTCATTTCACTAAATCGTATTAAAATAAAATTGAATGAAATTTCTTTCATTTTTTTGTTTCTTCTGAATTTAGAGAATTCAATTCTGCAAAAAAGCCTTTGACAAAAGCTAAAAAAATGAAACTTTTGGCTAGCTTTTGGCTTGGAAAAAATGAAACTTGCAAACTTTTGGCTTTTAGCTTAGTGCGAAAATCTGCTAGGCTTTCAACTTTTAGCTTTAAGCTTTCGGCTAGCTTTTCATCCCTGATGAAATTACAAGTAATTTATGGTAAATTACAGGTAATTTATGGTGAATTACAAGTAATTTATGGTAAATTACAGGTAATTTCTGGTAAATTACAAAAGTTACTGGTAACTTTTGGTAAGTTATGGGTGATCTCTGGTAAATTACAGAAGATTTTTGGTAAGTTACAGGTTATTTCTGGTAAATTACAGGTAATTTCTGGTGAAATACAGGTAATTTATGGTAAGTTACAATGTATTTCTGGTAAATTACAGGTAATTTTTGGTAAGTTACGGGTTATTTCTGGTAAATTACAGGTGATTTTTGGTAAGTTACGGGTAATTTTTGGTAAATTACGGGTTATTTTTGGTAAATTACGGGTTATTTTTGGTAAATTACAGGTAATAATTTCTGGTAAATTACATTTAATTTCTGATAAATTACAGGTAATTTTTGGTGCACTTTCTGGTAGATTACTGGTTATTTCTGGTAAATTACAGGTAATTTATGGTAAGTTACGGGTTATTTCTGGTAAATTACAGGTAATTTTTGGTAAGTTACGGGTAATTTCTGGTAAATTACAGGTAATTTCTGGTGAAATACAGGTAATTTTTGGTGCACTTTCTGGTAGATTACTGGTTATTTCTGGTAAATTACAGGTAATTTATGGTAAGTTACGGGGTATTTCTGGTAAATTACAGGTAATTTTTGGTAAGTTACGGGTTTTTTCTGGTAAATTACAGGTAACTTTTGGTAAGTTACGGGTAATTTCTGGGAAATTACCGATAACTTTTGGTAAGTTATGGGTGATTTCTGGTAAATTACAGGTGATTTTTTTTGGTAAGTTACAGGTATTTTCTGGTAAATTACAGGTATTAATTTCTGGTAAATTACGGGTAATTTCTGGTAAATTACGGGTAATTTTTGGTAAATTACGGGTAATTTTTGGTAAATTACAGGTAATTTTGGTAAATCACAAGTAATTTCTTTGTAAATTACAGGCATTTTTTTGGTAAATTATTAGTAATTTTTGACACATACATACTTGGCAAATTACTGGTGATCATTAATGATGGGTAATTACCTATAGGTAATTTCTTGCAAATTACAGGTTATTTTCTTAATAAATTACCAGTAATCTTTGGTACATACTTGGTAAACTACCAGTAATTTATGGCAAATTACACCTATTTTTTGGTAAATTACAGGCTATTTTTGGTAAACTACAGGTAATTTTTTGGTAAATTACTAGTAATTTTTGGTACATACCTACTTGGTAAATAACTGGTAATTTTTAATGATTGGTAATTTATTGATAATTTTAGGTAAATTAAATTCATACTAATTTTTGGTAAACTTTTGATATGTCTGGTAAAATTTTGGTAAGTTTCTAGTAATTTTTAGTAATTAGCAAAAAAACTGCTATTTTTTGTAAAATTACAGTAACTTTTGTAAAATTACAGTAATTTTTGTAGAATTACTGTAATTTCTGGCTAACTTTCAGTAGTTTTTGTAAAATCACAGGTCATTCCTTAGGTAAATTTATGTACAAGTAATGTTTGGTACATACTTGTTAAATTTCTGGTAATCCTTATTAATTGGTAATTTACTGGTAATTTTAGGTAAATTTATCTAGATTTTTGGTAAACTTTCGATATATACCTATCTGATAACATGGTAACTTATTGAAATTTAATTACCACGGTGATTGTTAATAGAGTACTAATGGTTTTCTGTAACATTAAGTCACTATATACTTAGATAGTAATTTCTGCTAAATTACCAGTATTTTTACATTTTTTTTTTTTTGAAATCTAGTTATTAAAGTACCTAATTTTATTTTATTAATTTTCAGTAAATTTCTGATTATGTTCATTTTTTACATGAATATGTTTTTCTATGCATAATTCGAAGAGTACCATCAGGTATGGCTTGGGGAAGGAGGAGGGGGTGATGTGGTCATTGTCAGAGCCAACTCCCTTCACCATTCTTAATCGATAAGAAATCAAGAGCTGTAAAACATAATCATCCAAAAATCAGCATTCCAAAAAAATCGGAAGGGGAAATCCGGGGTTCCTTATTTTTGGCGTTTGAAAACATTGTGTTACCCCCTTTCTTGCACTAGGAGCCTGAAATTCAACTTTGAGCGATTGCAAGAAATTTCCCCAAATTACGAATTCGTAGCTTGCTACCTGTTGGTACCTGCCTATGAAAATATTGCATAAATTTTCAAACGCTTACCGATCGGAATATTCTTCATTATTCTTCTTCGCAGAACAAATCGCACCGACTCCTGCAACAAAATTAAATTAAGTTAGCCCAAAATTATTACTACCTAAGTATATTGAAATTCAAATAATGGTCAAAATGATGTAAGTACGAGGTACTTCAGTAGTTGAAGATCGAGCAAAAGCAGTTATCAAACAGTCATTGTATTTTGGCTTAAAAATTGAAAATATGACGAGATATTGAACCAGAAATGATGTAATTAATAATTACATATAGGTACTTGATCTTATCGATACAAGTGGAAATATCGTGACATAGACAAGAAACTTAACATTTGCAGATGTTTGAAGATTTTTAGGTTCTTTCTCTCTAAAAAAAAATCCCCTCCAGATCTTAAATTCTGAATATCTGCCAACGATCCAGTACCCTTATCATCTTCAAAATTAGATAAAATGTTTCAAAAACCGAAACCGAAACAACTCCGGTGGAAAAAAATCATCAGAAACACAACAATAGCAAGAATTGCAAGCACATCGATGTACACGAAGATTCATAATAATTAACGAACTAATCAGACACGTTACATTGTCACACATCGAACACAATATTTTTATTGATTTGGAGGAAATGCGATTGAAATGTCAGCATTTGTCTCTGGGGCAATGTTTATAGATTTTAACTCGGTATAATAACGGTGTAAATCCCTTAGCATTAACGTAATTGCTATCGCGAATGTGGCGCTTGGCGCTTACGCTTACGTTCCTACATTTACAACACACACGTTTTTGTACATACGAGTAGGTATCACAGAGTATGTACATAAAACTACACAAAGGCGATAAATTGACGCGATATTAGGAGAGGATTTTAATACTTAATGAGTCCGCTCGCGCTCATGTACCTACCTAATATGGTGCTGTGTGATAATCTTTTGCACGCTGGGCCAGGTCGATTTCTTGACCGAAGACGCAGGAAGGAATAATTAGGAGGCAAATATCGAGTTGAGTAAAGTTTCAGCTAAAACTTGCCCATTAATTGAGGTATCCCTGATACCCAAATTGCCTCCACAATCTTGTCGATGAAATGAGAAATCGTCTATATTGACTTAATACAAGTTTTCTGAGGAGGAGGAGGAGGTGGTGCGTATAAAATTAAGCCAGAAAACAGATAATATTATTCGACCGGTCATCTCGCTACCTTGCACGTGGATGCGGTTAAAGATTTACAAACTGCATTAGACCGTTTAAAAGCTAATTTAAAGGTGAAGTAAGTTTGTTCGGTGTAATTACAGTGCGAGAAAAAGCTGACGAGCTAACTTTGCTACCTATACCTAAGTATCCTGATGTGAGTCTCTTTTGCATAGGGAGAGCTGATGGCATCGGCGCCATGTTCGGTAAAAAATTACCCTTGTAAAACATTCACTTATTAGCACCGGTTTAATTAAAGCTCGGTAATAAATTCCTGAACGAAAAGTTAAAAAGCGATTTGGAAAAAGCTTAGAGAAAGTTTTGAAAACCAAACTTTTTTTTTTCTCCACTCTGGCGCGCAAAACCAAAGTATCAAAGTTGCAGCTAGTTCTCGACAATTACCGAGACTCGAGTGTAAAATATAAGAATAAGTCGAGAGTAATTTAAAGCAAAGTTAGTGTTAAAAAACTTTTACGAAAATAGCTTTAAGGTAACATTTATGGTTGTCCGTCCTTTTCCATTAAAATATTACATTCGAAATTAAAATACTGTCGACCAATAACGTTTGACAAATGACCGAAACGAGACTGTACTTCAAAACACCGACCACCATATTTGGCCAAAAGAATACCACCATACCGAAGACGAGGAGCAGCTGGTGGGGAAAATTCCGAAGAGTTTTCACGTTTTTCTTTACCAGAGCCATATTATACTTTACGTTGTACTCGGGTAACTGTTGTTTTTTTCTTTCTTTTCTTTCTTTCTTTGTTTTCGTAGGCGTCGTCGTCGTTGTGTTTAAACTTTGTTCATTTATGGGCCTATCATGTTGTACTAAAACAAAAAAATTGTAATCGTCGGCTTCTTAAAAGTTTTCGCGCCGATGGTTTTTAAATGTAAAAGTATGGCAATAACGAGCGAAATTTCCAATTTCAAATGGACTTAATTTCACCAACAGCTCGTAGACGTCGTATACGAGTATTTTTCCTTACTATCTGACGCTGCAGTCTTTTCGTCGAAACGATTTTTGGTCTGTCTTCGTCTTTGATGCTATTATGTGCTCGTATTTTGATGCGGTGACAATCTTCGTGTATCTTTTTCCTTCTGAGAGTGAGTTTTGTTTTCATCACCCCGAAGCTGAATTTTTAATTACATATGGAAGTATTAAGTTAAAGTGACTCGATGTTCGTAAATGTTCTCAAATCAGAAGTTAGCAATACTCCAGTATGCATGACAAGGAGGGATAAACTGGTGAAGGGGTTCAGGACATCCTCAAGCGTAATATACATAAGCTTCTGTTTGGTTTCAAGATCTGTAATTATTTTATTTCATCAACGCTTCCAATATTAGTTTATGATAATCAAAGCTGTCATCTTCTTGTACCAGATGCTCGAGGAAATAGTTGTGTTTTTTTTTTCATAATTCGAAATCAAACGATCCCTTAATGAAAACTTTAATCTCGGCAAGTTAAATAGAAAGTATTTAAACACGATTATCAAAGTTTCAAATTTGAAGAAATTCGCGAGAAATGCTACACGTATTTTAAATTAAAAAGACAAAAATTCGTTGGTTTGTGGAAATACGAGTATCTGCATTCCTTTGATTCATGTGTGGGATGTGATTTGAAAAACTGCTGCGGAAATTCTCCGCGAAGTTTCTATACATATATACGAGATGTTTTGTGGGATTTTGAGAGTAAAGCGAGTAGTTGTTCTTTGAGGTTCGCTTTGTTGGTGTTCAAATAAATTTCAAGACGTTGAGATGGGGGTTTCAAAAAAATTCGAATGAAATTCACGGTACTTGAGCTTTCTTTATACGTAGATGAACAATTAGGATCAAGTACAAAGTGGGCTGGAATTTGGATTTTTTTTCAACTGAAAAGATCTGAGGGGTAGTTTCTGTAAAAATTTTAGTCATCCAATAGTAAAATTCAAGACACATGCATTATGACCTTTTCCCGTTCGTGAAATAGGGCAACAATTTTGATGCTCATTTCGCAAGAAAAATACTTACTTTACAAAAAATATTAGATCGAGCAGCAGAAACTTTCAAACAAATAAGGAACACTTCTGAATTCACATTTTCCGATTCAAAATATTCATAAAACTCTATTTGATTTACAAAATTCAAACGTCTCCATCCAGTTTATGTATATATACCCAGCCATGTTGGAATCAAAGGAAATGAAATTGTAGATGAAAATGCGAAATCTGCCACTACTCTTTCTCCTCTCACATTTATCACAGCTGACGACCTTAAATCTATCTTCACCCAAAACACACTCAAGAAATGGCAAAACTTTTGGTCCCTCCAAACATCAAACAAGCTCTTTCACCACAAAAAAACTACTCAGCATTGGAAAAACCTATTTCAACTAAATAGACTTGAAGAAATCATTATAACCAGGTTGAGAATTGGCCACATAAAAATCACCCTGAATCACCTCTATGAAAAGGCCCCAAAACCCACATGCCAGTTCTGCCTGTCAGAACTTATATCTGTCCAACACTTACTATTTCACTGTCCCTCATTACATCAGCACAGACTATCCCTACAAATAAACGAAAGATCCCTATTCATACCAGACGACCCTTCCGAAATTAAAAAATTCTTAGACCTAATTAAAAAACTTGACCTCAACAACTTGATTTAAATCACGACGGGTGTAACAATCAAGTACTTAATTACAACCCCCCCCCCCCCCCCAAAAAAAAGTCTTCAAATTTCTGAAGGTAACCAACATTTCAGGAGAAGAAATTCATTTTTAAATTCTTGGCGAATTTTTGAAAAAAAAATGTTTTTGTGGGCAATTCGCAAACTTTTCCATGTAACACGAATTTTTTCAGAGAAAAGAACCAATGTGCATAATTTCTTCAATTTAATTCCCACCAGAGCCATCGAGAGCCAATGGGGGCCAGTGAAAAATATAATTTGGCCCTATTTCTGGGCAGAAAAATATAGTAGAGGTTTTTTGAGAGGTGTGGGGGGAGGAGGAGGTTTGACTGAAAATTTGTCGTCCGATAAGTATAAGGAAAAAATACCAATTTTGTCGATTGATATCATAATTCGTATGACTTACAAAAATTTCCATCTTCTGTTTTGGATTTTTGGGGGCCCAAATGTGAATCGTTTAAATTTTAAAACAAGAAAAAAATTGGCCTATGAGCACAGTAAGGGCGAAAGTTTTTGAAATCTTGATTTCAAAAGGAATAAAAAACAATTTTTTTTAGAAATTGAAATTTTGAAAAGAAAAAAACACAAGCCCAGGACGAAACGAGGGCGAGATCTTTCGAAAATTTGTGATTGAGCAGTAAAAAACCAGTTTTTTTTTTCATCACAGGCCCTTCTTTTCCCGAGCCCTCTAGACAGCGTATGCGCCCCCGCCCCCCCCCCTTGAAAAAGAAAGAAAAACTGAAAAAACAATTTATTCGAAAAATTCCATATTTGCGTCAGAATTCTCCCAAATGATCCCCTGTTTAAAACAAAATTCCCCTTCCCAACTCAAAATGAAAGCTTCTGCTATACTTATTTGGTCAAAATACGCCGACTTTTTTCAGGGAGTGGTCCACCATATTTCATTGAATCGGAGAAATTATTTCAAAATCGCATCGAAATTGGCTTCGAATGGGATTTTTTTTCAAAATTTTGAAATAAAAATGACCGAGACAAACTGTCCTCCTTTGCCCTCCCCCCTCTCGATGACCCTGTATTCCACACATCAACAAACTACATGCTACAACTACTTTTCATTCATTCCAGAGCCTCCAGCAATTTTTTAATTTTTTCCGGGAAATTTCGGATTGACACTTATATGATTTTTTTCCCTTGAAAAAGGTTTTTTTCGCTATTGTGAGCAAGGCAGGTGGGGCGGGGGGATGTTTTGGTTCAGACATTTTTTTCAATGGTACTTACCCAACAATGTTTCATCAAAATTTCAGAAATCCGAGGACGGGGCATTTCACCTATTTACCCAGGAATACCCTTCAAGCTATCTTGATATAATCACAAATACTTCTGCACGTGTAGTTTTACGATCACGCGGCATAAATGAATTTTCAATTACACAATTCTGAGGTAAAATTTCACGCTGAACAACTTGGTTCTCTTCGATTTCCGCCATTTGTCCATATTTTTGAAGAGAAACGTAAGAAACGTGGTTTTTTGAGAGTTTCTTGAGCTTTTCAGCTTGACCCACCACTCCAAATGGCCGGGTGATGACTTCTATAGAAAGTAGACCTAAAGATACATATTTGACGAAAAAATCGTTTTGGTATGTTTTTTCGTTCCGGAGTAATGTCGATTTAAAGTTTTCTTTTGTCCGCCCTTCTCCCCCCATGCGATGAAAAATTCTGAAAAAATTCAGGGAGGTACCCCCATGTACCCTCTAACTATATTCGTTTACAGAATAAATTTATCTTAATTACGCGCTGATACAGAATTTCGCCCCTGAAAAACGCGTTTTTGGCCCCCTGGCTGAGGGGGGTGGGGTGGGGAGCGGGCTATGGGCCCAAAATTATTTTTTGGGTGTACTAAACATACCCTGTGAGTTTCATCAAAATCCGAGGTTAAGGGCATTTTGCCTATCTTATCCGGGGGTACCCTTAACTCGAAAGTTCAAATTTTCTTTCGAATCGGATAAAGTCAATTTTTTCAACGTAAAACCTTTGCAAAATTTCCAAAAGTGGGTCAATGAAAACTTGATTGGATGAACTATTCTCACTCAAAGCTCAATCGGATTTTCATCCCCTATTTTTATCAATTTTTTTTGAGAAAAATTACGACCTACTACATCTAAATCATTTGAGTGATTTCTCTAAAAATGAAAGGGTGCTCAAAAAAATGAAAATTTCTTCAATTTTTTGTAAAGTTGGTGTTTTTTTTTTTATTTTATGAAAAAATAGTTTTTGAGAAGCACCCAGTTTTACACATTTTTCTCTTTTTCAACATTTTTTATCACGAATCTTGAAAAAATTGATCTGCGTTTAGGTTTTTTTTTTACTTTAAGTAGCTTTTTTTATACTTCATTTCTAATAATTTTGATGTTAAATTCTGATATTTATTCAAACTTTCAAACTTTGAAAACATTTTTTGCGTGATCTTGAAAAAAAATTTACAAACTTTTCAAGTTTTATCTCGATTGTAATGTTTTTGTGTTAAAGATGGAGAATTTTTCACACTTGAAAAAGTCTTGAAATCACGTTCAAAAAAAGTAAAAACTCTCAAAAATGCGACGAAATAACAAAAAAATAATGAAAATTCAGTTGAAAATTCAGCAAAGTTTAACGAAAACAGCAAAACACATAAAAAAAATATCAAAACACCAGAAAAAGCATTAAAACCACTTCAAATCGTCATAAAACGATGAAATTTTTGTAAAAATTGTCAAAAATGCATGAAAAAGTGTGAAAAGTTGTGTAAAAAATTTATAAAAAAAAACTCACAAAAAAATAAGATCGCTGAAAATTAACTAAAAATTATGAAATGTCGGCATTTTGCCAAAAATTTATTTAAAAAGTTGAAAAGTCTTGAAAAAAACACTAAAAAGAGCATTCAAATCACACAAAATCAAATTGAAATAAAGAAATTTGGTCAATTTTTTCACCATCTGTGCTTCAATTTCTCAACTTTAATCACGATAATCAGACGATAAAATGATACAGTACGCACACGGTACACATTTTATCAGAACAAATCTCCGCAAATGTATTCTACATGCAATAAGCACGATGTGAATTACACAAACGAGTAAATTAAACACAGCTGGTAATGGTAGCCTACCTATTTCGTTCGAAGTCTGAATCGATGACAATGGCAACGCTTTTCATAAAATTTGAATTTAATCGTCACCTGTTGAAGCTGTCAACGCGATTTACTTAATATTGTGACTCATACATATGTACTCGTACTTAAAAATGGAACTATGAAGGATTTATGCGTGTTAGGATGGTTTCGTTTCGCATTCCTACATCTCTAACGATTGTCAAGAACGAGCATAAAATAATAATAAATCCTACGAAGTACGTATTACGTACATTAACTTCATACAAACCATACCTATGCATATTCCAAGTATTCGTTCGTCAAAAAAAAAATTACAAGCGTTACGTCTCGATGAATTTGATATGGATTTTATTCATAAGCTCGTCGATTATTACGCTGATCAAAGAAACAGCCTCATTAAGTAAGTCTGAGCATAATTATCACTTTCAACTCAATTTCTCCTGCTCACAAAACCAAGTTAGTTATTCTTAAATCTTAAAATTCTTATCATACAACTGCCGCCATTCTATATTTTAGATGAAGTTATTTTACGCAGAGGTAGATTCAGAACCCCATTAGCAGTGATAAAGAAACACGACTCTACAAAGCTACAACTCGCGATACCTCGCAAATGCACAAAAAATCACGAATTTGTTGGATATCAATATGATAATTCTGTAGACCTTGATGATCGTCCTAAAGAAACATTACTAATCGCGTGTCCTGATGTGTATCGTTTTGGAAAACAAAAGGAAGTAGAATCGGAATGGAAAAAATATCATGCAACGTCGAAAGAAAGTGTACTGTTTTTCTTGATGAAATACTCAACAATCAGCCCTTATCTGCAATGCACATCACGTGTCGTGCCCTCAATTAGCGAATTTAGTAATGAAGAAGCGCAATACTGTAACCAATCAGGATCAGAAATGTATCAAGTCGGATATCCGGTGAGCCATTCCGATAATTATTCATCACAATACACTATAGAAAAGGATTCTCATTCATTACTAAATTTGAATTATTTAAACAGCTATCGCTTCATTATACGATTGCGGAAAATTTTGAAAATTTCAAATCAACGCAGGAAGTTGAGTTTTTATCAGTATACAAAGTATGTTTTTCGATGGCCGAAGGTAAAGGTGCAACAAAATACACGATTCATCGTATCGAATCGCCAGCACTGCTACTTCTAGATCAGATAAAACAACTTCCTGACATTCAGCCCATGAAAAGTTACGAAAAATCTTTCTTGGATTCAATTTTAAACAGAGAGTTTTTGGAAGACGAGGACAAAGTAGGCATAATATAGTTACGAAAATTAGCAGATAACAGGCGCTGGAAAATCTAATTTTCTATTCCAAAATAGGGGTCAGGTTGTTTTTCACATCAAAAAGGTATTCAATACCGTAATTCTTGTTAATAAAGAGTAATTTTTCAAATAATTTTTTTTTCTGTATAGAAATACTACGCATACCAGATCGTGGGAACTGAGGACATGCCAACCGGGTCATGGGAACCAACCACCAAGTTTCTTTTCAATTACATTCCCATCGCGAGAAACGATGATATATTCAAGGGTATGATAAGAGTCGACTATTACATCAGACTATACAGCAAAAAAGTAAGTTTTGCATCTTGTAAAAAAATTCTTCGAAATGGGCAAGCACTTGAATCGTTCCTTATTTATTTTCAGAACAACAAGCCCTTGACTTTATACTCGGGTACTTATCGAGCAGAAATAGAAAGCAATATTTGTATTATTATGATGTTTTGCAATCCGACGATTATCGAATCATTTTGGAGAATAATTATGGATGATGAAAATCGCGTTATTTTTCTAGTAACCCAGTATACTGAAAAGGAATGCGGTCGAACATATTTATGCAACACAGATCGTCAAGAAAAAACATACGAAAGAGGGGGTTGCACATACACATGTTCTCTCAACACTCCGACAAATGTAAATTTATTTCAGATGCTGGATTTGCCCCCGTTGACCGTCACCGGAGACCTGGATTTTACATTTGAAGTACAAATAGATAAAACTGACAATGAGACAGTACCTCAGGACAAAACAGAGTTCACGGAAGCAAAATCTTCCAAAAACATCGACATCGTCGATTTTTTGAACAATCCGTCATTTTTTGAGGCTGTGAGAAACATTGATGCTGATATTGCTAAAAATTTGAGTTTTGAAAGCATGTCAGCTGATGCCGATAGTGCTAGTTAGAAAATGATAATCTAGCCGTCTTTTGTTCGTATATTCAATTTTCAATAATTTTCAGAATATTTTTCTCAAGATATAATATTTGTAATAAATCCATACTTTGTTATTTGAAGGGCAAGAATTTTTTTTCAACAATATTTCAACATCCCGACTCATGTCGCAATAAAAAAATGACTTCTTCCAAAAAAAATTATCCTGGTCAAAAATATTTTTCATAGTAAAATTTAATTAGCTGAAAATCTGAATAAACTCGCCAAATAGGTCCAAATTTAAAAAATTTTCCTTCGAACAGAAAATTTTCAGTATTGTAAAATTTTTCCCACATGAATATGCTGGTCAAAAAATGCATTTGAGGTGTTCACCTTGGAATCAGCTTCAATGTGGATAAACTTTTAGGTCGAAAATAAGCCACAATTCGATTTTCAACTGCCCAAATTAATTTCCAACCCATCTGGAAACATTGAAAAATTCTTAAGAACTTCAAAATCGAACTGAAGGCTCCCTAATGGCTCGAAATTGTGGAATTTGGATTCGGGTCAAGGGTTTAAACACGAAAACATTTTGATTTTTTGAATTTTTCGATACCTCGAATATTTTGGTAAAAGTGCACTTGGATGTCGGCGTGGAAATCAACCTAAATGTAGATAAACTGGTTAAATAGGTCGAAACTATACCAAAGATGGATTTTTATCTGCTCCCAGATTGATTTTCACGCGGTGTAGAGGAATTTTAAAATTCCGGATAAATCGAAAATCGCTTTGGAGGCCTCGGAATAAGCAAAAATGGTAAAATTCGGTACTGAATAAGAACCTGAGCCACCAGCATGTATTTATAAGAATAGCATAAATCGTTGAAACTAGGTACGTCAATATTGAAAAAAATCAATTTGGACAGCTATTGTCATTTTAATGTATTTTTACGTAGTTCGCTTGATTTTTTTTTTAATGATAATCTTAGAAGTCCAAACACGGCAAAAAATGGCAAAAAATAACAAAAAAACACTTTTTTTGCAAGGTTTTAATTTTTTTGAGCATGTTGCACCGGTTTTTGAGCTCCAAAAAAATATATGTTATACCCTCATTGTTAGTCTTGATAAATTTCTGAAAATATTTCGCAGAGGTCCTTCCTCGTTTTTTTCTACGCATTTTTGAAATCTTCAGATCCAGTATCTCTTGAGTCATCCATGGTTTGTGTTTCCTTTTTTCTTTGAGTGGAATAGACTTTACTGCTGCTGTTTTAACCTTTTGCGTCCATGGTGCCACTTTTCCTCAATACCTACAACCTACCATGTTCTTCTTCCAACTTGTGTTCCTTTTGTTTTTTCAGTTCTTCTCAGAATTTCTTTTACACCTCTTTTGATTTGATTTTTGCAATGTCAAGTTGTTGGTATAGTTCTTTGCTCTTCTTCTGGCTCTTCAAGACTATCTGGGTAATTCTCAAAAAAAGTTTAAATTTCAGTACTAAAATTTTTCGAAAATGAAAACATTTTTTTGAATTTTTTTCAAAAGGGACTTGATTCTAGGCATACCCAGGACCCCAAAAATGACTTCAGGCCCAAGTCATATTCAATAGGGGCGGGGGGAGGGGCTTTAAAAAAATTGGTGTCACATGTTGAAAAAAAAGGCTGTTCACTACTTTTGGGTAGGTATAGGTATAACTGGAGCAGGTAGCTTTAGCTCACAAAAAGTTCATCAAGTAGGTACCAGGTTCATTTTAATGGGAGTATTCAAACATGATAAGGTAGGTACTTTCCTTCGCCGTGGACAAAAAAATCATGATAGCCACGACGAAATACCAAACTGTACTATCCACGACGTAAAAAAAAAAGAACTAAAATTTGTTTTACCAGTAATAGAATCAATAATTTTTCAATTTTCAAAGTTGTGGTCATCAAGTACTTACTATTTGAATATTTTCTTTTTTTTCAAGAAAAAAAATGTCTCTTTTAAACGTGAGAATGATAAGCCACGGCAATGGATCCGAAAAAAGGAAATCAGTACAATTTTCACAGATTACAATTTGCAGACTGGTTAATTGCATTTGCTTGATGGATTTGAAATGGGCGCAGCACTACTATCACTAAAACCATACAGTGTACCCATTTCACCTTTAAAAAAATCGAATAGGAGAGCCAGAAAAAATTAACAAAAATTGGCCACGGCGATGGACCAAAAACTGGTTACATCACTTTATGACCTTGGTTTCAGGGTATAAGTATCATTCCAAAAATTTATATCAGTTCTGTCATTTACTCTCATATCATATAATAATATGTACCACTTTTTTTTTCAAAAAAAGTGATAGTGTAATTCATTTTTGAAGATGAAGTTGAAAAATTCAAGTAGTTACAGGCCACGACGATGGAGTTTTCAGGGTTTGGGGGGACTTGACCCATAGTGGAGGGGGGTTGGGGGCCGTTAAACTATATGCACGTGATGCCCGAGTTGGTATCTACACAATACCACTGAAAAAATTTCAATTGTCAATAGTATTCAAGTAAGCCACTAGTTACATGATTTTTAAACTTTTTTTGAGAATTACCCATCTGGTATTTTGCAGCCAATAGTTTGTGGTCAGAGTTGCAGTCAGCACCAGAATATGTGTGACAGTTCTTCACTTTGTTCTTGAATCTTTCATTTACATGTAGGTATGTAGTCTATCTGGTTTCTGACTTGATCTCCAGGACTGACCCACATATACAATCTTCTTTCATGCTGTTTGAACCAGGTACATATTGCATATTACTAGATCGTGTCTTTCTGCAAACTCTATGAGAATTTCAGCTCTTTTGTTCTGCTCTCCAAGTGTGTATCTTCCCACAACTTGGCTGCCATGATCCTTCTCAAGTTTGCAATTGAATTCTCCCATCAAAAACACAACATTGTTGTTTTTTGAGCAGCTCATCACTTTTTCTAGGTCATTGTAGAAGTTGTTGATTTCTGCTGTACTGCTTTCCTTTGTTGGCGCATAAACTTGAATTATCATAATTGGTTTTGGCTTGACCTCTAATCTCACAAATATTATTCTCTCTAATTTTGGAATTATGACACTGATTTTATCGCTGATTCTGGTATGTACTAATATAAGGGTAAGGGTGCCCAAAACCGACCAGTTTTTGTAAAACCGCTACTGATCGAAGACTATTTCACTTCAGAACATGGCAAATAGCTTAAAAGATGGGTTGACCCTTCCCCTAACTCATGTCAAAATTTTGGCGTAAACGAATAATTCTTAATATGTTTTTGGAATTTTTTCCCGCAACAACTCAAAAATTATTATTAAAATTTTGGTATGCTAATCCCTAATCCCAACCACCCTAAGAAGTTCAGTATCCTAATTCTGACCATATTAGAAAGTGCAGCAACCAATAAAATACTATTTCACATGAAAATACAGTAAATGGCTTACAAGATACATAAGGTGCACCGGGGGAAGTTGGAATTTGGGGTAAGTTAGAAAACTTGCTCTAGCGCCTAGAGGTTTATATCTGGCGAAGTGCCACTAAAGGTGACTTGAGGGTACTACCCCTACTTCATCATGGCATAAAAATTTTCGCGATTCAGTTTCATTTTAGATGTCTTTGGTTCAATTGCATTTTGTTGTTGTTTTGAACTTATTTTGAATTTGGTCTAAAATACAGACTTTCTATTTCTTAGTTTTTTGCATATAGCGGACGAACCGTGCGTCCTAGTGAAAATCTGATTAGAGTAATCTCAAAGAGAATTAAATTCTCTACAATTTTGTTTATATGCAATTTTTCTAGGACGCTTGGTTTGTGATCTACGCCTCTGCAAAGTTTAGCCTGTTCTGACTTCCCCCAATTGGGGTAAGTCAGGACAGTTTATATTTTATTCCACTGAGCGAAAGCTACTGTGTCAATTGCGCTCAAATTTTTACCATAGGTTAAGAACCCTTATGGGAACCTACATAATAAATTTGATCCATATTGGTTCATTAGAAGGGGAGTTAACAGCTGGTCAAAGTTGAAATTGCGAAAAATCATTCTGACTTGCCCCGGTGCACCTTAGATTGAACTTTCCCCTAACTCATATTAAAATTTTGGGATTATAGAATAATTCTTCATGGCTTTTTGGAATTTTCTTCCAAGGCACCTCAAAAATGACTGCTTGATTTTGGCACCCTAATCCCAACCACCCTGAATTTACATGATCTTGTGGGTAGTTGGGATTAGGAGACCCGTATTGTTTTACAGTTTTATAAAAATTTTCTATATGTACACACCTGCAATTGATTACAAAAACAGCAATACCATCAAAATCTCACTTTAATCACAATCACAAATCATATTTAAGGCTATTCTCTACCCCTTGTTATCAGTAGTGATTTTTGATGAAAACTATGAACTTTGGCTGGGGATTGTGCGAAAACTATTGGATGGATTTTTGTGGGGTTTGGTTTAATTTACTCAGAAAACATTCAAAAGCTAGGGTATGTCGAGATATTTTTGATTCATTTCATTTTTTGGTCATCATTTGGAATTGAATGGAGGTACTTACTACTGATGCTCAGATCTCCATTGGAAAAGCTAAATTAGAATTAGCATTGGTGAAAAAAAATTGAAAGAATTTTGAAAATTTACGGAGAAATCCCCGTCTGAAGTTTAGATGGGAGCGGGTTGCGGGACATAAGTATGACTAAATTTGTTCACTCGATTACACGCAATCTTATGAACAAACAATGAAAATGACGAACAAATCGGCTTCATATTTCGAACGTTTTCGCAGAGGTAGAGAATACCCTTCAATACCACAAAATTAGTTATAACAAGTTGAAAATTTTTGGCGATAAAAAATGGTGAAAAACAATTTTTTGATCATGGAATTTCTTCAAATTCAATTTATTTCGCGAGTTTTGGCTTTATGAGGGTTGATCAAAAATTTGTTAGACTTCACCTACTTATATTTCATGTTTAGAATAATTGTAGCGAGTTCATAAACATACCATTGGAAAGAGCAAACCTTCCTCTACAAAATAAGCGTACACGGGGTTTTCTAGATGAAGTAGTTTCGAAAGTAGTGTGGTTTAAAGAGAGGTACCTCAGGTGACTTCGGCGCATTTTTGATTTGACAAAAAAAATGTGCAAAAAACGCTCAAACAAAAATTTTATTTGACGATTCTCCGGCTTACATTGGAGTTAAAATTAGTGTCCCCTTCAAAATATTCACCATTCTGAGCGTACATTTCTTCCAACGGGTTGTCTACTTTGTAAAACACTTTGAGAACTCCTTCGGTAAGAGGTTCGAAAACATCGAAACCATCAAAGCCAATGTCATTGAAGCGCTGCGCAAGATACTGAAGGAGGAGTTCTCGAAGTGTTTTACAAATGGGACAACTCGTAGGAAATGTGTCGCTCAGAATGGTGAATATTTTGAAGGGGACACTAATTTTAACTCCAATGTAAGACGTAGAATCGTCAAATAAAATTTTTGAGCGTTTTTTGTACATTTTTTTTATCAAATCAAAAACGCGTTGAAGTCACCCGAGGTACCTCTCTTCAAACCACTCTACTTTCGAAACTACTTCATGTAGAAAACCCCGTATACGCTTATTTTGTAGAGGAAGGTTTGCTCTTTCCAACGGTATGTTTACAAACTCGCTACAATTATTCTAAACATGAAATATAGGTGAAGTCTAACAAATTTTTGATCAACCCTCGTACAGTTGTCGGGTTGGTCTTAAATTAATTGTCTGTGATAGAGGAACACACTTATATCATTTTTCAACAGGTAGCGCTGATAACAGACGACATATAAAGGGTGGTTGGGATTAGGCACATGGTCAGTTTTGGATGTCCTTACCCACGCCTGCTTCCCATGTGCCTTTCCCAGTGTAAATCATTTCATAGTCTTGGTTTCTACCATTTCCAGTCCATTGGGTTTTGCTAATTCCTAATATGTCAATTTGTAATCTCCTGGCTTCTACAATTACATTAGCAAGTTTTTCAATTTTATACAAAGTTCTTACATTCCAGGTTGTGACGCAGACGTTGATGTTGTTCGGGAGGGATGAAGGAGGGTTGGGATCTAAAATCAAGTACATACAAGTCAATTTTGGCGTCTAGGTCACTTTGATGACATTTTCAATTTTTTCTTCATGTTTAGCTCTTCAATTTTCAAAAATTTACCAAAAATTGGGAAGTGAGACTTTTCAAAACAATATTCCAACAACTCAATTCACGCACCTAGCAACGACAACAAAAAAACAACTACGTCGAAAAAAATTACCATACATTAATTACGTAAAACAAACAACAAGAGCGAAAAACCGTACACAGTTATCTCAACTAAACCCTAATTCATAATTCTCAAACCAATCACAAATCTCGCCCTGGTTGGCAGGCGAAAATTTCGAAAAACCTCGTCAAAAATGGCATAAATTTTACAACAGCTTTAGAAAAAAATTGTAGTAATTTTTCTTCACTCGGCAACGCGAACAAAGAAAGAATGAGATTTACGTACTCAAAGCGTAGCAAATTCGTAATTTTGCAGCATAAAAGGAGCAAGCGATAAATAAATAACGCGTAAGCAGCACCGCCATTCCACCAACCAGCATCCTCATCTACACTGCGAGAGTGAGACCAAGAGTAACCCCTTTTTATCTGCGTACCGGGTTCAGATACTCTCTACCTGGTACCTGACACAGCACAAAAGAATAATATACTAATTTTATAGTATATACAATACATCACCACGCACGTATACTGCTGCTTCGCTATTCGCTTCTCTCCATAGTACAGGTACCTGGTACCTTACCTCTGTAGCTACCTACATCTGCATATGTACGAGTAGAATATAGGTGAACAGAGAGAGGTAGGGGAGTAAAACATCGACAATGGTGCGAAATACTCGGCTACTGCTGCGGTGGCAAATCGTCTCTGTTATTTGAGAAAGTTTTACAAAGGTCTCGACGGTATCAACAAAAAATATGCAAATTCTCATATTAGAGCTTGACCGTTCTAAAACACGACCATAATATAAACAAGTTGGCGAGAGAAAATTTTCAATCGAAATGCTAAACGGACGCAAGTGCCTTTGAGTGGATTGCCAAAATGAAGCTTTTACAACGATTGCGGGTTCGTGTCGTGTTTTCTTCTGTGTAGAGTGTGTAGCTCTCTACCTACCTACCTTTTCCTCTCATTCAGCTGCTGCAACTTACTGTCTTCCAAAATTTCATCAGTCAAGCAAGTCAGACATTATAGCCATAGGACAATTTCAAGAAAGCTGGAAGGCAGGGAGGGGAATGAGAAACCTCAACCTGGAATTTTCGACTCATAACAATCACTTTCAGTTCCAAGTAGGTATATTTATTTTAAAAAAAAATCACCACATCTGAAAATATTCCAACCAAAGAGAAGGGAGGCTGTCGACAGCCCAATATCCTTCCAAGGTTACTTTCAAATCAACTCCACAAAATGGATAAAAATTTCCTCCGCAAACCTTCTACAATTTACTTCCTTATTCATTCATTTCAAATGCCTACAACTACAAAAACGAAAGATCGCATTACCAAATTCAAATCCATTTAGTAATTTAAAACAGCTCGGAATTTTTCCTCTGAACGAAAACGAGGAAAAAAACGAGCGCTGAGTGACGAATTAACCGGTCTATTTTACAACTTGACGCGAAATAGGATTTCCCTGTTGTTTGTATAATGTTTATACACTGTTGTAATTTTTCAAATCCAATAAATTTTTTTCTTCCTCCAACACTCGTATCCGTGAGTTTTAACAATTTTCGTCGTTGTGTTGTGTAAACCTTGTAATTACCTTTGTAAATAAAAGTCAAACCTTTGTAAAGAAAAGTACCCTGGAGAAATACCCCAACAAATTGGGAAATAATCTTTATTAAAGGGAGGATTAAAAAGGTGGTGAAGAGGAAAATTAACTACGGCAAAAACGTCGCGCCACCAAATTACCTACTCGGCGTAGAGTGGTTGTGAAAATTTAGCAGCATCGTTTTGTCGTTTTTTTTTCGCTCCTCTTGCTTACTCCTCGCCAGCCTATTCGTATGTATGTACCTCTAGTCTGCGAGTGTAGTACATTTTTACAAGAAACAAGGCAAGGATGTACATTTACCTGTGTGAGTGGTTTTTAAAACACGAATACAGACTTTGAACCTTTCTCTTTTTTCACTCGTCGCATAATTATTTGCTCTCTTGACACCGCAATGCAGCCCAGAATGGGTTGGAGGCACAGCTTTGTACCTTTCTTTATCTACACGTAAATTTCAATGTGATTACAATATGTTGTCATCTGAACTTTTTAAAAATTAAAACCACAGAAAGATTTAAACAGATACACTGGTATACAGAAACATAATAAATCTGATTAGTTCGGAGACAAAACCAAAAATGGATACGAAAAAATACAACAGGAAATACTACCTACATAGAACAAAACAATATGAAGAATGAAGAAAAACCGAAAATAATCACTAAAATTGACAAAATAAAAAAAATTGAAATATTAAAAATATTAAAAAATAGAAAAAATATAGAAGCTTGAAAGTTAAAATAAGCAGAAATGGAATGATTTCGAAGCTCTGAATTTTTTCAGCCACAGACATGTTTTATCTGCTTGAAACTTAATAATGAAAAAAGGTCAAAACTTCATTGTCCAAAAGTCCTGATTTTTCAGCCGAATTTCTAAAAACTCAGGGAATCTCAAACTCCCTCTCCTCCTCTCCTCAATAGTCAAATAACCAAAATACACTGGATTTTCTGCAAATATGTTCAATTTCAATTTCAATTCTTTATTACGTACGTGGGCGCCTTTCAGTTTTGTATGTACGAGTTAACATTGATGGATTATGGAACATATCTTAAACTTATAATCCTAGTGTTTACATATGTAGTTCATTTAGAATGTCCTGCAACAGATTTGATGAGTGGATTGTAGATTATCTGAACTTATGTGCCGTTAAGAGCATCTGTGTTCCTTTCAATTCTTGTTTCTGTCATTTCAAGCCTACTTGATAATATGTATTTCACATATTATGTACTCTGCGTATTCATGCTCTGTTTTTTCGGGTTTTTATCGAGACAAGCATATCAAATTTTTAAAAAATCGCTCTGGTCCACCATGCACACACCTTTCTTAATTTCATTTTGTGAAAGCTCAACCATCCATATGTTCATCCAAAAATTGGACATGGGTCCCTGTATTTTATACCAACTTTTATCAATGTTTGCCCCCCAAAAAGGGATGAGGTGTTCTTTGGAATTATGCTTTCACTCATTCATTACATCTAATGAAACTATATCATTCAGTTCCAAGATTGACCCAATCGGGTTTTTGGCTTCCTCGATTTTTGACAATAATCAAATAAAGAAGTCCATCATTATTGAGGTGGCTTCAATGGGCTGGGGGGTGAACTGTGAGTAAAAGTGATACTTGTGATGATCTTATTCAGGAAATTGAAAGCATTTTTTCATAACATCTCAAGATTTGCTTGGGTGTTTAAGGGTTAACATGGTGGGGGTACCTCCCCAAAACGCCAAATTATAGGTTACAAAAAAAGTGTAGAATATTTTCTAGATAGTGCTGCTTTTCTTCAAAATTATCTAAAAATATTGATTATCGGGCAATATTACAAAAAAAATCCAGATTTTTGTCCTAAATTGCCAATAAAACCTGATTTTTGCTGTAAGAATAGGTATTCTTAAACAGTGCCGCTTTTGGTAAAACTAATTACCAAACACAGCCCCGCATTTTGTCAAAATTATCCAAAAATTGTCCTCCTCGGCCAGAATTGTCAGAAAATTTTACTTTTCTGCCAAAATTCCTAAAAAGTTTTGATTAAAAAATTCTGCTTTTCTGCATAAATTGTCTAAAAATCCCAATTTTTTTTCTGAAAACTGCATGTCAAAAAATCTGCTATTTTTGTCAAAATAATTGTATAACAAATCCACATTTTTTGATAAATTGATCCAAAAACCATGATTTTTCCTCCAAAGTTGTCTAACGACATTATGTTGATTGGAAATTTAATTCTCTACAACTTTGTTAACGAGAAATTTTTTTTGGACGCTTCCTTTCGCCTCCACATGAACTTTAATGAAAGGTTATAACTCAAAATGTTTTCAAAACATTGAAATATTTTCTCTTTAAGATTTTATTTTTCAAAGTGTTCTTATGCTAAATGAAGGTAAGATACTAGATCTTTAAAATGAGGTGCTATTCATTCCTCACAATTAATTATAAGTTGATAAAAATAATGAATCAAGTTTTAAAAAAAGAAAGAAAATCACTCTCCTGTAAAATTTCACTTTTTTGAGATGTGACCTTATTACTCCCGAGGTGCGATATCTGATCTGTGGCATTGCGTGTTGGCAAAAAAAAAACATTTTTGAAAAGAAATTATTAAAAAAAAAAAAAAAAAAAAAAAAAAAGATAGGTAATAATTTAAAAGAACATTTGTCGAAATTAAAAATAAGAACTAACTTTTAGTTTGTGATGGTGTTGTTCATGTTGGTAGTAGGTTTCCTCTTAATAATACCAAAAAAGTTAATAGTGGCAATAGTGGCGTTAGCAGAAGTTGCCAGGCTATCAGGATCAATTTCAGTCGTAGGGATTTCTCCTTTCAAGTAACCCTGAAATATTGGAGTTGTCCACGGGGATGTTTTGACAATATAAGTTACATAGTTTTGATCCTGCCATGCAAGAATCCCTCTGTACATGCAATGCAGTACCATCTTTGGCTCAAGTTTATATTGTGTGCTTGAGCAATTTTCCTCGTTTCCTGTTTCTGTACTTTTATTAGGTTCTACACCATGATGGTACTGGTGTGACCAGTACAACGCATGTAATATATTTTGTACCATGACTGGGTACGGGTTTCGTGTTCTTTCTTCATAATGTTCGATAAGTGTTTGCCACATTTTAATCTCAGTGCTTCTTGATGGTGATCTCTCCTTTCTCACTGCATGCAGGAAAAAAATCCATTGCTCGCATTTATTTAAATTACTCTTCTTGTCTTTTATCATATTCTCAATTTCTATCGGCACTAAAGGATCGTAGTACTCCTTGGCTGACATATATTTGAATGAACAGGAACTGCGGTTATCAAATTTCAATCCAACCAATTTAAGTATCTGATAGACTCTGTAAATTTTGTCAGTATACGAATCCAAATCATAGTATTCCGTGAAGAAAAATGGGTTGCACTTCTTAAAGTCTGCTGTAAAGCCTTGTTTGTGTTGGATGTAATCTCGTTCTATCTTAGGGATATATTCTCTGAAAAAATCGGCGCATTCCTTATCCAGTAACAACCGATCAACATGGTTTTGAACATGTTTATAACGCTCGCTTAGATTTTGATGATGGGCGCTTAGGTTTTGATAATTCACCCTTAAATTCTGATAATGGGTACTTAGATTTTCATAATTGACGCTTAAGTTTTGATGATGAGTGCTTAAATTTTGATATTGGATTCGTACACTTGCATACATTCGTTTCCATCCAAGTATACGTTTTTTCGCATCTTCATATTTTTTAATGTGATCCTCGTCACTATCATAATAGTGACCGACATTTATATGACCATACACTTCATCATAATAGTCAGAGATCGTAGTGGGTTGGATAAATGGCCTCGGATATGTAGAACCTGGTCGACGTGTCCATGTTTTGTTATCCACAGTCGGCAAATATGATGTAAACAGAACGATAACAATTGACGTTATTATGTGAAACATTGCAGTGTCTTCATCAAACGATAACCGAAAAAAAAAAATTAAAATCCGTTTTAAAACAACTGAATGGCACGCAAAAAAAATAATATGAATTTTGTACGGTTTAACGTCACAGTGATATACACAACGTAATTGAAAACTGAACGAATGTAAAATGATGATTGGATTGAAATCAAATCAAAACGTATCACAAAAAAAGTATGGTATTCTAGAAATCTTTCACTTTTGCATTCATTTATCTTTTAATATCTCGCATTCCCGAGATATCGCTTGAATATTCGAATTACTTAGTTATTAGTTCTCTTAAAATGATTAAAAAATTTGTATGATAAAATTTGCTGATAACTTTTTCATCATATCTCAGCCAACTGAGTTTTTATCTAAATAGGTACCAAAATAAAAGAATTATGAAGTGTTTATTCACATTGGATTTTGAAAAAGATGATGAATATTTTCATGTGTTTAAGGGTCTTTGATGAGTAATTTTGGTTTTGACACCCATTTAACGTCCAATGAACGTCAAAAACACCATTCTAAGGAAACAAAACTCGAAATTTGAACTAAAATCGAATGTACATATACTAACTATAAACCAACACTATAAACATCAAACCCCTCTCAAAAAGGCAGGTTTCATTGAAATTCGATGATGAATAGCTAATGGCTTAAAATAATTCTGAATGTGTCTAGTTTGCTGAAATAAGAGTCTAGACCCTAAATTTTGGCTTTGTTTTAGAAATATAAGCGATTTTAGCACTTCATCTCCCATACCAAAATACCTAATTTTCATTTCAACTTTTCTATATTAAATAATCAAGATTTTAACATAAAACTTACATAATTTTGTAGAATGAACTTTCAGGATTCCAAAAATGTATGATATCTTCAAGATTTATTCAACTTTTTCGTTTAGATAAATAAATTTCCTCACTCGTTTACGAGCGGTTCACCGGCACAAGATAAACAATGCTTAGACGCCGACTATATTCACACAACACCCGTACGCGAACGGGTCTATGTCTATACCTGTAGGGTGTAAACTGTAAAGTAGACGGGAAATTTTATTTTTGCGATCCAACAATCTTCAAGTGCTTGATAGAAGACCAAAAATGGTATCGGATTTCAATGTCAATGGGCCAGAGAGGTTTAGAAACTCTACTTCCAATTTTTTGGGGTGGGGGAGAGTAATCGAATTTTGCACATATTAAGTAGGTATATACAAATATACTACCCAAAAACGGCAGAAACCACTTTTTTCCAAAAATGACTTCACTTTGAGAACCCATGACTTGGTCCCTCTGTACGGTATGGCTAGAGAGCTCAACATTTGTTTGGAGTAGTTTTTCACTCAAAACAAGACGTAGAGTAGGTATTTAGTGCCGGTTTTAAGGGGGGGATTTGGGTGATAATCCCCCTCCAAGAGGCCAGTTTTTTGGAAAAAAATTTTGATGGTATAAAGTGGGAATTTTCCAAGCATTTTTGCGCTCTTGTTTCACTGAGATGGATGCCAATTACAAACCGATGTTCATTTTTTTTATCTTTTTTGAGAAGAAGAAGCCTTCTTTTTCTTCTCAAGCCCACATTATAGGTACATTCGTACACGATTTACTCTGAATAATACTTTGCAGGCAAATTTCAGTCACTGAGGTCCCTCCTTTTTAAAAATTGAATAAATAAATGACATATTTATTCAGTGGCGTGGCCAGGGAGTGAAGGGGGCCATTGTCCTCCCTTGCGAACAAAAATTTGGAATAAAACATGCTAACGTGAATGGTTTTTTTTGTTGTTTGGACCCATTTTTTCTAAAAATTTTCGCTCTCGCTTCGCTCGGGCAGTTACCTTCCTTTTCATAATATAACCACCACACATCACGATAGGTTTCCAGAAAATGACTCCTAATTTCGATTTTTCATGCCTAAAAATCTGGTTTTGTCTCCTCCTTGAGGAAATTCTGACTATGCCACTGTATTTACATATTTGATTTCTGCTCTCGGAGAAGCTTAATTTTACCCCCTCCCCCCACCCAAAAAATGAGACGGCAAAATTGTTTGGTTCTGACCCAATTATCCCCCTCCAAGGAAAAATCCTGGCACCGGTACTGAGGTATTAATATTTCGTCATAGTAACTTTTCATGTTGGACAAAACCTTCCATAGATGGATATAAGTAGTATATGGGTCACTTTGGTCCACTTAGGGTCGAGTCCGGATTTCCCACGCTGGGACCGTGGGAAATGCCGGTGGCTCGGACCTCGGACCAAAGCGCCCGCTTTAGACGATGCCCTAACCTAACGGAGGCAATTTCGAGGCGGTGTTCTTAACCTAACGTTGGAAAAAAATTTTCGAGTGTAACCTAACGGAGGAGAATTGGGCGACCCTGTTTTAACCTAACGACCTGGATTAAAGTGTCCAAGAATTTAAGGGAGGAGAAAACCTGACCCTCCCTCCCTCCAGCCGACTTGTTCCGATGTAACGTAACCTAACATAACATAACTAAACTAAGCTAAATTAACCTAATGCTAAATTTTTTTTTTGGTTTTGTATTTTGTATTTTTTTTTTGGTTTCTTAAAACTAAATTAAAACTAAAGTAAAGCTAAATTTTTTTGGGTTTTGTGTTTTGTATTTTTTTTTTTGGGGGGTTTTCAAATTTTCAAAAACCTTAAGAACTAAGTTTTAAAACTAACGAGTATTCCGTTATCCTGGATGCCATCAAACACCAGTTGCAAACCAGTTAAATTATTCCACTTTTCCAGCGATTCATCCGTTTGGAAGAACTGATGGTATCGCTTGGGCAAGTGGAGAAAATTTTCGCTCGTTTCAACAACGATGGAATTTCCGACTTTTGTTTTGCATTGGAAAAATTTCACAACGTTGAATGTTTTCCCTTTGGGGAAATCTTTGAACCTTGCGTAAGGTTTTTTGTTGTTGAGCGCATTAAAATTCGCAATTAAATCAAGCGCATTAAAATTCGCAATTAAATCGTTGGGTAAAGCGTTAGAACCAGTATTAACAAAAGCGTCCATCTTGTATCAGTCGTAGATCAATAATGAGGTCTTAGACGAAGGGCGCCTCTATTTATACCATTTTAGACCCACCCCCACCCCCACTCCTTCTCCTGGATGCGTGCGCAACTTCCCAATCCTAAACTAAAACTAAAACTAAATTAAATCTAAAAACTAATGCTAAATTTTTTTGTATTTTGTATTTTATAATTTTTTTGGGTCAAACTAAAACTAAATTAAAACTAAAATTATAAGTAGTAGTAAGTTGGGAAACCACGAGGATGAAGAGGCCCTCACTCACACCTTGTTCGATTGTGGCACATGTCACAAGAACCTGCGGTACAATTGTTATGTCCAATGCAATACTTACACTTGCAAGCGTCACAACGATCACAACAATCGCACGGACAATTTTCGCAATATCCGTTGCTACATCCTAGGTAAACGTCGTATTTTACGCCACAGTTAAGGCAATCCCTGCACACACAATGCGGCTCAGATAAACTGCATACATTGCAATTAAGCTCACCTGTATTATTAAAATCCAAATCATCAGGTTCTGTACGAAAACTAAAATCCGAATCAGAAAACATGGAGCCATAACCAGAATCTGAATCCGAATCCGAATCAGAATTGGTATCAGAATCCAAATCTGGGAGTATGCTAGAGATTTGATGAATGATGCTTGCCGGTAATGGTAAACGTTGAACGTCAGCAGCTCTCCTGAGGTTCTTACCAATTATTTTCCCACAACAGTGTTGCAAAGAAAATGGTTCATACCGTATTGTTGTTACAATCACATTACAATACTTACATCGATGGTGATACCACTCTTGGAAGCAATTATCCACTTTAACAGTCGCAGTGAGCGAAGGAGTATGTGTTATCGCGTTAGAAGCCATTGTAATAATGAGGCTCTAAGCTCAGTACCCCCATATTTATACCAAAAAGAGAACCTGCGCGCGCAACTTCCTAATCCTAAACTAAAACTTAATACTAAAAGTAAAACTAAATTAAAACTAAACTAATGCTAAATATTTTTGGGTTTTATATTTTGTATTTTTTTTTTTTTGGTTTTGTATTTTATATTTTTTTTTTCGGTTTTTTAAAATTTTAATTATTATCATTAAAAAACAACGACCCCCATCCAAGCAGCGTATTCAACGACCACAATTCCCAGCGGATCTCGTTATTGTTGAACCAATAGCTCCGGAGGTACTTACCTGGTAATTTGTCCCAATAATTGATGCGTGTAACAATATCGCATTTCTTACTCCACCTCTTCGGTAAGTGGCAAGCAAAATTTTCAGTGTATGCAAATACCAAACCTGATCCAGGTTGAAGCTCTAGTTTAAGAATTTCATAATCGGTTTCATCAATAGGTCTAGGTAAAGCGTAATAAGAATTCAAGAGCGCCATGTTAACCAATCGAGTACAAGAAGAATAATGACCTAATACAGACAATACACCTACTTATATAGGTTTTTTGCCGTTGCATTTACAACCCGGACACTTTCTGTGCTTTCGGGATTTCTTCAATTTCTTCTCATGGAAGCGTTGCAGTACTTGCTTTCGTTTCAACCACCGCATGTACGACACACAATGGCAGTAACAAATGCAAAATACACCACACTTGCTGCAAGCCAAACCATCAACAACCGACCCAATCTCTGCAACGTTGAAACAGCGTTTAGGACAACAGTAGTCGCCTCCAGCCTCAAAATTAAAATCAGGCATTGTGTAAAAATCATCAGAATGAGAGTGACCAGCAGGTCGAGCACATAATAACAACAAATCAGCCATAGTACAGAAGCAAGTATTCATCATAGCAGTAAAAACAATAATGACCAGAATCTCAAGGTATGCCAGTATTTATACTTTTTTAAACACAAAATGCGCATGCGCAGTCAGAATTTGGTTTTTTGCAATTCCTGCTTATAGAATTTACCAGATACTGCTTCACCATCCAACGCTTTAATGCAATAAGTAATTGGCACTGTGTAATGAACCTTATCAATCACAAAAACTTCTTTTGTCCACTTTCTGGAGTATTTATTACCAAATGTGTAGTGAAAAGTAGTAATGCGCACACGATCACCCAATTTAAATGTAGGTTTAGGTAGCCGAAAGTTCTTTAAACCATACAACTGCTCATGAACAGAAGCTTCAGTTTTCTTAGTAACATCAGCAGGTGCTAAACCAATGGTTCTATGGATGTCCTTTTCATTGTACTGCTTCACAAGTTTGGGCAAAATTTCAATCCAACGATGATTTTGGTTAACCTCAAAGTGGAGCTTCATTTTCTCATTTAATGTACGATTAAAACGTTCAACCATGGCTGCTTTAATTTCTGTAAATGTATGGTACATGCTAATACTGTTGTTCTTGAGCAATTTTTTAAATGTTGCATTAACAAATTCTTTGCCGCGATCAACATGCAGAAGTTCAGGTTTACGTTTTTTCAAAATTGTGGCAAATGCTGTGCTAACCTCTTTACCTGTTTTCTGCTTCAACGGAATGCACCAAGCATACTTACTAAAGCAGTCAATTACATTCAAAATATAGGCAAAACCATCATTTTCTTTTTTGTACTGCGACATAATCAGTAAATCGGCTTCCCAAATGTGGTCAATTCCTTTTGTAATAATTTGTCGAGTTTTAAATTTTTTTATTACTGGCTTATGTAATTCACGTGCTAAATCCATTGTAAATAGCATTACACACGTTCACTACATATATTTATGCAAAAATTTTAAACACAAATGCCCGCAAATTACCTGGCTCAACTTTTGCTCTTGCTCATAATTGTAGATGACCGTAGATTTGTTACCAAAATATTTCACCAGTTCAGCTGGAGGTGCTACACCAAAAGAATCGTAATATTCAATATTATTACCATGCTTAACGTATGCTACCCAATGTGTACCTGGACCAGAGCTTGAATCCAAATTAACAATGGCAGATTCGTTTTTCAAAATTCTGGAAGGAAGTGCATCACGCATAAAAACGCCTCTAAAGTATGGAATATTCAATACTGCAGCATACTTGGTTAGTTCCAAATTATTCAGCGGAGTATCTTTTTTTTTTTCATCAGCTCTTCTAAAAGACCATTACCTTTAGGTTTTTTGTTTATAAAAACTCCAGAACCTTTCGGCTTTTTGTTAATGTAAACACCTTTACCTTTGGCTGCTGGTTTCTTAGATACTCCGGAACCTTTTGGTTTTTTGTTAATGTAAACGCCTTTACCATCTTTTTTCTTGCTTTTAACAAGATCAACAAGCGCAGAAACGGCACCAATGGCTGCAGGTCCATACTGTAGGATTGTCTTTAGGTAACCACCAGATTTTACTTTTTTAACCTGAGCAACCGAAAGGCGTATAGTTTTTTTACCACCACCACCTTTCTTAAGATTTGCAATTTGGCTCTTCGTTAAAGGCAAGTAGGTCTCATTCATAACAGATTCTTTTGTTCGAGCACCACTAACCTTCAGGGATACAGCCTTTTGCGCTTGCACAGCCGCTGCAAGTTTTTGCTGCTCTTCAGCATCCAACGATACAGGGTATTTTGTCAATAAACCAGCACCTAACGCTCTTTTGGCTTTCATAGCGTTGGTGGTTAGCCAAGCTACAGCTTTCTCTCCAATTCCAGAATCTTTAGCGAGTACACGATTCCAAGCACCCTCTTGTAAAGCGTAATCAGCAGCATGACGGTCATCCAAATTTTTAGATTTAGAATAAGCGATATCATGTTGCATGGCCAGCTCATCAAGCTTGTTACTTGGCTTATCGCCTCGATCAAGACGCTTCTCAAGTTTTGTGCCAGGTCCTAAGTAATTATAACCAGGCATATGCATTTCAAACAGTAAATTATTAATCGCAGAATTAATTATGCCTTTTCCAGAGGCCACCCTCAATGGTACAGGCAAGATTTCCAAACTTTTATAATATCTAGCTTGTCGGTAATCCATTAATTCAAAATTACTAATTCCAAATACACCACTTATATTTATAGTTTTTTGGTCAAAGCTCTTTGAATTCTTGGATAATATTAACAATTTCATTCAGCAACAATGGATTTGTATTGCCCGACTGAATTTCGCCCCACAAATGACACAAATGATCGAGTAATTCATCAACGCTGTTCCAATGCACGTACTCAACAGGGCGATTTGTATTAAATTTACGCAAACCTTTTCCTATAGTTGTAGAGTAGCCGTCAGATGCTTCATCACCTGTATCATAACCATCCTTCAGCTTACTTTGTGTTGCAATAGCGCTTTTAAAGCAACCATTTTTCAACAAAATTGGTCTAATTATTGTACGATACTTGTTGGTTCTAGTTGTTTTAATGTAGTTGCTATTGCGATCATTATTTCGTTTGTAAGCGTATGAATTCAAAACTATCTGCTCATAATTACTCAAATCGCTTGCATCATAATGTTGGGGGTTCTCCAATGTAAGCAAATCCCACAATCCAGGTGTAAATTTATATTTTTGCTTATTAGCTTCTAAAAGTAAATATTCATCAGGCGTAATAGTTACTCTAGAGTTCCCAATGCAAGGACCTGTACCTTCTACACAAATACCAAAATTTTTATCCAATTTCTTTTCTGTTGTAGGTAATTTAAATGAAAAGTTACCAAGATTTTGCCCAGAGTCGGATGTCAACGGCGTGTTTGCAACAGTTTCTCTCAAGGAATGCAACGAATCAGTAATCGGCTTAAACCTTTCAGTCAATTTTTCATGTTTCATTAATTTACCAAACTTTAGCATATCATATTTGCGCTGTAATGCTTTACCAGACTCAATATATTCTTTTACTTTTCTATCCATATTCGTTATTATAACCAAATTAAAGAGCATCAACCTATATTTATAGTTATTTGCATGGTTGGAAACCTAATGTTATCGCGATTTGTTCTCCGCGAAAATCAACTAACCTATCGTCTTGATCGACAATTCGCAAATGTAGTTGGTAAATGCTGTCTAACCGTGTAATCGGATAATAGCACAATGTAATAGGCCTTTCGATGATTTTCTCACCGCTTTCAACCTTTAGAGGAAACTCGTACAGTGTATTATCGTTTCGTTTTAGGTTATCCACATTGCATTTAATCAAATTACATTTAACTTTTATCGTATTCACAGTAAAAATTTGTACAGGTAAGTCGGATCTGTGTAATTCATTTGGAGGCAACAACCTGGGAGTAAAGCCTAAAGTTCTACCAATAGAGGTTGTTGGTCTAAAATCAATATGTAAAGGACTTTTAATTTCCATTCTAAAAGTATTTTTATTCAGGCGCAAAAAAGTTCCAGTATTTTTAATTCTGTCCAAATTTTCGACAAATTTTATAATATCTTGGATTTCATAAGTACCCGTTGGAATGGTAAATGCATACACTTCATTTTTCTTTTTTGTAACTGCAAACCGATGAGGTGCTGTAAAATTTCTTTCGTCAATAGTATTGTTATTCAAATCAACAGGATCTACAACAATATTATTATCCAAATCCATATCCAAATCAACAAAAGTAATATTGTTATTCATCTGCGATATGTTCGGAATGTTGTTGTAGGTTACAAAGCTTTTTAGACAAACCTCGTAAGGTCCGTTCAACTTGATACCGTCAGTGTAGTCGAAATTGAATACAGAAGAATTCTCTGTTAACGAAATTTGAAAAGCCATTTTTAAAAATCACTTTTGTATGCAAGGTAGCCATATTTATATTTTTCTAAGCAATTACGTGATTGCTGAGCGGATTGTACACAGCTTTTCGATCCATGATCATCAAGAGGTGAACAATTCCTCTGCTAGGGAAACCTTGCCGAAAGTTGAAATGAATTTTCGTATTAATTAGAGAATCCTTAATAACTTCGGGCTGATGCGAGCAATCAATAACAAAAATCGCATATTTTGTCATAAAATCACTATAATCGCAAATCGGATCTTCTTCGTCAGAATTGTAGTAGGATTTAGTAAATGCTTTGAACATTTCGTAAATATTCCCACATTCGTTTTCTTCCGATTTAAGATTTAACCGATCTTTTGGATACAACCAGTAATTATTGATTTCTAGCTGTATATTCTCTGCATTCAGCAGCTTAAATTCACTAATTCGGCTGGTAATTTTCAAGGCAACATCTTCTTGCAAAGCAACCAAAGCATACTTCACTTTCGAGTGTGAAACAGGTACATCCCAGGTGTATTCTGTCGTACCCGTAGGTAAGGTAGTGCTCTGGTATAACCAATGCCGAAAGAAAATTGTGTAATTGGTATTGGTCAGCACCTCTTTACGAAGTTTGGTTTCTTTATCGATTCGAAATTTAATGTGTCTCATACGCCAGATAATATCCGTCAACTTCATTGTAACAACATATGTACTGTTATCGCCATAGAAACAGTTGTTGTCACCAGATGTAGTATTATGGAAAATCAGGGTTTGAGGAACACGTACTAAACATTGACGAAAATCTTCAAAAACACCCATAACTTCGCTCAAAGGTTTCACAATCTGGAAGTAACCTTTTGAGTTGATCAAACTTTTGGCGTCAGGGTAGATATTCCAACCAGAAAGACTACGTGCTTTATTTGGCTTAAAAGACACCAGTCCTTTCATGGTCCCAGCAATTCCAGGTTTTCTCACATCGTCAACCTTGTTTTCGCCAATTTTATACTCAATAAATTCAAAACAATGCATAATGCCGTTTAAATCAAAATCGAGTTTACTGGTATCAATACTAGTTACATCCACCAACTTATTATCTTTATCAGTTTTAGTTACTGTAATTTGGCCTGTGAACACAAGCTTACTATCGCATGGTAGTGTAATAATATCTTCATTATAAATGGTTATAGGAAACTCACCGCCTGGTAAATTAATATTCTCAGACATCGGAGGTCTATAATCATAATAATCAGATCGCTCAATAAATTCATCGTAATTTTCTTTAAAAGGACCCATTACAATACATACCTAATACATTGGTTAGGTACTTATATTTATAGTTTTTCGACATATTTTGGAGTAGGCGTCGTTCATTTCCTGGAAGGACCGGAAATTTGTTAACGTTAACTTTCCAGTTCTAAACAATGTATTTTTTTTACTTTTTTCATCCGTGTAATGCATACCACTAAATAATTCAGGATCATAAATCACATTTTTTAAATTATTTTGGTAAAATTTCTCAAAATCTGGTTTAAAACCTAAATCTGCACTTCCAACAATGTTGGCGATTCGGTAATTAACAACTTTCACTGGGAAACCCAACCGTTGAATGATTTGTGCGAACTTTCGGGTAGCAATTTTAGCGGTGTGCTCGTTTTTGGTTCCTAAACACACAATTTTTCCAGATGTAAAAATGTTTGCTGTAGCTGCAGGATTCCTCAGCCTCAAGGTAAGTCCAGGAAACTTTTTAGGATTGTATATTACATTGTAAGTATTGTTGGCAATAAACTGTAAATCCAGTAAGCACCATAAATCAGCTGTGGAAACAATATTTTGCACTTTTGGCGGATCGATGGCAAAAACTCGAAAATTATCGAATTTCACCAAATTATTAGATTTTTTGATGCATTCAGCAACGTTTTTCAACGCAATATATGCATCAATTTCATCGCCTACATCTCTACACATCATTTTTCCACTGCTAAAGATGTCAATATTGCAAGAAGGCATATCAACATGTACAACAATACAATCGTTAAAACGCATAACCGTATCCAGAATAATGCTGTGCGCAACAACATAATCCAGATTCAATTCGCATTTCAAATCAGCAGTAGCATAAAGTAAAGAAGCCATTGTAATAATGAAGAACTAGCTACCATCTCAAGTATTTAAGCGCGATTCAAAATTCTTCTTGAACTTACAATTGTCACTCTCAACGTCAATAACAAGGAAACCAAAAGGTTCACTCCAGCAGATATTGCACATTTTTCTGAATTCATCAAACGTCACATCTGTCACATATTCTGCAAAAACCTGGCGTAAATTCACCAAATCCTGGCGAAACAGTATAACGTAATTAAAATTCTCTCGAATTCCGCTCTTTTTAGGAATTTTTGTGTATGCTTGGCTCAAGTAGAAACACGAAATATTCCGGTGCCTACCTCTCAAGAAGAAATTAGCAATTTTACCTGTTTTTCGGTTAGTATGTCATTAAAAATTACAATCGAATCAGTTTCCAATTCTTCGGGTTCTGGAAGCGATTCAACCTGCAATTCCTGAATTTTAACCATTTTTTTCTTGCTTTTAACTCTCGATTGGTTGTGCGATGCTACCAGCTCTTTCAGTGTTCCATACTTCTCTTGGTAACTAGTCTTCGAGCATAAGTACAAATTTGTGAACGGTCTAACGTGAACTAGCATAGTAAGAAGTAAATTCGACTTTCCAGCTCCACTAGGTCCGAATATACCACAACGTATAACGTCGGGAAACATTTCAACCTTTCGTCGCTTTTTCTCTACTTTATTATCGAAATTAATCACAGCAATACTGTTTCGTAATTTCTGTCGCTTCATTTTTTATAATTATCAATATTATTCACACCACACTACTATTTATAGTTTTTGGGTGTAGCCGAATGGAACCGTATCAAAATCTCGGAGAATCAGGCGCTTATCGAAACTGAACCGCAATCTTTTGGTCTGTTCTTCATTTACCAGATTTTTGGTGACCTTATCACGTGCAATATTGATATCATTTGTTTAGATTTCCTTAATTTCACCGAAAAGTAACTTTTCCATCGACTCACCGCTGATCAGTTTTGCATTCTTGTGGTGTAGAGTGAATCCTTTAACTTTTATAACTTGTTTACCTTTGCTGGTAATGTAATGGTACGACTTGGGGCCTGTGCTCAAAAATTTAGTGATGTAAGCGCCTTTCAATTCGTCTGTCCACTGACCCAACAAGTCACCAGTTGGTACAGTATTTCTACCATTGTCAACGTAGACTATCGAGTCAGTGTCGCAATACAAAACAGCCTGGTCTAATTTGTGCAGTAGGTCGTAAAGTCTCAATCGGGCATTTGCAGTTGTAAAAGCTGCCACGTAAATATTGGTGTTAAAGTTATCCTCAACAAAAACATCCTTGTATTTATAATTCACCTGAATCATATCATCAGACAAAATATTAACCTGGATATTTGTGAGGCGATCGTTCAGTAGAATATCATAAAATTTACACGGATCGGTAATGAACTCGGTTACACCCAGGTTGTCACGTTGTCCAAATTTACCCCAAAGCGAGTTTAGGCATAATTTAGAAACGGCTCTTCTTCCTGGGTTGTAAGCGATTTTGTTCTGGTCTAGTTCAATGCCTTGGTCTCGTTTTACAGCCTCAGCGTAAGCTTCTTTAGTCGGGTACGAGTGCTCACTGCTTTCCAGTTTCATTTTAAGAAAATCTTTAATGTAACCTTTCCATAAGCAGTTGTCCTTCTCAAAATTCCAAACTTCGTAAACTTCGAGCACTTTATACCCAACTTCAATAGCTTTATTCACTTCAGGCGTACACCAAGTACCAACGAAAGCTCGTTCAGAATCACTGTGCGTACATTGGCGCTGCTTGTCTTTGGCACACTTCAGACACAGTGGGAATAATAATTTATCGCTTTTCTCCATTTTCACTCGCACAGGAAGTGTAGGAATATACAAATCCTTGGGAGCTACAACCTTGCATTTAATAAATCCGTACCAATCAGGATCAAAGCTTGGAGGATTAATTATTTTCTCAGGGTGTCCGATTGGATAGTCATCATAATACATTACCGTCGGATACAAAGAACAGACGTCAACATATTTGATTTTTTCCATGTTACCATCGACTGTTTTATGCAGTTTGAACGCTTCTGTACGACCTCCGAAGAAGGCATCACGAGGATTCAGCAGGTCAATAATCTGGTCGTTATTGTTAGCTCGGTTTTGACGGAATTCCCTGCTCTTTTTCCAGGCACACTCCCACATTTCCACCACAGTATATCCAGCTTCTTCAAGTTGTTCTGTGCGACCCATGGTCTTCTGGTACAGATCCGTCATGCGTTCGTTGGTGACGTGATTAATCGTGTCATCGTCAAAGCATTCAGGGCATCCATGCCAGAAACAACCGTGAAACTGGTACACCGTGTTGGTAGTGGAGTCGAATCCGTCAACCTTAGCTCCACAAATTTGGACCTCTCCGCCGTTGGTAGCATGGGCAATATTATCATTATTAAAAGATTCCAACCAGCCAATAGAAACTTTCGAAAACTGGTCACGGATCTCTTTCAATACGATCGCAATACTTTCTGGGTCTAAGTATCTGCTGCGGTATATTGCCATGCATACACTAGCGATGGTTATGTATTCACTAAACAGGTCGATGTTGGCAATGTCCAAGAAGGTTTGGCGCAAACTTAAGCAACCTCGTCTAAGAATATCAACATCTGAGCTGCAGTATTCATAGAGCTCCTTCTTCATGTCAAATTGGTAATTTTCAGCCCATTTTTGCTTATACCACTTAATGAAAGTCTCACGGGGACCATCTTTCATTTTATTAGGTAAATAGCTCAAAATGGGTGGCATTGGACCCATGTAATTTTCGTTTTCTTTTGTATTGAACAAATGAGGAAAGTAACCTTTCTTCAATTCATCCAATCCAAAAGTTTCTGGGAATGCCGATAATGGTGATGGTACAAAATTATGGCTGTCAATAATTCTGAGGTTTAGGTGAGCAATTTTTAGTTCCATTAACTTGCTACCTGTACAAATGGTCACTGGTTTGATCGTATTCTTGACACAATACTGCATGATGAGTTGGCTGTCGTAGCCACGGGCATAGTGAGCGATTGCAACGTAATTCCGATGTCTTTTGTCTATGAGCCAAGCGCAAAACTCGTCGTTCGTATGGAACACATGTCGTTGCCTTAGTTGCAAAGTAGCGTATGTCCATTTGTTAACTTGATACTTCGTGTAAAAGTGCTTTCAATCCGGAGCGCCATCTATTGGGTTTTAGTGGTAGCCAATGGGTAGGTATGTCGGAGACATGTCCCGCCAGCATACCTACCCATTGGCTACCACTAAAACCCAATAGATGGCGCTCCAGATTGAAAGCACTTTTACACGAAGTATCAAGTTAACAGATGGACATACGCTACTTTGCAACTAAGGCAACGATGTTCGGTATTGTCGAAATCACGAGCTACAATTAAATTAGCAATGTGAATATCCGTTTCTTGCTGGCATTCATAGTCGAAGAATATGTACTTTTCGGTATACGTACATTTCTTGTTGGGTTTATTAGTAGATAAAGGATTACATTTAGGGCAACCGCCGTGACACCTACTGCCTATGGCTCGTTTTGTCTTCATGAAGCATTCGTGAGTAGATGTTTTCTCAGTTTTTCCGCAATTCAGGCATTTGGAATAACCACATTCGTGATTTCGGTCTAATCGGTTCACAATTACATTGCATCCGCTGCATTTGAACCATTCCTTGCAAATGGTTTCTTTATGCTTCTGCAAACAGGCTTCGTTTTTACAATACCGGTTGCAGGCGAAGCATTTAATGTATTTTACACTTTCTGCTTCGTGCACAGGTTCCTTACAAAGGTAGCACTTTCTAACGCCTGGGCAGTTATGCTTTCCTTTGTTTTGGTAACCTCGTAAGCACACTTCACAGAAAAGTACACTACCCAAGAAGCCTTTCATGTTGTTAATTGTATCAAAATGGTCACCTTGTTTGTAGAGGTAGACTTTTGTATCCTTTTCAACAGCACCACGATACAGTTCGGTATTGAATTTACCCGCATCGATTACTATGATTTGGATATCCCAAGCCTCCTCCACCTTTTTAAAATCTTCCAAGGTAAACCCACTTTGTGTATACAAAACCAAAGGTCTGCAGAGCTTCTTTGCGAATGTTTCTTGGATAAGTCGTCCTCTACGAATGTCTTTTATTTGAGCTGCGTTCAACTGTTCTCCTAAAATTTTATTTTTTAGATTTTTGCAATAGGTCAGGCCTACAACTATTGCTCTTGGTCCACAAAGGTTATCCTCATTGGTAATTACGTTGATGCTTTTCTTCGTGTGCTTGGCTTTTTGCAAATTTACAATTTTTGTTCGTCTAGCACCTCTTGGTAGTTGTACAGCATACACAGGAAATTCACTATTCAGTATGTCGACTGTCTCGTCAGAAGTCACTATTTGCACAAGTTTATTCTTCAATGACTCAACCAGATCGTCATCACGTTTCATGAACTCTGTTCCGGTAAATCCACAGTTAATATTCGGGTTTATTACGCCCACCTTGATAAAATCACCTTCTTGAATGTTTAGACGCCTTACAGCATATCCAAACAATTCTTCCAAGGCTTTTGAGATTAGATCAACTAGGGGTAACTTCTCGATGTCCTTTTTAAAAGTGAATGTGTAAATCCGTTTCACAATTCCAAACTTATTAGCAGGTTGATTGCCTGTTTCGAAAACATTCACGTACTGTAACAAAGGATCATCGTTTGAGGTGGAAGGAGCAGTATTGCGTCTACCTCCACCAACGTATACCCTTTGGGTTTCTGCTTCCAATTCTAGGCGTGCAACACCCGACAATTGGGTTCCAACGCCCGACAAATCTCTTCCGACACCCGACAATTCGTTTCCGACACCCGACAATTCTCTTCCGACGTCCGACAATTCGTTTCCGACATCCGACAATTCTGTTCCGACGTCCGACAAATTCCCTCCGACATCAGTGCCACAGGTAGCATTAGCTCCATCGGATTCAACTGTTGTATCGAAGAAATTGTCGGAAGCATACGTTACATTGTCAGGGTTATTGTCGGGTTTGTCGGGACCATCATCGGAATCGTCCGAACTGTCGGAGTCATCTTCGGAACTGTCGGAACTATCGGAATCATCGGATTCACTGTCGGAACTGTCGGATTCATCATCGGAATCATCTGGATCATCGTCGGAGCTCTCATCATCGGATTCGTTCCCAGAGCTGTCCGAGCTATCATTGGAATCATCGTCCGAATCATCCGAACTATCATCATCGGGATTGTTGGAGCCTTCATCTGCGTTAACGTTCGGTTCATTGGAGCTAGCATCCAAATCTTCCTCACATTCAGCAGGAACTGCTACCTTGTCTCTAATCGGGTTGTCAAGTTCGGGTGTGTCAAAAATTGAGGGTGGCACGATTTCCGGAGTGTCAAAAATTGAGCGTAAACGTATCTGTGGAGTGTCAAAAATTGAGCGTACATTACTACGACTTGGCCTAGGCGTAATTAGTGCTGGCTCAATTTCAACTTGGTTGTCATCAATCGGGTTGTCTTGTTCAGGTGTATCAAAGTCTAAATCAGAAATGTCAAAATCGGCAAGTAAGCTGGAGTAGCTATCGTTGATATCGCATTCAATGTCATCACAATGTGAGAGTTCAGCTGTTGGAGCGGCGCCTGCTACACAACTACCATCCTCATCATCATTGCTCTGAACCATTGTGTCCAGTGGTTTTGGTCGAGTCGGTTTTCGAGCTACCAAACTCTCGGCGGGATTCATTTCAATGGTCGCTGTTATTCCAAGAGTAGGGTACTCAATGTTGTATTTCTGCGGATTGGATGGTGGATTAAACTTATCGAACACCGGAACTGGCTTGTCGTATATCGCTTGTTTCTTGAGGGCTAACTGGGTAGGGTTAGTATTTACAGGGGGTTCGATATACTGCTTCAACATGCAAATTAAATCCTGTTTCTTCATTTTATAGAAGTTTTTCAGGTCCAATTCACATGCATACGCTTGTAATTCTTTCACCGTACATTCTTGCAAATTTACAGTGGCCAAATTCAAACGTTTATGATTCAAGCCAATTCTAGGTTGCGCAACCGTTTCATCTTCATCCAATCCTAAATCCTGAACCAGTTCTTTTAGCACATCCTGCTTAGGTGCTGTTTCTTCTTCCAAATCTATATCGTCTACAAGTTGCTGCAAAACATCTTGTTGAGGATCAGATTCTTCAGAGGCGTCAGAATTCAGATCAGGAATAGCCTCAAGCAGTTTTTGTTGCAAAACGTACTGCTTAGAATCTTCTGAGTCATCAGACAACCAGAGATCATCTAGCAGTAACGCAATGTTAACTGGTTTTCGTACTAGCTCAGGTTTGCGTTCAGGTTCAGGTTCGGGTTCTTCGACAATTGTTGGTAAACCGTACATTTTCAAAGAATGTAAATATTCTTTTAATTGTACACTTAAAGGGTGCATTTTACCTGGGATCCTGAAGTTTTCCTGCGGTTCTTCTTCTTCTTCGATAATCTTCTGGATTTTCTGCTTAACTTCTTCTTCATTGTCTCCAAGGAAGTGGTGAATAATTCTTCGGTGCTCTTCTGGATCCTGGGTGGCCAACATCTGGTTCATGAATTCTTCATCCTCGTCTTTCTCCTGGATTTCTTCTTGTTTTGGTCTTTCTTCCATATCTTCAACTAGTTCCAAACTGGGGAGCGTTGCTGTCATTTCGGCGATGATTTCCTCCACTGTCGGACCTGAAACAGAAGGTTTGATATAACTATCGATACGTTTAGGATTGGTTCGCTTACGTGTGACTATTTCCGTTGTGAAAATGAATTCGTTATCCTCTTCTTCTTCTTTGGTGGAGGCCTCCGTTGCTGTTGTTGCTGCTGTTGCTGGTTCATCTGTAACAAAAGAAACAAAATTCGCTTCCACTGGTGTTTTGGCGAGATTAGTAGTATCGACATCTTCTTCGTCATCACTAAAACTGTAATCTATGAGCTTAACAACTAAATTTTCTGGTTTTGTAATTTTTTTGGTCCCTACATTATGACTAAATAAACTATTGCTAACCTTAATAATATTGGAGGCTTTTTTGTTTTTAATACTTTTTTTGGTCCCTACTTTATCGCTACTTAATTCTAATTTTTCTAAGCTATTCATAAAACTAGCGAGTCCCGGTCGTTTCCAACCGTTTCTCGGTTTCTTATTAAATAAACTACAACTAAATGGGAAAATTTCCCCTAATTTTATTGGTTTTAAACTTTTTTTGGTCCCTAAATTATCGCTAGTTTCTAAACTATTTAAGTAATTAACAAGTCCGGGTTATTGCCAACCGTTTCTTGGGTTCTTATTGAATAAAGTACAACTAAATGGGAAAATATCCCCTAATTTTTCTTGTTTTTTAATAATTTTTTTGGGCCCTACTTCTAAACTAAACTTATTCTCTAAAGCTAAAATTAATTGATTCCTAGTCATCTTATAATAAAACCTGACTCCTTTCTGCTTAGCCATAGCTTTCAGTTCGGGTACCTTGTATTGCTGATAAGAAATACTTGGCACTGGAACTGGAGCTACAGCAGCTTCAGGAACAGGGAGTGTATCTAACTTATCGAATAAGCTATCGCTAAATGGAAATACATTCCCGATTACATGAGAAATTAGTAAACTAATCAACTCATGTTTTCGCATTGCGCAACGAAAGTGAAGTCCGCTCTGCTTCGCTTCGTTACGCATTTGTTGTACAGTAAAACCCTCGAAAGGGTTCACAGACAACGGATGTAAAGCTCCGAGAGCCGCCATTGAAACGCCAGTAGTCATATCGCCAGAATGATGCATAAGAACAGTATCAAGCATGAGATGTTTACTGGACAGCATTTTAGAGCGGAATGAGGTTCCTGTCCTACTACTCCTGTATTTATAGTTTTTCAGAGGACCTCTCTGGCCAATACTGCTCTCTGATTGGTCGGTTGGGTTTCAGCTGCCAACCAATCAGAATGCAGCATTTGTCCCTTGAGAAAGTATAAATATAAGTGCTGTTCATTATTTTACCATTAGAACCTTTAAACAGGCTATGGAATGGGCAATTTGATTCTTTTAAAGTTTTAATTATGGAAGGCGAAAATGAGCCTTTTTTAGGGGTATTGAAAAAAGGCACTTGCAAAGGTCCAAATGGTCTGAAATTTTTATGGTGGGGTGGGGGAACCCACTGATTCGAATTTTGGCAAAAAATTTCCTATGGGCAAAATGACTCTTTTAAACGATTCTTTTGGTGGCACATTGATGATACAAAAAAAATATTTGCATTTTTGCTTGTTTTAATGCATTGAGGTGTGTGAATACGAGCATTTCAAAGCAGCCGAGACCTCACTTAGCATCGCGCTTTGCGCATGCGCGTGGACTTGCCATAATATTCTTATCCTCCTGTACGTGTATATTTTCGTATTTTCAACTATTTTTCATCTTCGATAATCGTTTTTTTCATTTTTTGCAAAATGTTTTTAAAATGTAAGTATTTTTTACCATATGAATGTTTCGTTAGGCCGGTGTTAATCTGTTTCTGTTCCATATGTTGTAAATCATTCGCCCATCATAGCAGTTTAAGACAGAATTCTGAATTCTGATCCTTCAGAGATTAATTTTTGATGATTGACTCTTCATTTCTATTTCAGACTACTAATTTTTAATTTTATATGTATGTTTTGTCGTTTTATTTTGAAAATGAAAACTATTTTTTTTCAAATTTTTAATGTTTCAAAACCACAACATCACATTTTAATAAGAAATTCAACATTGTGAATTAGGAATAGTATAGACACAAATGCACTCTTACTTTTCCGTTTGGGTTTAGTTTAGGTAAATGATTATCCTTCATGTGTCGAATGAGGATTTTTTTGTTGGAACATTCGAATCCACAATGGTCACAAATGAACGTTTTCTTCTCATTTTCGATTTCGGTTTGATGCGCCTTTTTCTTGTGACGACTTAAGCTGCTATGATGGGCGAATGATTTACAACATTACAACATATGGAACAGAAACAGATTAACACCGGCCTAACGAAACATTCATATGGTAAAAAGTACTTACATTTTAAAAACATTTTGCAAAAAAACGATTATCGAAGACGAAAAATAGTTGAAAATACGAAAATATACACATACAGGAGGATAAGAATATTATGGCAAGTCCACGCGCATGCGCATAGCGCGATGCTAAGTGAGGTCTCGGCTGCGTTGAAATGCTGGTGTGTGAATTAATTTTTAAGAAGTAGTTGAGCATTTGTATGGGTATTTTGACGTTTGTTTAGTGAAATTATGGGCAAAACGACTCTTTATTCAAATAGAGGGTGTATTTGAGTGCTTTTTGAGGTAGCTCAACAAAGGCTCGAAAAGTAGCAAGTGGGGGTATTTTTGGAATCAGCACGACGTCAGCTTTCCGAATATACCAAAATAACGTAACGAAATGGAAACTGAAACTGAAACGTAACTTTTATTTAGTTTTTTTAGTGTTATTTGCTTCTGAAAGTGCCTAAATGGATTCTCTTGAATGTTTTTGAGTTCTGGGTGGGTAATTTGAGTCGTGTGAACGTTTTGAGCAAAAGTATGGGCATAATGACTCTTTTTTAGATATTTTTTATACATAACTGTGTTTCTTGATTATTTTGGAAGTTTTTAACATAAGGGTATATAATTTGAGTGTTTTGAGCATTTTACTCTTGAGAATGTATAATCTTACTCCTTTGGGATATTTTTTAGTATGAAATCTTATGAATTAATTCTTTTTTTGTGGGTAGGTAATTTGATTTTTTGAAACTTTTGGAACAATTGAGCAGGGTTTTCCCTACTCTTCTCTGATTGGTCGGCTCTGGTACCCATTGGACTATAAATACTGGTGCCCTACCTCAGAGAACTCATTCCTACTGACAAGACGAGTATCATTCTTTGTGTAGATAGGTTAGGTTACATTAAAAAAATGTGTGCGCTTTCGTCCACTCTTGGAGGGTTAGGTTAAAAACACCTAGCTGAATTCACCTACATTAGGTTAGGTTTATGTTTGAAAATCTTGGGCACTTTGGAAGGGGGTAGGGTAGCTCAATTCCCGATCATTAGGTTACCCTAGAAAATTTTTTCCGACATTAGGTTAGAAACACATTGTTGAATTCGCCTCAGTTAGGTTTACAAAAAATTCTTGGGTGCTTCGGTCCAGCTCGTTAGGTTAAAATAGGGTCGCCCAATTCGAGATCGTTAGGTTAGGTTACACTAGAAAATTTTTTCTTACGTTAGGTTAAAAACACCGCCTCGAATTCGCCTCCGTTAGGTTAGGGTAGCCTCTAAACATGGGCGCTTTGGTCCGAGACCCGAGCCACCTGCATTTCCCACAGTCCCAGCGTGGGAAATCCGGACTCGACCCTAAGTGGACCAAAGTGACCCATATACTACTGATATACCTACCTATACGATTTCGAATTTCGATGAAAAATTTCATCACTTTTTCAATAAGCAGTTAATGTATGATACAAATAGATATTGGATTGAATTAGCAAAAGATTGATAACTTTGCTCGATAATTAAAAAATTTAATGTGGTACCTATGTGGTTCGACCATCATGCAATCTCAGTAAAATCTCATTTTCGCATCGCATGCAAGTGAATGTGACTTATTTTTTAATTATTTTTCTTTTAAAGCAGAATTTAATACTTAATTTGTATCTCTAACTACTTAGTTAATTACATTTCGCAAAGCTGAAAAATATTTTCAGTTAATAAGTATTAAGTATACCCAGCTACCTACAGATGTGTCACAAAAGTATCTGAATCTGCAAATTGGGAAGAGATTTCGACACGTTACGATTAGTTCAGTATTTATCTACATAGGTACTTCTAACCAGAAACGAAACCAAATATTAAGACCTCGTCGGTATTTTTTTTCCAAAACAGAACAAAAATCTTAAAAATCTATATTTTTTCATTTCTTGCTGCAAAAAATTATCTGCTCCAGGATCAGCTAGATCAAAAAATGTCATTGAAGGGTATAAAGTCAAAAGGTCCCGAGGTACATATTCTTAGCCGAACAAAGCACGAACGAAAAATCTTCATGACTTATTAATTTTTTCGTAGGTACCTAACACCTAAGTAACAGTTTTATTGCATTAATTTAAAAAAATAATAATAATAATAATTGAACTCTAAGAATATATCATAAAATACCTTATAGGTACACAGTAATTAAATAATTAAATATCAAAGCACAGGTATTGAAAAATAAATCTCACTCCGAATTGTAAATAATTGAACGCAGCAGTAGGTATTATTCTTTGAATTGACAATTTAAGAATATATGCACCTATTCTTAGATATGTAGTTGTTTTTCTCATTATTATTATTATCATTTTTTTTTTTTCAGTCGGCTCAATTATATCTACCTTCATTTGAAAAATATGTACTCGTTCATTCAAATCACACATTGACAATACACTTGCAGACGGGAGACAGCGCCGAACTCATAAAAGGGGCAAGGGGGTGCTTTGCCCTTCCCATGTTTGGTTATTTTGAAATCTTTTGTTTGGTGCAAAATTGATTTACCTACTTATTAAAAAAAGATTTCTTTATTTAAAAAAAAATGATCAAATAATTTTTCCCAAAGAAATCTAAAATGAATAATTTTCAAATAAAATCGAATCCAAACATTGAAATCTCTTACTCATTTATTGAAGAATGGAAAATGTTAAATAAACACTTTTTTAAAAATGACCAATAAGTAGGCATATTTGAAATTTTGATGTAGCAGGTAGTTAGGTATACCTATGTTAGGCTAACTTGGAAAAAAGTTAGTTCAATCAATTTTAAAAATTTACTTATCTGGTTTTAGAATTTTTTTGCCTAATTTTTTAAAGCATGAATTAAATTGTTATGGTGTAATCTGCCTCCACTGCTTAGGTGATAAATCTTAGGGTGACCCTTTATGCGATGTGATTTATTGCTAATCCGTCAAAACGGTACTGGTAACAGCCGTAACTCGTTTGCGCACAGATGGGGGAAAGTGACCGCAGCGGGTAGAGGTGGTTTGCGCACAGGGTACCTGTAGTGACCACAACTCGTTTGCGCACATGTATGCAATTGTACATTCATCGAATGGGTCACTACATTGATATAGCAAAGCAGTTCCATTTACACCAATCCTGGTTCAGGCACATTCAAAAAAAACGTATATTGCTGCAGGAGTACCGAAACAAAGAATCAGATGTTGGAAAATGGTTGGAAAAAATTTTTTGGACTTTTGTATTTAAATGCTGATGAAGTATCAGATGGTTTCACCGAACTTATATCCGCAGCTCCAACAATGGAAATGGCTTTTCCCGATTACCTTCTCGACGAATCATCGATTTTTCCACCTGATATTTGGGCAGCGGAACCAGACTCATCTCCTCGAACAACAATTAATGCAGTTGAAAGTTTTCACTCCCATTTCAACGGTCAATTCTACCACCCACATCCAAATATTCATGCTGTTACTCACGTCATACTGCAAGTACAGCAAGAGACTGATCTGAAAATTAATTCCATTCGACAAGGTGCTTCTATAATTATGTCAGGAAAGAAATGAAGGAGAAAGAAACATTTTTGAGATCAACTTTGGAGCGGTACAGAAAAAAATAAAGAAATCACCATCAGCAAATATCTATCAATTTTAGGACAATGATGTCACCCTACTTTCGTTTGAAATTTAAATGAATTGTATTATCTCGCTACTTACTACTTACTACTCACACATATATTTTTAATCACGCCTGCCAATAAAGCAGACAGTCCTAAGCCTATAAAAGTGAGAAGGAAAATATGTGCGCAAACGAGTTGTATTGTCCCTATATGTCCCTAAGTTTCCTGTGCGCAAACGAGTTATGTTTTCCCCCATTTGTGCACAAACCACTTGAAGCCCTGGTAACGTGGGAAAGTATTTATTATAATAGGGTGTGAAAGAGACATACTGATGGCCAAGGCGACACATGCTTCCAACTATTGGTATGTATCTTTACTTGGTTTTTACAATCGGCCGCAGCAAGATCCTCAATGATGCATGTGGTTAAGGAGCAATTTGTATGTGAATAAAGACTTGTGCCTAAGTAGCATTATTTGTATGTAATTTAACCCACTTCGCGCCTAGTTAAGATGATATTTCGATTTAATCGTAATCGTTGGTTTTAATTAATTAATCAAGGTGATAATCCGACGATTATACCTTTTGCGGTCATTTTGAGATTTTCCTAGATGCCTCGTTAAAGTAAAGCATCCAGCAAGAGCCGCTATTTTTGGGGTACGCTAAGGAAAAGAGGTGGAGAGATGGTCAGCAGTGTTAGGTAAGTGAGTACTTACATGGTGGTGTCTCCACTGAATTAATTATAACTAGATCGTAATTAATTGATGACGTCCTTCGTCATAAGGGATGGAACAGAGATTCTTCACTTACGTCTTAATAAATCACTTTGCCTACATAACTATTGTAAATTGCTTAGTTAGTAAGATATCAATGTCAAGTGTAATTGCCATGATTAGCTAGGAAACAATATCTAAGGTGCACCGGGGGGGGGGGGGGAAGTCAGAACGATTTTTCGCTATTTCAACTTTGATCAGCTGTTACTCTCGTACTAATGAACCAACATGGCTCAAATTTGTTATGTAGGTTCCCATAAGGGTTCTTTACCTATGGTAAAAATTTGAACGCGATTGTCACAGTAGCTTTCGCACAATGGAATAAAATGTAACTTGTTCCGACTTACCCCGCTTTGGGGTAAGTCAGAATATCTACAAAATTAATTGGTGATATTAGGATACGACCCTAATCGATGTGCAATATGTCGAATAATATATTTTCGAGGTCGTAGAATTCGAATCTGGAGTCATTTTTTTTTTGTAAGAGTGGGGGGTGAGGCGTGGGGAGAGAAAGTTTCAAAATTTTCCTACATTATCGTGTAATATGTTGAGTAATATGTTCTCGAGGTCGTAGAATTCGAATCTGGAGTTATTTTTTTTGTAGGGTGGGAGGTGAGTCCAGGGGAGAGAAGGAAATTTCAAATTTTGCCTATATTAATGTGTAATATGTCGATTGATATGTTTTTGAAGTCGTATAATTCGAATCTGAGGTTATTTTTTCGCAGGGGTGGAGGCGAGGCAAGGGGAGAGCAGAAATTTCAAATTTTGCCTATATTATTGTGTAATATGTTGATTGATATGTTTTCAAGGTCACAGAATTCGAATCTTGAGCTAGTTTTCAGGGTCGAGTGCTATTCAAGTATCACCATCTGGAGAGGAGGTTGTGGTTCACTGTGCCGCGTGGAAGTTGGAACAGTAATGAAATGAGCTAACTAATGATTATTTGAAATTCCTTCGCAAAAAAACACGGATGTGTATGAAAATGGCGATTTGTAGAAATCTCCCCCTCCTGCCAATTAATTCCTCCATAGTGGCATTTTGGCTGTCTTTGTGGTAATTTCAGGAAAACAATTCCTCTGCCGATTTATTGTAGAGTACAAAATGTACCTATTTGTAAAAAATTAAAAAATTCAAGCAATCAAAAAGTTAAGAAAATTTCAAGTTTTTCAATGAGTTACTACATTTAAAAAATGGAAGCGATGAAAAATGAGAAAATGAAAAAACTGAGGAGTGGATTTTCAAAAAATTCCAGTGATAATGTTTTCGAATCAACTTATGAAACTCAAACTCAACCCTCGGCCACCTGAACAAGTAATAATTTTATGTGTTATTATTGACGATATTAACAAATATTCATAACTCAACTAAACAAACTGATTTTTAGAATAGAACTTATCCTCCAACTAAGCACGAGTTAATTTCTTCGAACCAGGATTCATATTAAACGAAGCAACTGAACTTGTCATAATTCCAGATATTTCTTCGAATTTAAGAAAAATTAATACGATCGGTATTATCTTGGTAGGCCACAAAAGGTGTACACTCCTCCTCCACCCAAAAAAGAGAGAAAAAAGTAAAATTTTATCGACATTGCTCTTGATAATTTTTTTTTAAAAAAACACCACCAAAACCTATAAAATGATACTTGTATACAGATTACAGACGTACCTACTATCTACTAAATTCAACACTTTTTTTTTTACAACATTGATAACAAACGAATTTTTGGTCTCAGCCAATGGTAAAAGTATTAATTAAATTCTTACGAAAAGCGAAAAACGTTATCATTTCAGAATTAAAAACTTTCTTGGCTCGGATTTAATGATACATTCAAAAGAGAGAGAAAAAAAAATGTTATATTCATTGGATGAGAAAACACTAAAAGTAGAAACGGGGTAGCGAAAAGGGGGAAAAAAGAACAAGAAAATGCTACGCCGCACTGCGCGGCTCGTACATATAAAAAGAGAAATGGTAACTTTGTGATAAGAGCCGTAAATCAAGACCGTTTACCTTTCAACAAAAGACCATTCGAAAGCGTATATAAGAATAATATACGAACAAAAAAAAAAGAAAAAGAAAAAATAAATAAACAAAAGATATTACAGCAGGGTGTGTTGCTAGATTTATCGGTAAGTGAGGGGTATTTTTTTAACACGTGTCTGTCGGTTTGTGCGTGAGACAAAATGTGACAGAATTCGTCACCGATTGGTTGAAAAAAAATTGTTTTTTTTTTTTTTAAATGGAGCATCTAAAATACATTTATCATTGAGCAGAACTTCAAGAGTTGCATTTAAATTTTTTTATTTTCGAGAATATTTTTTGAAAATTCAGTACAAATAGATCAAAATGTTATTAAAAGATAGAACGATAAAATTTGGTTTACCAATCCCCTTCTCTGAGCTCCTGAACCGACTGATGATGATTTTCAGTGTCCAGTTTTGCAGATAAGATTATTTTAGCTGACTTTTTTCCTGTTCTCCAGACCATTTTTTGTTAAATTTTTAGATGTACCAATCAAATAGCAGGGGTGGGGTGGGGTGGGGGAGGGAAGACTCTTCAGCGACGAATTCCATCAATTTGATCCACAAAATTTTGCCAGCCGTTCAAGAATCTGGGATCAGGAAGTGGGAGGTAGAGCTGTTATTTCAAAATTTAAAATTTTATTGCCCCCCCCCCCATAAAGTATTTTGAGACAAACTGAGTACGGAGGAGGGGGTTCGATACCCTAAAAATTTCGAAAATTAGTTATTTTTGGGCATTTTCCAGACACTGGACCATTCTCGAGGGGTAAATCTTTTTATAATTCGTAGGTGTATCGACTCATGAACGGATCGCCATTATTTGTGGCAGCAGAGAGGCTGGTCGATGGTAGGCCATTCGATAGACGTATCTTCGACACCATGTTCTAATATATCTTCGTACATTATGACGGGTATGTTACATGGGTTATATACCTTCTACTTCGAAGGTATAGCAAAGATGATGTACTGTGAGCGAAATATATTTCACGTCTATTTGTCATATTCTTTCGGTACATACAATAGATTCAATTACGGCGCGTGAAATTTATATCCTTTTTATATGTGAAAAACTTATTGTACCTATATTATTTTCAGCAAGATGGACGCAAAGAGTACGTATAGGAAGGAAGATCGTAGTAATAACAAGCACCACCACTACAATATGAAACCCATTACATACTATAGTAATAATAATAATCGTTGTTGCACTATTATACGTTGTGTAATAGTACTCGTACAAGCAGTCGGAAGCTAGCATTGTTTTTCCCTCCGTTATCAGATGCAGTTAATTTATTTTCAGCTTTTTTAAAATTATTGTACTATTTTTTCAGTTTTTATTTTCGCGTATGCGCTCAGACGAAGAGAGAAAGCCACGCAGAGTTGATAAAATTCATTAACCATTTGCATATCGCAAATTCACGTTTCAAAGGTTATCACTCCAATTTATTTCCTCACTTTAAACGCTTCCGTATTTATAAACGTTGTGTAGTATCTTTTTTCCACAATGTAAAACGTTTCTATGCCAACGTTCTGGGTGTATTTTTTTTTTTTTTTTTTTTTTTTGATTTTACTATGTATGTAGGTACATTTTGACATTATACACAATACACGCAAAAAAAAATGTTGGTACCAACGTCGTTGAACAACTACCTACTCGTATTACATGCATTTTTACGTGTTGATGTTTGTCATCGTGTCATTGCAAAAGTTAGTGTTGTAGTTCAAATGAACGCGATTATATCTGGATTTTGTAAATTTATACGAGCGAAATTCAAACTCGTACTATTAATGGCGTTTATTTTATTAGCTGCTTTTACTCGTAGGTACCCGGTGTCGTCTCTGCAATAAAATAATAGGATAGTAGGTGGAGCTGTGCAAGTCTCAATGTCAATGGCATGGCATAGGTTGAAATTTTAATGCTATTTTCGAAAGCCATTCGATAATAATGCAATTCACGCGACACTCGAAGTGCTGTACCTACGTAAGAAGACACCTGGGTAGATTTTTATCCTTCAGATTGCGTTGTAAACATAACGATATACCTACTTATCGTTTTTATGGCATGTTTTATAACAGGCTCGCGAGCTGAATTGTTTTTCCAACATTGATACTAACGAGGAAGATATCCCAATTCCCAATCGGTACAAAAAATGTTCAGGGTGGAGGTAGAGGGATCGAAAAAGGGTCACGAAAATACACCACTGATGCAAATTTTAGATGCTGAAATTGATTTCTCGATTATTTATGAATTTTTGTAACATCGAATTTGGTCCATTTCTTATGAGAAAAAATCGAAATTCAATCAAATCATCTTACACAGGAGAAATATGGTTTATATTTCGTATTTGATCTCGTGAATCATTTAGGGATGGTTTCGAGGCAATCTGGAGCCTTCAGCAGATTTTTTGGATTGTCTATTTTTAGAAAAAATTCCAAAAATGGGATTGAAATGAAAGAGCCTTTCTCAGGATAAGATAGTAAAATCCGCACTTTCTACAACATTGACAAAACTCACTCAAAATGTTGGTTTTGATGTAAAACAATCCCAAACAAAACTTTTGAGTTGACCGACCCCCCTCCCCCAACATAACCCGAGAAATGTGCTCATTTCTATATACGTGCTCCGGGGGGGGGGGGGGTGAAAATTTCAAAAATTCATTGAAAAAAACGGGTAGGATTCCTTCTGCGAAATATTTTCAGAAAAGTTACACCTTAAGGTATAACAAAAAACGTGGTTTTTTGTCATTTTTTGCTGTGTTTGAACATTCAAAGTCAACATTTTTGAAAAAAATAGAATTTCAAACAAATTACGTAAAAATACACGAAAATTGACAATTACAATTAAACGGAAGTATAACAAACGATTCTCCCAAATTCACCATTTCTCAACTTACTTTTTCCAAATCTCTCGGCAAAAAATGTCAAACAAGTTTAGCAAGATTTTGATTTTTTGAGCATGTTACACCAATTTTTGGGTTTGCTCTTTCCAGCGACATACGTATTTTCCTAAAAAAAAATCGCAGAGGGAACCCTCTCCATTTTTTTCTATGAATTTTTGAAATTTTCACTCCCTCCACCCCCTCCAGGGACGTAGCGAAGTGATTTTGCTGGGGGGGGGCAAAGATCCTAAGATTCCCAACTTATTCGACTGAAAATTCCCAAGTTTGATGAAAAAAGAGGGTATTTAAGTTACAAGTAATGAGGGAATTGTATCACCGACATTTTGTAGCCAAAAAATTGTAACTTGGTCGACTACAATCAAAATTTTAACGTGCTGAACACTCTGGTATTAAAAATGTTTGAAAAGCTAGTGGTTCGTTCTGGTTCTGTTCCGAAAGAAATGAAAAATTTGCATTTTTTATAAGCTTTGAATATTATGAGTATTTCTGAAATTTTTTCGCTCGAGCAAAAGTTATGGAAAATTTATGATTTGAAATGTAGAATAACATCAATTTTAATGAAAGAATTCGATTTTTCTAATCTCAACATTTTTCAAATTCAATCATAGATTTTTTAAAATATTGTAACTTTGTAGAAGCGAATCAATTTGGGCCGAGCGAAGCGAGGCCGAATTCTTTAAAAAGTTTGTAGTTCGCAAAGTAGAACAACATCAATTTTAATGTAAGAATTCGATTTTTCTGATCCCAACTTTCTTTTAATTTTATCAATGGTTTTATGAAATTCTTAGTGTGAAAAAAAGAGCTAAATTGGCCCGAGTGAAGCAATGGCAAGAGTTTTGAAAAATATGTGACTTGAAATGGAAAAGTAGAGCATCAATTTTAATAAAAGAATCCAGTTTTTCTGGTCTCAATATTTTTCAAATTCAACCATACGTTTCTTGAAATTGTAACTTAGTAGAAGAGAATCAAATTGCCCCGAGCGAATCGAGGCTAAAAGCTTTGAAAAAATTGTAATTCAAAAAGTAGATTTTCTGATCTCAACTGTTTAAGAAATTTATCAATAGTTTCTTGAAATTTTCAAGCTTGAAAAAAAAACAAATTGGCCTGAGCGAAGCGAGGGTATGAAAGATTTTCAAAATTTGTAACTTCAAGAAGCAAAACAGTTGTAATGTTGATGTGAAAAGGCACAACAATTTTGCCCGAGCAAAGTGAGGGCAAAAATTTTTGAAAAAAATGTGAATTTTAGTTGGGAAAATCATAGATTTAGAAACTGGTTTGTCTTCAAAAGTTGGGAAAATTTTTAACTTTGATGAATGCAAAAAATTTTAATATTTGAAAACTCCAAAACTAAAATACTTATTGTCGGGATTTTTGTATTTTCCCAACTTTCTTGTATTTCTCACAATTTCCCAACCCCCCTAGCCTCCCTTCCTCCAATAAAACCTATCAAATTATGGGCATTTTTTCAAAAAATTTCTACATACGCGGCTACTTAGTTACCATTTTCTATGAAAGTTTCGGAATTTTTGGACTACCTTCTGTGGAGTATGAGAATTTTGAATTTTGAGCACGTATAGACACATTTCTCGGGTTGGGGTGGAGGGAAAGTCGACTCAAAAAAAATTTAAGATGGTTTTACATCAAAACTAACACTTTGGGAGAGTTTTGTCAAAATTACAAATTCAGGTTTATCGCCTTTGTGAGCCTTTTGATCGATTAAAGCACAATTTCTTCAAAATCATTTTTGTCAATTCAAATCCAAATATTTTCTACAGCGATAACTTTAAAAAAATATGTAAATACGAAAATATATCTATAAAAAGTATCAAAAATGCTGATTTCGGATTAGGGGCCACCGATTTTACAAATGTTTTGCTCGAGAGAAAGAATGCTGCAATTTGGAGAACATTGCTTAGCGGTATTTCAGAAGAAATTGAGAGAAATTTCAAACATATCGCCAAAAATTTCAAAAGCTTAAAGCTGAGTTTTTTTGAAAGCTCAATTTTCAAAATGTTCCCAAATTTCGGAGATGTCTTTAAAAAATTTGAAAACAGAAACGAAAACAAAGGGCACACATTTTTATGATATTTACAACCGTGAACATGGCGAACAAAACCTCAAAATTTTGGCTAAATGTAAAAAAAAAAAATATCAAATTTCGAGTGACATTATTGTTTTATACGTTTTCAAAGTCGTTGAATACGAATATAAACTCATTTTTCTGATTCGATTCCTCCAACGTCATTCATTGGCTCCAAAATTATCTGAAAATTGAAAAAAAAAACGCGCCTTTCCAAAATCTTTTAGATCATATTTTATTAGGATTTAGAATAATATGTAACACGATTTCTTTAATTTTCAGGAAATTTTTTGAAGACCAATGGAGACATTGAAGTGATCAAATAAAAAAAAAAAAGCCGACATTCGCATTCAACACTCCTAAATACCTACTAGGTAAATCATAAGTAACAATTTTTTTTCAATTTTCGAGAAATAGTGGGAAGTCAATGAGGAGGAGCGAGGGCATTGCAGGGGTCAAATCAAAAAAATGATACATGAAACAGTTTCACATTTTCACCACAATTTTGGCGCTTTTTACCCCTTCCCCCTTCACAAGTAGGTACTTGTTTGAAAAATCAAAAGTTGAATTGTTATTTGAAGCTCAATTCTCAAAATCTTGCTGACTTTCGCAGCTGTCTTGAAAAATTAAAAAAAAAAAAAAAAAAACAGTATAAAGTACACATTTTTATGATTGAACTTTTCGTGATGAGATTCGCAAAATAATGTGAGAGGGGTACAAAGCCCCAAAATTCTGGAAAAATGTAAAAAAAATTCAAATATTGTGTGACATATTGTTTAACACGTTTTCGAGAACGCTGAACGCAAATATCAACTCATTTTTTCGGTTTGGCCACTCTCACACCCCTCTACCCCACTTCAACACGAAATAACTCGTCTTCAATTCAATAAATAAAGTCAATTTTTCACTCCTTACGTCGTATTCGGTCAAAGTTACCAATTTTTACCTCACTTCTTCAAATTGATAGCGTCGTTTTTCATCGAATATAACGTATATCTACCGGTGCATTGTCTATTCTCATCATAAACACCCCTCAAAACGGTGAATTATTTCGCTTAATAACATTTGCCGCAACTAAAATATAAATAATACATAATAGCAACACCGCTGTACAGACTACAGAACCATATACTCGTACGACACAAGTACATCTATTTCGTTACACATTCATTCGATATATTGTATGCAGAGTGAGAGAGAAGAGAGCAGAGCAGAGCAGGGTACATACCAAGTTACCAACAACGTTCATTTTTCAATCATTCGATAACGCGCGCGTTATGAATTGGCGAACAAATAGCCATTAGCTATTATCATAGTCGTTCTGTTGGTTTCGTACTCCACGTGTACGTGTATTTGGGAAATGGGTGCTTATTAAAAAGACCCTCCTTTGATGCATTCGAAAATGTATAAGTACTTCTACCTACACAAATCCTGCACTTCTATGGTATATGTAGAGAGGTACGTATAGCTTTAGCCACATAGTTCACTTCAATGTTCTACATTTTGTTCATTTCGTGTACTGAAATCACAGGCAGCAACGTTGCGATTTAACATCATTGTACAGTCACTTTCTTCTTTTTCTCTTCTACATAAATAGCTTTTTATTTTCATTAAACTTGTAAATTATACTCCCAAAGGATGCGATGAGACGTGCAATATCTGTTACGTTCACCTTCTCTGTCTACGAGTAGGTAGGTAAACGTCTTCGAGGAATTCGAGAATAGAAATTTCGTCAGTGAAAAATACCTACTACGTAGATTTAAATCTTGCAAGGCGAAAAACTTTTCATTCTTGTATAATTACTACTACACTACTTAACAGAGTAGCGTAACCGACAAGGTCAGTTTCGAGTTGAAAATCGCACTGCACCATTTTCGCAACGAAGCAGTTTCGCAAAACATGTGTGCTTTTGTGAAGCAAAATACTCCTATACTTAAATAAAGGGGAAAATTCGTCGAGTAGTCAACGCAGTAGATCCACTCGAGATGGGCGAATTTTCTATATTTTCAGAGTAACCAAACCAAAATCTTTTTTTTTTTGAGGGCGTTTATAATTATTACAAGATTATCACACTGGTAGGATCATTTTTGACATAAACTTTTCCTGCTTCACCACCATGTGATACCATTTTTCAAAATTTCAACTTTTTCTTCATGAAAAAAGCAGAGAAATCCAAGCCCAAAATTACTGAAAATTTTTCAGAGTAATGAAGTCATCTCTTACAACAATAAGGAACTAGACCCCAGGTATGGAAATACACTATTTTTAGTTACCTATAGGAAGAAATCTTATAAGACTCAATTCATTAATATTAGAAATACCACCAATTTACCTTATTTTTTCACCTTATACTTATTTTAATATATGCAAAATAGACATTCTCCCACCATTTTTTTGATTCCATTTCATTATAAGACTGAAATGAAAAAATCACATCGCCGTCTGGCGTATTTCCATGCCTGAGGTCTAGTTCCTTAACGACACTGTTTAAAGACTGGAGGTTCTATGTGACTTTAGATGGAAAGAATAGTGCTTGGAGAACGCAAAAGAACAGCTTGCCACAGGGAAGCATCCTGTCACCCGTCGTCGTAGTTTCCTTATAAGCGGTAGGCCTGTTGGCCTGTCTGCTGTGGTGTGGAACCTGTTGAGGATGAGCCTGAGGTATAAGTGAGTTTTCTCCTTGGTATCCCTCTGCTTCTTTTCCCCGTTGGTGTATATTGGAGAACCTGTTTTGGTAATCTTGTTTCCTCCATCCTCTTGACATGATTTCTCCAATCTTTCCTATACTTTTTTATCTTCTTCATGACTGGCATCACTCCGAGATCTGCAAATATTATCTCAGATGGGACTCTGTCTCTGAGAGTCACCACTGCAGTTCTCCTCATGATCTTCATCTTTGCTGCCGTTATTCTTATTTTATCAGATTTCTTCAGTGCCCATACCTCGCTTCCAGAAGTCATAATTTGTATTGCTAGGGTATTGTACACCTTCAATCTTGTTTCTTTTCGCACCTTACTGCTTCTCAGGATCCTATTTATCAGTCCTGTGACTCTCATTGCACCTTACTGCTTCTAAGGGTCCTATTTATCAGTCCTGTGACTCTCAGGAACTTTGCAATCTTTCCACCAACATCTACTTCTCCCTGGTATGATATCGTGTTTCCCAGGTATTTGAAATTATTGACATGTTTGATAATGTTTCCATTAATTACAATCTTGCTTCTTACTGGTTCCTTTCCTTTGAAGGCCATTGTTTTTGTTTTCTTGGGTGATATTCTCATATCATATTTTTCTGATGTCTTTGTTAGATTGTACATTGATCTCTGTAGGTCATATTCTGTTTTGGCTAGTACTGCTTGATCATCTGCAAAAAGTACTGTTGATATTTCCTGCCTTCTGTCTGTTTTGATTCCTTTTGGCTTCATTTTCTGCCACTCTTTCACCAAGTGATCCATGTACCTACATGTTGAATAAAACATAAGACGTGGGCATCCCTGACAAACTCCTCTGTTTATTTCTGCTTGTTCTGAGAGTTTATTTCCAATTCGTACTCTTATTCTAGTGTTCTTATATATGCTGTTTATTACTTTTTGCACTTTATATCTTATCATCTCTTCATCTTTTAGGACTTCAAACAGTTTTTTCTATTGACCCTATCATATGCTTTTTCCAGGTCTATAAAGCACATGTGTGTTTCTAGGTTCTATTCGATCCTTTTTTCCATCAGTAGTTTTACTGTAAAACTTGCATCAGTGCCTGATCTTCCATTTCTGAATCCGTTTTGACTTTCTGACATGTTTTCTTCTGCATGATCTGCCAGTTGTTTCACCAGTATTTTCGCATATATCTTGTAGCAGGTGTTGAGTAGACTTATTCCTTGGTAGTGTTTCAGGTTTGAAATATCGCCTTTCTTGAACAGTGGTATTACAATTGCTGTTTTGAATTCTTCAGGTACCTTTTCTTCTTGGTACATCCTATTTAGGAATTCCAGCAGTCTTCTTTTAAATTCACCACTCGCGTATTTGTACAATTCTGTTGGTATGCCATCTTCTCCTGGACCTTTTGCATTTTTTGCTGTTTTCAAAGCTTCTTGTAGCTCTTTAAATGAAATTCTGACTTCTGGTTCTCCAATTTCATCTTCTATCTTTGTATCCTGTGCGTTTTCATCACTCCAGAGTTCTTCAAAATATTCCTTTGCATCATTGATATTTGGAAAACCCACTCTTTCATCGTTAAAATTTGTGTCAATTCTCCTTATGATCTTATACACCTTTGGCCGTAACTTGTATGTGTCATGCTACAGGAATGTGATAAAATTTTTCCAGCTCTCTCTGTAATTTCCAGGACTTTTTCTTGACTTTTGCCAACTGTTTTCGATATTCTTCACCATCAACCTCACTTTTTGAGCTCATGAATTTTCTAAATGCCTGTCTTTTCTTTTGTATGAGTTCTTGGATCTCGTTGTCCCAATTCTTTATTCTTTTTGCCCCAATTCTGCAAGGAACCATTCCTAAGCTTTCTTTTGCCACATTTGTCATGATGGATTTGATATTTTTCCATTCTTCTTCTATGTCCCGGCTTGTTGGTATCTCTTGACTAATGATGTTCATCCGTCTTTGGTACAGCCATTGGCTGGTTGGGTCATCCAGGGCTCTTGTGTTGATTTTCTTTTCATTTTTCCTGGCTAGTATTCTTGTTGTTTCCATTCTCATTACTCCTTGAACAAAATGGTGGTCAGTGCCTATTTCTAGACCCCTGTATGTTGTTACATCCAAGAATTTCTTTGAGGTGTTTTCATTGGCTATAAAATGGTCGATCATTGAGCTTTGTCCTCTTGTATTACTCCATGTCATCTTGTGATCTTTTTTGTGTTGGTAGAATGTATTCATGATTCTTAGTCCATTAAAAGTGCAAAAATCTATCAGTCTCTTCCCATTTGTATTCATTCCTTCTGTTCCATACATACCAGTTACTGTCTTTACACGCTTATCTCCTACCTGAGCATTCAAGTCTCCTGCTTTTATCAATTTATCTTCTGGATTTACTGCTTGTACTGCCCTCTGAAGTTGCTTCTTAGAACTCTTTGCTTTGTTCCTCTCTTCCCTCTTCTGGTGCATATACTCCGATTATTGTAAGAAAGTCTAGTGTCCCATTTAATGTTCCAGGATTGATTTTTCCTGATAATTCACACTCAAATAAGTGCTTGTCAGTCTGAACATCGCCGCATTCACACAAATCATCATCAGCCAACTGCCATCTATGAAGGTTGTACTTAGATCATGTGACTCCAATCCTCAATCTGTTGTGTTTTCCACAGTCCATATTTCAGATATTCTCCATTTGGTAGGGCTTCCTGCCTCGTTCTTCCCTCGGCACCTACATTCCATATGTGACATCTATCTGTGCTGGAGGTATCTCTTGGTTCTTTAACTGTTTTCATGAAACTGTGTCTTGATCTGAGGTGGGTTTCTGCCAGTTCTCCATATCCATACATAGGATGCAGCGGATTTTTTAGCATCTTTGTCTTCTCTGTCATGGATGCAACTTCAGGTCTGACTGCTTGTGGGGCAATTCCTCTCAACTCATACAGATTATTCGATGATGTTGGGAGTAAGCACCCTGTCACCAATCTACATGCTTCGTTTAAGGGTATATTTACTTGCATGTGCTGAACGACTCCAAACAGGGCAGGCATACTCCCCCATTGAATAGCACAGTCCCAGTGCAGATGTTCTCATAACTTGGGACTTAGCTCCCAACTGCTGCCTGCTAGTTTCCGAGTTGTACTTGTTCTTGCTGCAACTTTCATAGGTTAAAGACCTATCGAGGGTTACACCTACAGTGACTTCGACATGGAAAAACTGGACCAGACAATTGACAACAAGGGGATGAAGTTCTTCAAATAGTGGGACAAGAAGGAAATATAGACAGTCGACTGGACAAAAGGTGAGAAAAGTCTCTCACAAAATGAACTGTGTAATACTTGTATTTTCAAACCAATTAATTGAAAATTGATTAATTTTTAAATTCAGTCAGAAGTGATTACAATTTTCCAAAATGTTATTAGTCTAGCCACTTTCGCCACTTGAGGCTCTTTTCAATTTTTTTGATAGCTTAATGTCAGAAACCAAATTGCAAATTTGACACACGTGGATTTTTATCCATTTTTCAAAAAAATAAAAAATGCTAAAAACGAACTGGTGATGATGTCAAAAATATGGATCCCTCAAGTGGGTCATCCAAAGGACAAACGTTTGATGAAACTCCGCAGCTATCAAAAATAAAATAAAAGCACCACCCAAATCGAAGGGGCAAATAAAAATAAGGAAAATCCGACAAAAACGAAACACACGAGGAAGTACGTAAAAAATCAGTTGCATTTTCAGAAATCAAGTTAGGATAGCGATGGCGATACGAGTACGCAATTTCAGTCCATTAAGGCGAATTTCGTTACAGTGTTTTAGCCTCTTGGGGGTCGAGTATGTACAGAGTTAAGAGTAAGGGTGCGTCTTATCATTGACGGGTATCTTTGTTGGTAATTCAGTAAAGAACCAACGTTTCTTTTTTTTACTTACACGTCTTGTAAGTGAGATTTACGACCATTAAAAAATAGACTTTAGTTTTGCGCGCGAGATTAACACCAGATTTGAATTTATCGTTCGTTCTATTACTATGCGAAAAGATTATGTTTTTGTTGGCTCGCTGCCTCTTCCATGAGAGTCTTCACAAAGCGAAATCCTTTACCGGTGAATAATCTTAATTGCATTTTTGCTACACTGTGTTGACTTGACGGTGGCAGTATCCTCTGAAAGCTGAGCAACTAACAACGTAAGCTGTATAGCAGTTTAATTAAATATAGTGTGAGAGATTCATTCTCTGTCCTTCTCCTCCTTCATCGTCATTATTTTACTCGATGTGCACCTAGGTATTTGGCAAACTGGTATGGCCTGGGCCTGGCCTAAATATTTTTTCAATATGGTATTTACGGAATACTAAAATAAAGTATATCATGATGACACATTTCGTTCATCACACAAACACATAGGTACATATAATTTAGGCGGGAAATTTTTTTTATAATATGTATGATATGGAAATATATTCGACGACGACGTACGACGTACCTCTCTACATAAGGTTGAATTTGATCAAAAAGAAAAGGATGCGCGAGTGCGTCATATGTATGCGGGTTTCTTTCTACGTAATAATTCCTCAACATTTTCGCAACTTTACCATATTGCAAAGGAATAACTCGCGTGTATTTTTTTCACTCCATCGTAAAGGAGGCGGCAGCAGCAGTCTGTGTATATATACGAAGGTAATCAGAAATTCCATTTACAAAATTATCGAATCATTGGAATGAAAACTTCCCCATATTTATACGCAGCAGTACGAACGCAAACCTACACTACATAGATAGGTATAGATATATATGTGCCAAATATTTTCAAATCTTATAACACCCCTCACCCCACTGCACCCTTCTCATCGCCTTTTTCCTTTTTCTCTCGCAACACGAGGAGCGAGCGCGACGCGTACCGTAAATAATTTATCGTTCCAAAATTGTCGTTTTATTAAAAGATAATACCGCCGTATTGAGCCCATCTCCGCCTTCGTTGCTTTTTTTTCACAACCGAGCAAGGAAAAAAAAACACCAAACGAACTGAGAACACTTATAAATTTTTCACTTATTGGTTGCCAGTGACGTTAGCGAGAATTAAACTTAGCGCGTATTTTGAATACATTTAACTGCTGGCTGCTCTCCTCGATTTCATTCAACCTTTTTTTTTTTTGCGCAAAATTGAGTCGTATTACCTGTTGCGTGGCTGCGATTGTGTTATTCACCGCAAAACATCGTAATCAATTCACCCCATATTATTGCGAACATTAACGTGTAGCGTGTATTGATGAAATGTAAATATAATACAACCTTTATGAGACAGAAATGACTTCTTTTATCGTGTAACAATATTTTCAATACGTCGAAATAGCGAAATAATATGTCTGTCAATTAAATATTATGGAGACGAGTTCAGTTCACCCATAGTACATACATAGGTACCTATACTTTTCAGTGTTTTTCTGATGAATATAATATGTACCTCTATGGGCCAAATCTGAAGAATAAAATGAAAATAGCAACGTTTTTGATAATTCTTTCATTTGTTATGAGGCAGGCGAAAGAGAAGGAGGAGGAGGAGGAGGAGGAGGCAAAACTATAAAATAATATTCTTACATATGATAAAAATAGACCAAATTCAAGGATTAAAACACACAAATTAGAAACATTTGAATTTTTAGACTTTTCCTACTTTTTGAAAACATTGGGGGCTTCCAGACACGACTTGGTATTTATTTTAAAAATAGTCGCTGGAGGCTCCAAAACGACTTAAAATCCATCAGCAGTCGACTTCGTAGCGTATTGAAATTAGTTTGCAGAATAAATTTCGTCACTCCATCTCCATTTGATGAAATTTTGGGAGATTTCGAGTTTCAAAAATCTACTGGAGGCTCCAGTAATTTTCAAAAATTCGCTGGTGGCTCCAAAACGACTTGAAACCCATCTGCATTTGGCTTCGTAGCGTATTGAAATTAGTGTGAAGATTAAATTTCGGATTCCCAACTCCATTTCATAAAGTGTTGTGGAAATTTCAAGTTTCAAAAATCTGGTGGAGACTCCAGTAATTTTCGAAAAGTCGCTGGAGGCTCCGAAATCACTTGACATCACATGAAGTTGTCTTCAGAGGGTGTCAAACTTGGAATGCGGAGTAAATTTCGGATTTCCATCTCCGTTTGATGAAATTTTGTGGGAATTTCGAGTTATAAAAATCTACCGGAGGCTCCAGAACTGCTCAAAACGATTTGAAACAGTTTCCAATCGATTTGTATATCCCAAATTTCAGCTTTTTTGGTTAATTTGGTAAAATTTTGATTTTTTCCCTCATTTTTGGCCTAGATTTGATTTTCAAAAATTCACCAAAAATCGAAAAACGCACTTTAGCACTTGAAATTTTGACAGGTGATGAATTTTTGCCTGATCTTTCGATCTACTTTTGTACGGTTTAAAAAATTTCGTGCAAGTCCTATGTTGGAACGCAAAATCTGCGATTTCAACTAACCTGTCAATCAAAATAGCCGCCATTTTGTAAGTAGGGCCACTTTTTTTTTAGGACAAGGGCTAGAAATGTTCCTTAGGACTCCTACTGGAGCCTCCAGCAGATTTTTGAAAAACAAAATTCCCACAAATTTTTATCAAATGGAGTTGGAAAGCCGAAATTTACTCTGCAACAAATGTCTTTGAAGCCTCCAGGGACTTTTTGAAAATTACTGGAGCCTCCAGTAGATTTTTGAAACTTGAAATTTCCCCAAAATCTCATTAAACGGAGATGAAAAGCCGAAATTTACTCTGCACTCCAATTTCAACACCTTCTGAAGACGACTTCAGGTGAGTTCAGGTCATTTTGGAGCCTCCAGCGACTTTTTGAAATTACTGGAGCCTCCGGCAGATTTTTGAAACACAAAATTCTCACAAATTTTCATTAAATGGAGTTGGAAAGCCAAAATTTACTCTGCAACTAATGTCTTTGGCAGCCTCCAGGAACTTTTTAAAAATTACTGGAGCCTCCAGCAGATTTTTGAAACTTGAAATTTCCCCAAAATCTCATCAAACGGGGATGAAAAGTCGAAATTTACTCTGCACTCCAATTTTCACACCTTCTGAAAACGACTTCAGGTGGGTTCAGGTCATTTTGGAGGCTCTAGCAACTTTTTGAAAATTACTAGCGTGTCTGCCAGATTTTTGAAATTTGAAATTCCCACAACATTTTATCAAATGGAGTTAGCAAGCTGAAATTTACCTCGCAAATTTATTTCAATACGATATGAAGTCGACTACATGTTGTTTTCAAATGTTTTCGAAGCTTACTTTTTGCAAATTTCAATTTTCCAAAAAACAGCATACAAAACTTTCAAAAAGTCGCTGGAGGCTCCAAAACGACTTGAAATCCACCTGCAGTCGACTTCGAAGCGTATAGTGAAATTAGTTCGCAGAATGAATTTCGGCTTTCCATCTCCATTTGATGAAATTTTGGGAAATTTCGAGTTACAAAAATCTACTGGAGACTCCAGTAATTTTCAAAAAGTCGCTGGAGGATCCAAAACGGCTCAAAATGCACCTGCAGTTGACTTTGTAGCGAATTGAAATTACTTCGCAGGATGAATTTCGGCTTTCCAACTCCATTTTGATAAAATTCAGTGAGAATTTCGAGTTTCAAAAATCTGCTGGAGGCTCCAGAACTGCTCAAAACGGTTTGAAACAGCTTCCAATCGATTTGGCAAGTCGAAAATAGGGTATATCCAAAATTTCAGCTTTCTCGGTCAATTTGGTGAAATTTTGATTTTTCCCTTATTTTGAGCCTAAATTTGATTTTCAAAAATTCACCAAAAATCGAAAAACGCACTCCAGCATTTGAAATTATGACAGATGATAAATTTTTGCATGATGTTTCAATCTACGTTTGTACGGTTTAAAAAATTTCGTGCAAGTCCTACGTTGGAACGCAAAATCTGCAATTTCAGCTGACTTATTGTCAATCAAAATGGCTGTCATTTTTTAAGCAGGGCACTTTTTTTTGAGGTCTAGGGCTAGAAATGTTCCTTAGGACTCCCCCTTTAAGAAAAAAGTTTCCCCGGAGGATCGGCAGGGGGTTGCAGGTGATCCTTATGTCCCCCCCCCCTAACAAGAAAGCAATATTTTTGACAATTTTGGGGAAAAAGCGAGAATTTTAAGCAATTTTTGAAGAGAGAAATTAGGCTTTTTGAAGTTTTTATTTTGCAAAAAATCAACAATTTATAATCATTTTTGACAAAAAATGAAACTTTTTAACAATTTTAATCAAAAATAGAGGGTTTTTGGCACCCAATTTTTAACTTTTTTTTTTTTGGTAAAAAAAGCAAGATTTCTCAGCAATTTAATAGAAAAAAACTCCAAATTCCAGCTGAATGTTTTCAAAACTGAAAAATCCAAACTGCAAGAGCCAAAGTCAAAAAGAAAAAAATTCTGAGAAAAAAATTGAAAACACCAAAATACCAATTTTGAAATAGTTTTGTATTGGTTTTCGGAATCAATACCAATTTTGAAAATTAAATAATTAAATTGGTATTTTGAAATCGGTTTTTCATTTGTCAACTTATCAGTGTCTTATCTGTGCCAAATGTTCTAGAAGTTCCAAAAACTAGGTAAGTTAATGGAAAAAATAAAGTTACCTAAAACATTCCAAAACATACTCTTTGATCTTGTTCTGCTCCAATCATTCATTTAGCCGGAAACAGTTATTTTCAATGCGCCGAGTTTTTGGTTGAGAGGGGGGGGGGTCTACTCATTTTCATTGAATCGGAGAAGAAATTATTTCAAAATCGCATCAAAATTGGCTTCGAGAGGGATATTTTTTCGAAATCTTGAAAAAAGCCACCAAAGATTGTTCAGAAACTGTCTTCTTAAAATCGAAAATAAAAAACACTGGGATTGTTAAAAAATGTACTTAGAACCGTAAAATTATATTGGGGCTACGAAAAGCAGTTGTAGCAAATAGCTCATCAAATCGATTTCATTTCATAGGTTTTTTTTTGTGAGGGAAGAGGGTAGTTTATCACTCTCATAATCCACCTTAAATCAACAGTAATTCAACTACGTCACAGGCATAACATCCCCCCCTCATTCCTTTAGAAACCAACTCCCCAAATTTTGAGTTGTAACCTGACAACTGATTCTTTTCATCAAAACGAGCCATCTCAAATTAATTCAATTCCATTAAAACTACCTAATTTCATTATGAAATGAAACTATACATACAGTAGAAGAAAAGCGTTAAAAATCACCATCAATTTTCACATCTGCGACTCATGTACAAATTCTATGTTCATACAGCCGTGAAAATAAAAGGAAAAGCCGAGCTAAAGGTAAAAATTGTTGAAACTAAAGGCAGCATTTTATTACACATTCATCGTGTTTTATTTTGTACAGTAGTTGCTTTATTACCCTATCCGCTTATAAATTTATTGCCTAGCGGCTCGTCGAACAAACAATAGAAAGCAAAGCTGAAGGCGCATTCGTTAATTTTGGATTTGAATTTCAAAAAGTCTTTACGTACGCGAAATAACCTTTAAGAAAGAAAGAGAGCAATTTTATTATTTAATTTCGAATTCATTAATCAAGAAAGTTAACATTATTTTAGTGATGCGAACGCGAAAAGCTCGTAGGCGCCGCGCCGCGCCATGTTGCTCGGTTTTGTTTTTATTTTCATTTATTTATTTATATTTTTCTGCTCAGCATCTACTACTCTGCGAAACATTATTGTCGTTTCTCGTTGCTTTTACACGGTGGTGCAGTCATCAACGTGGTAAAAAAAAAAAGGAATTCCGCGGTAATTTTTCTTCCAGCTAACTAGCTAGTTAAATTACTATACCAAAAAGAGAGAAAATACGTTTCCTCCATTTTACGTAGTACAAGAGTTTTATTGCGTTTTGAGAAAGAGAAAGAGAGAGAGAAAAAATCGCAAGTTTTTAGCAATTAGTGGCGACTCTGCTGGCGATGACCAAGAACGGTTTGGAGGGGGGTGAGGGGAGGGGGTAGAAGAGAAATCAAATAATCGAGATATACCTGCGTATATATGCTGTGTGTACTCGTAGAAGAGTAGGTACAGATGCGGCTTTACGCGGCGGTGAAATAATTTACTCGCCATAGAAGAATAATTTAGAGTGCAAGGGATCGTGGTTTTAAATTTTACCTAAGTCGTTCTACGTCGCTGGATTTAATGGAAATGAATTCGGTAGTACCTTAAATTATTGCATGAGTTAACTTCACGTATAAATACACGGCATGGCATGGCACAGATCCGTATATATAGTTACTATACTAGAAAACGGTTTAAACTTTTACAACCTCAAAGTTTTTGTGAAAAACTGCGACTAAAATGCCAACAAATAAATCTGATACTGACAGAAATGTAATTATGTTATTTTTCAACAACCGCAAATAAAACACGATTATTTGGAATATCTTGAGCGAATAAAATTATAAACTTTTCTTTATTGTTTTTCATTCATAGCGACGACGCTAATTCGCTAAAAAGATTCCCCTAATTTGGCGCTGCTCGCTGCAACGAGCTGCTCCTTTTTTTCTTTCCCTTCTCTGTATAGTAGTTTCGCTACATTGGCTTCATTTGTACGTATTATGACGATGCTTATAGTCGTTGTGCAGTCATCATCGATGATAAAATGCTCGACACGCACTATACTGGGTACAGTTTCCTTCTGACTTCAATTCCTCTCGTATATAAGATATGCGAGTTGATTGTAACTATACGTTGAAGTTTTATAAGAAGCTAACTGGAAATTTTTTTAATCAGGTATTTACCTACGTTGATGATGAAACTTGCGCCAGTATCTCTCTGTCTGTGGCAACAAAAATATGTTCCAAAGGAGAAAAGTTGCAAAAATCATTCGAGCTATGGTGGGTTTTTTATCGGCGATGCTTTGTTCGTCTTTTCACAGCAGAACAAGTATGGAGAACGCAGACAGACGCGAGTTCTCTTTAAAAGCATTCTTCCCGAAGATACCTACTTAACTTTCGTCGTAAAGCATTCCTTAATCCTTTTCATAATACACGCGAAATCAACTCATCGTTCGTGTTTTGTAACTGAAATTTCGCCTCTCCTCACAGCAGTCTCGTCGCGTTTGTATTATCGAAATTTAATAATGAATCGGTCGCATTCTTCTTTTTTTAATATCTTGGTAAATCTTCGTCGCGGAGTTTTCAGAAAGGTTAGTACTATCGTGGTGGAATATTGTGCTCTTTGTGGACCTCAGTCTCATGATCCTGTCGAGGAGAAGTGAAGGGGTTTCAATAATTCTTTCAATTTTTACGAGTCAATAAGCGATGTATTGCGAAGTGGATTTTTTTTAAGTTTGAAATATTTTACACCTTGTTAAATGTAATTTTTTTTCAAGTACAGGTTGCTAAAAAAAATTTAAAATTAAATTTTCTTACTCACTAGGATTTTTTGAATAGATACATTTCACAGGCTCTGCCAGTTTTAGGAAGGAAGGGAGACCCTCTTGAAGAGATAGAGCATCGTTGAAGTAAGTTAAAAGTCCGTTAGTCCGGACGTTAGAGCACCCCCCCCCCCTATTTAAAAAAAATCTTTGGTAGGGCTGCCGAAATGATTCCTCCCTCAACCCATTAAAAAAATGGCTCCAAGACACCAATGGCCGGGGGGGGGGGGCATTTTTAAATCAAAACTACACTACTTTTACCTTCTTTCTGAACATGAATTTTCGCAAGTTTTTGCCCTCGTAGTTTCAAAATATTGCAATTTTCGAATTCTAAAACTACGAAGTCATAAAAATAGACTCATCATAAAAAAATTAAATCATTTTTCATCTCTCAAAATACGTACGAATTTTTACAAATTTTTAAAACAGTGTTTTTAGCCTCAGGAAACCCGAATTTTTGAATGATTTTGCCAGCTGTCTTCGTTTGGGCTAATTTCTATCTCTTAACTTATACAAAAATCCCTGTTTGAAAAATCAAAATAGAAAATAACAATTTTTTAATGAACCTTACTTAATGTGAGTAGGTATTATAGGTATGGATTGGCAAAATTGTCGTTTCATCTGAAAAACTCGTCATTTTATTTGGAAAAATTGATATTTTTTTCTCGCCCCAGTCGACAAATTTTCAGTCACTTCCCCTCCTCCCCCTACAGAATAAACCTTGATAGAGTGGAAGTTGGCATTATCTGATATAATGGTAAAAGTAATAATGATTTCAATTGATGGAATCAGCTAAGAAATATTCACTAGGTGGTGAATATTTTTCTTTCATCCCTGACTATAGCTCATGTTGGGAGAGTTTAGATGATACCAGCTCACGCTATGCACATACTCAGTTCTTCTTCAGATAAAAACACATCTTAATGCCTTTCAATGCGATTTTATTAAAGATAAGGCAAGTACCTTGAAATTGTATCATAATAAGAAGATCCCTATAGCTATTTGTGGGATCCTATGATCGCAAGTATGAGCTTTAAAGGAGTTCACCACATTACCCTACTTCCAGTATACAGAGAAAAGCACAGACTCTGCTAGAGAAACGTATATAGAAGTAGTATTATGGGGAATTTAGCAGAATAACTACCAGTTGGTACACTAATCACAGTGAACACAACCATAAGAAGTGGACGCAATGGGAAACAAAAAACTTCTGGGCAAGCATACAAAGTGGACTCAACTTCCCATTAAAGTGGACGCAACAAATTGCATTTTGTGGCACAGATTCAAATTTGTGCCAGTAAGTGAAGTGGAAGCTCATCAAAGTGGACCAAACCATAAGAAGTGGATGCAATGTCCATACAAAGTAGGCTCAAAAAAAAAGTACAAGTACAAAATCAAACCCAACAATGTGGATGCATGAGAAAGTGGACGCAAAAACTTCTGGACAACCATACAAAGTGGACGCATCTTCTGTTTAAAGTGGACGCAAAAAGTTTGTTTTGTGGTCAAAAAGTTTATTTTGTGGTTCAGATTCAAATTTGTGCCAGTGAGTAAAGTGGACGTTCATCAAACTGGACAGAACTGAATGAAGTTGATGCCAGAAAAAAGTGAAAGTACAAAATCAAACCCAACAAAGTGGATGCAAAAACTTCTGGGCAACCATACAAAGTGGACGCAACTTCCCTTTAAAGTGGATGCAACAAATTGAAGCGTGGTTTTCCAAAACGCATTAAGTCAATTTTTTTCGAAATTGACTTTTTCGCGCCATTTGGTTTGTGACGTCAGGACACACCACCTGAGAAACATATCTACCTAAAATACCTATTTTATCCATGTTCTGTCCAGCTTTTTGTGAAATCGTTGAAGTGCACTTGGTATTCCAAAACGCACTATCCCCATTTTTGAAATTCCTTCAGCCCCATATGAACTGATTTAATTTAAAAATTTTTTTAGTATTTTGTATATGTATATCCTCAGGAGGTATCCCCAAAAAAATGTTCAATCCCCTCCCCTCATATTGACCCCTCAAAATAGCGTTTTAGGTTGTTCAGCTATTTTATGGTTTTCAACAACAAAGATTGCGAGATACATTATTTTAGAAACACGTTTTGTAGATGTATTTTTGACCCCCAACATCATATACTTTTTTCGAAATTTTTTCTTTGGTGCGCCGTGGTGAAAAGTTGGAAAAATGTGTGTGTGATGGCCGGGGGGGCTGAAATGGGAATTTTGGGGGAAATTAATATTAATGAGTAGGGTGTTGTTTTCTTATGATTCTATACCACTGAGCACGAATATGACGTTAGATTTTGTTTTACACTCACACAGCCCCTCCGGAGCCCTCAGTCCCCACCTCAATTTTTACTATTTTGAAAATGAAGTTACTTTGATGATATGGGTGTCGTTGTCTTATAATTCGAAACTGCTGAGCGCAAATATGGCGTCAAATTTTCTGCTACACTCATACAGTCCCATCGGACCCCTCAGCCCCCTCCTGAATTTCCACTATTTTTGATTTTGAAATAAAGTTACTTTGATGAATTTGGTGTCGTTTTCTTATGATTCGATACAGCTCTGCTACACTCACTCAGCCGCTTCAAGGCCCTGAGCCCTCTCCTAAATTTCCACTATTTTCAAAATTAAGGTACATACTTTTACAACATATGAAATCTTTTTCATATGAACTTCGCGCTCAGCGGTATCGAATCATGAGAAAACGACATCAATATCATCAATGTACTCGTAATTCGAAAATATAAGGCAAAAACCTTCGAAAAATCACAATTCCTCAAAAATGAATTATTATAGAAACATAATTTTTAATTCTTTAATTTGTGCACCCGCAATTGAAAATAAACAGAAAGTAGTAAGAACCATTTTGTTAGAAATTGATTTTCCTACAAGATGGTACTTTCATTTTTATAATTATTTTATAATTACCCCATAATTTCCCTGAATGAATGCATTTTTCAACATAAAACGTCTGTTGGTTTTCCAAAACGCATTAAGTCAATGTTTTTCAACGCTTGTTGAATCGCCTGTGCAACATTCAACTCAACGCCGCGTGTTGGATCATATCAAGCTATACCTAAACTTCAATGTTAGGTTGGTTGCATACTCAAAATGGGCCCTCTAATGAAATGGGAGTATGTTCTATGATTTTTCTCGGAACTTACTTTTGTGACTTAATGCGTTTTGGAAAACCACTCTTCAATTGCATTTTGTGGCACAGATTCAAATTTGTGCCAGTAAGTGAAGTGGAAGCTCATCAAAGTGGACCAAACCATAAGAAGTGAATGCAATGTCCATACAAAATGGGCTCAAAAAAAAGTACAAGTACAAAATCAAACCCAACAATGTGGATGCATGAGAAAGTGGACGAAAAAACTTCTGGGCAACCATTCAAAGTGGACGCATCTTCTGTTCAAAGTGGACGCAAAAAGTTTGTTTTGTGGTCAAAAAGTTTGTTTTGTGGTTCAGATTCAAATTTGTGCCAGTGAGTAAAATGGACGTTCATCAAACTGGACAGAACTAAATGAAGTTGATGCCAGAAAAAAGTACAAGTACAAAATCGAACCCAACAAAGTGGACGCAAAAACTTCTGGACAACCATACAAAGTGGACGCAACTTCCCTTTAAAGTGGACGCAACAAATTGCATTTTGTGGCACAGATTCAAATTTGTGCCAGTAAGTGAAGTGGAAGCTCATCGAAGTGGACCAAACCATAAGAAGTGGATGCAATGTCCATACAAAGTGGGCTAAAAAAAAAGTACAAGTACAAAATCAAACCCAACAATGTGGACGCATGAGAAAGTGGACGCAAAAACTTCTGGGCAACCATACAAAGTGGACCGAACTTCCCTTTAAAGTGGACGCAAAAATTGCGTTTTGTGGTATTTGGAGAAGAATCCGCATTTTTTTACAAGAATTCAAAAAAAGTATGAATTCTGAAATCGAACTTCATAAGTATTAAAAAATAGGGCAATCCTAGGCTAATTTTTATCAAATTTTGAAAAAAATTCAAAAAAGTTCCAATTTTTGCCAGTTTGAGACAATTTTTATTTTAAAGCAAGAGATTCAAAAACCTCTTATTTATTTCAGGATTTTAATCAATAGATTGAGTCATGCATCATCAGAAATTTGAAAAAGGTCACGATTTTTTAGCCAGCAATTGGAAAAAGTCCTAATTTTTTCCGGTAATTCAAAAACGTCTCAATTTATTAACCGTCCTGATTTAAGTCTCAATTTTTGTCAAGATTTCAAAAAAGTTTTGATTTTTTTCTAAAATTTGAAAAATTCCAATTTTTGTCAGAATTTGAAAATTTTCTAGTTTTTTGTTAAGAGATTCAAAATAGTTCTGTTTTTTTTTTAAATAGTAAAAAAGTTCTAATTCTTATCAGAAATTCAAAAAAGGTGCAGATTTTTCTAATAGAAGTGCAATAAAATCTCGATTTTCGCCAGAAATTCAAGTCTTTTTCCCAACGAGCCTCTTTTTTCGGCTTATTTTCTTGTACCTACTATTCTTGGTTGATGAAAAAATATGATTTCCATGAAAATTCGGTTGAATTCGAATAAGAATACTTTCACTCGTTGTACTTAATATTCAATAAGAAACCATTCGTCACATCATTTTTCTTTCAATGAAGATAATTTACTCGTAAAAAGTATGAAAAAATAGGTAGAGAAAGTCTCGATCCTCTATACGAATGTGTCATTGATAAATCAACGATAAAAATGTTAAATTCAACGACCTCATATACGGCATGCTACACTGCAGCCATAGCTGGCCCATCTCCTAAGGGCATTCGACATTGGCACCGACAATAATAATTGATTGGTGGCGGTCTAGTCTACTATAGCAAATACCGTGTATAGCTACTTGTTAAACGATAAACATCATTGGGAAAATGAATAATGAACAAAAATAACGCATCAGTAAGGATAAACCTTTTAGCTAGGTGAAAAAACAAAACCAAAAAAGAACGAAAAAACCAAGAAGAAAAAAAGTACACGACTAGCGAACCTTTTTAGTTTATTCTTAACAAGGAAAGTTTACTTTTGGAAAGGTTCCATTTTTCTTGCAGTCTTACCGCAGATATATTCAAAAGAGCCCTTTCGTATTAAAGGCGCCTATGATTAATGGTATATTTATTTGTCAACCAAATGACTTAAAATTTTACCATCGCAGCCATCCTTGGCGGATTTCTTTTTCCTATATAAGTTCGCCGCTAAAAGAGAAGGCTTTATAAAGAAATACTCATAAGCCGGCCAAACACCGGATCTATCCGCTTGTCAATCCACATCCCATTAGTTAGAACGCAATGGAAATCTCCCTCTGGATATTTTTTTTTCTCCAGTAGATATAAAAGTATATGCTTTAGCACCTATTCTCTCGTATCGATATTATCTATACTCGTAGGAGCTGAGGAATAGGTATGTGTCACAGGAGGAGGGGAGGGGGGAGAAGTGATGTTTTTAGACCACGTGCCACGTTAGGATGGATTTCTCGAGTAGTTCCAGTCATTTTGGTGGGTTTTCGTCGAGTCATTTTCAATTCGAAGCTCACCAGTGACAATAAAAGACGAATTTATACAAAAAGTTACGAGACTCCAGCTCCGTGGAAATTTATCTCGATATCAGATTCAAAACCGATCGAAAAAATATTAGAGTGTAGAAAAAATTCATTAGGTAGCCAAAAATGGACGATGCTGAATGTTTAGATCTTCATTAGTGGTATATTTTGATTCTCAGTCAACCGTGTTGAAAACAGGGGTGGTTTGGAAAATATTTGAAAATTGAATCACCTATCCTTTTATGATTTTTCAATCAATTAATTAAATTGTTTGGGTACGCTTTAAAAAAAAAAAAAAATCTTTCGAGTTTATTTAATGTTGAAAGATGCGATCAATCCGAACAAAATACTTCTATTATTAAAGCTTCAATATTTGCAGCAAAGTCACCCTTATAGATAGGGTGTCTAAAGTTAGGGAAGGTTTTCAAACGCCCACATTAAGAGATCCTTGTCTATAACTATACCCAAATAGGCGATATGCACTTTTTCAAATGAGTTGCGCATCACCATCTGCAGAGGCTATCGTTCTACCCATTATTATTATTATCGCACTAAAATAGAGGGTGCCTTGGAAATGATTTTTCAATTTTCTGTTCTTTTCGATGTGGATGTCACTATTAAAGGGATCCGTTTCACAATTTTCACGTTTTTCCAAACATTATCGAAGTGCATATAAAAAGAGTGATCTGTTTTGTTTTCACAGCATGTTTATAAAATTAACCCTTATAAATGAGAGATTTTTAATACGAAGATTTTCTTCACAGTCGGTAAAGCGTGAACGTAAAATTGTTGAAATATATGTACGTTGACTTTAGCAGTCGTCACGTTTCGTGTTTACCTTATTCTTACGTAGCTTCGCAACGAATTTATTCACACTACGCCACGTACATTGTAGTTGCGAAAATTTTATTATACGTTTAGCATTATCTTAATAAACTTCGTGTAGCTCTACAATATGCTGGTGAGCTAATGGCCCTTCTTCGTTAAAATACATACATATACGTTGCCAACGATAGCAGTCTACGTAGATGTTTTAGTTGTACTCTTCTAAAACCCTTCCCTTTTCATCTCATCATCGCGATGTTTACATGTGAAATAAGGTAAGTTGCGTGCAGTGTAAGTAGCCCCAGAGTACGAGCAATATGTACTGTAAGAGTGTAGGTTTTTTGAAATTATTCCGAGTAATGACCTTTGTACGAAACCATGTTAAAAGGTACCTAACTAACTATACATAATACGGAGTTCAAGATTTTATACGAACATTTACGACACACGGTGCTCATTTATTTTAATACGGATATACGATGATGGAAGACCAATAGAGAGGATAACCTTAGGCTTGAATAAAGAAAAAACATGATTTCTGGATTTTTTTTACAAATTTTAAAATTCTATCTCTGAAAGGCAAGCTTTCGAAATTTGATCTTTCAAAAAAAGCCCGCATGCAAGGGAACCTTTCGAGGAGTCCGCCTCAGATTTTGACGGGACCGCAATTTTTGGAAAGATCATGGTGTGAAACCCAAAATTCCAGCAACCTAAATTGATTATTTGATTTTTGGAGAATTTTTGAAAATTTAAAATTGGCCATATTTGACCATTTGAAAAGTGCATACTTGCTGACTATCTGCCTGTTTTGCTTCCAAAGGCCGTTTGTTGTCTGCCTGTCTGGTCTGTTGAGGTCATTGACTCATAAGTATAGCTTCCTAACTGTCTGTCTGTCTACCTGTTGTCTGGCCTCTTAAAATCATCTACCCCGCACCTGTTTGGCTCTCAAGGTCACCAAGCTATGTATCTGTCTAGCTTCTCATGATCTTCCATATGCGTGTCTGACCTCTCAAGGTCATTGACCGGTCTGCCAGACTTCCCAAGGTCGTTTGTCTGTCTGACTGACTGAGCGACTGTCTGCGTGTCTGGCCTCTCAAGGTGTTCTGTTCTGTCTGCCTGTCAGGCCTCTCAAGATTGCCTGCATGCCTATCTGGATTCCCAAGGTCATCTGTCTAGCCTCTTAAGATCATTGCTCGTCAGTATGGTTCCTCAAAGTCGTCAGTCAGTGTATCTGTCTGTTTGGTCTTAAGGTAATTGACGACCCATCTGTCTGGCTTCCAAAGGTCATTTACCTACTGTCTAGACTTTCATGGTCGTCTTTACTAGCACAAATTTGAATCTGTGCCATAAAACTCAATTTTTGCGTCCACTTGAAAGGGGAGTTGCGTCCACTTTGTATGGTTGCCCAGAAGTTTATGCGTCCACTTCGTTGGATTTGATTTTGTGCTTTGTCCTTTTTATTTGGCTTCCACTTCTTATAGTTGTGTCCACTTTGATGAGCATTCACTTTACTCACTGGCATAAATTTGAATCTGTGCCACAAAACGCACTTTTTGCGTCCACTTTAAAGGGTAGTTGCGTCCACTTTGTTGGGTTTGATTTTGTACTAGTACTTCTTTTTTTTTTGGCGTCCACTTCTTATAGTTGAGTCCACGTTGATGAGCTTTCACTTAACATACTGGCATAAATTTGAATCTGTGCAACAAAATGCAATTTTTGCATCCACTTTAAAGGGAAGTTGCATCTACTTTGTATGGTTGCCCAGCTTTTTGGCTGCATGGTCGGGATTTTTTCAAATTTCTGACAAAAATTACGATTTTTTTGAAATTTTGAATGAAAACTTTATTGAATTTCTGACAAAAATCCGGAACTTTTCAAAATTGCTGGCTAAAAATCAAGACTTTACAGAATCTTTCGCTTAAAATGCGAGATTTTCTTAAATTTCTGGGAAAAATTCTGATTGAAAAAAAATTTACGGGTCGAATCGGTACTTTTATTAATTTTTGCCAAATAATCAGGACTTCTCAAGATCTCTGGTTATAAAATCGAGACTTTTCCGCATTTATGTCAAAAATCAGGACTTTTTTCGAACTCTGGCTGAAAAATCAGGAGTTTTTCTTTCTGATAAAAATCATAACTTCTGAGAAAACCTGAAAAACAATCAGAGTTTTCGTGACTCTGGCAAAAAACGGGCCTCTATTAAATTTCTGGTAAAAAATCTTGACTTTTTTGAAAAATCGACCAAAATCAGGACTTTTTTCAATTTCTGGCAAAAAATCAGGATTTTTTAAAATCTCTGGTTAGAAAATGGAAAACTTTTTCAAATTTTTGGCAAAAATCAAGACTTTCCTTGAAATCATAAAAAAATCAGAATTTTCTTAAATCTGACAAAAACCAAGACAATTTTTTTAAAAATTTGACCGAAATCGTGAATTTTTGGGCAAAAAATCAGGGCTTGTTTGCACTTTTGACAAGAAAGAAAGACTTCTTATACAAATTTTACGCAATAAATATGTACATTTGATGGGCACTTCCGATGAATTTTTGTAAGGTTTCGTCAACGTTCGTTCAAACCTCTCCTTTTCGCCTCATCACAGGAATTGATTGTGAAGTCGATTATAAATGTTCAGATTTTTCGTATTTTTTCATGGAACAATCTTGAAATTCAATTTCCAAAATAATTTTTTTTTCAAGTAGAAATCCCCACCGTCAATCTCTTCATTTTTGACCTTTTTTTTTTTCGATTATTGTCACAACTGGTGCAGAAAATAATTCTAAGTTTTTCCTCAAAATTTTGGATTTCTATTTCAAAAGTTTTCCCTACTACACCGAATTTTGGAAATTCGGATAGAAAAAAATGCATATTTTGAGCATTTTATAAAATTCCCAAATAAAATTTTGAGTACAAAAAAAAATCTTCCTAACGAAGTTATACTCCATTCTTATCCACGAATAGTGTACGTACATATCCGAATTCAACCGAATTTTCATGAAAATCTTATTTTTTTCTCAACTAGGAACGTTAGTTCGGAATTTGCTGAAGGCTTCCTCCTTTTCTCGCAGCAGCGCAGCACAAGGAATCCATACGAAAGAAAAAAATCTCCAAAATTTCAAATCATTTCCATAATAACTCACGAAAATCTTCACGAAAAAAAAGAAAAAGAAAAAGAAAAAGTTACCTACTCGTTGAAATCCGTTTTAATTAAAGTTAAATTCTGAAGACGAGTTTAAAACCTCTTGAAGAAGAGAACTTTCATTTAAAACAAGTGCACTTCGTATGCATCTCGTTTCACAAAACTATACGTACCAACAACACTGTACGGCTTTCCCAGTCTTGAATTTAGACCGAATTGTATAACTTGGCAGTAAAAATTAGAGACGAAAGTTTTTCCTCGGTTACATATCTTATGTACTTCCAGTTAGCATTAGCAATGCAAGAAAATCATTACACGAATACAAAAGAAGATCGCAACTTTGGAGGAGGTTATCTTTTTAAATGAAATTTATCTCACACAGACGTGCATTTGGCTTCAGAAATGCACGCATCTACTCGTATGTAGGTATATCAAGCCATATAATTATAAAGATATTATCTCATAGCCGAAGGAAATCGATCACCATTATTACCGTGAATAATTCCATTAACGTAACTAAACGTATATGTATGTACATATGCATAATAGCATACGAGAGTATGTCTCTTCTCGGACGACCAGGACGCCGCGCCGTTTTAGTATGTGTACATTTATACAAAGACATATAGGACATTAACAATTTGGAAATTCGCGAAATTATATTAACGGCTTTGGCGTTTTCCCGCGACACGCCGCTGAATAATGGGCATATAAGCTTTTGAAGTGTAATATTAAACTGTCTAAATGGGGTATAAATAACGTTTTATGAAATAGCTTCGCAAATGGTCGGGGGTGAAATTGTGCCCACTAGCAATTTGAACGCTAGCCAGCCAGTGAGCTGAGCGTTGCGGGAGTCGTTTTTCGCATACGTACTTGTACAAGGGTCAGGGATGGAGATGGAGAAGGCCATCGTCTCTCGTCGTCGAATGTGCAAAATGCATTCAACAGAGAGCTATGCTGTACCATTATAGTAGTCTATATGTTGCTGGTGGTGCAATTGTAGATACATATATGTGTACAATACAAGGTATACGTAGATACCAGATAGCTATACTACAAAAAGTGCAACGCTTTCACGACTGGCTGTCATATACATGTACTGACTTCCTTGGTTTTTTTTTTTTTTGAAAAATAAAAATATGTATCGAGTAATCGTTTTTATGTCATTTTATTATTTCTATCCCTCGAGCTAAATATAAGCATACAATTTAGATACAGATCACTAAATGCTATGTTATGCTCAGAAACACACTTATACTCGTTTTAGTACGAGCACGATCAAAAAAAGGGGATGAAAGGGCGATAGAAATATCCTAGGGTGAATATGTGTGCACTTGTATGCATCTTTTTTTTTTGCAGTCGGGGTGTCAGATGAGCATTAATATACCTACGAATACTTTTTTGAACACTGATCAGGTCCTCATGTGAGTACTTGTTCACAGAGATTTGATAATTGTACCTGGAAAATTGATATTAATCACTGCGTCGAGTAGTAAATCACGAAAAACTACGGAAAGGTCAGTAAAATTTGACAAAAAATTGCATGAAAAATGTTCAATGATATTACCTATAAAAGCCTGCAATTACGAGTATGTCAACTGTTATCTAAAAATTGTTCTTTTTGTAAGTTTTTGTTAACAAAAAATTGTGTTTAAAAATTTTTTTTGTTTTTTCTTTTTCTTTTTTTTAAACTACAAGTCTTTTTTCAAAAAATATCAATTAAAAAAAAAATCAAATTCATCCTCCGCCAAAAAGTAGCATCATTCTCGTTGTCTCTCCCTCCCCCAAAAAAACTGTCCTTTCCATAAAGTTGTCAGCTTTAAACAATGTCCTTCTTCCAAAAAACGTCGGTTTTACAATAGAAGTTTCCATTTCGTCAAAAAGTTACCAGAATTGCGAATTAACTTGCGATAAAAAACCTGGCTCGAATGACCGTACATTATATTAATAGGCACCTATTAGTGCAGCGTATGACAATAAGAGTAATTGCACCCCCCCCCCCGCCGATCATCCGGGATAACTTTTTTCTTAAAGGAGAAATTCTAAGGAACATTTTAAAGCAAACTTTCCCAAAAAAAAGTTGGTCTTTCTTACAAAATGGCGGCCATTTTGATTGACAGGTCAGCCGAAATCGCAGATTTTGCGTTTCAACATAGGACTTGCACGAAATTTTTCAAACTTTACAAAGGTAGGTCGAAAGATCATGCTAAAATTCATCAGCTGTCAAAATTTCAAGTGCTAAAGTGCGTTTTTCGATTTTTGGTGAATTTTTAAAAATCGAATTCAGACCAAAAATGAAGGAAAAAATCAAAATTTCACCAAATTGATCAAGAAAGCTGAAATTTGCGATATACCCTATTTTCGACATGCCAAATCGATTGGGAACGGTTTCAACCCGTTTTGAGCAGTTCTGGAGCCTCCAGCAGATTTTTGAAACTCGAAATTCCCACAAAATTCCATCAAATTGGAGTTGTGAAGTTGAAATTTATTCTAAAAACTAATTTCAATACGCTACGAAGTACTGCAGGTGAATTTAAAGTCGTTTTGGAGCCTCCAGCGACTTTTAGAAAATTTCTGATGCCTCCAGCAGATATTTAAAACTTTAAATTTTCACAAAATTTCATCAAAATGGAGATGGAAAGCTGAAATTTACTCTACACTCCAATTTTAACACCCTCTGAAGACGACTTCAGGTGGGTTTAAGTCATTTTAGAGTCTCCAGCGACTTTTCTGAAAATTACTGGAGCCTCCAGCAGATTTTTGAAACTTTGAATTTTCACAAAATTTCATCAAATGGAGATGGAAAGCTGAAACTTACTCTACACTCCGATTTTAACATCGTCTGAAGCCGACTTCAGGTGGGTTCAAGTCATTTTAGAGCCTCCAGCGAATTTTTTGAAAATTTCTGGAGCCTCCAGTAGATTTTTGAAACTTGAAATTTCCCCAATATTAATTTATCAAATGGAGTTGGCAAGCTGAAATTTACTTCGCAGACTACATGGTGGTTTCAAATGGTTTCGAAGCTTCCAGCTGGGTCATTCCACGTCAATTGGACCAAGAAGTGGTAGGTGGGTTCGGCGATTTTTTTGAAATTTTTCCTGTGGAATGACCTTCCCAAGGGATGATCAATGGCGCAAGTCGCAGCACTCTAGCCCATTTTTAACGGCAGCCAGGGGGTGTCAAAGTTTTCAGTGAACCTAAAATATCATCCATTTCAGCAGTGGATTACTCGATAACCGCGATACCTACCAAAATGGAACTTTTTCCCATATTAAGTGTTTTGAAGGGCTTTTTGGTGATATCATAAAAATCAGTGTTGCCACTTTTTTTCGTACAAAAAATTAGCTCAAAAAGTTTCAAAACGTAGTTTTCATATCGTTCCGACTCTTAAAAATTCTGAAAAACATATATTATGGACAACTATTTATGATGAACAACATATTAAAAAATTGGGATGGTAACTTGTCGCAAAGTCGATTTAAAAAAATTGAAAGTTTGCGAAAAAATGCGATTTTTTGATTTAAAACATGAAAAAAGGTCTGAGTGGTGAAGTTGACCCATTTGACCGCTATTTTTACGTATCCGTCGAAAAAGTTGAACCCCCCCCCTCACTCGGTGAAATGAACTCATCACAAAAAAAAAAAATTCGAAAAAAATCCATTTTAAATTCCAAACATTAAAAAAAGTTTAAATTCATTCTGTTGTCTTATTTTGACCTCTTGCTGACGTATTTCATGAAAAAGTTTATAAAAATCACACTCACAGCAAAAAAATAAAAATTTGTTTATTTTCTTAATTTTGATTTTTTTGTGATGAGTTCATTTCACCGAGTGAAGGGGATTTTTCAACTTTTTCGACGGATACGTAAAAATAGCGGTCAAATGGGTCAACTGCACCACTCAAAACTTTTTTTCGTGTTTTAAATCAAAAAATCACATTTTTTCGCAAACTTTCAATTTTTTTAAATCGACTTTGCGACAAGTTACCATTCCAATTTTTTAATATGTTGTTCAGCATAAACAGTTGTCCATAATATATTTTTTTCAGAATTTTTGAGAGTCGGAACGATATGAAAACTACGTTTTGAAACTTTTTGAGCTAATTTTTTTTACGAAAAAAAGTGGCAACACTGATTTTTATGATATCACCAGAAAGCCTCTCAAAACCCCTAACTATGGGGAAAAGTTCCATTTTGGTAGGTATCGCGGTTATCGGGTAATCTACTGCTGAAATGGATGATATTTTAGGTTCACTGAAAACTTTGACACCCCCTGGCTGCCGTTAAAAATGGGCTAGAGGGCTGCGACTTGCGCCATTGATCATCCCTTGGGAAGGTCTTTCCACAAGAAAAATTTCAAAAAAATCGCCGAACCCACCTACCACTTCTTGGTCCAATTGACGTGGAATGACCCAGCTACTTTTAGGAAATTTCAATTTTCCAAAAAAAAAAGGCCACACAACCTTTCAAAAAGTCGCTGGAGGCTCCAAACGACTTGAAATTCACCTGCAGTACTTCGTAGCGTATTGAAATTAGTTTTTAGAATAAATTTTAGCTTCACAACTCCAATTTGATGGAATTTTGTGGGAATTCCGAGTTTCAAAAATCTGCTGGAGGCTCCAGAACTGCTCAAAATGGATTGAAACCGCTTCCAATCGATTTAGCATGTCGAAAATAGGGTATATCTCAAATTTCAGCTTTCTTGGTCAATTTGGTAAAATTTTGATTTTTTCCCTCATTTTTGGCCTGAATTCGATTTTTAAAAATTCACCAAAAATCGAAAAACGCACTTTAGCACTTGAAATTTTGACAGGTGATAAATTATAGCATGATCTTTCGACCTACCTTTGTAAAGTTTGAAAATTTTCGTGCAAGTCCTATGTTGAAACGCAAATCCTGCGATTTCGGCTGACCTGTCAATCAAAATGGCCGCCATTTTGTAAGTATAGGGCCAACTTTTTTTTGGGCAAGTTTGCTTTAAAATGTTTCTCAGGATGTCCCCTTCAAGAAAAAAGTTGTCCCGGAGGATCGGCGGGGGGGTGAAGTTACTCCTATTGTCATATGCCGGACTAGGTATATACTTTTTTTCTTTCGCGTAAGTGACATTTTAAAAATGGTTTTTCAAATTTTCAAACTCCAGAGTCCAGAATGGTTGATTCAGAAGAAAGTTTCTAGAACTGTATCGAATAAGACGATCAGTGCGTAAGCTATTTTCATAATTCTGCAATGAAACTTGACCATGGTAAATTGCTTTCTATCGATTCGCCTCGTAATAGTTGTTTTTTTCCTTCATTTTTCACGGCAAATACCATAGTTGGAATTAAGAGCATGAAATGAAAACTACAATAAGCGAAAGATTTATTAGAAAAGTTTATAATTTCTTATTACAAGATTGGCGAATGGCGATGGCGGTGGTTTATAGGTACGCGCGTGCCTACCTCGTATAGCGTTTCGTTGATTAATAGGACATATAAATGTTAGCTCCTCGACCGTGGCACGTTTATATATCTATAGGTTCATAAAGAAAAGCTCTCTTTTCTTTCGCACAAAGCGAAAGCATCACAGGTACAATATCAATAAAAATACCCCCGCTGATTATCGTAAATAACTCGAGACGGAGGTCGATACTATAAAGCCTGAAAGAGAGGCAGCGACGACGACGCGACGTTGCATTTGTGTATCTCCATGTGGCAGCTGTTTTGATGATACGACCGACGCGAGGCGTTCTACGTACGTACATAGAAGAATGTTCGAAAGGGTTTAATTTGCGTGCAGAAAGGGGTCTTATATTGCGATGCACAGGTAGGGTACGAAAGTCGAAAGGTGATGCAGATAAATCATGCTGCAGAGTGGGCGAGGAAAAGAAGAGACTCGTCCGGGGATGCGAAATTTATTCGCGAAACGGTTCGTTAATTCGAACGAAAAGGTAACCGGTTAAAACTATACCTTTTCGAGACAAGTTCGATTGTACCTGATACAAGGATTGACAATTCGTAGGTATTGGATTCGCGGTTTTTTGGCGAATCCCGCGTGACGTGAGTGAGAGTGGCTGATGTGCAACGTGTGCTTGGAAATCATGCACGTTTTGGGAGCAGTTTATCGGATAAAGCGTCTTATTACAGCGCAGCCGGCACGGCGTGTTTTCAAAATGTATGTACGCCGAGATGAATTTGTCACGGAGCCAGCCAATCGTGTAGCGAACGTTTTCAGCTTTGAAAAGTATTTCTATCACAATATTTCAACGTTACCTCGGTATGGAAAGTTTTTCCTCTTTTGTTTTCTCTAATACAGCCAGGCCCGATACCTTGCAGCTTATATTATAGAGGCAAGGTACCTGTCTTTTTGTACCTACCTTGTGTGAGATATATATACGTAAGTTCTCAAAAAGGTGGAAATTTTTCACCGCCAGCCGACTTTTATAATACATCTTTTACGATAGAAAGACATTTGTTTTATGGACGTGCGCTCGAATAAATTTCCAAATGAGTCTATAGGTAGGTATCGCGAAACAATTTACATACTTATGGAACCATCGACGACCTACGAGTATCTCCTCCCGGAGCTCGATACACCTACTTGGTTTTGGGAAGTACTGAAGAAATTTTGTCAGCAAGTTGATACGTATAGTACCGGTACATGGATTTAAACAGCTCTCGTATCAAAATATATGAGAGGCGGTGCCTTGAAAATTGAGTTCAAATATTACCGACCGCATACTGCGGTTATTGCCATCTTCGTCGAATATGGGGTGATTTTTTCAAGTAAAATGCTTGTACGATTCGTAATACTCCTCCATAGGTACGTTTACTCTGCCAAGGTTATATGTATTATGGAAACGAAGCTCGTCGTTTTAGTTAATTCGGTTTTTGAGTAATAATTTTTTTTTCTTTCTCGTACTACCCACGGTGTAATATCGTCGGCGACGACGCTGATGTGCTTAAAAGGTACCCAGGATCTTGTCTGGAGGGTTGCGTTTACATGTGAAATAAACTGGGTAAAGTGCCTGCGAAAATCTGTTTCGTTGATCATGTATCGTTTTTATATGGTTGGTTCCCTTATGACAAAATTGATCGAAAAATCGCCTAGTCGCTAGCGACTAGCCACTTTTTTGTATCAACTAACGATTTATAGGCTAACAACCAACGATTTATTGCATAAATCTTTAGTGGCTAGGACAATTGACGATTTTTATTATGATAAGTCGTCAGTCGTCCAAGCAACTGGAGATTTTTACAGTCATTTGTTTCCAGAGCAACATTTGACTGTTCTAAAAATCGTGAGTTGTTCACACCACAAGCGACTTTTCTAGATATCTCTAGTTGAAAGTAATTCTTTAGGTGACGACTAGCAACTTGACCCTAGCAACTAACGACTCTTTTTGTGTAATCCACATACTGCATGCCTTTCTTTTCCCCTCGGCCATCTGAGTATTTTTCAAATTTTTAACGGATTTCAATTTCCGTTCTTATTGTTAGTGTTAGTATGTGATGTGAATGTTACTTCGGATACACGGCATGTTCAGTTGTTTATCTAGCATTGGTAGTTTGTGTAGTTCAATATAAGAAATCGATTTCTTAAAATGTGTATTCGTATATGAGTGAAAGATGAGTGGTTTTTTTCTATAGCCAAGTTAGATATTTTGCAATAATAATATTATTGCAAAATATCTCGTATTCATTCGATTTATGTACGCCTATACAATAATTATGTATATTGTGATGAGTGAGACTGGGATCCATCAATGGAGATATATGTAATGAGTGGCAGACTGCAGTTATTGAGGAAATTCAGAGATGTAGCCAACAAAAGAGCATTAAGGGCGATTGCGTTTCTCTCGAGCTCAAGCGGAAGAAAATTTGATCCAACAGGTAAGAACAGAAATACACGTTTTGAACTTACTGAACTTTCTTTGAACACTTTTTCTGCTCTTATTTCGCTTTAGCTGTGATTCTATCTTCCCTTTTCATAAAATAATAACGAGTATTTATATTTTTATTGTTCTTGGTACCAAAAAATTTTGCTTTCTCCTTCTCTTAAAAAATCTTGGCTACGTCACTGAGCATGTATGATGTGTGTGTTAGTTTTTTTCAATTGCGCGGATTGTTTTTCTTTGTTACAAATATCGCTAGAAATGCTATGTGTTCTTCATTGAAATAGTGTTTGTGGTATCGTATACATACGATTTCAAAGTTGCTAGATCGTCAGGCAGTCGCTAGCAACTTTTTGGGATAAAATCGGCCGACCAAAATTGTGGTGAGTCGTTAGCAACTGACGAGTCTGCAGTCGTTAGTCAACTAGCAACTAGCAACGCTCAGCTAATCGCTAGTTGCTAGTTGACTAACGACTGCAGACTCGTCAGTTGCTAACGACTCACCACAATTTTGGTCGGCCGATTTTATCCCAAAAAGTTGCTAGCGACTGCCTGACGATTTTTTCTAACGATTCTGAAAAATTTTGTCAACAGGGTTGTGGTCGCTGAAATGTTGTACAGAGGCGAATTTCCAATTGTAGAGAATGAGGTGTCTTTTACATACTTTTATACCCATTTGCGAAAGAAAATTTTTGCGATTTTTTTTTTATTGCACTCCCCAGATTGGTTTTAATTTTTTAAAAAAACTGAAAATTTCAGCTTCTAGACTCAAAAGTTGTGCTGCGAGCAACCACCCCCCCCCCCCTAATCAAAAAAATTAAAAAATTAAAAAAAACATTTATTTGAAAAATTCTATTTTTACAGTAGTTTCCTGGGTCATTTTGGTCTCCTTTTTTGAAAATGGGTATTACAATAGCAAAGAGGAAGTCTTCTGGTATGGTCTCACCTAATAGTATTTTATTGTAGAAACTCTTCTTAATGGTTATTGTGACCTTCTTGAATAAATCTATTGGTAATTTATCACTGCATGGGGCTTTTCCTTTTCTGGAGCTTTTCAAGACTCCATCTAGCTCTTCCCAAGAGAATGGCTGATACTTGTTCTCCTCATGGTTCGCCACTTCAATTTCACTGTGGGGATCACTCCATAAGTTTGCGTAGTATTCGGCCATTTTTTTCAGGGCTTCAAACCCAAACATTTTCGGGTACGAGTATCGGGTACAGGTGTAAAAATTTTAAACGTTCGGGTACAGTTACGGGTACGGGTTTGGGAATTGTAGGTGATATACCGGGTATTTTTGGGTAGGTATTTGGGTTCAAAATAGTCTCTATCGGGTACGGGTACAGGTTCGGGTATTCCTCATTTCATTTTTTGGGTACGGGTACGGGTTCAGGTACAGAAATTGTTGGATTTTTGTTCGGGTATTCGGGTATAGGTTTGAAGCCCTGATTTTTTCACAGTCTGGTGAGGCAATGTTGGCTCTGTGTACCTCATCTTCCGATATTCTTTTGATTATTATGTACACTTTTGGTTTCAGTTTATACGAGGGATAGTCGGAAAGTAAGTTTCACATGGCTGGAAAAGTATGAACGCGTGGACATTTTTTGACCAAAATTGGAGGAAATATAGTTCAAACATTCAACCAGATCTGACAAAATTTATTCTGCATTTGGGTGCATTGTTGGTATTCTACAGTGTGATTAGTAGAGTGCTGATAAAAAACATCTGTCCAAATGTAGTATTTAGCAAAAAAAAATTTTTTTCAGTTGTAATAATTATGAGTAAAATTCATCAAAAATTACTCAAAAGGTATCATACTAATGTTTTTTCAAGTTGGGACGTTATTTGGCGCTGTAAATTGTTCATTCGTCGCCCTAATACGTAAAGTAGCTAACTCCGTTTTTGAAAATCACGATTTTCAATACTAAAATGCGTTATCAGACAGTGGAGTGAAATAATTTTCCGCGGTTTCAAACCTGAATCATACACACACAAGTCACCAACAGCTGTTTTCACGGTGAGAAGTTGTGTAGGATGTATTCGCCTTCCACAGGGTGTTCATAACTCGATGACGTGTAAAAACGGAGTTAGATACTTTACATATTAGGGTGACGAATGTGATGGTTGCAAAATTTCTGGTGCTGAGTGACTTTTGACAATGCCGACATTCAGCAGATTATCAGATTATCACTGAACAATCTACTTCATTTGGATTTTGATTGAACCAAAATAATGTTACTATGTTATGTCTTGAGTGGTTCTCAATCAATTTTCCAATGAATTTTTCTTTTGTTAGCTTTGAAAATTAATTTTTTCTAAAATGTAATTTTTGGACGGATGTTTTTTATCAGCACTCTACTAATCACGCTGTAAAATATGAAAAATGCACCCAAATCCAGAATAAATTTTGTCAGATCTGGATGAATGTTAAAACTATATTTCCTCCAATTTTGGTCAAAAAATGTCCACGCGTTCATACTTTTCCAGCCATGTGAAACTTACTTTCCAACTATCCTTCATATGTATCCCTCTCCATGTTTGCCACAAAGCTTTTATATTGTTCCTGTTGTGTTTCTCTTATCATCTTTTTTGTCTTGCGCAGCACTGTTCTTTGTAGCTTCCTTTGTCTTGTTCCTTCTTTGAACTCATCCACTTCCAGAAAAGGTTTTGTTTCCTCTTCACTTCTCTTGAGAGTTCATCATTCCAGATTTTCAGCTTATTATGGTTTTGTCTACTTGATCTTTTTCCTAGTGCCTCCTCTGCTGCTCTCTGTACAATAGTTTTCAGGCATACCCACTCCTCTTCTACATCCTCTTCTATTGGTAAGTCTTTTTTAATGATCTCCATTCTTCTTTTGTACAGCCCATTTGTTACTGAATTGTTTAATGAGTTGATGTTGAGCTGAATCTGTCCACATTCAGTTGTCTTTCCTATGTTGTTGACTCCAATGGCTACTTGGACTAGATGGTGATCTGATCCAAGAATTGAGAGCCATGTGGAGCCAATAATATTGGAATGCCAAAATGGATTTCAAAAGGGAAGATCATGCATAGATGGGGTATATGCAACAAAGCTGCTGATGGAGAAGAGATGAGAATATAACCTAGAGACCCACATGTGCTTTGTTGATCTGGAGAAGGTGTATGATCGAGTATGGCGGAAGAAGTTGTTTGAAATCCTGAGGAAAATCGAAGTGAATGAACAAATAGTATGCCTAATTCAGGAAATATACACGGATAATGTAATAAGGGTAAGGTCTGGAAACATGTGGGAAGCAAAGAAGATAGGACGAGGAGTAAGACAGGGATGCCCAATGCCATGTAATCTGTTCAACATCTACTGTCATGACATGATTAAAGAATGGCTGAAAACCAGGCCAAAAGGGCTAGACATCAACAACACCCATGTCAATACCCTGCTGTTTGCTGATGATCAGGTGGTCTTTGCTGACAACAAAGATGACTCGCAGAGAGTGATGTACAATCTTCAGAAAGTAGCATGGTAAGTACAGAATGAGAATCTCGTCATCAAAAACAAAGGTGATGGCCCTCGAGGGGAAAGAGCCAATACACAGTAAAATCATTGTAAATGGACTGCCAGTGGAACAAGTTAAAAGCTTTAAATATCTCGGATGTGAGCTGTCATTTGAAGGAGAAGTTAATGCACAACTTAAGATCAGTAAATTCCTGAGATTAAGCGGAGCTATAAACCGAGCCATACCTCCAAGAAAAGTCAGAGTCAAAACTCAAATAAGAATCTCCAACACTCTGGCGGGGCCAATGCTGTTGTATGGAAGTGAAACATAGACAATGAGAAATGATATCAAAAGCAGAGTAGATTCATGCGAGCCACAGCAGGATATACTTACTAGATGAGATAGGAAAAGGAACAAAGACATCCTGAAGGAGCTAGGTGCAAAGCAAATCATTAGAGGAATGAAAGATTACAGAAAGAAATGGTAAAAACACGTTGACAGAAATGACAGAATGCCTGATGAACGGTCCCCTTGAAAAGTCCAAGAATACACTCCAACTGGCAGGTGGAGCAGAGAAAGACCGAAGAAAAGACTTGATGATACATCGGCGAGCAATTCTTCTACATTTTCCCAGATGGGCTGAACAGCTCACCGTGACAAAGTTCAATGATGATGATGATGATGATGATCTATTTTTACGTCCGAATTCTTCCAAAAAATCTTCCCAATCCACTCAAAATTACGGCCTCTCAGACTTTTTTGTCGGCATGATCCACCCTATTTTATTGAATCAGAGAAATCAAAGTCGCATCAAAATTGGCTTCGACTGAGACATTTTTTCAATATCTTGAAAAAAATGGCCAAATTTGTTCAGAAATTCTCTTGAAATCGAAAAGAAATAAAATTGTTGAAAAATCTGCTTAAACCGAAAAGTCATATCAAAACAAATTGACCATATTTTGGTGAAAAAACGCATAATTTGTAAGAAAGCAACGATTATTGCAAATTTTATAAAAATGGAAACAAAAAAGTTTACCTACCTACAACAAAACGTAAACTTTTATAAAAGATGTGCAATTTAATGAAAAAATACGTATATAGTAATTTTTTGGAAAAGAGTGGCAGTTTATGGTGAAAACGACATATTATAAGAGGAATGGTGTAAAAAAAAAAAAAACGGTTCAACAGAAATGACGTTCTTGACAATTTTGCAAAAATGGCAGATTTGTTTATATCTATTTTTAAAAAATGACGACATTTTTGACAAAAAAAAAAAAAGGTCAGGTTTTCGCAAAATTGACAACTTTTTGGGAAACAACACATATTTTTTTGTAAAACTAACTTTTTTGGAAAAACGGACATTCTGAGAAACCCGACAACTTTTTGGCAATGAAAAGCAGTTCTTTTACAAACGAGTAAAAATATGCCAATGTTTGCCAAACAAGGACACGTTTTCGAAAAAGTGACAATTTTTGAAAAAATATATTTTTTGAAAACTGATAACTTTTTGGCGAAAGGGCAGTTTTTTGACAAAAAATGACGATCACTGAAAAAAATTACCATCAACTTGTTGTAAAAGTGTCAATTTTGGCAAAAATTACACCATTATTTTTACTTTCTTTTTCAAATGTCCAAACAGACAGTACAAGCAATAAAGATATATGATGATGAAGATGATTTTTTTCAAATGTGCAAAAATTGAAATCATTCTCCAATGTTCACAAAAAACTACCATTTTTACCAAAATATTGTCATTGAAAAAAAAAAAAAAAACTTTCTGAAAAAAATGTATTTTGTATTAAAAAACAACACAGAAAGTTTTGCAAACAGTTTCTTCGACCTGAAAAATGAAAATTGTCCATTGGAGCTAAAATTACATAATTTTAACGATTTCTACATGAAAGTTTTGTAAAACTCAAGACTGAAAATGTTTTTGGAGAAAAAGACAGATTATTTTAAAAAATACAAATAACCTGTTTTTTTCTTTTCTTTCCTTTTTTTTAATTGCAAAAATCGCAAAACCAAAAAAATTACAATCTTTTGCAATAACTAAGAAAACTGTTTGCAAAACTTTCAGGATTGCTTTTTACGCAAATGACATTTTTTGAGTTTTTTTTTGTTTTAATGGCAATATTTGCTCATAAATTGTGATTTTTTGTGAGCATTGTGATAATAATTTGGAGAATGATTTCAATTTTGTCACAAAGTACATATGATAATAAAAGTGAATTTCAGGAAATTCAATTGTGTACTTTTATTCCTCGTTATCTTCCGCAAAGAAATACTTTTTCTTTGAAACAGGTACGTATGAAATTAATGAGTATTGAAAATAGTCAATTCAGCTACAGCTAGTCATCTACTGGCCACTACACATAGAAACCATCGTTTTTCATCTATCTCGAGTTCACTCATTCAATTCAAGTTATACAATTTTATTCCTTTTTTTTTCGCAAATTTGAATTTTGAAAGATTTGTAGCTTCCCTGATCATTTCCAACATCTTTGTGCAGAATTTATACCCAAATATGTGATAGAGAAAAATTGAATCACTGCCAAAGATTTCAATGACATTTCCAAAAATTGACGTTCTTGTAATAGTCCATCCTCATTCACCGAATGAGAATAAAAAAAGAAAATAAAAACAATGCACAAATTTTGAATCACTCACCGAGGAATATTCTTAAAATTATTCTCGTTTCGCCGCTCCAGTTCCAATGCTCCGTGAAACAAGCCGCATAGATTTCTGCAAGAAAATAAAATAAAGTTACTTCAAAATTTTGGGTAGGTACAAAATTTAAACCTATTGTCTAAATACTTCGATAGTAGGTAAGCAATTACCTAATCGAAGATACAGCAAAATGTAAAACAAGTAAATTTGTAAACCGAGCAATTTTACATTTCAATCGAGAACTCGGTAAATTAAGGCGAATAAACCTTGAACACCGATCAATGAGAAATTATTTCATTTCAACGTGCTTGTAAATTTCAATCGCTTATTTTCAACATTAAAGCAAAGTAATAACAAAATTGTACCGTCGAGTCAATCATTTTAAAAGCACTTCGTTTCAATGCGGAATCTCCACAAACGACATCACACTCGTAATTAAAAAGAAAAAAAATCACCTCAAACCTTTAGTAAAATACACACAAAAAAAAGAGAGAGAGTAAGAGACGAAATCCCTTCATCAATAAATGAATCAGTTTGGAGCTTCCTCTCTCCTTAAAGAAAGGAAAAACCACCAAACTACATTTCGTTTTGAATTTAAGTACGCGTCATTCCTCCGTGAAAAGAATTCTTGCTGTTTTCTTCGAATTTTGCGCTTTTTTTGCGGCCATATTTTTCGTAATTTATTAAATGGCCTGACAAGGAAATATACGCATTAAACAAAAGATCCCACACGAATTGGAAAAGCCACCGGCACCGCCATCCCCACCAGCCAGTACGGTATTGAAAAAGCATGAAAAGTCAACACCTGTGTCAAGATTCACGATAAAAAGACTAGTTTTTCGGTCTCGGACTCGACGATGCGATGCTATGGCGAAGAAGAAGAAAAAAAAATGATTTCCGTCTCGAAATATAGTAGCAACAGCAACGTACTGTGTGTATATGTACTTTTAAAAAGGAAAACTTGGAATCGTTATACGCGGCTGGTTAAGTGGTAAAGTTGCCGACCAACGGAATTATATTTCATCAATTTAATTTATTTTTGACATTTGGCGAACTAAAACTTGTATTTCTCCGACTTACATGAAATTAATTTTTTCCTTATATAAATTGATCCTTTTGATAAGATGTCGGTAACGTGTTCGAATCGTGATGCCGTATCTTTCCCGTGTACCTACCTAACTACCTACCTACTTACGTAAGTTATATGTGAGTTTGTTTCAAACCAACTTGCCTTCATCGTATCAACGAAAAAGGAAACAGCGAGCTATTTTCTCTCCGTCTCTCTTGCAATCTTTCGCGTCGTATACTTTTTCTCATATTGACGTTCTTTGGCATCGGTATAAACTGATTAGGAAAATTAAATTTTACCTACGTAATTTACGATTAACTTAAGATATTATTCGCCGTAAAGCTCTATGTAAATTACACGCCGTAATTCATTCGTAATTTCACGTAACGTCATTCGCACTGTTTCAAATTCTCTTACACGACGACGATATTTTTTTCACTTGTAAGTACATACAACAACTACGTCGTTCCTTGTTTCATTTCGCTAGTCGGTATTTCAGTCGTTTGATCAAGGAAGTGACAACGAACTCGTAAAAAAGCCAAATGCACCTTATTGTCGAATTCACCATACCTACCTACGTTGAAAAGGCAAATACGATGAAAGACCACACAAATAACTTGATTACGTCTTCAAATCAAAAACAAAAATGCTCAAAGAAAAAAAAAGTCCAAACGTCGATATTGCATTTCAGGGGAAAATATACCCGCATCTCACATTTTTTTGACAGTTCACATTTCCGCAATGGCAACTTCAGCTATGCGAATAATGTGTTCACTTGAAAAATGATACACCTACAAAGTGGACAAACTGAGCGGTATGACCTATAGCAAAAGGGAAACAAAAAACTTCCGGGCAAACATACAAAGTGGACGCAAAAATTGCGCTTCATGGCACAGATTCAAATTTGTGCAAGATGAGTAAAGTGGACGATCATCAAAGTGGATGCAACTATAAGAAGTGGATGCAAAAAAAAGTACAAGCACAAACACAATCCCAACAGTGGATTACATTATTGTGAGTGGGAAAAACGCAAAAACCTGATAGAAGGCAGGAAACAAAAAACTTCTGGGCGAACATACAAAGTGGACACAACTCTCCTTTAAAGTGGACGCAAAGTTCTTATGCTAAATGAAGGTAGGATACCAGATCTTTAAAATGAGGTGCTATTCATTCCTCACAATTAATTATAAGTTGATAAAAATAATGAATCAAGTTTTTGAAAAAAAGAAAATCACTCTCCTGTAAAATTTCACTTTTTTGAGATGTGACCTTATTACTCCCAAGGTTGCGATTTCTACCCAAAAATTTTTCAGTCAGGAGGTGAAAAACCCCTATTTTTTCAAAATTCCACAAAAAAGGGAAAATTGAAAATTTAAAGCCTGATTGAAAGAAATCTGGATAACTTGTTGGAAGTAATTTTCATCTATGTATTTGAGGTTTCTAGTTTAGGTGACACAAATATCGCACCTCGGGAGTAATAAGGTCACATCTCAAAAAAAATTGATTTTGACGTTTTTGCATTTTTGTGGTTTGTATGACCCCCCCTCAACCAAAAATAACACTTTGAGTTGGGTACATTATCTAGATCATGTAAAAAACCCAAATGGCCTAACTCAAAATCCCAATAACATTGCAAGTTGTTTGGAGTTATAAGGTGACATCTCAAAAAACTCCACCTTTTTTGAGCAAATTTTGTACATACAAAGTGTTAACAAACAGTTTTGATTGTTTTGAATGTTTGTCAGTTAGAAATAGTCACAAGGAGTGCATTTTTTATTGGTTTGTACCAAATGGAATTTTTTTTTTAAATTGATCACTTTTCAGAAAAATGAATTTGCACATATAATGAAATTTTAGTTTTTTGAGAAAAACTCAAAAACTAAGCACTCTAGAAAAAAACTAACGACATTATGTCGATTGGAAATTTAATTCTCTACAACTTTGTTAACATGAAATTTTTTTTGGACGCTTCCTTTCGCCTCCACATCAACTTTAATGAAAGGTTCTAACTCAAAATGTTTTCCAAACATTGAAATATTTCCTCTTTAAGATTTTATTTTTCAAAGTGTTCTTATGTTAAATGAAGGTAGGATACCAGATCTTTAAAATGAGGTGCTATTCATTCCTCACAATTAATTATTAGTTGATAAAAATAATGAATCAAGTTTTTAAAAAAAAGAAAATCACTCTCCTGTAAAATTTCACTTTTTTGAGATGTGACCTTATAACTCCCGAGGTGCGATATGTCACAAACTGTCTATTGGTAGATTTAATATTTTATGAGAGTATTCATATTTGTCACTAGCTATGTTTTTGCCAAATTAAAAATTTTTAGTGTCTATATTCAGCTGTTAAGTTGGTTGTGAAATAATAAACCTGGTTAAGATGAGTCCAAACCTTTCATTTTAACATGGTAATAGTGGCGATTGTTTTTTCGAGTGCATAAAAATATGTAGAGTAAATTTTGAAAGAAAGTTTGTTTTTGTTTTAAGTTTTGTTTGAGTATACCCTGTTGACAAAAGAGCGCTAAAAAAGTTTGGTGAAAACGATGGCGACATTTTGACACTGTTTTTGAGCACGTAGGAGAGTGCATCCAATTTTTGCCAAGGGAGCGCGCATCAAAATTTTTGCTCTGCACACCCATATTTTTGATGCGCTCTCTTGTTTTTGATACGCGCTCCCTTGGCGAAAATTCGATGCGCCCTCCTACATGCCCAAAAACAGTGTCAAAATGTCGCCATCGTTTTTGCCCTGCTGTTTGAAAAGGAGTTTTTCATCTACTTTGTTGCTGATTCGCCAACATTTCACTGACATATACATAAAGCACCCATAAATTACGTCTTATTCATTCATTTTTGTTCAATAAAACCACCTCTCACTCACTGCAATCTCTCACACTCAACACACTAACCTCATTCCATACCTCAGCCCACTTCACACTCACTTTTTTCGTCTTAGCCAAAGATATCCAAAATCCCAACCTGCCAAAAAAAATAAAAACCCAATTCGGCCAATTCCATAAAATTTGGGGAGCCTCACATAGGGGAGCAGCCATACCACCGACCCTAGAAGGAGGTGCCAGGGCAAAACATTTACTTAAATGGAAATAATTCTAATTTATCACACTATCACTTATCAAAAAACCACTTTAGGCACGACACTAAACATTAAATTTACACTTTTTTTACATATTTAAGAAGAAAAAATCAAGCCCATACTGCACTGAAAGGAAAAAAAGGTACCATAATACTGAGACTTGACACGTTTTAATAAATTGATTTCTAAAACACAGCACATATACACAACACAGGTTTCTAATTTCAACGGACAACTAGTACATACTAAGTCTGGTTATAGAGTTAATCAGTTTAGAAATGTGAAGTTATCAATAGATAATTGGCAATGTTAAGAAACAACCGGATATTGACGTCACCACACATTTCTAATTTTGACTACTATTTTTCACGAATACACTGATAACTGCACAATTATGTTATTGAATAAAATCACCAACTTGCAAAAAATGGAATACAGTGAAACCGCGATAAGTGCAACCTCAATAAGTGAAAATTCACGTTAAGTGCAACCAAAATTAATCCCCGGTCCCTACAGTCGATTTACTATGTAAATTCACCCCCATAACTGCAACAGTACCTCGATAAGTGCAATGAATTTGGCGAAATTTTAGTGAAAATCATTCAAACTAGACTAAAAATTTGAAAAATTCAGTAAAACATGTAGAAAATATTGAAAAAATCCTCCAACACTTACACTGAAATAGTAGAATGTCCAAAAAAAAAATTGTGTAAAATTGAAAAACGGGTAAAGTTGGCAGAAAATGGATGTAGGTAACGTAAAATCAAATGAATAATCATCAAAATTGAGTTAAGAAAAGGAGGTACTTGTCGCGTAATTTATTCACCTTGATAAGTGCAAATTGCAAAAAAATAACCTTGCTTAGTGCAAACCCTTTTAAGTGAAAAACTCAATAAGTGCACTCATTTTTCTGGTCCCTTGAGTTTGCACTTATCGCGGTTTCACTGTACCTACACTTCACACTAGTCATTCACAAACGAAAAAACACGATCAAATATTAGCACATTCATAAAAATTACATCCAAAAAGCATAAAATATTTAGAACTGTCCCTATACACAAACGAGCAACACATGTAAGCATAAGCATGGTACATCAAACACTGATTTAAACGTAACGGAAAAAAATCCATAAAATCTGGGTGCAAATAAAAAAATTTGCTCTCTTCATGGCAATTATGAGCGAACATTTTGAAAAGTCACTTTGCACATTGACGTAGGTGACTGCAAAATGCCCAACAATTTATTATAGAGCCAAGCATAGGGCGAATTTTCATAATTTTCGCCCATATGTTGCACAATAATTTATTAAAGCGCCAAATGCAGAGCGAATTTTCACAATTTGCGCTCATGTGTTGGGCCAGATTTCATTCAAGCGCCATGAAGAGGGCGAACTATCTTGACTTGCGTCCATGTGTTGGGCGAAAGTTCATTTTAACGCCATAATGAAAGCAAATTCGCAACATTTTGCCCGGATGTTCATGTAAACGGACTTAGGAGAGCGACCATTTTGTCAATTGGGAAGTAGGTACCAATCAATATTACAAAATTTCACCAGAGATAAGCTGAGAAAACTTGGAATAACGAACTCCTTGATTCAAAATTGATTTGGGGTCAATGTTTCAATTTATTCTTTCCATTCACACACCTTCTGTCATATACTTTTAATATTCGTAAGTTATACTATATTCTACATTTACAACTATATTTTTTCATAACGATGGACACTCAGAAGCACATACTTACAAGAAAAAAGAATATAAAAGAGGTTGGAAGCCACGCTCAAATGGAATTTCGTTATTTTAATCATTTGGTCGAAGAATAAAACCAAAAGACGATTTGATTAGCAGAAAGCATTTGAATGTTTTCCTTGTTGTTGATACAAATGCACACAATTTTTACAATGATGTGCAGTTTGATATTTATGTATTCACACATTCAACAGGGTTTCATTACGTTTTACCTGCCTCCATCGTCACCTCTCTATCTCACTTGCATTACACAATGTCAAATCACGTTCAAAAAAAATTTAAAAAACGTTTGCGAACAATGACGTATGCGAGAAGATTTTTTCTCCCTGATAAATGGGAACAAACGAGTCGATCAACGCCGACGAATTTTTGCCTTTCACCCATATACATATCTTTTTGGACAGTGTTGATTTAACAGTTAATAAGAGAATTCGATAAATAACGGCTCTCAGTGAAAAAAAATCCTCTGATTCGCGTATGGAATGTTGTAATTATAAAGGCAATATCGTACACGGATGAGTGGTTGACACAATGCTCGGAATGCAACATTGGCATCGTTCGGTCGAAAAAAAATCATCATTTTTGAGTGTTTGATCACTTTGAAAAGAAGAAAAAAACAACGCAGGCATTCTTGACCGATTAAAACTATCCAAATCAGTCAAATCTTATGTTTCAGGATACCGTGTCGTGTACAAAAAGCCAATTAAACGTAGAGAATCCATTTTCGCATCTCAACAACATAATTATGAATAATTAAAGAACCGAGCCACCTAACAAAGTCAGATACCGAAACCGAAACTAAAGCTTAGGAAAACTGCTGAGAGTCGTATTAATTATATGTAATACAGACGTAGAAGGCGAACCGCTACACAAGTGTCAAATTTTATAAGTGGAAAAATTCCCTATATTTTTAGGTTTTTCAGTCGTATTACACTGGAAATGAAGTAAGTAATGTGACGTGAACTCAGTGATTACGCCATCATCAAAAAAAGATAGAAAGCTTTTCACAACTTCTTTTTCAATTCAATATTTTACACGCCAAGTTTTCACATTTTCAAAAAAAAAATTTTGGAGGGAGGAGGTCAAAAATACCTTTATCATTTTAATATTTCGTAGACGAGGCATCTTCAGGGTGTCTACTGGATTTGAGAAATCAAAAGCCTTTTTATATTTGTCACAAACTATGTATTGGCAGATTTAATATTTCAAGAGCCTATTTAGATTTGTCACGAACTATATTTATATTCATTATGAACTGTGTATTGGTAGATTTAATATTTGATGAGAGTATTCATATTTGTCACCAACTATGTAATTAACAAATTTAATATTTTAGAGGCTATATTCAGCTATTAAGTTAGTGGTGAAATAATTAACCATAGGTTAAGATGAGTCCAAACCTTTTATTTTAACATGGTAATAGTGGTGATTGTTTTTTCGAGTGTATAAAAATATGTAGAGTAAATTTTGAAAGTAAGTTTGTTTTTGTTTTAAGTTTTGTTCAAGTATAGTTATGGCTAATTTTTAGTATTGTTTGTTCTAGTAATAATTAAAAGAAGATTTTGTGAAAATAACAAAATATGTAAATGGTATGATAAAAAAATTTACAAAAAAAGTAAAATATGATCAATGGAGATGAAGTTTCATGTAATTTGCAAAGTATAAAAATTACTAGGAAGTACTATAGACTGAAACCAAACCAATAGCAACAATTTTGATGAATGGCATAGTAAAACAAATTTTATAATGTATTACCACACAAATGCTGAGTCACCAGATGACATCATAGTCTGAGAATTCTAAGCATGTGATGCATAGTTTGAACTGTTGGTATATAAAGCAACCTGAGTTCAAGTAACGTTTAATTAAAAAATAAATGCAAGCTTTGAAATTGAATGAAAATGATGATCCAAAGGAATTTTTCAAGGTGTGTGAAAGAAAAATTGCTAAACAATGCAGGTGATGGGTTAAGAAAAATGAAATTGAGTTTTTCAATGTGCATTTAGCCAGAGGAGTATGATTATTTAATTGATTTATTAAATGTACTCTGAGAAGAACAAAGAACTAGTGACTGCATTTGCAAAATGCTTGAAAATATAAAGAAACCTTCCACCAGTAGGCTTAAATAAAAAGCGGAGAAAAATAAAGTGAATTAACCTAAGCATTCAAAGCATTGAAAGTGTATGATCAAAATGCAAGTTCATCTTAATAGTAGAAATAATGTTTGAAAGATTAGGTGTGATTCTAGAACAGAGTAGCTTAGGCCTTCTCCTCCTTACTATATGTTGGTACCTTAATGCCAAATTTTGAAATTGTTTCAAAGGTGTGCAAAATGAATGAACATTCAACAAAACAAAACGTGGCAAAGAAGATGAGGAAGAGTGAATGTCACTTTCTTTAGAGTCAGAAGAATCCAAAATTGATTCCCCATCCTATGAGGATGAATATGATTCCGAAAAAGACAGCAGTACCAATGACGTGAACAATGAGGAGAATGATTTTAAATGATAAACCACATCAAAAACATTGGTAGTTCATCAATATTTGTTTTTTTTTTATTTTACATATTTTTATAAAAATTTCAATATACCATTGTATTGGCTCTTGTCGTTTATGCTGCCATTATGCAACAAAATGCCTAGTTTTTTGCTTGCACATTCATTTGCGTATAAGCAGAATGAAAATTTGTGCATTTTACCAACACTATACCTGATCAAATTCAATGATTTTAGTTTTTTTGATTGGCAATTGAAAATAACAGGTCACAGGTATAGACGTGACTAATGTAACTTTATTCAGAAGGATTATAAAATCACTTACCTATCTTCATACGCAAGTTTTTATTCTACCATTTTTGGAAGGAAATTGTACTTACCTAAAACAAAGAAAAAATCAGGATGATTAGTCAGTTATAAAAATATTGATCAATCAACAGATATATAAAATAATAATGGTCGAAGGACTAAGTAAAAATTCTGATGATCTCCATGTTAGATAAGGAGCCTGAAATGAATATTGACCAATAAAGTGAAAATTGCTTGAAAATATCAAAACTTCATGGACCATAAGAAAACAATAAAAATTTGAGAAAATGTCTCATTTGGGTAAAATATTCCACAGACTGCTCAAGCGCTTAGATTAAGTGTTGAAAAATACCAAGAATTAATCAAAGATTCTCAACCCTGTGTAGGTAAGCCTAGAAAAAATTAAGGTCAAACGACCTCAAAAAAGACGCAGAGAAATTTCAAAATTCAAGGTCAAAGATTAATCTTTGTGATAGTGCATATGCCTAACGTGGTGTCAACGTACAATTTAGGTCTACTTCGCCTGGTAACACTGCATCTATACTCGTAAGCGGAGCTCCGTCGGAGCTACGCGCCATGGAACATTGCCAGTTGTTTCCCTGTACTTGAGAGCGTAGCTCGTCCGTTGAATCCCTCTGTCCGAATACATGTAGCAAGGCGTGATCCAGAGGATTATGCACGCTAACATGGGACATGGAAACCCGCGATGGCTATTGTCTCCCTCAGGTATGGAGTTATGGCTGGACCCTTACTTATAGCAAGGCAAGGTACCCCTCGTGGGAGTGTTGGCAATTCACCCGTTATGGGAGTTGTCTGAGTGTGTCGTCCGCGTGTGTTCTTTTATATTATTTAGTATTCACCTTCTTTATATTATTAAGTGTTTAAGTATAAGTTCTTGTTATAAGTATGATCGTGACCAATAAATGTGTGTTCGCGTAAGTGTTAATCGTATTTATTGATCATATCTTGTGGTAATATCGTATTGTATAACCGAATAACCATCTGAGCTATCCGAGCAGGTAAGTCCACGCAAGTGGTGACAATTTATTCCATCTAGGTGGTTATTATTTACCTCACCATCCAAGACAGGTATTTCCGATCATACCTTGTCAATGTCGGTTATTCACATCTTAACCTACAATGTCAGTTATACTCTATTATATTATTACATTGGCGCCCGGCTTTTCTTCGATGAGTTCAACTTAGAATCATGATCAGTGTTCGACAGTTGAACTTGGATTTGTACACACGAGTGGCTGACTGTCAAGGTCACGAGTGGTGCAAATTTCCCCTCCCCCTTAGGAAACTCTCAGTTTCTATATTACCCTTGTTGGTGTTGATTATTTCAATGGAAACAACAAGGAAGGCTGTTGTCACGGCAATTTCAAGGGCGATTTTATACTTGTCATCCACCTTTCCTCAAGGCTAAAGTGTGTGGAAGATTACTTCCGCGGAAAAGCACTTTACACTGAAAGAAAAGGCTGGTAGGCTCCTTTCTGGGGCTGGAATCGGGTCATAAAGTCATCCTTAAACCAAAACCACGTTGTTCGCTTTTCAAGGTCATACTCTCTTTGACTGGAGAAAAGGTGACAATCGTGAAGTCAAGCGATCCCAAGCTTGAATAAAACAACATAAAAACACTAAGAGTTGAATTTCAACTCAGTTTCAAATTCCACTGTCTGCCGTATTTCCTCAAGGTCAGAACTTGTTACAAAGTCGTTTACGTACGAAATGACAGAAACGCAGCTTCTACCGAAGGAAAAGGCAGATAGGCCAATCTCAAGGCCACTCACGAGTTGACAATTCTCCTTAATCTCGAAAAAGTTCATCTTTTCGATGAACACGAGGTAGTCAAGGTCATTCCCAATCTTCTTTGTTTCGTTTCTCTCAAAAACCACGTTTGTATAATTTCAAGGTCAAACTTTCATTTGACCACGTGGTGGAGAAAACAATTCCATTTTAAGCTCATACCAGCTTAAATCCCTCCCTCTTTGTTCCGTTTTTCTCAGAAACCACTTTGCACAATTTCAAGGTCATATTTCTATGTGACCACGTGGTGGAGAAAACGTTTCCTTTTTAAGCTTTCACCAGCTTAAGTCCCACCCTTATTGTTTTCCTTTCTCTGGAACTACGTTTCCAATTAGTCCGTTCCAAGGTCACCAGTTTCTGACAATGTCCGTTTTGGAGTAATGTTGGATTCCATCGCGGCAATACACGCATTAATTTTTGCGTAGTAAAGCGAGACACGCATTTCCCTTTGTTTCGAATGACCTTGGATCCATAAACTTCATTTCGTCTCTGACTCAATATGTCGCAATATTGCATCATGTAACACTCATTGTGCGTAACGACTCTTAGCGCGCCGAGCACATATACGCTCGCTCTCGAAACCGAACATATTGCGTCAGATTGCATCATCTACCCTCCATTGTGCGAGAAAGCATGGTCACGCAGCCCTTTACACTTCTGTGACCATGTAACCTCTTCACTTTACCCCTTACCCTTTTCTATCCTATTTTCCGTTAAATATCCTCAGTCCAAATACGCACTTACGTGGTGAATATTTTCAAGGTCACACGTGGGGCAAATCCATTTTCTATTTTCAAACCCACATTTTCGTTGTATCTTTTCATAGGAGTTCTCTCTCTATGAAAGAACAAAGAAACAAACCCAATTCATGTCGTATATTTTTGATTCGCTCTTTATCATCTCATGTTTGCAATCGATTTTTCAAGGTCAAGGTTCGTAACATGGTTATTTGTACAGTAGTATTTTTAGTTGTGTTCCTATTTTTATTTTTGTACATAGTCCTAGCATTAAGTTTCTTTCCTACTTTTATTTCCTTTTTGCATTTTTATCATGTCCATGTTATTTTTATTTATGTTAATACCTGTAACGTAACTCTTGACCACTGGAAAAAGCAAACAGGCTATTCTCGAAGCCAATTTACGAGCATCAATATCGACTAGCCATTCCAAAAGAGTTTTTCTCCAAGCTCTTTCCCCATCCAACCACGTTTTCACTTATTCCCAAGGTCAAACTTCAGACCACGTGGTACAACAAAAAGGCTAATCCCAAAGCCTATATAACCCATTATTCATTTCCTAAACTTCATAAAATCCCTTATTTGTACCCACCATTACAAGTGGCACAAATCTCCCCCTCAGTCTTTATCACTTCTTTGTTTCGATCCGCAGAATCGATTCTCTGCATAAAAGAACAAAGAAAATCATTCCAAAACTCTCGTCAAAGTCATATATTATGATTAGTCTCTTTTCAGACGCTTATTCTCTTTTCAAGGTCATCCATTGCTTTTTGGGCACTGGTAATGCCCAAATGACACCTCTGCCAGTTGAGTTACCAACAACTCGGAGTGCAATTATTGACCAACAGAGGCGATAAGTCAATTTCCTTTATCCTGTAAGAGAGTTCCCTCCTTTCCAAAATCATATCCCACGACCTTGACGATCCTCTGAGATTAAAATCTTAGACAAAAAAATAGTAAAAAATAAAAAATAAAAAAAATGAAGTCATTGGATTGGACAAAGAACATCACATTTGCCCATCCTATGCAACCGCGTGGCAACAACACTCATGCTACGTAGAACGACTCAGAACGTTAAGTCGTAACTTATGGTTACGTAGCCCTTTACACTACGATACCATTACTCATTAACATCTCAAAAGCTAAACACGAAGCTTTCCAAAGTTGTATGTCAACTCGTCTATATCAACTTACATTGATATTCGATTTCAAGGTCAAAGCCCGCTATGATCGATGAAACATCTCAAAACGATCAGAATATGGCTTTGTACTGTGCAACTATATAAAGAAGTTAAAATTCGTAGCACAGACGAGTATAAACTTCAGCCAAAGTTGAACAAAAAGACCTTACCTCATTGTTCAGCTACGCAACCACATCAAATGTTGCATCATACAACACCCATTATGTGAAGGCGATGTTCCCGCCGAATTCTCACATAATTCGTCAAACAACATGGCTAACCAACGAGGTTCTCACCGTTGAAACCATCGTTGAATATTGCGCAATATTGCATCATACAACACTCAGGATGCATGGCAATCATCATGTTAACTCGAACACGAGGTGTTCAAGGGCGTGGTCACATAACGTCGCAATACGTTAACTACCACTATGATCCCTTCTCCTCTCAATAAAGAAAGACGTTGGAAACGAGCCAAATTTTGTGTGCGGCTATATTTACAGCCAATTCACGCATCAAGGTCATTTTAAACGAATCAAGACTTGGTTTACGGGTCGGAATTTCGTAGTTCAAGGCCGCCAGATGTTACAGCACTCAATACTTACTCAGCACCGCCTTTGGTGATGCAGTTTCTCAAAGTCCTGCGAAAAATTCAACCTGGATAAGATATTCGAGATCCAGAGGACCTAAGGAAACTGTGCTGCTGTCGTGCTCGTGTTTCTATTCAAGTCTTTCGATCTCCTTTTGATTATTTTACCGTGGATTCGTCAGATTACGGTACATTGGACTAGTCACTCTAGAATTTTAGTCGTTGCATTTAAATTTACCCGCGCTATTTTAGTGCATGACCACTCATCTATTGTGGGTTGATTTTCAAGCAATTTCTGTCATTTTTAACGTTGTCAATCCAGGGTTCATTGTGTGTAATTTTCACCATCGATATCGAGGTGCATGACCATCCGTTTATTTTTGGTCATTTTATGCACATTGAATTTCCGTTGTCAATATTTTAGAGTATAAATCTTTCCAGTGCATCCGTGTGTCGGATTTCACAGTACACTCCTAAATTAAAGTTTACTAAAGTCAAGGCCATCGGGTGTTGCATCATCTGGCGCCGATATAGTAAACCGAGTCAGTTTACGAACTTACACTCGTATTTCAAGGCCACACACCGAACGAACACGCTGCGCGCGCAACTCATAGTCATTTAGCTATACCTCGAGCGCACCTATCTTCTATCCACAGTTGTTGCTTCGTGCTCGTTCTCGAACCACGTTTCTTGTGTATCCCGGCTACTGTGAGTTCTTTTACATCTATACGCATTTTGCGTATATAACTTCAGATTCCGGTGTTCAGTGCGCTAATCTACGTAATCATTTACGGAGCATGGATTAATGTACGCGTGAACATCTCACATCTTTAAACATTCTCAAGCGTGAGTTTTGTGCATTTAATTCTAGCATTGAATTATTGAAGTGCAAAGCGAGACCAGTCCGCTCGAATTATCCAACCCAGAGCGTGACCTTGTGATCACCGATTTAGTCTCTGCTATTTTATGTGCATTGAATTTACGTGGCGAATGCTACGAAGTCTCACTTTTCCCATAGTGACCTTGTAATAGGTCTCACAGTACAAAATCCTAATCCTATCTTTTCTTATTTTTTTCCTTTCTATTTCTCTAATGTATTCCACATCTTTCTTCCATATTCCTTTTTCCTGTTAAAGATCCGACCACGTCTTTGAATCATCTCAAGGATTCAAACCCGAATATGTCATTCAATCAACTCGACTATTCAAATCAGAGCGCGACCTTGAATCGATCTCAAGATCCCGGTCCGAAGATCAATCGAAATCAGTCTGCTCGACTAATCATGAATCTTAATAATTCAACCCAGAGCATAACCTTGAGTCGGTTTATACATTCGGATCCCAGTCTTAGTCGAGATCAGTCCGCTCATCTACTGATTATGTCTCAAAATCAACCTAACAAGTCACTCCAGAGCGTGACCTTGGACCGATTTTCAGAGTCAGATCGGAGGCTCAGTCGAGTTCAATCCGCTCATTTCTCTATCAGACTTTACCCATCAACCCCTTTGTCTTCAACTTCATTATCCTATAATGAAGAAAGTTTGTCAGAGGATCCTTTAGATTCCAACTCAAAAATCGAGGAAGACGTAGAGGATAAGGCACTTCTCCCCAGATCCTCAAGTTCTTTTTCCTCACTCAAGGTCTTTCAACCTATTCCTAAAACATCATTGCCCAATTCAGTGGCATTTTATCCAAATTATACCTCTGACAAACAAACCCCCCAAACGGAATCGCCAACTCTCGTCGAAGCTTCCGACGAATATTTTTCTGAAATTCCTATAATTGTCGACCAGAATGATCCCTTACTCGGATTATTCAAACAGACACACTCCCTACATCCCCAAACTATCAAGGAACTTCCCACTAATCCGATTCTTCTTGAAAGGCATGACCTTGAAAGAAATGAGGAGACAGTGGCGAAGATTCTAAAACGCAATTCCGAGGTAATCCAGCAAATTGACAAGTCTCTTGATGACCTTGATAACCAACTCGAAAATCAAGACAGTCAAGTTGCAACCTCAATCCCAAGATTCAATCCCCTATCTTTCGTTCCAACGTCCTTGAAAAACGTTGGAATTTCCTATGACAACACCAAACGGTTTTTCCCGCATGAATTCGTAAACTCATTTGAGTCTTACTTCAAGGACGCCTATATTGAAGACGTGCGTAAAATGTTCATCTTCAAGGCTGTTATTGGAGGCAAAGACTTGGAAAGATGGAAGAGTATGGTGGCATCAGTAGACAGCTACGAAACTCTCTGTTGGAAGTTTTTCGATTTCTATTGGGATGAAGCTCGTCAGCGTGCCGCTATCGACTACTACAGGTGTAACCTTGTAACGTCCCAAAATCCAAAGGATACGGTGGACAAACTTATTCGATGGGCGAACACGTTGATGAGGTGCAAAGACCTTAGTGAAGAAAATGTCATCGACCTGTTAATTACTAGAACCCCCGTTAAATACCGACTATGTCTCACTCGAAAAGGACTTACCATCGAACAGCTAATATCAAAGCTGGAATCCTTCTTAGATGACGATGTTGATCTCAAATGTCAAATGCCTACAACCTCCGAAGCAGTTTCTCGGAGTCCTACGAAAAATTCAACCTGGATAAAAATTAATCCAGAGGACCGAGGGAAACTATGTAATGGTACGGCATATCTCAATCATTCTCACAGTCCTAACCATCAAACGGACTCTACCTGGACTAAATACTCAAAGTCCAGAAGACCTCCGGAGAATTCCATCCAGCAATACCACACAAAATTGCGTGGAGGTAACTCAGATCAATATGACATCTTCATATCGCTTGCCGAGAATAAGAAGCCGTCAACTTCGAAGTACTCAAACACAGGCAAGGCGAAACACAAAAGACTAGACACGGATAATGGCAGTACCCCTGTTGAGGCTTCCAAGGTCACTTTGAGACCTGAGTTTCCCTCAACAGAGTCTGACCAAATAATTCCGATAGTTCCATCTAGTACCTTTCCTTACACCTCATTGGTCAATGATTCAAATGACAATACGTGGAAAGCTACTCAGCTCTCCGAGAACAAGATTAAGGAAATGGAAATGACAACTCTCGAATACGGCAATTTCGCTATACTCGAAGACTTCATATGGATAGGTGATGGCATTGCACACTTCATTTGCCGCAGTGACCCAATACTCAAGGTCAACATGCCGCTACACTTACGTGATCAAATCAACTTACCAAGCCTACTCCAAAGAATTAAAGAAGCACAAGTCCCCACCGCTGGGAAATATATCATCTCTATGTGCCAGCAGGAGATGAACTACAGTAAAAAGCTGTATCACACAATCAAAAATCAGTTTATGGCAGTAATTCACTATCTCCTGCAGAATGGGGCAGAGCTGATCATCCTAATATTCCCTATTATGGAGCCTCGAGTATCGCCCTCAGATCCTGAAAACAACCCAAAAAGAGACTCCCGAGTAAGCTTCTCAAAATATGCGTTTTACCGCAACCTATTCTCTGAAGCTGCAAAGCACCCCAAAATAATCTTTTGGGAAGACTCAGCTTTCATTTTTACCATCAATAGACTTGCAAAAAACGAGAATGGGGATCCAGAAAATCAAATACTTATAGATCCCAAAAACAAAATTTTGGTTGATCTCAACAAATTCAAGTTTTCCAAACCATTCCGAAAGTACTACCCACACAAGTCTATGTACTCTCAGGTGCGCGGTAGGACATGCCTCGCAATTCAGGCAATTCTCCAAGGTCAAAGAGCTAAAAAAGATAATTCACACGTCAAAGCTCATTCATATACTCATATGAAAAATGACTTCTCACTCAAGGTCATTTCAGACCTGAATTCTGAGAGCACTGATGAAATTATAATAATGTCTCAATCTTTCCCATCCGATACTTCGACACGTTCTACGGCTAAAGGCAAAGCACTGTATAATTCAGCCACCGTGAGCGATATCGCGGATACGTGTCCTGAAAATTGTTTCGTAGATCTCAATGTGATCGAGACACCCAAGGACACACATCCGTATAATACCGATTATAACGCAACCCCTACACCTGTTTCTACAGTGACGGACAGGGGCATGAGTATTACCCATATGATTCTCATCATTGGTTTACTTATTCTCCACACTTATGTAAGTGCCACTTATTTCGAGATTGCACGATTATAACACGTACGTTCACGTAGAAATAGGCACCCAAGGTCATAGCATATTCATCCCGGAAATTGACCAATAAGTCAAGACCATACCACTTATGCACCAACATCATTGTGCAAACTTTCATATGGTACAAGGTCACCAACTCGAAAGGACACATGTCCGAAGAAATTACCATCTATTTCCGGATGAATGCTATTAGTATATGTCGACAATTAGGAGGATCTTGTTTTTCTCTGGCCATCGACATATACAAAAATTCCCAATGTTGTCACTCAGAGTGTACCGATCATCAATTTTATCCTTGCTAAAGGAGTATGACTATTGTTATACATTTCACGTGATGATTTCTCACACGGTACACTCAATTCTTAACTTCAAGGTCACAACTCAAATGCTTACCACCATCTTGCTGGTACAAGTCAATATAAACCACATCGCTAATCATTCAATCCCTGTACATACTGCAATATACTGCGGTGGAATACAGTAGGAAACGTCGATTACGATGCACATTGTCATCGACCTTGAAAAAACCGTTATTACTGGATGTTCTTAATTATTCACGATCAATCGAAGCACTTGGATTGCCCATTTGCATATTCATTTGGCATCCATGGAAAACTTCCATCAACATATATTACGACCTTGAACTCCGGTAATAACATGAGCAGCGCATATCCCTTATTGGATTGGCGCTAAGAACTTTTATTATAAAATGTGATGTAACCTGTTGTTCCCGATTTAGTGCAAACTCGAAAAATTCAACTTTAATATACTGCACTAGCGATCTCTCGCAAAATCGGTTGACATGACTTGTACATCTTGGTCAATCTTATACCATCACTTGACATTGTCAAATTCATTGAAGCCCAGTCCGTTCATTTCAGTAACGGTACTATTTGAGGCAATAACTCTCACGTATACGGCCAAGATGATGTCAGCTTTTGTTCAAGGTCATCACTTCCATTCCATTTCATCCTTAATATTCGGAGACTTCAAATCCGAGGGATACTTTTGTTTGAGTCCATTACTTAAGGTATCAGAGCTCAAAGTCGAACTTTCTTTCACGCAGGAAATCAGATCTTGGAAATTTACAGACTGTCACCAACTTTCCGTGAAAGTTCTGTCTATGAGATCCATTTTTCCGTAGATGCGAGTCTCAAACATGTCAAAATTTTTATCCCTTCCTAAATATTATGTTAATCTCACACAATTCCCTTATTTGAGTTTTGATAACTCAGCCTAGGTGCGAGTACAATACTCAGGAGCTTACACCTAGTTCTCAAAAAACACACGATGTTTGGAGCAGTCTCAAGGCCGTTCTTCTTCTTACCTCTCATATCGGAGAAATACGTCTCCGTAAAAATCAAATGAAAAATTCAACTTACTAACAGAGAGGCAGAAGAATTGGAAAAATGCAACTTATATAGATTTGACTGAGTCGCGGTCACATTCAAGGTCGAATTTGACGTTGTCTTTCAGTGATCGTCTACCTCTACCGACTCAAATTAAAAAACAGCTCAGACTCTCCTACATCGTTGTGAAATAAAATTCAATCTCTATGTTCTATTCGAACATCTTGTGGATCATAACATCATAGATTCACATAGAGGTGTTGTCGACATATATCACCTGTAATCACTTGTGATCAGTTGGCGGGAGATCTATTGTGCTATCCCGTAGAATAAACAACAATTAGATCCCAACCTCATATTTATTGCCAATACATCATGGTGAATGCTCATAAATTAGTCACTCTCGAAAAAGACTTTGCATAACTATATTATAGTTGTCAGACCGTGATTTGTAATAACAGTTTAGCATCGGACTTTGACACGTAAAGAGTCAATTGACTGTGAAATGCAAACTTATATAGACAAGGGCATTCAATGGCAAAATCTCAAAATTCTCTGTTGTCAATCACGTAGCGCAGACATGCCAAGTTCGCCGTTCATATCTTAACTCGGACACTTTGAAACGGTCCGTAGACTTTTGTTCAAGGTCAATCACAAGACGAACTATATGGAGCTGGTGAGCCCCGTCTTGATGAAGCAGAAGTGTCCAGTTTATTTAAATAAACCAATACTCACAGGCGATTATAACATAGACTTCGGCGATTCAGCTACAAGTTGACACGGACTCATAACATCTTTTCAAGGTCAAATACAAAAAATGGCAATACTCAACATCAAAGCCATTCTTCGATATAATTTCTGAAGACTTAAATTTCAGAAGCGCATGTACTCAAACACGACCTTAAAGTCTCTGACCACGTGTATACCCGATCATGTCAATCCAGGGGCAAGCTCAGACCATACTTCACAAAAGACTCATTTTACCATCTGTCTCAAGGTCACCCCTGTTGCATCATAATCCTGTCAAACTTGATTGCACAAGATGATGCAAGATAACGAACAAATACTCAATGTTCGAAAATACCCGCCAAATTGTCCTTCGTCTCGATAGTAGGACAGGCAAGTATTTTCATCAAAATTTGTAATATTTCGAAACAACAGTTTCGACGGTTAATACGCAGTAGTCTTTCTTAGAATTCTATCCCTTTTATACCAGCTTATCTATAGTCGCCATGTCGTTATTTTTTCCCGACACTCTGGCGCCAGGACGGCCATTCTATCACGTGATTGTGAAATGTATAATTCCAGATCGAACCTCGTTCCACGAATCATTTTCCATCTAACCACCGTGGCATGAACACCACCGTGCTGTTGAGAAGAGTTATCGCGATCACGTTGTCATATTTTTATTCAGTATAATTTATTTCGAAGACCTCCTGTCCTCACCATGTGCTCTTTGCGTATACCTCGTTTAACCTTGAAGCTACTCGTTGTTGCGTGAAGGTCCGTAGAATTTTTTGTTGTACCACAAATCCGGATACTTACGCGGGAACAATCCCCCCACAAATTGGGATAAGATATTCCTGAGGCTAAAATTTTTCATTTTTTTTTTTTTTGTGTGTTCCGGCTATTGCGTAAGTACTGTTGTTTGTTACAAAATTTTTCTTCCTTATCTTCTTTGTTCTAGATATTAAATTTTCTTTCTTTTTCTTTTTTCTTTTTCAACCTTTTTTTTTTTTTTGTTTTTTGTGTATTTTTGTATTTTGTATTTTTCTTTTTCAACTTTTTTTTTTTGTATTTCTCTTAAATTTTCTTTTTTCTCTTTCTCTTCCCTTTTTTTTTTTTTTTTAGTTTTATAATCATTTTTCTTTTCTGTTTTTTAAATTCCCTGTTACCTAAATTTGCTTGCCTGTCTTACGATTTTCTACTGCCCGATTTGAACTTTCATGTTCGCGAGGGGCATATGATTTAGAGACTAGTGGCAATCTCATGCGACAATCTCCATAATCGATAATGGAGCCATTAATGGACATCCTTTGTGAGGCATGCATGCAACCTCTAACATCTGTCAGTCCAGTGAAGCAGGAGGAGGCTATAACACTCAAGCCCCCCGTTCACAATCCCGAATTTGACGATAAGATCTACACAGCTCCTTGTGCACACTTATACCATCTCAGTTGCCTCACGAAAAGACATCGTGAATTAAACTCAAATAGTCAACTCTCATCTTGTGCACATAGTGATTGTGAAAACACCAACTTGTTTACCCAACTTTTTAAGTTGGAACCGACATTCAAACGTCGTACTAATACGATAGCACTCACGTCGAAGGACCATGACGAAACTCAAAAAAGCCATGTGTCATTGACGAATCTGCTTAGTAGTACGGAAACAACACTCCGTTCAGTCCAAAACCAATTCGATAAACTTAACGATCAATTTAACCAACTTAGTATTGCTTATGACAATTCTAAATCGAAACAGGACAATGCTGAGCACACTCACAAGGTCGAAGTACATAAACAACCGGAGAATACGCCTCCATCCCAGGCGAAGACTCCACAAAGTGCAGAAAATCCATCCTCAGTGTCCTCGGACATTCTCGCACACCCGGTTATAATACTCAAACGACCGAAGAAACTCAAGGTCACGAATAGTGCAAACATACCGGCATTATTGTCCTTGAAAATCTCGGAATGTCACACTGTTTAGCCCTCTCAGGCTAAACAAGCTAACCAAAATGTGAAAAATCAAAATGTCAGGTTGAATTACTCGAACAACCAAGCGACCCGGTTATACTTATCGAACAACCGAAGAACATGTCGCCACTTAAGGCAAAAATACCACAAGGCGCAGTAGTTTCCGCGCTCCAGCAATTACAAAAAGCATACTCATTCGCCAATTCAGGCGAGGCACGCGAGGAAAACGCACAAGCATTTCACGATCGCTTTAGTACCGATCCAAACAGACTTGCGCCGTTTTACCCTCAAAATATTTACCCTAGCTATTTCACGTTAGCAGGGAGCTCATGTACCAACTATGAGCAGTTATCTGTCATCTTTGCTCACGATGTGCTAATTGTTGGAGACGGGCATGCTGTTGCTCTTGCCCAGTACCTATGTCAGGGTAAATCATTTGATAAAACCCTACACCCGGACTTGTACAATCGACAAATGTCCATCACCAATTTAGTCAAAACCTTGGCATCTTTTGAAGGTCTCCCTTCGAGGTTACTCATTGCCATTGGTACTTGTGACATACAGCAAAATATGAGTGACTCTATTTTTATCCAGTCGTGGCATGATTTCATAAGACTATGTCTCAAAAGTCATGTCAAAGAGCTGTATGTCTTTCCTCCGATTACTCATTCGTCTCAAACTGAGACTCAAGTCAACAACATCTTGACAATCATCAATCAAGATTGGGGACAAGATAAAAGCTTTTCTTATGAAATAGCTGACCATCTTATTCAAAACCTCACAGAAAATGAGATCTCAGCTGCGATGGATAAAATCGGACCTTATTATCCGACGTATTATTATCTATACATCAGCAATCGCATTCGTGAAGCTCTAATTCCCAAGGTCAAAGGTGAACACCGAGTTCATGGTCTAATTCCTGACCTCTTTTCGGCAATCACCGATGCTCAGGAAGCCTCAACTGAATCCTCTGATTCGGAGTACGAACCCAAACTTTCCATCTCACAAGCGCTAAAAGACGTTATTTCACGAAATACTGCTATTCCGACGGCCAATTCAGTGCCAGCAGTCAGCGCACAGTATACTGGGGCAAGTAATTCGGATTTACAATCCGAAGAGCCCATCTCGAATGTCGATCAACTTCCCGACCAAGACTCTTTACACCCGAACAAGTCTATTTCACCTAGACACGTGGTGATTGACACTAACACGAACCAAGGCGTAGTACAATGCAATCAAATACCATCTGGAAAGTCTTCGAAGTCTAGAGTACCTCGTTCAAGGTCGAGAAGAACACCTAGACAAACTCAAAGTCCATATAACACGACATCGAAGACTTTGGACATGAATCTTAAACTCATGACACCGAAGAAGAGTAATTCCATCCTTCAATCTCTCTTACAAGGTCATGTTCATGTGCCAAAGCTCTCAATGGACAAAAATTCATCGTCGAAACCGACGAAGGTCATTGTAACATCCAAGGTCAATACGGACACACCAATTCTCCGTGCGCACCTTGAAGGTCAAATTCCTGATTGCTATTCCTCCAATTCTGAACTGGTCTAACAGGGCGATTCACCATCGCTATCTGATCGGAAAACCGTCTACATATTTGACGAAGTCTCACAATTCCGAACACTCCATCATTGTCAATTAAGACAATTCGGAACAGAATTGGGAGGTGAAGCTGATTCAGAAGCTTTGTTCTCGAACGACCTTAATGATCTCTATATTCTTTTTTCATTTTTTATTTTTTTTATATATATCATTAAGATTGTTTAATTTTCTATCATCAAAACTTTAGTAATTTTTATGTAATTTCACATGTCAAATTTTTTTTTTTTTTTTTATCTTTTTCAATTTTGATTTTTGATTTTTTCTGTAATTTTTATCTTTTTTATACTATAATTTCATCTTTTTAATGTTTCTAATCATTGATCACAAATTTTTTTTTTTTTCTTTTCTTGTTTATTTTTTATTCGTCTTCTGTCATGTATGAACTGTTTATAACCATGTAATAGCCCGTTTTTAATTTCAATAACTGTCATGTATCATTCTTATCCGTATGTCTATTTCATGTATATTTCATCATTACTTTGTTTATTTTTGAAAACTTGTATATTGTACCATTCTGTAACATTTGTAAAACTCATAATCAAATTTTCTCAAGGTCATATATTCGATCCGGCCATGTTCAAAGATGATTCACTATTCAATTCCATTCCATTCGTACATGTGCAGAGACGATGTGTCAAGGTCACGTCACGTCCAAAATTATAATGAGATATTTCACTCGACGACCATGGCGGCGATACTTGACGACGATAAATAATGATTCGATTCGAAACCAGCAGTACCATCAGATGCGAATTTAATAACAATTTATAACCATTATGTGTTGATTAATATTAAGTTGTAAATAATACCTCTCACTAATGTCCACTCTTAAAGCCAGCAGACTGTCTCACTTCAGTAGACAAGTCATACCACCGACTCCTGCCGAGGCGAATTCATAGATTTAATTCGGATTCAATTTCAAATCGGACTTCTCAGTCCGAAGATCTTAAAAAATTCACAACTGCTTTGTTCCATACTAACCGTTACTTGGCTTAGTCTTAATAGCCTATTTACGGTGCCAAATTTCTACCGTTACCGATAAGACCTGCACGTTCGATTTTATGACGACCTTGTCGTCGTGTCCTTGAGCAGTCGCCGTTCAAGGTTAAGTCTTCTCTAGTTAGTTCTGCGGTCATTCAATAACTTCAGATATTGGTGACTAATGGCTAACTGTGGCACTGCCTTGTGCGGAAGTCTCTCTAGTGTACACAACCAGAAAGCTTTTGCCTTCCTGTACTGTCACACACATCCGACGAAAGTACGGGGGGCAGAAGGGTGCTACAATCGTAGGTTGACGTCACGTTGACATATATGCCTATCTCTTTTTTCCGTGCTTTCCTCCAATGGTGAGACCATTACAGTTAAACCTCAGAGGGGCATATGTGATAGTGCATATGCCTAACGTGGTGTCAACGTACAATTTAGGTCTACTTCGCCTGGTAACACTGCATCTATACTCGTAAGCGGAGCTCCGTCGGAGCTACGCGCCATGGAACATTGCCAGTTGTTTCCCTGTACTTGAGAGCGTAGCTCGTCCGTTGAATCCCTCTGTCCGAATACATGTAGCAAGGCGTGATCCAGAGGATTATGCACGCTAACATGGGACATGGAAACCCGCGATGGCTATTGTCTCCCTCAGGTATGGAGTTATGGCTGGACCCTTACTTATAGCAAGGCAAGGTACCCCTCGTGGGAGTGTTGGCAATTCACCCGTTATGGGAGTTGTCTGAGTGTGTCGTCCGCGTGTGTTCTTTTATATTATTTAGTATTCACCTTCTTTATATTATTAAGTGTTTAAGTATAAGTTCTTGTTATAAGTATGATCGTGACCAATAAATGTGTGTTCGCGTAAGTGTTAATCGTATTTATTGATCATATCTTGTGGTAATATCGTATTGTATAACCAAATAACCATCTGAGCTATCCGAGCAGGTAAGTCCACGCAAGTGGTGACAATTTATTCCATCTAGGTGGTTATTATTTACCTCACCATCCAAGACAGGTATTTCCGATCATACCTTGTCAATGTCGGTTATTCACATCTTAACCTACAATGTCAGTTATACTCTATTATATTATTACATCTTCACCACGAGAGATCGAATTTGAAAAAAATCAAAAACCAAACAAAAAGAAAACATTTTTCAAAAAGTATGTGAAATTTTTAAAAATTTCAAACTTTGAGTTTTCAAAGGAAGAGGGGGAGGATGGAGGAACTCTGACCTAAAAATTTGAAATTAGGTAATCCTACATCTTATTGAGGTCATTCAAGCCACAATTTTGTATTCAGACTCCATCGAACCTGAAGAAAAAAAAAATGAAAAAAGCTCCACCAGAATTGCCCTACCCCCAAAATCACAAGATTAAAAATTTCATACTAAACGCAGGAGCTCTCAGGCGAAATGGGATCTAAAAACTCATTTACTTCTCATAAGAAGTGGATGCAATGTCCATACAAAGTGGACTCAAAAAAAGTACAAGTCAAAAATCAAACCCAACAAAGTGGATGCAAAAACTTCTGACCAACTATACGAAGTGGATGCAACTTCCCTTCAAAAGTGGACGCGAAAATTGCGGTTTGTGGCACAGATTCAAATTTGTGCCAGTGAGTAAAGTGGATGCTCATCAAAGTGGAAGCAACCATAAGAAGTGGAAGCTGTCCATACAAAGTGGATGCAAAAAAAAAGTACAAGTCCAGAATCAAAGGAAAAAGGTTGCATTTTTCGATAACTTTGATAAAAAACTGGTTTGTTAAGATTTTTTTTTTATTTTTATAAGATAGTCCAGGAAAATTAGATGAAAAAAAGGGTCATTGGGAAAAATGGGGGAGAAAGCTGAATTTTGGTATACTGGTCCATTTTTTTGTGCTGAACACGAATCCGATGAGTCCCCGGTCGTCCCTGGTGTGCGTTCTCCCCTATTGTGGATCTAAGCCCCCCAAAACCAGTTTTTTGCAATTTTCTCCCCCGCATTGCATTTTAGCGAGAAATAGGTGGTCGGATAAGAATCTACGTCAAATTTCCGATCTAGTGATATATCAACTTTCATCATCAAAATAACTATATTTCGAAAATCGTGAAAATTGAGGGGGGCTGAGGGGCTCTGGAGAGGGGTGGGTGAGTGTAGCAGAAAATCTGAGGCCATATTCGTGCTCAGCGGTATCGAATCATATGAAAACGACACCAACATCATCAAAATAACTATATTTCGAAAATCGTGAAAATTGAGGGGGCTGAGGGGCTCTGGAGAGGGGTAGGTGAGTGTAGCAGAAAATCTGAGGTCGTATTCGTGCTCAGCGGTATCGAATCATATGAAAACGATACCCTACTCATTGATAGTTATTTTTTTCAAAATTCCCATTTCACCCCCCACCCCCCTACGATACATTATTCCAAGTTTTCACCACGGCGCACCACAGCAAAAATTTCTAATATAGTATATGATGTTTGGGGGCCAAAAATACATCCAAAAAACGTGTTTACAAAATTGTACCTCGCAATCTTGATTGTTAATAGGCATAAAAAAATGAAAAAAACGTCATTTTGAGGGGTAAATTTGAGGGGAGGGGGTTGAAAATTTTTGTGTGAATACCTATCAAGGATATACATAACTTCCAGAAAAATTTTCAAAATCGGTTGAAATGGGGCTGAGAAAAGTGCTACTGAAATTTCAAAAAGGGGGGCTCCGCAAAAAGGGTAGGGGGTGTGGATCTGAAATTTTTTGCGCAGAGGTTTCTCTATGGTACCCACCTTTCATGTTAAACGCTTTTGGGGACCATTTCACCCCTCTTAGGCGCCTACAGCCCTTATGTATTTTTTGGGGAACCCCCTTTTTTGAATGGTTGTGGTTCCACCCCCCTTGGGGGTAGAAAGAAAGTTGATATATCACTAGATCGGAAATTTGACGTAGATTCTTATCCGACCACCTATTTCTCGCTAAAATGCAATGCGGGGGAGAAAATTGCAAAAAACTGGTTTTGGGGGGCTTAGATCCACAATAGGGGAGAACGCACACCAGGGACGACCGGGGACTCATCGGATTCGTGTTCAGCACAAAAAAATGGACCAGTATACCAAAATTCAGCTTTCTCCCCCATTTTTCCCAATGGAATGCTATTTTTCCTGGACTAAAGAGTAGAATTTTCTCAAATCTGACTGAGGCAATTTTGATAAAAAAGTAGGATTTTTTTGCAATTTTGGCCAGAAAACAAGACTTTTTGGAAGATTTGATTTGGAAAAAACCATTGGTTATTTGGAAAAATTCTAATTCAAGAGTTTTTCATTCGGGAAAAAGTATTTGGAGGAATACTCGGAAATGGTTTTTATTTTCATGATGAAATCTAATTTGGTTGATTCGAACCGTTTTTCATGAATTAGATCAACTTTGATATACTTACATACATGATATTTCTCTGATATGATTGGATCCATGCAGTTTGATCATTCGATCTGTTTACATATTCACCAATCTAATCCAATTTCATATTATCGGATTCGCAATTCGATCTCTTCACATCTTTTTACATCAATTACAACAAATTCAATTTCAAATGATTTAATTTAATATAAGTTGCTATACCTATTCTCAGAAATTTTACACGCTCTAGTTTGCACGTTCAGACCAAAAAAAAAAATCAACCGTAAACTTGTATTTCAAATTTTACATTCATGAGAGCAAAAAAACATCGAAATCTATCACCTGTGTGATAAAAGAATAAAAAAATTCCTTTGCATTTTCATCGAAGCAAATTTTTAATATCAAATTTTCTCATTACTTCATTCTAACAATTTCATCATCTTCTTACACCTTCGTCAACAACCTTGGAATTTATATTTTAATCAACGTACATATTTCTCACGATGCAAATAGTTCGCAGCTTGTTTCATCTATAGTTAGGTATGCTTCGAGTCATTTATTTATATTGGAGTTTTTTCCCCCATTTCCTTTCTAATTGCCATATCCGAATCGAGCACGCTTTGAAAAAAAAATAAAGAATAACGTTAAAAACTTTATCACTTTTCGTAATCTATTTCGTCGATAACGTTGTTCAACGAAGAACATGGGAGGGGAAAATGGAATCGAAAGAAATAAGGGTGAAAACTCTGGCAATATACGGAACGATTGGCTGCAGCTGGGGAGGGCGGGAAAGGTGTAAAATTACAACATGAAAAACTTTACCACTTGAAGTTAAAAAATTAATACAAATCTCGCGAAAACAGATTCATTACGAAACTTTCAAAGATCTCGAGAAACACAATAAATCGCTACGTTGAAAAGGGGAAAATATTAAAATTGACTTTGGTCGGTTGTTTCTCTGATATAGGATGTGGGGGGGGGGGAGATTCTCCGGTGGTGTAGTTTTTTTTTCTTTTTCATTTCGAGAGGCACTTTATGAAAAGTGGAGTGTAGCTTGGCGAATTTCGATGTTTTTTAAAGGTGTACACTGTACAGAGTGTTATCAATGTATGAAGGTTAAAAAATTTTGAATTATAGTGACAATGGCTTCTTAACTCTTTGAGACTCGAGAAGAATCTGACAGATGAGTAATATGTAATTCTTCATTTTCACCTCACGAATAATCATATTTATTCTTCAACTAGATATAACAAAAAACAAACAGTCTATTTAACTAAGTACTATTTGCAAACTGGAAATTTGCACGAATGTGTTTTGGAATGAAGTTGAATGGAAAGCACACATACTTACTCGTAGTCTATAAATAGACTAATAAGATAGATGCAACGTGTGCAGTCTGCTCGATATCGCATCCTTCGTGTTAGATATTTTTAATATAAGTTTATATTAGGTTTGGTATTACGTACGTAGTAGTACGCAGCAGTACTGAGGGTGCTATACATAGTCGTTATTGTTGTTGTCGCCATGTCGATGTCGTTCGGGTGTTGGAAACTGATGGTGGTGGTGGTCGAAGTATTAGTGCACCGTGCGCATACAAAAAACACTAAATCCAACTTTTTTACATCAAAAATTTCACCGAGAATTGAGTTGCGGTTACGGAAAAGTGTCGTATTTTGCATAAGAATAAACGAAAACTAGCTGAAAATACATCCTCCCAGAGGAAATGAATTTACACAAAAGACAGGAGGCGTTTTTTTTCTTCTTCTTCCATCTTTCTCTCTGTCTCGCAACATCGGAATTACTCTGGGGAATCAAAGTGAAATAACGAACGGAATCCGAAATCTGAATATAAAAACTTATTTTTTTCCTTTCCCCTTTTTTTTTCTTTTTGCTTCTTTTTCGCGTCGCGTCGCCGTCGCGTCAGACTATATATATAGAGGTAAAAGAGAGAATTACCAACATGAGCGAGAAAAGTTTCGATTTATTTGTGTAAATATAAATTATATTGCAATTTGATTACTCGCAAAAGGAGTAGTGCTATTCAAGGTTGTATACGAGTTACTACGTATTTATTCGTATAGAGTTTATTTGCGAGTACGAGTTGATTTTCTCCAATGGCAGAATGCACGATGGAAATAACTTTTGCGAAAATTCCGCAAAATTTCGGCTACGACGCGAGAGAAATTTGTACGAAAATTGACGATAAAAAAGTTGAAAATTTCGTTACCTAGCTCGTACGTCGTTGTACGCTCCAGTGAGATCGAGCAAAGAAATCAGCGAACTAAACTTGAAAATGATGGTCGTAAAATTGCAGCTGCTGGAGCAAAAGATAGCCGTCTGGGGGCAGCAATGGGTAAATTTCGAAGAATCGTCATTACTTTCGCATAGGATTTGTAACCGAATTCTATGGTGAATTGTTAAATTGTAGTAGTGGTTCCAAAATTTTCAACTCTGACTACTGCAACGAGCGTGGTGATTGAGAAGAATTTCAAAAATATTTGCAAAGATAAGTATTTCTCAAAACAAGTAACTTTAGTAACCAGAAAAGCTGGAAAAGGGAACCACAAAGTAACCAAAAAGAGGAACTACCAAAAAACATCAATATACGAGTACATACCTAATATACAAAACATTCATTTTAAAATTAGAATACAAAAAAATGTATATGTACCGTGCTTCAAAAAGAAAAAAAATCATCAAATTCGCGAGAAAAAGATATCAAAACCTGGTAAAAATTGACACACTTTTTTTCTTTAAAAAAAAAGGAAAAATGCAACAAAATTATTGAAATTGAAAGAAAATGACCAAAACAGGAAGCAGAGAAAATATAAAGACCTGGAGAGAGAAGAATGAGTCATAGAATAATGTTGAAAAACGTCAAAATCATAAGTCCCTGACAATAAAACTCAAGAGTAAAATTCAAAAATGAAAAGAAAATCTCTAAAAATTAAAAAATTCTATTAAAAAAAAATTGAAAAAAATCACAAGGATTTGCACCCCCCCCCCCAACCGCCGATCCACCGGGACAACTTTCATTTTCATAAAGGGGACATCCTAAGGAATATCTTAAAGCAAACTTGCCCAAAAAAAAGTTGGCCTTACTTACAAAATGGCGGCCATTGATTGACAGGTCAGCCGAAATCGCAGATTTTGCGTTTTAACTAGGACTTGTACGAACTTTTTCTAACTTTACAAAGATAGATCGAACGAAAGATCATGCAAAAATTTATCACTTGTCAAAATTTCAAGTGCTAAAGTGCGTTTTTCGATTTTTGGAGAATTTTTGAAAATCAAATTTAGGCCAAAAATGAGGAAAAAAATCAAAATGTTACCAAATTGACCAAGAAAGCTGAAATTTGGGATATACCCTATTTTCGACATGTCAAATCGATTGGAAACGGTTTCAACCGATTTTGAGCAGTTCTGGAGCCTCCAGCAGATTTTTGAAACTCGAAGTTCCCACAAAATTCCATCAAATTGGAGTTGTAAAGCTAAAATTTATTCTAAAAACTAATTTCAATAGGCTACGAAGTACTGCAGGTGAATTTCAAGTCATTTTAGAGCCTCCAGCGACTTTTTGAAAATTCCTGAAGCCTCCAGCAGTTTTTTGAAACTTTAAAATTTTCACAAAATCTCATCAAATGGAGATGGAAAGCTGAACTTTACTCTACACTCCAATTTTAACACCCTCTGAAAACGACTTCTGGTGGATTTCATGTCATTTTAGATCCTCCATCGACTTTTTTGAAGATTACTGGAGGCTCCAGTAGATTTTTGAAACTAGAAATTTCCCCAAAATTTCATCAAACCAAGATGGAGAGTTGAAATTCATTCTGCAAACTAATTTCAATACTCTACGAAGTTGACTGCAGGTGTATTTCAAGTCGTTTTGGAGCCTCCAGCGACTTTTTGAAAGGTTATATGGCTTTTTTTGGAAAATTGAAATTTCCTAAAAGTAGCTGGAAGTTTCGAAAACCATTTGAAACCACCATTTAGTCTACGAAGTAAATTTCAGCTTGCCAACTCCATTTGATGAATTAATGTTGCGAGAATTTCAAATTTGAAAAATCTACTGAAGGCTCCAATAATTTTCAAAAAAGTCGCTGGAGGCTCTAAAATGACTTGAAATTCACCTGCAGTACTTCGTAGCCTATTGAAATTAGTTTTTAGAATAAATTTTAGCTTTACAACTCCAATTTGATGGAATTTTGTGGGAACTTCGAGTTTCAAAAATCTGCTGGAGGCTCGAGAACTGCTCAAAACGGGCTGAAACCGTTTCCAATCGATTTGCGGCATGTCGAAAATAGGGTATATCCCAAATTTCAGCTTTCTTGGTCAATTTGGTAACATTTTGATTTTTCCCCTCATTTTTGGCCTAAATTTGATTTTCAAAAATTCTCCAAAAATCGAAAAACGCACTTACGCACTTGAAATTTTGACAGGTGATAAATTTTTGCATGATATTTCGATCTACCTTTGTAAGGTTTGAAAAGTTTCGTACAAGTCCTAGTTAAAACGCAAAATCTGCGATTTCGGTTGACCTGTCAATCAAAATGGCCACCATTTTGTAAGTAAGGCCAACTTTTTTTGGGCAAGTTTGCTTTAAAATGTTCCTTAGGATGTCCCCTTTAAGAAAATAAAAGTTGTTCCGATTGATCGGCGGGGGGGGGGGGGTTGCAATTACTCCTATTGTCATATGCCGGACTATAACTTCCAAAATATTTTCCCAGTTTTAGGAATGATATTTTTTGATGTTTTGGCTAAATTAATGCGAAATACTTACATATTTACGAAGAAAACATTTTCGAAAAATATGAATTCATTTAAAAATAAACGATTTTGAAATCTTAAATCGCTCAGTAGAATCCTAAAAGTGGTCTTGGATTTTAAAGACGATATTTTAGATCAACGCAGAATCTCACATACTTTCATTCAGGGCAGAGCAATTTCCCAAAACAGGTTAGGTAGCGGCTGGAACGAAAAAACTGTGTTTTTTTCTAAATTATCCACGCTTTGACAACCTATTTCTTCACCCCCTCCCTCGAAACCTTCATTGCTATTTTTTTTTTTTTGGATAACTTCCAACATAAAATAAAGGTCTCCATCGAATTTGGTCAAAATGCATCGAATTTTTTTCTAGACAATCCACCCTAATACGTCACACTTTCTTTTTTAATTTTCAAGAAATTTAAGGGACCAATGAAAGCGTTGGTGGGATCCAATCAAAAAAATAACTTGATATTTGTATTCGGCGTTCTCGAAAACACAGGAAACGATATGTCACACTATACATCGACTTTTTTTTACATTTTGACCAACATTTTGGGGCCTCGCACCCCTCACGGTTTCGCGAATCCCATCACAAAAAGTTTATGGGTGTAGATACCAAAAAACGGTAGGTTTATTCCTGGACTTTTTTCAAGCGTTTAAAACATATCTCCAAAAAATTTAACGAGGTTATTGAAACTATACTTTTGAGGAAAGCTCAGCTTTGAACTTTCGAAATTTTTGACGAACTAAATCTCAATTACCTTTAAAATGGTGTCAACCCGAGCCCCGCCAAGTCTGATCTTATCTGGAATAACCCTCCGACAAAAATTAACGGGAAAAAGAATCGCTGTATTTACGGCAAACTGAGTATGCAATTCTATTAACACTCAGATTGCCTCTAAATCAATGCACTCACATTCAACATGCAAAATCTGTCGATTCCCTACTCTGTGGTTGGTGATCTCCCCCTCCCCCTACTCCTCAAATCCAGAAATTTGGATCGAATGCTCGATCGATGTGGTTCTGCGTAAGTATAACTTTTGAGCTGTAACTTGAAAAGCTCTCAAAAGGGTTAAACAAAAGATGATGAAAATATTAACGAAAACAAAATGAATAATTACCGCACGATGAGCTCATCGCGGTGAGAAATAACGTATAGTGGTAAACCTCACCCCTCACGTATTTAAATATCGCGTAAGATCATACTAATTAATCTTAATCATTATTGTTCTAGTGTTTCGAAGACGCCGTCTAAGATTTCGCCAGAATCATTGTCGAAAGAAGACAGAGACAGAGAATTGATAAAACTCGAGCATATTCACAATCCATCAAAAGGTCTACGTAAGCGTCATAAACGAGTCGTGAAATTCGCGTTCGAGTATAATGGCGTACAGTACGTTGTTTTTTTTCTTTTTTCGTTTACACTATTTATATTATAAAACATTTCTTGCTGGAATTAATAGAAGCATAATCGTCGGCCATTTTCTTCAGAATTAGTATATAGCGCCCGTGTATACGTTGTGCGGACTCTATTCGACGACATAAATGGTTAAAATATTGTAAAATGGGCTGTTACAACGTGTTGAATTATGGTAGTTAAGCTCATTATACACGTAATGTCTTTTCCTCCCTCGGCAATATGCAATTATTTTACAGTTATTTGTATTCCGCGATGAGCACTTTAGTAGCTTAACGTTTATGTCGCGTTTTCATTGTTAGCTGCTTTTGACAATTAACGTTCACAAATATAAAGGCGTTCGTCCTATGTGTTGTAAATACCAACTACCGAGTTATACCGTTGTCGCTCGAGTAAAAATACGTACTCGTGTACCTAACTCCGGCGATCACGATGCCAGGCAGGGAGGAAAAATGCTGGGTGTTGGCCGTTGGGCCATTATACTCGTGCGAGTATAAGGTGACCAAGATAGCTACATAACTGGTGAGAATTGAGAAGATAGTGCGTGAAATACATACAGTGTACGAGAGAATATGCCTCTACCTATAAATACGTGTGTTTGTAGAGTGAAAACCTCAAAAGAGAGAGATGGTGTTGCGGTAAACATTGTGGTCTACAGATGAAGTACGCTGTATGATTTATAGAAACGCACCGGCTGCGTGAACTACGTAAATACTCGTACATCTGCCTTGCTGTATGTTCAAATCTTCTACATTCCGAAGATCTTTCGTCTGGAAATTATGTCAGAGAGCTAAAGGTGCTCTTTGTACCGTGTGGTCAAGATATGCTATAAATTTTAACCAATCACTATCATCGGTAACTTATGCTGGGTGTTTGGTGAAATGATACCATACTGTTTCGGATTTTACTGAAGCACGTTGAATTTAAAAACTTGTACCTACAATATTTTGAAAAATACAAATCAAGGTGTTCAAAAATTTAATATGTAAATGAAAAAGGCGTGACCTTTCGATGACTTTAACTGGATGAGTAATCACTTTTGGACGAGTTGTTTTTTTTAAATTACCCACGTAAGTTGGAAATCCAACTTTAATGGATGATTTTTATAGAATTTTTCACGCTCATCACTGAAAAAATAACGAAAAAATTCCACCAGGTCAGGATTTTTCACATTTTCAGAGCTGATGAAGCTAAATTGTGAGGGTGCATACGAGAAGGGACCACTTGACAGGAAAATCAAATTTTTTTCTACCAAATTTTTGTAGGAACTTTTCGAGGATCAAATGGAACCTCCCACAAGACCCCAATTTCCAAGATTTTATCGCAATATTTCAATTTTAAGTGAAGCATGATAAAATTAATGTCAAAAACATTGCAAAAAATCATGTTCTTATGCAAAAATATATATATAAATATAAATGCAAAAAAAAAAATTTTAAATGACAAAATTATTTTTTCTCAATTTTTTTGGAAAATTTTGAATGCTCTTTCTGGAAAATGTTACTTTTTAATTTTTTTCAATATTTCATCCAATTTAAACAATTTTTGTGGAATTTCAACAACGGAATACACCAATTTATGAGAGTTTTTAGTAACTGGGAGACATATCTATACAACTCGTACATATCCATACAACTACCCTGTTATTTACAAAATTGATCCAAAAAAATTTACATATTTCAATTCCCTCATGGTGAGGCGAAGTATTGGAGAGGTTAAGGATAGACTGAGGAAACATACTATCAGGCTTTGGCAAAGGGGCTGGGATGAAGCTGATGAAAATTATAATTTAGTCAAGGCAATGTTTCCTAGCTTAACAGAGCGCTTAAAAGTTCCTGATATTGCTTGTGACTACAGTTCTTCCCAGATTCTATTAGAGACTACTTGCATGCAATTGATCGAACTTTTAGTCATAATTGCCCCTGTGGTAGTAAGGCCCAAGACAATGATCACATAGTTTACAAATGTATGTATTCTTTGCCTAAGTACTACATCCGAATAGGTACGAGTTTATAGACGGAATAAATAAGAAGATAATTTTTGATGAAAGGTTTGATGTTTTTTCTAAGGAATTGGTTACATGGCTCATCAATTAGCTCTGAATACGAGGCTCATTTATGTAGACTAGGAATACTAGCTGATTCAGACAGTGGCTAGTATCCCGATTCGGACTAATATGGAATAGGTATTCTTCTCTTCTCCACATCTAGAGGTCACTCCCATACTTTTTTTATTTTGTTTATTCTATGTGAAGTGACTCTCCTTCCCTAGTTTTCCTTATTTATATTATGTGCCTTGTTCATTCTACCTAATTTTCCTTCGTTGGTCTGGCTAAGACTCCGGTAAGTTTTATGCTTGGGGAGATGAGGGTGAGATCAGATGAGAGTTTAGCTTCGTGATGCGGCTCAATTCTGATGTACTCTGTCACACATACTACAACCATTATGTCATAGTGGGACTTACATCCTTCCTTACCATCTTTATTATCCAGATGGTGTCTGGTGCAGCTGCGGTTATACTCTGGCTGTTTGGACCACACATTGATAGGCGTTCACATCCATGAGTGTCTAGTGGGATACATGTATCTTTGTGCCAAATTAGCAGGTTATCTGCAACAGGGCCCTCAGGGTGCTGGAACTCACCATCCATCTATATTCCATCTCAATTGTTGACAACTCGTTGACTTACCTGTTAATGTAGAGCAAACTAGGACAAATACAAGAGTGCCTTGCCTAACCAAGCCTGTGAATCTACCTTGTGATAATATATTTTACTATTTTACATTGTATATTTACTATGCCTGAAACTAATACTTGTCGAAGTGTTTCAGATACTCTTTTTTTTAGGTAATATAGTGCAATGGTGTCCTTCCCCAGTTGGGTGAAAATCTGCTCTTACGCGACATAAAAACGTGGGCAGGAGATTTAACACTTTACACCAATGCTTTTTCTGCTCATTAATCAGCGCATATTTTATTTACGTGTAAAAATCTGCCATTGATCAATATTCTTGAAAATTTTTTTGGCACCAGTGGGGATCGAACTCGAGTCCCCGGATCTGTGAGCAGAATCCTTGCTACCTACGCCACCAGAGCACTTGGTAGAAGTGACTAAAGATTTATACACTAAGCTGAAACACACGCGCAAAATACCACATTTACGCGCGTTTTTCAGCAAATATGCGAATAAATAGGTTCCCCTACGAAATATTTGCGTAGCGTATTTTTGTGGCTGGTTTTTTCAACGTGCAAAAATACGCCACATAATTAGAAGCATAGCGGCTTCACGCGATAAAAATACGCCGCTGTGCAGAAAATGTGACCACCTAAAAAGTAGCTTCAAATTACGCCCGTGAATTGAAGCGCGATTTTGAAAACTGTAAAATCTGCTGCATGGCAGCAGTTTAAAGTCGCGTTGAAGTATAAAACGCCAATTAAACTGCTCTTAGATACCACGTATTTATTTGCAGAAGGGCAGATTTTCACCCAACTGGGTCGTAGCAGTACCAACAAACGTTTCTCCTCTGCCTGGAGGCAAGACACCACTGGTTGGTAGCCACTGAGTGGGGCCCCTGCTCCTGACTGTCTCTGCTGGGAACCTGATCTGGATTCATGCAGGCTCCGTTCCATCCTAGTTTAAGATTGTATGTTTTTATACTTATTAAAAAAAAAAAAAAAAAAAAAAATGGATGTGGAAAAATGTTTCTATCTGTCAGGGATGTATGAAGTGGGGCTCGTAGTGATGGTGTGAATGACTTTTTTCAGGGAGGCATGTGTGGTGGTGGGGAGTGCAAAGTCTTGTAAGAGATCTTAGTAGGTATCTTACGTTCGCCGGGGTCTGTTTGAAGCTTGCTTCAACTACACCCCTTCCACAAAAAACAAGTCAACTAAGTACGTAAGCAAGTATGTATAATTTTTACAATAATTTCTGCACTTTTGACAAATTATCGTTTAATTTTGAGAAAATTTCATTAATTATTTTTGGTAATTGCATTTGATTTTTAGCCAACAGGATGACATTTTGATGACTTTGATGACCTGGTAGATACCTTGGAGACTCTTGAGTAATTTTCAAGGACAAGGTGAGACTTTCTGGATTTATCTGTTTACTTATTTATTCATTTTGTCTAAAAACGACAATTTTTAGGACTTTTTGGCAAAAAACTGCACTTCTTGGCAATTGACTTGGACAAAATGCGAGACTTTTTGCCATTTTTTGCCTTAGGAGTTTTACAATTTTAGAAAAATGCATTGCTTTTCAACAATTTTTGGCAATTTTAGGCAAAAAATAACTTGTTGACAATTTTTGATGAAAAAGTGGGAATTTTTTGCAAGTGCAGGTGTGAAAGCTGTTCTGAACAATTTTGGTTGAAAGCGAAAATTTTTATCTCGGCAAGAGCGAGACTTAGACAATTTTTAGCAAAAAATATAACTTTTTAATAATTACGAGTGAAAAGGTGATACTTTTTCGCTAAATTATATCGAAAAAAGAAAACTTTTTCACAACCATATCACAAAGCAAGACTTTAGAATACTATTTTTGATTTAAATAAGTGAGATATTTCGACTGTTTTTAGAAAAAAACTAAGACTGAACCAATTTTTGGAGAAAAAGTGAGACTTTTGGAATAAGAGAAAAAAACGCCACTTGGCTGCCTTACACCTTGATTCGCATCGAAACCTCACTTTCCCTACCAATTTCCCACCATAACGCGGGTAAAAACAAGGTAAAAAAAAAACGCAAAACAGTCGAAAGAAACAACACTTCTTGCAAGTTGTTACAAAAGTTTAGCTTGTACGAGTATATTAAAATATGCAACCGGATGTAATTTACGGGTTCCGAGGGGAATGTTTTTATAAAAATAGTTTACCGCTGGTTACATAATATAGACATACCATAACCATACAGCAAGTACACCTTCACACACCAACACTCCAGCAAACGCAAATTGGTACGTGGTAACACTGTGTTGTCAGCTTCGGTAACCCCCTCGAGAACATATTTCACCGGGGCTGCTTTCTGTCGCTAACAAACGCGGATGACACAATAAAACTAACCCTGCTCAACCTAGGCCTTTGCCATACCATATACGAGTATAGCATGCAGTATCACTATCAACGTACTATTTCTAAATGTTATACGTACTAATGGCGTGACGTCATTACAGGCGGTCTCAAATGTAGGTATTTTTTTCTGCAACTCGCCACGGTCGCGGGTCGCATTCGCAATTTGGCGAAAGAGAGGAAAAAAACCAACGCAACTTTGCCTCGGATAGGTCTCTCTAGATGTACGAGTCGAGTACGAGTATTCTGTATAATATTATGTAGATGTACGAGCGAGTGTGATTTCCAAGACGTGAGGAGTGAAGAAGAAGTGTGGTGTGGGGGTGCGGCGCCGAAATATATATCATCTGTTGGAAATGTTTTATTTTATTACTTTGGAGGATTTAACGCTCGGTTTCCTTCATTTTATTCCCTTTGTAATGTCGCCTCGCTCGACTGGTGCTGCCTGGCCCTTGCTACTGTACGCCAGCAATGAGGTGTGAAAGAAAAAATACTTATTAAGGTGCTCGATATTCGTGTACCTACAAAAGCGCGTATAAAACGTTTAATTTATTTTCTTCTCGTCGCTTATTCTCGGTGAATGCTGCATGTACATACTCATACCAGACCAACTACCAAGCTGCCTCTAGTGCCTATGGTATTTTATTTATACGTAAAGGTGTAATTTTAGTTCACGTGCGTATACTCCTATATATGCCTCGCTCTCTCTCTGCTCTAGCTATTCTGCTACCTACCTACGTACGTTAGTCCTAGCGCGTCTTCAATTCGCTACATTTCGATAAATCATTTGACGAAAGAAAATTGCGAGCTGACTCTTCTTCTCCGCGCACTTTCGCCACCTTATTCGCAACAGCGCGCAGCACACCATCTCCCATGAGGTGAGCTTCAGTGAGAAAGATGCGGAATACCATAGCGTATATATATACGTAGTAGTATCGTTTATGAAAACGAGAATTTACATTATGGCCATATATGAAAAGCGTCTATTCGCATAATGTTACATTACCCGACCAACGCTCTGTTCAAGTGCTGCGATTTTTTTTCATACTCGAACGAATAAAATTATCATAAGTGAATTTTTCGTGCTCTTGTTAAATGTACATTTAAAAATGATTTCGAATGTAATGTCCGCAAGAGGCGAGCTAAGCGTTAGAATGTATTATACGGTAGTCGTTCGAGCATTTTATATGAATATGATACGTCGAGTGTAATTAAATCCCGAATCAAATTATCCGTGCAAGTGTAAAATTACACATCGCGAATGAAAGAATGGCGCGATGTAAAGTAATGAAAAAATTACAATTAATTTGGTATATTTGTCCGTTTACGAGCTGTTGCTTATGGTGTGGTTATTTCGAACAAAACACGTTTAGATAAAATTTACCCAATTTTGTAATTTTTTCGTGATGCATTTCCTCGACCTCACCCCCCCTTCCTCAATCAACCCCGATGGACTTCGGAAGTTTTCGACATTCCTTTGTGCTGGCCTTTTTCTAGAGATATTTGAAAAAACTTTTGTGGGGGAGCTGTCGAAACGGAAGACCCACCCCTATTTTCACCTTAAGGATCCGAAATGATGACAATCTTTTGTGTTAAGGTTGTTCATGTTTATGCAGAAACTTTTTTATTTGTGCTGCCAACCCCCCCCCCCCCCACTTTCCGAGATATTTGAGAAAACTTTCGAAAACTGAAAATGAAAAAAATTGAAAATCAAATTGACAAGTTGGCCAAAAACCAAAAAAATGACAGCAGAATTGAAAACTTTGAAAATATTGGGGGGGGGGGTGATTTATAATTACAAGATTATTACATCCGTGAGAGAGGGGGGGCTAGATTTGGTTTGTGAGGTTGGTGTTTTTTATTAGGGAAATGAATTTTTGTATTTCAGAGGGTTCGTCAGGGATTATGGGTGGGTTTTCTTTTATCTGTAGTATAAGTCTGTTTTGTTTAAGTAGAGGACAGTTGAAAAGTATGTGTTGAATGGATGTGGTTTCCTTTCTGCAAAATTGGCATGGGGGTTTCGGTTCTTTTTGGTATAGGTGGTTATGTGTAATTTTTGTGTGGCCTATTCTTAGTCTAGTAATGAGAATTTTTTCTTTTCTGTTCAGGTGACCTAGATTATTTTTCCAGGGGAGGGTTGTTTTTTTATGTTGGAATAGTTTGTTTGAAGTTTGTTGTGACCGAAAGTTCTGCCAGTTTGTAAATGTGTTGTGAGTGATTAGAAATTTAATATCATCAGGAATGAGAGACCCCAGTGTAGGGACTGGTTAAGAATATCCTTATAGTACCTTCTGCCTGTCATAAAAGGCGACTAAAAGAGGACCAGGCAAGCGCGGAGGCCTAGATAGTAGCCCAATCACCGTGATATATCTGGAATGGCTGGTAACCAAGTCAGATGAAAATCAACCTTACTCAAGATACACAAACAACAGGAAACGGATGGAATTATGGGATCCCAGGCGGAGGTGAACCCCTGGTTAAAATAAAAACACACGCAAACAAAAGAAAATACAAATTCGGAAACTAGAATGTAAGCGGATATGCAGCCAAGGAAGCAGTAATAAACGAAATTCTAAGCAGCAGAAATATAGACTTTGCCATGATGTCTGAAAGAAAGAAGAAAGGAAATGGAACAATCAAATCTGGAAATTACATCGTTATCTATAGGGGAGTTGACAAGAAAACCAGAGCTGCAGGCGGAGTGATGTTACACATATATAATAAATACTGCAAAAACATCGACTCATAAATAACATGTGGCATGAAAGAATTGTATCAGCAAAGATGAGATTGAAAAAAGACTTTATTAAAATAATCAGAGTATATGCACCAAAACAGGGAAGAGAGGAACAAAGCAAAGAGTTCTACGAGCAACTACAGAATGCAGTACAAGCAGTAAATCCAGAAGATAAATTGATAATAGCAGGAGACTTGAATGCTCAGGTAGGACATAAGCGTGTAAGGACAGTAACTGGTATGTATGGAACAGAAGGAATGAATACAATTGGGGAGAGACTGATAGATTTTTGCACTTTCAATGGACTAAGAATACCAACCAATGACTGTACCAAAGAAGGATGAACATCATAAGTGAAGAGATACCAAAAAGCCAGAACATAGAAGAAGAATGGAAAAATATCAAATTGATTGTGACAAGAGTGGCAAAAGAAAGCTTAGGAATGGTTCCTTGCAGAATCGGAGCAAAGCGAATAAAGAATTGGGACAACAAAATCCAAGAACTCATACAAAAGAAAAGACAGACATTTAGAAAATTCATGAGCACAAAAAGTGAGGTTGATGGTAAAGAATATCAAAAACAGTCGGCAAAAGTCAAGAGAAAGTCTAGGAAATAACAGAGAGAGAGAGCTGGAAAATCTTCAACACATTCCTGGAGCATGACACATAAAAGTTATGGTCAACGGTGTATAAGATCATAAGGAGAATTGACACAGATTTTAACGAAAGAGTGGGTTTGCCAAAAATTAAAATCAAAGACGCAAAGGAATACTTTGAAGAAATCTGGAGTGATGAAAATGCACAAGATACAAAGATAGAAGATGAAATTGGAGAAAAAGAAGACAGAATTTCATTTAAAGAGCTTCATGAAGCTTTAAAAACAACAAAAAATGCAAAAGCTCCAGGAGAAGATGGCATATCAACAGAAATGTACAAATACGCAAGTGGTGAATTCAAAAGAAGACTGCTGGAATTCCTAAATAGGATGTACCAAGAAGAAAAGGTACCTGAAGAATTCAAAACTACAATTGTAATACCACTGTTCAAGAAAGGCAATATGTCAAACCTGAAAAACTACTGAGGAATAAGTCTACTCAACACCTACTACATACTGGCAAAACGACAGGCAGATCATGCAGAAGTCCCAAACACACCCGAAAATCTCTGAGCACGCATTCACACCCCTGAATTTTCTCAAACACACCCAAACATCTCTGAGCAGGCATTCATACCCCTGAGTTTCCCCAAACACACCCGAACATCTCTGAGCACTCATTCACATCTCTAAATTTCCCCAAACACACCCGAACATCTCTGAGCACACATTCACACCCCTGAATTTTCCCAAACACACCCGAACATCTCTGAGCACGCATTCACACCCCTGAATTTTCCCAAACACACCAGAACATCTCTGAGCACGCATTCACACCCCTGAATTTCCCCAAACACACCCAACATCTCTCATCTCTGAGCATGCGTTCACACCCCCGAATTTTCCCAAACCCACCCGAACATCTCTGTGCACGAATTCACACCCCTGAATTTTCCCAAAAACACCTGAACATCTCTGAGCACTCGTTCACACACCTGCAAGCACGCATTCACTACCCTGAATTTTCCCAAACACACCCGAACATCTCTGAGCACGCATTCACACCCCTGAATTTCCCCAAACACACCCCAACATCTCTGAGCACGCATTCACATCTCTGAATTTTCTCAAACACACCCGAACATCTCTGAGCACACATTCACATCTCTAAATTTCCCCAAACCCACCCGAACATTTCTGAGCACGCATTCACACTTCTGAATTTTCCCAAACACACCCGAACATCTCTGAGCACGCATTCACATCTCTAAATTTCCTCAAACGCACCCGAACAACTGTGAGCACGCATTCACATCCCTGAATTTTCCCAAACACACCCGAACATCTCTGAGCACGCATTCACACCCCTGAATTTCCCCAAACACACCCGAACGTCTCTGAGCACGCATTCACACCCCTGAATTTCCCCAAACACACCCGAACATCTCTGAGCGCGAATTCACATCCCTGAATTTTCCCAAAAACACCTGAACATCTCTGAGCACTCGTTCACACACCTGCAAGCACGCATTCACTCCCCTGAATTTTCCCAAACACACCCGAACATCTCTGAGCACGCATTCACACTCCTGAATTTCCCCAAACACACCCGAACATCTCTGAGCACGCATTCACATCCCTGAATTTTCTCAAACACACCCAAACATCTCTGAGCACGCATTCACATCTCTAAATTTCCCCAAACCCACCCGAACATCTCTGAGCACGCATTCACACCCCTGAATTTCCCCCAAACACACCCGAACATCTCGGAGCACTCGTCCCGAACATCTCTTGAGCACTCGTTCACACCCGTGAATTTCCCCAAACACACCCGAAGATCTCTGAGCACGCATTCACATCTCTAAATTTCCCCAAACACACCCGAATATCTCTGAGCACGCATTCACACCTCTGAATTCGAAAATCGCATCTTTTCGTGCTTGAAAATTGAAACCAATGAGAACGTCTGATATTAGCTAACATGATAATTGAAAAAATAATGCATTTTTCTGATTCAAGTTTCTCTCAAATAGTTTTTTTTTTCATGTGTAATAATTCTTAAATTTTTTTAACGGCCCGGTTTTTACCTCACCGGCCCAAATACGTCGCGGCCCACCGAGATTTTCTCGGCAACTCGGTGGGTGGGTCCGGGCCTGTTCGTTACCTTTTTGACTGAATTCACTACTTTTTTACTACTCTCACTGACCATGTTTTAAATCACTACTTTCACTACATGCTGGATCTTTTGTATTTTGAAGAAAAAAAATTGATGCCATAGTTGATTCGGACAGTTTTTAGATCAACTTTTAGGAAATCTGAAATTTCCAAAATATACCCGAAGGTTCCAGAACAGTCTGGAACCACCTCCAATCGACTCAGCACATTAAAAATGGAGTACTAAGTAAATTTTGTTTCAACAGCTCAATTGGGTGAAATATGTATTGTGAAAATTTCAATTTTTGAAAATCTGCTATACTTAGTGCTCCAGAAACACCACTCAAACTGGTTCAAAACCGTTACCAGTCGATTTGGAGGGTCGAAACCAGGGTACACGCCAAATTTCAGCTTCCTTCGTCTATTTGGTAAATTTTGATTTTTTTTATTTTTGACCCAATGTTTGATTTTTTAAAAATTCATTAAAAATCAAAATCGTTTGTGAACTCCAAAATTTGATCTACTGTTTCCAAATTCGTATTCGGAAAATCAGATCACCTCGATTCAAACCTGATAGACAATTATTATTTCAGCTGTTTTCTAAATTCTGTGATTTCAGAATTCTTTTTTTTTTTTTGGTTTGCAATTGAAAATGAAAGGTAACAGGTTTCAGAAGTGACTTACGTAACTTTTCTCGTAAGGATTATAAAATTACTTACTTATTCTCATACGCGAGTTCATATTCTATCACTTTTGGAAGGAAATTTGTACTCACCTGAAACAAAGAAAAATTAAGGTGAATTAGTTACTTAGTTATAAAATTATTGATCAATCAACAAATATACGACAACTAATGAATGATGCATCATTATGGTGTTTCACGTCCAAATAGTTCATTGAGATGTCGATGACATTAGCTATGTACCAATCTATTATCGTAGGTAAGAGTACTTCTTTTGCAGGGAAAAGTCCACAAAAAAAATAAAATAAAGAAGAATAAAAACCGCTTTGAAAAAAAAGTCTCGCGTTCAATCGTGGAAAAATTTTGAAATTTTTTTCAAATTTCGAGTGCAAAGATAAAAGAATAAAGGGAAAATCCCTCGAACTAAAACTCCAAAATATTCGAAAACATTAAACAAAACAAAATGAATATTTATTCTCGAGTTCAACGAACTCTACAAACAACAAACGAGCGTATGTACGCTCTCGAAAAGATAAACAGATGTTGCTTTAACTAAGTACAATAACGTAATAACGTACGTAACGTTGAACCAAAAAATATAAAATTTTTAAGTCTACAAACGTAACTAACCAACAATATTTCGAATTAAAATTAAAAGAAAAAATTTCGCTCCTGGCGCAGCCAGTGAATAATACGTACGTGGACAAACAAATAACTATACAGACGCGAAATTTTGGATTTTAATTTAAAATAAAAAGTTATCGAGCGATTTCGGTTTCGGTTACACGATGTTCGATGATACACTAATCCCAACACTACGTGTGCTTTGTCTGCTTTGCTTTACAACAAATTTCACACTGGTTTAAAGGTGGACATTCGCATCCACGTAATTCTGGAACTTTATCCATGACCTTTTTACTTGGGTGACCTAACCTACGATGCCAAATGTCACCTTCACCTTTCAACTTCTCGACATTCGACCTATTTGAATTTTTATTTTTAATTCCAGGTCCTGAATTCGAACCTACACTTCCAGTACCTACATTCGTCGTCGCACTATCTACACTCGTCGTATCACTACCTACATTCACCGAACTATTTCCAACACTCGTCGACCCATCGTCGTTACCAATTAAGGCTGTTGAAGAATTAACACACGAGTAATTAAACAATTGTATTGGAATATTCAACATAAATTGAACAGTATAAAGTCCATTATTGTGGAGCTTCATTCGCGATACCGTACGATCGAACCTATCTACGATTCTCGGATCGTATGCCTCGAAGATAAAACGATAACCATTCTTCACAATTTGACTTACAGATAATAAGTTGTACGATAGCTCGGGGACGAAAAAGACTTCATCAAGATAATAAACTTCATTATTATCCGCCAATACACGTAATCTTCCGACAGCTTCTTTCGTGAGCGTGACATCTCGACGAGCTGAGATAATCGACTCGTTGACCCGTTTCACTTCACGTAGAATTCCTTGGTGACGAATGAAATGCGAAGTAGCACCGGAATCCACGATGAAAGTGATGAAGTCATCACCATCATCGTCGTTACCTTCTACTTTAATTTCATCCTCACCCAAATTGAAAGCTGTCGAATGATTTACGAATACGTTTTGCCCTACGTTCACAGTACGCGTTCCCGAAAAATTACTTAACGCAATATTATCGCTAACCGACGTTTTTTTATCGACATTAACGAAACGATCGAATACATCTCCCGAAATACTTTCTAAATCATTCAAAAAATCGAAACTAACGTTACCATTTTTATTGAAAGGTGCAGCGGCTCCAAGCGCCAGGGACGGTCGAGGACCAGCTCCATTGCTCGAAGTACCGGCACCATTCGTACCAGAACCACCATTACGTTGATTGTTAACATCGTCTCCGTTGGTCGGACAAAATTTTCCGATGTGTCCCGGCTTGTTACAGCGGTAACAAATTATCGGACCTTTCGGGTTGGTATTTTCCCGATACGTACCACCTGCGGACCTGCAGCTGTTAGCTAGATGTCCTATCTTGTTACATTTGTAACAACGACGCGGTTTCGACGCATTCGAACTCGACGGTACATTACTAGCGTTAGCGTTACTACCATTATCGTTCGACTTTTTACCGTTACGTTTATTCTTACGCTTCGAATTATTATTATTATTGCTAGGCTGTACGTCAGTAGCAGCCATAGCGGACCCGGACGCTGGAGGATTCTTATTCGACGTAGACGCTTTCGAATTTTCGTCGAGACTTTTCAACAAACTCGTAATAACTTTTGGGTTCGGATCCCCATTCACAACATGTATTAGACCCTGAGCCGTCGAACGTACCGACTCGTACTTCGGTAAAGTACCAAGAGCATTGAGTAGGTACGTGTAAATCTCGGACTTAGACAAAACTACATCGAGACTTTCCAACTCGTTTACAGTCGAATAAAAATCCTCAAGAAATTCCTTCGAGCTTCGATATCTATCGATCACAATTTTTGATAACTTGGTTCGACAGTCGATAGTAGCTGCAACGTTTTCGGCTTGATACATTTCGTTAAGTTCTGTAGCGGTACTGCTCCATTTACCTACGAATTTATCTACGTTTACCACCCTTTTCCCCCTGTCCATATGTATTGCACTGTACTCGATGTAATGATACATTGTTGCTTAGTTCATGTATGTTCGTTATGTAATAAACGTCTTATCATTGTGCGTACTCTCGTGTATACATTATTTATCACAAGTGGCGACCGTGACAGTGATTTTTTTTTTTTTTCGTGTAATTTTCGAGAATATTTTTTTCCAAAATGACTGGTGAAGCTCAAGCGATCGTAGTTCCGAAAGTGGTTCGATTTACCTTGCCTAGTTTTACCCCCAGTGACCCTAAAACGTGGTTCGCAGCGGTTGAGCATATTTTCACCGCAAACGAGATCGAAGATGAAGCAGCAAAATTTTCGAACCTGCTCCAGCACCTCGAGTCAGACCAACTTTCCTACATCTGCGATGTGATCAGCAGTAAAACTGATAAAAAAAAGTTCTCTTCAGCTCGTGATAAGTTAACTTCCGTCTATGGTCAATCCAGGTCTCAAGAAATCTCGAAACTTTTACAAGATACACACGTCGAAGAAGGTCTAAAACCGAGTATCGTCCTTGGCAAGCTTCGTACCTTGGCAGGTGAGAATTTCGATAAAGACTTATTGAAGAGTATTTGGTTAAAAAAGTTGCCAAAACGTACTCGCGAGTTTTTGGCTGTAAGTGAGGCAGGTATTGACGAGCAAGCCAAGCTCGCCGATCGTTTATTCGAGACATACGAATCCAACGGGTTTTCCACTGCCTCGGTTCAATCTGCGAACGTACTTGCTACGCAACAAGCATCGAGTGCCGCCCCTCCCCCCGCCAATACGACAGCTTCTAATGCTACGAACGAGTTGCTGTTATCTATGCTACAAAACTTGCAGGCGCAAGTGAATGAAATTGCAAAAGAAACGCGTGATAGCCGCTCGCGTCATCGTGAACGTAATCGTTCTCACAGCCGCAGCCCCACACCTCATCGTCCGCGTGCCCGTTCGTATGATAGGGGCAGGTCAGCATCGCGAAATCGCTCTTCTGGTCCAGAGATGATTGATGGAATTTGTTGGTATCATACCACGTTTGGTGAAGGGGCGCGAAAGTGCGCACCTCGTTGTAAATACCAGTATGAAAAAAACGAATAGACCCTGCTGCCGGGGTGACGAGCCGGACAGCGAAGGTGCCTCGATCGTCGCGACTATTTATATACGATCGTAATACTCACCTGTATTTTTTAGTCGATTCAGGCTCCGATGTCACCGTGATACCAAAAAAATACGCAAAAACAGTGGTACCTGCCGATTATACCCTACGAGCCGCCAACAACACTCCCATCCAAACCTATGGGTTATCGGCACTGCAAATCGACATAGGTTTGCCAAAAAAATTTCTCTGGAATGCGGTGGTTGCCGACGTGGATGTACCTATACTCGGTGCCGATTTTTTGGACCACTATCACCTTCTTATCGATCTCAACAAGCAACGCATTTATGATGGTTCGACGCTGTGTAGTGCAATTTGTGCAAAACGATTTTCTACTTCCTCTTCAATCAATCTTGTACACACAGCAGATGACGATCCGCGTGTCCAGGAGCTACTCAACGAATTCCCAGCACTCCTGAGACCACCTACATATCACGAGAAACCCAGTCACGATGTTGTCCATTACATTTATACCAATGGTCCTCCAGTGCATGACAAAGTGCGGCGTCTGCGGCCTGACATCGAGGCCGAGGTCCGGCAAGAATTTGATAAAATGGTGGAGAATGGCACTTGCTCTCCGTCCTCAAGTGATTGGGCCTCACCCCTTGTGGTTATCAAAAAGAAGGCAATTCGTATTGCTGGTGACTATCGCCGATTAAATGAGAGAACAGTTCCAGATAGGTACCCACTGCCTGACTTACGTGATGTTACGAATCGGTTGTCAGGAAAAACTGTCTTTTCATGTGTTGATTTGGTCCGAGCATTCTACAATATACCCATTTACCACAAGCACGTGAAAAAGACAGCTGTCATCACACCCTTCGGCCTGTTCGAGTATAAACAAATGCCATTCGGCTTGAAAAACGCTCCAGCTACATTTCAGCGTTTCATTAATTCTGTTCTCTCTGGTCTCGATTTCGTCTTCTGCTATATGGACGATATCCTTATTTTTTCTTCTTCCGAGGCCGAACACCAACAACATTTGCGCATCCTTTTCGAGCGCCTGAATAAGTTTGGCTTGACCATCAACCACAAAAAGTGCAAGTTTTTTTGCGAACAGGTCAACTTCTTGGGTCACCTGATTGGAAATGGTGTTTTTCAACCTACCGAAGAGCGAGTCCAGTTCATTAAACAGTTGAAAAAGCCCCGAACAATTACTGGGCTGAGGCGCGTCATTGGCATATTGGGCTTTTACCGGCGATTTTGCAAAAATGCTGCTCAGCATTTAGCTCCGTTCAACGACATACTGAAGGGCCACACCAAAAAGAACGACCAAACACCTGTGAAATGGTCCCCTCAGCTAGAAGCAGATTTCGAGCGACTCAAGGAAATTTTCGTTAATTTTACCTTACTGCATTTTCCCTGCAATGATGCAGAACTTTCGTTGAGCACTGACGCTTCTGGCATTGCAGTAGGTGGAGTCCTTGAGCAAATTTTGAAGGGCGAACGACAGCCTCTTGGTTATTTTTCGGCGAAACTAGATGAGAGTCAGCAGCGTTGGAGCACTTATGATAGAGAAATGTATGCAATTTATGCAGCAGTTGACCATTTCTCCAATTTGATCGAAGGTCGTCATTTCACCATTGTAACAGACCATAGACCTCTATGCCATCTCTTCACTACAAAAAAACCTATCAAAATCGAACGTAGGTCACGTTGGGCTGAATTTATTTCGCAATATAGCACGGATATTATTCATACCAGTGGCATTGATAACGTCGTCGCTGATGCGCTCAGTAGGCCTGAACCTGAGCTCTGCGAACTCTCAGCCATCTCCCTGCCAGCCAAATTGGCCAATTTCCAGCAGGCAGATGACGAGGTGAAAAATATGCGCCAAAAGGGTTACCGGCAACACGTTTTGAAGGAAATTTTTGTCGAAGACTCGAGTTCAACCCTTTTATGTAGCGAATACCTCGGACACTGCAGGCCTATTGTTCCAAAAAAGATGCGTCGCGAAATTTTTGCCAAATTGCACGATCTGGACCATTCTGGTAGGAGAGCCACCCTTCGAAAAATTTCTATTCGTTACTATTGGCCTGGCATGAATCGTGATGTCAAGTTATGGGTGAAAACTTGCCACCAGTGCCAAAGGGTAAAAACTCATCGCCACACAGTCTCCGAATTTGGCAAATTTCCCCCGAGCAGTCGATTTGAACACGTTCACCTAGATATTGTTGTGCTCTCAGAATGGCGTTATCATCGATACTTACTTACTTTGATCGACCGTAGTACCAAATGGATTGAGGTAATACCTATCCAAAGTATGGACGCCATTACTGTTGCTACTGCGTTTGTTGAAAATTGGATCTCGAGGTATGGTGTGCCATTGCGGATCACTACTGATCGAGGCAGGCAGTTTCTTTCTGATCTGATGAGCGAATTATGTAAATTTTTGGGGTCCGATCAAATTTCGACCACAGCCTATAACCCCAAGGCTAATGGCATGGTGGAACGAATCCACCGGAGGCTGAAGGAGGCACTTCGAGCTCTAGGCAGTAAAAACTGGCTAACTGGACTGCCTATGGTCCTACTCGGTCTCCGAGCAGCCCCTAGGGACGATACAGGCGTGAGCTGCGCGGAGATGGCATTTGGTAGGCCTTTGGTACTCCCAGGCGAATTTATTTCCCCAGGTCCGGTGGCGATTAGCAACAATTACGAATATGTACAAAAGTTGAGAGATTCCATTCGCAAAATCAGCCCTGCAGCCTCGAAGCAGTTTCAAAATCGCAAAATATTCGTAAGTGAGGACCTGGGGAAGTGCAAAAAGGTCTACGTTAGAGTGGACCGCGTCCGAGCTCCTCTGGAGGCTCCATATGATGGACCTTTCACAGTCCTCCGTCGAAAAAAGAAATATTTTCTTATTGACATCAACGGAAAGGAGGATGCTGTTTCTATTGACAGACTGAAGCCTGCTTATGTCCTATCAGATGAAGAGGCAGAAAATGAAAAAAAAATTACGCCAATTCTCAAGAAAAAATCCCATCATTATGCAACCATTTTGCCTCAAGAGCCTGATATCGTCCCTCCACCACCGCCTGCCCAAACACCTTCATCCTCTACCCAAAGAAGAGTCTCATTTGATCTTCCGAGCACCGTTACTTCAAGGGGCAGAGTGATAAAAAAACCAGCCCGATTCGCGGACTATGTTCTGTAGTATACCTTTTTTAATTTTTAATTTACGTGTATATTGGTCCTAATTTTGAAAAATGTGGAAAAAAAAAAAAAACGAAAAAATTTTGAAAAAAAAAATTGTATTTTTTTAATGTGTGATAAGTTACCATTAGTTTAAGATTTTAACTTTTAAATATTATTATGTAATTTATACTTTTTTAGTTGAAAAGCGATAAAAAAATTTTAAAATGTTTTAGAAAAAAAAAAAAAAAATCCTATTTTTCAATCTACTGGCAATTTTACTTATATTTTTAATTATCGATCTCATGTTTTTGTCTATTTTTAATTCGGTGATGATTTTTTTTTCAAAGGGGGGGAAGATTTGTAGCGGTACTGCTCCATTTACCTACGAATTTATCTACGTTTACCACCCTTTTCCCCCTGTCCATATGTATTGCACTGTACTCGATGTAATGATACATTGTTGCTTAGTTCATGTATGTTCGTTATGTAATAAACGTCTTATCATTGTGCGTACTCTCGTGTATACATTATTTATCACAGTTCTTTCCAGAACACAGCCGGATCTTCGGTTTCTTTAATTTGACGATAAACGTTATTAGCTACATGTCGAACCAAGATTACAAGAGCCTTAGCTTTTTTCCGCGGTGACAAATCGTTACCCGTAACAATCGCAGTCTCAAGACCCTTAGACGTTAACATTAATTTGATCTTTCTTTTCCAAATCACAAAACCAGTACCAGTAAAAACTAGACTATTATCTACCCGCGAATCACCGCTGCCGAACATATCGTCGCTCGAATCAGATTCAGTACCAGAACTCGAAGAAAAAGATTCGTCGTCGTACTCTTCACTATCGTCGCTTTCGTCGCTTACGTCGCTCTCGTCGTCGCTCGAATCTCCTGGATCGTCGTCACCAGGCAGATTAAACGGAGGAGGAGGAGGATCAGTAGAAGGACCAACAGTAGAATTAACCGGAGGAACCGAAGAATCACCGGAATCAGGAACGTCGTCGGAAATAGGACCAACACTAATGCCTTCACCAGAACCGCTAATACCAGCAGAAATCGTACTGGGACCGGCTAAATCAGATACGTTTTTAGCAGCTACTTTACTTTTACCTTTCGTCGTCTTTGTTTTACTTTCTGACAGTTTTTCAGTTTCAGGAAAACCACAGAACGTAGCACTCGATTTACGTTTGGCAGAACTATTGTCACTTTCGTTGTCGTCGTCGTTGTTAACCACCTTACCGGATCTTAAATATGAAAGAACCGTCGACATCTACCAAGCAATATTCACACAGAATATACAAACGTCGTCGCAACCCACACAGCAAAAACGTCGTCAAAATTTCAAAAAAGGCACACAGCCCGTCGTCGTCGTCGAATTAGAGCAAGTTTCACAGAACTACGCTCTCCGCTACCATAAAGGGAAAATCCCTCGAACTAAAACTCCAAAATATTCGAAAACATTAAACAAAACAAAATGAATATTTATTCTCGAGTTCAACGAACTCTACAAACAACAAACGAGCGTATGTACGCTCTCGAAAAGATAAACAGATGTTGCTTTAACGAAGTACAATAACGTAATAACGTACGTAACGTTGAACCAAAAAATATAAAATTTTTAAGTCTACAAACGTAACTAACCAACAATATTTCGAATTAAAATTAAAAGAAAAAATTTCGCTCCTGGCGCAGCCAGTGAATAATACGTACGTGGACAAACAAATAACTATACAGACGCGAAATTTTGGATTTTAATTTAAAATAAAAAGTTATCGAGCGATTTCGGTTTCGGTTACGCGATGTTCGATGATACACTAATCCCAACAAAGAATACAACGAATCTTCTTCGAAATCGTCATTTTATTAACATTCTGTCAACAATGAGAGCAGTCTTTAAAAGAAATCATTACATCTAGAAGAAAGCCCACCTGAAAAAGCTCCAATACCTTGAACTCTCATTTGGAAAATGAAAAAAGAAAAAGAACACGAAGACAACCTTGAAAACAAATTTTCATTATCATAGAAAAAAAGCTTGATGCAGCTTCACTCGGTCGAAGTGAAAAGCATATCAACTGGTGAAAAGATTAACCCATCGAAGAATGAAATATACAGAGACACCCATCAAAATTGCCCCTTCGCATTCTAGCAGAACTCGCAATGTATACAATAGGTCTACCATCGTCATCGTTAGCCAAACAAAAGGTAACTCACCTTTCGACATGGCAACAAGTTCCTAGGTCGCGATGAGACTTTAATAGTCAGTTAATTGATTTGACAATCAGCCAAAAACCCGTAATTTCCATCTGTTTTATGATTATTGCTGTTACTGTGATGCGTTCTATGCGTGCTGCGTGCAGCTCCAGCTACATACATCTCGTCTATTTGAGCTAGCATGTGTAACGAATACAAAAACATGTTAGAAGTAGGCTCTTGTTTCTTCAAAGACATCAAAGCGATCCTTTTAAAAACTCAAAGAGGAAGGAAATTCATCTCATCTGCGTGGTCAATAATGCTTGAATGGAGACGCGTATGAGTGTTCCAGTGCTACAAGGCGAAGGTTGAAAATTACCATTCGACGCCTCTATCACTGTGGTGGATGGTAGTGGTAAATATTCGCACATGCAAAAGGTAATATTACCCATTACTCCGGCGGGCGCGGTGCTTTTTCTTTGCTCGCGTATTATGTGTACTACAACGGCGAGATAAGTTTTTTATTTATTCATACATTATGGTGGAAAAATATGCGTGTCATGTTTGATATTTGTATCACAAAGTTAACATTACAAATTCAACGTTAGTCTCGGTGGTGGTTGGCGGTGCGTCTTTACACCGTGTAAACGAGCTAAGAAAAATAAAAAATACAACAAAAAAAAGCTGTACTCGTATAAGAAGACACGATGCTCTCTAAATGAAAGGCGAAATAAATTTTCCAACGTGTGAGAATCATTTTTCATAATCTATGTACTCGTTTGAGAGACTCTCAACTATTAATATTGTTCGCGCTTAAACTTATTCTTATTATTCGTTTCCTACGCGACTCTTTCGTGTTGCTGGGTTTTATGTGCAGGTGGTACACTGAAGTGAATAGGTATACTTGAGTAGGCTCAAGGTTTCACTTACAATTGTGTTTTTTTTTTCGCTTTCTCTTCGATTAATATTCGAAAGGAAAATTTAATTAAATTGGAAAATTTTATTCGACTGTTACGATAATTAAGCCTACTTGTAAGGTGCAGTATTCTTCGTCATGTTTCCACTTCTTTTTTTTTTCGCTCTCTCTCTCGTTCTTAATCCATTCTGCGTTAAATTTCCATAATTTATTTTTACCCTAACGAAAGCCAGCGTAACTTTTACGACTATTTTGTTATTGCTCTTTTCTATATTCGTATTCGAACACTTCCCTTATACACATTTATCGTCTCCCCAATGTGATTGTTTTTCTTCTGCAACAGAGCCAACCAACGTTTTGGCACATTTCGTTGTCATATGCTTGTATAAACAAAAAATACATTCTGAAAAAAAGGCCTGCTTAATTTCTTCTCTCTGCGGTGGTGACGACGACGATGACGACGAAAAACGTTTTATACGATGTAACGAGCCCGGTCGAGAGTTCGCAAACCTCACTTGTAGTCTGGCGGTTCCGCGTAGTAACCCTTTTTACAGCCCTTAATTTTGAAAAGAAATTGCCTTCGTTTCGTATCACCGCATTCCTGGCGTTATTTAAACGTTTGCATAACCGCTAATCTTTCCTCGGTATTTTCTTCCAAACGGTGCTTATTTTGTGGGTGGAGAGAGAAAGGTTGCTGTTTATCTGAATTTTTTTCGAGTTCTTTGTATTTATACATATTTCGTCAGTTGTTGTTTTGAAAAATTTATAAAATTTGATTTTCATATAGTTTTGGTTTTGGCAGGGGGTTAATTCTGTATAGATTTTCAACGAGGATGGATTTCAAGTATTCACCCAATTATTTTTAGAGATGAGGGGAAAATTTTGATGAGCGGGTTCTACAAACACAAAGATATTGAGTAAATTTTGCATCAAATCACAAAAAGTGTTGAAAAATCAACTGAAAAACTACACACACTCTTCAAATTATCAACACAAAATATGTGGCGATGTGTGATGAGCAGGAATGCCTCCACTACGTATAGTAGTGCCTATTGTACTTACCACATATCCTAGTTATTCTTAAAATAACTAGGTATCCTAGATATTAAAATATTACCCGTTTCTCGCGAAAACTACTTTTTTACCTCATTGAGATTTGAAGGTTACGAGGTGATTTTTACCTATATTTCCCAGATTCGCATAGGGCTTGTCTCTATGTGAAATCTGGTCGATTCTCACTTTAAGTTTTATCCGCGGCCACGATAGATCTTCTCCTCAACAACCGACTTTATGTCACCTTTGGACTATGTCCATCCTCGCACTTCGATTAATTTTTTATATTACCCGCTTGTTCGGTTCAAATTGTGTATATTAATGTAAATTCGTGGATTGTATCAAAGGATCGACCCTTATTTCGGTATCTTGGATCACCTCCCATTTTCCGGACATGGGAGTGTGTACCCAGTGTCAAAAGGTATTCAGAGATTTTAATCATAGTCATCGACCGGCCTAGTATTGGTGAGCCACCGAAGAGATGACTAACGCGAACAGTTAAGGTAATGGAAAAAGCCTTTCTAAATTATGGAGTGCATTCCTCCAACTAGAATTAATTATAACCTTATCGTAATTAATTTAAATGACAGCAAGATGACGAATTACAGTCATATCCAAACTCGTTTCGTAATTGTACTTTAATTAATGATCGATACTTGTATGATCGTTGAGCTTCTTATTTTCTTTAGAGATGCAGAGATTTGTTCCTCTGCATTCTCCTTTCTTATAATTAGGAATAATGCATCCTTTATTCATAAGATTTTCGACTTGTATTGAATATAAACCTAATACAGGAGGTCAATACTAGTTGTTTTGAGTTTTATTTGGTAGCAATAATCTCAATTTATAATGTATAGTTGGTGCTAGAAAGACCAAGAGCCTTTTCACTGAGCTAGTCAGGTTCATAGGAATTATTCCCTCCCTAAGGAATAATTCTTGGATTCTTTCTTCACATACGCATATAGACTAATAATAAATACCTAACATGTAAATTATCACCTTAACCGCCTATCACAGTCTTTCTATCTCCCACTATTACAGATGCTCAATATGAAATATGCTTGATGGTAAATTTGGGTCAATTTTATACCGATAATGTTCAAGAATAGGTCGATTTTATGCCGAAAAAAATGATGAAAAGGAAATAAATTGGTTCAAATTTGACTTAAAATTTGAGTCAACTCGACCCTATTTTTTTTTCAAGATTGTGTCGAGGTGGTTTGTTGGGTTACTATCAGAATAGTCCATCAACCACAAAAAATAACAAATTTATCAACTTTTTTCCATTTTTTCATTTCAGAATTTTTTTTTTAGAACTTCCTAATTGAGAATCACGATGTAAAGTTATACACATGTTAACCTGATGACAAAGAAAAAGATAACCCTTTTTTTGGGGGGGGGGGCGGGGCTACATGGAGTGTTAACTAGTGTCGATATCCATGACTGGTACTTTACCTTATGTAAGGTGCACCGGGGCAAGTCAGAATGATTTTTCGCAATTTCAACTTTGACCAGCTGTTACTCCCCTTCTAATGAACCAATATGGATCAAATTTATTATGTAGGTTCCCATAAGGGTTCTTAACCTATGGTAAAAATTTGAGCGTGATTGACACAGTAGCTTTCGCTCAGTGGAATAAAATATAAACTGTCCTGACTTACCCCAATTGGGGGAAGTCAGAACAGGCTAAACTTTGCAGAGGTGTAGATCACAAACCGAGCGTCCTAGAAAAATTGCATAGAAACAAAATTGTAGAGAATTTAATTCTCTTTGAGACCACTCTCATCAGATTTTCACTAGGACGCACGGTTCGTCCGCTATATGCGAAAAACTAAGAAATATAAAGTCTGTATTTTAGACCAAATTCAAAATAAGTTCAAAACAACAACAAAATACAATTGAACCAAAGACATCTAAAATGAAACTGAATCGCGAAAATTTTTATGCCGTGATGAAGAGTAGTAGTAGTACCCTCAAGTCACCTTTAGTGGCACTTCGCCAGATATAAACTTCTAGGCGCTAGAGCAAGTTTTCTAACTTATCCCGAATTCCAACTTCCCCCGGTGCACCTTATGTAGAAAATGAGTGGGTATGCCTGAAAACTATTGTACAGAGAGCAGTAGAGGAGGCACTAGGAAAAAGATCAAGTAGACGAAACCACAAAAGGCTGAAAATCTGGGATGAGTTCAAAGAACAAACAAGACAAAAGAAGCTACAAAGAACAAAGCCGGATGATAAGAAAGATAATAAGAGAAAAACGACAGGAACTATACAAAAGATTTGTTGCAAACATGGAGAGCGATACAAATAAACTAAAACCAAAAATGTACAAAATTATCAAAAGAATATTGGAAGACGAGGTACACAGAGCCAACATCACCCTACCAGACTGTGAAAAAATGGCCGAATACTACACAAATGTATGGAGTGATCCCAACAATGAAGTTGAAGCTACACGCCATGAGATTCTCTTAGGAGGAGCTAGATCAAGCCTTGAAAAGCTCCAGAAATGGAAAAGCCCTAGGCAGAGATGAGTTACCAACAGACTTATTCAAGAAGGCTACAATAGCCATTAAGAAGAGACTGCTAGCTTTCTACAATAAAATATGTACTATCAGGTGCTACCATACCCAAAGACTTCCATACAGCAATTGTAATACCCATTTTCAAAAAAGGAGACTGAAACAGCCCAGGAAACTACCATGGAATAAGCCTCTAAATACACAAAATGGCTAACTCCATGTCTTGACCAAAATGAGTTATGAGCGTCATCTGATTTTTCTTCACTTAATTCATAAGTTGAAATCTTAAAAACACGCTTCTGCAGGCCCATTTGTCTATTATTATGTGTTTGAAGTCGGGTAAATTATCTAACTCTGCCAAAGGATAACACACTGTGTATTTAGCTACGTGAAACTGTTTCATTTTTACGTTACATGAAAATGAGTTATAAACACCATCGGAAAGTGAACACATCATAAATAACTTCTGACATTGAAAATTACCTCAGGTGAATTCATTGGTGTAGTATGCGCGTTTGAAGTTGGGAAAAATATCTAACTCCACACAAAACGGCTTAAAATGTGTTAAGTGAAAAAAAAATTTTATCAGAATTTTTTTTTACTTTGATAAATAACCTTAACTATGTAACACCCATCAACAAATGATAACACTTGTTTTCGCATTTCCTGAACAATTTACAAAAATGGAGTTGGCCACTTTCTGTATTAAGATGACAAAATGCTGCTTGCAAAATACTTGCAAAGATGCTAGGGAGATGAATTGAGAGCCATGTGGAGCCAATAATATTGGAATGCCAAAATTGATTTCAGAAGGGAAGATCAAGCATAGATGGAGTATACACATTGAAGCTGCTGTTAGAGAAAATATGAGAGTATAACCTAGAAACCCACAAGTGCTTTGTTGCTTTTAAAGAAGATAGGAAGAGGAGTAAGGCAGGGATGCCCAATGTTGTGTATCTTGTTCAACATCTACTGCGATGACATGATTAAAGAATGGCTGAAAACCAAGTCAAAAGGGCTAGACATCAATGACACCCATGTTAATAATCTGCTATTCGCTGATGATCAGGTGGTCTGACAACAAAGATGACTTGCAGCGAGAGATGTACGTATGACCTTCAGAAAGTAGCAGATAAATAAGGAATGAAAATCTTGTTGTCAAAAACACAGATGATGGCCTTTGAGGGGAAAGAGCCAATACCGAGTAAAATTGTTGTAAATTTACTGCCGGTGGAACAAGTCAGAAGCTTTAAAATCTTGGGTGGGGGCTATCTCATGAAGGCGAGGTTGACTCACAACTCAAGATCAACAAATTCCTGAGAGTAAGCGGGGCGATAAACTGAGCCATACCTCCAAGAAAAATCAGAGCTGAAACTCGAATAAGAATCTACAATACACTGGCAAGACCAACGCTGCTGTATGGGAGCAAAACATGGACGATGAGAAAGGATATAAAAAGCAGAGTAACCACAGCGGAAATGAGATTCATGAGAGCCACAGCAGGATATATGAGACACAATAAGAAAAGGAATGAAGACATCCTGAAGAAGCTAGGAACAGAGCCAATCATTGAATGGGTGAAAGATTACAGAAAGAAATGGTAAAGACATGTTGATAGAATGTCTGACGAATGGTCCCCTCGAGAAGTCAAAGAATACACTCCAGCTGGCAGGAGGAGCAGAGGAAGACCGAAAAAAAGACTTGATGACACATCGGCAAGCAATTCTTCTACAGTTTCCCAGATGGGCTGAACAGCTCACTGGGTCAAAGATCAATGGTGATGATGGGAAAATGTTGATCGTTCTACCTCAATTATTGTCTTGGAAACAAATTTTCTTCTTTTCAAATTTTATACTTCCTCAATTCTTGAATTTTTTCTGAAGTGAAGATTTTTAACCTGGAAAAATCTCACTTCAATGAATTTTGAGCCTCAACATTCCCCTCCCTCTTCCCCATCCCACCCCATTGAAATACATTGGAATGACCTCTTGCAAAAGTCCTGCTTTTGCACTAGCATTTCCGGCTCGTGGTAAACGATTCAATCAAAAATGAAAATACAATTCACCCTCTAAATACGAGTACTTGACTTCAATAAATTTTTCCCAAACCATACACGTGATAAAAATAACACATTGCTCGCTCCATTTGCCTCGAACATTGTCGTATAAAATATATATTAAATACATACCATTTAGGTAATCTATTGTACATAAGTGCATCAAAAACCATATAACTCTTTTGCGCGTAATTTCCGAACGATAAATTTACTCCCCACATTTGCTGTGCATGGTGGTTGGTTAAACGATTGAATATATTGTGCACGTTTGATTACCTACCTATACAGTTCTAATCTCGCAATAGGTACTCGAAATAAATAATTTCAAATGTTTCTTCGCAACGTCGTCGTGTAAAAAACTCTTTTTATTCAGCAATAATGGCAATTTATTGCTACGGACGCACATTGTCAATTTTGAGGTCACTCCTGGGGACGCTGAGTGACCCTCTAGAGGCGAGCGAATGATTCAGATATTGCTGCATGTTCTGTCAGTGTTACCTACTCGTACATATCTTCTACATACGATGAAATGACGTATGGTGGAATTGAAAAAGAAGTGAATATGAAAAGACGAATGAACAAGTGTCAGAAAAACACTAGAAAATGGACAGAAAAACGAGAAATGAGCGAGTTGATGTTTTTACAATCATTATTATAATAAAATCAACCTTTTAAGAAAATTAACGAAAGGTAATTATGGAAGCGGAAAGAAGATTCGTAATTTATGACTCGATGAAATGTGATTTTTTTCAATAATACCCCCTCACAGTGTATGTATACAAAAACTCAACCAATAAAGAGTCACAGAATGGAAAATTTTCACATTTTTCCCTCTCCTACTCAAAGTACAAGGAAAACACTTATCGAAAAAACATCGCCATCGCTGGCAATAAAATCGCGACTGCGACTGGAAATTTTACGTAAAAGAGCGCGAAACTCGTGTAACAGAAATTAAAAGCAACGTTACCTTCGTGACGTTTGCCCTGCTTTTAGCGAACTGAAATATTCCCCGATGTCACCGCCACCCTCCCTTCATTCCACCAAAGCAGCAGGAATAGTCGAAATATTTAAACAAAAATAAGATCCAATAAAGCAATTTAGAAATACTTGAAAAGTGTTGCGAAGTTTTCCCATAAATCGCGGCATATATTTTACGTTGCTGGTAGTCTGCTCGTAGTAGGTACGTGAAGAACGAAAGAAAGAGAGAAAAACTTTAATACACATTTTTTGTGTTTTTCATATCCCTAAAGTAGAAATACTACCGCGAGTTGTAACGTTAAAACTCCTACCTTCGCCGCGCCAGTGAAATCAACTCGAACGGCGTACGTCTTCTTCCTTCGCGCCAAACCGCAAAATATACGAAAAAATTCACCGCCAGCGTCATAAATATAGTACGTCGTCTTGTGCAAATCAAACCGACAAAGTAACGCTTGAATTTTTCAAAATGTTGCAATTTATCTGTTTATAACGTGAAAGCTGTTGGAAATTTAGAATAACGTATAATAGCGGCAAAAATTGCCTGCAAATGTCGTGGAATTGGTTCCAAGTTGATGAAAATTTATTTAATTGACATAAAAATAAAGAAAAAAATTTATACTTTTTGAGAAATTGGAGAGGGAGGGTGGTAAGGGGAGAGTTTTTTCTCGAACAGAGGTAACTAGGGGCTATATAGAAGAAGATCAGAATTGTCTCGATGGGCAGGGAACGTATGTTTTCGTGAAAAGGGAGGTTCAAAGAAATTTTGACTCCAGGATTCAAAAAAAAAAAAATTAAAATTTTTTTCAATTTCGTTTTTAAAGATTTTTTTTCTACTTTGATTTTCATTGAATTCGAATTCGAGAAAATTCTCACCCAATTTTTTTTGGGGGGGGGGGTGGTTTGTAATTACTTGATTATTACACCCGTCGTATGAGATTTAAATCGAGTTGGTAAGGTCAAGTTTTTTAATTAGGTCTAAGAATTTTTTAATTTCGGAAGGGTCGTCTGGTATGAATAGGGATCTTTCATCTATTTGTATTAGGGACAATCTGTGGTGATGTAAGGAGGGACAGTGAAATAGTAAGTGTTGGACCCACATGTCAGTTCTGACAGGCAGAACTGACATGTGGGTTTTGGGGCCTTTTCATAGAGGTGATTGTGTGTGATTTTTGTGTGGCCAATTCTCAGTCTGGTTATAATGATTTCTTCAAGTCTGTTTAAGTGGGAGATGTTTCTCCGAGGATGGACTAATTTTTTATGTTGAAAGAGCTTGTTTGTGGTTTGGATACACCAAAAGTTTTGCCATTTTTAAGTGTGCTTTGGGTGAAGATAGATTTGAGGTCGTCAGCTGTGATAAATATAAGGGGAGAAAGGGTGGTGGCAGATTTTGCATTAATATCTACAATTTCATTTCCTAAGATTCCAACGTGGCTGGGTACATACATAAACTGTATGAAGAAGTTTGAATTTTGTAAGTCAAATAGAGTTTTATGAATATTTTGAATTAGAAGGTGATCGGAAAAAAGATTTTGGATAGCAGTTAGTGAGCTGAGGGAATCACTTTGAATTAAGAAGGACTTATTTTCTGATTCATAAGTGAGTATATCACAGAGACAGTGGAAAATAGCTGCGAGTTCGGCAGTGTAGATTGAAGAACAGTTATGGATTTTAAAATTTGAAATTCTATCATTTATAGAGTATACATATCCCGTATGAAGTGTTGGTATTTTTGATCCATCTGTAAAGCAAAGATTGAATTTTTTGTATTCTGATAAGAGTTCAAGAAAGTTCTGTTTTATTACTAATGGAGAGTGGCTATTTTTTGGGTAGTTAATAAGCTGTAGGTTGACTTGAGGAGGTTTTAGAAGCCAAGGGGGGTATAATATTGGTTTTTGGATGAGAGTTTTAGGATTGATTTGAAGATCATTCAACATTGTGATGAAATTAGAAATGGGTCCTTCTATATGATCAAAATGTTGGGGGGTTGGGTGGGTAAATTGAGTTTTGGAGTGAGTGGGAAGGGTTGGTGGATGCATTTGAGATGAATTTGTTTGTTATGAGAGTTCTTCTAAAATTTGGGGGTAACTCTGCTGCTTCACAATATAGGCTATCTGTTGGAGAGGAATAGAGGGCCCCTAAACAGATCCTTAGGGCTTAATTTGAATTGTTTTTAGGATATTTGAAGTTTTATTTGAGATATTTGCAAAACATGGGCTTCCATACTCAATTTTACTGCGAATTAGAGATTTATACGAGTGAAGTAGGAGTTTGCGAGATGGTTTATACTTTGTGTTTTTGATTATTTTCAACAGATTTAGGCGTTTCATGATATCTGATTTTACTTTTAGAAGATGAGGAGTCCAATTTAGTTTTCTATCAAAAGTTAAGCCAAGAAATTTAGTTATGGTTTTGAATTCTAAAGAGTGTCCTTTGAAGTTGAGAATGAGATCTGGAGGAATCTTATTTTTTTTGGTGAAAAGTATACAGTGGGTTTTTGACTCAGAGAAGGTTAGACCATTAGAATCTGCCCATGATTCAATTTTTTCAAGGGTTTCTTGGATTACTTGAAGAGCTAGTTGAATATTATTTGAATGAAAGGAAATGTTTATATCATCAGCAAAGATTCTCAGAGAAATGGGTCTAGAAAAAACATTGGAAATGTCATCAATCAAAAGTATAAATAGGACTGTGCTAAGAACTGAACCTTGGGGACTCCATTTTCAATTTCAAAAAATTCTGAGTACGTATTGTCAACTCTCACTCTGATAGTACGGTTTGTTAAGAAATTCTGAATAAAGTAAGCCAAATGTCCTCTAATTCCAATGGAATGTAATTTTTGGAGAATTTTATAATGCCAGGCTTTATCAAATGCCTTTTCAAGATCAAAAAAGACTGAAAGAACACTTTCTTTATTCTGGAAGGCCGAACTAATTTCTTTTTGGAGACTAAAGAGGTGGTCTAGGGTAGATCTTTTCTTTCTGAAACCACTTTGATAAATGCTAAGAGAGTTTGAGGAATCAATATACCAATTAAGACGTTTAATAACCATTTTTTCAAGTATTTTGCAAGGAACTGAAGTTAAGGAGATGGGGCGATAACTAGATAGATGCCAGATTTGGGGTTTTATCAGGTTTTAATATTGGAATGATTGTTGCAGTTTTCCATAATTTTGGGAAGGAATCAGAAGTCCAAATTTTGTTATATAACTGAAGTAAATCTTCTTTTCCAGTGTCTGAAAGGTACTTTAACATGTGAGGGTGTATTTCATCAGGTCCAGGGGATGAATCTTTAATGTTGAAGTTTAGACAATGATTCAGCTCTACAAGAGAGAAAAGAGAGTTGTATGGTTCTAGATTTTGAGATGAAAAGTCTAAGGGGGTGGATTCTATTTGTGTTTTTAGTGTTTGGAAAGCAGAGCTATAAGAGGCAGTTGCAGAAGCTTTTGCAAAGGATCTATCTAAGGTGTTTGCAATGTCATCTATTGAGTTTATTTCAGTGTTGCCATCTGCTAAGTAGGGTATTTCAGTAGGAATACAACTTCCTTTAAGGATTTGAACTTTTTTCCACATTTCTTTTGTAGATGTGCTTTGGGTGATGCTCAACATGAAATTATTCTAACTTTCTCTTTGTTTAGATAAGTTGATTTGGAGAGCAATGGCTCTTTTTTTCTTGAAATCGATGAGGTTGTCAAGAGTGCGATTTTTTTGGTACTTTTTTAATGATCTTTTTCTATCTTGGATTGCAGTTTTTAGTTCATGACACCACCATGGGACAGATTTTTTGGGAACTTTGGTAGAAGTTTTTTGAATGGTTTCTTCAGCTGCTTGGATAATAGAAGTTGTGAAATAGGAAACTATAGTGTCCAGATCATCTGGTGAAAAGTCAATTGGGAGAACTTTTTTGTTGAAATGTGACCAGTTTACCTTGTTTAGAATCCACTTGGGACATTTTTCATGTGTGGGTTTCTGAGTTTGAAGAGGGATGTTGATGCTAATTGGAAAGTGGTCACTATAATAAAGGTCATCATGGGGGTTCCAGTTCAAAAGATGGGAAATGTTTGGGGAACAAAAAGCTAAATCAATGTTTGAATAGGTACCATTAGAAATGTTGAAGTGAGTGTGTTTTGACTCATTCAGAATGTAGGGGGAGATTAATGCACACGTGATGATTAAAGCATGAAAACCCTACTTGAGAAGGTTATTCACGTCAGTCTCAAGTAGGAACTAATTTAGCCATATTCCTGGGTTCTAATCAGGGGACTAATTAATTATGAATCTCACCTTCCACTACCAGGACCCCCTCGAACCAGAGAATTCCACTTAGGGGTCCAGCCCTATATACGAGAGCGGGTATGAATCAGGATAATAATTAATATTTCGCAAATAAATTTACTCAACATTACCTATCACCTAAGTGAGGGACCCACCCCAGGTATAATCATAGGACGAATTTAGATGTGTAGGATCGTATGTATATAAAGAAATAGAAACACAAATGAACTTCAAAACTGTTTATAATTACTTCATCACGTAGAGAAAAGATCAACATTCGTTGGTATCTCAAGAAACGTAATTATAATTGAAGTTAAAACAAGAATTACTACATTCATAGCCTATTCTTGTGGATTTGGGGAAAAGGAAAGTATTTGTTATAAAAACTAAGAAAATAAAGGATAAATACCTTGGATTTGGGAAAGACAATATAAATACCATTCCAACACCAGAATGATAATTAAAAATTGCTGTTTGGTGTTGTATATGTATGTACTTCCGGAATAGTACACACTACTATTGACTCAAAATAAATAGAATAAATGGGGAAAAATCCGAGCCATAGGAAAATAATCCCTCGTGAGCATCATCTCTGTGCTAGTTTCAGTACATTCGAATCAATAGAATCAATGCACTGGACTAGACCTCACACTTCCCTGGCAGTCCAAGCTCGTAGTCTTGGAGCTTACCAGGTCAGGTGGCAGTAGAATGAATACTGAAGTTCTTAGAAACTAGCTTGAGAGAGCTCAATGATGAAAATATGAATATGGGACGAGCTGCGGATGCAGCGGCTGCGCGCGATGGTGCGCTGTGATTGGCTGGATATTAGGTCATATTTCGCGGAATTACCCCTTTCTATGGTAAGGCTCGCGGCGCGGATATTCGCGTCAGGTTGGGTAATACAGCAATACTTTTTATCCCAGCTAAGTGGTATAAAAAGCATGATTTTTCTCCCTCTACATATGCCCCGATTTAGGTAACACATGTAGCGAGGTCGAAATATGGTACGTAAATCCAAAAAATAGCAGGAGAATCAATAGAATCAATAAGTAGATGACCAATATCCAGCGCCACTGCCCCGATTTATGTAGGTTATTGTGTACTCGTGTAGTGTGTACCGGAAGTAATAGAATTAATAAACATCTTCAAGAATTCGAGGTATAGAAAGATAGAAGTAAATAACATGGAAAACATCCACAAGATTACAAAAAGAAGTTACAATACGAAACTACGTAATATAGAAAATACAGCTTAAAGTAAGTTTGAAAAAAGAAAAAATACGTAAAAATAAGATAATTACGTAATGCTATAGAAAATAAAAATTTACAGAAATTTGAAAAATGAGAATGAAAAGCAAAATGTGAAAAAAGTAATGATTTAACAAGTAGGACAACTGTCCAAAAGGTAGTATAGTGTAAAAGTAAATACGTACCTATTTGCTTTGGATGTATTAATAAAATAATATAACTTCTGTAATAATTGAGCTTATGTTTTTTTTTTTTATTTCAGATGTAGCAGTTGGAAACGGATACAGCAGTCAAGTCAGAAAGTTGAAGATTACTTGATCGTCGTATAAATGATGAAAGTAGGTCAAAATCATTTACTGTGTAATAGATTAATTTCGTAGTATGACGGCTAAGCGCTACAATTATGTGTGGAATACTATCAAAAATTGAATTGTTCTGATTGATTAAACGAACTAATATAATTGTGGCTGATTGTTTCCCTTGGTATTCATGTACCGTGTTAATGGGGAATCCGTTACGTGCTAAGATCTGTTTTTCATTTTGAGTAAAACATAAGTAATGAGCGTCGACTATATGAGGTAGGGAAATAATATTTTTCAGTTTGACGAGATTCATCTCATGATGTATTTGCGACGATGAAAACATACCTTGATGATAGTATTGAAACAATAATGCTGAGGTGGTTAATGTACACCTATGAGAAATTGATAAATAGGTATAATTCGAAACGGAGTCATCTGATATTGTAGAAAAATGTACAGTTGGTAATAAAGAACGATTGATATATGGGATTTGATTTTTGTCTCCAACAAGTATTACTTCCTTCACGTTGGACTTCGCTATAGCAAATGTAATTTCACCTAAATGAACTAAAAATGCTTCATCTATAAATAATCGTGTATAATTCCTATTATTTGTACCCATTAGGTAAGAATCAATTGTTCTGTAATTACGTTTTAAATGGTATTCATCCAAAGTATGTACATTTTTCAAAATCATTTTATTTCGAAAATTCTCAGCTCCTTCTTTGGTCGGAAATAATACAAGATCTGATTGAATATTTACGTTATTTAGAATAAACGATGTTTTCCCACAGCCTGGTACACCTTGTACAATTGTAAATTTCGGAATGAATGTGTTGCTCAGATCAATATTTTTGCAAGAAAAGAATAGGTCATAATCACTTAATATTCTGGTTTCATTTGTTACAATTAATTTTTGAGAATTCAAGGTGTCAGAATTAATATTGTTAAGAACGAGTAAGTTTTTTCCGTCACAGGCATATTTATAATTACTGTATGGTGGAGAATGAATAAATTTTCCAAAATTAGTATCGTAAATTCCTATTTCCAAATTTTTAGCAGGCATGATTCTTGAATTTTCAAATGAAGAATGAAGTATACTTGCATTCCATAGTGCCGAAACCGAGTTCAAATACCAGATATATAATTGCTCATTAGCAGCATTCAAGAAATTGAGATTCTCGTCGATCGTAGAATTACTCATTATGTAATAAATGAAACAATAATTCAACTCAAGAAATAATATACTCAATATAATAAGGAAACAATAGTGTCCAGCAAAATAATAATCGATTATTAAATAAAATTAAATAAAAATATTCAGTCTTCGAAAAGAAAAAAAATAGGAAAATTTGGCAAATTTAATTCTCACTTCTAATTGGTCCAATAATTGATGACGTAGTAAATATAAGTATCGATAATCTATCGGTAATGATAACAAAAATTAACAGCGTTTGTTTTTAATTTGTTTCAGATTATGCGCAAGGACAATTACGAAAATATCAGTAGAATAAACGGGAAGTAATTATAGATCGCGATATTATATAATATGATACATCGGTACTTTGTTAATCATTATCGTCTTTTTTCAGCGTGATCGGGCTCATCTGTATTGGCGCGTTTCATGAATGGCTTCAACAGTCTTCGCTCTGCAAGATAAGGAATTAATCCGAGTAGAACTTCAAGGTGACTACTCTGTGTTAATGCGGGAATGTTTGACCAGTGCGCAATCGGTAAGTGATGATCTACCACGGTTTCTACTTCGTGTAGATAGACAATTCTGGAGGAACGACTTAATAACACTGCCGTATATCGAAGCCAAGCTCGTAAGTCCTTACATGTCTGCTCCGTCTCACTAGTGTAGATTGGAGGGATTATAACGATTTTACAAACATGCGTCTTGAGAATAAACTCCAATAACTTCTTAGCATCTTCGGTGATATCGGTCAACAGTGTACCGTTGGCTATGTCTCGATGGCCAAGAGAAAGAATAATGTATTTAGGGAGTACTACCACATATTTCCGTAAGTTCTTTTGAATGTCTTTTATCGTTATAGATCGGTTTACGAAGAGATTCGAGGGGAGTTGATCGACCAAATCAATGTTTCCGGCGACAGCATCATCTACAGCACCACATAGGATGCCATCTCCGATGATCCAATGGCCCTGGATAAAATAGACTGGTTCACGTACGCCATAAGATCTACGTAGCTTGCCCGATACAATGTAAAAATAGAACTTGTGGTCATTTATGTACTTAGCAACGTCTCGTGGCACTTGACGATCGATGTAAAAAGGTAGTTCGGAAATCAACATATGAAAAGTCGCAGTAGTTATTACACCATCAGCTGGAATTCTCACCTTTGGGAACGAACCGATCGTCGGACGATGGTAATATGTAATAGGAAAATTATTACGGATATCAAGTCGATTTACTTGTAAGCGACGATTTTCCCTCATGACAGGTACGATGGCAGCTGCTGGCTCAGGTACGGGTACTGGAGCAGGTTCGGGTACAACAGCATCGAGAATCGGATGATAAATTTGATCGAAATTCATGGCAGAATCATTCGACGAAGCGGACGATGGTGAATATTGATCGGCTGGGATCGGAGCTCGGTAGCCGGAAGTCGATGGCGGTGAGTTGTCAGTTTCGAAATTACGTAGTGCGGCTTGTAAATTTTCAACTGTTACCTTGGGTCTAGGTGATGCAGAGGTAGACGGAATTGACGACTGATTATCGATTTTCTGTTTAGATTTAGACTCCTTGGAATCGGAATCAAGCATCTGCATAGAATCGATCGAAAGTTTCAGAGATGCGAGTTTGGCACGTAAATCTTCGATTAGACGGTCTCTTGCGCGTAAATTAGCTTGCAATTCGGCATTACGATCTAAGGTTCGTTGGATTTCACCGTTGAGTCGATTATTCTGCTCGTATGTACTATTCATTTCTTGATTGAGCGACATTATTTGAGCTCGCGTAGAATTATTAACGAATAAACGTAGGCTCTCTGATATAGGCGATACTTTAACTACGATTTCATGAATTGAAGTAACAGAGATCGACGCACCGCAATTATCGTATAAGCAATTTAATTTCCTATCTATCATACCCTTTGTTTTTAGCATCAGGCATTTGAGATGCATTACGTGGTGGCAATTTGAACCGGTTACCAGGACAGGAGGTGCCGTAGATCCAGCCGGCGGAGCAGCTAGCGTATCATCGCAAATGGTACAGACGGCGATACTCAGCTCAACGGAGTGCGTTAAATTAGCAGCAGCCATAATCTCGTTCCACAAAATAAAATATCGAATTTTACGGAGAACAGCAAAAATAGCACAAAATCGCGTACGTCAACTGAAATGGAGCACTAGCAATGATCACGTCAACATTCAAAATACTAATGAAGGCTAATAGATATTTGCGTAAATTCCTTGTGGATATTATATCGAAAAAATGCTGTAAATGGAAGGGATTATCTTTATAAGGCTGTTGAGTATCATTGTATTTAAGTAGGTGGGGATTATCCATGTAGCAAAGGCCTACAGATTATTGTAGTATTCGTCTGGCAAATTCTATTTATACCTTGTTATCTCTAGTAGACGGATTCTTCCGATAAATTGTACCTGTAAAATATTTTATCTTGAATAAATGGCTGTGAATATTTCCGTATTGTAGATTATTAGAGTTTATACGATTTCAGCATATAATAATTTCAGGTGAAAACATGCATCTACTAGTATGAGAATTGAATACACGGAAGATGGAACCATAAATAGAATTAATTGCAGTATAGTATGGTTACCAAGTGACAAGTTAAATGGAATATTGTCTCGTAAGCGGTAAAATAGAACCTATCTGCAGTAAATATCATGAATATTAAACCAATCATATTGCAAAATTCCCTCAGTACTATGTCAAGTTAATTGAGCCGCGAAATTAACCAAATTGAAACTTTGATACCGATAATCCCAAGTAGTGAATAAATTGCCTCAAATCACCTTCTAATAGAAATAATTGACATTATTATCATGAACAAATAAATAATGCGATTTCTGCAGAAGAGCGTATACTTCTTACAGCTCTTGAATATTTATTATCAAAAAGATAGAAAAAATATTAACCTTTTATAATCGGCCTTCTAGTAAATATACGAACTCGAAAAAGTAATTATACATAATAAATACATATAACAGGAATAATAATATATAAAAAAAAAAAAAAATTAAACAGGGAAATATTCACAAACACGAAAAATAGAAAATACTCACGAAAATTCCTGTTATATCATAGAAAAAGTAGAAAAATTAATCATAATAAGCAATATACGTAAATAAATGCTTCGTAGAACAAATTAGCTTAGTTTTTATAATAGAAATAATCTCGTTGAATGCGTAATGGTACAAAACATAAGTCCTAACATAGGTACTTAGGTTGATCGAAAAACAGCGAGCTTTGAATTGAACAAATACCGATCCATGTTCAGCTTATTACCGCATTCTTGTCAAATAAACAACTTAAAAATAGGACAAATTCAACGAAAATAAATTCACAATTTGACAAACGAAAAAGTAAGAAAATAAACGAAAAATGTCACCTTAAAAAATAAATATTTACGTAAATGTCTGTATTACGGCCTGTAGGCGAGAAGATGGCTAATTCTGTAGATTACGTCGAATACCACGAACGGATGAACGTATAAGATACCACCCATATCGCAATGATAGGGCTCTACGCGATCGATAGTTTCTTCGATGAATTCTAAGTAGTGAATTCTTTCCGTATCCATCTGAGGCATGATACTTCTCTGCCAGTCGCGATATTCCAACAATCTTTGAGCGTCTTCTCGTCTAGGAGCTACGATGGTCGGAAGAACTAGAATTCGCCGTACGCCGTGGTCAAGTAAACATTTCAGGACGAGGTTGGTGTTCAATCGAGTAGCCAATTCGTTTTCAAGCGTGTTATCGTGGGTTCCCATAGAGAGAATTACGTATGGCGGCACGTTTGTCAAGTGGTTATCAATATTATGCATTAGCCTTTTGGCGCTAATGAAGCTCCCTGCAAATCTTGACCTATCCCACCGATTCTTCAGAACGGAATTTCTTCTTAATGGCTCTCTTGCCAACGAATGTGCCAAGCCATCACCAACCACCCACCACCCATTGAGGAAACAATGGGTTGATGGCTGGTTATCGTTCGAAGACCAAGTCGTAAAAACCGATGAATACATTTCTTGCGTTTGAAATGAAAATTCTTGCCTCAGTTGATGTTGAATTTGGTGACCATAATGGTAGTTCGCTCTTTCGAGAATCGCCATAATATTACCACGGCGGTTAGGAAAAATTGCTCTTTGCATCGAATGGCCGTTCACTCCCCCGTCGTAGATGCGTATTTCACGGTCTTCTCTAAAATCCTCGTTGGGGGCGTCTTCATCGTCCATCAATGGCCGCTGTACTTCGGCGATAGTGGCCACACGTGGCGGTATTACGTTACGGGTCCGCGGATCTCGCGACATGCGTGTAGTGTTTGAAGATGGCGCAACGATATGGTTTACTAGCACATTATGTGCGTTGAAAAAGCTTCCCAATACGTTGCGGCCGCTTGGACGGAAGGTGTCGCGAAATCTTGAAGTCGATGGTACAGCATCATCTGCCAATACTGGCGGTTCAGTTGACGGATGAGCAGGTGGCATGTTCACATCATCGAGGTTGATTTCTGATGTTTTCGAATGAATTTCTTTATTTTCCTCGATAGTCTTAGGTAACGCCGCAACTGATGAAGTCGAACCGTAAATTGATACTTGATCATTATTCGTCGATTGGCGTGATGGACCAGCTTCGCCGATTTTTTCGACCGGAGGAAGTGAATTGGGGACCTTTGCAATTAAGCCATCTTGCGCATCCAATTGCAGGTCTAGTTGTCGTTGGAACTCACGTTCTTCAGCTTCAAATAAAGAAAGAATGCTAGAATTAGATGATTCAGTTGACTCGTTAATTGAATCAATAGAATGATTAATAATACCTTCTTTCGCGGCGAACATCGACGATAATCGATCAATTGGTTCGTTCAGGTCGTTACGTCCAATCGGGCTTGTGTTTTCAGCTTGGTCTGTACCTTGCGATTCAGTATGATTATTATCGGTATTTACGTAATTGTCTGCTTCATTAAATTCATCATCAATCGTATCTTCGACGTATTCACCGTTTTCTTGAACTAATTCTTCATCAATATCTGTGGAAACACATGGAATATTAAATTTTCTTAAATTATGAAATTTTGAAACGAATACATCTTTAGAATTAATGTCAACAGGTGTAGGTAGTAAATTCTCGTTTCCACAGGTGAAGTAATTGAAAAAATGCAATTCGCGTAGAAACAATTTCTGTTCAGCGTAATTGAAGTAATTGGTACGATGATTATGGGTACGTGTATATTCAGGATGGTTAAAACAACAAAACTTACCGTCGAGATGATTAACTTCATTTTCACGTCTGATATTATACAATTGTTGTTCCAAATCCGAGATTCTATTCAACCGTACGACACACACGGCCTCAGCATCTTCGAGAGATTCTTGGAGATGGTTGATGCGTTCTGATTGTCGACGGATTATTTCTCCCTGGTTGTCAATACTAATTCGATGCGATTGATTCGTACAGACACACGATGGTGTACCAAAACGGAAGGATAGATAGTTGTACCGTTGGCGTACAAGGAGCGCGTTACAATTTTTGTTTGGACATTTATTTGTCACCGCTTTAAAATTTCCAGCCGGGGTCCGTTGTTCTGTTGCATCTTTAATACAGGTTTGATGGAATACGTGCGGGCAGTATTCGTTTTTTACAACTTCTTGACGCATCTCGAAACCGTCGCCGCAGCGTTCACACATGGGTATTTTGAACGATTCCATGACTCTAGAAGAATGAATAGAATTAGTGTCGGAATCTGATATATCCATGTCTATAGATTGGATAAAATCAGTTGGGAAATCATTATTAGGCTCTGCACAAATAATGTCATCGACATACGTTTTAGTGATTGGTTTATCAGGGTTGAAAATTTTCGATCGGTAGAATGAATTAGGTTTGTTGAAGTTTGCTCGAACTAATTCGGGCTTGTAAAGAGATAGGTCTTCTTTGTATAAAGCTCTACGAGTATCATGAACATCGTCGTCAATCTCTTTCTTCGAAAAATAATACCGGTTTCCTTCCCATTTAATAAGATTGTGAAAATTCATCGTATAAAGAGTAATAGGTACCTGGTAAAGAAATCCGCGTCGTCAGAATCAGATCTAAACAGTATCGAAATAATTCCCGGTTAGCCTATTCGAACAGTAATTACGTAAATTCAATAGTTTTGCGAATAAATCGGTAACAAATAGTGACAAATTGTAAATGGTATTTTACCTGGTCGTGTTGAATTCAAGTTGAAGAAACCGTATCAATAATTCGCCGGATTAATCGAACCAATAATCGTCAACAACGTCGAATATTCTTTGCTGATATCGTAATTCGCCAATAAATTCACACAGCTGGGCTGTTGCCAAAGTACCACGTTGACTTCTGATCAAACAATGAATAAATGTTGAAATTAATGAACGAATTGCACGCAATTAATCAACGAATATCCATACGACTGGAGTATTTAGTCTTGCCTATTATGGAATAAATATCTTAACTGATTTCTTACCTTTTAAACTCAATTTTCACGCATAGATGGATATAGCCGTAGAAATCACACACCGATTGGAATCAATGCTAATGAATAAGTTTTTCGGATTAATACCTCGTCTCGAGTAGAACAAATAGATATATCGTGTGCTTGCTTACCGTATTCAGCATCCAATTTGTAATTAAATCAAGATTCGCTTATTATAAGGATGAATCCACTGCGACACAATTTGATCAAAGTCGCTGAATTAATCTCCAAAACTGAAAGATATTCACGAATTAATCAAATAGGATATATAAAATGGTCGTAGATATTATGGATAGAAAGGGTATCGCAATAGTAGCTTCCAATTGAATATGGTAAACAATAACCACGTGGTACTTACAGCAGAATAATTTGCATCAATCTAAATTAATCCAATCGAAATATAATACCGCATTAATCGCACAAAAACACCACTGCAATCAAGAAAAGAAGTTCATGAAATGCTTTTAGGCTAGTATGGTTCAGAAAAAATCAAATAATATTCACCGAAAAAGATGGTGACGTAAATAAAAGCACACACAATTCGAGAGAAGCATTCGCATTGAAAACTAAACGTTGAATAATCGTATGTCAGCATCGATGGTATAGGTTCAGTTCGTAGAAGCAATAAATGCGATAAGTAATCTGCCTTTTGTATAATTTTTAGGCGACGGTTCCTTATCTGATTCCCCTCCCCTCCTTCCGTCTCATACGTTTATCGCTTTCCATCGCTAAATATAACTTCTTATGCGACAGAAATCAATCTGGTAGATTTTTGTTCAAGGTTGAGAGGAGAAAAAATGAAACAATTCGTACACGTTAATAGGCAATTTTTTTTTTTATTTATTTGCATAATAAGTAGGGATGTAATTATAACACAAAGTAGAAAAAATGAAATCAAACTTCTTCTCTTAAAATTAATACAGTATGTACAAGTGTTGGACAATAGGTAATTACGTAAATATCGGTAGAAATGATTAAAGTTGGTTAGAAGCTTCCAGGGACTGTGTGAATTTTACAATTCTGTACGCAAGTTCTGCATAAATTAGAGGGTTCGCGTAGTAATTTCCAGCTCCATCTTTAAAGAAAGGGTCTGCTCGATCGATAATTTCTTCGAGAGCGTGAGCATACTTAAGTACTTGTGGGTTAATACTAATTAGATTTCCTTTGAGCCAATTTCGGAATTTACCACGCAATGATTGATCTGGAAGGATTCTGGAATTAATATTGGGAAGAATCAATATGTCTTCGACACCCTGGTCCAGCAGAAAAGCAATCAATTCTTTTGTGTTGTAACAACATTTGGTAAATGACTCTTTTAAGATGTCGTGACTACCAATAGAAAGAATAATTCGTTTAGGTACTTTAATTTTATGATGCTGGATGTTGTGGCATAATCTCTTCGCAGAAATATTTGTACCTGAAACTTTTGAGGTATCCCATAGTTTCAAAACCCTTTTTTCTTCTTTTACAACTTGACGTACAATAGCGTGTGAAATGCCATCGCCAATCAGCCACCAACCGTTCAGAAAAGCACTCATAATGTGCATACCATCGTAACGTGAGAGAGAAATATAACGGCTTATGAAAAAATGTTGTTGAGCGTAAATAAAATGTTCTTGATATTCTAGAGGCATGATTGGTCCATAGTCACATCCTTCGTTGACCAATTTATCTTCAAGGTTTTCCCAAGTAATAGGTAAAAATACGTCTTGATATACTCCATCAAATCTTCGAATTCTCACGATGTTTTCTGCTTTATTTACATAACGTAGAGGGTAGCTATTGTCCAAAGCATACATATTTAATAGAATTAATAAGCTCTTCCTGAAATAATAAAATCTTCTTATTTGAAATAATATTTACAATGCTGCTAAAATGGGATCAATCGTGAACAAATAAAACGAACAAATAGGTAATATATTTGTCAAGAAGTATTTGCGAGTTAGAGATGATCGTTTGAAGAAGAATTAATATCGAATGAACAAAAATTGAAGTTACTTTTTCAAGGTAGGTAGAAAATATTCAACAGGTGAGATCGAGGGAGATTTAGGAAGCTGTCGACCAATCGGGGAGTTCTGATAACGAATGCACCAACGCAATTCGTTGATCATGGTTAAGCAAACTGAGTATAATAGAATTAACGTGTTTGAACCTTTTCCTCTCCCTTCGAGGTTCATCTTCGGGTATGTCAGTTCCTTCGTCGTAATTTATCTCCATACGCCTGCGCATATTATAACGCTGATTAGCCTGTTGTTTAAGATCTTCGCGAGATTTTTCATCTGGAATAACTTTTGATAATACAGCATTAAATTGCTGAGATTTATAATCATCTACCTTCTTTCTAAATTTTCGACGAAATCGGTTAAATTGAATCAATTTCTCATCCTCAGTTATATCATCGACTCTTGATGTGGTTTTCTTTTGTTTTTGTGATTCGAGTTCTTGTATAAATTTCTCCAGCAAGTCACGATGCTCAGCAAATTGTTTCATTCGTTTCTGCAAGGATCGATTATCCCATTTAGAACGAAGCTTAGGTTCTTCTGCTAGCAGCTTTAAATGACGTAAATTCAGGTAAGTTGTAATTTGTCTAACGTTAATTAATCGCTTATCACTTTTGTCTGCAATATTGCATACTTCATAGCAATTTGCCCCAGTGTGAGATTTAATAACATATGGCCCAAAACGCTTAGGATATAGTTTATACGTAGTTCCTTTATCAGCTGACGACTGTTTGTGATTAGTAATCATAACAAGTTCTCCAGGCTGATAAATCCTAGGATCTCCATAACGCTTATTATGTTTCTGTTCTTTAGATTGGAAAATATCTTCGTGTTTCTCTTTGATGTATCGAATAAGAGCCTGGTGTTCAGTCAGCGAATCAATCAACGCTAAATCATGATCCACGGTATAGACAGCTTTACGAGCTAATTTATCAGCGGTGAAATTCCCAAAGTCCGTTTCACGAGCATATACATGGGTAAGTTCAAATAATTCAAATTGTGATTTCAAATTAATAATCTCTTTGAACAATTCCTGATGATGAACTGGCTTCTTTGCAGAGTTTTTCCAATCATTTTCGCTCCATTTTGAGAAAGTATCATTGACGGCGGATGTTAAATACAAAGAATCAGAAATAACTCGTAATCGAAGAATTTTATTATGAATGGCTATTTTCATCGCGGTAAGTAGCGCAACAGCCTCTGCTAAATTGTTTGTTGGCGTATAATTTTCGAGCTTGATTCTTTCTGAGATGTTTTGTTTACCTTCAGGATGCCAGCAGATGCCAATGCCAGCGATGGCATTATCTGAACTGTTATTTGCACAGGCTCCATCAACCGAAACCCATACAACATCTTCGCTGGAAATATAAACGTTGTTCAGTAAATCGAGCTTGGAATTTAAGAGCTCTTCGCTAGTAATTGAAGGTAATTCATCTTGTTTTCTTTTTTCTCGGAATTTACGTAAATGGTATTTAGCATCAAATTTAACTCTTTCAGAAGGAAAATCAGTATCGAACTCAGGAATGCTCCAAATTTCGTTAGGAGGAACGTTAACGTCGTTAGGAGTATTATTTATTTCCTCTTCGATATCCTTGATGTAAGTAGACCAACCATGATGCGAGTAAGCTCCATCAGCAGTACTATTCATCTTAATTCGTAACCGGTCACCAATTATACGCATAGTACGTTCGACTAAATTGGATTGGGGGTTGTAGGCCGTGGAGTGTCCAATTTTAATTTTATATTTCTTCAGCAATTTTCGCCATATAGAATTAGTAAACTGAGTTGCATTATCTGTGATAATTTTACGAATTTTACGTTGATCTGATGTAATTTGTTTGATTACAGATTCCATAGCAGTAGCTACGGTTTCTTGAACGATATTCTTCAGTGGTGATAACCAAACTCGTCCTGATAAAACGTCCTTCGATACCAGTAAATAACGCGGCTGATTAGAATAGTTTGCAATCGGACCAAGAATATCAACGGAAATTACATCTCCAAGTGAGTGAGCTTGCGTATATCCAAATTCTAATGGCTTACGTTCTGAATAAGTTTTATTTGCTTTACAGTTTAAACATTCGCTGGTTATATGACGAATAAAGTATTTAGCATTCGATGAATAATACATTCGACGGAAAATAAGTTCAAGCTTATTAGCACCAATATGACCGTAAGTTTCGTGTAAAAATATAATAATATCTTTAAATATTTCGTCTGGTAAAACTGGTACTCTACTCTCATCGGGATAATTGAACATTAATAATTCTTCATCGTTGGTAACATCGATGGAATATCGTTTAGCGAGGTTGTTTTTAATCGATAATTCCATGGAGTTTAATTCTTCGTCAGGGGTTTTTAAACGTCGAATAATATTTAAACATTTTGAGTCTCGTTTTTGGAAATGACTAAGTCGTGATAAATACTTCAAGAGCTGAGCTCTGATACGTGTAGAAATATCATATTCATCGAGGATAAAATTTGAACAATTGGCACTGTTGATAGTGAGTTCGGGAGCTTGCATTCCGAACCACTTCTTGTGTCTCTTTCGTAAATCGTAAATTAAGTTGTAGCAATTGAATAAAGTGATCCATCCGGCGGCTTTACGGTGGACTTCTGCTATGGTTTCAAATTTATGTACGATGGATAATAAGTCGCTTCGGACATGAATTGTCCGGCCATGGAGCCATAGCTGTAACTTTTTGATACTTTTAGCAAGAGTATACATTTCTTTTTCAATCAACGTATATTTCTTTTGATGACTTTTGAAACTATGACTCGTAAACATTATTATTTCATCGTTGTTCTGATAATTCTGATATAATACTGCGTTCATTGCATCACTTGAAGTATACGTATCTAAATAGAGATCAATATCGTCTCTCGGTGGAACTAAATCAAAATCTTTGGTATATTCTTTCTTCAATTCTTCAACAGCAGCATCTTGACGAGGTCCCCATTCAAATGGTACGTTGTCGCACGTTAGTTCATATAATGGCGCTATTATCTGCTGGTATGTAGGAATAAATCTACGATATAGGCCAGTAAGACCTATAAATTCGAGTATTTGAATTTTGTCTTTAAGAATAAATTTACCTTTCTTCATGTGTTTCGTAATATAATCGTTAAATTTATCTATTTTACACGATTGTTTCGAAATTTTAGCATGACTTAAATCGAAACCAAGATGTTCAGTTTTTCCTTTGAAGAAAGTTGTCTTTTTTGCATTTAGGCGTAGATTATTTAACCGTAATATCGTAAGTACTTCGACCAATAATTCCAACATATTTTCAAAAGTCGCAGATCTGAGTAAAATATCATCGACATATTTAGTAATTCCCGCTTTATCAGGTATTATGGCATTAACCATTTTTACAAAGAGAGCCGAAGATACTTTCAAGCCATAGGGCAAACGAATAAATTGATATACGCGTCCATCAACCTGAAAAGCACAATATTGGCGAGAATTCTCATCCAATACAAGTTGCCAAAATCCTGAGACAAAATCGAGAGTGCTGAAGAGTTTGGATTCGGCATCTTCAGTAATGATTCTATCCAATAATCCAGCTTCATTGTAATTAATGGCTAAAATGGGGTTTAAATCGACAGGATTTAAGCACACTCGTATCTCACCGCTTTTCTTAACGTTAACTACGATGGGGTTAATGAACGTGGAATCTGATGGTTCAATGACATTCGTGGCCATCATTACTTGTAATTCTTTACGTAGATCATTCATTAACTTTTTTGATGGATTGTACTTAGCTCCTTTATATTTTATTTCTGTTTCAGGAATGATGAACTTCAATGGAATCTTCTCACCGATATATTTTCCCGGGAATTTGGAGAATACATCGTGAAATTGGCTCAATTTGTTGAAAGCTTTCCTAGCTTGCTCGGTAGTCATTCGATTATCATCGACAGCGTCTTGTAAGTCGGACTCCAATTTGGCAAGAAAGATTTCTGGTCCATCGTCGATGATACCGTAAGGTAGGCGATGATAATTATCTTCAGTATTAGTTCTTCGTAAAATATCGTTCATTACCAACCTATATTCTTCTTTCATTCTAGCTCCGGAAACAAATAGCTTACCCTCATATTCTGACGGCGACATAAAATCAATAACCTCAGTATGGACTTTGGCGGATGGTCGACACAAAGCTTTACGTTGTCTGATACGAGGCTCAATTCCTAAGTATTCCATAGACTGAGTACCGATGAGAAAAATATGATTGCAGCCTTTGAGTACATAAAAAGGTATTTTAAGAGCATGAGAGCCAAAATATAACGTAGGAACAATAATATATTTCGCAGTTTCAGCTTCCTTTGAATCAGCAAGCACACATACGGCCGGTTCGTCGAGTGCAATAAAATCTAAATCATCAGAATGATTTTTGATCAAATGTAGAGCTGTTTCTTCGGACATGATGTTTGGAACTGCCCCAGAATCGAGTTGAGCTGGGTAATTAGTATTTCCTAATCGTAGTGGTATTACGCAAGTAATTATTTCGTCTCTAACATGAAGTAACTGCGATCTTAAATTATTGTTCATTTCAGAAACTTTCATCGGAGTTTTGTTGAAGCTAGAAGGATTGAATGAATCAGTGTTTTCTTCGTTTACTGAAATGCGATTAACCATACCTACGGAAAAAGTCGGAAAATTACGTAATTCTGTAGGAGTTTTATCGGGATCGTCGTTATGCGTTGACTCAGGTGGAATTGTATCATGAATAGCAAGACTAAAGTCATCAGATGTATTCAGTGTATCGTCGAGAGATTCACCAGCACCCGTACTAGTGTTTAAGGTTTGCATTACATCTAAAGCTGCTTCTTGATTTGGAGAGCCTAATATTTGTTCAATCAATCGTAATGAATTGGTTGTCAAATGTTCCAGCGACCCATCTGGTCGAGCAGCAAATTGAGCGCCTTCATCTTCACTAGTTGAGATATCTTGAATCGTAACAGGGTCACGTGTATCCATCAATCGTTCAGTTGGTTCGCACAAATCATTGATAAACTTGAGAATGGTATTTCGATCTTGGATTCTCAATCTACAAATTTTCTGATCTTCGTCGAGGTAAAATAATTTCTTATCTGGAATTACGTTATCGTTAGCATCAGTAGCAACTAAACATTTTCTTCCTAGATTTTCAAGTTTTACTTCTTCTGCAAAAAATATTGCTGGATATAATGAGTAACGAACGTTCCGTGCTGGACAAACATCCTTGAAAACATGGAGAAAATCAAGCCAACGCCTGTGTGAAGTTGTTGCAGTATCGTCAGCTTTGGGACGAACTGGAGGAAATATAACGAGTATGTCCTTAAATTGTTTATTGACCAATAATCGCATAATTCTGTCTACATAGGTATGAACGTACTTCATGTCTATTGAAGAATTATTTAACTCGAAGTCGCCTAATGAAATCAATACGTGTGGTTTGGTGAATGTTGCATTTTCTATTTCATGAGCCAATTCTTTTAATAAAATAATTTCCTTTAAATAAGGTTGTGGATCGAGATCGAATAATGCAGCACCGTGTTTAATATAATACGCAAGACTGTCACCAATAATTTCATAGTCGTCGAGTGGAGTTGGAGGTCGATTAAATGTGATGGAATTAATTACTGTTCGTCCCCCTCCACATTCGTCGTGGAGGGTTTCTTCAAGTTTTTTGGAACATTGATTTCCTCAGCGTCGGATTCAGAATCAGAATCGGAACTTATATTTTCTTCATCTTGTTGTTCACCGTAATGTGCTAATGCTTTTTCTAATTCATTCATATTGATTCCAACTGAATGTAAATAGTTACGCATTTGTCGATAGGGGTGTTTTGAACGTTCTTTTTGTTCGGTTTGTGTTCCTGCAGCAGCGTTCGATGTACCACTAGGTCCAGGCATGACAGCATTTTCCTTATGAGTATCATTTCCTTTATTCTTCGTTTTATTGAATAAATTTTTTATCGCACGATTATTTGGAGCACGATTCGGAGTCGACATATAGGGAGGCATCCAGAATTTGTAAAAAGGAGGAACACTTTGATCTTTACTTTCAGAATTAGTATTGGTGTATTCTTCGTGACGTCGCATAACTTGTAATTTATTTTTGAAACGAATACGATTTTCTTGACATTCCGAAAATTTGAACCTCAAGTCCTTAGGAACTTTCTTATAGATCGTGTCTAATAACATGGCGTCGGTAATATCTGAATCGGCTAGAATATTGAACCACTTTAATAGTTCACCAGCAAGTTTCTTCGATGATTTGACGTTCAATTGCATTTTCATAAAATGATTTCGAGCGTTGTTTTGCTCAACACCATCCCATACCTTCTGAACAAATCCATCCCTAAAATCGAGATAACGTAATTTCGGATCAGCATGTTCTTTATAAGCCTTAGCTTCTTCACTTTGAATTAATTGCGAAAACAACTGTCGATACTGCGATTCGCTAGCTCTTTGATCGCGCATGAAGTGTTCAAACTTCTCAATGAAACTCATTACTTCATATTTATTAGTATCGTCGTAATAAATTCCGTTATCCTGTAAATGCTTAGCTTTTAATTTTAATTTACCTTCCAGGAATTCAAGATCGTATCGAAGAGTTCGTTGACGTGGTTTCGTTCGGGAACTGGTATTTTTCTTTCGATTAATCTTATTGGAAAAAACGCCTGATTCATTGAAAGGATTAATATTTCCGTCTTGATCATCGTCGTCGTCGCTGCTATCACTGTCAGGTTGCTGACTGCGATTAGTTCGATTATTCGAACCACCGGGACCGGAACGTCGATCATTATTACGTGTTTCATCGGAGATATTGTCTCCACGTGACGTCGACTCGGGAATTTTCGTCCTGTACTTACCATGAGCATTGTAATAGAACAAATCATCTACTGAATCAGTAAGTTCATTGGTAACCTCTTCAATCGCATCAGTTTTACGATCAATATGAACAACGTCCTTTTTCAAAGAAGCTATCATTTTATCGAATACATTAAATTTACGTGAAGTTTTACCTAATTCTTCGTTCAAATATTTACTCATATTTTTATAATCTGCAGACCGTTGTTCTTGAACAGTTAAATAAACATCCTTAAGATCGCCTCGAGTGGTAGAAATCCCGCTTTCTAGACCTTTAATTCGATCCTTAACTGCAGACGTCCGAGAAGCCCATCCGTTATTTTCTCTTTTTACCCAATCAATAATTCCTCGAGCGTGTTGTAATGATAAAACTGCATCTTCAGGAATGTCGAAATCGTCAACATTGATTTCCGGATAAGGAGTTTCGGGATCAAAAGGTTCGAAGTTATATACTCTTCCGGGTTCCTCTTCTTCTTCTTCTCCAGTGTTAACACCTACGGAACGAGCTATTGGTTGTCCATCATTACCGAGAGTAATAACTTCATCTTCTTGGTCATCTTGTACTGGAGGTGCTCGTCGCAAAACAGCTGGAGGGGGTACTTCTAAATTAATTTCAGGTACTTCATCAAATTCATCGATCCAATGATATGTTGCGTCCAATTCAATACGTTCATCTTCATCGTCATCTTCCTCTTGAACGGCGGATAAATTGACACGAATGGGTTGATGTTCAATCGATTTACGGGGAGTTGAAGAGGAGGGTTCCAAAATGGTACCATCTGGAAGGGTATATCGAACCTTCTTTTTGCCATTGACCTTAGTAATTGTAGGACTAATAATTACGGATTGTTCAGAAGGAGTCTTCTTTTTGGCATTGTAGAATCGTTGGGTTTCTTCAACGAATCTTGATGTAGCTCCCTTTTCGGTGCTCTGAGTTGGATGGTCTGATTCTGCAATTCTTCGAGCAGTTTCACGAGTCCATCTCGGACGTGATAATAACTGTGATGGTTTGGAAGGAGCTGACTTTTTTCTTTGTTTTCCGTTGGAATTACGGTCGTTGTCTCCATTGCTCATAATATAGAATTAGTAATTACGTAAATTTCTGATGCAGTAATATTTTCGATTCGGAGTTAAACGTCAATATTATTCTGATTATTACGAATAAGAAAATACCAAATTAATTCGAATTTTATTAGAATGAATAAAATTAAATAAATATCTCCGTGTAATGTTTCAGAAATATCAGCGTAATCGAGGATTGAACCAATGGACCGTTCGATCAATTCAGATAAGTACAGCACTCCGGAAATTACAATTGTCAGAAAAAATACAATCTGGCAGGGTAGACGTAAGTGAGTCCAAAGAAGTATCCACATATATAACTACGAATAAATTGACTAACTAATTTTGTATTTATTCACCAGGTTCAGAAGACGTTGACAGGTAACGAAGATTAAATTCAATAATACTCACCGCGATGTACGTAGAAGTAAATAATCAACACACCAGCGTAAAATCTGCTAATTCCGGAAAAATGATAAATCTCAATAGAGAATAAATGCCCCAAGTATTTCCGCAGTGTGATATTAACTAATTGAGTTGGTTAATAGAATTAGTAATTACGTAAATAATTGTACTATATTTCACAGGTCGATATATTATTGCACCAATATCAAAGTATCAATGATAATTGAATGAATAAGAAGCAGTAGTAGAATTAGAAGTGAACTAGTCGAGAATGAAAAACATAATGAAACTTCTGTCTACTGGCTGGTGACCTATCGACCTACTACTCATACCGCGAAGGAAGGGGTGTGTCATTTATTTCCGGGAGTAGGGATAGATAATCGCGAAATGTAGCCGCTACTTCCTGATGGTGGTGGCGTTATAAAATTTTACCAATATCGTTATCTCATAGATAAGGGATTCTGCAGGTTCTTTCGCACCAAATGATTATGTACGTAATGTTCGCGGTTATTTATTAAGGGGTAGATAACGATACGCCGTTCGCAACGTCTCGCGGATGGGTAGCTACAATCACTCCTCAATGCGATAAAGAATGTATTATACTCAATCGTAGGATGCTGATTAGGGAATCAATATGTGTAAAAATAGCTCAATTATCTAGCGGTTCTCGCGTAATCGCGAAGGGTAAACAATAGGTTGCTATTTTAATCTTGATAAATACACGTACGTATTTCCCCAATTACAGGCCTGTAGGTAGCTTTTTAGCAATAAATGACAGGTACGAGATAACAATCGCATATAATGCGTCGTGAATGTGAGATAACGACCTTGTAGGCATTCGCGGCTATTGTATTATATCGTGAATAATTCCGTTATCTAATCTAAGCGCCAGCTTTTGGTCCGATTTTAGGTATTTTTCATCTAAACGTGTATAGAGTGGAAAGAATATGGAAATGGGAAAAAACCCAATGCAACTTTCGTCACATTTACAACTTGTTTGATAAATCCCAATACGTGTATGAAAATTATAATTTCTTGTGTCATATTTTCGTAGAATTAATGACAATACATATTCCATAATATCTCCTCTCATAAACAATGAAAAATATAACTATCATGACCATTAATATGTTGAAATTGGATGAACTGGTCTTCTAATCATCCAATATAAAACCATGGAGAATAAATAGCATGAATTAGATATGAATTCGACTGATAATTTCGTTCATAAAAGGTGATAAAAATCCTATGCTTAATGGAAGCTGGAATGAACGAATTTTTTGATAATTGAATTTGAAATAATATGTAATCGAGTGGATATATTTACGTTAAGCTGCTGAATGGTGAATAATTATGTGTAATACATAATTTGAATCAATTTACTCCGATGTATTTGGTGGTAGAATTGCCCCAGGGGGTTCGAAGTCCAAGGGTTGCTAGAACGCACACAAATAACAAATTTTTCTGCAGCATACGAATACGATTACATAAATAATGCGGAGATTTACGAATTAATAAATATTTACGAGGTGTTATATTATGGTGTGAGATGTTAAATTCGAGCTCGAGTAATTTTCAACACCATAATTAATCGTTGAGAATGAGAATGAATTCCATGAGTGGGTAATTTCATGGTAAATTGAATCAATAAGTTGATAAATTCTCATTCTTCATTTTCGTGAATTGAATTAATTAATATTTACGCAAATCTCTGTTGTATTTGGCATGTTTCGTGAATTAATCGCTGACTTGATAGAATCAATTCTATTGGCGGGATTAACAAAAATACATGGATACAATAATCATGAGAAACTTACTTCCTTCTCGCAGTTTTCTCTGAATTTTAATTCATCTGCGCAAATGAACTAATCAGTTCTTCTTCCGGAGAATTAATAAATTCTTCAATGAAATACTGTATCATAAAGAACCAAGAGTATTTCTCTTCGAAATATCTTGGTATGTAGAAATAATTGGAATTAATAGAATTAATTTCTTCTTATTTCTACACCTATGGGTTGGGTTCGCCATAGGAATTTTTTACTTGAGTTAATATCTCAGTAAATAAATATCGTTCCCCACCAAGGATGCCAAAATGTAGGGGGAGATTAATGCACACGTGATGATTAAAGCATGAAAACCCTACTTGAGAAGGTTATTCACGTCAGTCTCAAGTAGGAACTAATTTAGCCATATTCCTGGGTTCTAATCAGGGGACTAATTAATTATGAATCTCACCTTCCACTACCAGGACCCCCTCGAACCAGAGAATTCCACTTAGGGGTCCAGCCCTATATACGAGAGTGGGTATGAATCAGGATAATAATTAATATTTCGCAAATAAATTTACTCAACATTACCTATCACCTAAGTGAGGGACCCACCCCAGGTATAATCATAGGACGAATTTAGATGTGTAGGATCGTATGTATATAAAGAAATAGAAACACAAATGAACTTCAAAACTGTTTATAATTACTTCATCACGTAGAGAAAAGATCAACATTCGTTGGTATCTCAAGAAACGTAATTATAATTGAAGTTAAAACAAGAATTACTACATTCATAGCCTATTCTTGTGGATTTGGGGAAAAGGAAAGTATTTGTTATAAAAACTAAGAAAATAAAGGATAAATACCTTGGATTTGGGAAAGACAATATAAATACCATTCCAACACCAGAATGATAATTAAAAATTGCTGTTTGGTGTTGTATATGTATGTACTTCCGGAATAGTACACACTACTATTGACTCAAAATAAATAGAATAAATGGGGAAAAATCCGAGCCATAGGAAAATAATCCCTCGTGAGCATCATCTCTGTGCTAGTTTCAGTACATTCGAATCAATAGAATCAATGCACTGGACTAGACCTCACACTTCCCTGGCAGTCCAAGCTCGTAGTCTTGGAGCTTACCAGGTCAGGTGGCAGTAGAATGAATACTGAAGTTCTTAGAAACTAGCTTGAGAGAGCTCAATGATGAAAATATGAATATGGGACGAGCTGCGGATGCAGCGGCTGCGCGCGATGGTGCGCTGTGATTGGCTGGATATTAGGTCATATTTCGCGGAATTACCCCTTTCTATGGTAAGGCTCGCGGCGCGGATATTCGCGTCAGGTTGGGTAATACAGCAATACTTTTTATCCCAGCTAAGTGGTATAAAAAGCATGATTTTTCTCCCTCTACATATGCCCCGATTTAGGTAACACATGTAGCGAGGTCGAAATATGGTACGTAAATCCAAAAAATAGCAGGAGAATCAATAGAATCAATAAGTAGATGACCAATATCCAGCGCCACTGCCCCGATTTATGTAGGTTATTGTGTACTCGTGTAGTGTGTACCGGAAGTAATAGAATTAATAAACATCTTCAAGAATTCGAGGTATAGAAAGATAGAAGTAAATAACATGGAAAACATCCACAAGATTACAAAAAGAAGTTACAATACGAAACTACGTAATATAGAAAATACAGCTTAAAGTAAGTTTGAAAAAAGAAAAAATACGTAAAAATAAGATAATTACGTAATGCTATAGAAAATAAAAATTTACAGAAATTTGAAAAATGAGAATGAAAAGCAAAATGTGAAAAAAGTAATGATTTAACAAGTAGGACAACTGTCCAAAAGGTAGTATAGTGTAAAAGTAAATACGTACCTATTTGCTTTGGATGTATTAATAAAATAATATAACTTCTGTAATAATTGAGCTTATGTTTTTTTTTTTTATTTCAGATGTAGCAGTTGGAAACGGATACAGCAGTCAAGTCAGAAAGTTGAAGATTACTTGATCGTCGTATAAATGATGAAAGTAGGTCAAAATCATTTACTGTGTAATAGATTAATTTCGTAGTATGACGGCTAAGCGCTACAATTATGTGTGGAATACTATCAAAAATTGAATTGTTCTGATTGATTAAACGAACTAATATAATTGTGGCTGATTGTTTCCCTTGGTATTCATGTACCGTGTTAATGGGGAATCCGTTACGTGCTAAGATCTGTTTTTCATTTTGAGTAAAACATAAGTAATGAGCGTCGACTATATGAGGTAGGGAAATAATATTTTTCAGTTTGACGAGATTCATCTCATGATGTATTTGCGACGATGAAAACATACCTTGATGATAGTATTGAAACAATAATGCTGAGGTGGTTAATGTACACCTATGAGAAATTGATAAATAGGTATCTCCCTCTACAAGAAGGAAAGTATCAATTTCCAGGAGAAATTTGTCAATTACATTACCCCTATTATTAAATTAGATTTTTTGATATATTTTCCCACGAATTTCTCAACTTTGGGGTGCTTCAGAGAACTATCACGAAACACTATTCGTGTTATCGATCTAAAATGCCACCGTTAGAATTAAAATGTTGAAAAACACAAACCAGCGAAAACTTAAACGCGAAGTAAAATTCATTCAAATCGTTCTAAACTCGACACAAACCGAAAACTGAAACCGTAATTATTAATTAATTTACACAACTGAAAGAAGTATAACGGAGTAAATATTGTTTTTTCGAAACTACTTCACTTTATACTTAGGTAGGTACGTACATATTTTCTTATACACAGACTCATCGAACGACTCTTTTAAAACATGGAGTCGATGATCTTAAACCTTTTTCTCGACGATGCAAAAAGAATAAATTAAACTCGATTGGCAATTTTCTAAACTTTCCAGCATTCGATACTGTTTTATAAGTAGATTAACTCGATTGGGACTTGTCAGACGGCCTACATAGCCTTTTGCGAGGATAACTTGGAGTAAAATACATATTTTACCAAGTTTGTTTTCGTCATTGTATCTTCATCCATCGACGCGGTATGGTATAAAGATATTCAAATTATTTGTACACGTGGACTGCAGTCGATGAAATTGACCAAAATATAGCTGACTCTAGAGATCATTACCTGCAGCTAGTTTTCTATACTATAATAATATGTAAAAGACATATTTGGTAAAGTTTTCACTTTTGTACACCTGGCTTATTATAAATTTACTTTTTCTTTCCTTTCATAAAGCAAACCACGATCCAGGTTTTTTGAGTGGCTGTCTTTAAAAACTCGTATTTCTGCCCCAAGATATATACATGGTATTATGTAGGATCTACTTCGATGACTGGTAATGTTGGCAAAATGATGGGAGACGCGACGCGACGGAGCAATTTTATCAACTTGAAAGAAAAGGCTTTTGGACGAAAGTCGAGAACAAAGTAGCCAAATGCATAGAAAATTTCGATGGTAATTTCATACTATCTACGAGAAAAACAAAGTAAAAAGGAAATTTTAAAAAGTTTGTATTTTTTTGTACTTTTTCAAAAAAAAAGAGAATATTTTTACGTACAGTTTTTTTCATTTAGGAAGGGTAGGTAGAGGTACAAGGGAGGTTCATTTTTTGAAGAAAAAAATGCACAACTTTTCGGAGCATCAGTTTTCATTCTAAACCAAAGGGTACTTATGACTGGATGAGAAAGTAAAGTAGGCCCTTGACGATTTTTCAAACCGAACTGAGTCCAAAAAGGCAACTGGGTTGAAACAAAATGTGGACTTGTACATAGCTTGATTATTTTTGGAAATATGTCTAAAATGTAAATTTTCAGGTTTGATATGATTTTTTGAAAATTTTAGCAAATAGCACGGTTTTATCAATTTTTGGCAAAGAATAAGAATATTTAACAATTTTTAGACAATTTTGGCAAAATGCAAGACCTTTTGGAAGCGTTTGTCAGAAAAAAAAATCAAACGAAGATATGATTATTCTATAAAAATACATGTTTGGTCACATCTGAACTAAAATTGCATTTAGAGATCAAACTGTGAAAGAAGCACAAATGATCGTGTTTTTGAGGCTCAATACATCAAAATCCTACAGGGCCGGCACTTTTTCATTTTCCCGCCTGGTGCAAACTCTAAATTGAACCCCCTCCCAACCGTCGATCCACCCGGGACAACTTTTTTCTTATAGGGGGGTCCTAAGGAACATTTCAAGCCCTTAGACTCAAAAAAAGTGGCGCTGCTTACAAAAGGGCGACCATTTTGATTGACAGGTCAGCCAAAATTGCAAATTTTGCATTCCAACGTAGAACTTGCACGAAATTATTTAAACCGTACAAAGGTAGATCGAAAGATCAGGCAAAAATTCATCACCTGTCAAAATTTCAAGCGCTGAAGTGCGTTTTTCGATTTTTGGTGAATTTTTGAAAAACTTTGGGCTAAAAACGAGGGAAACATTCAAAATTTTACTTAATTGACCAAGAAAGCTGAAATTTAGGATATACCCTATTTTCGACATGGCAAATCAATTGGAAGATGTTTCAACCCGTTTTGAGCAGTTCTGGAGCCTCCAGCAGATTTTTGAAACACGAAATTCACAAAAAATGTCATCAAATAGAGTGGGAAAGCCCAAATTCATTCTGCAAAAAATGTCTTTGAAGCCTCCAGGGACTTTTTGAAAATTACGGACGCCTCTAGTAGATTTTTGAAACTTTAAATTTCCCTGAAATTTCATCAAACGGAGATGAAAAGCCGAAATTTACTCTGCACTCCAATTTTAACACCTTCAGAAGACGACTTCAGGTGGGTTCAAGTCATTTTGGAGCCTCCAGCCACATTTTGAAAAGTACTGGAGCCTCCAGCAGATTTTTGAAACACGAAATTCCCACAAATTTTTATCAAATGGAGTTGGGAAGCCGAAATTTACTCTGCAACTAATGTCTTTTGCAGCCTCCAGGAAATTTATAAAAATTACTGGAGCCTCCAGTAGATTTTTGAAACTTCAAATTTCCCAAAAGCTCATCAAACGGAGATGGAAACCCGAAATTTACTCTGCACTCCAATTTTAACAACTTCAGAAGACGACTTCAGGTGGGTTCAAGTCATTTTGGAGCCTCCAGCGACTTTTTGAAATTACTGGAGCCTCCAGCAGATTTTTGAAACACGAAATTCCCACAAATTTTTATCAAATGAATTTGGGAAGCCGAAATTTGCTCTGCAACTAATGTCTTTTGCAGCCTCCAGGAAATTTATAAAAATTACTGGAGCCTCCAGTAGATTTTTGAAACTTCAAATTTCCCAAAAGCTCATCAAACGGAGATGGAAACCCGAAATTTACTCTGCACTCCAAATTTTAATACCTTCAGAAGACGACTTCAGAGGAGTTCAAGTCATTTTGGAGCCTCCAGCCACATTTTGAAAAGTACTGGAGCCTCCAGCAGATTTTTGAAACACGAAATTCCCACAAATTTTTATCAAATGGAGTTGGGAAGCCGAAATTTACTCTGCAACTAATGTCTTTTGTAGCCTCCAGGAACTTTTTAAAAATTACTGGAGCCTCCAGCAGATTTTTGAAACATGAAATTCACACAAAATTTCTTCAAACGGAAATGGAAAGCCGAAATTTACTCTGCACTCCAAATTTTAATACCTTCTGAAGACGACTTCAGAGGAGTTCAAGTCATTTTGGAGCCTCCAGCGACATTTTGAAAATTCCTGGAGCCTCCAGCAGATTTTTGAAACACGAAATCCCCACAAAATTTCATCAAATGGAGTTGGGAAGCAGAAATTTACTCTGCAACTCATGTCTTTTGTAGCCTCCAGGGGCTTTTTCGAAATTACTGGAGCCTCCAGTAGATTTTTGACACTAGAAATTTCCCCAAAATTCCATTAAACGGAGATGGAAAGCCAAAATTTACTCTGCACTCCAATTTTAACACCTTCTGAAGACGACTTCAGGTGGGTTCAAGTTATTTTCACGCCTCCAGCTACTTTTTTGAAAATTACTGGAGCCTCCAGTAGATTTTTGAAACACGAAATTTCTCTAAAATTTCATCAAACTGAGATGGAGAGTCGAAATTCATTCTGCAACAAATGTCTTTGAAGTCACCAGGGCCTTTTTGAAAATTACTGGAGCCTCCAGTGGATTTTTGAAACTTGAAATTTTCCCAAAATTTCATCAAGCGGAGATGGAAAGCCCAAATTTACTCTGCACTCCAATTTTAACACCTTCTGAAGACGACTTCACGTGGGTTCAAGTTATTTTGGAGCCTCCAGCGACTTTTTGAAAATTACTGGAATCTCCACCGGATTTTTTAATCTTGAAATTCCCACAAAATTTCATCAAATGAGAGTTCGCAAGCGGAAAGTTACTTTGCAAACTAATTTCAATACGATATGAAGTCGACTGCATGGTGGTTTCAAATGGTTTTGAAGCTTCCAGCTACTTTTTGGAAATTTAAATTTTCCAAAAGCACCATACAACCTTTCAAAAAGTCGTTGGAGGCTCCAAAACGACTTCAAACCCACCAGCAGTCGACTTCGTAGTGTATTTAAATTAGTTTGCAGAATGAATTTCTGCTTTCCATCTACATTTGGGGAAATTTCGAGTTACAAAAATCTACTGGTGGCTCCAGTAATTTTCAAAAAGTCGCTGGAGGCTCCAAAACGGCTCAAAATCCACCTGCAGTTGACTTCGTAGCGTATTGAAATTAGTTCGCAGAAGGAATTTCGGCTTTCCAACTCCATTTGATAAAATTCAGTGGGAATTTCGAGTTTCAAAAATCTTCTGGAGGCTCCAGAACTGCTCAAAACGGTTTGAAACGGCTTCCAATCGATTTGGCATGTCGAAAATAGGGTATATCCCAAATTTCAGCTTTCTTGGTTAATTTGGTAAAATTTTGATTTTTTCCCTCATTTTTGGCCTTAGGCCTATTTGATTTTCAATAATTCACCAAAAATTGAAAAAGGCACTTTGGCACTTGAAATTTTGACAGGTGATAAATTTTTCCCTGATCTTCCGATCTACCTCTGTACGGTTTGTTCGGCTGACCTGTCAAACAAAATGGCCGCCATTTTGTAAGTAGGGCCATTTTTTTCTGAGTACAAGTGCCAGAAATGTTCCAGGAACTTCCTCTTTAATAAAAAAGTTGTCCCGGAGGATCGATGTGGGGGGGTTGCAATAGATCCTATGCGAGCTCCCCGACTACTACATGTTTATCGATTTTTTTTCAAAAACTGTAAAATTCAAAATACTTTTAGAGGCCTCAGAACTACTCAAAACCATAGTACACATCGTTGAGAATAGGACCCCTTCCACTACAGGACCCTTCAAAAAAGCCTTTTGTAGGAATTAGTCCGGATAAATCCTCTCATTCCATCAAGCTCGCGATAACTTTAAATAAAACCTCCCCAGACAGCAAGATTTCAATTTCTAGCAACCTGTACATACGAGCTAGTGACTTCTACATCTTTATTAATTTCAAACTAGACAACCGCCATCATCATCAAACACCCTCGAGGGCCACTCGTACCACAATACCCCACATTACACCGTACAGCACGAAGAACAAAATCCGCCGCAGCAGCTTTAAATCAAACTCGCACGTACTACATCCATACACAAAATACATACGTATAGAAACCCAAGCTTGATAGTAACACAGCAACACACGCTCGTTGAAATCACACTCGAAACAATAGCGCGTAAATTTTTGCCAGTCGTGGCAATAAAAACGCCCATCAAAAAGTCTCGCTCATTCATAATCCGGCGACGCCGACGAAGGTGGCGGCGGCATGGCACAAAGAGTGCGAAGAGCGAGCGACAAATACGTAGGCAAAACTGAAGACAGAAGACAATTTTTACTCGCGTCTTATCCGCAGAAAAACCGACTGTTCACGTATAAGCATCGAGTAAATAATTACGGTATATTAGGAAGTGACATCTTCTCGAAAATCTTGACTTGCGCTCTTCGCACTCGATCAGCGAATTCACGCCGAGAAGCACGTTATACAGATTTACACGCCGAGACCAGACTCGCCAAGCTTCAGTCTTCCTATGGAATTCGTTGCGAATCGAAGCCCTCTCTATACACGGATTTCATTCGAAATGCGCTGAAAATTACGTATAATATGAATTTTTTCCCTCTATTTTACGAAATGCGTACGTCTCGTCTCTCGTTTCGTTTTGTATTTATGCATTTTTTTTTTTTGTATGTACAGTTTAGTTTAATTTTGTAAAAAAAATCTTCGAATTTTTTTTTCAATTTTTTTATTTATAATACGTATTATTATTTTTTCTTTTGCCTTGTTTTTTTCTACGAGTATTGACATTACCTACGCTATTTTTTCCACATACGATTGTCGCGTACGCAATTTGTATTTTATCGCCTGATGCATTTTCGTCGTTAAATCATAATAAAAAAAAATCGTGTACAATTTACCTGACACATTATGTACGTCACTTGGGACATGCTGAAGCAAACTGTCGGTGTTATGTTTATATTTTTACTGCACACCAACAACTGCACGAGACATCGACAAGCCTCAGGTATTTATAAAAATTATACCACAGCGTAAAAAAATAATAAAATTAAACGATTAATTATACTCGTGTGAAAATCAACACCCCATCCCCATATTGTCATACGTATAGTACTTTTTCTCGCAATGACTCATCTCTTCGTAAAACCAAAACAATTTACTCGCGCCTTTATATATTCGTAAATACCCCCTAATGCCAACAAATCGCTCCACTTTGAACCTTTTTTCGAGCAGCTTTTTCCATCGCCGTAGAAAAACAGCTTATGTCGTGCCAGGCCACTTAAAGTCATTGTAAAACATTAACAGTCATCATTTACGAGGCTGTCGGGCCCGTGTAATTAACGAGCTTTAAACGAGAAAAAAGTATACGTACGCGAAAAAAAAAATGCTAAAATTAACACCGTGTTCGTTTCTCTAATTTACATTTCGCGTTAGATATTCCATTGGTTGTGCGGCGACGACGACGAGGTAATATTTCACCCATCAACTAGATCATACATTTTGCACTATTTTCCTTTTAAACTGTTGATGTTAATGCATTCAAAATGTAAATTTTCGTCTCTTAATCGGTATACTATATAATAGATATTACATTATTCAATTTGCCAGCATAGAGCACGTGGTGGTTCGCGTTATTTCGAGTACTTTGAATGCTGAAATTGAATCGAAAGAACGACAAAGGTTTGCCAGAATATTTACTACGTAAGACAATTTCTTACGTAAATTGAAATTACGAACATAATACAGGTATTCGAAGAATTTGAAAATTCGACGAGAGAGATCTTCTGGTCAAATGCAAATTTCTGATTCAAAAGCTGATTTTTTTCAGTGAGAATCACTTTCAACCCTTCAATTTTTGCTTAGTACAGTGGTAATATGATTTTGATGACGTGATTACATTTCAGCAATAATAGTAATAAAACCGCGAATAATTCGAAATTAACTTCTCACAATCAGATATTCAAAGTAACTCGAGGAAATCAAAAATCCTTGGTTTACGTGAAAAAAAAACAGAAACGAAACAATTAATAAGTTACTAGAAAATTGAAAGGATAAAACCAGGAACACAGAAATCAGACTATTTAAAATGTTCTGAAAAAGGAAAGGGAGAGGCGCAAATATCAAAATTGGAAAATAATTTTTTTTTATGAATGGTAACCATACAAAATTCGATTTAAAATCACTTGAATATCAAGTATTTCGATGTAAAAAAATATCAGACACAAAATTCGAAAATTCTAACGCATCTTGTTTTCCAAAATGTCTACAAGATCTCCTCAAAAATTGTGATTTATAACAATTAATCGTCTAAAGAGATAAAATACCAACTCAATACATAAAGAACAATTGGATCCTGTACTTATTTTTCAAAAATTGTCTGTGGACCGATCACAAAAGTAATCAAAATTCGAAAAAATTCAATTTTCAATTTCAAACATTAAAAAAAGTTTAAATTTATTCAGTTGTCTTATTTTGACCTCTTTCTGACGTATTTCATGAAAAAGTTGATGAAAATTACACTCGCAAAAAAAAAATAAAAATTCGTTTCTTTTTTGAATCTTTTCGAATTTTGATTTTTTTGTGTGGAGTTCATTTCATCGAGTGAAAGGTTTTTTTCAACTTTTTCAAAAGATATGTAAAAGTAGGGGTCAAATGAGTCAACTTCACTTATCAAAACTTTTTTTCATGTTTTAAATCAAAAAATCGCATTTTTTCGCAAACTTTGAATTTTTTAAAATCAATTTTGCAACATGTTACCATCCCAATTTTTTAATATGTTGTTCAGCATGAAAAGTTGTCCATAATATATTTTTTTCAGAATTTTTGAGAGTCGGAACGATGTGAAAACTACGTTTCGAAACTTTTTGAGCTTATTTTTTGTACGAAAAAAAGTGGCAACACTGATTTTTATGATATCACCAAAAAGCCTTTCAAAACCCCTAACTATGGGAAAATGTTCCATTTTGGTAGGTATCGTGGTTATCGAGTAATCCACTGCTGAAATGGATGATATTTCAGATTCACTGAAAACTTTGACACCCCCTGGCTGCCTTTAAAAATGGGCTAGAGGGCTGCGATTTGCGCCATTGGTCATCCCTTCGGAAGGTCTTTCCACAGGAAAATTTTCAAAAAAATCGCCGAACCCCCCCCCCCACTTCTTGGTCAAATTGACGTGGAATGACCCTATGTGATGACCACATCAAAAAAAGTATCATTCACTTTTAGAAATCTCACGATTTATACGAGTATATTGTTCCAAAATATGAAGTCAAATTGGGAAATTCCGTTTTCAATCAACATTTTCGAATCTCAATTTCTTCAATCACGAAAAATACTTACATCCAAAATTCTAAAATAAATTTTCTGCCCTTCCTGATTCTTTGCCCAAAATCATGATTTTTGTCAAAATTCTAAAAAAAAGTCTTGAGAGTAAAAAAAGTCCTGATTGTTTTTCAGTATTTCAAACCAGGTCATTGTGATTTTTAAAAACTCGATTTTTCAGCCAAAAGTGGAAAAAAGTCACGACTTTTGCGAGAAATGCGAAAAAGGTCTCGATTTTCTGACCAGAGATTTAAAGAAGTGCTGATTTTTTGCCTAATTCTATCCGATAAAACCTTCTTTTTTTAAAAAAAAAAAAAAAAACAATTTTAGCCAGTTTGAGAAAATCTTGCTTCTCAAGCGAGAGATTCCAAAGTCTTGATTTTTTGCCAAAAATTTTGAAAAGTTCCAAGATTCTTTCAAAAATTCGAAAAAGTTCTGATTTTTATCAAGATTTCAAAAAAAATTGTAATTTTTGCCAGAAAGGAAAATTTCTAATTTTTTAGCCATGAATTGGAGAAAAGTCCTCATTTTTTTGCTGAAATTCAAAAAAAGTCTCGATTCTGAAATTGCTTTTTTTTCAGAAGTTTCATAGAATGGGGTTAATCTGGGCTAATTTTTATCAAAGTGTAAAAAAAATTGATTTTTTTCTCAATAATTCAAAAAAGGTTCAATAGAAAAGTCTTAATACATATTTAGCGCGTACCTTTGCTTTCTGAAAATTGAATTAATCGATTAAAATTACCATGGCATAGATTTGAACTTTGCAAAAACCTTCAAAAATTCATATTCTAAAATTAGTTTTTGCTCGAGCTAAAGAAGGCGCCATGTTTCAGTCAATTTAATCAATTTTCCGAATTTTAAAAATGTTTAAAATACACATCTAGAAATTTTTCTAGTACGTTTTCCACCAATTTTTCCGAATGAACCACACCCAAAGTAGCGAAGAAGAGATTCAATTTCATCATCAATGATGAATTTTATAAATTGTCCAAAAGGGTATTCCACGGTAAGATAGGCGAAATGGCCCTGTTCCCAGATTTGGAAAATTATGATGGATTATTGTTAGGTACCTCCAATGAAAATTTTTGAGCGGAATTTCCGCCCCCAACCCACCCCCCTTGGTCTGTATAGCCAAAAAACGCGTTTTTTACGAGAAAAATTCTGTATCCATGAGTTGTGGGGAGAAAATTTTGGTACCGCAAGGAATGTGTAGGGGAAGCATGGGTCTTTCAACAGGATTTTTTTCAAAACTTTTTACCATAGTGGTGGGGGTGAAATTGACAAAAGAAAACTTTGAACCGCCACAGCTCCGGAGTATATGGGTAATCCAAAAAACTGTTTTCGCCAAAATGTGTCTTTTTACTAGTACTTTCTTACTACCAATCCATAAAATCGAAATTCTGCCTGCAAAATGGTCATATTTGCAAAAAACCCTGGAAAATACGCGTTTTTCGCGTTTTTTTTGCAAAATAATGTGGAATATGCGAAAAATACAAGGAACAAAAATGTTTAGCGTCAAATTTTACCCTAGAAAATGTGTTCACAAGGTTGTCAAAACGCTCATCTACTGAGCAACCCGCCCGCACACGCCGCCTCTTTGCAGCAAAGTCAAGAGATGAGGTATTATGGCACCTGCACTAGGGTGGTCCTTATTTTCGAAGTTGGAATTTTTTTGCTCCCACCCCCCCGAAGTTGTTCCATTTGATGAAAAAATAAATCCTACGAAGTTTCAATCCCTCTATGTAAAAAAAAAGTGGTGCCAGAATGCCCCCCCCAATTTTTCAAAAAATTTAAAAATGGAAAATGATGCAATTTTTTTAAATTTTTGATTGTTTTCAATCTATAGCACCCCAATATTCGCCCTTTGAACCAAAACAGCCCCCAGAAATTTTTTACCCTTTTACCCCCTCCCCTGTGAGAAAACAATAATTTGCTAAAAAGTTTTGAAAAAAATCCTGTTGAAAGACCCATGCTTCCCCTACACATTCCTTGCGGTACCAAAATTTTCTCCCCACAACTCATGGATACAGAATTTTTCTCGTAAAAAACGCGTTTGGAAATTCCGCTCAAAAATTTTCATTGGAGGTACCTACCTAACAATAATCCATCATAATTTTCCAAATCTGGGAACAGGGCCATTTCGCCTATCTTACCGTGGAATACCCTTTATGAAGCCATGATCAACGGGGGTGGGGGTGCAGTACCTCTTCGAAAATTCAAATTTTATTGCTCTTAATAACTAATAATTTATTTTAAAAATTTGAGGCACCAAGATCTTCAGACAGGCAAACTGTTTGGAGGAGGTGAGGGGAAAATGTCCCAAGAATTTTGAAAATCACCGATCGGTATTTCAGTAATTTTTGGACATTTGAGTATGGCACACAAACCTCAGAGAATAAATTCGATCCTACCAAGCTCATTACAGGAAATTCACGCACGTCAAAATTTTTTTGAAGAGACAGCGAATTTTGGCCCGATTTGACAATTTTTTTCGTTAAAAAAGGGGAATGTGGAAACTGCGAGGCTCACCTTCTCGTCCACACCCCCCCCCCCCGCCTCACCAGGAATTGGGATGGAAGTGATGATGGTTATATAGGAGATTCTCACGACTCAAGTACCATAGTCAGTAAGAACCTAAGTATAATATTTCTACGATGTAAATTTTTCTCAAGACGAAAAAATAGGCAATTTTTCCCTTTCGCTTTACCACAATATCTCGTATAGGTTGAAAATTGCTAACGGAGCATGAATAAAAAAAAAAGCGCAGTATATGAATTTCTTACCCTTTCAAGTTTCACGTCCAATCGTATTCTTTCTTATACCGTCATAAATTCACAGTAACACGGTTCGAGACGTGGATTGCCTCCGTACTCCATCCGAGTAACCTTAATCACCCTGTAATATACATACACAAACGCGTAAATAAATCATACATTACAAAAAATATCGTAAAATGGGCCAAAAAAAGAAAATTTTGAAACATCTACATTCTTCTTATTACCTACTACCAAAATGAAAAAAAAAATCAAATTTACTAATACCGTAATACCCATCGATAGGAGGCTACTTTAAATGTGGAATTTTGCCAAAATTTCAGCAGAAATTGTTCCTTTAACAGCTATCAAATACTTAATACCTTTTAAAAATATATTTTCGCAACACCTTTTTTTCTTCAGTACCTACTTGTACCTACACGATAAATTGTCGAATTATTTTCGAAACATAATAATGAAACTCTGAAGGTAGTTTTTTTAATAGCTTCTAAGTGAAAATCGTGTCGTGTTAAAGGATTGCTTTTTCAGCAGGTATTTGGAAATTCAGAGACAAAATAACTTGAAGTAAACATTCAAAATTCTGTACCACGTACAACCGGAGCAATTTGCAACTGAAATTTTCCATTTTCGGTCATTTTGAAGGACTATGAAGCCCCACAGCTCGTCAAAAAAAAATCTAAAAATGTCCTGTTTGCGTCATTTGTCGTTGTTTCGCAGACCCCTCCCCCCCTGTGCTACAATCCGCCGATTAGGCAGGGAATTACCATATACCAAAAATTCAGCTTTATACCTCACTTTCCCCAATTATTCTCATTTTCCGCTAATTTTTGTCGTCGTCGTTTCCTTGTAAGCGGTGTAGACCTGTTGGCCTGTCTGCTACGGTGTGGAACCTGTTGAGGATGAGCCTGAGGTATCAGTGAGTTTCCTCCTTGATCTCCCTCTGCTTCTCTTCCCCGTTGGTGTATATTGGAGGACCTGTTTTGGTGATCTTGTTTCCTCCATCCTTTTGACACGATTTCTCCAATCTTTCCTATACTGTTTTATCCTCTTCATGACTGGCTTCACTCCGAGATCTGCTGTTATTTTCTCAGATAGGACTCTGTCTCTGGGAGTCACCCCTGCCGTTCTCCTCATGAACTTCATCTTCGCTGCCGTTATTCTTCTTTTATCAGATATCTTCAGTGCCCATACCTCGCTTCCATAAGTCATCAATGATATTGCTAGGGTATTGTACACCTTCAATCTTGTTTCTGTTCGCACCTTACTGCTTCTCCGGGTCCTATTTATCAGTCCTATGACTCTCAGGAACTTTGCAATCTTTCCACCAACATCTACTTCTCCCTGGTATGATATCGTGTTTCCCAGGTATTTGAAATTATTCACCTGTTCGATGATTTTTCCATTAATTACAATCTTGCTTCTTACTGGTTCCTTTCCTTTGAAAGCCATTGTTTTTGTTTACTCTGATGATATTCTCATATCATATTTTTCTGATGTCTTTGTTAGATTGTACATTGATCTCTGTAGGTCATCTTCTGTTTCAGCTAGTACTGCTTGATCATCTGAGAATAGCACTGTTGATATTTCCTGTCTTCTGTCTGTTTTGATTCCTTTTGGCTTCATCTTCTGCCATTCTTTTACCATGAGATCCATGTACATGTTGAATAAAACACATGACAGTGAGCATCCCTGGCAAACTCCTCTGTTTATTTCTGCTTGTTCTGAGAGTTTATTTCAAATTGGTACTCTTATTCTAATGTTCTCATATACACTGTTTATTACCTTTAGCATTTTATACGTTATTTCTTCATCTTTTCGGACTTCAGTTTTTTTCTATTGACCCTATCATATGCTTTTTCCAGGTCTATAAAGCACATGTGTGTTTCTAGGTTGTATTCGATCCTTTTTTCCATCAGTAGTTTTACTGTATAACTTGCGCCAGTGCATGATCTTATTTTTCTACATCCGTTTTGACTTTCTGACAACTTTTCTTCTGCATGTTCTGCCAGTCGTTTTGCCAGTATTTTTGCATATATCTTGTAGCAGGTGTTGAGTAGACTTATTCCTCAGGAGTTTTTCAGGTTTGACATATCACCTTTCTTGAACAGTGGTATTACAATTGCTGTTTTGAATTCTTCAGGTACCCTTTCTTCTTAGTACATCCTATTTAGGAATTCCAGCAGTCTTCCTTTAAATTCACCACTTGCATATTTGTACAATTCTGTTGGTATGCCATCTTCTCCTAGAGCTATTGCATTTTTTGCTGTTTTCAAAGCTTCTTGTAACTCTTTAAATGAAATTCTGTCTTCTGTTACTCCAATTTCAGCTTCTATTGTTGTATCTTGCGCATTTTTGTCACTCCAGAGTTCCTCAAAATATTCCTTTGCATTATTGATTTTAATTTTTGACAAACCTACTCTTTCGTTAAAATTTGCGTCAATTCTCCTTATAATCTTATACAACTTTGGCCATAACTTGTATGTGTCATGCTCCAGGAATATGATGAAATTTTCCCAGCTCTCTCTCTGCAATTTCCTAGACTTTCTCTTGACTTTTGCCGACTGTTCCCAGCTCTCTCTCTGCAATTTCCTAGACTTTCTCTTGACTTTTGCCGACTGTTTTTGATATTCTTCATCATAAACCTCACTTTTTGAGGTCATGAATTTTCTAAATGCCTGTCTTTTCTTTTGTATGAGTTCTTGGAAATGGATTTGATATTTTTCCATTCTTCTTCTATGTTCTGGCTTTTTGGTATCTCTTCACTTATGATGTTCATCCGTCTTTGGTACAGCCATTGGATGGTCGGGTCACCCGACCATCCAATGGCTGTATTGGGTCATCCAGGGCTCTTGTGTTGATCTTTTCATTTTTCCTGGCTGGTATTCTTGTTGTTTCCATTCTCATTACTCCTTGAATAAAATGATGGTCGGTGCCTATTTCTAGACCTCTGTATGTTCTTTCATCCAAGAATTTTTTGCGGCGTTTTCATCGGCTATAAAATGGTCGATCATTGCGCTTTGTCCTCTTGTATTACTCCATGTCATCTTGTGATCTTTTTTGTGTTGGTAGAATGTATTCATGATTCTTAGTCCATTAAATGTGCAAAAATCTATCAGTCTCTTCCCATTTGTATTCATTCCTTCTGTTACATGCATACCAGTTACTGTCTTTACACGCTTATCTCCTACCTGAGCATTCAAGTCTCCCGCTATTATCAATTTATCTTCTGGATTTACTGCTTGTACTGCCCTCTGTAGTTGCTTGTAGAACTCTTCACTTTGCTCCTCAGTCCTGTCTTCCCTCTTCTGGTGCATATACTCCGATCATTGTAAGAAAGTCTTTTTTCAATCTCAATCTTTGCTGATACAATTCTTTCATGCCATATGTTGTATGAGTTGATATTTTCGCAGTGTTTATTATGTATGTGTAACATCACTCCGCCTGCAGCTCTGGTTTTCTTGTCAACTCCCCTATAGATAACGATGTAATTTCCAGATTCGATTGTTCCACTTCCTTTCTTCTTTGTTTCAGACATCACAGCAAAGTCTATATTTCTGCTGCTTAGAATTTCGTTCATTTTTGCATCCTTGGCTGCATATCCTTTTACATTCCAGTTTCTGAATTTGTATTTTCTTTCGTTTGCATGTGTTTTTATTTTAACCAGGGGTTCACCTCCGCCTGGGATCCCATTGTTCCATCCGTTTCCTGTTGTTTGTGTATTTTGAGTAAGGTAGATTTTTGTCTGACTTGGTTACCAGCCATGCCAGTTATATCACAGTGATAGGGCTGCTATCTAGGCCTCCGCGCTTGCCTGGTCCTCTTTTAGTCGTCTTTTACAACAGGCAGAGGGTACCATAAGGATATTCTTAAGGCTATTCTCTACCCCCAGTGAAAACGTTCGAAATATGAAGCCGATTTGTTCGTTATTTTCATCATTTGTTCATAAGATTGCGTGTAATCGAGTGAACGAATTTAGTCGTACTTATGTCCCGCGACCCGCTCCCATCAAAACTTCAGACGGGGATTTCTCCGTGAATTTTCAAAATTGTTTCAATTTTTTTTCACCAATGCTAATACTTAATCATTGAAAGCGAGGGTATGTAGCCATATTTTCTAATTTAGCTTTTCCAACGGAGATCTGAGCATCAGTACTACCTCCATTCAATTCCCAATGACCACCACAAAATGACATAAATCAAAAATATCTCGACATACCCTCGCTTTTGAATGTTTTCTGAATAAAATAAATCAAACCCCACGAAAATCCGTCCAATAGTTTTCCCACAATCCCCGGTCAAAGTTCATAGTTTTCATCAAAATTTTACTGATAACAGGAGGGTAGAGAATAGCCTTAACCCATCCCTACACGGGTTTCCGATAATTTTCCTGGTTATAAACCAAAAGACGATTCCTCGTCGTATTTTTCTACTAAAATACAGAATTTTCAATTAATTGAAAAAAATTAAACCTTCGACACTTCATACTTACAATCACAAAATCTTGACTCCTTTGCCATATTTATTTTTAATCCCTCAAAGTGATTCATTTACTCTCTCATCAGCGGCGTATCTAAACCTTGGTACTCGAGAAATCAAGACGTCCTTTTCGTAAACGTGTCAGCTAAATGCAACAATGTTTCACTCAAACACTGGCACGAGTTTAATAAGTGCACACAGGCATTCCAACCACGACGAATGAATATTGTTTGATACATAAAAGATCATACAGACGGAATAAAGCGCTTTTGACGATAAAGCACAAGAGAGAGAATCTTACTCTTATAGCGTAGCGAAATGACTCGTTTACTCGATGCTCGAATATTTGTGTACATCGCGTAGTACGTCTACGTAGTATCTCGTTTCCAGCCAGACAATACTCGTTCATTAGCGTATAAATCGAAGTATCACCCAAGTAACCGCAGGTCATCGTTATAAAGTTGGAAAATTATCCGAACGCGGTTATGCGACGACAAACGATACGAAAATGAATACGTATTATTGTGTCGATTCGAGTAGAGTTTTTTAATACCCCGCTTATACAAGCAGACAATATGGTGCATTGTTATCACAATACTCGAACAATTGTACATCCCCCTACTCGCAGAAAAAATACGAAAATCAGAGAAAAAAACTTGGTACATTTTGGAGCAATATTACACCAGCGATACGCTATTATTATCTCCGAAAAGTGGGTATTATTCGACAAACATGCCAAATGACACGTAATTTGCGAAAATTTCTATTGTATCAATTTAGCAAAATGTTCATTTGGTATCGAGATGGAAATTTTTACTCTTCTAGAACGTCTTGTGCGTTTTATAATTCGGGATTTTCGTAAAGCCTGCCTAACGCCGCGAGAATGGAAAACGTTGCAAACCACGTCGATATGAGCCCCCCTCAGCACCCCATAGAAGGGAGAAAAACATAAGTATACAAAATACTGTGAAAAAAACATTCGTGTATACGGTGTCTGGTAGCTTTCATAATGCAAACCACGCGCAAAATATCGTAAAATTCAATGCATTTCGATACAAATTGAACGCCCGCCTCAGCCTCTCATCCCCCTCCCCTCCCCCATCAAACCATCAAGTTCTCGCCGCAACGTCATGAACAAGATATACATTTTAGCTGACGCCATCGCATCGTTGCCATCGAGAATGAAAACCTCGCCATTCTAATGTACGTAGGTACCTCTATATCGAGAGGAAAAAATAAGAGGAAAAACTCGCCAAATGCTAACACGTGTTTGAAAACCAGCCCATAACACTCCGCATTGTGCAAATGTTGCAACAACTCGCGTCAAAGGTCATAACAACATCACCAGAGAAATGTATATACCAACCCGACACCTACAATAGCCGGTTATACGCAAACACCAAACACTAAACAGCAAACAGCAGAGAGCAAAATGTGTGAGAACTTCGAATAAGATTAATAATCGCGAAATTTAGACGTGCTGTAAAATTAATGATATCGCGTTCGAGTATTTCTGTTAGGCGGCTTTTATGGTTAATTAGTTTCGGTATTTAATTAATTAACCAGCTCTTTAATGGGTTGACTTTATTATGCCATTTAATTTAGAGAGTGCGAAAAATTTTAGCTTATATATTTTTTTCTCTCCTTCTAGTCTCTCGAACGTGTTAATTTAAAAAACAATAACTTCGATCGTTAACTATACTCTTCGAAGAGTATTTTTACCCCTTTTTTCCCGGTTGTTGTTGTTGTTGAGGTAGGTATCGTCCTATCATCTATCAATCAAACGCTATACGGATTAATTTCTAACAATTTCATATTGTTATTAACGTTTTGTAGGAGGAACTTTTGCACAACGATCAACTTCCTTTCAAGCTTGAAGTTCACCTTTATATGAATTAATGAAAAACATCCGAATTGAAATATGCAGAGGTGGTTTTAAGGGGTGGGGGATGGGTTGAAGGAAAATTACACACTCCTGCGATAATTTTTTGTCGGCAAAATGATGTGATACCAGCTCCCTTCCTCGCTCCTCAAGTAACATGGCTTTGAACTGCCTCTGAAAATACTTCTATTCAAAAATTTGCTATAAAATTTCCTACTTTCTAGTCAAAATAATTGCAAACAAGTCCCAATTTTTTGCCCAAAATCATGAATTTTGTCAACATTTCAAAAATGTCTTGGTTTTTGCAAGATCTAAGAAAATCCTGATTTTTTTATGATTTTAGAGAAGCCATGATTTTTGCCAGAAATTTAAAAAAAAATCCTAATTTTGTCTAGTTTTTAAAACAGAAGTTTTGCCCAATATTCAAGATATTCCCGGTTTTTTGCCACAGTCGAGAAAGTTCTGAAAAAAAATTTATGATTTTTGCAAGAATTGCGAAAAACTCTCGATTTTCTGACCAGAGATTTCAATAAGTACTGATTTTTTGTGAGAAATTGATAGAAGTTCTGACTCTAGCCGAGAAAACTTTTTTTTTAAATATCAATTTTTGCCAGAGGGTCATTCCATGTCAATTCGACCACAAAAAGGCGATTTTGAAAGTCATATCTTTCGATTTCGCTAATTTTTTTTTTACATTATCTACCCACCCAGTAATTAAGTAAGAAAGCCGCAATCAGTTTGGTCCCAGCCCCCTCAGGGGGCAGGTGGGGGTGCTTCCATTATTTTCACATTGTCTCGAGGTACTCAACTTCAGCAGCACATTCCTCCAAAACTATGATACTTTGATCAAAACTGATTTCACAGTTCGAAAGGGTATTGAATTTCGAACTTTTTAAGCATTTTGAAATTTCCAAAATGGCGCTGTAAGTGGGAGCTACCATTTAAAATTCTGAAAAAATGTCCATAGATGTACCTTTTGACTTTTTTTCGAAATATTTACGTTTTGAGATGGGATCTCTTAATGGAGAGGGAGCACCCCCACCCCCAATTTGGGGCCAAACTTTCAAAAAAAAATCTGGGGCATGTGATATATCGAATTGTATGTTTTTGGTAACGCTGAACACGCATATGACGTCAGATTTTTGGTTGGACCCCATCTAAGGCCTCCAAAAATTTTTTTGGACTTTTAGGGGGTGGTTCTGAGAGCCATGGGTGAGGTCAATTTGAAAAACTACTGCTATATTCGTGTTCAGTGATATCGAAAACATACTATTTCATGTGTCACACGATTGAAACCATTTTTTTTAGGTTGCCCTCATTGGGAATGGGCTGGGGGCCGTGGACGGGTCCAATCAAAAATCTGACGTCATATTCGTAATCAGCGTCTCCAAAAACATACTATTTGATGTGTCGCACGAAAAAAAACACTATTTTGAACTTTTACCCCAATTGGGGAGGTGCTGGGGACCGTGGATGGGGACCAATCAAAAATCTAACGTCATATTCGTGTTCAGCGTTACCAAAAACATGCAATTCGATATATCACATGCCCCAGATTTTTTTTGAAAGTTTGGCCCCAAATTGGGGGTGGGGGTGCTCCACAGTGGGCTGTGAGCACCCTCAAAACGGGCGTAATTCAAAAACTTACAATAAACCCAAAAACTATTGTAAAATGATATCTTCCATTATGTTTTTGGGGTCGCAGAATACGAATTTGACCACATTTTTTTTGTAGGGGTATGGGGTGGGGGGTGAGGGAGGTCAAAAATTCAAAATTTGACCATAATGACGTGTGATATGTTGAAATGTATGTTTTGGAGGGTGTAGATCACGAATCTGACACTATTTTTTTCGTAGGGGTGAATGGTGGGGGATGAAGGGGGTGAAAAATTCAAAATTTGATCATAATAATGTGTGATATGTCGAAATGTATGTTTTTGAGGGTGTAGATGACGAATTTGACAAAAAAAATTTCGTAGGGGTGAATGGTGGGGGATGAAGGGGATGAAAACAGCGAAAAATTCAAAATTTAACTACATAAATAATGGCGTGTGATATGTCAAAATGTACGTTTTCGAGGGTGTAGGAGGGGTGAAGGGTGGGGGATGAAGGATTTTCTGTTGGGGAGCCGTCAAAGTCCCTGGGGAAGCCCCCCACCCGCCCCCTGAGGGGGCTGGGACCAAACTGATTGCGGTTTTCTTACTTACTGGGTGGGTAGATATTGTAAAAAAAAATTGAGCAAAATCGAAAGACATGACTCAAAAACGTTGGTCGAATTGACATGGGATGACCCCAGAACGAGATAATCTTGCTTTTTAAGCGAGATATTCTAAAGTCTTGAGTTTTTGCCAGAAATTTAAAAAAAAAAGTTCCAGGACTGTGATTTTTGTCAGCAATTTGAAAAATTTTTGATTTTTTAGCCAAGAGTTGGAGAAAAGTCCTCATATTTAAAATGTCCGGTTTGCGTCGTTCGTCGTCTTCTAATGACCTCTAAACATGATCTGATTTTGAGAAAAATCGAAGACCCCTCGTGCAAAAATCCGATTGGGCGTAGAATGACCATTTTCCAATTCATTGAAAATTTTGTATTTTTTAGAAAAATATAATCAGGAATCGTATTTTGGTTTGTAATCCAGGAAAATTAGCGGAAAAAAGGGAATCATTTAGCAAAAAAAAAAGAAAAAAATGAGAATTTTTGGTAAAAAAATAGGATTTTTATACAATTTCCACAAAAAACGGAAATTTATGCCAATTTTGGCACAACTGAGTTTTTTATGCCACACGCAGAAAAAATACCGAAAGTAATTGTTGACCGATTTTCAACTTTTTTCTCTTGAAACTTTCAAAAATTTTCCAAACTCTCACTCTTGATCGAACTCGTTATTATTACGATGACGAGGTATCTGGAACTCACTACGTGTGATATTCCGTTTCCGCAATTCGAAAATAAAATCATAATGAAAAAAAAATCGAATTAGAAAAAAAAAGGACGATACTAAATTTATCGCTGATTTATCGAGTCGAGCAAACTTGTCGCAATTTCTCCACAGGCGATTTTTTCCAACCAGAAAACACATGTTTCTACGTTAAAAATATAAAAATTGATATCGCTTCGTTGTATAATTACAAACGGAACAATAGCCAAACGCGATACAAGATTGTATAATTACGAGAGAGATGCCGAACCCAAACACACTCGCCATCGAATAAAAAATTACAAACGTTTCGAATTGGGACACGATTTGTGATAAAAATGCGAACAATTTTTTCAAAAGACCAGAGGAGTAGGAAAAAAAACAATTTACAGAACCCAAAATGCTGCGAAATTAATGATACGCAGAAATTTATTTAATAGCTTTCGGTCGCTCTCGAACGATAGAATAAAAATAGTAAAAATAAAACGTAGTACGTATATTATTTGGCGGTAGGAAGAGAATAAAGAAGAAAAAATAATCATTAAAATTTTTTAGCATTATTCAAAATATTATATTTACACGAAAAATGTAAAAAAAAAAAAAAAAAGAATAAACGCGTACCTATTTTACGACGGTCAGCTATTTTTATTCTTTTTTATCTGCGGTAGTTGTTTTATTAGCACGGTCCATTTAACGGGACCATTTGGAATGATGAATATTCACCAGATAAGAAAACAAGTAGCACTTTTGCGGCTCGACTCGGTGTAAATTTCGCGCTTATTTTTCAATGGTCGGCGATATGGAATCTCGCTGCTGTGTGGTGGAATAATACGCGAGTACAAGAGCCGGGCATCGCATCGGAGACGATTAACGCTGTTGGTATAACCGAGATTACGTTAGGTGGTTTGGAAAATCGACGAGCACAGGGCTGGGGCTGGGGCTGGGGCGAGCTGCCGGAGGAGAGCAGCAGATAATCGCGTCGAATCTGTTTCATCTTGGGTGAAACGTCGGGCAGAGCGGAGTAAAGTCCCACAAAAAAAAACACACTACGCTGTATCGTAAAAATTAGCTCCTAAAATTACGAATAATTATTTAAATGAGAGGAAGCATTTGAGCGCGACCGCAGCAGTCTTCTTGGATCGAGCCGAGCTCGACGACGACGCGACGCTCGCGCTCCTCTTCAGTAAAACCGAAAGGCGAAACCGCAAGACGTAACGCAAAAACCCTCGTACACAGTGGTCGGATTTAAAGAGATTTTTTTTACTCCTTTAATCTAGCTGACAATAAAGCAGCGAGCAATACACACCTACCACGTTTTGTAACAAATTTCCGCTTTTAATGTCGCCAAAACGCGTACATAGCGAAGGTCTCTCTGAAAATTACGCCAGTGCCAGTCGTCGTCGAATCGCTACGATAATACAGTCGTTCGCAAGAACTTAGCATAATTAACAGGGTTTCCCAATCCCAGCCCAACGCCATCACCATGTTTCAATTTACTCGTACCTTTTGCGCTTTGCGAGTGCGTTGTTTAATCAAAATTTCGCTAAATTTATCTCAAAACACACCGACGACGACGACCGGGCAACATCTCGACATTTATATACCCATACAATTCAGCGATACCTGCAGCCTTTACCCCTGCTATAGGTATTTTCCCAAATTACGTACGAATCTGTTACACTCGGCGGCGATGCTGTTTCTGCTTCTGCTTCGGCTGCAGCAACTCGGTGTCGGTGGTACAGCAGAAGCAAATTATACCGTATCGAATTCCGCCCTATTAAAATGGTATTATTCGAGGTTTAACCTTAACATATTCGTAATCGCGCAACTTGTCACCGAGAGCTCCTTTCGCACCCATGAATAATTCCTTCTACAGTGCGCACTTTTACTCTATAAAAATTTATCCCCGATATATCTACTAAACAAATCCACATTTCAAATACGAGTACCTACCTATACTCGTACCTATGTGAAAGCTGCGAGAGTATTAGCGAAACGAGTCTTGTTAGAATATGTTTTTTATCGTATAGCTAGATACGAGTACATTATTATTTTTTTTCACACTCTTATCTCGAATTTATTATACCGTGTATTTACGATAAATTAAACCATTGAAGAGGAAGGAGGAGGGGGGGGGGGTAAATGTAATAGATTACAATTGCTAAAATCGCTCATCTATGTGAGCATTAGGTACTACCTACAGAAAAATTACATAAAACAAACCGTTGGTTATGATGACCGAAGCTTATCTGCGAAAGCAATAAAATAATTCAAAAGGGAACAAAACACTGAAACACTGAATTAGGCGTTTTCTAATCTTTCGATCATTTTGGTTAAAAATAGCGCAACAATAATTACGAGTAGAAATGGTGATATATGATTGCTTCGAAATTCGAAGTAGATTTAAGTATACGTCGTTAGTTGTTTTGAGAGAAAATCCCATGAAGCTATCCTTTCAGTAAGAGAAAATCAAAAAGGTGAAATTTTTAAAAATTTTCAATTTCTGGAACACCAAATTATTAAATAAAAAATCTTTTGATGAAAATGGACCAAATACGTGCACGTGGATTGGAGAACACAAAAACTTCAAAAAATTTTAACAACTTCGATTCAATCGACAGAGCTCAAGTTCCACTTTTTCATTATGTAGAAGAGTCAAAACTTTTGAATACTTCGTACTTTTTTTTTCGAAAGTGGATCAACTCAAATTTGAAAACACAAAAATCTTCACTTTCCCTAATTTCATTATATTTTTTGGGGGGGAGGAGGGGAGAAAGAGGAAAAGAAGCGTGAAAACTTCTAAATGGTAGATTTTTTTATGAAAAACTACTTACCTGTCTTCAACCAAATTTTTAGAAAACTCTCCGCTCGATCCCCTCCCCCGCACACACACAAAAAAATGAACAAAATCAAATTTTTCACAAGTAAATTGAAATTGGAGTCGGGGGCTCGCATAAGGATCAATTGCATCCCCTGTCGATTCTCCGGGACAACTTTTTTCTTGAAGGGGGAGTCCTAACAAGGGAACCTCTTGAGGTGTCCGCCTCCGATTTGAACGGGACCGCGATTTTTGGAAAGAGCATGTTCTAAAACCCCCAAATCCAAATTTTCAGCTGCCCAAGTTCATTTTTCGATTTTTGGCGAATTTTTGAAAATCCAAAATTGACTATTTTGGTGGTTTATGCTTTGTTTTAAAAAGTACGTACTTGATCAATAGAAATGGTCAAAATAGGACCCAAAACTAATATTAATTACCTAATTCACCATTTCCAGCCATTCTGGGGCCTCCAGTGCGATTTTTCAATTTCTCCAGAATTTTCAATTTGCTCCAGAAGGCGTGAATATGAAGTTGGGCAGCTAAAAATCGAGTTGTGTGTTATACTCGACCTGTTCAACGAATTTATCCACATTAGAGCCGATTCTGGGGCGGACACCTCAAGAGTGGTTTTTTGACCAGATTTTTTTCAAAATGAAGATATTCAAAAATCAAAAATTTCCCGTTTGCGAGAAAATTTTCAAAATTTGGGCTAATCGCAGTATATCGTCATGAAATAACCCTACGAGGGCGAATTTCGCCATTTCCAGCTATTCTGGAGGCTCCAGCGCAATTTTTCAATTTCTCCAGAATTTTCAATTTGCTCCAGAAGGCGTGAATATGAAGTTGGGCAGCTAAAAATCGAGTTGTGTGTTATACTCGACCTGTTCAACGAATTTATCCACATTAGAGCCGATTCTGGGGCGGACACCTCAAGAGTGGTTTTTTGACCAGATTTTTTTCAAAATGAAGATATTCAAAAATCAAAAATTTCCCGTTTGCGAGAAAATTTTCAAAATTTGGGCTAATCGCAGTATATCGTCATGAAATAACCCTACGAGGGCGAATTTCGCCATTTCCAGCTATTCTGGAGGCTCCAGCGCAATTTTTCAATTTCTCCAGAATTTTCAATTTGCTCCAGAAGGCGTGAATATGAAGTTGGGCAGCTAAAAATCGAGTTGTATGTTATACTCGGCCTGTTTAACGAATTTATCCACATTAGAGCCGATTCTGGAGCGGACACCTCCAAAGTGGGTTTTTGACCAGCTTTTTTCGTAATAAAAATATCCAAAAATTAAAGGGACGCCCAAGAAAGGCTGGAAATGGCGAAATTCGCTCTCGTGTGGTTAATTAGTGACCTAATACAGCGATTCGCGCAAATTTCAAAAATTTTCTCATAAACGAGAAATTTTTGATTTTTGAATATTTTTATTTTGAAAAAAAGCTGGTCAAAAAACCACTCTTGAGGTGTCCGCTCCAGAATCGGCTCAAATGTGGATAAATTCGTTAAACAGATCGAGTATAACACACACCTCGATTTTTAGCTGCCCAACTTCATATTCAGGCCTTCTGGAGCAAATCGAAAATTCAGGAGAAATTGAAATAGGTATCGCACTGGAGGCTCCAGAATGGCTGGAAATGGCGAAATTTGGATTTGGGGGGTTAATATCAGTTTTAGGACTTATTTCGAACATTTTTACTGATCAAGTACGGAATTTAAAAAAAAAGCATAAACCACCAAAATAGTCAATTTTGGATTTTCAAAAATTCGCCAAAAATCGAAAAATGAACTTGGACAACTGAAAATTTGGATTTGGGGGTTTTAGAACATGCTCTTTCCAAAAATCGCGGTCCCGTTCAAATGGGAGGCGGACTCCTCGAGAGGTTCCCTTGTAAGAAACATTTCTTGCCCTTGTCCTCAAAAATAAACCTGGCCCTACTCACAAAATGGCAGCCATTTTGATTGACTGGTCATCCGAAATCGCAGATTTTTCGTTCCAACATAGGACTTGCACGAAATTTTTTAAACCTTACAAAGGTAGATCGAATAAGAGCAGGCGAAAATTTTTCATCTGACAAAATTTCACGCACTAGTGTCTTTTTCGATTTTTGGTGAATTTTTGAAAATCAAATTTTAGCCAAAAATACTTCATTTGATGAAATTTTGTTGAAATTTCAAGTTTCAAAAATTTGCTGGAGACTCCAGAAATTTTCAAAAAGGTCACTGGAGGCTCCAAAATGACTTGAACCCAGCTGAAGTCGTCTTCAGAGAGTGCTAAAATTGAACTTCTGAGCAAATTTCCGCTTTTCATCTCCATTTGATGAAATTTCGTGAAAATTTCTAGTTTCAGAAATCTACTGGAGGCTCCAGTAATTTTCAAAAAGTTGCTGGAGACTCCAAAACGATTTGAAATCCATCTGCAGTTGACTTCGTAGCGTATTGAAGTTAATTTGCAGAATGAATTTCGGCTTTCCAACTCCACTTGATGAAATTTTGTGGGAATTTCAAATTCCAAAAATCTGCTGGAGACTCCAGAACTACTCTAAACGGTCTGAAACAGTTTCTAATCGATTTGGCAGGTCAAAAATAGGGTATACCCCAAGTTTCAGTTCAGCTTTCTAGGTCAATTTGGTAAGATTTTGATTTCTGACCTCGATATGATTTTCAAAAATTCACCAAAAATCGAAAAGAGCACTTTGGCGCTTGAAATTTTGACAGGTGATGAATTTTTTCCTGATCTTTCGATCTACCTTTGTACGGTTTGAAAAATTCCCTGCAAGTCCTACGTTGGAACGCAAAATCTGCAATTTCAGCGACCTGTCAATCAGAATAGCCGCCATTTTGTGAGTACAGCCATGTTGTTTTTTTTTCGAGGACAAGGGCTAGAAATTTTCTTTAGAACTCTCCCTTTAAGAAAAAAGTTGCCCCGGAGGATCGGCAGTGGGGTGCAAGTGATCCTTACGCCCCCTCCCCCCGACTATAGTTTCAATCAATTTTTTCAATAATTTGAAGGTTGTTGTTGAGCGTTTGAATTTTTCTATTTTTTTACTACTTTTCGGACTAAATTCACTACTTTTTCACTGCTGTAACTACCCATTTTTTAAATCATTATTTTTTACTACTTTCACTACTTATTCAGGTACCCTCTGTTTAAAAAAAATTACGTCAATATTGATTCGGACGGTTTTTATCTCATTTTTTTTTAGAAAATCTGAAATTTCCAAAATATACCCGAAGGCTCCAGAACAACCTGAAACCTCCTCAAATCTACTCGGCATATTAAAAATGGGATACTAAGTACATTTCATTTCAACGACTTGATTGGAAGTAAAAATGTTGTGGAAATTTCAATTTTTGAAAATCTGCTAAAATGCTCCCGAACTACCACTCAAAATGGTTCGAAACCGTTTCCAATCGATTTGGATGGTCGAAAACATGGCACACACCAAATTTCAGCTGTCTTGGTTTATTTGGTAAAATTTTGAGTTTTTTCCATTTTTGATCCATGTTTAATTTTTTAAAAATTCATCAAAAATCAAAATCGTCTGTGAACTAGAAAATTTGATCTGTTGTTTCCAAATTCGTATTCGGAAAATCAGATCACTTCGATTCAAACCGGATGGATAATTATTTCAGCTGTTTTCTAAATTCCACGATTTAAGATTTTTTTTTTTTTGATTTGCCATTACAAATAAAAGGTAAGTAACAGGTTTTAGAAGCGACTTACGTAAATTGACTTTTCTGATAAGGATTATAAAATAACTTACTTATTGTTATACGCGAGTTCACACTCTATCATTTTTGGAAGGAAATTTGTACTCACCTGAAACAAAAAAAAAAATTATTGATCAATCAACAAGTAAAAATTCGGACGATCTCCAGTCAGAAATGAATATTCACAAATATAAAATTGCAAAATTGATTGTGAAAATCACTCAAAAATATCAAAAATTGACGAATCATCAGAAAACGACAAAAATTTGAGAAAATGTCGCATTTGGGTGAAATTTTGCACGTACACAGCGTAGATTATTGAAATATAGCCAGAATTAATCAGGAATTCTTAAACCTGAATAATGATTTGTCAAAACTACAGAAAGTCTCATAAAATTTCTCAAATTGACACCCTCTCCCCCCCCCCATAATTGAAAATTACCGGGAGTTGATCATTATGTATCTAGCAACGAGATTTTTTTTGAAAAAAATCACTACTTTTTTCACTAGGTACCTTTTTCAATCAAACATTCAAAAAGCTCTCCACTCGACCCCCCTCCCCGCCTCTCATCACACACACACAAACTTGAAAAAATCAAATTTTTCACAGAAAAAATTTCAAACAAAAAAATTGGAATTGGAAGAAAATTTGTCAATAAGTAAATAAAGTATTTTTTAATTTCAATCAAAATTATTTTTAAAAAAAAAACAACACAATTATGAACGCATCAGTGAAAATGGACGAAATTCAAAAGTTACATAGAATTGAAAAATGTCATATTTTTTTCTACATTTTTCGAGAAACAGGGGAGGGGGAGTTTTCCGACAGAACTTTTTCCAATGATGCTCTCGTAGTTTATTAAATTTTTACATCATCATAATGAAACATTTTTCGTTTTAAAAAAAGTTACAATTCCTCTCGGTTGTCAATATTGAAACTAGAATTTTTCGTGAAAAAATTCTCAACAAAACGGAAAAAAAAATCTAAATCAATTTCATCAAAGAAGTAATTTTTTTCCACGAAATATTCGCTCATCGACCTTGACATTTTGCGACATTTCCATCCGCGAGTAAGTAAATCTCGAGCCAACAGTAAAAAGTGAAAATAAAAATGAGCAAAGAAGTTGAGAAAAAAATGTACGTAGGTATTTGCAGTCGCTTGACAGATTAATGTTTTAATTTACGAAACCGCTCGCGCGGTTATTCATACTCCGAGTCAAAAGGCTAAAAAGAGCACGACAAAGGTTCGCTTATCAGGGTACACTCGCTTCGCAGCAGTCGACTCTCTAAATAACGATTTCGACCTACCTTACCTACGTACGTAAAGAACAGAAAAAAAAACGAAGAAAATTTTGGCAACCACTGTGAAAATTTTTCAGCTCATCTTCGTGTACAGAAATTACTTGTCAGCAAACAATACAATTGTGCGCTAGTCTAGAAATCGAGCTGGCCGCTGTCTTATTGTTTGGACAAAACGACGATGAAAGATAAAGTATCTTTAATTCGAGACTGCTTCGCTTTGGAGCACTTTTTTTCTCTCGATGAAAGTTGAAAAGGCTTAAATATAGTTGGTTTGAGTTGGCGAAATGGCCATCGCGTATACTGCGTACGAGAGCAAAGTCTCGGGCTGAGAAGAAAGCAAGCGTGTATGGAAAATTGACACGTTTTAGCGAAGAAGGAAAAAAAGAAAAAAAAAGGGGAAAAAAGTGGCCGGATTCAGTTCGCTTGGGTCAGTAATGAGTTGAATGGCGCGATAGAAGCGAACAGCAGGTTTACAAAACCGATATTATCTGTTGGTAAATAGCTAGATAAGCTTCTTTTCTTGACGAAGCTTTTCTTAATAACGTATATAAACTGAAATATAGGCTGAACGGCGAACGCTGCTTCGATGGTGCTTAAATTCCAGATAGGTTAGGTATAGCCTACACGCGGTGGTATAGACCTTCATCCTGTCGGTCGTCGAAATAGCGTACTCAGTGCCATGCCACTGCCTCCTACTATGTACCTATCTACAAGTAGTAAGGTTTTTACTCGTCTTCATCTTGGTCGTCGTCGTCTTCGACGACGAGAAACGTTGTAAGCATTTGTCGGTTTGCAGTGAAGCTAGAAATTGCTTTCGAATGGAAAATACAACATGTTACGATCCCCGCGTCGGCCGTTTCTCGCTTCCGTAATGACAGCCAGGCTCTGAAAAGTTGCTGCGTTTTCTCCTCCACTTGTACCCAGTCTACCTACCTGTCTGCCTGCCTACCCATCTAGTATGCTGTATACATAGTAAAGCCCTCTTAACTTAGCGCTTCATCAATGCTTCGCAGTATAGTACTCGTCTATATAGGCAACTAAATTCTCAACATATTGCTTACTTTAAGTACACGCTTCGTAAACGCGTACTATGGTTGCATTTTCGCGTACGTATTGTACAATCGAACACAGCGAAGCAGAGCTACAGAGTTAACCGGCAAACGCCGTTATTCGCTTCAAAAGACCGGATGAAACGAAACGAATTAGGATACATTCTTTGAGAGAAGAAAAAAAGAGCAAGAAAAAAAATGCTTTTACAAACACTCGCTCGAATCGGAATTTAATTCCGTGAAATGCCTCCCAAATGCTTACGCCTGTAGTATTCCTATACTACGAGTATATGGAGTTTCGCACCACCACGTCATCGTCATCATCACCACCGTCGTCAAAGATCTGAAAGCTTTAACGATGGTTATGTCATCTCCTTTATCACACCACATCGTCGTCGTCGCCGAAAACCTCAAAATCTGAACGCCTGTATAAATAGTAAACACCGAGTACATCGAGATTCGTTAATTGAACAGTTCGACTGAGTTAATCGTGTGCTCGTCTGAAGTCTGCAGGAAGTGCTGATGAATCATCAAAATGCTCAAAATCGTTTGAAAAAATTGAAAGTCAATTATAAATCTATTACGAACGAATCGAGTCACTTCTCGTGAAACATATTATGTATAGAAATTGATCTATTTACAAGCGAAGCGAATCGAATCAAATCATTTACGAACGGTTGGTGATTGAACAAATTGTTTAATTTCTAGTGAATCATTTGAGAACGGAATAATCAATTTTTAGTAAATCACTTACGAATGAATCGATACATTGTTAGTAGTAACTCATTCCTGCACGAATTGATTAATTGTTGATGAATCATTCCCAACCCGAACAAAATCACACAATTGATGGTGAATCATTCGCGAACGAATCAAATGATTTTTAGTAAATCATGCGAATAAATTGATTAATTGTTGGTGAATCATTCGCGAACGAATTAAATAATTCTTGGTGAATCATTCACGAACAAATTAAATAATTTTTAGTGAATCATTCGCGAACGAACCGAATGATTTTTGGTGAATCGTTTGCGAACGAATCGAATAATTGTTGATGAATCATTCGCGAACAAATCGAATAATTTTTGGTGAATCATTCGCGAACAAATCGAATGATTTTTGGTGAATCATTCGCGAACATATCGAATAATTTTTGGTGAATCATTCGCGAACAAATTAGATAATTTTTAGTGAATCATTCGCGTACGAATTGATTATTTGTTGATGAATAATTCACGAAGGAATCGAGAAATGGTTGATGAATCATTCGCGAACGAATTAGATAATTTTTAATGAATCATTCGAGAACGAATCAAATCATTTTTGGTGATTCATTCGCGAACGAAATTATCAATTGTTGGCGAATCATTCGCGAACGAACTACATAAATAATTTTTAGTGAATCATTTGAGAACAAATCGAATGATTTTTGGTGAATCATTCGCGAACGAATCGAATGATTTTTGGTGAATCGTTTGCGAACGAATCGAATAATTGTTGATGAATCATTCGCGAACACATCGAATAATTTTTGGTGAATCATTCGCGAACAAATTAGATAATTTTTAGTGAATCATTCGCGTACGAATTGATTAATTGTTGATGAATCATTCACGAAGGAATCGAGAAATGGTTGATGAATCATTCGCGAACGAAATTATCAATTGTTGGCGAATCATTCGCGAACGAACTACATAAATAATTTTCAGTGAATCATTTGAGAACAAATCGAATGATTTTTGGTGAATCATTCGCGAACGAATCGAATGATTTTTGGTGAATCGTTTGCGAACGAATCGAATAATTGTTGATGAATCATTCGCGAACACATTGAATAATTTTTGGTGAATCATTCGCGAACAAATTAGATAATTTTTAGTGAATCATTCGCGTACGAATTGATAAATTGTTGACGAATCATTCACAAAGGAATCGAGAAATTGTTGATGAATCATTCACGAAGGAATCGAGAAATGGTTGATGAATCATTCGCGAACGAATTAGATAATTTTTAGTGAATCATTCGAGAACGAATCGAATCATTTTTGGTGATTCTTTCGCGAACGAATAGATTAATTGTTGATGAATCATTCGCGAACAAATCGAATTATTTTTGATGAATCATTCACGAACAAATTGAATCATTTTTTGGCGAATCATTCGCGAACGAATTGAATAACATTTGATGAATCATTCGCGAACGAATTGAATAACATTTGATGAATCATTCGCGAACAAATTGAATCATTTTTGGTGAATCATTCGCGAACAAATTAGATGATTCTTAGTGAATCATTCGCGAACAAATTAGATAATTCTTAGTGAATCATTCGCGAACAAATTAGATAATTCTTAGGGAATCGTTCGCGAACGAATTGACTGATTGTTGATGAATCATTCGCGAACAAATCGAATCATTTTTGGTGAATGACTCAGGAACGAATTGAATCATTTTTTGGCGAATCATTCGCGAACGAATTGAATCATTTTTGGTGAATTATTCGTGAATGAATTGATTTGTATAAAAGACTGCTTTGCGAACGAATTGATTCATATATTAATGCATTAATCTATTCGTAATGGTTCTTCTTTAGAATTCGTTTTGAAAACAGATCTTCTTGTTAATGAACGATTTGTTAAAAATAATCGTCACGTCAAGTTGAGCCATATATCGTTTAGAACCGAGATGACACGACTAAACTTGCAGATTTTAAGACCAATCCCATGGTCAAAGCGATTTAATTCGTTCGCGAACGATTTGTTCAAAGGAGTGAAATCGTTCGCGAACGAATGAATCTCTAAAAATTTGAATCAGATGGGCATGACGAAACATTGGCAGTTTTAAATTCTCATCTTATCAGAAAGAACCGAACTGAACTGACTGATTCGTTCGCGAACGATTTGCTCAAAAGAGTGAAATCGTTCGCGAACGAATGAATCACTGAAAAATTCAAGTCTGATGGGCATGACGAATCTTTGACAGCTTTCAAGTTTCATCCTATCAGCAGGAACTGAACTAAATGATTCGTTCGCGAACAATTCGCTCACAGCTCACATGAATGAGATCGTTGGATGAACGAATGAATCACTAAAAATTCAAATCAGACAAGGATGACGAAACTTGACAGTTTTTAATTTTTATCCTATCAGCAGGAACTGAACTGAATGATTCGTTCACGAACGATTAGCTCAGAATTGATGAATCATTCGAAAACGAACGATTGAATCAGTACGAAATCGAGTCCACGAAATTTCTCTTTTCAAAGTCAATCAATAAAAATCGTTCATGAACGATTCACTCAAAAATGAAAAATTCGTTCGCGAATAAATCATCAATAAATCAGACTAGACTAGTTGAAAGATCTTACTACCTACTTGAAATTGGAACTTGGCATTATAAATCTAGCAGCAAAGATTGGAGATGATTCGTCAGCGAACGATTTGCTCTCAGAAATGATGAATCATTCGAGAACGGCTGAATCATTTGGAAACCAAATATCAAATAATAATTACTCAGCAAGACAAAACAATGCATTCTTTGGTCTATCAATTATAATTGTGAATGATTCGTTCGCGAACGATTTGCTCAGAGGAGAAAAGTCATTCGAGAACGACTGAGAAATTTTATGTACTTCTTCGCATCCATTATCAAGACTAGAAAATGATTTATCACTGACGAATCGTCAGTGAACATGATTTATCCAGAGATGAAAAATCATTCGTTAATGAATTAATCACCGATGATTAATGACTCGTCGAGCGAAGTTGCCCTTCGTTTACAAATTATTTACAAAGAAGAATAACAAGGACCAATAATTTCGAATACTTCATTCACGATGAAACTACCTATCCTCGTCCGAAAAACGTAGGTATACCGCTGAACACTGCTGCTAAAAAATAAATAAATGAAAAAAAAAATGAATGTGCAACTCTTCCATCATCTTACGTGAAAGTGGATATTTCGTTGGCGGTTTTTGATTAAAAACTTTCTATTAAAAAATTGTTTTTCTTTAATTTGAACGAACCAAGAGCTTCAACGTAAAGAGCAAGAATGCCTTTATCACTGCATGTTCATTCTTCTCTGGGTACTCTTTTTTTTCAAGTAGGTTGACCGTGGAAGAAATTAAAAACAGGCTATTTTTCATTTCCCACGTAAAGCGCCCGCCGCATTTATATTCGTGTTACGTTTTTCGCTATTTAATTCGCGTGATCGCCACAGAAAAAAAAAAGTCATTGTGAGGTTGAGCAGAAACGAGTGGAAGGAGCTAGACCGAGACTGTGCAGGAATGATGGAATCTGCTACCGTAGAAGAGTAAATTAAATGTAATCTATAGCCGCAGGAATTTCGTAAAAAAAAAACCTCGAGAAACGATACGAAAGCGAAAAAAATAGTTCCTTCGTTTGGTGAAATCTTACAAGGGAAGCTTCTCGCCGAAGCTAGATTGAAAGAGCATATCCTCAAAACCCTCAAACCAAAACGTCAAAATCTAGAATTCATTTATGAAAATTTATAAAAATTCAAAAAATCCCAAAAAATAACATTTTGGGTGATTTTTAAAATTTTTTATGAAATACGAGTTCTATCAATTCAAATCAGTTCATTAATAAAAAATCTTTTCCCTTAAAATCACCAAATAATTACAGTACAGGAGTGTGAGAGTGATGCGATGACGGGGTTAGAAAGGGGAACGTGCTAGAGTACGTTGAATTCATTGTTTAACTGATTGGTTTGTCAAGGCTGTTGTGGAAGAGCGCGTCGTGGTGCGAGTCGCCACGAGGACTACGTGGGAACAACACGGTCGCGTTCGGGCTCCAGCAACGTGTCGAATAAATTGCCTAACTGGTTTGCCGTAAATACGCGATTACGACTTGGCGTTCGAGTGATAGGTCTAGAAGTACCACGTAACTTTCCTTCGGCGAAACTTTTTTAATTGCTTTCGAAAGTACGAGTAAAAATAATTGGAAAATTTTTCTAATTTAATCTTAAATAAACATAAACATCCTAACTCGATAGTTAGCGGGTGTTTATTTTACATCAAACGATTAATTTAAACTTTATAAAACTACTTGTTCAACGTAGACAAATCTGTATATTTATAATATTGTCGCATTTGTGTGTACGTATTTTGCGAATAATATCGCATCGTTATTCGGAGTATTCGTCTGTGCGGTTTTTTCCACTTATCCCTATACTCGACAAGATCCTTGTCCTTTATTATGTTCAATGAAGAGGAAAAAATTGTCGAAAAAGTTGTAATTTCGTGCACATTGTACACAATATGTACCACTAGTTGGCGAATGACGACGAACACGATGAGTTTTTTTTTATTCTTCTTCTTCTTCTTCGTTTTCTTATTCGTAACTAATAAAAAGATATCTAAGACATGAGGAAATAACTGATATTATCATTTTGCCGGCCATTCTAATGAAAAAGTATGTCAATCGTAGCTTTCAGCGTGTATAACGTTTTCTCGTTACAAATACCATACATGTTTCGCGTTTTTAACTTCTCCATTGTATGCAAGAACGTACGTATAATAGGACGTATTATAAAAGAAGCGCAAAAAGTACCGATACCTTTTGCTGGCTGCATTAGGTACGTTTCAGCCAGCAATGGGAATCATTGTGTATTTTAAATTGGTAAAAAAATTCTTTACCCTTGTTGGGTGTCCTTTTTGCACTGTCTATCTCTTATCACTATTTTCTCATATTTGACGATTGCTCGAGATGGTTTGCTTCTTGTATATATGTATACCTACGCCAATATAACATCTGCAACTCGTTAATTTATTACCATATGTACGTATGTATTATTGCTTATAAGTATGAAATTTTTAGCATACGAATCAGAATGCGGCGTGGCGTGGCGCGTGAAACGAATCCGAATACTTCACACTGAAACGACTCTACATAGGTTTAGGGGTAGCTATTATTGAAGTTTGAAATTTTCTCGCGTTCTTCGACTGACTGCTTGCCTTTGCTGTACACGAAACGCAAACAACCTTTTTAATTAGTTGGTATTTGTTTAAATGTACGTAGCGTACTGTAGCAGGCTAACCTTTCTTCTCTTTAGTTAACGAAACATAGGTAGTTACGTACACATTTTGTTTCCTAGTTCTAACCTGTATTTCTTCGCTAGCCCTTGTCCTTCTCGTTTGTTTTTGTATCGCCGCCACTTCGAGATAAACTTTTTAACCATTGTTGCCTCGTTTAAGGTCAGTTTGGCGTTTACTACATAGATGGCCCAGCAAATTTGGCGAGCTTTGTTTGATGCGTAGATAGGAATCTTTTTGGCAATTTTATTTTCGGTTGATGTTGTACGTTTGTGTTCGAGGAAGACGAAAAAAATGATAACGATGAAAGTAGCCAATGTGCAAAAAATCAAAATTGGAGTGTTATCTCAATCCTTTTGTTTTTTGGTGAGGAGGGAAGGGGGGGGGTGTAAACTGACTCGAAGATCAAAATGACCTCGTCACAGAACATTTCCAGCCCGTCAACTTCGACTGAATTGGAATTTGGCTCACTGAACAAGCATGTTTCCAGCACCTCAGAACCAAATTTTCAGCTGCTATAAGGTTGACTTTTTTCAATTTTTGCAGAATTTTTTAAAATGGCGCATTTTTGAAAAAATTCTATTTTCTCAACTTGCCCTTAGGGGTGTTCAGCTGTAAATCCAAGTTCATATTCGTGTTCAGAAAATTCGGGTAGGAGGTGGGTTTTCAAGAAGTTTTTTCTTTTTATGCTGTTTTTGGAGGCCTGCATGCAAAATTTCAGAACTACAGTAACGCTTTTTTGGCGATGCCATGACCCAAAAAACACATTCTTGAGAGTTTCAGAGTTCTTATAAAGATGAACCAACTGAAGGAAAAATTTGAAAAAATCTCCAAAAATAGTACTCGTGTAGGTGTATTTTTGGGAGAAAAAAAATTTCGTGTACGGTTTGCGAAAAGTGGCAAAAAGTCTCTTTTTTGTCGAAAGTTACAACAATTGTGTTTTATTGGCCAAAAATTCTGATAAAGTCTCACTATTTCCCAAAAATTGTCCTGGAGGATTACATTTTTGCCAGAAATTGCTTTTAAAAAGTCTTTATTATATTGAAATTGTCAGAAATTTTGCTTCTCGACAGAAGTAGTAAGAATGTTCACATTCTATAACTGCCAAAAAATCTCTGTTTTTTATTATTTTAATTTTAATTATAAATCAAAAGTTTCGAACTTTTCTCCTAACATTATTTGCACAAAAAATTTATTCTAGATCTCAACTTTCGAAAATGAAAATTTCAAAAATGAGAACTTCAAAAAATGAAAACTTTGAAAATGAAAACTTTGAAAATGAAAACTTCGAAAATGAAAACTTTGAAAACAAAAAATTTGAAAATGACAACTTTGAAAATGAAAACTTCAAAAATGAGATCTTCGAAAATGGAATCTCTGAAAACGAAAAATTTGAAAATGAAAACTTTGAAAAATGAAAACTTCAAAAATGAGAACTTTGAAAATGAAAACTTTGAAAATGAAAACTTCAAAAATGAGAACTTTGAAAATGAAAACTTTGAAAATGAAAACTTCGAAAATGAGAACTTTGAAAATGAAAACTTTGAAAATGAAAACTTTGAAAATGAAAACTTTGAAAATGAAAACTTTGAAAATGAAAACATTGAAAATGAAAACTTCGAAAATGAAAATTTCAAAAATGAGAACTTCGAAATTGGAAACTTTGAAAACGAAAACATTGAAAATGAAAACTTCGAAAATGAGAACTTTGAAAATGGAAACTTTGAAAACGAAAAATTTGACAATGAAAACTTTGAAAATGAAAACTTCAAAAATGAAAACCTCAAAAGTGAAAACTTCAATAAATGAAAACTTTGAAAATGAGAACTTCGAGAACGAAAACTTTGAAAATGAAAACTTCAAAAGTAAAAACTTGAATAAATGATAACTTCGAAAATGAAAACTTCAGTAGTGAAAATTTCAAAGAAATAAAAACTTCGAGAACGAAAACTTCGAAAATGAAATAAACTTTTTAACATAAATAATCTTTTTTCGAAACGAAATTGTCATTTTATTGGGAGGGGAAAACATCTTCGTAGGTGCAAACTTATGGAAAATGTTTTCTTTCAAACAACTCATTACCAACCTCAATTTAAGGCCGTAATTTTTTTTACCAGAGGCTCATATTGTCGCTGTGCGCCACAGTTCTTGCCCCCGCGTCATTCAGCTCTCTTTTCTTTCCTTTTTCCAAAATTAATTTTCCAAATAAAAACCATTATTTACCTAAATCTGAAAATTCCAAGACTAAAAAAATCGCTTCACAAATGAAAAATAAAAATTTTTGATATGCATTTCTTGCTTCTCTTTTTCAAAACCGAGTTTCTCGTAAAAAAAAAAAAAAAAGGTAGGGGAAATTGAGGGAAACTACAAGGTACTCATGCAAGTGTTTTTTTGGAAGAAAAAAATTTCGTGTACCGTCTGCCAAAAATAGCGAAAAGTCTCTTATTTTGTCAATATTTTGCTAAAATTGTTTTTTTGGCCGAAAATTCTGAGAAGTCTCACTCTTTTCCAAAAATTGTTCTGGAGAGTCACTTTTTTGCCAGAAATTCCTTAAAAAAGGCCTTTATTTTACAGAAATTATAGTCAGAAGTCTCGCTTTTTTCGGCAGGAGTAGCGAAAATGTTCACTTTGTAACTGTCAAAAAAACCTCGGTTTTTTATTAGTCTAATTCAAAATCAAAAGTTCGGATTTTTTCGGCAATTTTTTTCTGCATTTAAAGGTGCTGCCTGTTTTTTTCGTAACCTTTCGGTTGATTTTTCGAACTTTTTTGGTTATTTTTGAATACGATGTCTCAAAATTTGCGATAAAATCAAAAATCACACCCTCCTCTCCCCCTTGCAAATATTTCAATCTATCTTCTCTTTCAGCAGCTTGAAAAAAAAAGTCAAAATAACGATACGAAATTCGGCCAAAAAAGCATCGCAGCTCGCTCATTTCTTGTTATTCGCTCGACTTTCACTCGTAAAAATATCGCGACAAGAATTAATTTCAATATTACCTCCCTCTCTCTCGGATGGATCCAAGTCATCGTGGAGAACTACCTTACAATACAAAAAAGTACCTACTCGTAAATGAAACCCACAGGCGGTAATTAAATATTTAAAAATTGTTATAGAACTTTGCGTCAACTCGTTAAAAAATTTTCACTGCAACCTTCTCGTCACCTAAGTAAGTATATATATCTACTGAAGGGATGAAAAACGCGAAAATAAAATATCAAAAATATCGTTTCTTTTTCTTCTTTTTTTTTGCGTCACTAAAACCAATTCTTTATCGACGCGATAAAAATTATTTTCAGAGAGCAAATTTTCCACCAATGGGTATAGAGGATGAATACTTATACACGAAGGACAGATATGAAATAGAATTACAAATGAAAAGGTATTACGTAATACGAAAAAGAAAAACGACGATCGCGATGGCGATGGCGCCAAGGTTTTCATAAAGCATACGACTTATATGGATAGGAAAGCTGTCAATATCGAATGAACGAGAGTATCTCACGGATCGGTGCAGGGGGGTAGAAAAGCGTAGCAAAAATGTCAAAATTTTTAAAATTTCGTTTAAAGCTGTTCCTTGTTGAACGACATTTTTTCGTTGCTGGGATGATTTCGTCTTAAATCTTGTACAATGTACGTACAAATATATCTACGTTGAATACCTAAGCTATGAGTAGTTGACGATGTTACAATATTACAAAGAATACATCGAGTCGACAGATGCAGAGCTTATTTAACGGTGTATTTTTTGGGCAACTTGGTAACCCTAGGTACGTTTAAAATTTGCTATTGTACGAGTACAGGTAGCTGTTCTTTTTTTTTTAGGGATTTTTTTCCAACGATGATAAAATCCACGCCTCGAGATACCATTTTAAATACCCAGTGCGAGTATTTAGTATACATTGTAGATATCTGTACTGTAAGCATAGTTCGGTTTGTTTGGAAGCTTCGTCCGCGAGCTTTTATGTTGCTTACGTAAGCGTGAAGTCTTGGTCGCGGATGAGATAGGTAGAGCAGGTACCTACTTGCGTGAATACTCGCGCAGAGATTTTCGTTCTCTTTCATTCATTTCAACTCGTGATGCGTGTAATTACCTCGTTTTAGTAATATTTAAACCCGAATATAAAGAGATACTGTGGACGGGGCGAATGCGGGGGCAAAATAGATACACGTTTGATGGCTAACAACTTGTTGGATTTGGTTTTTAGGTAGTCTTTTTATCGTTATCACCACGATCGGTGTACATGTACTCGTCTATATGAGCCAGTTCGTTTTAATAGCCTTACGTTCACATAAGGTACCTACCTACGAGTATGTAGCTTTCCATCTACGCGTACCTATATTTACGAGTACGCCGGGCGAAAAATTACCCTTATACGATGTAATTGTCGTAAAAAACAAACCGTTCACCTTTCGTTAATTACAAACGCGTTAAGTCTCGAATGGGCGATTTGGAGATGGTAAAATATATACGTACGTGAACCGTACTTAATTGTTAGCCAACTTCTCGACGACTCCGACGCCGACTCTGAACTCGGAATCGTATCAGTTTTTCTAAATCGACGCTCAAATTAAGAAGTATTAGCGTTCGGGGAATCCGGAATGGGTATTTTAAATACTCGAAACGTTGATTTAGGATTTGTGCGACTCGGCAACCGAATGGCGAAAACAAACCGTACAATACCGTACTGAATGCCATATTAATGACGATAAAAACGTCGCGTACTGAAATAATTTTCAATCAAAGAACTTTCCCAACACGTCGGCTGTCGATGAAACTATCTATACACACATTTACGTATAAATAAACATGTACAATTCTCGACGAGCGACGACGGCGTGTTGTTTTTTAGATTAAAATCTAAGCCTATTATTGTTGTGTCGACACATCACACCATGATCGTGATCCCTGCTTCTTGCTTTTCATAAAAGGACGCGAACATATCGTGCAGAAATAAAGCAAAATATATACGACAACGCATCGTTGATTAGTAACATTCTGTATCAATGTACACAGGTACGAGTATAATATGAGTATAGTATACGATACGTATAAGCCTATACTAGTATCTCTCTATACACATCTATGTATCTACACAAACACATACATAGAACGTTTTTCTAAGCATAATACGAGACTAAAAGGGTATCAAAAATACGCTCGCGTTCCGCAAACGTACATGGATGGGTGGTGCGGTCCGCGAACCGATGAAAAGTCTCTCGAGAGTAAAGCTTAAGTAGTCTATTCAACTATATGTTTGCTAAGCTATCGAAATTCGAAAATTCGACGGCACATTTAATCCGAGACCGCGGCGAAAGTCGCATTCTCATCGTGCCATGTTTTCACCTCGTCGTCGCCATCTCGCGGATATCGAAATAGGCTATAGGTAGGTATATACAGAGGTATTCGTATTACGTATACATTTACATACACAATATCAGGCGAAAACTGCTTTTTCACCTGCGAATGATTATTTGGCCAAGTATTTGATATAAGTATGTGATGAATGAGACATTACGAGGTATTTTTTTTTACGCAGTTTATAAATCTGGGAGAATATTTTGTGATGTGGCTATAAAAATCAATGGGACAGGTAAATGAAAATTACACAAATTGGAATTACATTTTGGGGGCAACTTTGCACTGGAATTTTTCAAGTCGTACTTTTGAGATCAAATTTTTTCAAAAAAATTCCACGATTGGGTATTCCCAGGTAAAATGCCTTCACTCCTCGGATTTTTGAAATTTTAATAAGACATTGTCAGGTAACCTCACTTTGAAAAAATGTTGGACCCCAAAAAATTCCCCCCATTCCATCTCCCTTTCGCACAATGGCGAAAAAACGCTTTTTCCAGGGAAAAAAAACATACTTGGATTTCAACAATTTTTGGCAGAAGATCGACACTTCTGAGTAATAGTCCGGCATATGACAATAGGAGTAATTGCACCCCCCCCCCCCCCGCCAATCCTCCGGGACAACTTTTTTCTTAGAGGGGACATCCTAAGGAACATTTTAAAGCAAACTTGCCCAAAAAAAAGTTGGCCTTACTTACAAAATGGCGGCCATTTTGATCGACAGGTCAGCCGAAATGGCAGATTTTGCGTTTCAACATAGGACTTGCACGAAATTTTTCAAACTTTACAAAGGTAGATCGAAAGATCATGCAAAAATTTATCACCTGTCAAAATTTCAAGTGCTAAAGTGCGTTTTTCGATTTTTGGTGAATTTTTAAAAATCGAATTTAGGCCAAAAATGTGGGAAAAAATCAAAGTTTTACCAAATTGACCAAGAAAACTGAAATTTGGGATACACCCTATTTTCGACATGCCAAATCGATTGGAAACAGTTTCAACCCGTTTTGAGCAGTTCTGGAGCCTCCAGCAGATTTTTGAAACTCGAAACTCCCACAAAATTCCATCAAATTGGAGTTGGAAAGCTAAAATTTATTATAAAAACTAATTTAAATACGGTACGAAGTACTGCAGGTGAATTTCAAGTCGTATTGGAGCCTTCGGCGACATTTGAAAAGTGCTGCAGCCTCCAGTAGATTTTTGAAGCTTGAAATTTCCCCGAATATTTCATCAAACTGTGGTGGAGAGTCGAAATTCATTCTGCAAACTAATTTCAATACGCTACGAAGTTGACTACTGGTGGATTTCAAGTCGTTTTGGAGCCTCCAGCGATCTTTTGAAAGGTTGTATGACGTTTTTTTGGAAAATTAAAATTTCCTAAAAGTAGCTGGAAGCTTCAAAACCATTTGAAACCACCATGTAGCCTGCGAAGTAAATTTCAGCTTGCCAACTCCATTTGATAAATTAATGTTTGGGAAATTTCAAGTTTCAAAAATCTACTGGAGGCTCCAGTAATTTTCGAAAAAGTCGCTGGAGGCTCTAAAATGACTTGAACCCACCTGAAGTCGTCTTCAGAGGGTGTTAAAATTAGAGTAAATTTCAGCTTTCCATTTCCATTTGATGAAATTTTGTGAAAATTCAAATTTTCAAAAATCTGCTGGAGGCTCCAGTAATCTTCAAAAAAGTCGCTGGAGGCTCCAAAACGACTTGAAATCCACCAGTAGTCAACTTCGTAGCGTATTGAAATTAGTTTGCAGAATGAATTTCGACTCTCCACCTCAGCTTGATGAAATATTCGGGGAAATTTCAAGCTTCAAAAATCTACTGGAGGCTCCAGTAATTTTCAAATGTCGCCGAAGGCTCCAATACGACTTGAAATTCATCTGCAGTACTTCGTACCGTATTGAAATTAGTTTTTAGAATAAATTTTAGCTTTCCAGCTCCAATTTGATGGAATTTTGTGGGAGTTTCGAGTTTCAAAAATCTGCTGGAGGCTCCAGAACTGCTCAAAACGGGTTGAAACCGTTTCCAATCGATTTGGCATGTCGAAAATAGGGTGCATCCCAAATTTCAGCTTTCTTGGTCAATTTGGTAAAATTTTGATTTTTTCCCACATTTTTGGCCTAAATTCGATTTTTAAAAATTCACCAAAAATCGAAAAACGCACTTTAGCACTTGAAATTTTGACAGGTGATAAATTTTTGCATGATCTTTCGATCTACCTTTGTAAAGTTTGAAAATTTTCGTGCAAGTCCTATGTTGAAACGCAAAATCTGCCATTTCGGCTGACCTGTCGATCAAAATGGCCGCCATTTTGTAAGTAAGGCCAACTTTTTTTTGGGCAAGTTTGCTTTAAAATGTTCCTTAGGATGTCCCCTCTAAGAAAAAAGTTGTCCCGGAGGATTGGCGGGGGGGGGGGGTGCAATTACTCCTATTGTCATATGCCGGACTATACTCGTAAGTTGCAGAAAAAAAGTGAAACTTGGTAGCAATTTCAGCGAAGCAAGAATTTTTCTAAAAAAAAACCAATACAATACAATACTATAAGAAATAAGCAAAACTGTTCAGAAATTATTGGCAAAAAATTGATGTTTTTCACAATTTTTGTCGAAAAATTAAACTATATTTTGCAACTTTTTGATAAAAAAAAAAAAGAGATCTTTTGGAATTCTCGGGAGAAATGTGGGATTTTTCACCAATTTTGCTAAGCTAAAAAACTTGAACTGTTTTGCAACTTACTGATAAAAAAGCCAGAACGGACTTTTTAGATATTTCTTGGGAAACTTAGAATTAGAACAAAAAGAGGGTCTTTTTGGAGTTTTTTGCAAAAAAAAAAACCTACAATTTTTAGCGATTTTTAACAATAATTTCAGCAAGGACTTTTGGCAGCGAACATGCAAAATGCAAGGTTTCAAAATAATTTCTGCAAAAGCAGGACCTTTTAGAAGTTATTGGCAAAAACTGATATTTTTTTTGGTAAAAAGGCGAAACCTATGCTTCGCAATTTCGCTGAAAAGCTAGAATTTTTCTTTAACAAAAAAAAAGGACTGATAATTTTAGCAAGAATGAAGACTGTTACGCAATTATTGGTAAAAAAAATGTGATATTTTTCGTAATTTTTGTAAAAAAAATTGAAAAATCATGTAATTTTGTGGTAAAAAGCTGTACCTACGTTTTGGTGATTTTTTGCAATAAATCCAAACTTTTGAGCATTCAGTTTTTAGCGGGGGGGGGGATATTTTTCAGTTAGATATTTCGCTAAAAAGCGAAATTTTGCAACCGTTTTTACTTTTTGCCAAAGGCAAGATTTTTTGGCATTCATTGGTCGTAAAAACGATACTTTTTCTCCGCGTTAGGCAATTTTGAACAATTTCTGACTAAATATGAGACTTCGAGGGTATTTTTTGAAAAAAAATGAGATATTTGGAACCATTTTTTTATTTTTCTTCAGGAAGTAGAGCTGCGATTTCAGAAAAACTGGATTCCAAAAAATTGAAAAAATGACTTCAATAGTAACCACAATTCCAAGTAACTTTGGTAATTTTCTAAAAAGTAAACGTGTACGATCCCTGCATCAGAAAGTGGTGGTGGTGGTGAGGGAAGGGGGGAGAAAATATACTTCATCAAACGCGTGGAAAACAAGAGCAAATAGCTTTTTTTACTTTCACAAGATTCATTCTGAGGCAGTGAAAAATCAACATTTTTTCACTCCTGGCGCAGAATCCGCTTGTCTCTACAGACTAAATTACTCATCACAATCTTCAGTAACTCGCAGACTATGGCTAAAAACATCCATTTACAGAAACTTTCTCAATTTCCAATCCGTAGCTTTTACTGTTTTTTCATGTTTTTTTTGTGCGTTTTTTTATGAATCTGCGAGTCTGCACGTAAGATTTTCGGTGTTGATTGAAATACGAGAATAATAGTCGGATCTCAATAGGTCATCCTTTCGCTGATTGTGTCGAAAGCAATTTTATGATTGATTATTGGTCTACACGTCAATGTACAAAACAATTTGGCCCAGTTGTCCATTTTCCCTTCCCTCTCCCTCTTTTCCAAGGATCCATTCCCCCTTACTTGAAAATCTGTCCATCTCTTCACCTATTGCTCGTACAAAAAAAAATATTCGAACGAGAATTGTTCCTTGAATTCTCTTTCACAAATTTTCATTGGGAGTAAGACGTAACCATTAAGTTTAAAAGCTCAAAAAAAGCATTATTACAATCATCAAGATCTGTTTTTTTGATTTTCTACCGAAATTTATAGAGAGTGTTTAAAATAAAATTTCTATTAGAAAAATCCGTATTTCCTCACTCCTCTTCCCAAGTTTACGCAATATTTGATTTCAGGCACAATTTGAAAATAGCCTTGCGACAAAAATTGTTGGGTTTCATTCAACAATGCTGAAATGGGCAGTTTTTGATTAACATGTATATAAGGCAAAATCACTCGGAGTCGTATTATTCTCTCACTATATCGCGAGAAAATGGAATTCCCATTTTTGTCCCTTTATTTGGCAGCGCTCGATGTCGTTTCACTTGCGCTAATTATAGTAGGTACTTTTAATTGAAGCATCTGAATGAACGAATGACGAAAAGTAGGCAATATCGAAGTGCGAATTGAGAGATGAAAATGCGCGATATGCAGCTCACCCATTATGCAGACTGATGGATAGATGGCACACATAATGTGTGTGTATACGTGTTAAAGCATCGCATGCATACGAGCACCGCGCACCCTTCTCGATCCACTGCGTGAAAGCATACAACACACGTATATATACGATAATACGTACCTCGTTAAAGGTACATAAAAAGAGAGATAGCTCAAAGGTAAGGAGCAGAGCAGAGCAGCAGAGGGCGAAGGGCGTAGGGCGTCAGGCGACACGTACGTAGTACTTACTACTTCGGTATTAAAACTAAAATATATAAAAGCGCGAAAGGTGTCGGTACTTAACAGAAATACGTCGTCTTTTTTGTTTGCTTATACATTCTCGTCGCCACTACGACGTAAGAGGTTGCCGCTATATTGAATGAAAGACGAAGAAAGAACGAATGCGGAGTGCAAATCTCGGCGATGCGCGAGGTGAATTTCTCTGTTTGCTAAGAAGAAGAAGACGGAGAGATGGAGTTTGTCAAGTTGAAGCTCTTGCAGTTTTCAAAAGAGAGCCAGTTCTCTATCGTTCGTTATGTAAATATACTGAATAGAGAATGTCGTCGTCGATACGAGCGTGTCTTCGTGTTGACGTCTGTGTGTAGCTGTGTACACGAGTAGTAGGTATACGAATACCAAACAAATCCGCGTACTCAAGTCTGCGTATGTGTTGTGTAAGTATATGCGCCAAGTTGCGCGTATCTTGTTTGAAAACAAAAAGAAAACGATACCGATGAAAAAAGCTTCTCTATATAGCTATCGTTAAGATATAATCCTTATTCGCGTCTTTGTATAAAGGTGTAAAGGGTTACAACTCGCATAATGTTTATAGGTGCATTATAGTTATCAGTGGTGATTGTTATTTGTTTGGTATTTTTTCGAAAGCGATTGAGGGCGAGGGAGAGCGTTGAGGGGCAGAATCACGATTTGTTGAAACGATTTGATGAAAAGATAAATTCCCTTCTTGTCATAGTATTCGATGAGCTTCATCCCCTCACCATGAATTGTCTGGTCCAGTTTGTCCGCGTCGAAGTCACCATTAAACTTGACACTTGAAAAGGTGTCTGTCATTTTGTACCCCACCACATTCGCATAGATCGTCTTCAGCCAAGTGCCATCTGTGTAGGTTGGATTTTGAGCATGTTGTTCCACTTCTCAGTCTAGTCATGGTTTTCCAGGGGTTGTATTTCAGTTGGCTGCCTTGAGGCAACGATTCGTTCATAGTATTTCTTCTTGATGCTGTATTCCAGATTTGTCAGTGCTCAACTTTGCAGGCGCGCTTAACTCATTTACTGTTCTCACCTTCTCAGGAAACTGTGTCTGGATTTTAGTCTGCTCTCTGGTAATTTGTTGTAGCCACTCATGGATTGTAGGGGGTTGTGTGTTGTTTTAGTTTTTTCTGCTCTGGCAGCCACTTCCCTACATACCTCTGGTGGTGCACTCCCTGCGAGACAATGCAGATCTCAGAGTAGAATTGGTCTGAGGCACCCTTTCACCAATTGACAGGCTTCGTTTAGGAGTACATCTACTTTTTTAGCATTGTCCCCATACTGGGCATGCATATTCCGCGACCAAATAACACAGCGTTAGCTCTGATGTAAGCAAGACCTGTAGGGTTCAGCTCCCCATCTGCTGCCTACCAGCTTTTGGATCAGGTTTGTTCTAGTGTGCTGGTAGGTGAGTGATCTATTCCAGGTCACTCCTAGATAAGAGGTACGCTCAAAAAGTAACGTCTGTTTTGCGCATAAGAAATTTATTAATAAAGATAAACAAAAACAGTTTGAAAATTCAAAATCTACTGACCTTCCTTAATTTTTCAACATAGTCACCAAAATTAAATATACATTTATCCCAGTGTAGGAGGAGTTTATCTATATTGCTGCAATGAAATTCTGTGCCCAAGTTTTATAAGTGTGAAAGCGTTTTCTGTTGCAGTTCTGCATCATGTAACGTCAGTTTGTGGTGTAAAAAATTTATACATAAAGATAGACAAAAACTGTTTGAAAAATTTGAAATATAGAATATTTTCTTTACTATTCAACAGGGGTACCAACATTTTTTATGTAGGTATTCAAAGTGATTACTTAATTGTGTCATTGCGCAGGTAATGGACCCATTTGGTCGATATTGAGTTATGGGAGGGGGAGGATTTTGGGAGTGTTCAGGGGTGTGAACAGATGGTGGGGGTGTTCTTGGGTGTTCAGGGGTGTACAGAGATGTTCGGGGGTGTTTGGGAGTGTTCAGGGGTGTGAACAGGTGGTCAGAAAGGTTCTTGAGTGTTCGGGGTTGTTTGGGAGTGTTCAGGGAAGTGAACAGGTGGTAAGGGGGGTTCTGGAGTGATCAGGGTTGTTTGGGAGTGTTCAGAGGTGTGAACAGGTGGTCAGGGGTGTTCTGGAGTGTTTGGGGTTGTTTGGGAGTGTTCAGAGGTGTGAACAGGTCGTCAGAAAGGTTCTTGAGTGTTCGGGGTTGTTTGGGAGTGTTCAGAGGTGTGAACAGGCAGTCGGGGGGGGTTCTGGAGTGTTCAGGGTTGTTTGGAAGTGTTCAGAGGTGTGAACATGTGGTCAGGGGGGTTCTTGAGTGTTTGAGAAATTTTGGGAGTGTTTAGGGGTGTGAACAGGTGGTCAGGGGGGTTCTGGAGTGTTTGGGGTTGTTTGGGAGTGTTCATGGGTGTGAACAGGTGTCAGGTGGGGTTATTGACTGTTTGGGGGATTTTGGGAGTGTTCATGGGTGTGAACATTTGGTGGGGGGGGGGGTGTTCTTGAGTGTTCGGTGTTGTTTGGGAGTGTTCAGGTGGTCAGGGGGGTTCTTGACTGTTTGAGGGATTTTGGGAGTGTTCAGGGGTGTGAACAGGTGGTCAGGGGTGTTCTGGAGTGTTCAGGGGTGTTCTGGAGTGTTCAGGGGTGTTCTGGAGTGTTCAGGGGTGTTCTGGAGTGTTCAGAGGTGTGACCGTATGAACAGGTGGTCAGGGGGGTTCTAGAGTGTACGATGGATTTTGGGAGTGTTCAGGGGTGTGAACTGGTGGTCAGGGGTGTTCTGGAGTGTTCGGGGTTGTTTGGGAGTGTTCAGAGGTGTGAACTGGTGGTCAGGGTGGTTCTTGACTGTTCGGGGGATTTTGGGAGTGTTCAGGGGTGTGAACTGGTGGTCAGAGGTGTACTGGAGTGTTCCAGGTTGTTTGAGAGTGTTCAGGGGTGTGAACAGGTGGTCAGGAGGGGTTATTGACTGTTGGGGGGATTTTGGGAGTGTTCAGGGGTGTGAACAGGTGGTGGGGGGTGTTCTTGAGTGTTCAGAGGTGTGAACAGGTGGTCATGGGGGTTCTTGAGTGTTCGGGGTTGTTTGGGAGTGTTCAGAGGTGTGAACAGTTGGTCAGGAGGGTTCTTGGGTACACAATGGATTTTGGAAGTGTTCAGGGGTGTGAACAGGTGGTCAGGGGTGTTCCGGAGTGTTTGGGGTTGTTTGAGACTGTGCCGAGGTGTGAACAGGTGGTCAACGGGGTTCTTGGGTGTTCAGGGGATTTTGGGAGTGTTCAGGAGTGTGTACAGGAGGTGGGGGGGGGGGGTGTTCTTGAGTGTTCAGGTGTGTTCATGGGTATAAAAGATGTTCGGGGGGGTGTTTTAGAGTGTTCAGGGGTGAGAACAGGTGGTCAGGGGATTTTGGGAGTGTTCAGGGGTGTGAACAAGTGGTCAGGGGTGTTCTGGAGTGTTCAGGGTTGTTTGGGAGTGTTCAGAGGTGTGAACAGGTGGTCAGGGGGGTTCTTGAGTGTACGATAGATTTTGGGAGTGTTGAGGGGTGTGAACAGATGGTCAGGGGTGTTCTGGAGTGTTCGGGGTTGTTTGGGAGTGTTCAGAGGTGTGAACAGGTGGTCACGGGTGTTCTTGAGTGTACGATACCTTCCGGCCCTATTTTGAGCCATCTCCAGGGTCAAAAAAGTGCACTTCTGCGGTATTTTATGTATTCTTTGACCTTTAGGACAGTCTTTTTTTTTAAATTTTCCATCAAGCCTAAAGAAAATTGTGCTGGTTACCACCTGTCCCCTTAAAAAATTGAAAAAATTCAATTCATCAAAAAATTTCCCATTTCTGTGCCAGAATTTTCTTTATGACTGAGTTTTGCTTCTGCAAAAGTGTAAAACGATCACTCTTTATACCTTTCTTCTTCTCCAGCATAATTTTTTCCCCCGAAAAGAACAAATTATTTTTTCGCTAGAGAATTTCAGTGCACGAATTTTTTTATTTTAAATGCTGAAGAAATATGTATGTACATAGAGAATGCAGGAAGCCACTATAAAAGCTTATTGGTAATTTTCACTCGCAGTTGCAGTAAGTATTATGTTTGCAATAATGAAAAAGTATATAGGGCCATTTTACGTGCACAGTTGTTGCTGTCGCGTGCTCTGCAGTACACTGTATGTAGTCGCGTTCTCGTACCACATATATGAAGACAAATTTTAGCGCAGGTAATTTTAATTTCAGCGCACGCGTTCGCATTTACAATGGTTTACGCTGCTAAACGGTGTTATAATCGAAATGTATGGAAATAAAAGAATAATAACGCTTACACGATTGTCATTATAATTGTTTTTTCCTCTCGAGTTCGCTCGCTCGTGTCGGCTTCATCGTCATCGTTGGTCGTCGAGTCGTCTCTATTCATATCGGTCGCGCGTACCAAAATACGAGCTCGTTCAGACGAATAACCCCTCTTCCATCCCTCCTACCGCTACGTAATTAACACCTTTTTCGATGAAACGTTTCCAATATAAGGTTTTACGATACGGTAATCGAGTGCACGAGACGAGCGCGGGTCAAAATTTTTTTTTTTTCAAGGTTGCTGCTGGTAATGAAATGGTATTTGCTTTTTTGCACAGTTCACTCGCAATTCGAGTCTGAAATGAATTTTTTGGCGTAATTTTTTAATTGAAAAATTTCCCGCGAGAGTTATACTTACCTACGTTTTTGTATTTCACTCAACGACGAGATGTTGATTTGCAAATTTTACTAGTCGAGAATATTTTTTTTTCGTTGCCTCTTGCACTCTTGTTACAAGCACGACGAGGCCTTTGACGGTGGAAAATTAAATTCTTAAATGAAAGTTTATTAGAAAACGTTTTTGGATGGTTTTTGTTTGATGATTTTCGCAGTATAAGGTCGTCGTAATTAATAAATAATGACTCGAGAACTGATTTGCGTCGCTTTATCGATTCCTATAATTTTTAAGCACGATGAAGAGGATAAGATGTTTTTATTTTTTTCTGATTTGTACAATTTTTTTACAATCAATCTATTGAGTAAAAATTTCCAAATCCGAATCGCTAATCCGAAGTTGAGAATGTGTGAAAATTATCGAGCCAAGTATGAAACTACCATGCCATCTCCAGTACATATGCTATGCCCTATATCATCAACTTCGCGTGCTACTCGAGCTCGATTTCAACCTGCTGTAGCCGATGAAAGCTTATCAATGTTACTGTTCAATGTGTAAAGATTGCCGCAGCACCCTCTCCCAAAGTGGCTTTTCGGATTGGACGATGGTACACTCACACACACGGTAAACATGTCGTATAAATGATTAATGTTCGCGTGTATCAGTTGACTTTGCGAGTAAATCATGGCCTCTCGACTCGTGGTAGCGTTGCTCTTTTCTCTGGCCTCGATATTCCGCGTATTGCGCGACCGTCGTCGTCGTCGGCTGTGTGCGTTGTGCAAACGAAATGATAATTTAGGGGTACACCATACACACACTCACACACGCTTCCCCATGTATACGGTATACGTCGCGAGGAAACTATATAAAAATCTTTATATTATATAGCGTAAATAGTGTAGGATTGGCGAAGAGTTGGAGAACGAGAGAGTGAAAAAAAAGGACGACTAACGCGAAAGTTTGAAAATAACTACGTTGGGTATGTAAATTGGGTCGTTATAGTTGGCAAGGTGTGTAGCTGTACCGAAACAGAGAGGCGGTTTTATGCACGGTGACAGGTATAAGCGCGATGATTTCTATTTTCAAATGTCAAGAGGTTTGCAACTTTGCTACCGTGTGCGGCGTTTTTATTCGCACTTAATCATCGGCGTGTCCACGTGCTATAAGAAATACGAGCGAACGACGCGACACGACTAGATGCGAACGTAGTAATGAATACACAACGTTTTCAACATCCTGTGAGGCGTGAAATTAATGTACGGTATGGATAGCTTTAGCTTTTGAAAACAGTCTACCGCAATGTTTGGCTGTATAAGGCGGTACGATCGCGATATTGGGGCAGTTTTACACCGACTTCTAATCGTAGATGAGAAAAATTTGAGAAAAATTGCCGGAATATTGTAAGGAGTAGTTGAGACATTGCAAAACAACTTGAAAATTGTGTTTCCAAACATGAGAGAGCGAGAAATTGACGACGTTTTTTATTCCTGGCGCAGAACCCGTCTATGGTTACAGCCACAGAAATTATGAAGTTATTTGAATCCCCCCCCCATAAGTTTCTCCAAACAAAATTAAGAACTGGAGACGAAACTAAACATTCTAAACGTAGGTATAATCGAAAACTGAAAATAAAATTGAAAAAAATTCAAAAACTGAAAATGAAATTAAAAATTTGAAAAATGAAATCAAAAATCGGAAATGAAACGAAAGAACTAAAATCGAAATCAAAAACTAAAAATAAAATTAAAAACCGAAAATGAAATAAAAGAAATCAAAAATGAAACCAGAATCAAAAACTCAGAAAATCAAATCAAAAACTGAAAATAAAACAAAAAATTAAAATAAAATAGAAAATTCTAGAAATGAACAATTGAAATCGAAATCGAAAACTGCATATAAAATTGGATAAAAATTGAAAAGTCTGAAGAAGAAATCAAAAATTAAAAATTACGTAAAAAATTAAAATCAAAATTAAAAACTGTAAAATCAAAACCTTAAATTGAATTTAAAAAACTCTGAGCGCTTCCGATCAAAAAATTAAAAAGTCGAGTCGAAAACTTTGAAAATGAAGTGGGTAACTCAAAAAACTGAAAATTCTGCAAATGAAAAATTAAACTTGAAATCGTAAACTGCAAATGAAATGAGATAAAAATTGAAAATGAATTCAGAATTTGAAAACTGAAAATGAAATAGAAAAATCTGAAGAAGAAATCAGAAAATTAAAAAAAAAATGATGTACTAAATTGAAATCAAAATCAAAACTATAAAATCAAAACCTAAAATTGAATTGAAAACTCTGAAAGCTTCCCATAAAAAAATCTAAAAGTTGAGTCAAAAACTTTTAAAATTAGCTAACTTAAGAACAGAATGAATTTGAAAATTCTGAAAGTATATTTAAATCTCTATAATTGAATGAACATCATCAAAAATAAAATCATAAATCGAAAATATCGTAAAATCAAAAACTGGAAATGAAATTGAAGAAAATTTGAAAAATTTTAGATTGAAAAAATTTCAAATAACATCGAAGGATTTGAAAATAAAATGAAAAACCAAGAACAAAATAGAAGATTACGAAAGCGAAACATGAAACGTTAAAAATATAATCAAACACAGAGTCAAACAGTAGAAAATGCTGAAATTACTAAGTACATACCTACAGAAGTGAAATAAAAAGGACGATCATGCAAAAATACATCACCAGAAAAATATCCGGTGCTAAATGTTTGAAAATCAGAAGGTCAAAATGGGAAAGAAATGAAAATTTCATAAAACTGATCTTGAAAACAGAATTTGGCATGTACCCATCCCCTCCCCCGCAATCGATTGAAAATGGTTTCGAATCTTGAGCAGTTTTCGAGGCTCCAGCATATTTTTGAAAGTTCAAATTTCCACAAAATTTCTCACCCAATGAAGTTGTAAAGCAGAAATTTTGTTTCAACATGATGAGGGGATTGGAGGTGGTTTCAAGCATTATTAGGACTTTCAACCATATTTGTAATGAAATTAATATGACGAATTACGAGTACTTAAGTAGTAAATAAACGATTACAATGTATACGCGAATTTTACATTATTTTCAACACTTTCCCTAATTTGAGAATTATCGAGCAAAAATAAAAACCGCTCCGTACGAACATGAAAAACGTTGATCATGTATCCTCGAATTCGGTCGATGTTAAAGATGCTTTGATAGCGGCGATAAACTCAGATAAGCAACTCGATCAGCTACCTGGATCCACAAATCGCCGCGTCAGCATATTCGAATAGGTACGCCAGTTGTCGAGTGAAACCAATACCACCTATAGTAGAAGGCCTGAGCGCTGAATCCTTATCAGCTCTGACGTCACCACTTGTAGATGACTCAATTGTGTTTACCATTTGAATTTTAACGTATGTTTAAATGACAAATTCGTGAAATTGAGTAAAACTTTTGTTAAAAAAAGTTATTTAAATTATGAAATTCAATTAATATTTGTCGTAAAATGTGTTCTAGTAATGTGGTACTTATGTTTTCAATTACAGATGGTGTTGGTTTATTTGTTTTGTGTACAAAAATGAATTTTTTGCGACTCGTTTGTGTTGTGTGATTTGAATGAATAGTGATGTAAACTCAAAACTGTAGATTAAAATGAAAATTAATGTGTACTAGTGTGTTGTACCGGAATGATGTTGTAATGAAATAAGTAGTTAGTGAATAATGCAATCGCATCAAGTTGGAGAAAAATCTACAATACATTTTAATTTTCAAATCTACTTCTTAGACCAGCCAGCAGCCATGCTAAAGCTGCTATGATGGATAATGGATATTAAACAAGAAATCATCAGTATCTCAAACCAATTGAAGCAGCTTTAAATTCCAAAATACTTGGGATGGATTTCAACAGGCATAAATACAATGTTTGCAAAGAATTTCGAGAGAAATCTCCATCATGTACTTATGCAATGTTTGGTGATCATTTCCTATACCTTAGTCTTTGAGTTGGAGATTATGTTCGCGTATATTCGGTAATATTTACAATAATTTGTATGTGTTGTACTTCTTTGCTATATTCCTCATTGTCAGCTGTCATCCTCCAGAGTTTTTCTTGATATTCTTTTAGAAATTAGATCATAAACGAGTGTAGTTCTCATCTTTAATGATAAAAACAGTGTTGATTATGAGCTTATATTTACTTATTTTTCCATTCAAATCATTCCCTCTTGATCTCAAATTGATTATTAAGTATCAGAATGTGATTCAAAATGCAAAATAAAATGTTCTCAGTATTTATTTCGTTCTAGTGCATTAATATTTCATTCATTTCTATAGTGTTATTGGAGTACATACTATCTACGAGTGATGACGTCACAAAACAGCGCTCAGGCCTTTTACTATAGGTGGTATTGGTGAAACGTACTCAGACATCCGGCAAGCTGGAACACTGGAGCTGTCTGCAAATACGTAATGTAGACAGCTGACGTTTTCGGTGGTAGGATTTTCCAGAGAGATATCGACGTGTCTCTGGCGACGTAACAGCAGCTCGTTTGCTGCTGATCGATGATCGAATGGAAATATCAGACTTATCGATGTCTGATCGCTTTCCTGGAGATCTTGAACATAAATCCGGCGCATTGTTAGCGGCTATGGAACGGATCGCGGTGTCTATAGGGTCTTTTGAATTGGAACGAGGTTGGCTTTGAACAGCTTCAGCGTACGATTTCGTTGAAGCTCCTATTTCAGCCGTGAAAATCTCAATCTCAACGCAATTAGCGTGATCGTTGACGTCTTGAGATTTCAAACAATCATTGTCGCGTAATTTTCTCCATCTAGACAGAAGCTCGGTTTCTTCTAGATCGGTGTTGATAATATCATTAGCGTCATCGAATTCGTCATTCTCGAGCAAAGAACTATCCGATGATTTCGGTGAGCTTTTCAGTGTCAATTTCCGAGAAGTTTTCAGAGTCAATTTGGTCGAAGATTTCGGCTTAAAAAGTGATGACTTCGACGTAGAAGGTGCACTATTCTTCTCATCACTTATTTCGGTATTGGTATCTTTATCAATCAGATCTAGATAACGAACTGAATGAAATACATCACAATTAGCGTTTTTATCTCGAATAGGCACAGTTTAGCGCGTCTGTAGCCCATAACCTAATGAAATATGATGCGCTCATTCGAAATAAAAATGTATTCGAACATATTAACACTAATACAAAGATATATACATGAAAATGAAACGGAATAAAATCGCCATAATGCGAAGGGAAATGTAAAACGGTAATACTTAATCGAATACAGACGGATATTCGAGTACAAAAATCTAAAAGTCACGATTGATGTTTGTTGACTTCTCGGAAATGTAAACTATACAATGTATCTCGATAATATGACGAATTACGAGTAATTATGTAGTAAATAAACGATTACAATGTATACGCGAATTTTACATTATTTTCAACAATTTGTACATTCCAGATTTCAAAAAAAAAGTGCCATAAAACTGTGCAAATTAACTTCAGTAAGCATAAACGCAGCTGGTGCTTTGTTAAGTGACCAACTTGAATGATTATACGTCATTTTCCCAAAATTACTTACAAGGGAACCTCTTGAGGTGTCCGCCTCCGATTTGAACGGGACCGCCATTTTTGGAAAGAGCATGTTCTAAAACCCCCAAACCCAAATTTTCAGCTGTCCAAGTTCATTTTTCGATTTTTGGCGAATTTTTGAAAATCCAAAATTGACTATTTTGGTGATTTATGTTTTTTTTTAAAAAGTACGTACTTGATCAGTAAAAATGTTCAAAATAAGTCCTAAAACTGATATTAACCCCCAAATCCAAATTTCGCCATTTCCAGCCATTCAGGAGCCTCCAGTGTGATTTTTCAATTTCTCCAGAATTTTGAATTTGCTCTAGAAGGCGTGAATATGAAGTTGGGCAGCTAAAAATCGAGTTGTATGTTATACTCGACCTGTTTAACGAATTTATCCACAATTGAGCCGATTCTGGAGCGAACACTTCAAGAGTGGTTTTTTGACCAGCTTTTTTTCAAAATAAAAATATCCAAAAACCAAAAATTCCTCGTTTGTGAGAAAATTTTTGAAATTTACGCGAATCGCTGTATTTTGTCATTAATTAACCACACTAGAGCAAATTTCTCCATTTCCAGCCTTTCTTAGGCCTCCCTTTAATTTTTGGATATTTTTATTATGAAAAAAGCTGGTCAAAACCCCACTCTTGGGGTGTCCCCTCCAGAATCGGCTCAAATGTGAATAAATTCGTTAAACAGTTCGAGTACAACACACAACTCGATTTTTAGCTGCCCAACTTCATATTCACGCCTTCTGGAGCAAATTGAATATTCTGGAAAAATTGAAAAATCACACTGGAGGCTCCAGAATGGCTGGAAATGGCGGAACTCGGCCTCAGGGGGTTTGTTGTGTACGAAATACAGCGATTCGCGCAAATTTCAAAAATTTCCTCGCAAACGGTAAAATTTTGATTTTTTTGGATTTCTTTGTTATCTATGAAAAAAGCTGGTCAAAAAACCACTCTTGAGGTGTCCGCTCCAGAATCGGCTCAAATGTGGATAAATTCGTTAAACAGGTCGAGTATAACACACAACTCGATTTTTAGCTGCCCAACTTCATATTCGCGCCTTCTGGAGCAAATTCAAAATTCTGGAGAAATTGAAAAATCACACTGGAGGCTCCAGAATGGCTGGAAATGGCGAAATTTTGGATTTGGGGTGTTAATATCAGTTTTAGGACTTATTTTAAACATTTTTACTGATCAAGTACGTACTTTTTTAAAAAAAGCATAAATCATCAAAATTGTCAATTTTGGATTTTCAAAAATTCGCCAAAAATCGTGAAATGAACTTGGGCAGCTGAAAACTTGGATTTAGGGGTCTTAGAACATGCACTTTCCAAAAATAGCGGTCCCGTTCAAATCGGAGGCGGACACCTCAAGAGGTTCCCTTGTTTTAGATTTCAACACTTAACTCCATTGGGGAAAATTTGAGGAATTTCAACCTTCAGACTTCAAAGCTGCTCAAAAAGGTTCTGAACCATTTTGAATCGATTAGGGAGGGAGGGGGCAAAAATAAAGGACACGCAAATTACAGCTTTTCAATTCGTTTCAGTAAAATTTTAGATTTTTTTCTTTTTCTATGATCAAAAAATGCATCTGAGCACCTAAAATTTTGGCTTTTAATGTACATATGTTTAGCTGCTCTTTCGATTACACTTTGTTCAGTTCCAAAATTCGTCTCCCCTTTGAGAACTTCCCTTATAATAGATCATCGGCGAACAAATACAACTCATTTTCTCACACCGAGACCAATAATTAGAGCGCTCTGCTCACTGAAAAAAAGACGAAAAAAAATTATTTCACTTCACCAAAAAAACACGATAAAGTATCGAGAAAATTCAAAAACCAATCGAAATCGCTAATTAGCCCACACTCGAATAATATAATTGTATTTTCAACAAGCACGAATTACCACCGTTGGCGTCGAGGATTCGAATCCAAATTCCACGTAATTATAACCGACGACGCGTCGAGTTTTCGTTTTAAATTCCATATTCGATAGAGACTTTGTTAAAATTAACAGGCGTTTCTTTGATGTATCAAAGGACGCGAGGGCACGGCGGCCAACGTGGTAAATTCTTTCGGACGGATTTCGCTTCTACATGTATATCGTATTTTCATATCGCTCAGCCGAGCCGAGCTGGTGTCCATCATCGTGGCCCAATTTCAACGATGCGGTTCTATTCAACCCATTCTCCGGATCTTTTTGCCGGCTTTGATTAATTGGCGATATTTTGTTTAATTTCGATAGCCGCGAGTTAGGGATGTTGTAGTTACACGGTATGGTATAGGGCATAGGGCTACACTCGTCCAAATACGAAAAACCAATCGACGCGGCCACGCCACGGCTAGGCTAGTTCAGCAGTATAATTGGTAATCTAATTCTATACTGTTTTGTATTCGACGCTGAAACGATTCGTATTGATTCGAATGTCGTCGTCGTTGATGCGAGAATCGTTCTCCTCTCTCTTTCGAGTGTGTAAGAGTTTCAAACTGCAACCACGAAACGCATATAATAAGTTGAAAAATATTTTCAGTAGGTATTTCTGACGTTTTTTTTTTTCTTTTCGATTTTAATTAATAATTTTCCAATTTTCGCAGCCAATTAGATCGATTACATTAAATTCAATTTTTCTATGAATTAAGAATTATTTTCGAGCCGAGACTTTCTCCAATTCATCGGCTAAATTGCTATAACCAATGTTCCGCGATGAAAAAAAGATCAACGCCGAGAGTTGTTCGCAGCTTAGAGACAAATCAAGCGAAATAACCTTCTTTGAAATTATTAGTTCCGAAGGTTCGACGCGATAAAACACTAAAAAATACTCTCGACATTAGAAAAAAAATAAATAACCAACGACGAAAGCGGATTAACGTTAAAAAACGGAAAATTTTGCAGTATAGTAAAAAAAAAGGCCCATTACGATTTCTTCCTTCCTGCATCAGTCCTGTATTTTTCATTTCAACGCTTTCCAATCCTTCACATACAATATTGACGCCTTTCGCGATAAAATTCGACTGATAGCTTCGATAAGTCGGAAGAAGCGAGACAGAAGGCATTGAAAGCTGATTCAAAATACATCATCATCGCGAACCAGTGGCAAATGAGAGAGTGGGTTGTGAAGGGGTTGAAATTTTAGTGTGCTGGAAAAACATCCTACACTGACTCGAGTAGGAAGTCTCGAAATGCAAAAGAGGAAGATGATTTTAAAGATATGGGATAAAAATCCAAAATGAAATGGATAAAATATCTTAATGATCATACAAAGCTCTGATTTTTCACGATATCCTTTAATTTACTCTCTTTAAAAAACATCAATCCCTCCCTCACCCCGTAGTTTCAAGTACAGTGTCATTGTGCGATTTGAATAGATACACAATACCTATAATAGATATGCATAATTACAAATCCATAAATTCACTCACCATTTGAAATTTATTCGATATCAAATCTGCGGGTGGTTTCTTCTGCCGGAATCTGAAAACAAATTACAAAATTTTCTGTATTAAAAATCAATCTCAATGAACCATGTTTCTCATGATTTCAGTCGAAAATACAACATGCTAAAAAAAAATTAATATTTTTCCTTTTCACTATTGAAAAAAGCTTTCATATCAGTAGGTATGCATTCTTAATTTGGAAAAATTGAAAATTCGACAACAAAATTATCAAATTGTGTCTCTTCCACAATTGAAATCGATTGAAGAAGCCTCAATACAAATTAGTTTCAACTTTGAATTTTGATATTACTTTTGAAAGTTTTGCTTTTTATTCAACAGTTTCTCAAAAAAGTCACTTTTTACCAAAACACAGCAAAAAAAAGTCTCACTTTTTACCACAAAATTGTAAAAAAAATCTCAATTTTCTGACATAATTTCCAAAAAATTTTGTTTTTGTCAAAAATTGACAAATCTCACTTTTTACCAAATTGCTAAAAAAATTCTCGTTTTCATCTTTGAAAAAATTTTAAAAGATGAATGAGTTCTACAAACATAAGAAATGCCATAAAATCACATGGGCGGCTATAGAGACAAAGAGTCAATAATCAATTATGTGGTGGCAAACATCCATGCTAAGAAGACAATGTTAGATGTGCCTATTTCGAGGCTACAACATCGGATCAGATCACTATCTCGTCTAAGCAGCCATTAGAGTCAACAACATAGGAAAGACAACTGAATGTAGACAGATGCAGCTCAACATCAACTCATTAAATGATTCAGTGACAAACTGGCTGTACAAAAGAAGAATGGAAATCATCGAAAAAGACTTACCAATAGAAGAGGATGTAGAAAAGGAGTGGGTATGCCTGAAAACTACTGTACAGAGAGCAGCCAAGGAGGTACTAGGAAAAAGATCAAGTAGACAAAACCATAAAAAGCTGAAAATCTGCAACGACGAACTATCAAGAGAAGTGAAGAGGAAACAAAACCTTTTCCGGAAGTGGATCAGTTCAAAGAATGAACAAGACAAAGGAAGCTACAAAGAACAGTGCTGCAAGACAAAAAATAATGATAAAAGAAACACAATAGGAACAATATGAAAGGTTTGTGGCAAACATGGAGAGGGACACATATAAACTAAAACCAAAAGTGTACAAAATAATCAAAAGAATATCGGAAGATGAGGTACACAGAGCCAACATTGCCCCCACCAGACTGTGAAAAAATGGTTGAATACTATGGGAACCTATGGAGTGATCCCAAAAATGAAATTGAAGCGGCAAACCATGAGGAGAACAAGTATGAGCCATTCTCTTGGGAAGAGCTAGATGGAGCCTTGAAAAACTCCAGAAATGGAAAAGCCACAGGCAGTGATAAATTACCAACAGACTTATTCAAGAATGCCACAATAACCATTAAGAAGAGACTGCTAGCTTTCCATAATAAAATACTATCCTGTGCAACCATACCAGAAGACTTCCGCACTGCAATTGTAATACCCATCTTCAAAAAAGGAGACCAAAATAACCCAGGAAACTACTGTGGAATGAGCCTACTAAATGCTGCTTACAAAATACTTGCAAAGATGCTAGCGAGAAGAATCAAGAGCCATGCAGAGCCAATAATATTGGAATGCCAAAATGGATTTCAAAAGGGAAGATCATGCATAGATGGGGTATATGCAACAAAGCTGCTGATGGAGAAGAGACGAGAATATAACCTAGAGACCCACATGTGCTTTGTTGATCTGGAGAAGGTGTATGATTGAGTACAAAGGAAGAAGTTGTTCAAAATCCTGAGGAAAATCAAAGTGAATGAACAAATAGTATGTCTAATTGAAGAAATATACACGGATAATGTAATAAGAATAAGATCTGGAAACATGTCGGAAGCAAAGAAGATAGGAAGAGGAGTAAGACAGGGATGCCCAATGTCAAGTAGTCTGTTCAACATCTACTTTAATGACATGATTAAAGAATGGCTGAAAACTAAGCCAAAAGGGCTAGACATCAACAATACCCATGTCAATACCCTGCTGTTTGCTGATGATCAGGTGGTCTTTGCTGACAACGAAGATGACTTGCAGAGAGCAATGTACAACCTTCAGAAAGTAGCTGATAAGTAAGGGATGAGAATCTCGTTGTCAAAAACAAAGGTGATGGCCTTTGAGGGGAAACAGCCAGTACGCAGTAAAATCGTTGTAAATGGACTGCCAGTGGAACAAGTTAAAAGCTTTAAATATCTCGGATGTGAGCTGTCATATGAAGGAGAAGTTGACTCACAACTTGAGATCAGTAAATTCCTGAGAGTAAGCGAAGCTATAAACCGAGCCATACCTCCAAGAAAAGTCAGAGCCAAAACTCAAATAAAAATCTACAATACACTGGCAAGACCAATGCTGCTGTATGGAAGAGAAACATGGACAATGAGAAAGGATATAAAAAGCAGAGTAACCACAGCAGAAATGAGATTCATGCGAACCACAGCAGGATATACTAGACGAGATAGGAAAAGGAACAAAGACATCCTGAAGGAGCTAGGAACAGAGCCAATCGTTAGATGAGTGAAAGATTACAGAAAGAAATGGCAAAAACATATTGACAGAATGCCAGATGAATGGTCCCCTTCCCCTCGAAAAGTCAAAGAGTATACTCCAACTGGCAGGAGGAGTAGAGGAAGACTGAAGAAAAGACTTGATGATACACCAGCGAGCAATTCTTCTACATTTTTCCAGATGGGCTGAACAGCTCACGGGGTGAAAGTTCAATGATGATGATGATGATGATGATGATCAAAAAATCTCACTTTTTTGGCTAAAAATTGGTGAAAAGATTCGCTTTTTTTAAAAAAAATTCCAAATAGTCAATTTTTTTGAAAAATTGCTCAAAACTCACTTTTTGCCGGAAGTTGACATAACCCGTACAGGCGTACAACAATTGTAGACGTGGACATTTACATCAACTACGTTTTTTTCCAACACAATGATGGAAAAGTGACCAATAAGTTATTTAATAGGAATCTTCTGTCCATAAAGAAGCCAGGTTAACAAAAATTTTTGAAATTTTCTCATTATTTCTGATACCTCGACATGCGATGTCGACATGTTGATGCAAAATTCGATGCTCAAAATTTACATCCACAACTATGTCGACCAATTTTTCAGAATTAAAGTTTCTGTTTCAGTGTTTAAAAGCTCAGTAAACGTTTGAAAAAATGATCTTTGTTTGAAGGGAGAAAAATTTTTTAATGGCCTTGATAAAATTATTCACTTTTCCATAGTTTGGGGTTGTCGATGTTATGTCGATGTGAAAGTCGATTGTCCACAAATACATCGACACTAACATCGACCAAATTTTCAAAGATTTCTCAAATTTGAAAAATAAAGTTGATATTGTGGATGTATTTGTTGATGTCGAATTTCACATCAACATTAACATCGACATGTCATCAACATGAAAATGTATTAGTTTAGTACTCTTAGATAACCTATTGCACCTTTCAGGATAAAGAGTTTAATGTTCAACTATACTGAATATGGACTTTCTGTCTGTACTTCTTGGAGGTGACCTCCGCGTCGATGCTGCTTTCGCTTTCAGCATGACCAATGGCCATCCAAGTGAGTAAGAGAAAATGATTTTTGGAAAAAAATTTCTATTTTGAAACTAAAATTTAACAGTTTTGCGTAGCTGGAGGTCGACGTAAATTTCGATGCCAATGTCGATCCATCCACATCCGTCACATTTGGACTCCACATGTCGATGTAAATTTTGACCCTGTGTCGAGCCAATTGTCGACATAAATGCCGATCAACATAGGTCGACAATTACATCAACAATTGGCTCGACACAGAGTCGAAATTCACATCAACATGTGGCATCCAAAAGTGACGGATGTGGATGGGTCGACATTCACATCAAAATTAGCATGGTCATTGTTGTACAGGAAGATCTCAGCCCACTGACGAATTTCATTTTTAGATAAGTCAAAAAGGCAAAATATCTGGCTTTATTGCCAAAAAAATTACAAAATCAGTCTGAATTTTCTGACAAAAATTTCAAAGGTATCATTTTTTTGCTAAAAATTTCCATCTTCTGTTTTGGATGGAGGGGGAGGGAGGGTCCAAATGTAAATTTTTTTCATTTTAAAACAAGAAACAAATTGGACCTAGCCGAAGTAAGGGAGAAAGTTTTTGAAAAAATTTGTATTTTGAGAGGACTAAAAATAATGGTTTTTTTTATAAAAGGAGTTCGTTTTTTGTCTTTTAAAATTAACGTTTTATTGATGAGAATTTTTGATTTTTTTCTCGCGAAATTTTAGCCAGTTTTGATGAATTATACGTTACTCTTTGAAAAAACCGAATATCTTTACCCAATTTTGGGCTGAAAATTCTTCCACAATGGTTTGAGAACTTTTTCTTTCCAATATTTGAATTTTTTCAAGAATTTTAATCCATTTCAAATTTTCAAAAAGGCCCAAAAAATCTTCTTTGAAACATGCATTTTTTGAGTTTTTCACAATACTTCAATTCATTTTTACCGAACACACGAAACCTTTTTTCAAAACTAGTTGACATTTGGAAAACGTCTCAATCACGTGGTTAAGTTAATTACAACCAAAACTCATTCAGACTAACAGACAACGATATTAACGACACAATCTTGAATAATAGTATCAGTACAACCAGCTACTAATGCCCATTACCAATATTTCTCGCGGGGGAGGGAATCGAACATTTACACGCCTCGTCGCCATTAATTTATCGCAAAACATGCTGTTAAATTGCCAATTATTTATCAACAACAACGGGTCGTTGTCTGATACAGCTCGTAAAATGTATAAAAACTTCAAAGTATAGCTAGCTTAATATTTCTGTATAACAAAAATACGACGCGTTGCGGAAAATAAAACATTTTTTTACACGTTATATAAGAAAACTTTTCCCCCTTATATTTTCAAGATTCTCTACCCTTGTGGTCTTTTCGTTTATAGAAAAAAAAGGTAGTCGAGCAGAGGGGAAAACGCGAACCAACTTTTGAAAATGTATACGGCTTTAAATGTTTTCACAGCAGACCACCGACACCAACACCGCCATCCCATCGAAAGTAAAAACCGGACGTGTTGTGTTCGCGAACGCATAAGAAAAAGGGCAGCAGGAGCAGGAGCGGGTGGAGGGGGTGCGGGAGAAAAACCACCATAGAACTTCGAGCAAGTTATGTGTTACACTGCCAAGTTTAACTTCTTCTTTTATGTTTGGATTGTAGTATTTGAAAAGTGAGAAATATATAACTTTTAACTTTCACAAAATATAGCTCGTATAACGCGAATAAAGGGATTTCGCGCTGCAGAAATTATCTCGATACTTTATGAGCAATTCGTGACGTGTTTGCACATTCGTACTAACCGTATCCTCTTTGTGCTGGATGCAGAAACAAACCAGCAACGCGGTCATCTCGACTTCGATGAGCTGAGTTTGTTTGTCATATTCATAAATTTTTTTCGACACACACGAGAGGCCAATATGCCCATTTCTTTTTTTTTTTTAGGTGGTCATTGAACGCCGAGACTTCCTAAAACCAACATACTTTTCGCACAGAAACAAAAAAAGAAACTCAGATCAATTTCTTTTCTCTTTCGTGTTCGAAATTCAATACCACTAAGAGTAAGACGTACAAAAAATGCATTACAAATAATCGAAATGCACTTCTTATTGTATTTTTTCAAATACCTACTTACAGAAGAAGGTCATCGACATTTTCATTCTCCTTGACTTTTCTTTCTTCGTATTTCACTCATTTTAAATTCTAAAATAGTCATATAATACCTTCTTGGTTCTCGGACGTGCATTATATATTCTGGAATTCGATCGCCCGAGATGGAGAGCTTCGTTCGTCGACAAATTTCTTTCTTATTTTCGTTTTCAATCACGTTTGTGTGCGATATTTTCTCCCATCATTTAATTCGTCAAATTTCATTTCTTTTCGTGATACTTCTTGACGCACACAGGATATAAGAATTTCAATTTCATTACGTTACTATTTCGCGTACATAAAATTCTTCACTTTTTTTTACGAATAAATTAATAGGGTTACAATTTAATATCATTTTGCAGCTGTATTATTCGCCTCTGCATACCGTATTTCCATTTCACATAGTATTTCGTATACGTAGTTTTCAATAAGTGATTTTATTTGATCTTGACGTCGCCAGCAGTTATTTCCGTTTGGTGGAATTGTACGTTCGGATGGAAATGGAACGAAAAAAATCAACGTACTGCTAGATGAAGCTGTACCTAATACCGTTCCAATGGTGTTGAGACAATTGAACCGTAAATGACGAAAAATTCGTTCGTCGACGAAAACAAAATTATCGATAATAATGAAGACGTATTGTATATTATTCGTCGGAGTATATCGCATAAAGAGGTGTCAAGTTTTTTCGGATAAATCTCTTTACAAAATAAATCTACAAACGAGGGGGTGAGGGAAGACACCCCCCACCATTCCACGACAGAAAAATCTTGGCAAAAAGTTGTGAATTTTTGGGATAAATTGGGTGAGTTGAAAAAAGCTGAGAAACTTGGGAATACTCGCAGTTGAGAAGAATTTGTGACAGTTGGAAAAATTATTGAAAAGTTATCAAAAACCGTGGGTCATTTTACTTATTTAATACATATCGCACCTCGGGAGTAATAAGGTGACATCTCAAAAAAAATTGATTTTGGTGTTTTTGCATTTTTGGGGCTTGTATGACCCCCCTCAACCAAAAATAACACTTTGAGTTGGGTACATCATCTAGATCTTGTAAAAAACGCAAATGGCCTAACTCAAAATCTCAACAACATTGCAAGTTGTTTGGAGTTATAAGGGCACATCTCAAAAAACTCCACCTTTTTTGAGCAAATTTCGTACATACAAAGTGTTAACAAACAGTTTTGATTGTTTTGAATTTTTGTCAGTGAGAAATAGTCACAAGGAGTGCATTTTTTATTGGTTTGTACCAAATGAAAAATTTTTTTTAAATTGATCACTTTTCAGAAAAATGAATTTGCACATATAATGAAATTTTAGTTTTTTGAGAAAAACTCAAAAACTAAGCACTCTAGAAAAAAAACTAACGACATTACGTCGATTAGAATTTAATTTTCTACAACTTTGTTAACATGAAAATTTTTTGGATGCTTCCTCTCGCCTTCACATCAACTTTAATGAAAGGTTATAACTCAAAATGTTTTCCAAACATTGAAATATTTCCTCTTTAAGATTTTATTTTTCAAAGTGTTCTTATGCTAAACGAAGGTAGGATACCAGAGCTTTAAAATGAGGTGCTATTCATTCCTCACAATTAATTATAAGTTGATGAAAATAATGAATCAAGGTTTTTAAAAAAAGAAAATCACTCTCCTGTAAAATTTCACTTTTTTGAGATGTCACCTTATTACTCCCGAGGTGCGATATGTATTATAAACTGAAAATTCAAATTCTGCCACGTTCTTTTCCCAAACGTTCGTCGATCCGAAACAAGTCATTCGCGAACGAATTGACTCGAGTTGTTCATGCTGGGATTAAAGCTGTCAAGTTTCGCCGAGTTGGTTTCACCATGTTTTATATTTTTTTAGTGATTCATTCGTTTAGTCGACCGATTGACAAATGTTTCGTTTTGATCTGATTGGCTTTCCAAGTGATTCAATCGTTCTCGAATGATTCATCAATGCTGAGGAAATCGTTCGCTGATGACGAATCATCACCAATCTTCGTTGGTAGATTTCTAAATTAGCTCAGTAAAAATGCAATTTGACCGAAACATAATTGGGATCAAAAGTTTTTTTGGTTAATATTGTCTAGGGTGGTATGCTGAACAATATACTTGAAGTCCCCGCCCCTACCCCACGAGCTAACCCCCCCTCACCCACCCCCACCACAGTGGATCAAAGCCCCCAAAATCAGTTTCTCGTCAAAAACTCCTGAAATATTGAATTTTGATTAAGCTCAGTGATCATTTCATCTCCTCTCCAATACCTATCAAATCCCTGGCCTCAAGGGGGGTGGCGCTACGACCCCTCAAAGTGACGTGATTTTAATAATTTTACATTTTATGACTTGGGACTTGTAACCTGTTCTAATTGATAAAGTGAAGTCAAACTTGGGGAATGGGATTCTTTTGGTAGCTAGAGTTGACCTCTGGAGTGGAGAGGGTCAAAGTTGAAAATAACAGAAAGGTCATTTTTTGGAGGGGCATAACAGGACCCCAAATAAGTGAAGGGTCCAAAATCATGCCATCGGGCAGTACCCCATCTGTGATCAACATATCCAAATTTCAGCTTCCTAGGTCATCCCTACCCCCTTTAAAGCGGAATTAAGGTGAAAACCCCCTTATTTTGCTCCTATTTTCGTTTTTTTTCATCTTGAAAGGAATGGAGATGACCTAAGAAGCAGAAATTTAAATATGTTGATCACAATGGAAATACTGTCCGATGGTTTGATTTTGGACCCTTTTCATCCATTTGGGGTCATGTTATGTCCCTCCAAAAAAATGACCTTTCTGTAATTTTCAACTTCGACCCTCCCCACTCCAGAGGTCAACTCTAGCTCCCAAAAGAATCCTATTCCCCAAGTTTGACTTCATTTTATCAATTAGAACAGGTTACAAGTCCAAAGTCATGAAATGTAAAATTATTGAAATCACTTCAATTTGAGGGGTCGTAGCGCCACCCCCCTTGAGGCTAGAGAGTTAGTCGATAGCTCATTTGATAGGTATTGGAGAGGAGATGAAATGATCACTGAGCTCATTTTACTCAAAATTCAATATTTCAGGAGTTTTGGATGAAAAACTGATTTTCGGGGGCTTTGATCTACTGTGGGGGGGGGGGGGGTTAGCTCGTGGGGTAGGGGCGGGGACTTTTAGTATGTTGTTCAGCATACCATCCTAGACAATATTCACCAAAAAAAAAACCTTTGATCTCAATAATGTTTGGGTTCACCTATTTTTTTCTGCTATTTGACTGGGCTAAATGCCAAGTTCCACTTTCAGGGTACATACGATCTTCCAACTAGCCAGATTAATCGAAGATTCATTCATTCGCGAACGAGTTTTTCATCTTTGAGTGAATCATCCATGAACAATTTTTCATTGATGGACTTGAAAAAGAGATATTTCGCCACGTTTTCTTTTAATGGACTCGATTTGGTACTGATTCAATCGTTCTCGAATGATTTATCAATTCTGAGCAAATTGTTCGCGAACGAATCATTCAGTTCAATTCAATTCATGCTGATACGATAAAAATTAAAAACTTTCACCATGTCCATCTGATTTGAATTTTCAGTGATTCATTCGTTCACGAACAATTTTATTCCTGGAAGCGAATCGTTCGCGAACGAATCATTTTGTTCAGTTCCTGCTGATATGATGAAAATTAAAAACTGTCGAAGTTTCACCATGCTCAATGCTCAACTGCTCATCTGATTTGTATTTTCAGTGATTCATTCGTTCACGAACGATTTCGTTCCTGTGAGCGAATCGTTCGCGAACAAATTATTTATTCAGTTTCTGTCGATGGGATGAAAATTAAAAACTGTCGAAGATTCGTCATGCCCATCTAATTTGAATTTTCAGTGAGTCGTTTGTTCACGAACGATTTCACTGCACTGAGCAAATCGTTCGCGAACGAATCATTCAGTTCATTTCAGTTCGCGCTGATGGGATAAAAATCAAAAACTGTCAAAGTGTCACCATGCCCGTCCAGTTTGAATTTTCAGTGATTCATTCGTTCACGAACAATTTCATTCCTGTGAGCGAATCGTTCGCGAACGAATCATTTAGTTCAGTACCTGCCGATATGGTGAAAATTAAAAACTGTCAAAGAATCGTCATACCCATCTTATTTGAATTTTTGAGTGATTCATTCGTTCACGAACGATTTCACTCCTTTGAGCAAATCGTTCGCGAACGAATCATTCAAAATTTTAGTTGATTGATTGACAAAGAGTTCTTTTTGCCTTATCGTGTAGTAATATGTGGTATCATTTCCAAGTGATTCAGTCGTTCTCGAATGATTCGTCGTTTCTGAGCAAAACATTCGCAAGCGAATCAATACCTCTATCGTCTGAACGGATTTTTCACCTCTGAGTAAATCATTAATGAAAGAATCATCTTCAAACTCTTATTGGTGCATTTGAAAAAGTCAAGTTTTGCTACATGATCATTCAATGGGTTTGATTTCCTGGTGATTCAATCGTTTTGGAATGATTTTTTTGATTTTGAGCAAATCGTTAGCGAACAAATCACTTTCATCATTCTATCATTTTTTCTCAGTTTTGAACTATTTATGTTCACGTGCATTTCATTTCAGAATAATGTTTCAAATATAACGTCTATAGTTTTACATTCACTTGTAAAAATACAGGAAAGGCAAAAGGGGACGAATTCAAAGTGCATTTCGTAGTACGCAAAACTGCACGAATACGCGAAACATCGCGAATTCGCTAAGATTTATGAAAAAAGCTCAGCTGTAAATTTCGTTAGGTAAATTAATTTCGCGAATTAAAGCTTCGTATAATGTAGTATTTCGGTCGAAGCGGGTCTGTAGTAATAATAATGGCACGCGATCTTCCGAGACATGAATATTCGCGGGCTATTAAGCAACGAGAATTCGACTTGGTGAATTTTTCGATTCGTATAGTCGAGTTTATATAGCATGTATATTACACGAGGCGACGTATAAACAGATGGAGTAGTAGGTTGAAGTTATAGTACCGTACAAGGCATAGGTATAGCGACTATAAAGCTCAGCTTAACGTACACACAAATAACGGCCGCGTAAACATGTACACACATTAAAGCTCATCTCGCGCATATATATACCTACCTACTCGTAGTAGGTCTATAGGTAGTATAGGTAAAGGTATATGTGTATAGGTTGCTCGAACGACGTATACAGCAAATTTAACTTAATGGTAGATTGTTAAACGAAATCCCATTAAAACTGTTTACCGCGCGTCGAAAGTTTTTTCATTCGTTGCCGCCATCTCGCCCTCTCTAGCAAAAGCTATAGCAGCTTTCACCCGCTCGACGCTCTGCCGAAACACCAACAATCAACCAGCCAACTGAATGAAACTGTTTTCCGACTAATTTATGCTATATTTCGTACAAAATTCCATCGCTCACCGGTGTTCTTTGATGATTTTTATACGGTAACGCGTTTTCACCCTTCGTCGATTCTCTCCCCGATTTCTGTTCTGCTCTGCTCTTTCTCTATCCGCTTTCTTTCTTTCTTTCTTTCTTTCTCCTAGCTTATTCTCTCTGCCATGGTGCGGTGGAAATTTTACCTACGTTTTCACAGTCTTTTGAAAATAAACCGCGCGATAATAATTTACTTAGTCGAATCAATTGATCAAGGTTAATGAATTTAGTCTTGTTTTTCATTAATACGTACATAGTACGCCAACTGAGCCTGGTAATTTAAAACTTTTCGTCGAGATTCGTTTACATTTTTCGCGGTTTTTATGAATTCGATATCGAGAATCTTGCATTTCAATCCATTAAAAATTGGTAAATTGATTAAAAACCGATATCGAAAATAACTGCATAAAACCGTTGCTGCGTAAATTTGCAAAAAAATACGAGTACTTACATTATATTGAATTTTTAAAAAATTTATTCAACGAAAAAAAAAGACTGTCTACTGACATTAGGCTCATTTTATTAAATTCACCTTGATTTTCTGATTTTTTTTCCTTTCTAAAAGAATTTTTAGACTTGTTACTTTTTGAACCCCTTGGGAAGATTAGTTGAAATTTTTGTAACTACTCGTCTTAGTCTGACAAGAATTTACATTTTTATAAAAACACGAACGAAATAAAATTCTGAAATTACGTAGCTGAGAAGAACAAAGTCAATGGGAATGTGTTATTGTTCGAGATAGTTTAGTATAAAAGCATACCTATTTCATTATTTTTGGATCAAAAATATCTTAAAATTTTCTGATGTTCTGTGGCATTGAAAGTTGCAGAGAAACTAAAGCATGAAACTAAGAATTGCCTTTTGAAAACATTTTTGTATGGATTCCAGTAGCTTTTTGAAGATTCCTCATGGCTTTGCGAAAATAACAGTGCGATAATTTACCACATTTTTCACGTACAGGGTGCGCAAAAATATCGAGCACGCCGAAGAAAGTTTTTATTAAAAATATAGGTTGGCAAACGTGAAATAGATGCATATGATTGGTGGAATTGTATCACTTCAGTCCAACTTATACAATTATCTGCTATCATTATCATTCACTGTGACCAGTAGAAACATTTAACAGAAAGTTTTTTGGGAGGTACTCGATATTTCTGAGCACCCTGTAGGTAGGTAGTCATGCACTGAAAGAGGTGTGACAGAGTGATATTGTACATATAATGGGAGGAGGAGTGAGATTGAAAATTTCCCCATTTTCGCTAAATTTTCTCAACTTTTTACCTCAGATCCCCCCCCCCTCCAGTCCACAGATTTCCCCTGCCAGTCGGTCAGATGTGTTTCAAACCAACTTGGGGAGGGCAGATGGAAACAACTTTTTTTAGTTGAATTTTCAAACATGATTATTTTATACAAATAGTTTGAATTTTTCCATTAAAACAAGTTTTGTGACGTTTTTCAAAAATCTGAAATTTCTAAAATAGAGCTGGAGGATTTAGAATGACCTGAAACCACCTTCAATCAACTCAGCACGTTGAAATTCTCGTATTTTATGAGCTAAATATGTACTTTAGCTTCCTGTTTTTGATATCTTCAACTACGACTTTCCACTCCTCTCCTATTCTTGCTAATACTTCCTTGTTGGTAATGAAGTTCTTCCATTAGATCCATAGCACCACATCTCGAAAGCGGATACTTTCTTCTTGCATTCTGCACTCATGGTCCATGTTTCGCAGGAATACTTCAGAACGGTCAGTACATAGCATTGCATAATTCTCTTCCTCAGACTTATACTCATCGTTTGATTTCCCAACACATTGGCAAGGTTGGTGAAAGCACTTTTGCCATTCTAATCTGTGATTTAATTTCATTATGATCTCTACCATCGTTGTTTATCAGCGCTCCAAGGTATCTGAATTGGTTTACATTTTCAATTTCTTGTGTTCCAATGTTGATTTTGACCTCTTTATCTTCTCCTTTTGTAAATCTCATCACCTGAGCCTTACATGCTTTTATTTTTATTCCATATTTCAACCCGGTGCTGTTAATTCCGTCAACCATCTTGTGCACCTGGGCTTCTGTCCCAGAAAGGATCACTTTGCCATCTGCATAACTTATTTCATTTATTCTCTTACCGTTGATCTTGAATCCCATTTGTTTGATTCGCGCTTCTCTCATAATTTCTTCTATGTACAATATTGTATATGTTGAACAACCAAGGTGAGAGGTGGTATCCTTTTCTCACACCTCTCTTTATACCACATCCATTCTCCAAGTACTCAGTTCCAATCTTGATGTTTGCACTCTGCTCCCAGTACAAGTTCTTGATTATTCGCAGGTCTTTGTCATCAATATTGTATTTTTTCAGGATCTTCAACATCTTATCATAGTGGACATGATCAATAATGCTTTCTCATAATTGATGAAGCGAGCAATGGCTTCCCTATTTGCATTCAGTGCTCTTTGAATGATCACTTTCAGCAGGGTGATTGCATCTCTCGTCTCTTTTTTTGCTACAAAGCCATATTGCCTTTCACTTAGATTTTCATCTATCTTCTTTTCAATTATGGCATTTCTGATGGAGAGTAGCAGCTTCAGTGCATGGCTCATCAGTGAGATGGTTCTATATTCAGAGCATTTTTGCGAGTTGTTCTTTTTTGGTATTGGAACAAAATTTAAAGTCCTTAGGCAGCGTACCTTCATCATATATTTTGTTTATTATCTTGAACAGCTCCTTTTTATGCTCTGGTGTTATATGTTTAATCAAGTCTACTGGTATGAGATCTTCCCCTACTGCTTTGTGGTTTCTGGCTCTCTTGCACCATGTTGGATGAAACATCCATTTGAGCCGGATGTGTATAATCTCCATCAGGGTGGTTCAGAGAACAATAGAAAAAACTTTTTATGTTTTAATTTTTTGAGATTACTCCCTAGAAGTGTTCCATTTGGTTAGAAAATACTTCACAAAAAATTTCAGGGCAAAAAAATAATATTTAGAGGTCGCGCATGAGAGTTGAAGGTTGAGAAGGTATGAGCGCGTCTAGCGAAAACTTCTCACTGTTGTGCACCAGGGAATGCAGCATTGCATTCCCCCCTTGGATCGAAGTAGTATTACACAACATTATCCCCTCTACAATGTATGATAAGTAAGGCTAGTCCTTTGTGGGCTTTTTTAGATGTTATTAATGAAGAGTCGATGACTTTTTTCCAAATCCGAAGCTCATTAAAGGAGGAAATACAAAAGATATCAAAAGTAAAGAGAAAACCTATTTTATTCTACTTGCTAATTGAAGGGAAAAAATGTACTTATAGGATAAATTTACGTTCAAATATGAATATTTTATTAGATTCAGCACTTCAAGTTGATGTTTTATTGACTATTATTAATTTTAAAGCTGTTACTTTATAAAAATGGAATTTTTCAATTTCTGAATTCCAAATTCAGATTCAACTGAATTCTACAGCCAAAAAATCATAAGGGTAGAGGCACCAAATATGGAACACTTTTTTTTGGAGGATTGCCACTTGAAAACTATAGGAGGTAGAAACCTCCACAAAGGCTTAAAATGAAGTTCCATCCTTCCACCAACACTGTACAGAACTTCAGGGGTGAAGGTCAACTTTAAGTATGTTTTTTTTTATTGTTGAGTGATGAGTGTCAAAATGACAGTTCGAAATTTTGGACGCCTAATATGGACCACCTATAAAATTTCAAAATAAACGTACTTTCACATTTTTCAAAAGGTCATATTTATTTGTAGAAATGAATAAAAAAAACTTATTCTCAGCAGTTCAGGTTAATTTTGAATGATTTTTTTCAAATTGTTGAATGACGAGTGTCAAAATGACAGTTCAAAATTTTGGACGCCTAATATCGACCACCTAAAGAATAATTTCAAAATAAACATATTTTTACGTTTCAAAACATCATATTTATTAGTAGAAATGAACAAAAAAAAGTATTTCAAGCATTCCTTTTTTCAGTGGCTGTAAAAAATGAGTAAAAAATTCAATATCACAGGTGGTCCATATTAGCGCACCCCATAAAAAAAACTTTGCACCAAAAATTTCTGTACATACTCTCATTTTTAGCAAAAACTGATCACTCCAGCAGAAACTACATCCTTTTTTGATATCATAAACATCATTGACATTTAGAAAATTACACCACATATATATTTTAATAAAAGTTGAAAAACACACTAAAAATTTTTTTCAGTGTCTCAAAACAGTTTTTTGTAAATTTCTCAGCGAGTTTCGAGTTTACAGTTGTAATTTTTGTCTCATTTGTTTTTTTGATGAAAAATACATCAGAATACATTTTTTCCTGACCGATTGTGCCAATTACCAACGAGAACAGGCGCTGGTCCATATTGCGGACTGGTCCATAATTGGTACCCTTACCCTTAATCAATACTTTGGAATGTTGTTCTAAAAATCCAATAAAAATTAGTATCACTTAATAGGTTGTGGTGGGAATGCCGCTCTCAGTATAGAGGCGCTGAATCAAACCCGTCAAGCATCGTTGCGTTTCCCGTGGCGCCATCGTGGAAAGTACTTATTGTGCTTGCGCGCGCTCATTGCTCCCAACATTCAACGCTTGTGCGCAACCTCTAAATATTAATATTTTTCAACAAAAATTTTATGGTGTCTTTTTTTCATCAAAAGGAAGTAAAGGAACAAAATTAGGAGGTAAGACCTTGAGATTTCAAAAAAAAATGTTACATGAACCACCCTGATCTCCATACAATTCTTGTATGTAGCTGCCACGTTTCACCAATACCTTGTTCTTCTTCCAACTTGTCTTCCTTTTGTTTTTCCAGTTCTTCTCAGAATTTCTTTTGCACTTCTTTTGATTTGATTTTTGCAATGTCTAGTTGTTGGTATTGTTCTTTGCTCTTCATCTGGTTCTTCAAGACTATCTCGTCGGCTAAGTGCGGAAGGGTGCCTCGTGCAACTTGTTACTTGATACCTGTGTAAAACGGTCTTTCCACTCTGAGCACCATCTATCAGTCCAAATGTTCAAACCAAAAGTTATGTTACCTCAAGGCACCCTTCCCATCGCGGAAGATACCTTTAGATTTGAACTTGGACTGATAGATGGCGCTCAGTGTGGAAAGGCAGTTTTACACAGGTATCAAGTAACGATTTGCACGAGGCACCCTTCCGCACTTAGCCGACGATCTGGCATTTTGCAGCCAATAGTTTGTGGTCAGAGTTGCAGTCAGCACCAGAATATGCATGACAGTTCTTCATCGTGTTCTTGTATCTTTCGTTTATGAGTATGTAGTCCATCTGTATTGTGTAAAGTCTTATGGGAATTTTAATTTTCAAAACACTCTGCTCTGGAGGCTTCCAAATTGCTTGAATATTTTTCTAATCGATTCACAGATTTGCCTCACTATTACCACACTGGATACCCAAAAACCGGGAATTTGCCACGGGCGGTATAGGGATGATATTCCCAATATCAGGAGATACTAGTAAAAAATGGTTCATCTTCCCAGTATACCAATACCATGTACCGGGAAAAATTGGATGTTTCCCAGTGTACCAATACCACGTACCAAGTTCTATAATGAGGGTACCAAAATATACCAATACCGCAATACCAATACTGAAATTATAGATACTCAATACCGAATACCAAATACCAACCATGTACCAATCCCCAATACCACAATTCAACAATACCAATACCATATACCGATCCCAATACCACAATTAAATTTTACCAACACCATGTACCAATCCCAGTACCACAATTTTTTTTGATATACCAGGTTACCGCGGTACATACCTACCATGGTATGGTATAACAACCCTGGTTAGAGGGGATGCGCAAATTTTTCTTTGTGATCTGTCAAAAACTTTCATCATCATCATCATATTTATTTACTGTATCAGTACACAAAGTACTATCACAAACTACAAACTTACGTCATATTTTATAATAGGTCTTGAATTAGTTTAGGTTTTAATCTTCTGTTTACTGTTGGTAAAAGAATATCACGTAAATTTGACAATTTTGACATATTACAATATGTATTCATACTTAAAATAAAAATATGAATTGAAATGCTGGCTCAATTGAAATTTTTCCTTTGTTGCGAGCCCTGAATAATTTTTAGGGGGAGGGTATTGGAAAAAATGTCATCCATCTACCCATCCCATCGGTCTTCAAATATCGCAACATTTCTCAGCCCAACTTTTTGTTTGGAAAATTTTCAAAATCCGTCGTCGGCTGATTATTCTGAAGCATTAAAATTGAGGGGAGGGGGGTAGAGGAGGAGATAGTAACTTTTTTTCTAATGATAGAGTAAGAGCTTGCCATCGGTTGTTTTGAAATCTCTCAACGAAAAGAAGGGAGTTGGGCAACACCAGTGCGAGGTGAAAGGGTGAAAAAAATGAACCGAGACGACGGACAGAAGACGATCGGCGGGGCGGAGAGCGGGCGTCGAAAAAATATACGACGAGACTTGCGAGCGAAAAAGCAAGCAGGCGACTCTTAATGCTTTTAAAAACTGATTAATCTCGAGTCTTCTTGTAGATGGCGAGATTTTCACTTTAAAGCTTTCGTTTAAAGTTAATTTTGACATTTTAGAATTCTTTCAACGTTTCCAACCGTTATTATTGATTAACGTTTATACACCTATACATAAAAACACGTTTTTATTGCCTTGAAATGTTGAAACGGTGAAAATAGTAACGTACGTGACCTGAAATTATCGGTTTGCGGCTTTAAATGCGCGCCTCTTCTGCAGGTTCGCAGGTTATTTTCTTGGCACACAGGGTACCGTACGCTACCCCCCCCCAGACCCACCACCCACCCTTATAGGTACTAGACGAGTATATGTGTGTATGGCAAAAGCAACGCTACCACCGCTGTGCGAAGAGGTGCAGAACAGGGTGGTATATGGCATAGATATTACACCGCAGAACAGAGGTGTCCCTATATCGAGGGGATAACTTCACGCCGAGACATCTTTCGCACTATAATGAATTCGCCTCCTCTTCGCCTTCTCTCGTCTTTTATACTTTGCCTCGATTTCTTCTTCGAGTCGGGTCGAGGCAGGAGGGCGGCGGTTCATCGCGCCAAAACACTGCAACTTTTTTTCCTCTCTCGCTGGTTCGACTGGTAGGTGCTTTTTCCGGCAATATAAGTACGGATTTTTCATATCGTACGCGTGTGAATGACGACGGTGCTGTGTGGTGGAGTAGCTTTCTTTCTTCGTATAGGTACTCGCACAGTCTTACGAGAATTAATTATTTAGCCAGACTTGATAAGGAAAACCTAACACGAACGTCGTCTATAAGATATTTACAAGGTTAAAAGTTTGAATTTTCGATGCACATCTATTGCAGTGTAGGCTTCTTCGTTTCCCTCGTCTACGATCTCCAGCCTTTCAAAAAAAAAAAGAGAGGAAAAAATCATCGTTTATCGAATACCTACCAACTCAACGAACGTATCGAAAATTCAATCCAGACGAAAGTACCTACCACAGCAACACCACCGCCGACGCTTCTTGAGTGTTCAAAAGTGTAATATTTCACCTATGCTAACGTACAGATCAAAAATTATTTTCGACGTTTATACTCGTCGTTCAACCCTTTCGCTGTACAGATCTGAATTCTAAAAGAATTTTCTCATTTTTCAACGTGTTCGAAAAACTGCTGCAGATGTTTATGAACGATGGTCGAATAACGCGAACATGTCGAAAATTTTCAAACGGTTTTTGAATTTTTTACGTTGCGTTGGTCTCGAGTCGAATTTATAATCAACGGCGGGAAAATCGGTGATGATGATTCAGGTTTGCCAACGTTGTTCTCAAGTAGAGTGGATCAAGTTATTACTCGTATACCTACACACGTGAAATTTTATCAAGTCCTCGAGAGGGAATTTTTGCAATCCGTCAACTCTGATCGAGTTGAAAGAGCCTCCAACGGTAAGCTGGTGAAATCTCCACTCTCTACAGTTTTCAGAATGGTCATTCAACCACCTGCAAATAATTTTTGAGTTACCCCCCCCCCTTCCCTTCTACTCGAGTAATATGGCCGTCGATTCCCAAATTTTATATTTTCCTTCATCTTAGGAGGCGAGTGCTTCAAAAATTTCTAAACTTTCACCGAAAATAGCCTCTAAACAGGTGCATAATTATGAGGAATTTTTTTTTTCAAACTTTCGCATAACTAATTAAAATGAATAAAAACGTATGATTTTTACATTTAAATTTCTCCAAATGACCCCTCTCTCTCAAAAAAAAAAATTATATTCCTCAAAAAGTACCTTCAATATGCCCCTAAAACGAACCTTTCGAAAAAACTGAAAAAGTATAAAAAGGTTTCGACCAGGAATTTAAAAAATATCATTTTTTTGTTTTTTTTCATCTTTGAGAAGCTTCATAGTACGAAGGGTTTGATGTAACTTTTTTTGGGGATTGGGAGTCGAAGTTTCAACTTTTCGTTTTTTTAGGGGAACATAAAAATGAAACCAATATTTAGTCGGGGAGCCCGCATAAGGATCTATTGCACCCCCCCCCCCCGTCGATCCACCAGAACAGCTTTTTTCTTGAAGGGGGAGTCCTATATAAGGAACATTTATAGCCCTTGTACTCAAAAAAATGACCCTACTTACAAAATGGCAGCCATTTTGATTGACGGGTCAGTCGAAATCGCAGATTTTGCGTTCCAACAGAGGACTTGCACAAAACTTTTCAAACCGTGATTCGTTTTTTTTTTTTTTGTAAAAATATTGACAATCAAGTGTGTTTTATAGAATAGCTCAATTAGGTACCTACAATACTTACATGAATATTAAGAATAAAATTTAGAACTGTTCATAGAATTTGATTAATTGTATTGTTGTTTTTTTTTTGTTATAGGTGAGTTGAAAAATGGACATGGAATAAATAGAAATATTGAATTGTGAATTGTGTTTGGTTGTTAAAGGTAAGCTGAAAGAATCATTGTGATATACAAATTTGATATTCAAAAAATATTGAATTATTGAACACAACTGCAATTTTTGAAGAAAATGCTTGACAACTTTGTTCAAATTGTTCCAAGTTCATTTATAACATGTCAAAATTCCAAGTGCTAAAGTACCTTTTTCGATTTTTGGTGAATTTTTGAAAATAAAATTTAGACCAAAAATGGGGGGAGGGGAATCAAAATTTTACCAAATTGATCAAGAAAACTGAAATTTAAGGTATATCCTATTTTCAACATGCCAAATCGATTGGAAACTGTTTCAACCTGTTTTGAGCAGTTCAGAAGCCTCCAGCAGATTTTTGAAACTCGAAATTCTCACAAAATTTCATCAAATGGAGATGGAAAGCTGAAATTTAATCTGCACTACAATTTTAACACCCTCTGAAGATGACTTCAGGTGGGTTTAAGTCATTTTGGAGCCTCCAGTGACTTTTTGAAAATTACTGGAGCCTCCAGTACATTTTTAAAACTTGAAATTTTTCAAAATTTTATCAAATAAGATGGATGGAAAGCCGAAATACATTCTGCAAATTAATTTCAATACCACTAGCTTGTACTTTTCAAATTTCAATTTTCCAAAAAACGCCATAAAATCTTTCAAAAAGTCGCTGGAGGCTCCAAAACGACGAAATCCACCAGCAGTCGACTTCGTAGGGATTGAAATTAGTTTACAGAGTGAATTTCGGCTTCCCAACTCCATTTCATAAAATATTATGAGAATTTCAAGTTTCAAAAATCTGGTGGAGACTCCAGTAATTTTTAAAAAGTCGCTGGAGGCTCCAAAATGACTCAAACTCACTTAACGTCGTCTTCAGGAGGTGTTAAAATTGGAATGTAGATTAAATTTCGGCTTTCCATCCTCGTTCGATGGAATTTTGGACAAATTTCCAGTTTCAAAAATCTACTGGAGGCTCCGGTAATTTTCAAAAAGTAGCTGGAGGCTCCAAAACGACTTGAAATCCACCTGCAGTTGACTTCGTAGCGTATTGAAATTACTTTTCAAAATGAATTTTGGATGAAATTTTGGAAAATGTCAAGTTTCAAAAATCTACTGGAGGCTCCAGTAATTTTCAAAAAGTAGCTGGAGGCTCCAAAACGACCTGAAATCCACCTGCAGTCGACTTCGTAGCGTATTGAAATTACTTTTCAGAATGTATTTTGGATGAAATTTTGGGAAATTTCAAGTTTCAAAAATCTACTGGAGGCTCCAGTAATTTTCAAAAAGTAGCTGGAGGCTCCAAAACGACCTGAAATCCACCTGCAGTCGACTTCGTAGCGTACTGAAATTACTTTTCAGAATGTATTTTGGATGAAATTTTGGGAAATTTCAAATTTCAAAAATCTACTGGAGGCTCCAGTAATTTTCAAAAAGTAGCTGGAGGCTCCAAAACGACCTGAAATCCACCTGCAGTCGACTTCGTAGCGTATTAAAATCACTTTTCAGAATGTATTTTGGATGAAATTTTGGGAAATTTCAAGTTTCAAAAATCTACTGGAGGCTCCAGTAATTTTCAAAAAGTCACTGGAGGCTCCAAAATGACTTGAACCCACCTGAAGTCGACATCAGAGGGTGTTAAAATTTGGATTGCAGAGTAAATTTCGGTTTTTCATCTCCGTTTGATGGAATTTTGAGGGAATTTCGAGTTTCAAGAATCTGCTGGAGGCTCTAGAACTGCTCAAAACGGGTTGAAACAGTTTCCAATCGATTTGGCATGTCGGAAATAGGGTATATCCCAAATTTCTGCTTTCGAAGTCAATTTGGTAAAATTTTGATTTTTTCCCCCATTTTTGGTCTAAATTAGATTATCAAAATTTCACCAAAAATCAAAAAAGGCACTTTAGCACTTGAAATCTTGACAGGAGATAAATTTTTGCCTGATCTTTCGATCTTCCTTCGTACGGTTTAAAAAATTTGGTGCGAGTCCTCTGTTGGAAGCGTTGGAATGCAAAATCTGCGATTTCGGTTTACCTCCTTCGGACTCCCCCTTTAAGAAAAAAGTTGTCCCAGAGGATCGACGAGGGGGGTGCAATAGATCCTTATGCGGGCTCTCCGACTAATTCTTTGGGGTACCAAAAAAGTCCTTTTTTTGAATGATTTTTTTTTTTTTCAGAAGAATTCTGATGAAGAAATGAAAAATTTTCAAAATATTTTCACTAAATGGATTTAATAAATTTTTCGGATTTTTTTAAGCTTTGGAGGGCTTCATAGAAGATGACTAAGGTAGGTGGGGGGGGGGCGGAGAAAGTAATTTCTCAAAAAGTGAATTATTCAGAAGAATTCTAGCGCAGAAATAGATTCTTGTCATTTTTGCTTTCAACTTACAATTGGGAGGCTTTTCGACACGACTTGATTCCAGTTAACAGGGCTAATATTTCCGGGAATTATCAATTCGCGGGGAAGGGGGGGTGTTGAGTCCCCTTATCCAGAGATTTGGAGTACAGCAGACACCGCAATGTCTCCACCATCCCTCTTCATGTTATCCAAAGTGGTGGCTAAAGTAGGTAAATTCAAAATTCGTGAGATGAAAATAGATTTTGATAAAATAAACTTTGAAATTATTATCCCTGCTACATTCGTTCAATTTAATTGGACTGTGTTTTCTCATTTCGGAGTCAAATGACCGGACAAGTTCACTCGCTCGAAACGAAACAAAATACAAATATTAATTTTTTTTACTTTTTCAACGTAGGTAACAGGTAGGTGTATATTTTTTAATTTCGAAAAGTCGTTCGCTTCGCATACTCCAAACTCGTTTTTGATTCGTATTTTTTCACTCAGCTTTTCTAAAATCATTCTCATCGACGAAGCAGGATCCCTCATTAAAAAAAATTACTCTCGCGCCTCTCCAAAGAAACAATTAAGACGGCTGCTGCGCTTACACGTTCTCACATTCGCAAAAGCTCAATGAGCAAAAGTTGAAGCAAAAACAAAATATCTACAACAAGAAACAAAAAGTTCAAAAAGAAATAAATGTTGAATTTTTAATTACACGTCTTTATTTATTTATTTTTCTTACGTCGTGTCGTGTTTTACAAGGGGTGGGGTAGGCGTTTAGTTTTCGCCATAGCCGAGCTTTTTTCTCTCTTTCTCTCCAGCTCAATCATTTCGTATTCGAAAAATATAAATTTTATTGCTCGGTCGTGTCAAAATTACTAGTTTTTGATTATAATTACACAAACGCGCGTGTTCCTTTCTTTATTATTTTTTTTTCTACTTTGAAAGTAAGTAAGTTTTAATTGAATGAAAACACTCGACGCGAAGTCGTTTTTATTAAAAATGTCGCCGTCGAGCAAAAATCCTGCAGAAAATACGAGTATTACGATATCGCCGCCCAAATAGAGATTTTCAAGTGCACGAGCGTATGTGAAAATTATGCCGTCTCTGTTCGCCTTCGCCTCTCCTCATCATCGTTATATTTTTGCTTATATGTGTTTTAACAAGACCGTTGAAAAAATTTATTAATTTGCTCAGTCCGTTAAATGGTTTTACGGTATAGTCGTAACGTGTATGAAACTATTAAATATCATAATCGCGTACAATTCGTTTTATACTCGTATCGTGTATCGTATTGTATTGTATAAATGGTCGTTTTCCAAGCTAGCGCCCCCTCCCCCTCCCCTTCTTCGCCACCACGCGTCGAGTCTACTTCTTCGTCTATCTTCCATCCAGCTCCGATGTTATAATGTTTTTATGCTCGCGTATACGAGATGTTTGCTTAATTTTACGATTAACCTTTGGCAAATTAATCGTATTTATACGGTTTACGATTATTTTATCGCGAAATAGCGCTCTATACAAAGCAGAGGAGAAACGAAAAGAATACGAGAAGCGAAGTAAAAAGCGACTATATATTGGCCGTGTGCGAGTGGTGAAATTTACCTACTATATGCTCGAAAATCAGCTTATTCGATCCAGCAGCAGTATAGCCATACTCCCTTGATCTTCTCTCTCTCGCTGTATCATACGGGTATAGTTGACGCGTAAAAGGTGTTAAATAACACTTTTAATAATATTTTAATTAACGCTTATATGCGGTCACTTCGAAGCGGCTTATGCGTCCGTTTATATGAAATGCAAATTCGCTGACATTATGAAATACATAGTACGTAATATCTCGCCTTCGATATAATATATCACACGTACGAGTTTACTACATACATATATGTATGGGCGCGATGACGACAACGATGACCAGTATAACGTTATACACGACCGACGACGTAGTTAATTTCGATTTAATTAACGATATTGAGAGGTCTGCAGGGTTTGTACTTTATATTGCATTTATGTATTCGTATATATTATACCTATTGTTATCGTCGTCGTCATTCGTAGCGTGCAGTTTTCAAAATTAAAGGCGACTGAATTTCATCGAGAGTTGGACCAAAGTAAGTGAATATTTTTGTGAGAAGAATACACGAAGGCGTGACATTCAAAAACTAAGTAGATATTCGAACTCGACGACCTCGAATTAGTGTAAATCGATATGTCGCATCGTAATTTTAAATTTTTTGGAACTTTTGTGGGAAGGGGAGGGAGGGGTGAAAGGGGCGCCGAAGGGCCACTTTTAGAAAATGGGAATTAGTACCTTCATCCCCCACCCTTCACCCCTCATACACTTTCGAAAACGTACATTTTGACATATCACACATCATTATAGTCAAATATTGAATTTTTCACCGTTTTCACCCCCTTCACCTCCCACCATTCACCTCTACGAAAAAAATATTGTCAGATTCGTGATCTACACCCTCAAAAACATACACTTCGACATATCACACATTATTATGGTCAAATTTTGAATTTTTCACCCCCTTCATGCCCCCTTATTCATCCCTACGAAGAAAATATTGTCAAATTCGTATTCTGAGACCCCAAAAACATACATTTCGACATATCACACATCATTATTGCCGAATTTTGAATTTTTCACCCCCTCACCCCCTCATCCCTCAACCCTACGAAAAAAATATTGTCAAATTTGTATTCTGCGACCCCAAAAACATACATTTCGACATATCACACATCATTATTGCCGAATTTTGAATTTTTCACCCCCTCACCCCTCAACCCTCAACCCTACGAAAAAAATATTGTCAAATTTGTATTCTGCGACCCCAAAAACATACATTTCGACATATCACACATCATTATTGCCGAATTTTGAATTTTTCACCCCCTCACCCCCTCACCCCTCAACCCTACGAAAAAAATATTGTCAAATTCGTATTCTGCGACCCCAAAAACATACATTTCGACATATCACACATCATTATTGTCGAATTTTGAATTTTTCACCCCCTCACCCCACAACCCTACGAAAAAAATATTGTCAAATTCGTATTCTGCGATTGTTTTAGAGTCCGTTGTAGGTTTTTGAATTACAGGCGTTTTGAGGGTGCTCACAGCCCACTGTGGTGCGTAAGATCTCTCAGCTACTCAGCTAGTCTAATTTATTATAATGATTCATTCATTCGCGAACGATTTCTTCTTCTTTGAGTAAATCATTCATGAACGATGTTCATTGATGGACTTGAAACAGAGAAACTTTGCCACTTTCTCTTTTAATGAACTTGATTTGGTACTGATTTAATCGATTTCGAATGATTTCTCAATTCTGAGCAAATAGTTCGCGAAATAATCATTCAGATTCGGTTTAGTCCCCCCCCCCCTCCCGAATAGAATGAAAATTGAAACCTGTCAAAAGTTTTGTCGTGCACATCTGATTTGAATATACAGTGATTCGTTCGTTCACGAACGATTTGCTCAGAAGCGTGAAATCGTTCGCGAACGAATCATTCAGATTCAATACAGTTTCCACTGGTGGGATAAAAATTTGAAACTGACAAAGTTTTGTCATGCCCATCTGATTTGAATTTTCGGCGATTCATTCGTTCACGAACGATTTCATTCCTGTGAGCAAATCGTTCGCGAACGAATCATTCAGATTCATTTAGTTCAGTTCCCCCTGAATACATAGAATGAAAATTGAAACCTGTCAAAAGTTTATTGTCATGACCATCTGATTTGAATTTTCAGTGATTCATTCGTTCACGAACGATTTTGAGCAAATCGTTCGCGAACGAATCATTCAGTTCATGCTAATAGGATAAAAATTAAAAACTGTTATCTGCCAAAGTTTTGTAATGCCGATCTGATTTAAATTTTCAGTAATTCATTCGTTCGCGAATGATGTCATTCATGTGAGCAAATCGTTTGCAAACGAATCATTCGGTTCAATTTTTTGCCGATAGGATGCAAATTAAAAATGTCAAAGATTCGTCATGCCCATCTGAATTGAATTTTCAGTGATTCATTCGTTCCCGAACGATTTTGAGCGAATCGTTCACGAACGAATCATTCAGTTCAATTTTTTCCAGTAGGATGCAAATTAATAATGTCAAAGATTCGTCATGCCCATCTATTTGAATTTTCAGTGATTCATTCGTTCGCGAACGATTTTATTCCTGTGAGCGAATCATTCGCGAACGAATCATTCAGTTCAATTTTTTTCGATAGGATGCGAATTAAAAATGTGCAAGATTTGTCATGCCCATCTGATTTGAATTTTTAGTGATTCATTCGTTCGCGAACGAATCATTCAGTTCAATTTTTTTCGATAGGATGCAAGTTATAAATGTCAAAAGATTCGTCATGCTAATCTGATTTGAGTTTTCCGTGATTCATTCGTTCCCGAACGATTTCATTCCTGTGAGTGAATCATTCACGAACGAATCATTCAGTTCATTTTTTTGCCGATAGGATGCAAATTAAAAATGTCAAAGATTCGTCATGCCCATCTGATTTGAATTTTCAGTGATTCATTCGTTCGCGAACGATTTCATTCATGTGAGCAAATCGTTCGCAAACGAATCATTCAGTTCAATTTTTTTCGATAGGATGCATATTAAAAATGTCAAAGATTCGTCATACCCGTCTGATTTGAATTTTCAGTGATTCATTCGTTCGCGAACGATTCCTGTGAGTGAATCATTCACGAACGAATCATTCAGTTCATTTTTTTGCCGATAGGATGCAAATTAAAAATGTAAAAGATTCGTCATGCCCATCTGATTTGAATTTTCAGTGATTCATTCGTTCGCGAACGATTTCATTCCTGTGAGCAAATCGTTCACGAACGAATCATTCAGTTCAATTTTTTCGAGTAGGATGCAAATTAAAAATTTCAAATGATTTGTCATGCCCATTTGATTTGAGTTTTCCGTGATTCATTCGTTCACGAACGATTTCATTCATGTGAGCAAATCGTTCGCGAACGACTCATTCAGTTCATTTTTTTGCCGATAGGATGCAAATTGAAAACGTAAAAGATTCGTCATGCTCATCTGATTTAAATTTTCAGTGATTCATTCGTTCGCGAACGATTTCATTCCTGTGAGCGAATCATTCGCGAACGAATCATTCAGTTCAATTTTTTTCGATAGGATGCAAATTAAAAATGTGCAACATTCGTCATGCCCATCTGACTTGAATTTTCAGTGATTCATTCGTTCGCGAACGATTTCATCCCTGTGAGCGAATCGTTCGCGAACGAATCATTCAGTTCAATTTTTTGCCGATAAAATTCAAATTAAAAATGTCAAAGATTCAAATGGCCATCCGATTTGATTTTTCAGTGATTCAATCGTTCGCGAACGATTTTATTCCTGTGAGCAAATCGTTCGCGAACGAATCATTTAGTCCAATTCCTGGTTCCTGCCAATAGGATGAAAACTGAAAATGTCAATGATTCGTCATGCCCATTTGATTTGAATGTTCAGTGATTCATATTCGTTCACGAACGATTTCACTCCTTTGAGCAAATCGTTCGTGAACGAATCGTTCACAAGTTTAATTGACAGATTGACAAAGCTATCGTTTTTGCTTATCGTTTAATATTCAGTATCATTTCTCAGTGATTTAGTCGTTCTCTCATGATTCATCAATATTCTAAGTGAATCGTTCGCGAACGAATCATTTAGTTCAGTTCTTGCCGATGGGATAAAATTGAAAAACTGTTGAAAGTTTCATCATGCTCGTCCGTGGTCTGATTTGAACTTTCAGCGATTCATTCGTTCACGGACGTTTTCACTTCTTTGAGCAAATCGTTCACGAACGAGTCGTTCTCAAGTTTAATTGACCGTTAATTTGACAAAGGTTTCGTTTCGCGTTGTCGTGTAGTATTATGTATTTGATTTCATTCCCACGTGATTCAGTCGTTCTCGAATGATTCACCGTTTGTGAGCAAAACGTTCGCGAACTAATCAACTCTAATTATTCGCTTGAAAATTCCTCACACTCACACCTCTAAAACCCCCACTTCAAACCCTCGCAGCGATACAACCAACGTTAAAATTTCAGTCGCTTTTCACCGTCCTAACTCGGAAAATAAAAAACGACGAAAAAATCACGTAATAATAGCGTGCCATCTTTGATAAACACGCTTCGATACACCTTACGTTAGAGAGAATCATCGAGTAAAGCTTTGAATTTCCGCATCTACGAGGTTGGGCGGTGTGGCGCATTAATTAGGCACGTTAATCTGCAAAATCATACATCCGCTCCGTTTCAGTAAGAAATTTTCTTTATCGTAGCACATTATTATACGTATACTAGAAGAGAGACGCAGTTGTGCATCTCGCATCTCGCATCTGCGAACTGTTCCGGTCTTCGAGTTAACCTTTTAACATCAGTTGATCTGGTGTATGTTAATGGTTAACTTAAACAAATACCGTTTCGGCGAAAAGTTTACATCGTTGCACAACTTATTCGATTAACTGAACGCCTCATTTTGTTGCCGCTGTTTCCTCGTCCTTTCTCTTCGTACATTTAAGCCATCTCCATCTCCATCTCCACCTCCATCACCGCCAATGAACCCTTATAGACTTACTATAGTACATTATAGTACCTTTTATACCAACCATCATACGACGACTACACTGAGGAAATCGACGAAGTCGACGCGACGGCAGAGTTGCCTACAATAGGTACACAACTTACAATATTCGCGTCCCTTTTCTTACTATCAATTTCACGTTCGCGTTCGCCTTCACTTTATATACCGGATATAGGTTACTTTATGAATTTCCAACTTCAGTCTATCTCTAGGTATACTATACAGCAAGAGTCGAGTCGAGTAGTATTTTCGGTGCGCTTTTTGCTTTCGTATTATTGATATTAAACTACTCCGTAGAGTGGAAAATACAAACTAGCTAATCCGTAAAATGAATTAAAGGATTAGTTCGCATTTAAATCAATTTTCTGTCGAATTGAACTTCAATTCCGCGCCGTGTTTCTGTTTTTGAAGCTATAGTCACTCACTGTACTATAGGTAGACTAGTATAGTCGAGTGACGATGCTTTTTTGCTCGCTAAAACGTACCATCTTTTTACCCCGCTTGACTCCAGAATCATCTGCAGCCAGAGAGACTCGTGGCATTTGAATTATCTTCCATCTTTCCTCATCTCTCTCGCTCTCTCTCTCTCTCTTCCCTTCAGACACGAACTTCAAAAAAACAGACAAAAAAATTTTACTACGACCAAAAAAAAAACGCAAGCGTCAATATTTTCGCCTTTTTGGAAAGTGCCTCTGCCTATAGTTGTAATATCTTGTCATGCACATCACTTTATCCACTACAAGTTTATTACCTAAAATGTCCATACTAGGTATAGCATGGTATACGTTCGGTATATCGTAAAAACCAGCCATTACTTCTATTCCGGTAGTCTTAGTTGTGTTCTTTACTGCTTTTTTAGACTACAAGATCAAAACACCACGATAAAAATACACGTATACTAACTTACGTAATATATACGTTATACGTAAGTAGATATATCGTATTCTTTCTATACTATACAGCAGCATTCTAGGTTCGTATACGGTCAGTAAATTAAATCACAACGTTAAGAATTTGTTATACGAGTATGTACCGAGTACTCAAATAAGTTTAATCTTCCATTTTAAATGGCTTTTCTTACTTACCTCGAACGAAAAGCTCGCCTATGTGTTCGAATACCATCTTATATATATTTCCACCCAATCTCCTCTTTTTCTTTCCCTCGTGAATTAGCTAATCAAGCCGCCCGGCAGTGAAACGAACGCCTGGAAAAATAAATAGCCAGCCTAAGTAAAAAATATCTACCGTATACAATATCGTAAAAATTTAGTTCTCATAAAAAAAGGATTTCAGGATCCTCGTTATATAATAAGTGAGAGGAGGGGGGGGGTGTTGAAAGCTGTTTATAAACGTGTGAACTCGATATTTAGCAATCGAACATGCACGAGTAGCTTTCGAGCAGATTTCAACTTATTTTAATACATGTATTCGTGAATATTTTCACAAATAGTTTCAAACTCTATACTTTAACTTTACTGCGTTGAATCATTCCCTCTGACCAATCAGGCTCATTTCTTCAACAAAAAAAAAAAAAAAAAAAAAACTACAAAAACATATTGAGTTTTTTTACTTTTTTTAACGAGCCACAAAAATTTTGAACCGAACAGAGGGGAATCGATAGAAGACTTCAAAAATACACCCCGGTCAAAATTCCAGGAGCTGAAATGGATTTTTCGATTTTTGGCGAATTTTTAAAAATTCAAATTCGGTCCAAAAATGGGAAAAATCAGAATTTTTCGAAATTGAGCTAGAGAGCTGAACCTTTGTTCGCATCCTATTTTCGACACATCTCCCCTCCTCTCTGGATTGATTGGCGGTGGTATCGAACCGATCCGAAGCCTCCGGCGGATTTTCGGATTCTCACTTCTTTTTTTTTTCAAAACGATGGTGCTTCATCAGTTTTTGGTGAACGGATGATTCTAATACGTTTTTAAATATGTTTTAATCAATTTTTTATCAAGTTTTACGGAATTTCCCGGGAAATTCGCCATCTATTGAAGGTGTTTTTACGTCATTTTAGAAATATTTGGATGGCGTTTCAGGCACTTTTCGCTGAATTTAAGTATTGTTTTTAATGTTTTAACGACGTTTGGCGCAAGTTTTTGCTAATGTTGACATGTTTTGATGAAATGTCATCAGTTTTTGGTAATTGCTGTCGTTGGAGGCTCCAAAACGACTTGAAATATACTTGCAGTTGAGTTCATAGCGTATCGAAAATTAATATTAAGAATAAATTTTGGGTTTTCTGACTGCATTTGATGAAATTTTGTGGAAATTTCAAGTTTCAAAAATGTACTGGAGGTTCCAAGTATTTTCAAAAAGTTGCTGGAGGCTCCAAAATGGCTTAAACTCACCAACAGTTGACTTGATAACTTGTTCAAGTCGGAGTGCAGCGTGAATTTCGGATTTCCAATTTCATTTGATGAATAAATGTTACGAAAATTTCAAGTTTCAAAAATCTGCTGGAGCCTCCAGAATTGCTCAAAACGATTTGAAATTGTTTCCAATCGATTTGGCAGGTCGAAAACAGGGTAGGTAATAGGTATATCCCAAATTTCGACTTACCATGTCCATTTTGTAAAATTTTTTTTTTCTCTCATTTTTGAAAATCATAATTATTATTATTTTCAAAAATTCGCCAAAAATCGAAAAATGCACTTTGGCACTTCAAATTTTTACTGGTGATACATTTTTGCATTCTTTTTCGATCTACTTTAGTGCAAGACAAAAAATGTCGTTCGACTCCTATATTGGAATAAAAGCAAAATTTGCGATTTCGGCTCACATGTCAATCAGAATGGCTGTCATTTTGTTAGTGGGGCCAACTTTTTTTTTTGGCAAGTTGGGTTTAAAATGTTCCTTAGGATGTCCCCTTCAAGAAAAAAGTTGTCCCAGAAGATTGGAGTGGCGGCCGGGTGCAATTATTCCTATTGTCATATTCATATGTCTGACTATACCAGTGAAAAATGGCTGGATTTAGTGTAATCAGATTGAGACATTCTATGGATCCATGTTGACCTGATCAAATCTGATCAGACCTGGTCAGATCGAAGTGTTGTGATCGAATGACATCTCTGGTTCAGACCTCATCAAGTCCAACAAGAGAAACCTGATTGGATTGGACTGGATGCGAATAAATATGATCATCACATCAGATCATACCTGATTGAATCCCTGACTAGATCGGACTACTTCTGTTCAGATCTAGTCAAATCCGATAAATTGCACCTAAACTACAGAATTTCACATAAATTTTGATCACATTTCATCTTTTTTTGTCAAGTTTCGAGAATTCTGAATGATTTTTCGTGTTTCCATTCAGCCGGAGGCCCCGCATAACGATCACTAGCATCCCCTGACGATCCTCCGGGACAACTTTTATCTTAAAGGGGGGGTCCCACGGAACATTTCTAGCCCTTGTCCTCAACAAAAAAGTGGCCCTACTTACAAAATGGCAGCCATTTTGATTGACAGGTCAGCAGAAATCATAGATTTTGCGTTGCAGCATAGGACTAGCATAAAATTTTTTAAACAGCAGGCAAAAATTCATCACCAGTCAAAATTTCAAGTGCTAAAGTGCTTGATTCGATTTTTGGTGAATTTTCAAAAATCAAATTTTGGCCAAAAATGGGGAAAAAAATCAAAATTTTACCAAATTGACCTAGAAAGCTGAAATTTGGGATATGCCCTATTTTTAACCTGCCAAATCGAATCGTTTCAAGCACTTCTGGAGCCTCCAGCAGATTTTTGAAACTCGAAAATCTCACAAAATTTCATCAAATGTAGTTGGAAAGCCGAAATTAATTCTGCAAACTCATTTCAATACGCTGTGAAGTTGACTGCAGGTGAATTTCAAGTCGCTTTGGAGCCTCCAGTGATTTTTTGAAAATTACTGGAGCCTCCAGTAGATTTTTGAAACTGGGGTTAGCAAGCCGAAATTCACTCTGCAAACTAATTTAAATTCAATAATATTAAGTCGACTGCATTGTGGTTTCAAGTGGTTTTGAAGCTTCCAGCTACTTTTTGGAAATTTCAATTTTCCTATAAACGCCATGAAATCTTTCAAAAATTCGCTGGAGGTTCCAAAATTACTTGAACTTACCTGAAGTCGTTTTCAGAGGGTGTTAAAATTAATTTGCAGAGTAAATTTCGGCTTTCCAACACCATTTGATGAAATTTTGGGGAAATTTCAAGTTTCAAAAATCTACTGGAGGCTCCAAAACGACTTCAAATTTACCTGCAGTCGACTTCATAGCATATTGAAATTAGTTAGCAGAATAAATTTCAGCTTTCCAACTCCATGTGATGACATTTTTGTGGGAATTTCCAGTTTCAAAAATCTACTGGAGGCTCCAGAAATTTTCAAAAAATCGCCGGAGGCTCCAAAACGACTTGAAAATTACCTGCGGTCGACTTCACAGCGTATTGAAATTAGTTTGCAGAATTAATTTCGTCTTTCCAACTCCTTTTTATAAAATTTTGTGAGAATTTCGAGTTTCAAAAATCTGCTGGAGGCTCCAGAACTGCTCAAAACGGATTGAAACAGTTTCCAATCGATTTGTTTTTTTTAGCTGGGACATAAGAAGGAAACCAATATTTAGTCGGAGAGCCCGCATAAGGATCTATCGACCCATCCCCCATCGATACTCCGGGACAACTTTTTTCTTGAAGGGGGAGCCCTAAGGAACATTTCTAGCCCTTGTACTAAAAAAAAGTGGCCCTACTTACAAAATGGCGGCCATTTTGATTGATACGTCAGCCGAAATTGCAAATTTTGCGTACTAACACTTTCCAACAGAAGACTTGCACGAAATTTTTCAAACCGTACAAAGGAAGATCGAAAGATCAGGCAAAAATTTATCACCTATCAAAATTTCAAGTGCTAAAGTGCATTTTTCGATTTTTGGTGAAATTTTAAAAATCAAAATTGGACCAAAAATTGGGGGAAAAAATCAAAATTTTACCAACTTGACCAAGAAAGCTGAAATTTGGGATATACCCTATTTCCGACATGCCAAATCGATTGGAAACTGTTTCAGCCCGTTTTGAGCAGATCTGGAGCCTCCAGCAGATATTTGAAACTCTAAATTCTCACAAAATTTCATCAAACGGAGATGGAAAGCCGAAATTTACTCTGCACTCCAATTTTAACACCCTCTGAAGACGACTTCAGGTTGGTTTAAGTCAGTTTGGAGCCTCAAGTAGAATTTTGAAACTTGAAATTTCCCAAAATTTCATCAATTAAGATGGATAGAAAGCCGAAATTGATTTTGCGAACTAATTTCACTTTGACTAGCTCGTACTTTTTAAATTTCAATATTCCAAAAAACGCCATACAATCTTTCAAAAAGTCACTGGAGGCTCCGAAATGACAAAATCCACCAGCAGTCGAATTCGTAGCGTATTGAAATTGGTTTGCAAAGTAAATTTCAGCTTTCCAACTCCATTTCATAAAATATTGTGAGAATTGAAAGTTTCAAAAATCTGGTGGAGACTCCAGTAATTTTTGAAAAGTCACTGGAGGCTCCAAAACGACTTCAACTCACTTGAAGTCGTTTTCAGAGGATGTTAAAATTGGAGTGTAGACTAAATTTCGGCTTTCCATCTCCGTTTGATGAAATTTTGGGTAAATTTCAAGTTTCAAAAATCTACTAGAGGCTCCAGTAATTTTCACTCCGAAACGACTTGAAAACCACCTGCAGTCGACTTCGTAGCGTATTAAAATCAGTTTGCAGAATGAATTTCGGATGAAATTTAGGGAATTTTCATGTTTCAAAATTCCACTGGAGGCTCCAAAATGACTTACACTAACCTGAAGTCGTCTTCAGAGGGTGTTAAAATTGGAGTGCAGAGTAAATTGCGGCTTTCCGTCTCCACTTGATGAAATTTTGTGAGAATTTCGAGTTTCAAAAATCTGCTGGAAGCTCCAGAACTGCTCAAAATGGGTTGAAACAGTTTCCAATCGATTTGGCGTGTCAGAAATAGAGTATATCCCAAATTTCAGCTTTCTTGGTCAATTTGGTAAAATTTTGATTTTTTCTCCTATTTTTGGTCTAAATTTGATTTTCAAAAATTCACCAAAAATCGAAAAAGGTACTTTAACACTTGAAATTTTGATAGGTGATAAATTTTTGCCTGATCTTTCGATCTACCTTTATACGGTTTTAAAATGTTATGCTAGTTCTATGTTGGAACGCAAAATCTGCGAATTCGGCTGACCTGTCAATCAAAATGGCCGCCAGTTTGTAAGTAGGGCCACTTTTTTTTGAGGACAAGGGCTTGAAATGTTCCTCAGGACTCCCCCTTTAAGAAAAAAGTTATCTCGGAGGATCGGCAGGGGGTTCTAGTGATCCTTATACTGGCCCCTCGACTAATTCCATTTCGATAGGTTTTTTAACCATGTTTTATGCAAATTTTCACCTAATGCATCAAAATCTAATAAAAATGCAAGTAAAGTAGGTACCTCTTTCACATTCGCAAAACTCTTATGGTTTGTACCTATTCTAAAAACAATGTAATCAATTTTGCTATTCGACTACGCCTCTAAAAAAAATTAGAATCTATTTCTGCATTTTTCTTATCCGGAAATCAGCCATCAACTCGATATTGAATAATTTCCTCGACAATTTTAACCACTTTTGAATATGTATGCAGTGAAAAAAAAAATCAGAGAATAGAAAAGAAACGAGTTCATTCCGATAGATGAGAAAGATTTATCACGCTTGTCGTATTTTTCTTCTTGTTTGTGAAGATTTACATCGTTCCAATTGCGCGGCGTTTAGTTTGAGAAAAAATAAGGAAACCATTTGGCATTCGGTAAAGAGAGAAGAAACTGTCTGAGATTATATTTCACCCAAGTTCACGGACCTTTTAATACCACACTTGACGAATCCTTTCATCGTTTATCTCGGTACGCGTACAGCATGAGCACCCTCTTCGCGCAATAAAATCCGTATTATTATACTCGGTCCAGTCTGCATCTTGGTCCACGTTCGGTCGTGCAAATACTCGTAGTAGCGCACAATACACGAAAGAGGAGATCTCTTCGGACCACGTACCACAGCACAGCACAGCACAGAGCGTTTCCAAAATGCACCCCCATGCCCTGAGCACCTTTGCGTGGTTGTCGCGGATGCTGCGGCGGCGAGCATCAACAATGGAATTTTTTGCGCAAATGTTTGATACTAGAGGGTTAGCGAGAGCGCTGCTATACGCATCTAACGTGTAGGAGTACGACGAGTACTCGTATAAGGGTATGAATGGAAAGCAGAGAGAAGACGAACGCGGCATAAATCCAGATAACGTTTTTAAAATAAGAACATAAACGTTGAACAGAAATATAACAATGGTGGCGAAGGTAATGAAACCGAGTTTTTTTTCCTTCTTTTATTTGCACTTAAATGACCATTTCGTAGTAGAAGAGCAATTTATGATACCCTGTCTCTTGATATATACGAACTCATTCCTTTTCACTGTTGGCACGGGTCGAGGGTCTATGCAGCTATATAAATGTCGACTTTTAAAGTACATGTGTTAGCGGTTAAGTTCCCTTTTGAACTTTTACCCACCGACGGACATTTATTCGGTAACTACGACGCGATATTTTTTTTCGCCTTCGTTTTCTGCGCCCCTTGCGCTTTACTGGGGAAAAAAATTTTTCGTCACAAAGACCGACTCGACCGACCACACAGCTAGAGCGTTTTATTGGCCATTTTTTCCTTTCTCTTTGTAGTCGGAAATAATATTCCGTACGCGTGCTTATTTTATTTTTTATTTTTTTGGAAATTTTATACGAAGATCGAACGTTCAACAGTTTGGTATCACGAGGGCGAAGGGATCGCGGTATCAACTTCACAGACGAGGGTACGGAATTGAAATTCTGCACCCAACCAAAAGATATAATTAGAGCGAAAGTATTCGATTCAAGCGGTGAAACGGTTATAACGCGGTAAGCATCAACGATCACGTGATAAAACAGACGCACAAGCTATAAGATATCGTCGTCGTCGCTCGTATTATATAAAAGGGTGAACCTTGATAATTAATTGGCTCCCTTTTGCGCTCATCTTGCCCACCTCGATCTACTATACGACTATACGATGAACGAGTGCATCGAGAACGAAAACTCCTCCTCCGCCGTCGTCGTCGTCGTCACGCTAATATTCGAATTAGAATCGACGAATACCTCTCATCTTAGGTTATTAATTCGCACTTATTACTATACCGACGAAGCGAATTAATTCGTCGACTGTTCCAATCCACCAAGACTTATTTCAACTGTTGTAGGTAGAGAGAGGTGCCTATACCCTTAACCCTCTTGTTTGTAGTCTCAGCTTGGAGAAAATGTCACTATGGATGAGAGGGTATCCTCTGCTTCCCTTCGCAGTGTTTGTTTATCATTTCGGTTTACGAAGAAAGTGGATAATGATGAACTTTTCTGCGAGTTGTATTTTAGAAAGGGTATTTCCGGATAAGATGGGTGATATGCCCCTGTCCTCGGATTTTTGAAATTTTGATGTGAAACACTTCTGGGTGCCTTTAAAAAATGTTGGAGCCAAAAAAAATTCCTCCACCCCACCGCCACCCCCCTTGCCCCAGAGGACCAAAAAACTTTTTTTCGGGAAAAAAATCATGCTTTCAACGAGTTTTGAATAGAAAATTTTGAATTCACCCAAAATATGTACAGGAAACATGGGTCTATCCACATGAATTTTTTCGAAATTTTTCAGCCCCCGGGAGGGGGGAGATATTGACAAAAGAAAATTTGAAACCGCTGTATCTCCATCGTTTTCATACGAATCGAACTTGCTGAACACGAATATGAAGTTAAATTTGCAGTTGGACCTTCCTAAAAGGGTCATATTGGGGGAGGAGGTTGCCCAAAAATTTGACATTTTGTGAAATATGCTTCGGTATAGCGCTACTCGTATTTACGCCATGATCAGTTGCATGGCATAAATAGAGGTATGATGAAGCATGTGTCACAAAAAATTAAATTTTTAGGGAAACAAACGTCTCGAATGTGGCCTTTCCCTTTAGACGGGTTCAACTAAATATGTATTGAAAAATATCATTCCTAAAACTGAAGAAATATTTTGGAGCGCACGTGGTGTTAATTTTATATTTCTAAAAATTTCCTAAATTTAATATTTGCATCGTTGTCGTCGTTGTGGTTCCTTATCCTTTACAGGACATTGGAAATAGCATTTTTGTGGTACCCAAACAGGGTAGGACAAAAGCCTATGCCACTGCGATTATTCTAGGGAATCAACGTTGTTTTGAGCTTTCACATAGTATTCCCATTGCTTTCTACACTATCTATACAAAGTAGCTCATACATCACTAACCAGGTTTTTACAACCCTGAGTTCCGTAATCATCACTACCTATAGTTGCTCAAACCAGTTACAGCTTTCTGATGGATGCATTTATCAACACGTTACAGTCCGAATTCAAGATCGTTTCGAGAACAGCTGACCAGTTCCTTGGTATTCAAATATCTCAATCTTCGAATGAAGATATCTCCCTGGATCAATCGCTGTATATCAAAAAACTTACGAAGCGGTTCGGAATGGCTGGCTGTAAGTCAGTAGATACTCCGATTGTAAAACGATCTACAAAATCAGACATCGAGAAAACGTCTGATTTTTCCTACCGATCAGCAGTTGGTGCACTGCTGTATGTCGCCAGAGGTACTTGATTCGATATTTCATATGCAGTTGGCATATTATCGAGATCCCTGGAAAATCCATCACCCGAAGACGTTAGCTGTTTGAAACGCGTTATTTGTTACTTGAACGGTACGATAAACTTCAAGTTGGTGTATAAGTTTGATCCAACTGTCAAACAGCTAGAATGTTATAGTGACGCAGATTTCGCCGGCTGTCCTACTACATCTCCATTGACAACCGGCGTTCTGATCAAGTATGCTGACGCGGCGATTTCCTGGATCAGCAAACAACAGCAGTTGGTAGCTGACTCGAGTTGCAAAGCTGAATTAATCGCTGCTAACGAAGCATCAAAGGAGACTATCTGGATTTCGAGATTATTTTGAGAATTAATCGATCTGTCTGACGTTCCTGTGTTATTGGTGGATAACAAAAATACCATTCAAATAGCCGAGAATGTCGAATTTCATAGCAGAATGAAGCATATCCAGAGGAAGTACTTCTTCATCAGTGACCGAATTCAAGCAAATATGATCGATCTTCAGCATATTCGAACTGAGCAGCAATTGGCTGATATACTGACAAAGCCGTTGCCATGTCTGAGATTGTCAATCTTGCGAGAACAATCTGGATTGACATCATCGATTGTTTAGATCATTGTTTCGATAATTCTCGAATTAGGGAAAGTGTTAAAAATAAATAAAATTAGCCTCAATATTGTTATTGTTTATTTTCGTCGTAATTACCTGTAATTCGAAGTAGTATCGAGATACATTGTATAAAATACATATTTCCTCAGTTTTAGGAATGATGTCTTTCAATATTTTGTCGTCATTAACGCGAAACATTTGCGAATAAAAAATTTTCAAAAGATCAACTAACCCAAAAATAAACGACTTGCAAATTTTCAATCTCTCAGTATAGAACGCTAAAAGTGGTCTTGGATTTTGACGGCAATAGCATTGATCAACGTAGAATCTCAAAAGTCAAATGCTTTCATCTGGGACTGGGCTATTTTTTTCAAATCAAATTGACTATACCTAGTAGTCAGGTCTCAATTTGACAAAAAATGACGTCCGCTCGCGTATTCTGTCGAAAGCAATTTTATGACTGATTATTGTTCTATAGGTCAATCCAAAAAAATTTAGCCCAGATGCCCTTTTTTTACCCTCCCCCTTTTCCGAGGGTCCACCCCCCTAACTTGAAAATCCGTCTATCTCTTCACCTATTGGTCGTACGAAAAAAAAGTTTGGATGAAAATTGTTCCTTAACATCTCCTCTACAACGTGGTCATCTTCAATTTCTGTTTGGAACAACCGTTGAGCTTAAAAGCTCAAAAAAGCGCTCTCAAAATCTGTTTTTTTGATTTTCCTCCGAAATTTACAGATTTACATTGAGAAATATAATAACAAAAAGTGTTTAGAATTAAATTTACTTTTAAATGACCCGTATCACAACCAATTTTCTCACCTCCCCCTCGATTCCATAGGACCCACCCCCCTCCCAAAATTCCAATATTTGATTTCAGGGACAATTGAATATAACTTTGATAAGAATTGTTTGTTTTCATTCAATAATGCTGAAATACCTACTCAGTTTTTGATTAGTATAAGACATGAAAATAGTCAAAAAGAAGTGGCCAATCCTCCCTATTGCCATATCCACTACTCAATTTTGAATTTTTCCCCGCTACAAAATTACATTTTTTTACTCGAAAGGTTGAAAATAGGGTAAAACTGAATCTCACCGTTCTCATTTACATGCCTGTTCTTTTCTCGATTTTCGGTGAATTTTCAAAATTTCAAATTTGGCTCGTTTTCTATGAAAAAATATCGTAAGTTTCATAAGATTAACCAGAGAAAGTTGAAATTTAATTGTACTCTACTCTAGATATTTCGAGTGGATTAGTCATGATTTCGAACCATTTTTGATCTTGCAGCAATTTTTGGACTCTGGTTTTCTAAAAGATAGGTAAGTATACTTACCTAGGTAAGTATACAAAAATAAAATAGGGACAAAATGGTCAATCATCGCCATCATCTTCTAGTTTCTCATTCCAATTTTCAATGAAAAAGTCATTCTAATGAAAGGGTTGAAGTGAAAAAGAAAATATGAAACTGCACATAACAAATTACATAAAACCAAAACATATGAATTAATTCAAAAATTATGCAAAGATCTGATTAATTAATTATGAACGATTGTAAATAATCAATGATTATTAATCGATTATAATCGTAATCGTTGCACCTATCTGTGTTTTCATTCAATAATGCTGAAATTCACAGGTTTTGATTTGTGTAAGGCATAAAAATAGTCGAAACTACATACGAGTACATAATATAGGATTGTTCTGTAAAAATGACAAGATATTATGATGGAAACTTCGATTGATTTTTATGAAAATTTTTAAAATTTATTTGTGCAGATTCATATCATAAGACTGAAATTTTCTCCAGTGATTTTTTGAATGATGGAAAGGAAAATGTGCTAAACACTGCAACGTACATATAAGTAAAATGAAAAAATGACTGGAAATGAAATGTTTGTTATCTGGGTGTTGATACGTATCTGCCTATTGTATGTAATTGAACTTTACTCCATGTTTTGAAACCTACCGATTGACCACTTCTTTCCTAATATTACTTACCTATATGTAATTTGCTAATCAACTTTTCTTTTTCACAGAACAAGCCTACAGTTTTGACTATTTTTATGTCTTATACTAATCAAAAACTGAGTAGGTATTTCAGCATTATTGAATGAAAACAAACAATTTTTATCAAAGTTATATTCAATTGTCCCTGAAATCAAATATTGGAATTTTGGGAGGGGGGTGGGTCCTATGGAATCGAGGGGGAGGTGAGAAAATTGGTTGTGATACGGGTCATTTAAAAGTAAATTTAATTCTAAACACTTTTTGTTATTATATTTCTCAATGTAAATCTGTAAATTTCGGCGGAAAATCAAAAAAACGGATTTTGAGAGCGCTTTTTTGAGCTTTTAAGCTCAACGGTTGTTCCAAACAGAAATTGAAGATGACCACGTTATAGAGGAGATGTTAAGGAACAATTTTCATTCAAACTTTTTTTTCGTACGACCGATAGGTGAAGAGATAGACGGATTTTCAAGTTAGGGGGGTGGACCCTCGGAAAAGGGGGAGGGTAAAAAAAGGGCATCTGGGCTAAATTTTTTCGTATTGACCTATAGAACAATAATCAGTCATAAAATTGCTTTCGACAGAATTAGCGAGCGGATGACCAATTGAGACCATGACTATAGTGGCTGCAGCGGAAAACACGGTTTTTTCGAAAATGCCCCATCTTTGAGGATCCATATTTTCCTTTAAGTATACCTTTCAACTCAAAATGACGATTTCTGCTAAATTTGGTAAAAATCCACTTTTTTTGACGCATGTTTTCACGAAAAATCGAATTTTTGGGCAACCCCCTCCCCCAATGTGACCCTTAGGAGGGTCCAACTGCAAATCCAACTTCATATTCGTGTTCAGCAAGTTCGATTCATATGAAAACGATACCCATATTGTCGATCTTCTTTTGCCCCAAAATTGAGGGGGGGGGTGCCTATGGGCCCAAAATTGAGTTTTCAAAAAGTTGGTTGGTTTTATATTGTTTTTAGAGGTCCGCATGCAAAATTTCAGAATTATATCACTGGCAATATTGCTTTTTTTGGTGGTTCCGTGACACAAAAAATGCATTTTTGAGTGTTTTTTGAATTTTTGAAGATGACCCACCTGGAGAAAAAATGTTAAAAAAATACCAATTATAGTACTCATGCAGATATATTTTTAAAATAAAAAAAATTTTGTGTACAAGAATTAGGTTCGGAGATACAGCGGTTTTAAATTTTCTTTCCCCGAAAAATTTCGAAAAAATTCATGTGGATATACCCATGTTTCCTGTACATATTTTGGGTGAATTCAAAATTTTCTATTCAAAACTCGTTGAAGCATGATTTTTTTTCCCGAAAAAGGCGTTTTTTGGCCCTCTGGAGCGAGGGGGTGGGGTGGAGGAATTTTTTTGGCTCCAACATTTTTTTTAAAGGCACCTAGCAATGTTTCGTAAAAATTTCAAAAATCCGAGGACAGGGCCATTTCACCTATCTTATCCGGGAATACCCTTTGATAAAGTCAAAGCTTGATTTTTGAGAATTTTGTTTTTTTATATAATATTTTGATTCCCTTCCCAGCTGTCATGCAATTTTTCATGGATCAAAATTTAGAAGAGCGGATAAATTTGAACTTTGAAAAATTAATGACGTTTAAATCGACCTTCGTTTGATTCAAGTTTTCAGTATTTTAAGAATTGCAGGAAAATCCTGCGATTTCAATCACACACAGTCCTCAAAAGTTCAAAAATCTATGTACTTCCACAAATCTGATTAAGATCATTGAAGAGGATGGACTTTCACAACGCACTCTAATCTTTTGTTTTTGTTCAAAGAGATCAGTAATAAAAAATTAACCCCGCAACATTCGACCAGTCGACTCTGTGGCAATAATTAATCCCTCGTTAAGAGAGGATTACGAGTGAAACAAGATTTCTATCTTTTGGCTTCGAACACGGTTGACCACCGAACATCTTTCTCCCCAACACTTTTTGTAGAAATTCGAAATTTACAACACAGCTGACACATTATTATTTTTATCGCGAGTACGTCATCACAATATGAAAATTCAGTTTCACCGAACGCAACTCGCAGACTGCTGGTCAAGACGACACTTTGGTCGACACAAATGGTTGAAATTTCACTTCAAAATATACTCTTATTCCGATGTAAAATATTCGAAGCGAAAAAAAAATCTTTCATCTCGCATAAATTAACTGAACTCGACGCGACGCGACGTGACGTGCTGACAGTCGACAAAAACCTCGTCGCAGGAGTTTGGGGTGAAAAAAAAAATAGTCGAGCTTTCGTCGCTGTATACGAAATTACACCGCGAACGCGTCACTTCTAATCAATTAAAACGAATTTAAGCGTCCGCTTCGGTTGCGTAAAGAAAATCCGGTATAGGAGAAAAAACACTCTCTGGTACCTACTTTTTGGGATGGTGCGAACCGTGTATAGGTACTCGACTACTCATCCGTTGGATTGGAAATTCGGCAAAGTGTACCATGGTAAGTACGTGATGCAGCAGGGTTGAGTTACTCGTAGATTCACGCGTGACGCGCTTTAGCCCTTTTTGCAGTCGAGGCAAATGAAAATTATATCCTTTGAAACTTATCGTCATTGCGAATTCCACTCCTAATTAGACTATGATTAATTCATCGAAGCTATAAAGCTGCGCCTCGCCTCGCGTCGTCGTCGTGGCCGGCTCTCATTTATACGGATTTAACGTTTAATAGGCTAGTGTTGGGTGTTATTGGAGATCGTGATCCGACCATTGCACAACGCATATGAACGCTATTATTCTGCTTTATCGCTATCCGTAAAGTTATAAATTACGGTTATTGGATGCTAAAGCTTTAATTAGAAGTGATATGAGCCGTTTGTAATTGTTTCGGTTTATTCGACATACTCGAGTCGTCGTACCACCGGATGAGCACCGAGAAGACCAATCTATTCGATTACTCGGAGCCATACTCGTATATTCGTGCGAATACGAATAATTACCTAATTATTAAAATCGCAACTACTAACATAATACGTCTAGATAGGTACTCGTCTTCGGTAGATAGGTCGAAGAATTGAAAAAAAATGCCATTATTCGATCGCCTTCGTCGTACGAACATCTCAACTTTAAAAGCTCCAATCATTAATAGAACCACTAAAGCGTACCAGAAAAGAAAAAAAAATTGAAAATACAATACATAATTCACGCAATTCCCAAGAAGAATTTTCATTACGGATGCGTCGTCTTCGTCGTCTTCGTTCGTCCTCTAATATGTGTTTGGTTTTTTTCCCTCGTCGTCGTCGTATGTACTACACAACTTGGTAAAAATACCGAAATCAATTTTTTACCTTTTTACCTCACTTATACTCTCTCTCGAAAGCGTTGCAAGCCCACAAACAATTTACAATCCCAAAACGAACAATTTATAACACTAGAAATTGGATTTCTCAACGTTACCGCTGAAGTATACGTAGGTAAGTCTAAGTACGACGCGAAAAAGTTGACCTCCCAACTTTATTCTCATTTCGGGTTACTAAATTCAATTTACAAAATGAAAATACTATTTGGCGACATTCTTTCTTTCTTTCTTTCTTTTATCTCTTACTTTTTTGACATCGGTGCCGGTCTAAATTCCAACGTAATGATGGTTTACATGAAAATAGGTACTCCGAAATGTGGACACGAACCATGGTCGATGGTATAGGTTCATTGCATGTTGCCATATAAGGTGCAGGTTTACCCCTTCACTTGAGACGTTCAAATTTTTCAATTTTGACAAAAAATTCAACGAGCACTACTTGAAATAAAACCGAACACGTACAGGGAAATCAACCAATAAAATGTTCTTTCGTTAATGTGAATCATCGTTGATAGTCCGGCATATGACAATAGGAGTAATTGCACCCCCCCCCCCCCCCCGCCAATCCTCCGGGACAACTTTTTTCTTAAAGGGGACATCCTAAGGAACATTTTAAAGCAAACTTGCCCAAAAAAAAGTTGGCCTTCGCAGATTTTGCGTTCCAAAATAGGACTTGCCCGAAATTTTTCAAACCTTACAAAGGTAGATCGAAAGATCATGCAAAAATTTATCACCTGTCAAAATTTCAAGTGTTGAAGTGGGTTTTTCGATTCTTAGCGAATTTTTGATAATCCAATTTAGGCCAAAAATGAGGGAAAAAATCAAAATTTTACCAAATTGACCAAGAAAGCTGAAATTTGGGATGTACCCTATTTTCGACATGCCAAATCGATTGGAAACGGCTTCAACCTGTTTTGAGCAGTTCTGAAGCCTCCAGCAGATTTTTGAAAATCGAAATTCCTACAAAATTCTATCAAATTGGAGTTGTTAAGCTGAAATCTATTCTAAAAACTAATTTCAATACGCTACGAAGTATCGCAGGTAAATTTCAAGACATTTTAGAGCCTCCAGCGACTTTTTTGAAAATCACTGGAGCCTCCAGAAGAATTTTGAAACTCGAAATACCAACAAAATTCCATCAAATAGGAGTTGTAAAGCCGAAATTCATTCTGCAAACTGATTTCAATACGCTACGAAGTTGACTGCTGGTGGATTTCAAGTCGTTTTGGAGCCTCCAGCAACTTTTTGAAAGTTTGTATGGCGTTTTTTTGGAAAATTGAAATTTTCTAAAAGTAGCTGGTAGCTTCAAAATCATTTGAAACAACCATGTAGTCTGCGAAGTAAATTTCAACTTGCCAACTCCATTTGATACATTAATGTTTCAGGAATTTCAAGTTTCAAAAATCTACTAGAGGCTCTAGTAATTTTCAAAAAAGTCGCTGCAGGTTCTAAACTGACTTGAACCCACCTGAAATCGTCTTCAGAGGGTATTAAAATTGGAGTGTAGAGTAAATTTCAGCTTTCCATCTCCATTTGATGAAATTTTGTGAAAGTTTAAAGTGTCAAAAATCTGCTAGAGGCTTCAGGAATTTTCAAAAAGTTGCTGGAGGCTCCAAAACGACTTGAAATCCACCAGCTGTCAACTTCGTGGCGTATTGAAATCAGTTTGCAGAATGAATTCCGGCTTTCCAACTCCATTTAATGATATTTTGTGGGTATTTCGAGTTTCAAAAATCTTCTGGAGGCTCCAGTGATTTTCAAAAAAGTCGCTGGAGGCTCTAAAACGACTTGAAATCCACCAGCAGTCAACTTCGTAGCGTATTGAAATTAGTTTGCAGAATGAATCTCGACTCTCCATCTCAGTTTGATAAAATTTTGGAGAAATTTATAAGTTTCAAAAATCTGCTGGAGGATTCAGGAATTTTCAAAAAGTCGCTTGAGGCTCCAAAACAACTTGGAATTCACCAGCAGTCAACATCGTAGCGTATTGAAATTAGTTTGCAGAATGAATTTTGGCTTTCCAACTCCATTTAATGATATTTTGTGGGAATTTCGAGTTTTAAAACCCTGCTGGAGGCTCCAGTAATTTTCAAAAAAGTCACTGGAGGCTCTAAAATGACTTGAAATTTACCTGCAGTACTTCGTAGCGTATTGAAATTAGTGTTTAGAATAAATTTCAGCTTTACAACTCCCATTTGATGGAATTTTGTGGGTATTTCAAGTTCAAAAATCTTCTGGAGGCTCCAGTAATTTTCAAAAAAGTCGCTGGAGGCTCTAAAATGACTTAAAATTTACCTGTAGTACTTCGTAGCGTATTGAAATTAGTTTTTAGAATAGATTTCAGCTTAACAACTCCAATTTGATGGAATTTTGTGGGAATTTCGAGTTTCAAAAATCTGCTGGAGGCTCCAGAACTGCTCAAAACGGGTTGAAGCCGTTTCCAATCGATTTGGCATGTCGAAAATAGGGTACATCCCAAATTTCAGCTTTTGTGGTCAATTTGGTAAAATTTTGATTTTTTCCCTCATTTTTGGCGTAAATTGGATTTTCAAAAATTCACCAAAAATCGAAAAACGCACTTTAGCACTTGAAATTTTGACAGGTGATAAATTTTTGCATGATCATTCGATCTACCTGTGTAAGGTTTGAAAAATTTCGTGCAAGCCCTATGTTGGAACGCAAAATCTGCGATTTCGGCTGACCTGTGGACCTGTCAATCAAAATGGCCGCCATTTTGTAAGTAAGGCCAACTTTTTTTTGGACAAGTTTCCTTTAAAATGTTCCTTAGGATGTCCCCTTTAAGAAAAAAGTTGTCCCGGAGGATCGGCCGGGGGGTGCTATTACCCCTATTGTCATATGCCGGACTATGAGTTTAAAATGTTCCAGTAATCTTCCGACGACGTTGATGCCGTCGTAAATTTCAAAATCCCCCATTCTATGTAGGTACATAAACCTATTCCAAACGCATTATCATTCAAAACACCGAAACAAATCTGACTTTCTCAATTCTCACACTCGAACATCATCATTATTTTACAACATCGCAAACAAGAATAGACAGATAAATTCCTATGTAAACGTAGGTCTAACCCTCTCTGTAATTCGTTATAATAATACCTATGTAATAATGAATTTACGTCGTCGTCGTCAACTTCGCGTAATAAATAATTAGCGAAGAGACTTTGGCGCGGTTGTTGACTTTTTTTTCTTTCTTCTTTCGTACAAACTGTACAGCTAGTCGACTCTTTGGGAATTGTACTCGTAATTATTTAATGAAACGGCAATAAAACTTGCTTATTTTGCTTACGGTTTAAAATTTCCAGGGATTAATTTCGCAGTTTTTATTTCATCGCGGAGGAATTTTCAAGGTTCGAGTTGGCATATCACAAATAAGTGACAAGTTTAGTTAGCATCAACGTAGATGGGGATTTGGTTGGTGTTGGGAAATTTTCGGAATGACAACGGCGGCGTATTTGCTTCTTGGGTGCGTTTTTTTTTTCGATCAAGTTTTGCGATAGAAAAGACGGAGCAAGATGACGATGAGGTTCGATATGAAAATTTGTTGTAGGCTTGTTCGGTTGCTCACGTCGATGGATGATATATTGGGAAAAGAAATCGATAAACGGAATAATATGTAGATCCTTTCCACATTAAGAATGAGTGTTTTGTTTCATGCAATTGAAGACGTCATAGCAAAAAGGACATATGTGTGAAAGTTGTATTTTGAGAAAAAGCTGTTTGAAAGTTTGAGTGCTTGTGAAGTTTAGAAATGTGCATATTTGAACATGGTGACGATTTTATCTAATTTTCCCACTATCTGACTATATGAAATGGGGTACCTATTGTTTCGCCGCGGACGTTTCGCCGCAGATCGTTTCGCCGCCGCTGAAAAAAGGTAATTTTTGAAAAAGCGTTCATTTCGCCGCCACAGTGATATATTACGTAATACACATCTGTTCATACATAAAATGCAAGTGAATGGGAAGTAGATACCTATGTAATATACATATGTTCATATGTACGTACATGAAATGAACTGAATGAGAAGTAGATAAGTACATGGTGAATGATAGATGTTCTGTAATGGCTGCTTATTTCATCTGACTCTGACCCAAAATATTCAAAAACATGTCTCAAATAATGGTCTTGGATCCGAATACCGTAATGATAAAAAAGTGGTTTTTTGTTGTAAAAATTCTAAAAAAATCTGATTTTTCCTGAATTTTAGAGCGTTAAAACGCGATTTATAATCACTCATGAGCGTTATATCGCGATTAATTTTACATTGGTTTAAATGGGGTTGTCTAGGGACCAGAGGAAATCAGCGTTATAACGAAATCAGCGTTATAACCGAAAGCGTTATAACGAGCTTTTACTGTAATTTCATTTTTCATCATTACGTAATATTTCACCGTGGCGGCGAAACGAACGCTTTTTTAAAAATGACCTTTTTCCTGTTTTTTCGGCGGCGGCGAAACGTCCGCGGCGAATCGTCCGCGGCGAAACGTCCGCGGCGAAACAAACGGTTCCCTATGAAATGCTATGCACCATCAGTCTGGAGGAAACTGTGTGTTAGCGATAACCGCTCAAACATTTCAAATTATATGTCCTTTTTGAAGCGAAAAATTGGCCAATTTTTTTTTTTGATTTAAAAATGTTTTCGAGCAAATTTTTGGATTTAAACCAGGTAAATAATGGTTGATAACACAAAATCGACCATGAGTAACCCATTATTTCTGAAAAAAGATCGCTATGTTGAGTTAAAAAAAAATCAAAAAAGACAAGTTTTTTTGGCCAAATTTTTTTTTATTGATTTAAAAATGTTTTTGAGCAAATTTTTGGATTTAAACCAGGTAAGTAATGGTTGACAACACAAAATCGACCATGAGTAACCCATTACCTCTGAAAAAGTAAATTTTTAATCGACTTCTCAGTTTTAAAATGGCGATATCTCACTGGTTTTTCGACTTTGTGAAGTGGGGGTGGTCTCATATGATAGAGGAAGGTCTGAAGAATAACAATATGGATTCGTCTCAAAAAGGACATATGTGTCATATATACCCCTTTTTGTTATGACGTCTTCAATTTCATTTTGTTCGCCAAAATTTAAAAAAAAGTGTGGCACATTAATTTTTCAACATTGAAAAGCAAATTCGAAACGAAAGTGAGAAAAATCAAAATTTTATCAAATTGGTCGAGAAAGCTGAAATTTTTTGGAAATTCCAGTTCTTGAAAAAACTCTCTAAAATGACCGATTACACACCATTTTTCCAAAATCGGGTTTTACCACTTGACATGACCAGATAAATCCATAATTTTGAACCGATAGAAACCGATTTTGGACAACAGAAAATCAACATTATTTTTTGATTACTTTTTAATAATTTTTGAAAGACTTTTTGCTCACAAAAGTTACTGTTTTTTTTAGTAAAAATTGAATACTGTACCGGTCGTGCAATAGCATCTATATACGTAAGTATGCAAAGTTAATCTGCACGGTTTTTATAGCACTTTTTGAAAAACCTGGAATTTTCAAAATGTGATTGGAGGCTCCAGAACTGCTCAAAGCGGTTCAAACCCGTTTCCAATCGATTCGACCGGTCAAAAATAGGACATATGCCAAATTTTAACTTTCTATGTCAATTTGGGAAAATTGTGATTTTTGGCCCAAATTAGATTTTTAGAAAATTCACCAAAATTCGAAAAATAGACTCAAGCACCTGAAACGGTATGAAACGGTTTCCAATCGACTGGGAAAGTCGAAAACATGGTACATTCCAAATTTCAGCTTTTCAGGTCAATTTGGTGAAATTTTTATTTATCCCCCCTCACTTATTGGTCCAAAATGATGCCTTTCATGTCCGATCGGAAAATATTATCATGCATGCGAATCAGAATCATTGAGGAGCTTGGTGACAAAGTTAGACAAACGCCACTGAGGGCGCATACGGAAAGGGACCTAACGACCAAAAAAAAAAAAAAAAGTTCTCCGAAATTGTTGTAGGAACCGTTCCTACAACAATTTCAGAGAACTTTTTTTTTTTTTTTTTGGTCCTTAGGTCCCTTTCCGTATGCGCCCTCAGTGGCGTTTGTCTAACTTTGTCACCAAGCTCCTCTTATGTATTTTGAAAAATATCACAACTTACCGAATTCTGAGGTGGGACCAAGCAGGGTGAAGACTGAAGAGCCTTTCATCGGTTTTGATTTCTGGTACGAATCACCGATCGTTTTCGAGCTTCATCAATCGCCCATCGCAATTAAACTGGTAAAATCACCATTCGAACCGTTGCGTAGGTTAATTCCTGTATCAACAAGTACATCGCATTAAGAATTAGCTAAAATCACCACTCGTAGAAGGTAAACGAGGTACAAAAAAGAAACCATGTAAACAACATAATCTATACACATTTGGCAACATCCACGCACCCGAATCCGGTCGCCATTAACGTCGAGAAAGAAAGAAGTACAAACAAACAAACAAGCAAACAAAAAAAGAATGCCACCATTGCCACCGAGTAGTGTAAATCGGATCGACGGCGAAGCTCCAGGGTACAGTTCAAGCGACCATAACTCAGCCTCGTCCGGCGTGCGGACCAGGTCCAATGAAATAATTACAGCTTATCGGATACACAAAAAGCGGCAAAGTTTTCTTTTGGGTAACGCGTACCGTACACACATACGAGTACGTACGTACGTTTGTAAGCTCGTTAGAACAATATACGCCAACAAATCCGGACTTATTTATTAAATAGTTTGGCCATAATAATCGAAACAAGTGCGGCCTGATAATGACCGATAAATTTTAGCGGTTCATAGGGATTAAAGGAGAAACGAAATTAGGAAACATATGGTGAAACGAAGGGGCGAAGGGACCGGCCAGGCGCGGGGCCGCGGGGCCGGTTCGGCAACGGCGTTTTATTGCCGCCTATAAAATTCGAAGGAAATAAGCAGCAGATAATACAAAGCGCTAAAGGGAAGTAATTTTCGCAGTTGTCTGGATTTTATAGCGTTAAGATGTGCGAACGTATGTTCGAGTTGAAGGCTGCAGATTCGCTATGGTATGCGGTAGTAGAGACGCCGCGTTAAAATCGCTACGAAACATCGCTTTTAAATAAGGATCAACGTTAACAGCGTTCGGTTTCCTTTTCTCATCCCGCCTTTTTTTTTTCGCTTTTCGTCTTTTTTTTTTGCAAGCGCGATGAACGTCTAAGCAGCCGATTTTTCTTTTGGGTTTTTGTCCCTTGGAATCTGCGCACAACAATGATGTAATCTTGTCTCTAAATTATAAATTGATACAGACATAGGTGAATTTTCAACGCAACTGACCTGTTTCATTTCCTTTATTTTCTCTTTATACTGCCTACTTCTTACCAAAATACATCATCGTCGAGTCGCATAACCGCTCGTATACATATACGATTAATATAGTGGAAAAATAGTTTCCTCTTTTTTCCTACACTTTTTTCTCATCACACACGAACACTATTACAAGCTTTGAATTAAAAAATTCCAAGTCTCGTCTCACTCTCCAGTCACCAAACCACTTTGCCAGTCACCGAGAGGGAGAAATACAAGAATGCGAACGGAATGCTGGCCATGAAATTCTTTTGCTGACGCAGAAAAGCCAACTTTCCGATATAGAGACCTTATCTTCGGCGTAAATAAGATTTCACTTGGACAGCCAGCACGTGCGACGAATTTTTGCTTGAAAAATTTTCATCATTTTTGGTTTGGAATTTTATTAGAAACTAGAAACAAATTTTTTTACAAAATTTCTCATGTGAAACTAGAGATACGTCCTTCAACTATAGGTAAAAATAATGTTACACCTGCGAGAGGAGAGCAGATTCAGATTTTCTCAAAGAAACTCCAACAGAATCATTCAAATTTCTCATCAATACTCGTCAAATAGGTAAACATAAACGATGATTTAACTCAACATTTGAGTCGATTATGAAAAAAAAAAAAATCAGAAAATTTTGACCAAATTCAGTGGAAACCTTGATTTTGAGTAGAAAGATGCTTAGAAAAAGTTTTAGCTTCGGAGGTGCCTCTAAATAGGATGTATAGGCGGGTTCTGCGCCAGGAATGAAAAATATACTCATCAAATGCCTCAGAACTTACAAATAAAGGAAAAGGATCGGTTAGTTCTTTTCTCCGTTATGTTTTTGAAAACGATCTGCAAGTTTGAATTTTTGAAGGTGAAATTTTTCACCTCTCCCCCCCCCCCCCCCTCGTACAATAAAAATGCTCTCGGTATTCGTGTGTAGTGACAAGGCATGTTGAAAAATTGAGAAAAGTTTCATAAAATAGATATTTGGTCCGAGTTTACGAATGTTTGAAAAGCAGAGATGAAAAATTTCCTCTGGAGAAGTAGGCGGGTTCTGCGCCAGGAGGGAGAAAATTTCAACTTATGAATGCCTTATGTGAGGGAAAAATTTTTACTGGCACCTTCAGATTTAAATAAAACCAATTTAGATCGAAAGATCATGTTCTGAAACCCCTCGTGACCAAAATTGCAGATGCAAAACTTGGTTTTTGGATTTTTGGCAAATTTTCGCAAACTTATTCAACCCTACAATGAAAAATTTTCTTCTTAAATCAAAAAGAACTTGAATGAATACTAGAATGATAATGAAACAGACAATAGACACCGATGAAATTTCTAAAAAAAAAATCAACCTGTAATAGTAACATACTTTGGCAGCTCTAGAGAAAACATTATTTTACATCACGACAAAATTGAAGCAAAACAGAGTCAGAAATTTAATTTTAGAATTTCGAAATTCAGATGAAAATTGAAATTTTTCATCATTAATAAAATTTTAGAAATTTTTCACGAATTCGATACAATAAAATGTCCGAAAAATTCGTTAGGTACCTATCAGGTTTTTCAATTTTTGATAAATTTTTTGAAAACTGAAACACACCATTTTGCATCAGGAAATTACCAAAGTATTGATGAAGTTCAACAACAACAATAAAAATCGTCAATTGCTCAACTAAACCAGAGTAAAAACTCTTTTTTGGAAAAAAAAATCTTCACGTTTGTGAAAAATTTCAATTTTTTTCTCAAATATTTACGCGAGTTACTGCGAAAATTTCGAAAGAGTCCTGCGAAGATCATAAGAAGTACATCATATTTCAATTTGAACTGCGTAATATCTGTTGCTAATTATTGTGTATGTGTATTTAGTGTACTGTGTAAAAGTCGCCTGTTCGTTCGTGTTAATAAAATTGCATACTCAGTTCGCCGTAAATACGAAGTCCGCTTCGCTATATGTATTCCATATCAAAACAACACCATGATTTAATGGGGAGGAAGAAAGTATACCAGATTGAAATTTTAGAGAAAAAGAACTCATTAGTCGCAACTCCAAAATTCCAACCGTTTTGAAAAGTGTGACCCCCTCCCTCCACCCCTTCAGTAGGCTATTCTCGGAGATAGAAGGGGAAGGTTCTCATTTTGCATTCTTCCGAGGAAATATCAACCTTTTTAACCCTTTGGAGGTTCTCTAGGTTTTCGCGTTAGAAAATTGAAGTGCCTTAATGAGTGTGATAGGGTACCTCGCCCAATTGGCCAAACCACAAAAAAGTCGAGCTTTTGATGAAAAGTTTTATAGGAAAATGAAAGTTTCCAAAAAACACAAATGTGACATTTCCTAAAAAAAAATTGAATGTATGCAGAATTTTTTTTGAAAAAATGAACCAAAAACATGTGTCAAAAACATTGAATAAAAGCACTCTTTCAAGAAATGAAATAAAAATTGAATTGGAAAAAAATAAAAATAAAAGGTTGAAAAAAAGTCATCTGGCAGTTCACAAATTCAGCGAGAATCAAATCTTGTTGGCAAAAATGCCTTTGTTTAAAGCATGAAGAGAAGAAAAATCTATGCCGCTAAGAGAGGAATTTTTATCAAGTCATAAAATCTTTTCGGAAATCGAGCCGAAATATGGGACAAAATTTAGCAAAATTGCGAGCTTTCTGGCAGGGGGTAACTAATTATGAAAACATTTTCGCCTTTATTCACGAGATGTAGCATAGAATTTTCTTTCATTTTGGGAAAAAATGAGTATTTTATCACTTATTGGAGTATAGGAATATGAAGATGAAGATGAAGAGAAATAGTGAACAAAAGCACAAATCCAGAGCGTAAACGAAATGAAAGACTAAACTCGTAGATGAATTTGGATTTTTATTTACTATTTTTACTATTTCTCTTCATCTTCATCTTCATATTCCTATACTCCAATAAGTGATAAAATACTCATTTTTTCCCAAAATGAAAGAAAATTCTATGCTACATCTCGTGAATAAAGGCGAAAATGTTTTCATAATTAGTTACCCCCTGCCAGAAAGCTCGCAATTTTGCTAAATTTTGTCCCATATTTCGGCTCGATTTCCGAAAAGATTTTATGACTTGATAAAAATTCCTCTCTTAGCGGCATAGATTTTTCTTCTCTTCATGCTTTAAACAAAGGCATTTTTGCCAACAAGATTTGATTCTCGCTGAATTTGTGAACTGCCAGATGACTTTTTTTCAACCTTTTATTTTTATTTTTTTCCAATTCAATTTTTATTTCATTTCTTGAAAGAGTGCTTTTGTTCAATGTTTTTGACACATGTTTTTGGTTCATTTTTTCAAAAAAAATTCTGCATACATTCAATTTTTTTTTAGGAAATGTCACATTTGTGTTTTTTGGAAACTTTCATTTTCCTATAAAACTTTTCATCAAAAGCTCGAATTTTTTGTGGTTTGGCCAATTGGGCGAGTTACCCTATCACACTCATTAAGGCACTTCAATTTTCTAACCCGAAAACCTAGAGAACCTCCAAAGGGTTAAGGGGAGGAGGGAATGAAAAAATTTCAAACCATGAAAAAACTTGGTTTTCAAGGGCTCTTATGCTTTTATTCCTATTCTGTAGCCCGTTTGATCCCTTAACTAAAATCGAACTTCCCTCACTCCTCAGAGAGGGGCTTGAATAGAAAATTTTAAAAAATTTCAACATGGGTATCGAGTAATTATAGGGTTGTTGAAGGCGCTGATTCAAATTCTTCAACTTTTTTGATCTCAAAACCAAAATTGATCCCCCCCCCCAATTTTGAAAAATACAATATGGGTATCGAATTATAGGGTTTCAAGTGGGCTGATTCTGATTTTGAAATTTGTACGACTCCGAAATTCAAATTTGAGCCCACCAAAGGGTAGTTTGATGTTCCAAATCACAAAAAATGCAATATGTATGTAGATTAAAATACAGATTTTCAGGGGCGATAATTCTCAAGTGTTGGGACAAGACATTTTTCTGTGAAGATAAGCAGGCCTTTCTTGGTTAATTCTTTTTTGGGAGCACGTCAATTCTCGTGTAAATCCTTAATTTTTTTGTACTCATCAGGTTTTGCCTTTTTTTTTTTTTACCAAATTTGCCCAGAAGTCAAAAAGTGTCAATTTTTGGCGAAATAGTCAAGAAGTGCCCATTTTTGTCAAAATCAAAATTTCAAAAAAGGTGCATTTCTGGTAATGTTGTTAGAAGGGGCCAATTTCAGTCCTGTTCTTGCCAAGATTACTAAAAAAAATCCTGTTCTCGCGAAAATTGTCAAAAAATTCCCGTTTTTTATCAAAAATATCAGAGAATGTCAATAGGTGGCGAATTGACGAAAAATTGTAATGTTTTATCGTCAAAATGTACAGGAAGTAGTTTTTTGATAAAATAGTCAAATGGTCGTGATTTTTGCCAAAATTGCCAAGTCCCCCTTTTTTAAAGTAACGATTATTACACCAGGTTATTTTAGGCACTGAAAGAATAATTTTGGGGCTAAATAAATTTCAGAATCAATGTCCAAAAAAAAAACTAGGTGTATAAATAATGCAATGCTCTGATTGATGTGCATTTTTGATAATTTTAGAACCAACTAATTTTCAAAGTACACATATGTATGTACTACGATCTGGACCTACTTCGATGGAGGTAAGAAGGCCACCAATTCGGATGATAATTTTAAAATATTTCAAAATTGAGATACGATAGATTAAAGAATCACTTAGTTATTCGAATCGTTAAAAAATAAAACAATCCCTCGATTATCGAACCACCCCGCGGAGAACAATAAAATAAACTCCAACTCGTCGTCGTCGTCTCGTTTTTCCATCACAAATCCCAGCAAACTATAAACCCTTCTATGATACATTTTCTTTCTCACAGTCGAGTCGAGTCGCGCACATGTCTCGAATAAGTCTCAAGGGGGATTACACAGATAATGGACACAGTCCAGATACCTTAGCCAAGCGTTGTTTTCGTGATTTGTTAATAACGAGTAAGTAGAATAGGAAAAAGATTATCAGGAAAGGAAAAAAAAGAGAAAAAAATATCGTAAATACTCGTATAAGTACGTATAAGTATAGTGAAATAAGCGCATCGATTTTCAAGCATCGGATTAACAAGACCATTATCGAGATTGAAAACGGTAATATTCTTGTGTTCTTTTTTTTTCGCAGCACCTTTACCCAAAAGATTCGAATTAGCTTTATTTGTCTCGTGTTGGAAATTACTTTTGGCTTGTCTGCTGCTGTTATAGCAAAACAAACACGTCGAAAAAATTTTCGTCATTCATAATACGATTTTACTAACGTACTCGATACGTAGTAGGGTGGAGCGAAAAAAATTTATAGTCTTCGATTTTGCTGAAATTGAAGTATGTTGGAGATTTTGAGTTGAAATGACCCCCAAAAAATTTTCAGCCCCCCACGTGCCCCTGCGGTGGAACTGTGGCCCCCCAAAGTAGGGTCATTTTGGAAGAAAACGCTGTTTCTCGAATTTAAAAGTAGCAATAATCATTTTTTTCGAAAACGGGTAGCACTCAAAATTGCGATTTGAGATGACGAATCAAATGACGTAATTGGTTTTTCGATTTGACCCCCGCTAACCCTCCCCAGTTTCGTTTGAAAAATCGCGAATCTGCGTTTTTTTGCTATTTTAATTGAAAATACAGTCGATTTAGGATTCGAATGCGATTTTATGATTGATTATTACTTTTCACATTGAAACAAGTGAATCTAGCTCGTATTCCAATCTCTACCCCTCCCCCTTTCTTGAGCCCCCCCACATTAAAAACTCCCCTGCCACCTTGAATATCGTTCCAACAAGAAAAATCACGGGATAAAAGTTGTTTCTTGAACATTTTTCTACATTTTGGTTCTTACAAAAATTGTATTTGGCGCCACCCTTGGGCCCAAAATTCCCAAAAACCATTTCCAAAAAAATTCAAAATCGCGTTTTTAACGTTTTTACGAAAAATTTGTTATCAATGAAGAGTAAAAATTTTCAATTTCAAAAGTTTGCATAACAGACTACCCCTGTTAGATTTTACATACTCGGTTAAGTTTAAAATTTTGAATGAATGAATGAAGATGTTATTATTCATTTTTTTTCAGTTTTCATGAAGAGAATTTTTAATTACATACCTTACTGATTGATCGCAAAAAAATGGAATTACGTTGTATATTACGTTCAATATACAAATAAAAGTGGCCTATTACAGACATTTCCCGTTTTAGGAATTTGAATCCTCACACTTCCTTTACTCAGTTTTGTATTAGGTATGATTGTAATTTAATTTCAAACTTCTCGTATGCATTAATTCAGATCCATGATGTTTAGCTCCGAATTCTGTTTTTTTATTCTTCATTATTTTAGTCGTGTATTGAAGGTGCTTCACCATAAAAAAATATTTCCCATTTATAATTTTGGTGATTTTCAGAAGATAATGAGGATTTAGAAGTAATTTTGAAATGAACAGTTGAAAATGTTGACGTGATACGTGAAGAGGGCTGCATAAGCGAGGCATGGGAAAAAGAGAAATGAATAAGTACCTTATACTTAGTTCTGAGCACGTCCACATTTCTCGATTACAAATTTTTAATAAAAACGTTAAAAACGCGATTTTGAATTTTTTTGGAAATGGTTTTTGGGAATTTTGGGCCCAAGGGTGGCGCCAAATACAATTTTTGTAAGAACCAAAATGTAGAAAAATGTTCAAGAAACAACTTTTATCCCGTGATTTTTCTTGTTGGAACGATATTCAAGGTGGCAGGGGAGTTTTTAATGTGGGGGGGCTCAAGAAAGGGGGAGGGGTAGAGATTGGAATACGAGCTAGATTCACTTGTTTCAATGTGAAAAGTAATAATCAATCATAAAATCGCATTCGAATCCTAAATCGACTGTATTTTCAATTAAAATAGCAAAAAAACGCCGATTCGCGATTTTTCAAACGAAACTGGGGAGGGTTAGCGGGGGTCAAATCGAAAAACCAATTACGTCATTTGATTCGTCATCTCAAATCGCAACTTTTGAGTGCTACCCGTTTTCGAAAAAAATGATTATTGCTACTTTTAAATTCGAGAAACAGCGTTTTTTTCCAAAATGAGCCTACTTTGGGGGGCCACAGTTCCACCGCAGGGGCACGTGGGGGGCTGAAAATTTTTTGGGGGTCATTTCAACTCAAAATCTCCAACATACTTCAATTTCAGCAAAATCGAAGACTATAAATTTTTTCCGCTCCACCCTAATACGTAGACTACACAATGCGAGTACGCTATTAAACTTCATAGTGTAGTATTAGTATATCTATTTACTCGATGCTGAAATGTACGTACGACTGAAATAACAATTCGTTCGTAATATGTCTGTGGTGTTTTTCTCGTCGTCGGTTGATATTGAAAAATCCTCTTTAACCAACTGTCAACTAAGACCGATATGGTTGCCATACAATGATCCTTCGTTTTAACATTTCACACCTACTTTTCATCTCATTGTGAACCGTTCTTTTTTCTAGTAAACGTATCCAGATCCTCCTACTTCAGTTTGCCATCATAGTGACTTGATACTCTTGATACGTACCTACGTAACTCAATAAATTGCAATGATTGGCTGAAAACAATTATTCTCGGATTTTTGAAATTTTAATAAATGAAACAACATCCCTCCTCACCACGACATAACAGAATATGAATTAGATCAACTTTTTGCCCAAATACCAAAACCTTATATTGTTGTAGGGAATTTTAATGCCCACTCCAAAACTTGGGGATCAAGTATCACAAATAATAGAGGTAATGTAAGTGACGAATTTCTCCTAAAAAATGATACTTTCCTTCTGAATGAGTCAAAACACACTCACTTTAACATTTCTAATGGTACCTATTCAAACATTGATTTAGCTTTTTGTTCCTCGAACATTTCCCATCTTTTGAACTGGAACCCCCATGATGACCTTTATTATAGTGACCACTTTCCAATTAGCATCAACATCCCTCTTCAAACTCAGAAACCCACCCATGAAAAATGTCTCAAGTGGATTCTAAACAAGGTAAACTGGTCACATTTCAACAAAAAAGTTCTCCCAATTGACTTTACACCAGATGATCTGGACACTATAGTTGCATATTTCACAACTTCTATTATCCAAGCAGCTGAAGAAACCATTCTAAAAACTTCTACCAAAGTTCCCAAAAAATCTGTCCAATGGTGGTGTCATGAACTAAAAACTGCAATCCAAGATAGAAAAAGATCATTAAAAAAGTACCAAAAAATTCGCACTCTTGACAACCTCATTGATTGTAAGAAAAAAAGAGCTATTGCTTGCCAAATCAACTTATCTAAACAAAGAGAAAGTTGGAATAATTTCATGTTGAGCATCACCCAAAGCACACCTACAAAAGAAATGTGGAAAAAAGTTCAAATCCTTACCCGCGTAGCACCGACGAGATCGTCAGTGACCTTGACAAAAGTATCGACATGATTTTACATGACTGTTGATTGAAAAAAGTCCAAACATTATCCACAAAGGGGTTAATCTAACTATGTTTAAGATGATTAATTAAAAATTGACACTTTTTTCAAAATTTATGATGAAAATGCTGATGGTCGTCATTGCTGTCTACATTTGTATCTACAGTCATGTGCAAGATTTTGATATATTGTAGATACCTTTGTAGACCCATGATCGATATCGAAATTTAGGTCGTCTTGTCAATCCGAAGTTGATGTCGACTATAAGATCGACAAAAGCATCTACAAAATTTTGATCTTCTATAGTTACTTTTGTTGATCTAATAATTGTCATCAACTTTGGCATCAGCAAGACGACCTGAATTTCGATATCGATTATAGGGTCTACAAAAGTATCTACAAAATGTCGTCATCGAGTAGATACTTCTGTAGATCTTGTAATCGAGATCAATCATCTGGTTAATATTGATGAGGAAGTTGATGTCGATTACAAGATCTATAAAATTTTTTTAGAAATTTCGAAGTGTTGCCGACTCATTTGTCGATGTCAGAGTTGACAATGCAATAAGAAAAATTTTTTTAAGTCCAGAATAAGATTGACTGAATATTCTTTTAAGGTCTCTCCACTCAACAGCGGCAATGGTCTAGTGGTTAGAGAACGTGACAGAAGTGAATGCAACCTAGGTTCAATCCCTACCCAGGGCAACTTTTTTCTTTCAAAAAAAATTTTTTGGGGGAAATACTTTTGAGAATAATTTTACTTGAATCAAAAAAAGAGTTTTGGGCACATTTCACACATTTTTCAATCAAAATTTGCTTCTTTTAGACTCAAAAAAATTAAACCAATGTCGAGACAAAAAATGAAGGGAGACAACAGTCGATTTTGATATCAACTTCTCACTCGTCATTTATCGACATTGGTGTCAACAAATGTTGTGTCGACAAGTGACGGATTAGCGATCTCGTCTTTTCCATCGACTTTGGCATCGCTTGTGCTACGCGGGTAGAGGAAGTTATATACCTACTGAAATACCCTACTTAGTAGATGGCAACACTGAAATAAACTCAATAGATGACATTGCAAACACCTTAGCTAGATCCTTTGCAAAAGCTTCTGCAACTGCCTTGTATAGCTCTGCTTTCCAAACACTAAAAACACAAATAGAATCCACCTCCTTAGACTTTTCATCTCAAAATCTAGAACCATACAACTCTCTTTTCTCTCTTGAAGAGCTAAATTATTGTCTAAACTACAACATTAAAGATTCATCCCCTGGACCTGATGAAATTCACTCTCACATGTTAAAGTACCTTTCAGACACTGGAAAAGAAGACTTACTTCAGTTACATAACAAAATTTGGACTTCCGATTCCTTCCCAAAATTGTAGACAACTGCAACAATCATTCCAATATTAAAACCGGTTAAAAACCTAAATGTGGCATCTAGTTATCGCCCCGTCTCTTCAACTTCAGTTCCTTGCAAAATACTCGAAAAGATGGTTATTAAACGTCTTAATTGGTATATTGATTCCTCGAACTCTCTTAGCATTTATCAAAGTGGTTTCAGAAAGAAAAGATCTACCCTAGATCACCTCTTCAGTCTCCAAAAAGAAATTAGTTCGGCCTTCCAGAATAAAGAACGTGTTCTTTCAGTCTTTTTTGATCATGAAAAGGCATTTGATAAAGCCTGGCGTTATAAAATTCTCCAAAAATTACATTCCATTGGCATTAGAGGACATTTGGCCTACTTTATTCAGAATTTTCTTTACAAACCATACCTTTAGAGTGAGAGTTTAAATACATACTCAAAATTTTTTGAAATTGAAAATGGAGTCCCCCAAGGTTCAGTTCTTAGCACAGTCTTATTTATACTTTTGATTGATGACATTTCCAATGTTGTTTCTAGACCCATTTCTCTGAGAATCTTTGCTGATGATATAAACATTTCCTTTCGTTCAAATAATATTCAACTAGCTCTTCAAGTAATCCAAGAAACCTATGAAAAAATTGAATCATGGGCAGATTCTAATGGTCTAACCTTCTCTGAGTCAAAAACCCACTGCATAGAGCATACTTTTCACCAAAAAAATAAGATTCTTCCAGATCTCATTCTCAACTTCAAAGGACACTCTTTAGAATTCAAAACCACTACTGAATTTCTTGGCTTAATTTTTGATAGAAAACTAAATTGGCCTCCTCATTTTCTAAAAGTAAAATCAGATATGAAACGCCCAAATCTGTTGAAAATAATCAAAAACACCAAGTATAATCCATCTCGCAAACTCCTACTTCACTTGTATAAATCTTTAATTCGCAGTAAAATTGAGTATGGAAGCCCATGTTTTGCAAATATCTCAAATAAAACTTCTAATATCCTGAAAACAATTCAAAATTCAGCCCTAAGGATCTGTTTAGGAGCCCTCTATTCCTCTCCAATAGATAGCTTTTATTGTGAAGCAGCAGAATTGCCCCCAGATTTTAGAAGAACTCTCATAACAAACAATAACAAATTCATCTCAAATGCATCCACCAACCAATGATAGAATTTCAAATTTTAAAATCCATAACTGCTCTTCAATCTACACTGCCGAACTCGCAGCTATTTTCCACTGTCTCTGTGATATATTCACTTATGAATCAGAAAATAAGTCTTTCTTAATTCAGAGTGATTCCCTCAGCTCACTAAATGATATCCAAAATTTATTTTCTGACCACCCCCTAATTCAAAATATCCATAAAACTCTATTTGATTTACAAAATTCAAACTTCTCCATCCAGTTTATGTATGTACCCAGCCATGTTGGAATCACAGGAAACGAAATTGTAGATAAAAATGCAAAATCCGCCACTACTCTTTCTCCTTTCACATTTATCACAGCTGACGACCTTAAATCTATCTTCATTCTTCACCCAAAACACACTTGAGAATAAATGGCAAAACTTTTGGTCCCTCCAAATATCAAACAAGCTCTTTCACCACAAAAAAACTACTCAGCCTTGGAAAAACCTATCCCAACTAAATAGACTTGAAGAAATCATTATAACCAGATTCAGAATTGGCCACACAAAAATCACTCATAATAACCTCTATGAAAAGACCCTAAAATACACATGCCAGTTCTGCAGGTCAGAACTTATATCTGTCCAACACTCACTATTTCGCTGTCCCTCTTTACATCAGCACAGGCTATCCCTACAAATAGATGAAAGATCCTTCCGAAATTAAAAAATTCTTAGACCTAATTAAAAAACTTGACCTTAACAACTCGATTTAAATCTCACACGACGGGTGTAATAATCAAGTAATTACAAACACCCAAAAAATAAATAAATAAATAAATGAAACATTGTTGGGTACCTTTAAAAAAAATTTAAGCCAAAAAATTTTCCCCATCCTACTTCCTTGCCCACAATGGCCAAAACCCGTTTTTTTTCGGTGGGAGGGGGAAATCATACTTCAACAAGTTTTAAATGATAGATCTCATTAGAAAAAAAAAAATTATCAGAAGTGCTGAATTGTTAAAGGTCATCTTGATTACTTTAGTATTCTGGAACCAAAATTGAGCCCCTTCACAGAACACGATGTTTCTCTTAGAATTACCTATTCATATGGTCGATGAGATGAGATTTTTTTCAAAAAAGCTAGCACCGCAACTTGGATTAAATCAACAAACGGCTGAAAGAAACAGAAAACAGTTTCGAAATTGCAGACTATGATCCGTGAATAATGCATTCGTATCGAAAAATCCAAAGTCTACCACAACAGCGAGAAGAAAAAAAATGTTGCATTTTTATCGTAATTTTGAAACCAGCACTCGACGCTGATAATCTAGTCTCAACTCGGGACTCATCTACGCTCGGAATACCAATAATACGAGCCTTCGATGGTGTAAAATCGAGAAAAGGGGGAAAAAATCCAACAATGTCGAAGTCTATATGCAACGACGACAATGTCTCAGGCGAAGGCAGCGATCGGGGCAGAAACAACGGATTTTAAATTTTTGAGAAGAAGTATTTTTCTCTAATGCTATTTACTGCATAGCTCGGGCAACCCTAAAGAATGCAAAAGAATCGGCAGAAAGCTGCGACGAATAAAGTACGATGTGAAAAAAAAAAAAACGCAAGAAAACTCAAACTAAGTAAAAATAAAGGAAAAAAAAAGAAGTAAAACTTAAAAAAAAAAAACAAGAAAAAATACAGAAAAGGTTTTTTTTTCTCCTCGCTTGCCGTCTTATTAGGAAAGAGAGTTTCTCTTCGCAGCAGCAAAAGAACGATGAATTTTTTATTTGGCGTAAAGTTTTCAAATTGAAACCGATAGCTGCCCCGAGTATTCTGATATAATTACACTAGGCGGTGTTCTTTGCATACGGAATAAAGGTCTCCGACTTCGCGAGCTTTTTCCTGCTCTCGGTTTTCGCCAGGGCGGCTTTCGGTGCTACACAAAATGGCGTACATAACGTAAAGTCAGATTTAATTAAAATCTTACCTTAAGCTCTCTGCCCATTTTCTTTACCCCGCTGCCCAAATACATCCCCGCAATTTTTCTCCTTTTCTTAATATTCTTAGCGATATAAGGTAATTTCCTCGCGCTACTTTTTCTCCTTTTTTTTTTTTTTTAATTTCTTTTTTGTTTTAAAATATTAAATATTGCGCGCTTCGGTGCTAAAACAATAATAACAAGAGTGCCGTAAAATGGAAGCCCCGAAGAAGTTAGGGGTGTAAAAATGTACGTAGTAGTTGTACGATGCATAGGCTACACACACACACACACACACACACACACCCGCACACAAAACCTGCATCCAGTTAGTACAACACCAAAAAAGAAACAGTCACCTTTTTAACGATGAAATTTTCAACGCAAAGCTAAAATCTTTCCGTTCATGAGTAATTTTTCATTACTCCGACTGTTTAATATTCGTGGCAAGTTTTTCTTTGGTGTGCGTTGAGTTTTTTTTTTCTTCACTTCGCCCTTTTTTTCTGTGTTTTTCACTCGAAACATAATTTCCTTAACCTCGGATTATCCATTAATTTAAAAAAATATACACCCTAAATGTAATTCTTAAACGAACGAATAATACGAGCGAATGGTACGAATCTTTCAGACTGTCGCGTCGTCTGGGGAGGAGGGGGTTGCATTTGATGAAGCTTTTTGTATCACAAATTGATCTCGGGGATCATTTTTTGATTTTTGTTTCAGTATTCAATTTTTTTAAAAGCGATCGTAAAGAATATTCCTGGGTAAAATAAAAATAATTGTTGGGTACCACCTTTTGAAAAAATGTTGTATAGCAAAAAATCCCCGCCTTCTGAATAACGCCTTTTCTCGGGGGAGAGGGGGTGAGGGATCATACTCCAACGAATTTTTAATAAAACATTCTGAATTTACCCAAAATAATATAAATAGTGAATTTTTTCAAAAAAATTTTGCCCCACCGGGGGGGACGTCAGACTTTTTATTGGACCACATCCACGGCCCCCAACACAAATGAAACAAGTTTTTTGGACTTTTACCCATTGGGGAGGTTCTGGGAGCCATGGCTGATTTCAATTTGAAAAACTAAAGCTATATTCGTGTTCAGCGTCGCCATAAACATACCTACTATTCCATGTGTCGCACAAATAAAACACAGTTTTTCAACATTCACCCCATTTGGGGAGGTGCTGGGGGCCGTGGATTGGTCCAATAAAAAATCTGACGTCATATTCGCGTTCAGCATCAACAAAAACATACAATTCAATATATTACATGCCCCAGATTTTTTTTGAAAGTTTCACCCAAATTTGGGGGAGGGGGTGCTCCTTTTCCAGTAAAAGATCCCATCTTGAAAATTGAATATTTCGTCTGGATGTGACGGTATTGAGAGTGAGATACTACAGTCCATGGGTAAGAAAGTAGAAGGTGATCTGGAAGATATGCAACAACATAATATGGCGCAAAAGAGAATGGCCAGAATATTGGTGCAAATCAATCAGTGTTAATTCTGCTACACAAGAAAGGTGATGTGAAAAATTGCGCTAACTATTGCATAATAGCCCTGATTCCACATGCCAGTAAAGTGATGCTCCAAATAATCAACAACAGGATCAAGGCATAAGGTGCACCGGGGGAAGTCAGAACGTTTTTTCACAATTTCAACTTTGATCAGCTGTTACTCTCGTACTAATGAACCAATATGGCTGAAATTTGGTATGTAGGTTCCCATAAGGGTTCTTAACCTATGGTAAAAATTTCAGCGCGATTGTTGCAGTAGCTTTTGCACAATCGAATAAAATGTAACTTGTTCTGACTTACCCCACTTTGGGGTAAGTCAGAAAATCTACAAAATTAATTCGTATTATTAGGATTCGACCCTGATCGATGCGCAATATGTCGAATAACATGTTTTCGAGGTCGTAGAATCCAAATCTGGAGTTATTTTTTTGTAGGAGTGGGGGGTGAGGCGTGGGGAGGGGGCAATTCCAAATTTTTCGTACATTATTGTGTAATATGTCGATTGAGATGTTTTCAAGGTCGTAGAATCCGAATCTGCAGTTATTTTTTTTGTAGGAGTGGGAGGTGAGGCGTGGGGAGGGGGAAAATTTCGAATTTTTCCTACATTATTGTGTAATATGTCGAATAATATGTTTTCAAAATCGTAGAATCCGAATTTGGAGTAATTTTTTTTGTAGGAGAGGGAAGTGAGGCGTGGGGAGAGGTAATATATCAAATTTTTCCTACACTATCGTGTAATATGTTGAATAATATGTTCTCGAGGTCGTAGAATTCGAATCTGGAGATATTTTTTTGTAGGGGTGGGAGGTGAGTCAAGGGAAGAGAGAGTAAATTACAAATTTTGCCTATATTATTGTGTAATATGTCGATTCATATGTTTTTGAGGTCGTATAATTCGAATCTGGGGTTATTTATTCGCAGGGGTATTCGGCGAGGCAAGAGGAGAGGAGAAATTTCAAATTTTGCCCATAATATTGTGTAACATGTTGGTTGATATGTGTTCAAGGTCGCAGAATCCGAATCTTGAGCTAGTTTTTAGGGTCGAGTGCTATTCAAGTATCACCGTTTGGGGAGAGGGCCCCACCCATGCGAACCTACGACTCATCTTCCACCTTCACCATAAAAAATGACTCCGGATTCGAATTCTACGACCTTGAAAATATATTATTCGACATATAACACGATAATGTAGGAGAAATTTGAAATTTTCCCTTTCCCCACGCCGCACCCTCCACTCCTACAAAAAAAATTACTCCAAATTCGGATTCTACGATTTCGAAAACATATTATTCGACATATTACACAATAATGTATGAAAAATTCGAAATTTTCCCTCTTCCCACGCCTCACCCCCCACTCCTACAAAAAAAATAACTGCAGATTCGGATTCTACGACCTCGAAAACATATCAATCGACATATTATACAATAATGCACGAAAAATTTATAATTGCCCCCCCCACGCCTCACCCCCCACTCCTACAAAAAAAATAACTCCAGATTTGGATTCTACGACCTCGAAAACATATTATTCTACGTATTACACATCGATGAAGTCGAATCCTAATTATCAATGTTCACTTTTCTGACTTACCCCATAGCACTAATTTAGGGGGTAAGTCAGAAAAAGCGATATAAATAATGAATAATTGAAAATTAACAAAAATTGAATACGTGGGGTTTTACATTATTGTTTTAGGAATACTTTCACTTATAATATCACTTTTACTGATCATTTCTTCTGAGGTAAAAAACAGTTTGAAAAACACTGATTACAATTTGAAATCAAATTCAAAACAGCAACTAAAAATGAACCAATGAAAAGCCTGTAAAATGAAACTGGGTCACGAAATTTTTTATGCTGTGATGAAGTAGGGGTAGTACCCTCAAGTTACCCCTGGGTAGCGCTTCGGCAGATATAAGCCTCTAAGAGCTAGAGCAGTTTTTCTGACTTACCCCGAATTCGGACTTCCCCCGGTGCACCTTACTTGCTTTTAGGCTGATTCCACCTGAACAGGCATGTTTTATGCCTAGAAGAGGTACAAGAGAGCAGATTTTAAACATCAGACAAATAATTGCAAAATTCTGTGAATTCAAAATCCCTGTGGTACAATGCTTTGTTGCCTATGCAAAGGCTTCTGACTGTGTCAATTGGATAAAGCTATATGAGATACTACGTGAGATGGGAGTTCCAGAGCACCTAATTGAGCTGATCAAATCGCTGTATGACAAGAATGAGATAATGGTGATAGTACATAGGTTGAGACGAGTCGAACTAGTTTCATCCAGAATGGGGAGTAAGGCAGGTTTGCATACATTCGCCTCTGCTGTTCACCATCTATGGTGAGTACATCATGCAAAAAGCCTTGGAGAACTGGGAAGGCGGCATTGAGATAGGAGAAAGAAGAATCTCCAATCTCCATTATGCTGATGATACCACCTTAATAGCCACAAATGAAGAGGAACTGGCAGAACTGATCAGACGAGTTCGGATGGTATGTGAGGACACGGGACTCTTCATAAATGTGGGGAAAACCAAGGTTGTGGTTGTTGATAGAGCTGGATACTTACCAGAATCCGAAGCCCTGAATGAATTTGAAAAAGTGAACTCATTAATTTATTTGGGTTCACTTGTGCATGCTGATGGAGGATCAGCCAAGGAAATTAGAAGAAGAATAGCTCTTGGAAAAGCAGCGATGTCTCAGTTGAGAAAAGTCATTACCAACTGGAAAATCTCCATAAAAATGAGGAAGAGACTAATCAGGACGCTAGTTTTTCCAGTTTTCTTATACGGAGCGGAGACCTAGACATTGAAGCAAGATGATCAAAAAGAATTGATTCCTTTGAAATGTGGGTATGGTGCAGGATGTTGAAGATACCATAGGGTAAATGTGCCTAAGTTTGCGCGCTTCCTAAGATTGTGCGGTAACGATTCCTCAGAACCAGTGAGAGTTACAACATTTGATACCACCTTTACTTGAAAGAAGAATAAAAATGATCATACTTGACGATTTTTGGTGATGGTAGCACCAAGTGTTGCCAACTGACAAGCGAAAAACTTTTTTTTTCAATTTTTTTATAACTTTTCCAATAAAAGTGGCACGCGACAATTTTTATGGAAATGGCAGTAGAAATCTAAATAAGCTATTTTTTAGATTCGTCATTGTCTGGGGATTATAACAAGCACATATTTCAAGTATTTTCTCTTTAATTAGGTTTCAATTTTTCAATTTAAAAAAAAAACACCCCTATGCCTAAGATTACGATTTTTATTTTTTGCTACTTTTCTAGACTAATAATGATACTTTTCAAAATTTTCATTAAGAATTCAATTTATTTGAATGAAATAACACCTTATATACATATATCGAGTTTACTCCTTGTCAAAAGCTAGGGAGAAATGGGTGTAATGCTGGAAATACCTGATATGAGCGCATTTCCAGTGTCGTTCACTCAGAAGTTTCAAATGCACATTCGTGTGAGACATTTTGTTTGCTTTCATCATTAATTAAACAATATTGACGAATTTCTATGTTTTTCACTGGTGCAAAATCTTGGGAAGGTGAATGTGCAATCATAGGAAGGCATATGCCTAAGTTTGCGCACTTTACTTTTTTTAGTTTTTGGTCAAAATATCAAAAACTAAATCGATTAAAAATTTTGTGCTATAGACGAGCCTGAATAGAAATAGTTAGGCAAAACTTAGTACATAAATTCAATGAGCCCATTTCAAGGTTAAAATCTATGGTGGGAAACTCGAGTGATTATGACAATAGGTAATACCTACCTATTCTTCAGTATGTTTTTTCCACTCGATTAAGAACGTGCGTTCGTATTTTTTCTGTAATTTTTTATCTTTAAATTTACCAGTCATTACATGGCTGAATTCGAGTATTTTGTTTAAAATTGAACTTATTAAAATGATATAATTTCTCCGGTAACGCGAGTGTTATTTTGTGTTGCTATGAATTTATTTCACTAATTAATTGGACATCAATTCTAATGGAGTAAGTTTCCTGGTCGAGTTACCGGCAGGGCTGAGGGAAATCCTCTAGCCAATATGTTGGTCAGCATTTAGGTTCTTATTTCAAAGTATAGGGCTACGATATAATCTATGAATAGATTCAGTCCAACTACGATTGATATGGTCAAGGTAATGATTAGGTTAATGGTAAAGTAGTTAGAATTCATCTGAATAATCTAGGTAAGGATTTAATACAGTGATTCAATCTGAATAATCTAGGTATAGATTTAGTAGATTTCCAACTATTTCGACTTGCTTGCAATGTCTAGAAATGTATGTAAATTCAATTTACTTTTCGAGTTTATTTTCACACTGGGATACGTTCCAACTAAGATTGTGTATGATGTAGGTTCTACCTACCTTGTAAATAAAATCCCTTTCTTTCGATTGAGTATTGGTTGAAACATATCTTCGTGTATTTGAATTAAAATAGAGCATTTTTGTATTATGTGGTTAGGTAGGTTTGTCTTATCCTAATCCAAACCCATCCCAATATTTCCTAATCATAAAATTTCCTAATACCTATCTTCTCATTATTTGTTCCTAGTTCTAAAATTCTCTCTTATTCCTAATTCCTACACCACAATTTTATTTCTGGGGCAAATCATAGCCAAATGTTTGAAGAACCTTCTGTACAAATTTCAATATTCTAGCTCCTTTTCATAAAAAGTAGTGACTGTTTGAAAATTACTCGTAGCTGCGCGAACTTAGGCACATTTACCCTATACTGTGCACCAAACAAATGCATCAATTGTGGAACAACTGCAAGAACCAACCAGGCTAAATACAATATGTGAAACCAGGAAAATGAGTTCTTTTGGACGCGTAGCCAGAAGAGAACCGGAAAACATTGAAAAAGGAATTCTCTTTGGCAAAATCCCCCCAACACAAGGGAAAGGAAGATCTCCAAAAAAGTGGACTGATACAGTCCGGAAAATAGTTGGCTCACAAGGGAGGTGTCCCAGGTAACATGCACCAATTTCAATGATTCTTGCACCATTGGATAGAGGACATCGAACATAGTCTACCACAAAATTTTCAGCTGCTGAAGTTGATATTTGAGCCTTCCAGGCCGATTTTTCGATTTTCACATGGTAATTTTGAAAAATTGGGCAAAAATTGTCGGCGGATGTCGCATACCGAAACCTCTCATATTATTTGGACATTTCAATAAATATGATGAGACTAGCCCATGTTGAAATTTTCAGCTGCTGAAGTTGATATTTCAGCATTCCGGGACAATTTTTTGATTTTTTCAAAATTGCAATGTGAAAATCAAAAAATCGCCCTGGATGGCTGAAATATCAACTTCAGCAGCTGAAAATTTGGGATTAGCCTATGTTCGATGTCCTCTATCCAATGATGCAAGAATCGTTGAAATCGGTGAATGTCACCTGGGGCACCTCCCTTGTCAGTTGCGATTGCGGCCACACTAGCTCAAGACAGAGAGGAGTGGTGGTCGTTATTGGGGGCACACTAGCTATAGTCGCTTGTGACTATGATGTTGATGATGATGATGATCAAAAGTTACATCTACGGCATTTTTTTTTCAGAATTTTAAATGGTAGCTCCCACTTACAGCGCCATTTTGAAATTTGAACTTTCAACTTTTGAAAATTTCAAAATTCAATGCCCTTTTGAACTGTGAAATCAGTTTTGATCACAGTGTAGTAGCTATGGAAGTAGCCGCTGCTGAAGTTGAGTATCTCGAGACATTGTAAAAAAAATTGAGTGAAATCGAAAGACATGACTTTCAAAACCGCATTTTTTTGGTCGAATTGACATGGAATGACCCCCTCCAAAAACAACAGAAAACCAAACAACTTCTTGAAAATCCAATTTTGGGGCCGTAGGAACCCCCTCCACCATATTTTAAGGCGAGATAATATTGAAAATATGGGTACCGTTATCATATAAATCGAACTTGCTGAACACGAATATGAAATTGGATTTGAAGTTAAACCCTACTAAGGGGCACACTTCTGATAATTCGACAATTTTTTTTACCTATATGGTGGCACACTTTCGATTATGGACCGAATGAGGGGGAAGGTGAGGAAAAAGTGTTCACAACCCAATGGTTCTAAGCTGTACTGAATTGAAGGCATGAGATCATGCACCAGGTAAACCACTTGACCTTGTCAAGGGTATGGTTGTGACTGTATAATTATAATTGGCCATAAGCCAATGTAATAATCTGTAGGAGATGTTAACTCTTCCGAGTGTAGAACCAAACTGACTAGAAGAGCCACTAAAGGCCTCGAAGTAACCTACAAAAGTGGGAGGAGAGAACTAGTTCCACCTCCACCAACCATTAACCATGCAGGTGTTATTTATGCAAACCCCTAACCTGCAGGTGTTGGAAGGACTGGGGGTTAAACAGGGTACCATGAGCTATAAATCAGCCATTGTTATCATTAGATTTGGTGGCACCTGCCTATGGCAGGTAGAAAGTATCCACAGACAATGAACAGCAGGGGTTCTAAAGAACGAAATGTATACCTGCTCCTACCCCATACTCAGGAGTTCTGAACAAAAAGCGAGGGTCAGGTCTCATTATTATTTCTTAAAATGAAAAATACTAATTTCATAACGTTGAAAAATTTTTCATAAATTGAAAAATTGATTAAATTTGTTTCCAAACGTAAAATAGTAGTTAATTCAACAAGGGAGTAAAAGTGATTGATTGAATAATATATTATTTTTCGTTATGAGGGAGAAAAATGGCAGTATTTACTTCCAAAAATCAGAAGCGGGGGCAAAAGTAGCATTTTTCTTCCTTATCAAAAAGAAAATGTAGATAATAATGCGTTCAAATTTTTTCTTTATTGTCTTGAAAAATTGAGGAAGAGGAGGGAATGGGAAAAGTTTATAGGGGATAAAATTTTATAGCCATCAACTTGGTTTTTCGTTCCCGTCTGATCTTTAAATTTGACTTCGGAAATCAACATTATCGTTTTGAGTGAATTTGAAAAAATTCTCAATTTCTAAAGTGGAAGTGGTGAATTGGGTTTTTCACCGCAGTCCTACTTCTCACATGAAAATTTTTGAAATATATCGGCTAAAAAGGGCTCTGGGATATTCAGGGCTCAGTTAGTATTGAGTTAAAATTACATGAAAAAAAAACTATTCGATCCATCTAATTACGAACACAGAGACTGGACCATCTTCTCTCGGCTATAAAAATTTCCAAAATCGATCCCTCGGATTACTCCGAGTCTCAGGGCATGATAAGATTAATCGCATTCTTTTCGTTTTCGGATTAGGGCTAATGGAAAAAGCGAAATACGCGATATAATGGCGCGGCGCGGCGCCGGTTACAACAAACTTTGTCATTCGCCTATAAAAGAGTAACTTCTCTGCCAGAGCTCGAAAGCGATTTGAAATTAGACAGAAATTTTAATTAAATACCGAAAACTCTCTCATACGCATAAACTATTCCACATGCACCCCTTCCACAGAGTATAGCAGGTAGATAGGTACATACATCGTGTGTCGAGCGAAATCATTCACCGTTATCAAAGTTACTTTTTACTCTTATACTACACACATGCGAATACCATTTTCGCCAAGAGTATACGTACGTACATCTACGAGAGGTACGTAAAAGGTACACGTAGGTGTGCGTAAGTGTGTATATAGGTGAGAGCAAACTTCTCTTATATGTATACTTCAACGTGCGAGTGGCTTGGGCGCCTGCTTCGAGGCGACGCGACGAGACACCGGTGTTGGCGTTTTCTGAATTTATATGTATCACACGCCGCGCCGCGGCGCGGCACGCCGCTCGCTGCCGCGCACAGAGAGGAATAATTAAAAAGTGAAACGTTAGAAAACCGGCAACTGTAAATATATTACATGTCACAGAACATAAATAATAGTAATTATATTTGTTTGACGTTTACAGGCGAAGTGAACGCTGTTGCGAGAGGTGGCTTCGTAAAACACAACATGTTGGAAGTACCAGAATTTACTGCTCCCATCGGCAATGTAACAACACCAGTAGGCAGAGAAGCCGTGCTCTCCTGCACCGTTGACCATATCGCAAAATACAAGGTAACATCTTTGTAAATTTTACATTTGTAGTAGCTCCAGCTCGCGTTGTATGTGCTCCTGGCGCAGACCCCGCCACACTTTACCACAGGGTAAAACACACTTCTGGACACGATTACCAACAACAAGCCAGCTTACAGAATATGAAACGTTTTAAAACTCGTATAAATTAAGTCCTCCGATGACGATTATTATATAATAATTATCTATCTTTTCCGTGTATTTCTCATACCTACACGATAATGTTGCGGAGAATAATCGCGCAGTTTACGAATCCTGTACAGCTCAGCTTTGCTTTACACAAATACACAATGCTACGACGACGACGACGACGTTAAACGTTGAGTTAAATCTCCCTCAGTACCAAACAATCATCTTCCTTTATAAACATTTAACCGAGTTTCCAATCATAACTGTTCGGCCAGATATTAAAACAAGAGATTTGCAGCGTCGAGTCGTCGTCGTCGGTCGCCTTATATATATAATATCTATGGTTGCTTTGTCCATTGCTTAATCCTTTTCTCCTTTAATCTAGCCGCCATTTGACTCGATTCTGTGATAGTTATTATTGTCACTGCGCTGTTCCTCTTGCGTTTTCGACGTGTCATTTGTTAAATTTCCGATGACAGCAGAAATTACTGTCGTAGCTGTTTGAAATCTAATCATCGTTCGAGGTTTTCCACATGATAACTCGTTTCATCGTTCTCATCTTGGAAACAGGAAACAGCGTTACAGTTCTTTTGCTTTCCGCGGGGGGGGGGGAGAGATGTGAAAAAAGGAGGATGAATGGGCGATTATTTTTCAAGTTCAGTGTGACGTTTCTAAAATCTTCCCAAAACGAATTTTCTTATGATGTAACTTCTCGGCAATCGTCATCCTAGGGGTGGTTCTTGTTTTAGGATTTTACGAGAAAATAATTCCTCATTTCTTTTATTTCAATTCAAGCTCAAAACAACTTGCGCATGCAGCGTTTTCTCTCATAACTTGACAAAATTGTAGACAGTCAAATTCATCCGAAATTTTTTCTTTTATTTTAAAGTCAGCATTGTTCTAAATAATTATGTAATCCAATTTTCAAGAAAAAAATTCTTGGTTTTCCAAGTAATGTTGGTCTGCTTGTATGAAGTCCCCTTAATAAGAAAGGTAGATAATATCTCAGCTGACAGGAAGTTTTTTAAACCGGACAAAGTTGGGAAAAGTCAAATAATCATTTTTTTGAAAATTACTCATTTTGGAACCAAATTCTTCTCATTGATACTCCCATGGGGTGGAAAAACCACTCCGTCACTCCAGCTATATGTTAGTGCTCTCGTGTGAAGGGTCCTTTTTCCAGTTGTAAAAAATTTTTAAAAAGTGGAATTTTCAAGTTGGGCAACAGTTTTTGAAAATTTTTTATTTCCATGTAAGAATTCTTCAAAATAACTTTTCTTTCAAGACATACCCCACCCCAACTCGAAAAATGGCTTCCTTTGCGCAGAGCATCCGAAAGGGGAAAATCAAAAGAATAGAAGATTGAAGAGTGCATAAATTACATACCTACTTATTTGAAAATTTTTCATTTTTGGACGAAAACCTTCTGATAATTCCCCCCCCCCCAAATCACGCTATATGGCCTAATAATATGGTCAAAAATTACTAAACAGTCACGTTTGCTAAAATTGTAAAAGTCTTGCTTTTTCTGAAAAAATTACAAGAAAGCTGGCTTTTTAGCAAAATTACTAAGAAATCTCACTTTTTTATCAAAAAGTTGCAAAATAGTTCAATATTTCGATAAATATTGTGGAAAATACCAGTTTTTTGCCAATAATTTCCACACAGCCTTGTTTTATCAAAAATTGTAGTAGTACATAGTAAAGTTTTTTTTTTTTTTTTTAATGCAAAAATCTTTGCTTTTTACTCAAAAATTGCTACCAAATTTTGATTTTTTTCAAAAATATTACCCAATAGTCTCACTTTTCTGCCAAAAATTGTCTAAATCTTACATTTCGCCGATTGATTGACAAAAATTCCCGTTTTCTCGTTTTCAGCTAAAAAAATTATGTTTTTTTGGCAAATTTTTTTTAAAAGTCTCACTCTTTCCCAAAAATTGTCCTGGAGAGTCGCTGTTTACTCAAAAATTACTGAAAGGTCTTTATTTCACCGAAATTGTCAAAAGTCAATAGCACAATGCTCACTTTTGTAACTGCCAAAAAAATAGTTTTTTTTTGTTTTTTTTTTTAGTTTTTACTTGAAAACAAAAGTTTTAATCCTTTTAGTAATTTGTTTCTAAATGGAAATGTTTTGCCCATGTTTTGTTACTTTTTTGGTTAGTTTTTCGTGCTTTTTAAGTTACTATAGTTCCTTTTCTTTGGGGGGGGGGGAGATGAATCCGAGCCCTTTAATTTTCATTATTACAATTGATAATCAAATTTGGATCAAAAATATGTAAAAAAAAATCAAAATTTCACTACATTGACATATACAAAGCTGAAATTTGGTATGTGCCTTGTTTTCGACCTTCCCAATCGATTGAAAACCGTTCTGAGCAGTTCTGAAGCCCCCAGCGAATTTCTGAAAATTTAAATTTCCACAAAATGTCAATCAATGAAGTTGAAAAGCTAAAATTTAATTTTTCTATCTTAATTCCAACATGCCCATCAGTCGATGATTTGGAGTATTTCAGACCGTTTTGGATCATCTAGCCATGCATTTTCATTTGTCCAAAATCTGTTTCTGTGGATTCAAAATCGCAGATTTCTCCAGTGATGTCATTGAAAATTTTAAAAATGAAAAGTTCTGAACTGGTAGAAACAGCGACTTTGGAAAAATGGCGTGTAATCAGCCATCTCTTGAACAGGTTTTTCAAAAAATTTCAGCTTTCTCGATCAATGCGATGAAATTCTGAATTTTTCTTACTTTTGGTTAGAATTTTATTTTCTATGTTGAATAATAATTAAGGTTTTGTCACTTTTTTGGTTACCAAAGTTACTTTTTCTTGGAGGAAAAAATTGAATACGAGCCCCGTAATTTTCATTAGTACAAGGGAAGTATTCCAAGTAGTGAGGTAATTTTGGAACCAGATAAAAGCTGATTCGAAAGAGCACACAAGAGTACATCACTAGTGAACATTTTGCGCGCTGAAGCTGAAGTTTTAATTTTTGGTCAATTTTCAAAACCTTTTGGGCTAAAAAGAGAGAAAATTGATAGTTTTCCAAAACTGACATAGAAAGCTGAAATTTAGGTTTTGAACCCCCCCCCCCCCCCGCCGCCGTCTTCGCACGAACGATTTTGAACAGTCGGTAAATGGGAAGCACGAGTAGCTGTTGAAAGTTATGAAAATTGAGTCCATTTTAGTACAAGTAGACACCAGCGTAGGTGTAAATTCATCTGATACATTATATTCGTATTGTATACGGTGAGAGTAACGTTTTCATTTTCATCTTCATCTGCTTCGTGTGTGTATCACTAACGTCATAAATACATTATCCGATACATACGCAACAAATTTGTAATATGAGATCGTGTCTGGCGCGTATTTTTGCACCATGTATACGGGTGAGTTACTCGTATATGCGAAAATGGGTGGTTTGGTTTTCGTTTGCGTACACTCGTGTAACAAATCACGGTTACGTGCGGTGATGTATTGAAAAAAGGCGGAGTATTTGATCGCGATGAAAAAAAAAATGTATACGAAAGGTTCTTTTTTATTTATATTTTTTTTTCTCGCCACGTCAACGTTATAAAGTTGCCTTTGCGGTACGCTTGTTGTTGCAAACGCAGGTTGCGGTGTTCAGGGTTGAACAACGGATTGTCACTTCTTGTATCATTAGCGCGAGGAAAAAAAAGAAAAAAGAAGGCGGTGTAAGACGAGAAAAAAAATGAGACGAAGGAAGAGGTACCGTACGCGATGAAAAGTTGTTGAAAAATTACGCGTAAAAAGTAGACGAGTCAACCGAGCTGGTTGCATAAGTTTGTTCGTTTCGTCTGTCGTCGCCATTAACTTAATGGCGAGTGCTTAGCGATGAGTGAAGAGAAGAAGTTGAAGAACTCCCCGAAACACATCGGCATTATCTTTCTCTCTCCGCAACTATTTCCAACACAAACTACCTAATTTGTTATACATGTAGTTACTCCGCCCAAAGTTCACACATTAGCGCGAATATCGTACGTATTTTTCGAGAGATTGCAAAAACCGCGCGAGTCATTTTTTAACGTTTTATACTGTCTCTTTTTCGTGTTCAAAATGGGCTGGGTGAAGTTAAGGTACATGTTGGATGCAGTGTACTATATATTTATTCGTACACAGAGCGGGTGCTATTGGTGTTGTCACATTTACACGTATTGTACACCGAGTGTAAGAATACAGGATGTCGCCCAAGTTTTGCAGAGAGTCGAAAAATTACTGCAGATAATACTTCGAAAGAAGACCTGGAAGTTCACATCGTACAGGCTGTCATAAGATAAGCATATACCCATCTATGCCAGGATGGTTACTGAAGATGAAACTGATAAAGGAGGTATCCTAACTGGCATGAAAATTTTTGAATCGTACAGAACTAAATCGAAAGAACCAAAATTTCAGATGTAGAAGTGCGTTTTTCGATTTTTGGTGAACTTTTTGAAAATTAAAGAATGAAAAATGGAGGAAAATCAAAATTTTAACAAATTGACCTAGAACGCTGAAATTCGGTATGCACCATTTTCCGATCCACACACCCTCCCCCCCCCACCTCACCACGAATCGGTTAGGAAGTGGGAACGGTTCTGAACCGTTTTGAGCTGTTTTGGCTGGAATTTTGAATATAACTACATATCTTTTCAGTCGATTCTCCGAGTCAATGAATGGAAAATAAACTGACTAATGAATTTCAGCAATTTTTGGTATCTATCATTTTCGAGAAAATAGCCAAAAATTGCATCATTGAAAAACCATTGATTGCCCTGTCTTTAAAAAACATAAAAAACCAGGAAAAGTTGGGAAAATTTTAGAAAAATCCATCAATGTTGGCCTGGCTAAAATTTGGCCAATTGAAAGGGCATGTCATCCAGACATCCACTCTCAGATTCGAATTTTAAGCATGCTGAAACTGATTTTTCGATTTTGGGTGAAATTTTTAAAAATAGATGGCCAAAATTAACGCTGAAATAAAAATCTGGAAATCGTTTTGTATGCTGAAATTGACTACCTCAATTGACTGCGATCATTTTTTGGTGACTTCCCTCCGTTATTTTAAAAATTGTCCTCTGTCGTCAGTTTAACTTCTGAATCAATTGGAGCAAGTGAATCGTGCGAGATTGGGTCGAAATTGTATTTTTTCCCGCACTATTTTCACTAATGTTAATGTGGACGGTTTTTAGACCACTTCTTAGAAAATGCGAATTTCCAAAATATAACCGAAGGCTCCAGAATAACAGCCTAAAACCACCTCCAATCGATTCAGCATATTAAAAATGGGGTACTAAGTAACTTTTATTTCAACCCCTTCGTTGGGTAAAATGTTGTGGAAATTTCAATTTTCCAAAAATCTGCTAGGATGCTCCAAATCACCACTCAAAATGGTTCGAAACTGTTTACAATCGATTTGGGCGGGGGGGGTTGGAAAACAGGGCACACACCAAATTTCAGCTCTCTCGGTCTATTTGGTAAAATTTTGATTTTTTTTCGTTTTTGACCCAAAGTTTGATTTTTTTTTTAATTTATTAAAAATTGTGAACTCAAAAATTTGATCTACTTACTGCTTCCTAATTCGTATTCGGAAAATCAGATCACCTCAATTCGAACCTGATAGACTGTATTTCAGGTGTTTTCTAAACTCCACGATTTTAGATTTTTTTTTTGTTTTGCCATTGAAAATAAAAGGACACAGGTGTGGAAGTGACTTACGTAACTCTTCTCATAAGGATTATAAAATTACTTACTTATTCTCATATAGTACAGTCGGTAAGGGGTTGAACCCGAACAAAATTGCCACAAAAGATTTTTTTACTTTAAAAGGTCTAGGATGGTTTCCTAAACAACATATCCGGAGCCGCCCCCGATCCATCTGGTGCGTTCCCCCTCACAGTGGATTTTAGCCCCCCAAAACACGTTTTTCGCAATTTTCTCCCCCGCATTGCATTTTATCGAAAAATATGTGGTTAATAAAATAATCTACGTAAAATTTCCGATCTAATGATGTATCAACTTTCCTTGTATGTTCAAGGGGGGTGGAACTACAGCCATTCAAAAAAGGGAGGTTTCTTGAAAAATACATAATGGCTATAGGCGACTAAGAGGGGTGAAATGGTCTCCGAAAGCGTTCAAGTTGATATTGGCATGGAAGGTGAGTACCATTGAGAAACTTCCGCATGAAAAATTTCAGATCCACACCCCCTCTCATTTTTGAGGTACCCCTCTTTTCTGAAATTTCAATAACACTTTTCTCAGCCCCATTTTAACCGATTTTGAAAATTTTTCAGTATGTTGTGGACATCCTTAAGAGGTACCCTCACAAACATTTTCAGCTACCTCCCCTCATATTTACCCCTCAAAATGGCGTTTTAAACTTATTTAATGCTTTTTAACAATAATCACATTTGAGGGGCGAACTACTCTGGAGAGGGCTAGATGAGTGTAGCAAAAAATCTGACGTCATATTCGTGCTCAGCGGTATCGAATCATAAGAAAACAACATCCTATTCATTGATACTTAGTTATTTCCCCAAAAATTCCCATTTTACCCCAACCCCCCCCCACGTCACATTTTTACGATATTTTGAGGGGTAAATATGAGGTGAGGTGGCTGAAAATTTTTGTGGGGATACCTACCAAGGATACACGTTACATACTGAAAAATTTTCAAAATCGGTTAAAATGGGGCTGAGAAAAGTGTTATTGAAATTTCAGAAAAGGGGGATACCTCAAAAATGGGAGGGGGTGTGGATCTGACATTTTTCATGCGGAAGTGTCTCAATGGTACTCACCTTCCATGCTAATATCAACTCGAACGCTTTCGGAGACCATTTCACCCCTCTTAGGCGCCTATAGCCTTTATGTATTTTTCAAGAAACCCCCCTTTTTTGAATGGCTGTAGTTCCACCACCCTTGAACGTACAAGAAAAGTTGATACATCATTAGATCGGAAATTTGACGTAGATTATTTTATTAGCCACATATTTTTCGATAAAATGCAATGCGGGGGAGAAAATTGCGAAAAACGTGTTTTGGGGGGCTAAAATCCACTGTGGGGGGGGAACGCACCAGGTGGATCGGGGGCGGCTCCGGATATGTTGTTTAGGACACCATCCTAGACCTTTTAAAGCAAAAAAATCTTTTGTGGCAATTTTGTTCGGGTTTACCCCCATAAAGTGCTTTACCAACTGTACTAATATGCGAGTTCATATTCTATTAAAAAAACACCTTTTACAATACGAAACTTTAATGAGAATAAATTCTAAATTAATACATGAGCGTGAGACGCGTTTCGGTCTGCTCGGAGACCATTTTCAATCACGAATGAGGTTATGTAACATACAGAAGATGAACAAGAAAGATGCGTCGTATGGAACAAGTAGAGGGGAGATCAACAAGTGTACAAGAGTCAAAAAATTGTGTCGTAAATTTAATATACAGGTAGGGGGTGATTTAGAATAGGTAGAAGTGAATCAGTTGCACTGTTTGGCAAAACATCGTTGACCATATTGAACTCTGTGGATTTCTCATGACATTTTATTTCTATAAGCTCAGGGGTGTTGAGGCGATGACCTTTTTCCGCAATATGTAGAATTTGTATTCCTGAGTCAGGTAAAAAGTTGTGGCCAGAATTAATGAGATGATCAGCAAAGTTACTTTTTCCCAGATGATTATTTCTCCAAGCTGCTAAGTGTTCAATTAACCTAATTTTGAAGCTTCTCCCTGTTTGGCCAATATAGGTAGCTGAGCAATTGTTGCAGGATAGTCTATAAACACCACTTTTTTCCATTTTGGGGATTTTATCCTTGGCATTACACAATAGCGACCCTAGGGAATTCGTTGAAGAGTAGGCAATCTGAATGTCATCGTCATCATTATGTTTGAACACCTGAACCAATTTTGATGTTGAATTTGCATGGAAATTGAATTTTTTGAATTTTTTCTTCCCACGCTCATATATTAATTTAGAATTTATTCTCATTAAAGTTTCGTATTGTAAAAGGTGTTTTTTCAATAATCAAAAATGTGCGAAAAAGGTGAAAACTACACGCGAAGTTCATATTCTATCATTTTTGGGAGGAAAGTTGTACTCACCTGAAACAAAGAAAAATTAAGGTGGATTAGTTATAGTTATAGAATTATTGATCAATCAACAGATATACATAAAATGAAGTAATAATGGTAAAATGCCAAAGTAAAAATTCTGACAATCTCCATGCTTAATAAAGAGTCTTAAATGAATATAAGTAGATACACAAATAAAGTATCATAAAAATTCTAAAATTGGCTGTGAAAATCACTTGGAAATATCAAGAAAACAACGAAAATTTGAGAAAATCTCTCATTCGAGTATAATTTCACACAGACGACTTGTAGGGGGAGAAAGTAATTATCTCATGTTCTCGTCTGCAATGTAGGAGGTGGATTGCATATTCGAACACATTACTTTTGTTGATTCTTGATATACTTAATTGCATTTCTTCACATAAATGCAATTATCCGCCAACATCATGTCCTCTGGCTCTTTCCTAAGGAGCCTCGTGAACCATAACAAATACACGATTTAACGGGGAACTTGATATCGTGAAGCGCAAAGTCATAAAATAATAGAATACGTCATAAGTTGTCCAGGTAGGAAGCCCTGATGGTAGATCTTCTCAGGGTTAAAGCGTACAAAGGAAATTATGACATCAATTAGCCAAATGATAAGTTCATGTATTGATATCGTAAACACGTAATATCACAGGTTGCTCAAATCGTATACATGAATGAGACTTCTATAATTAAATGATAATTATAAACTTCTAGTAGAAAACGTAATAAATCGAATGTGTAATATGGTGACAGGCTTTCAACGTTTTTAGTTACATATTGAGCCCAAAACCGAAAAGCTCATATACAACCCCCTGTTGGGGTCTTGGTTAAGGACAACGCGTTCTTTGGATTGCCGTGTCTACTGACGAGCTTTTAGCCCCGGTGCCAAGTGCTAGTTACATTCCACGGTTCCTCATTTATGATCCTTCATGACTTATATCCCACAATACAGTGGAAATATAAGAACGCGTAAGGCAAGACTCGATATGTTGGTCCATGATGGATGGGATAAGTTCCAAGCATCCTTAGAAAGCGTATCCGCAGCATAAATTGGTATTTGTAAGTCTTTGGAAAGCCGAAACTCATTCTGCAAACTAATTTCAGTACCCTACAAAGTCAACTACAGGTGGATTTTGAGTCGTTTTGAAGCTTCCAGCGACCTTTTCAAAATTACTGGAGCCTCCAGTAGATTTTTGAAACTTGAAAACGGAGATGGAAAGCCGAAATTTACTCTGCACTCCAACTTTAACACCCTCGGAAGACGACCTCAGGTGGGTTCAAGTCATTTTGGAACCTCCAGCGACTTTTAGAAAATTACTGGAGTTTCCACCAGATTTTTGAAACTTGAAATTCCAACAACATTTTATCAAATGGAGTCAGCAAGCTAAAATTTACTTCGCAAGCTAATTACAACACGATACGAAGTCGACTGCATGGTGGTTCCAAATGATTTTGAAACGTCCAGTAACTTTTTGGAAATTTCTATTTTCCAAAAAACGCCATACAACCTTTCAAAAAGTCGCTGGAAGCTCCAAAATGACTTGAACCCAGCTGAGGTCGTCTTCCGAGGGTGTTAAAGTTGGAGTGCAGAGTAAATTTCGGCTTTCCATCTCCGTTTTCAAGTTTCAAAAATCTACTGGAGGCTCCAGTAATTTTCAAAAAGTCGCTGGAAGCTTCAAAACGACTCAAAATCCACCTGTAGTTGACTTCGTAGGGTACTGAAATTAGTTTGCAGAATGAGTTTCGGCTTTCCAACTCCGTTTTGAAGAAATGTTGCGGAATTTCGATTTTAAAAAATCTGCTGGAGGCTTCAGAACTGCTCAAAACAGGTTGAAACAATCTCCAATCAATTTGGCATGTCGAAAATAGAGTATATCCCAAATTTCATCTTTCTGGTAAAATTTTGATTTTTTCCCCTCATTCTTGGCCCAAATTTGATTTTCAAAAATTCACCAATAATCGAAAACCGCACTTCAGCACTTGAAATTTTGGCAGTTGATAAATTTTCACCTGATCTTCTGATCTACCTTTGTACGGTTTAAAAAATTTCGTTTTAAACACGTATTGATGCAGATTTTTCTCAATAATATCTCGACAGAGGAGAAATGATGGAAAAACAGCATTAAAATTTTTCACATTGATTTCAGAAAAAGCTCCCACAACCCAATCTTGTTCCATTTTTCACCTGTCGAAGAGTCGGTCTGCAGGACTTACGAAGCATACTGTACACTGCCGAGAACGACTATTCCGCGTTTAGGAGAATGTGTTGAAAAAAAAAAAAAAAGGAGCAGAATAAAAAGTACGACAGTACGAGAAATTTCATTCGAACAAATGTTGCGTAAATTTCAATCCTCTTGTCGAGGTATTATCTGCGAGCAACCGATAGCAACTCTCTCCGTCTTCGTATTCTCTACTCTCGACGACAAGATAAGTATACGAATGACGAAAGAAAGTGGTAAATAGTCGCCGACAGTATCAAAGGCAGACGAAGAGAAGAAGAAAAAAAAGAAGAAAAAAGTACACGTATTACAACCGTATGTATGTGTTGTGTACTAGGTTCAATGAATCCGCAACCACCTTTTCGCTTCTTTTATTCTCTGTATCGTCGAATAAGGTACGAACGAGTATATTTACACCCGATGACACGCGAATCATTGCGAGATGGGTGAAAAATACCTACGTCTTATTGTAACCGTATTAAGTCTTTGTGATACGAGAGAGACGAGGAAAGGTAGCAGTAAAAAAGCATCTGGCTCGAAAATTTCTCATAATTTGCGTCAACAAGCAATAAAGCCGGGTACATCACTATCTTCTCTACGTTTAACCTGTATTGTATACTGTATAGGCCTACATAGAACGAACGGAACCGCAAGTTTGATTTTTTTTTCACCCCTATATGCTGGCTGTTTTCCGCTTACAAATTACAAAAATTATACCGCAGCGGCGTTTCGTAGTAAGAATACTAAATGCGTACGCACGGCACCTGGCTTATAAATTTTGGCTAAAAGATTTGCCAAAGTATACGCGTCAACATCAACGCGAAAGAGAAGTATCTATTCTTAATAGAATAAACACGTTTAACGTGATTTTATATTTTATGAAATTAACTGCCGCTCGCATCGCGGAAGCGACGCGACGACGTATAATACGCTATTAAATAACAATAAAAATAAACAAAAAAAAAAGCAGCCCGCCTAGTTCGCTATTATTTTATGTATTCATTTATCGCTACGTAAAGTCTGACAAATTAGCTATTCAAAAAGGAGATCCCTTTGTTACAAAGAAGAAAATTATGTTAAAGTGTATAGGAAGAAGGAAAAAAAAAAGAAAAAAGAATACCCAGTAATCGGATATTTTCCGCGTTCTTTAAAGGTTAAGAGGTCGAAAAAACATTTCCAAGTGTTTGAAAAGGCTAGAGTAGGCCTTTTTTTCGTACGTATAGAAGTATGTGTTATGTACATAATAGCGGATGTATTTTTCCTGTGTATACTACGAAGAAAAAACAGCCTATAAAAATCCCTATTACCGAGCAAAATATAAGCCGGAATTTTTATTTCAATCAACGCTCTCGGTTCATGTGTTTTTATGCATCGAACCCGGACCATCTTCCCTTTGTTTTCGTAAAATCTTTACTTACATATTATTTTTTTTTTACTAGCTCTCGTTATACGTACGAAGTGATGGTGTTAGATCAAGGCGAAAATTTTGACTTTACTGCATCGTATTTTTTAAAACTTTTCCCAAAATCGTTTAAGAGAATTCGATCGAGTGATGTAGGTGAGTTGAGAAGAGGGAGAAGGCAAATGGCTCGAATTTAGGAGTGTTTTGAATCACCATGTGAAAGGGTTCCATTGAGATAGCGAGGTGATAAGAGTGATTCTTATCTATAACTATACTCCGGTATATGACGATAGGGATAATAGCACCCTCCTCCCCCCGCCGATCTTCTGGGACAACTTTTTTCTTAAAAGGGAAAACGGGACATCCAAAGGAACATTTTGAAGCAAACTTTCCAACAAAAAATAGTTGGCCATTAGAACAAAATGGTGGTCATTTTGATCGACAGGTCAGAGGAAATTGCAGATTTTGCTTTGCAACATACAACTCGCTCGAAATTTTTAAAACCGTACAAAGGTAGATCGAAAGATCAGGCAAAAATTTATCACCTGTCAAAATTTCAAGTGCTAAAGTGCCTTTTTCGATTTTTGGAGAATTTTTGAAAATCAAATTTACGTCTAAAAATGAGGTAAAAAAATTAAAATTTTACCAAATGGACCAAGAAGGCCGAAATTTGGGATATACCCTATTTTCGACATGCCAAATCGATTGTAAACTGTTTCAAACCGTTTTAGCAGTTCTGGAGCCTCCAGCAAATTTTTGAAAATCGAAAGTCCCACAAAATTTTATCAAAATGGAGTTGGAAAGCCGAAATTTATTCTGCAAACAAATTTCAATACGCTATTCGAAGTCACTGCAGGTAAATTTGAAGTCGTTTTGGAGCCTCCAACAACTTTCTGAAAATTACTGGAGCCTCCAGTAGATTTTTGAAACTTCAAATGTCCCCAAGGTTTCATCAAACGGAGATGGAAACCCAAAATTTACTCTGCAATTCAATTTCAACAGCCTCTGAAGACGACTTCAGGTGGGCTCAAGTCATTTTGGAGCCTCCAGCGAATTTTTGAAAATTACTGGAGCCTCCAGTAGATTTTTGAAACTTCAAATGTCCCCAAAATTTCATCAAACGGAGATGGAAACTCAAAATTTACTCTGCAATCCAATTTCAACAGACTCTGAAGACGACTTCAAGTGGGCTCAAGTCATTTTGGAGCCTCCAGTGAATTTTTGAAAATTACTGGAGCCTCCAGTAGATTTTTGAAACCTCAAATGTTCCTCAAAATTTCATCAAACGGAGATGGAAACCCGAAATTTACTCTGCAATCCAATTTTAACAGCCTCTGCAGACGACTTCAGGTGGGCTCAAGTCATTTTGGAGCCTCCAGTGAATTTTTGAAAGTTACTGGAGCCTCCAGTAGACTTGAAATTTCCCAAAATATCATCAAATAGAGATGAAAACCCAAAAATTTATTCTGCAAACTAATTTCAATACGCTACGAAGTCGACTGCTGGTGGATTTAAAGTCATTTTAGAGCCTCCAACGACTTTCTGAAATTTACTGGAGCCTCCAGTAGATTTTTGAAACTTCAAATGTCCCCAAAATTTCATCAAACAGAGATGGAAAACCGAAATTTACTCAGCAATCCAATTTTGACAGCCTCTGAAGACGACTTCAGGTGTGCTCAAGTCATTTTGGAGCCTCCAGTGAATTTTTGAAAATTACTGGAGCCTCCAGTAGAATTTTGAAACTTCAAATATCCCCAAAATTTCATCAAACGGAGATGGAAACCCGAAATTAACTCTGCAATCCAATTTTAACAGCCTCTGAAGACAACTTCAGATGAGCTCAAGTCATTTTGGAGCCTTCAGCGAATTTTTGAAAATTACTGAAGCCTCCAGTAGATTTTTGATACTTGAAATTTCCCAAAATATCATCAAAGAGATGAAAACCCGAAATTTATTCTGCAAACTAATTTCAATACGCTACGAAGTCGACTGCTGGTGGATTTAAAGTCATTTTGGAGCCTCCAGCGACTTCCTGGAAAATTACTGAAGTCTCGAGCAAATTTTTGAAACTTGAAATTCCCACAACATTTTATCAAATGGAGTTAGAAAGCAGAAATTTACTTCGCAAACTAATTTCAATACGATATGAAGTCGACTGCATGGTGATTTCAAATGGTTTTGAAGCTTCCAGCTACTTTTTGGAAATTTCATTTTTCCAAAAAACGCCATACAACCTTTCAAAAATTCGTTGGAAGCTCCAATGCGACTTGAAATCCACCTGCAGTCGACTTCGTAGCGTATTGAAATTACTTTTCTGAATGAATTTTGGCTTTCCATCTCCATTTGATGAGATTTTGGGTACATTTAAAGTTTCAAAAATCTACTGGAGGCTTCAGGGATTTTCAAAAAGTCGCTGGAGGGTCCAAAACTACTTAAAATCTACCTGTAGTTGACTTTGTAGCGTATTGAAATTAGTTTTCAGAATAAATTTCGGCTTTCCAACTCCATTTGATGACATTTTGTGGGAATTTCCAGTTTCAAGAATCAGCTGGAGGCTCTAGAACTGCTCAAAACGGTTTGAAATAGTTTCCAATCAATTTGGCATGTCTGAAATAAGATATGTCCCAAATTTCAGCTTTCTTGGTCAATTTAGTAAAATTTTTGATTTTTTCCCTCATTTTTGGCCTAAATTTGATTTTCAAAAATTCACCAAAAATCGAGAAAGGCACTTCAGCGCTTGAAATTTTGACAGGTGATGAATTTTTTCCCGATCTTTCGATCTACCTTCGTAAGGTTAGTGAAATTTCGTGTAAATATTTGCCAAAAAAAAGTTTCGAATTTTTTTGACTTCAACCTGTAAAGTTGTTGGTTTTATGAAAAAAAAATCTGTGGATGTTTCAACCTCTCTACATTGCCTTCAAATCAATTGTCATTCTGGGAAGTCCCCTTCCCCCTCCCCCAAATAATAAAAAAAAAAATGAAAATCCAATAGTTTCATATTTTCAGGGCGCATACTCAATTTTTCCCAAAAAGTGACAAAAAAAAATTGATCAAGTCCTCAAAAAAGTGACAAAACAATTATTTGAAATAAAAAATTAGCAAAAGAATAAAACATTACAAAATGAAAATGTTTTAGTTTTCAGTTTTAAAAAGTTAAACTATTTTGTAACGTAAACAGAGACTTTGACAGTTTCAGCAAAGCAAGTGCTTTCTCGCAATTTCTGGAAAAAAGTGACAGTTTTTGAAATTTTTCACCAAAAAAAAAAAAAAACACGACGATTTTCAACAATTTTGCCAAAAGCCAGAACTTTTGTCAATTTTGAAAAACGAGTTGACAGTGTTTGGCAAAAAACAAAACTGACAATAATTTTGACAATTGATAAACATGAGAGGCTTCTACGCAATTTTTGTAAAAAGTGGGCCTTTTTGGAATTTTTGTCAGTTTTTGAAAAACACGAATTTTCGTTCAAAAGAAAACATCGTTTTTGGCAATTTTTGGCGAAAAAAAAACGTTACTTTTGAACAATTTTTGAAAAAAAATTGAACCTTTTCTGGATTCTTTCCAGGAAAGAAAACGACAAATTTTTGTCAATTTACGAAAAACAAATTTTGAATTTTCGCAAAAATTCGTCAAAAATAAAAACAGATGTAATTTTTGACCAGCTATAATCCATCCTCGATAATATTTGAAATGAACTTACTATAGGCTGTAGCAACTCCCAGCATTTATCAACTCGAAAATAAGAATATTTTCATCGCGACGGTGGTTTCGTTATCGTAAGTATAATACAATACGAGTATTTTGCAAAAATACAAATTCATTCACATTTCACGCAAATTATGACCCATTTTCGAAAAACCTTTACGACGACGATGCATAAGAAAAATTAAATCTCCGGCGACGACGTTTTCTTATAGGTTTCAAGTTTCTTATATTTATATACTTAAGTATTATACATAAAATAATGAAACGATCTCTTGAAATTCCACATCAAAGGGAGATTATTATTCTCGATTGAACGATTTTAGTAGATAGTATTTTCGTCATCACTTATTTTTTTCCCTCAACCATAAGAGGATATTAATTTATATTTCGAAATTTGAATTGCTAATGCGAATCTCGCTATACATTTTATCATTTATTTCAAAGATTATACTACATTTTATATAAAAGTTCTTCCTTCGGAAAGTTTGTTTATAATATTCGATAGGTAAAATTAAGGCATTAAATACCACCTCCTCGTACTGCTGGAGTGCTGGAGCAAGTAACGAGAAGGTATACCTATATAAGCGACAAAGCATACAAATTATCGAAAATTTTTCGACAGCTTTCAAGCTGTGTGTTGTTTTTTTTCATTAATTTTAATTTTTTCGACAAACGATAAGAAAAAATGTTACGAAAAGTTGAAAAATTGAAAGATTTAAAAATAAAAAAGTTTGACATTGAACGTGAAAAAGGGATCATTTTTATTGTAAAAATTACACGAGCGAGAAATAAACCAATAATATAACCGTAGGTTAATTCTTATAAACGACGACTCGATAAAAAAAAAATACCACAACGAATTAGGCGGGGGCTTTATTTTATGATTTTTTCGAACTGTATCTGGTTGTATACGAGCTTCATAAAGTACTCTATAATTTTACTTTTATCTGTAGTTATTCCAAATCAATCGTAACATTTATTAATCAATTTATTTCACTTAAGATAAAACCTGCAGCAGACAAACGGCATGAGTGAAAAATTCACTGTATAAAGTTACTACAGTAAAGTTGCAAGAAAAAAAAAAAAACACATCGAAGTAGAAACGAATATAACGTCGACGTATTATAAATTCTCAAATAACTCGGTTGGTAACGTTTTCACAAAGTTTTCTATCTACCAACCAACCAAAGAACGAAATTCTCGAGAAACATAAATTCACAGAAGTAGATTTTCACGTCTTTCAAAATACATAAAGTTAATTCCACGCCGAGGGCATTTTTTAACCGGTCGAATTAAAGCAATATGAAAAAGTCTACCTTCTTCGACTGCTGCTCCGATCGTAAGTGCAGGAAGGAGAGGGTTAGGGGTAAATTGTTATGGTAAACATTTCAAAAAGACATATTTCGAATAAATAAACAAACATCATATAATAAAAATATGCAGTATTTAAAACTCGGTAAGCAAAAATTTTGCAAATTTACGAAACCGAAGCGACGACGGAGGAGTGCACTGTATCATGCCGAAGCCTACCTATAGTGACTTCATAAAGTAGTACGTTGGAAGTAAAAGTTTTATTAAAAGTTTATTTCAGAAGTTTAGTGTGAAATACTTGGTTGAATTAAATAAAATAAGTGCGCGGTCCCTTTCATGTTTAACAAACTTTTAATACCTTAAGTTTGTGGTAAGACTATTTAACGCACCGCGCCAGAACTAATGTAATAAATTTTTTCGCCATTTTTTTTCTCAGTTCCTCTTTATCTCTCGGTTCTCGTACTTACCTACTTGAAATCTATGAAAATTATTATTTCGTTTTTAATTAATTTTACATCGGGGGGCTAGATGGAGAAAAAAACCGTATGCGAAAACGGATCGTAAATATTTAAACAATGTAAACGATAAGGATTAATAAAAAAGTTACAAAAAACAAGGATTTCTTACGACGACGACTACGAAGGAGAAAAAAAACTTTAAATATCGTAGTTTTTCGAATAAATTTCAAGACCGTTGTTTTTTCTGCTTTTTTTTTTGCACCTCTGTCATAAACTCCTTATGAATAAAAAGAAAAGTTTTTCTAAAGGGATTCTTTATCATCTTAAACCGTGGGATTTGGTTACACGTTGACATTACCGTCAGTTATTAATCGCCATACACAGGGGAAGTGAAACTACCAGTACGTATACCCTCGAATAAATAAACAAACATCCAGCACTATGTGTACACAACAAGGCCAAACGCTCACACACACACAATCATCATAGGTATAGGTAGGGCAAATGGCGAAATGATCCCTTGGAATATTCTCATCTCGGAATAGACAGCCGCAAAGGGAGGATGAAAGCACTTCGCTGATAGAAGCCTCTTCGAGGGACACTTCCGGCTAACCGCAATGTTACACTCGGATGACGACGAACGATTTCCTATTTTGAGGTGGCCATTGTGATTCTTTTGTGTGGCTATTTGAATGTCTTTTTAACGGACATCATTTACACGACAGTATGGTTTGAATGCACAGTTTTAGCTTATTGGTGTGAAACTCGATGGAAATGATTATAATTTTATGTTTGGGTATTTTTTATTTCTGAAGAGCTCTTGTAGTTTTTTTTTTTTTTTTGGTTGATGTGATTTCTTCGTACAATTAAAATTGCTAAAGAAAGAGTCTCGCCGTTTTCTAAAATTTTCTTTAAAAATGTTAAATTGTCAATAAATTGCTTGCTTTTTTTTGCAAAATAGTTCTCAAAAAGTCCTGCTTTTTGCTAAGTACATATGATCATTGATCAGTCTTGCTTTTTCACAGAAATTCTTGTTTTTTAAAAATTGACAAAAATTTGTCGTTTTCTTTTCCTAAATAATCCCAAAAAGTGCCACTTTTTATACCCTAGTTCTCAAAAAGTCGTAATTTATTTGCTAAAATGATCAGTCTTGCTTTCTGACAAAAATTCTTGTTTTTCAAAAACAACTGACAAAAATTTGTCACTTTTTTGTATTTTTCGGCAATTTTTGCAAAAATATTTATTTTTTGAAAGTTTTGACAAAAAACAGGATCCTTTTAGAAAAGGAGGAACTTCTTGGCAATTTTGGCAAAAAAAATTGTGACAATTCTGATAAAAAACAAGAAATTTTTGACAATTAATTTTGACAGAAACAATTCTTCGCGGGTGTAATCTTCTTGCAATTACAACCACCCAAAAAAAAACTTTTAGATAATTTGAGTAAAAATGGCACTTTTAGGACAATTTTGAGCCCCCATCCCCCCTCCTCCGCTAAAAAAGAGAAGAAAACAGGAGATTTTGATTATTTTGACTAAAAATGTGATCAAGTGTCTAGCATTTTAAAAAAATAAAACTTTCTGAAAATTTTGAAAAAAAAGAAAAATTTTTCAACAATAATGTTTGCATAAACTGGTCCTGTTTTTTTTGGTAAACACTGAAATGAAACTTTTTTTAAATTTTGGTAAAACTCAAACTGGTACTTTTCAACCATTTTGACCAGAAGTAAGACTTTTTCATCAATTTTGGCTAAAAATGTATAATCATGTGGCAATTTTTTGACAAAACATGATCTTTTTTAGCAATTTTTACAAGAATTGAAACTTTTTCAACATCTTTCCACGTAGCACTGATGAGATCGTCAGTGTCCTCGACAAAAGTATCGACATGATTTTACATGATTGTTGATTGAAAAAAGTCAGAACACTATCCACAAAGGGGTTAATCTAACTACGTTTACGATAATTGATTGAAAATTGACACTATTTTCATAAACTATGATGGAAATGCTGATGTCGTCATTCCTGTCTACATTTGTATCTACAGTCATGTGCAAGATTTCGATATATTGTAGATACCTTTGTAGACCCTCTAATCAATATCGAAATTCAGGCCGTCTTGTTGATCCAAAGTTGATGTCTACTATAAGATCGACAAAAGCATCTACAAAATTTTTATCTTGTATAGTTACTTTTGTCAATCTAATAATTGTTGTTGGAAAAGAAAAAAACTCTCTCCTTATTTTTAAGCTTTATATTGCAATGATCTTTTCAAAAAGTACAACTTTTCATCATCAGGCAAGAGCACTTAATGAACTAATACAAAGTGTACATCTTAAAGTAAAGGAGGATGGATGTGTCTGTTTGTTGGAGTGTGTATGTGACTGGTTCCATGTAAGCATTTGAGCAGGTCTATGTCCAAAGGTCCCAAGTCATCACTGAGGAGTTTTTCTTTATTGTTTTTGTGCATGAGTATTGCTTCCCTAATTGGTAGTTCTGATATTCTGGCAACTGGTTTTTCTAGGGCCAGGTTGAGTTCAGTTATTGTGTGTCCAGTTGCTATAATGTGGTCTCCTATTGCTGATTTTCCTTCAATATTGTACGGTGGAACCTCGATAACTTGAAACTCTTTAACTCAAAAACCTCTATTAGCCGAAGCAACCTCCATTCCCTTGAAATTTTCGTAACACTCAATGTTAACTTTACTCGGATAAGTCGAAATTGACTGTACAAACCAGTCGTAACTCGAAGCTAAAATTTTGCCGAAAATAGGAGAAAGCCTCTATAAGTTGTACGTTGTTGGGTGTTTACCTCTATAACTCGAATATTTCAATTCATACTTCTATCTTTTATATGCCCTTACATATCTCAGTTGTAACTCCAAGCTGAACTTTTGCCAAAAAATAGTGAGAGAGCCTCTATAAGTCGTACGTTGTCTGGTGTTTACCTCTGCAACTCGAATATTTCAATTCATACTTCTATCTTTTATGCACTTACATATCCCTTAATTCATTTATTTTGTAAGACCTCTATAACTCGAACACTCTCAAAATCTTACCGGCATAACTCGAAACTGATTATCTCGAAAACCTCTATAAGCTGAATGAATGACCATTCCCCTTGGATTTTGAGTTATCGAGGTTCCACTGTATGATGTTTCTCTTAGTCTGTCCTATGTGAAGTTTGTCACAGCGAGAGCATGTGATCTTATAAATTCCTGATTGGTCAGTTTTTGGGTCCTTGTCCTTGAGGCTTCCTAGTAGGGTTTTCAGTTTATATTGATTAGTTGTGACAGGTTCTAAATCATTTTTCCTGAAGATCTGACAAAGTTTGTTGGTTATGACTAGGTAGTGGGTCAACTTGATTCTTCTATTATCTGGTTTATCTCTTTGGAATGTGGTGATCTCTTTCAATCTTTGTTTGCTTACATGGTTTTTGATGAGGGTGTCTATGGTTCTAGTCTTGTAACCCAGATTGTTGGCTACTCTTTTAATGTGGTCAAATTCTCTCTTCCTATTTCCTAGGCTCAAGGGTAGAGCACAACATCTATGGACCATGCTGTTAAAAGCAGCCAGTTTTTGGCTCCAGGGCTGGTAAGAGTCAGCAGGAATGTAGTTGTTGGTGTGAGTAGGTTTCCTATACATGTCATATTCCAATTTATTGTCTTTTCTGGTGATTAGGATGTCCAAGAATGGCAGTTGTTGGTTGTTTTCATATTCATAGGTGAACTTGATGGTGGCATATTGTTTGTTCATGCTCTCAAGGAAACCATTTATGTTGAAGTCCTCTGGTACAATGCTGAAGATGTCATCAACATATCTAAACCAAATCTTGGGGAAGTCTTTTTCTATTTCCTTCAGTTTGGTTTCCAAGTGGCCCATGAAAATGTCTGCCATGAATGGTGACAAAGGGTTCCCCATTGCTGTTCCTCCTCTTTATTGGTAGAACTATCCACCATATTGGAATATGGTTTGTTTCATGCATAGTTCTGTGAGGTTCATGAGTTCAGCAATCCTATTGTCATCAACTTTGGCATCAGGAAGACAACCTGAATTTTGATATCAATTAAAGGGTCTACAAGAGTATATACAAAATGTCGTCATCAAGTAGATACTTCTGCAGATCTTGTAATCGACATCAGCCATCTAGTTAATATTGACGAAAAAGATGATGTTTATTAAAAGATCTATCAATTTTTTTTAGAAATTTTGAAGTGTTGCCGACTCATTTGTCGATGTCTGAGTTGACAACACAATCAGAAAAATTGTCCAAGTCCAAAATAAGATGAACTGAATAAGATTGAAGGTGTACAATACCCTAGCAATACCAATGATGACTTATGGAAGCGAGGTATGGGCACTGAAGAAATCTGATAAAAGAAGAATAATGGCAGCAGAGATGAAGTGCATGAGGAGAACGGCATGGCAGGAGTGACTCTCAGAGACAGAGTCCCATCTGAGAAAATAACAGCAGATCTTGGAGTGAAGCCAGTCATGAAGAAGATAAAACAGTATAGGAAAGATTGGAGAAATCATGTCAAAAGGATGGAGGAAACAAGATCACCGAAACAGGTCCTTCAATATACACCAACGGGGAAGAGAAGCAGAGGGAGACCAAGAAGGAAACTCACGGATACCTCAGGCTCATCCTCAACAGGTTCCACACTGCAGCAGACAGGCCAACAGGCCTACCGCTTATAAGGAAACGACGACGACGACGACAACGAATATTCTTTTAAGGCATTTTCACTCAACAGCGGCAATGGTCTAGTGGTTAGGGAATGTGACAGAAGCTAGTATAGGGCAGCGGCAACCTGGGTTCAATCCCTACCCAGGGCAAGTTTTTTTCTTTCAAAAAAATTTTTTAGGATGAAATATTTTTGAGAATAATTTTACTTGAATCAAAAAAAGAGTTTTGGGCACATTTTGCTCATTTTCAATCAAAATTTGCCTCTTTTACACTCAAAAAAATGACACCAATGTTGAGACTTTGTTGAGACAAAAAATGAAGGGAGACGACAGTCAATTTTGATATCAACTTCTCACTCATCATGTATTGACATTGGTGTCAACAAATGTCGTGTCAACAAGTGACAGATTGGAGATCTCGTCTTTTCCATTGACTTTGGTATCACTTGTGCTATGCCAGTTCTTGATAATTTTGAAAATTCTGACAAAACAGGATTTATTTTTGGAAATTATTACAAAAATTGAACCTTTTTGACAATTTAGAAGAAAATGGATCTTGACAATTTCAACACAAAACAGGGCCTTTTCGACAACTTTGGCCAAAAACAAGACTCTTTCCATTAATTTTGGCTAAACATGAAAATCATCTGACAATTTTTCCACGAAACAGGGCCTTTCTTACAACTTTTTGGCCAAAAGCAACACTTTTTCCATCAACGTTGGCTAAAAATGAGATCATCTGACAGTTTTAATAAAAACATGATCTTTCTTGGCAATTTTCAGAAAAGTTTAAACTTTTTTCGTTAACTACTTTGGATAATAATTGAGGTTATTTGACCACTTTAACAAAAACAGGACTTTTTTGGCAATTTTCACTTAGGTAATTGCTAATTGAAACTTTTTGACAATTTGGAGGAGAATGGATCCCGACAATTTCAACACAAAACAGAGCCTTTTCCACAATAGGCCAAAAGCACGACTTTTTCCATTAGTTTTTGGCTAAAAAATGAGATTGTTTGACAGTTTTAATAAGAACAGGATCTTTATCGGCAATTTTCAGAAAAACTGAAACTTTTTTTGACAATTTTCAAAAAAAGCTGCAGGACATTATGCGACGATTTTGAGAAAAATGAGATTTTTTGACAGTTCTGACAAACACAAGATTTTTTTGGAAATGTTCACAAAAACTGAAACTTTTTGACAATTTGAAGAAATAATGGATCCTGACAATTTCAACACAAAACATGGCCTTCTTGACAATTTTGGCAAAAAACAAAACTTTTTCGTCAAATTTAGATGAAAATTGAGCTCATCGCTGACAATTATGACAAAAACAGGACCTTCTTTTGGCCATTTTCATAAAAATTGACACTTTTTGACAATTTGGAGGAAAATGGATCCTGACAATATTTTCAACACAATACATGGTCTTCTTGACGAGACTTTTTTTTAATAACTTCTCGAAAATTGAGAAAGATTTGCCTCCAAAGCACTCCGAACCTATGACTTTGACAGGGAAACAAAAGTTTTTGGCACTTTTGTCAATATACAAGACTTTTTTTTTGGTAACCCTGATCAAACAAAAAAAAAAAAAAAACTTCTGGGCAATTAGTGCGAAATTTGGCATTTTATAATACCCTCTTATTTCGATTATTATTTGACGATTATTCGACTAAACGATAACTCAACTAAGAGTTGCCCAACTCTCATAAAATTAAATAATTACTGATAAATAAAGACTTCGTCGTTTTCAAAAATCACTAAAACTACAGTAATTTTTTTTCCTCCGATCGAACTAAAGGTCTTTCTTTATACTGTGTTTGAACATTGCTTCGACCTTTTCGACATCTAATTTCAATTTTCTTCAAAAAAAAAAACTCGATCACAACACGAAATCCGTCGTAGGAGTTTTTACATAAATAACTTTTACTAGAACATCAACAACTTAGGGTAAAGGAAATGTTCTATTTTCAAAAATTGTTTCTGGTAAACGCAACCTACACGTTCCTTTAGGTTTGAAAATTTGAAATACGCAGTAAGAACGCCTACATCACGTTATACAAAATTAAAATTACACCGGGCGAAAAGACAGAAGGATCTGTTTGAAATGAAATTTCTTGACAATTTTGGAGAATTATACGTCTGTGTAGAGAGAAAGTTTGAAATCACGAGGAATTTAGTGTACTAAAACGAAAATTTATTGAATTCTCCCCCTCTCCTCTTTGATCATACCCGAATTTCATTTTTCAAGAAGATAGAACCACTGATCAATCGTTTGTAACCGAATAGATATTCGACTTCAATATTTGTACTCGTACATCGATCTCAAAATGCAGGAAATAAAATATAAAAATAAAGCTAGGAGAAAATCCCAGCCAAGAAGGACCGCTGCAGCTGCACTGTCGAATATTACACTCCTTATAAACCGCCATTCGTACACGTAAAGGTATAACGAAACACTACTCGTAGCCTATATCACCATACCTACCTATATATACCGGAATCGTTATCGAAAAATGAATTATAATATTTTTCGGTTCTTACGCATAATCTCACGTACTTTATAAATCCGTGCCGGGATCTTCTTTTCAACACGTTGTGATTTATAGAATACTTTACAAAATATTTTCCCAGCTATGAAATTCCTTCGCCGAAATACTCGTACTTTCGCACTGTCCGCCGCCGCCATTTTTACTTTATTTTCTAGAAATGCGCCAGCACCTGCCTCTCCCCTCCGCCGTCCACTGCGAATTTTTCAATTCGAAAGGAATCAACGAAACCTCTCCATAACACAGGCGCGCTGCTCGTTTACAAAACTCACAATTACCCTTTAGAATGTTATTCAATTATTTATTGTTTCCAATTTCCTAACGAAAGTACCTTACAAATACTCTCTCTCTCTTATACCCTGCCCAGCTCTTCTGTTCATCTGCGCTTTCCCCATAACACAACCAACTTAAATAGGCAATCTACGTATTTGTCTGCGTGCGAGTGTGTGTATTTGTATGTTTTTCTTTTTTCTGAACTAACACCTGCGTATAATATTATGTAAATAAATATATTTTTTTTACTTCTCAACGCCACCGCCGCCCGCACTGGCTCTGCTGGCTCTTTTCTCTCGTTCATTCGACGCTGCTATCCGCATAAAAAGAAAGAAGAAGAAAAAAAACACGTAAAATTCCTCGGCTACTTTTTTAACCACCACTGAGCGCGTGTAATTTCCAACGTTTATATTCCATTTTTGGTAGCTCGAGATAAAGAAAAGCAAAAAAAAAAAATCATTTTCTTTTTAATAAAATTAACTTTTTAGAAATATTTATACAAGACGAGGTTTGTCGCGAACCAGGTTAATTTCACCATCTTCTCTGTGTGTATCTAGTCGAATTTTTTTATACGCATTTAAACAAAGCTGGGGCAAAAAAAACTCAAATAAAATAATTTTAAATTTAATATAATTAACCGCAACCTATAATAATTTTAAAATAAAAGTAAACTTCTCGTATACACGAAAAAATCAACCAAAACAGGATTACGTTTAGTATAAATACTGAAGAAGAAGAAGAAGAGAAAAACACCAAAGTAAATACAAGTAGGAGAAAACCTATCGCTAAATATTAGATTCGACGTTTCCCTCGTGTTTTTTCAATCTATTCGTTCGATTACGTTAAGAAAATTTCATCTTAAAAATTTATTTGATTGCCGACCAGAAAAAAAAAGCGAGAAGAAAACGACGTTTTTAGGAGGGTAAAATCAAAAGCCGAAAAACATTTATTTGACGTTTCTTTTACTTGAGAAATATGAAAAAAAAAACACTATCGGGTCGACTCGCGTATCCTTCATATTTCGCGTTTGACAAAACGATATGAAATCTGCGAAAAATTCGTTTATTTTCATTTTTTTTCTGCCACTTTTGCGTTTCGCACGACTTACGACTGCGGTATAGTTGTGCGAAACTGCGAAACGAAAATTGCCAATGCATAAGGGCTAGAAGGAGGTGGAGAAGGGTAGAAAACATCTAGCTGTAAAGTACGTGTATTAAAATTGTAGTGGCCTACTTCGAAAATGAAAATTCAAACGAGCTTTTTGATGCTCAAAAATTGGCGAAAAATTGAAAAATTATAAATGTTTAAGGGATGAAATTAGAACGAAAACTGGATACGTAAGTGTATGTGAAGTTTTCCGTGCAAGAAGTGAGAAATTTAAATAGCAGGCAAAATTAGGAAGGAAGTAGCAGCTTTTTGCTCTTTTTTTTAGAAATATTGGTGAGATGGAAATTGAAAAATTTTCAAACTCTTTATGAAATTCAGAAATATTCACCCTCCTCTCTCGTCTTGAGGCATGGAATATAAAAATTAACGATGAACTACGAGTATATCTTGTAAACTGCTGAGACGAAACTTTCGAAAATTTGATTTTAACCCTTCTACACCAAATCTGATCATCGTCAACTCTACATCGATAGAATATAATTCCAATGCGAACTAATTGATGTTGCCAGTTTGTCAGAACACAATTTGAATCGTCAGCTGTGGTATTTCATCTTTCAAAATAAATTTCCAAGTCCTTATAAATTTCCAAACTATAATACAGGCACGAATTGGAAAACGAATGGGAAATTTTGGGCTTATGAATTCGCGTATCTTATAGCTTCTTCTTCATTTACCTACACGTACAGATGCGAATAAAATAGGTAGCGATGAGAAGTTTATAAAGTGTTGATACATCGTGAATTACACGTAACTCATTTGATACGTTTGAGTTGGTGCGGAGCGATGCGAGCTACAAGCTTAAACGAAAAAGACTTTTAATCACGGTCTTGTTAAAATGTTCGCAGGTTGGCTGGTTGAAAGCAGAAGATCAAACAATTTTGACATTGCACGATAAAGTGGTAACGCATAACGTGCGAATTAGCGTCACGCACGATAACAGGAGCACATGGCAATTACACATCAGACAAGTTAAAGAATCGGATAGAGGTTGCTATATGTGTCAGATCAACACGAGCGTCATGAAGAAGCAAATAGGATGCATCGACGTGCATGGTATGTGTTTTTTTTTCTCATTTTTCGTAGACAGTTTATTATCGTATTTTATATTGTTAATATGCGTAAAATTTGTAATAATAATTATGTGAAAACAAAACGTGCTATTTTTAGCATGTCAAAGACAAAGATTATCTAGTGGTTTGTTATTGAACATAAATTTTTACATTATTCACACATCTTTCACAACTTACATAAAAATATGAATGTTCAGCAAAATAACTACCTAATATTCCAAAGTTAGTATCGCAAAACTAATTCAAGTTGAGAGATAACAGAACAACATGTTACCAAGTACCATAAGAGAACAAATACATAATAAAGTAGAAATAAAACTGAGCCTTGTTACAAGCTATCGAAGGGGGTGTGGCTATGAAAGCCAGCTACGACTAGGAAATGGTTGAGTTTTACCAACTCTCCTACGACACATTGTCTAGATAGGTAACAATAGCCACACAAATAGGTATTAAAATACAGAAATTTACAGGAAATTACAAAAGTGCATATTTTACACAAACACTTGTTGGATGTTTTGACAAAAAGTATGACTTTATTGCAAATTTGTCCGAAATACAAGAGCTTTTTTTTACGCAATTTTGGCTTAAACTGAACTTTTTTTGTCGAGATTGTTATAAAATCTAAATTTTTGCAAAAATCGCATAAAGTCTTACTTTACTGTTTTTTTTTACAAAAAATTACCAAAAAAAGGTCACGAAAAAGTTTTTTTTTTGTCAAATTTTTTTTCCTCAATAAAATTGTATACATAACGAGAGGCGAATTAAAACCATGTTGTGAGACAGGAGGGAGCTAGTTACGTCATTTTGTTGATACTGATGTTTTCAATGTAACTTTTTTATGATCCATTGGCAAGTGTATGTTGAAGGATTTCAAATGTGTTGACAAAAACTGCTTCTTTGGATCATTATAATGCGACAATAAGATTATAATTCAATATGGAGGTAGGTAGATTCTTGATCAAATTGAGAGCTTCTTCTTTTAATACAGTTGGCAAATAACTGCGCTTTCTTTCAGGCGGAATCATGGCATTATTATGGACGTTCTTCACATAGACTTTTCAAAAATTTGGCCAATCTTTGCTATTGCCGTTGAATTCGGGTATATTGAGCTTTGGTAAGGAAGAGTCCTGATAAGGCCATTTTTTGGGCCCTGCACAGTTTTTGACTCAACTACTCTTAAAATGTTGTAATAAATGTTCCAAATATGAATCCGTGGTTAGTTAACCCAAAATTACCATTTTTTTGGACTCCAGGGGTTCCCAAAGTTGTGAATAAAAAATAATTTTAGGAACCACTGAGTATTATTTTCAAAAACTTTTCAAGCATAAAATATCTGTTTAAACCTGATAAACGTTTCGCGAGGTGATTTTCCTATTTTCGACCTCAGGGGCAGAAATTGAGGGGGTTTCAATTTTTGGAAAATTTTGGAATCGCCATTTTGACCTTACCCCTTTGAACCCCGCTAAAAAGCTTTTTACAGTATATTAGTATTCGAAACACAATATAAAATACAATAATAAACTGTCTATAGTCGAGTCAATAACTGTGAGAGGCCCAAAAAATGGCCTTATCGCGACTCCTCCTTTCAAGTCTTGAAGATGGTTAAATGTTTTTTCTGAATTAGCGAATTTCTTAGACTTCGATGTAATACCTACATTGAATTGGGATCAAATATTTACAATATTATTGTCTTCTTCAGAGCATACTAATAAATTTCTGGAAACGTCATCAAATTTGATTCCTAAGTCGTGTGTGTCGCGCAATTCCGTGTTGATGATTTCTGGAATTGGTATTACTGAATTAATGTCAAGCTTTCGAAGATTGCTGAGTAAGATGTTCAATATGTTTCAATTATTTGGATTTGTTGAAGTCAAAGAGCTACAGTAAAAGCTCGTTGTAACGCTTTCGTATGTATATCACACTGATTTTGTTATAACGCTGATTTCTTCCGGTCCCTTGACATCCCCATTTTTACCAATGTAAAATTAATCGCGATATAACGCTCATGAGTGATTATAAATCGCGTTTTAACGCTCTAAAATTTAGGAAAAATCAGATTTTTTTCATAATTTTAACAACAAAAACCCAATGTTTTGCAAAAAAAAGCTCACTCATGTGTAAAAAATTATCACTTTCTGAAAATTTTGTCCGCAAAAACAATTTTTTTTGCAATTTTTGTAGTTTTGATTTTTAAAAAAGCAAAAAAAAACATTTATGGCAAAATTTTGCCAAAAAATCATTTATATTATTCTAGAAGACCTCAAAATCAAAGTAAGATTTCAGATTTTTCTATTTCCAACTGGAACAATTGTTAAAATTTAAAATAAAGTTCAAGTTTCCACTTCCTTTATAACGCTTTTTTCGCTTTAAAACGAGGATTTGCGGTATAATGCTAATCAGCGTTAAAACGAGACTTTCGGTTCTAACGCGCTTCGGCTTATAACGCTCTTTTTCTCCAGTCCCTTGAAGAGCGTTATAACGAGCTTTTACTGTAGTTGTACCATCATCATGAGTTAAAATGTCATCATCAAGAAAAACATCATAGTCATCATTAGGAGGATTGCTGTGTATTTCAGCAGATTCAGACATTGCTACTGATTTTATCTGGTTTGTAGAGGACCATGAAAATAGTGATAACTTGTGGACTGTATATTATGAGTTCTTCTATAGTTTGACAATAATTTCAGTAATAGGCAGAGTTGGCCGGTGAGTTTTTTGTTAACAGCTCCGATCGTTTCTTCCCTCTGGTCAATCTTCCTTGGATTTTCCCCTGTACCACTAGTATGAAAATACCGTTTTCTCATATTTATTTTTATGAACTTTATACTATAGCTTCCTGGTTTTGATATCTTCAACTATGACTTTCCGCTCCTCTCCTATTCTTGCTAATACTTCCTTGTTGGTAATGAAGTCATTCCATGAGATCCGTAGTAGCCTTCTATAGCACTACATCTTGAAAGCGGATACTTTATTCTCGCATTCTGCATTCATGGTCCATGTTTTGCAGGAATAGTTACTTCAGAACGGTCCATACGTAGCATCGCATAATTCTCTTCCTCAAATCTATACTCATCGTTCGATTTCCCAGCACATTGGCAAGGTTGTTGAAAGCAGTTTTTGCCATTCCAATCTGTGATTTAATTTCTTTATGATCTCTACCATCATTGTTTATCAGCGCTCCAAGGTATCTGAAGTGGTTTACATTTTCAATCTCTTGTGATCCGATGTTGATTTTGACCTCTTTATCATCTCCTTTTGTAAATCTCATCACTTTGGTCTTACCTGCATTTATTTTCATTCTGTATTTTAATCCTACGCTGTTAATTCGGTCGATCATTTTCTGCATCTGCAATTCTGTCCCAGCAAGGATTACTTTGTCATCTGCATAGCTTATTTCGTTTATTCTCTTGCCATTGATCTTGAATCCCATTCGTTCGATTTGCGCTTCTCTCATTATTTCTTCTGCATACACATTGAACAACCTGGGTGAGAGGAGGCATCCTTGCCTCACACCTCTCTTTATTCCACATCCGTTCTCCGAGTACTCAGTTCCAATCTTGATGTTAGCGCTTTGCTCCCAGTACAGGTTCTTGATTATTTGCAGGTCTTTGTCATCGATATTGTATTTTTCCAGGATCTCCAACATATCTTCTCAAGGTTGACACGATCAAATGATTTTTCATAATTGACAAAGCAAGCAATGATTTCCCTATTTGCATTCAGTGCTCTTTGAATGATCACTTTCAGCAGGGCAATTGCACCTCTGGTCCATTTTTTCGCTACAAAGCCATTATTGTGTTTCACTTAGATTTTCATCTATCTTCTTTTCAATTCTGGCATTTATGATGGAGAGTAGTAGCTTCAGTGCGTGGCTCATCAGTGCGATAGTTCTATATTCGTTTGCAAAAAAGTAAGGCTTTTTGGGAATTTGGCAATTTTTGACGAAAGCGATCTGCAAAAAAATTGCCTGAGCAAAGCGAAGGTAAATTTTTTCATTGCATATGAGAAATGGAAAAATCTGTTTGAAGCAACCTTTCACAAAATTTTCCAACTTTTGAGTAAAAAATGATATAAATTCCAAAATTCCCTGACTGTTCCAGACTGACCAAATTCCCTGATGACTTTTCCAGGTTTTCCAGCCTTGTGAATGCCCTGGATAATTTTTCGTTATTTTCTTTCAGAACTTTGAAACAGGATATTTTTCCTGGATCTTTTATAAATTGATCTAAAAAAATTCTGGCTTGAATAAAATTAAATCTTCCTCCTCTCCAGATTAAAACGTTTGAAAAAAAAAGTCACGCTAGAAGTCCTGCTTGATGCTTGTGTCCTTGTTAAGCCACTTGGTTTACTTTCAGATGTGATTTGGTTGTAGTTGATTGCCGAGAAAAAAAATCTCTAAAAAATTGTTTTGTTCGATTGTTTGGTAGAAAATTATCACGCAAAATGAATCATTTCTACCAAACAAACTTACCTACGCATTTTATTACCGCGATGAGGCGATGACTACAAAAATTTCAAAGTCTGATTTCGCTTATTTTTCGTACACTATATGAACACGACGACGCATTCGTCGAAAATTTTCCGACCATTCGTTCCAGTTCGTTTGAAAGATGACGTGAAAATTTGTAAGTAAACTGTACAGAAAGAACGATTTAGATTTGCTTGTACGATGAAGGAATGCGAACAATCGTGAAAATTTAAATGCTCGTTGCTCGCTGCCGTCGTCATTTCCTTAAATTTTGCACGATAGAGCGCGCGTGAAAATAATCGAGGCGTCGCGTCAGATCGGGACTCGGGTACGAGCTGTGTAGATGAAGACGATTGGAAATTATTTGGTGAAATCGTCGTTGTCGCGAGATAATGATTGATTTCAACGGATAAGGAAAAGGAATTGTACTTTTTGGTAGGTATTATACGAAGGTGCTACGAGAGTTGAATAATAAAACGATTTTGGCAAGACGCGAAAAACGCCACCAGTGGAAAATTAGCCGCGTAAAGGGAGCGAGAGCTGTGTGAGTGTGTTGTGACTGTGTGTGATAGAGAAAGATAAAGTTTATGTGGAAACGGAGCAAGCCGGGGAAATCCGTTAACACCTTTTCAATTACTTGTCGTCGTGTGAAACAATGAAAAAGAAAAGTATAAACCTGCCCTCCGCACCCCCACCCCCATCACCATCGCTAAACCCTTTATGTATGCGGTGAGACGAAGGCGCTCGTATTATACTATTACGTTTATTCCGAATGGAATGGAAAGAACAAACGTTCGCGAAAGCTGTTCTCTTTCGATCAACAGCGTGTCGCAGTCGTCGCTGCTGTGTTGGTCTTCTTCTTGTTCAGATACGACAACTTTTCAACGTTGAAAGAAGTACGTACGATTATAATAATAAGCATTCGTACGAAAATTACCCGAATAAAATGGGAAATATCGTTTTTCTTTTCTTTTTCTTTGCTGACTTGTCTCGAGTATTGTAGTAGGTGGGTAGGTGCATAGTATTTGAAGCCAAGATGTCTACAGATAGTGAGAGTACAGTGAGAAGCTGTTATTGCCATCAAAATCCAAGTCCAGTTATTTTAGGAAAAATTCGTGTTTTGAAATATAATTCCTGAAATTGGAGGAATATTTTTGAAGACAGCGGTGTCAATTTTTTGGCAATATTACTCATTTCCAATATCAAAAATAGATTGCAAAAATTGAGACTTTTCTTTGACAATTCTGCAAAAATGGAACTTTCTTACAATTTTGAAATAAAAAAACAGTACTTTCGGACAATTCGAAAAAAACTGCACTTTTCAAAATGATTTTGGCAAAAAAAATGCAAATTTTTTAAAATGTTTAGAACATTTTCCAACTTTTTTGACGATTTTTCAAAAAAATTAGACCTATTGACAATTACGGCAAAAATGGAATTTTTTGACAATTTTGAAAATAAATGGGACCTTTTTGGCAATTTTGACGAGTTTGAAAAAAAACGTATGACCTTTTTGACAATTTTGGCAAAAACAGGAGTTTTTTCTTAAAAAATTCTGAAAAAATTAAAAGCTTGCGACAATTTTGGTGGCAAAAACAAATAAAAACTTGTTTGGTTTCGGCCAAAAATTAAACGAAAATCTTGAAAAAACATTGGTTTTTTTGTCAATTTGGGCAAAAACCCATAGTTTTTTGATTTGAATATTTTCTTGAAAATTTATTCAAAAATTAGGAGTTTTCGGCAATTTTGTAAAAAAATGAGACTTTGTGACAATTTTGACTGCGAACAAGACCTATTCTGACAATCTTGGCAATTTCTAGCATGTTTTAAAAATAAAATTAAAATTAATTTGGCAATTTTGACAAAAAATGAGACTTTTTGACAATTTTGAATAAAATAGACTTTCATGGTAATTTTTCAACAAAAAAGCAACGTTTTGACATTTCAAAAATTTAGGTAGAAATAGTATATTACACAACGAGGGCCGAAAAAGTGATTTTTGACGAGGGTGAGGTTTGTGACCCGAACGAAGTGAGGGGAACAACTCACACTAGTTCAAAATCACTTTTTCTCCGAGTTTAGTGAAGTAATTTTTCCTGAACGAGGGTGGAAAGTACTTATTTTTACATCCGAGCGATTCTCGCGAGGTTGGAAAAGTAGTACTTTTCAACCCTAGATAGGAAAATGTGATTTTTCTATTTTTTAGAAAAATTTGTACTCGGGGAGCTTGCATAAGGATCACTTGCACCCACCTGCCGATCCTCCGGGACAACTTTTTTCTTTAAAGAGGGAGTCCCAAGGAACATTTCTAGCCCTTGTCCTAAAAAAAAGTGACCCTACTTACAAAATGGCGGCCATTTTGATTGACAGGTCAGCCGAAATCGCAGGACTAGCATAAAATTTTTTAACCGTACAAAGGTAGATCGAAAGATCAGGCAAAAATTCATCGCCTGTCAAAATTTCAAGTGCTAAACTGCTTTTTTCGATTTTTGGTGAATTTTTCAAAATCAAATTTTGGCCAAAATGTGAGAAAAAATAAAAATTTTACTAAAGCTGAAATTTGGGATAGGTATACCCTTTTTTCGACCTGCCAAATCTATCGGAAACGGTTTCAAACCGTTGTGAGCAGTTCTGGAGTCTCCAGCAGGTTTTCGAAACTCGAAATTCTCACCAAATTTCATCAAATGGAGTTGGAAAGCCGAAATTAATTCTGAAAACTAATATCAATACGCTGTGAAGTCGGCTGCAGGTAAATTTAAAGTCGTTTTGGAGCCTCCTGCCATATTCGGAAAATTACTGGAACCTCCAGCCATTTTTGGAAAATTACTGGAGCCTCCTGTAAATTTTTGAAGCTCATAATTCCCACAAAATTTCATCAAATGGAGTTGGAAAGCCGAAAGTAATTCTGAAAACTAATTTCAATACGCTGTCAAGTTGACTGCAGGTAAATTTCAAGTCGTTTTGGAGCCTCCAGCGATTTTTTGAAGTCGACTGCATGATGGTTTCAAGTGGTTTTGAAGCTTCCATCAACCTTTTCGATATTTCAATGCTCCTAAAAACGCCATAAAACCTTTCAAAAAGTCACTGAAGGCTACAAAATTACTTGAACCCACCTGAAGTCGTCTTCAGAGGGTGTTAAAATTGGAGTGCATAGTTAATTTCAGCTTTCCATCTCCATTTTGATGAAATTTTAGGGAAATCGCGGGAGGCTCAAAAACGACTTGATATAAGCGTATTGAAATCAGTTTTCAGAATTAATTTCGACTTTCCAACTCCATTTGATGAAATTTTGTGAGAATTTCGAGTTTCAAAAATCTGCTGGAGGCTCCAGAACTGCTCGAAACGGTTTGAAACCGTTTCCAATCGATTTGGCAGGTTTAAAATAGGGTATATATCTAATTTAAGCTTTCCAGGTCGATTTAGTAAAATTTTGATTTTTTCTCACATTTTGGCCAAAATTTGATTTTTGAAAATTCACCAAAAATCGAAAAAAGCAGTTTAGCACTTGAAATTTTGACCGGTGATGAATTTTTGCCTGCTCTTTCGATCTACCTCTGTACAGTTAAAAAATTGTATGCTAGTCCTGCGATTTCGGCTGACCTGTCAATCAAAATGGCCGCCATTTTGTAAGTAGGGTCACTTTTTTGGGAGGACAAGGGCTAGAAATGTTCCTTAAGACACCCCCTTTACGAAAAAAGTGGTCTCGGAGAATCGGCAGGCGGATGCAAGTGATCCTTATGTGGACCCCATGACTATATTTGTACTTTTTGACAATTTTTCAAAAAAAAGGAAGTTTGTATACAATTTTGGCACAAATCCGACAAATGGGATGTCCATAAAATTTTTGCGATAAAAAACAGCACTTTTTCCACATTTTCATTTTAAAAAAAAAAGTAGTTTTGTCATTTTTTGGCTGATGGGTATTTGTCAAAAAACCAGACTTTATTGGGTCATTCTCATCAGAAAAAAAAACTGGACTTCAGGTAGGTACATACAAGCAATTTTTTCAAAAAAAGAAAAGGTTTTCTTGGTAATTATGGCCTCAATCAGCACTTTTGAGATATCTTGGCAATGAATGCAGGTGTTTTTTTTTGCACTTTCGATAAAAACCGAATACCATGATAGGTAAGACTGGCATACACCCTCCTGACAATAAAACAAGAATACTTAATCCAACACTTGTCGCTTTCCATCTCATAAATGAAATCGACAACTTCCAGCAAAAGTCGAGTCAACCGACGTAAAACAAAAAATAAGTTCTCAAGACGATTATTCAGTCAGCAACCGTACCACCAGAATAGCTCAGCAAAACAACATCAAAGAAACACGGGTGCTAACACATAATTAAAGATTCTCCGGTCGTTTTTGAAAAGGCAAAAAGGCGAGTGGCGACCAAAGAAGACACCCGAGTGATGGTAGGTACGACGAGTATATCGTATAGCATAGCATGGCGCAGACGACAGGACACGACGACAACATGCAGAGGAAGGCGAAAGCGCAAGAAGTCGTTAAAGGGCATCAAGTTATGGACACGTTGCTACAATAGAGACAGAGAAAGAGCACGAAAGAGGGTTATTGGCCATTACGCCATCTGCTACATCGCCATATGGCCTTCTGCCGTTATTTCGAAATATATTCCCGCTACACCCTTCAATATTGATTACCGAGGGCAAACTAGGGCTCTCCTCGTGACACTTTTCTATATTAGTCGAGAAAACTTTACGTCCTTAAATGACTTTCCACTATATTTATATTGCACTTACATCGCTTAACGTCCGATCCTTCTCCGGATAATAATTTTAAAGATCGACTTTCCTACTACTACTACAACTACTACCCAACAAAACTTGAGCTTCGTTCCGGATACTAAAAACGAGCTACGTACTTTTGTGGCACTTAACTTTGAACGAAATCAAAATACTGTTATATATTAACCTTTTGATAAAACGAATTACCTTTTTAGCTATATACGATCGAGCGTCGAGCTTCGTCGCCGGTTGCTTCTGTTAGTAGGTACACCTTCTACGACCATCCTGCAACAGCACTACATCTTGATCTTGGCGTTTTTCGCCAGTGGCCGTCGTCGTCGTCGTCCATCCCGTCAAATAGGAAACCCCCGCCGTAATCTCTAACTCGAGCAACTTTTCTTATCTCGCTATTTTATACTCGTCGTAGCTTATAGTCGTACTTCCTGCAAAATCGAACAACATTTAAATTTACTACGCCTGTAATTAAATCGTACGAGCTGCCGCGCCAGCTTGCAACAAACTTATATATACCTAATACAAGAATACTATACAGTGTGTTTATAATACAGCCCTGCCCCTGCCCCCTGCCTGCCTCCTTTCCTTCACCATCCGCACCTTTTGTATCCGTGCATTGTGTATGGATCAGTCCACTTTACAACATTTTCGCAATCCGTTGGCTTTTAGTTGGGCCGATAAACTTTACACAATTTCCACCCAAGTCTGAGGTAAACCGAAACCAACTAACGGAAAACATCCAGCTCCGGCGCTGGCGATGGCGCGGGCGCCCCCTCCCCCCTCGATCCACATTTCTCAAATAGGCAACCGGATTTTATATATACTAAAATTTTCCGAAACTTTTCCAACTAAATCGATAAATTACACGTAATTTCAATGAAACAGACTTACGTTAGACTTACTGGCCGAGAAACAGTCAAAAAGCCAACAGGCTTATTCGTATTAAAAGTCTAAGTACAGCGCGTTATAAGATTGTTTCTCTACCATTCAAGGTCTTCTTAATATTATAACGTCTGCTGTGCATTAATTCAGCAGACAAAGCTCTCAAGGGGCGTTTCTTCAAACCGCCGTGTACGATTACTATCGTGGTAGTACAGACTCATTCCGCACGAATTCGACGAAGCTGAAGATTTGACCTTAGGTCATAGTACCATTTTGCTGCCGACTTATTTAATAAGTAGGTATGCCTACTTCAATTTAATTCGGTCGAAGGTTGCTACAGAAAATAAAACTAGAACGTCGTGATACTCGTACCATAAGATCACAGTTTTTCACAAATGCATTATACTACATACAACTTCTACTGGAATTTCAAGTCTCGAGATTATGAAAAAAAATTAATAACCCCCCCCCCCCACCATTGTTCTCCTAAAAAGTGAGCTAATAATCGCACCACGAAAAGCTCGTTGTTGAAAATATCATCAAAACATTCACGCTTCTGGAATTTTTTTTTCAAATTTCCCAATCACTCACAGCTCTGAAATTTGGCAGGCTTTTTACATTGAGCTTTCAAAACAGCTAGAGTTTGAATTTTTGAAATTTTCAACGACTATTTTTGAGACCAAGACTCAACTAATTTCAAAATGTCGCAAACAGATTTTTTCGGAGATTCAGCAGTCTCGAGCGATTGAGTGTCTTAACAAAATAACAAAGTGAAAAGCAGGACTTCGGTAGAACATTTTTTGGATCTTTTTAAGAGAATGGAAAGGGGTTGGCGAGGCAAAATTTTACATTCGAATTTTTCGTTCTTGCAATGTCTTCAAACATGCCAAGATTTTTTTCAAGCAAAGGGATGTCGAAAATATGATTTTATCATTTCAAAGAAAGTGTTCTTTCAGTCTTTTTTGATCTTGAAAATGCATTTGATAAAGCCTGGCGTTATAAAATTCTCCAAAAATTACATTCCATTGGAATTAGAGGACACTTGGCCTACTTTATTCAGAATGTCTTAACAAACCGTACTTTTAGAGTGAGAGTTAACAATACATACTCAAAATTTTTTGAAATTGAAAATGGAGTCCCTCAAGGTTCAGTTCTTAGCACAGTCTTATTTATACTTTTGATTGATGACATTTCCAATGTTGTTTCTAGACCCATTTCTCTAAGAATCTTTGCTGATGATATAAACATTTCCTTTCGTTCAAATAATATGCAACTAGCTCTTCAAGTAATCCAAGAAACCCTTGAAAAAATTGAATTATGGGCAGATTCTAATGGTCTGACCTTCTCTGAGTCAGAAACCCACTGTATACTTTTCACCAAAAAAAATAATAAGATTCTTCCAGATCTCATTCTCAACTTCAAAGGACACTCTTTAGAATTCAAAACCACAACTAAGTTTCTTGGCTTAACTTTTGATAGAAAACTAAATTGGACTCCTCATTTTCCAAAAGTAAAATCAGATATCATGAAACGCCTAAATCTGTTGAAAATAATCAAAAACACCAAGTATAATCCATCTCGCAAACTCCTACTTCACTTGTATAAATCTCTAATTCGCAGTAAAATTGAGTATGGAAGCCCCTTGTTTTGCAAATATCTCAAATAAAACTTGTAATATCCTAAAAACAATTCAAAATTCAGCCCTAAGGATCTGTTTAGGAGCCCTCTATTCCTCTCCAATAGATAGCCTTTATTGTGAAGCAGCAGAATTACCCCCAGATTTTAAAAGAACTCTCATAACAAACAAATTCATCTCAAATGCATCCACCAACCCTTCCCATCCACTCCAAAACTCAATTAACCCACCCAATCCCCAACATTTTGATCATATAGAAGGACCCATGTCTAATTTCATCACAATGTTGAATGATCTTCAAATCAATCCTAAAACACTCATCCAAAAACCAATATTATATCCCCCTTGGCTCCTCAGGCCTCCTCGAGTCAATACACAACTTATTAACTACCCAAAAAATAACCACTCTCCGCTAGTAATAAAACAAAACTATCTTGAACTCTTATCAGAATACAAAAAATTCAATCTCTGCTTTACAGATGAGTCAAAAATACCAATACTTCATTCAGGGTATGTCTACTCTATTAATGATAAAATTTCAAATTTTAAAATCCATAACTGCTCTTCAATCTACACTGCCGAACTCTCAGCTATTTTCCACTGCCTCTGTGATAATTTCACTTATGAGTCAGAAAATAAGTCTTTCTTAATTCAGAGTGATTCCCTCAGCTCTGCACTAACTGCTATCCAAAATCTATTTTCTGACCACCCCCTGATTCAAAATATCCATAAAACTCCATTTGATTTACAAACTTCAAACTTCTCCATCCAGTTTATGTATGTACCCAGCCATGTTGGAATCACAGGAAATGAAATTGTAGATAAAAATGCAAAATCCGCCACTACTCTTTCTCCTTTCACATTTATCACAGCTGACGACCTTAAATCTGTCTTCACTCAAAACACACTTGAGAAATGGCAAAACTTTTGGTCCCTCCAAACATCAAACAGGCTCTTTCACCACAAACGTATAAAAATTTTCATTTATCCTTCAAGTTTAGAATTTTTCATGAATGGAAAAGAGAACAAACTGGACCTAGCGAAGTGAGAATAAAAGTTCCCGGAAATCAGTGTTTTGAGTGGCATAAAAAACAAGTTTTTTTATGTGATTTATTTTGCTTCAAAATTTCAAAATTCGAATGATGATTTTTTTGAAAAATTCAAAATTGAAAAAAAGCAAACGGGCTCGATTGAATTATGCGTTTAAAAAAAATTCGAACTTGAAAAAGAGAAGCAAACGAGCCCGAGTGAAGCGACGAGGTCTAAATCTTTCAAAAATTCATGTTTTGAGAAGTGAAAAAAATTGCATGCAAGAGCTTATTTTTCTGATTCAAACATTTAAAATTTTTTAAATTTTAACAATAAAATATGTTTTCTATTTGGAAAAAGAAGAGCAAATAACCCAAGTGAAGCGAGAGAAAAAGCTCTCAAAAATGTGTAATTAAAGTTCTAAAATAGTCGAAAAAATGAGTCCTTTACGAAATTTTTTCAAATATCCAGAAAAAGGAAAAACAATTTTGATTATTTGAAGTGTGATTGAAAAAAAGCACGACTTTTTGATGAAAAGTAAAAAAAATCGAGACAACTGCAGGACTTGCAGGACTCATCGGCTAAAGCATGGACTTCTAAAGGACTTGCAGGAACGTTAGACACCTTTGTTGAACAATAAAGTTGAGCATCTTAATGAAAAATTTCAACTGTTGAAAAAAAACTCACCCCGCCTGCCTTAAGAAGGTACGATGGGCATATTTCTTCTTTCTAAATGTGAGGATTTTTCAAAAAAAAAAAAATGAAGACAAATCGGAGGACCTATACTCAAAACCCAGCTGACTTGATACGGAATGGTCCAGCTGTAGTTCGTACGTGAGGGGAGGAGAGAATTAACTGAATGGACTCCAAACATATGTACCTACAGATGGCAAAATCGCACGAGATCTCAGTCCTGGACGTGTTTTTTTTTTCTTTAAAAAAAAAAATCAAATCCACATTTTAGGTGTCTGTTCCCTTGAAGACTTTTTTCAAGTTTTGAGGCATCACATAGTGCAGTGGGGAGGGGGATCGATGATTCCAGCGGTGGAAGTGAAAATAGAAAATTCCAATAGCAGGAAACATAGTTATTCATTGGAAACTCAATCCACAAAACCTTTTCCAAAATTACAACCTTCATCTCTCTCTCTCTCTCTCCCTGAAAGGAAGGGGGGACGTGAGTGGCTAAAGACTTCATTCATTTTCCAAAATTTACACTATGGTTTCATCGACGATGCAGTTTTTCTCCATTCGTCTCTTTACTAAAAAAAAATAAGGATCCCGAGCTTATTTGGTTTGATTGTGTAAAAGTCGCCTATTCGTGTTAATAAAATTGCATACTCAGTTCGCCGTAAATACGAAAACCATCACATTTTTTCATCTCAACTCGAAACAAATTTCTAGCACGCCAAAAATCTGAAAGTTGGTGTATGGGGGTTTTCGAAGGTGCTGATTTCATTTTTGACAAAATTTTTACTCCAGACCCAAGCCCCACCCCACCCCCTCCCCAGGGAGGGGGCAAAACTCAAAATTTTGTAAATTTGCGGGTGATGTATCGAAGTGTAGGTTTTTTGGACTCCCGAATTCATTTCTGGTATCATTTTTCAAAAATTCGCAATATTGACCCCGGGGGGAGGGGGGAAACTCAAAATTTTGGAAATTTTCATGTGACATATCAAAATGTAGGTTTTTTTGCATTTTTGACATCGTTTTTCAAAAATTTGTGATATTGACTCCAGGGGGAGGGGGAAAACTCAAAATTTTGGAAATTTTCGTGTGGCACAAAGAAGTGTAGGTTTTTTGGGCTCCCGAATTCATTTCTGGTATCATTTTAATTCGCAATATTGACCCCAGGGGGAGGGGGGAAGCTCAAAATTTTGGAAATTTTCATGTGATATTTGCAATATTAACCCCTGGGCGAGAGGGGCAAAACTCAAAATTTTGTAGATTTTCAGGTGAGGTATCAAAAATTGTAAATGTAGATTTTTTGGGCTCTCGAATTCATTTTCGACATCATTTTTCAAAAATTGGCAATATTGACCCCTGGGGGAGAGGGGAAAACTCAAAATTTTGAAAATGTTCGTGTGAGGTATCAAAATGTAAGTTTTTTTAGCTCACCAATTCAATTCTGGCATCAATTTTCAAAAATTTCCAATACTGACCCCTGGGGGAGGGGGGTAGACTCAAAATTTTGGAATTTTTTGTATAAATTATCAAATTGTTCGGTTCTTAGGGTAAAATGCGTTACATAGACCATGAAACAAACAAAATATGAATAATACGGTAAATACTTATTACTATAAGTACCTGCAGTAGGTAAAATGATGCAGACAAATGAACAATCCACCTTAAGGTCCATCTTTGAGTCATCATCGTATGACTCATCTTCACTAGATTTCCCTTCAGATGTGAAAAAAATTCACCACTTTTCAAACTATGAAATAACTGAGCCAAAATATGCAAAAAAATACATTGTGTGCAAAATATTAATTTTTTCAATTTTTTTGGGAACAATTTTGTGACATTTTACAATTTTATTTCCTCGGGGGCGCATTGTGGCAGAAAAAAACTTCAAGTACTCAAAACTAGACACTCTTTAGGGAAGAAGTTATTTTGAATCGATTTGAATCACACACTTGTAATCAAATGTGTAGAAATTTGAAATTAGAAAAAAAGTACTGACATTTATCATCAAATACCTACTGACTCTACAATGTATGCAAATTGAAAAACAAACATTTTTCAAAATTTATATTGATCCAAATACCCCCGGACAAAAAAGTCCTCCCCCACTCCCTTGTTCAAAATTAAAAAACGTTATTGAGTTCAAAATATATTCTAATTTTTTCAATCTGGTCCCTCTGAATTACCCCATATCCCCTATTCGACGCTCCTAAACACGGTTGAACTCAAATTTTTTGGCTTCAATGTTTTTTTCAACGGTACCCAACAATTTTTCATCAAAATTTTAAAAATCCGAGGACAGGGGCATTTCAACCATTTCACCCTTTCAGTTTTTTAGGCCAATTTCGTGAAATTTTGATTTTTTCCCATTCGTGGTGTGAATTTAGTTCTTAAAAATTTACCAAAAATCAAAAAATGCTTTTCAGTGCCTCAATTTTGGGCTAGTGATGTAATTTTGCATGCTGCATGCTCTTTCGAGTTATCTTTGTCCGGTTCGAAACTTTTCCCACCAATTTGAAACCTCTTTTGTAATAAATCGATGGGCAAAATGCACCCAAATGAACTTCAATGTTGACTGCATAGGGAACTTTGGTTTGGCATCACTTTGAAAAAGACATTCGACGAGAAAATAATTTTGAAAACTACATATAAAGCCAACCCCACCCATATCATGTTACAGGGTGGCACCTCATGATAGACCATTTCAGTAACCGAAAATCTTCTACTTTAGATAATGGAAGAGTCAATAAAGTAGGTATCTAATATGTGCTATCGAGAAACCATTTCTCATTCTTGAAAAGTCCTCGTAAGTGTATACGATTCGTAGGTTAGTGGTAAACGTATAATAGTGGTGGAAATTCCACATTCATTGCTGCATACTCGTGTTAACACACCTAGGTGCACGATTTAGTGTAGAGAAAAACTATTCACCCTCGTGTATTTGCAAGCGTCAGCACCCCATCTTCGTCGTCGAAACACCGCATTCTGGTTGTAGCGTGTGTGTAGCATACCTCTTACGTACGTCTACGTATGCTTGTATACTACAACATATTTTGTATTTGTATTCGTACCTACATGTATAAGGCGAGAAAAAGGAAACTTTGCTCGCAATATGGTATCGTTGTACGAGTAGCTGGGAAAAATACGTACGTACAAAAACACGAAGAAACAATAAAATAAAGAAAAATAATGCACGCATCAGCAACAAGTAGATAAAAAGCAAACTTAATAGCTTTGGTTTTAGAAAGCTCATTCGGCGAGACCTCCTCAGCGGTGTGAAAATTCCAACAGATTTTGGTAAAATTGGCAAATACGAGTCGTAAACTTTTTTCCCTCTACTCGCACAATCTTTCTCTATTTCTCCAGACAAACGCGATAAACGTTTTCATATTTTTTTTTCTCCTTCATAAATACCTACCGAAGACGACGACGGGTTCTTCTCAGAAATTTAATTTCGCGATGAAATTTTCAAATATTTCGTTGCTCGATGCAAAAATAAAAGAATTTTTGAAAAATTTCCCAATTCCGCGAAATTCGAATTTTTTCTACTCTCTAAATTTGAAACAGTCAATTTCACTGCTTAGCAGTCACGACATTTTGCCTTTTTAAAGCAGTAGTTTTGTTTTACTGCAAAACAGTGAAAAATTACTGAATTGGTCAGTCAAAATGATTTTTTACTGACCAATTCAGTAATTTTTCACTGTTTTGCAGTAAAACAAAACTACTGCTTTAAAAAGGCAAAATGTCGTGACTGCTAAGCAGTGAAATTGACTGTTTCAAATTTAGAGAGTACTTTTGGGTATAGGTAAGTAAGGTTTGATGGCGACGCGATACTCTCGTAATAATTTTTCGGTACGAAATGTGAAAAATTAATGAAACCCGAGGTGAACGGAAGAAAAGTACGAGTATGTTTTTTTCAATTTTTGATAACGCGAAAAACTTTTTTTTTATTAGGGTTGTACTTTTTCAAATTTTACCAAAAAACTGGAAATATACTCTCTAAATTTGAAACAGTCAATTTCACTGCTTAGCAGTCACGACATTTTGCCTTTTTAAAGCAGTAGTTTTTTTTACTGCAAAACAATGAAAAATTACTGAATTGGTCAGTCAAAATGATTTTTTACTGACCAATTCAGTAATTTTTCACTGTTTTGCAGTAAAAAAAACTACTGCTTTAAAAAGGCAAAATGTCGTGACTGCTAAGCAGTGAAATTTGACTGCTTTAAATTTAGAGAGTATGTGCGCTCTGTGCCAGATTTAATAGGCTCGAAGCGTATTCGCGAATGTAATAAATCAAGATGAAATTTCCATTTGTGATTTGTGTACAAGGTTTTATGGGTAGAATTATTCTTTCGAATTCGTAAATTGAATATGGTACGTAGAGCGGAGTGAAATCTTGAAATTCGTGTTTAATGTTTAATAGCGTAGTAGTATTATACGCTCAGCCCAGGTGTAAAAAGTAAAACCAGAGATAACGAAACAATTGCGGATTGCTTCGTGCTGTGTTTCGGAAAATTCATTTCGTGTTTGAGGATTTTTTTTAATGCTCTTCAAAAATGTGTATAATTCTCATTTCTAAGCATTGCAATGCAACTTTTATTCGTTTTTGCAACGTACAACTTGTACAGCAAAGTAGAAGGGATGAAAAACGATCATTTGCACGTCAATTATGAGGAGGGATTGATAAAATTACATTGGGCTGTACCATCTATGCCATGGGAACTTCCTGATCATGGCGTGAATAGCGCTACAATGAAGCATTTTTCACGAAAAGCTCAATGTGTGGGCAACCTCAACCTCCTCCCACAATGTGACCCTTATAGGAGGGTGCAAATCCAAATCTAACTTCATAAACGTGTTCAGCTGGTTCAATTCGTATGATACTATTAGTCGAAGGGCTCGCATAAGGATCATTTGCACCCAGCCCTGTCGATCCTTTGGGACAACTTTTTTCTTAAAGAATTAGTCCTAAGGAACATTTCTATCCCTTTTACGCAAAACAAAAGTGGCCCTACTAACAAAAAGGCGGCCATTTTGATTGACAGATCAGTCGAAATCGCAGATTTTGCGTTCCAACATAGGACTTGTACGAAATGTTTTAAACCGTACAAAGGTAGATCGAAAGATCAGACAATTTATCACGTGTCAAAATTTCAAGTACTCAAGTGCCTTTCTCGATTTTTGGTGAATTTTTGAAAATCAAATTTGGGCCAAAAATGAGGGGAAAAATCAAAATTTTACCAAATTGACCAGGAAAGCTAAAATTTGGGATATACCCAATTTTCGACATGTCAAATCGATTGGAAACGGTTTCAAACCATTCTGATGCAGTTCTGGAACCTCCAGCAGATTTTTAAAACTCGAAATTCCTACAAAATCTTATCAAATGGAGTTGGAAAGCCGAAATTTATTCTGCAAACTAATTTCAGTACGCAACGAAGTCGACTGCAGGTAGATTTGAAGTCGTATTGGAGCCTCTAGCGACTTTCTGAAAATTACTGGAGCCTCCAGTAGATTTTTGAAACTTCAAAATGTCCCCAAAATTTCATCAAACGGAGATGGAAACCCGAAATTTACTCTGTAATCCAATTTTAACAGCCTCTGAAGATGACTTCAGGTGAGCTCAAGTCATTTTGAAGCTTCCAGCTACTTTTTGGAAGTTCTAATTTTCCAAAAAACGTCATACAACCTTTCAAAAAGTCGCTGAAGGCTCCAAAACAACTTGAAATCCACCTGCACTCGACTTCGTAGTGTATTAAAATTAGTTTGCAGAATGAATTTCTGCTTTCCATCTCCATTTGATCAAATTTTGGGAAATTTCAAGTTTAAAAAATCTACTGGCGGCTTCAGTGATTCTCAAAAAGTTGCTGGAGGGTCCAAAACTACTTAAAATCCACCTGTAGTTGACTTCGTAGCGTATTAAAATTAGTTTGCAGAATAAATTTCTGCTTTCCATCTCCATTTGATCAAATTTTGAGAAATTTCGAGTTTCAAAAATCTGCTGGAGGCTCCAGAACTGCGTTAGGGAAAAAATCAAAATTTTACCAAATTGATCAAGGAAGCTGAAATTTGGGATATGCCACATTTTCGATCTGTCAAATTGATTTGAAACTGTTACAAACCGTTTTTAGCAGTTCTGGAGCCTTGGAGCCTCCAGCAGATTTTTAAAACTCGAAATTTCCATAAAATTTCTTTAAAATGGAGTTGGAAAGCCAAAATTTATTCTGCAAACTAATTTCAATACGCTATGGACTCGACTGCAGGTGGATTTCAAGTTGTTTTGGAGCCTCCATCGACTTTCTGAAAATTACTGGAGCCTCCAGTACATTTTTGAAACTTGAAATTTCTCAAAAATTTCATCAAACGGAGACGGAAAGCTGAAATTCATTCTATAAACTAACTTTAATACGCTACGAAGTCGACTGCAGGTGGATTTTTGGAGCCTCCAGCAATTTTTTGAAAGGTTGTATTGCGTTTTTTGAAAAACTGAAATTTCCACAAAGTAGCTGGAAGCTTAAAAACCATTTGAAACCACCATGCAGTCGAATTCATATCGTATTGAAATTAGTTTGCGAAGTAAATTTCAGCTTGCTAACTTCATTTGATAAAATGTTGTGGGAATAAGTTTCAAAAATCTGGTGGAGACTCCAGTAATTTTCAAAAATTCGCTGGAGGCTCCAAAACGACTTCAAATCCACCTGCAGTCGACTTCGTAGCGTATTGAAATTAGTTTGCAGAATGAATTTCGGCTTTTCAACTCCACTTGATGAAATTTTGTAGAAATTTCGAGCTTCAAAAATCTGCTGCAGGCTCCAGAACTTCTCAAAACGCTTTGAAACAGTTTCCAATCGATTTGGGAAATCTAAAATAGTGTATATCGCTAATTTCAGCTTTCTTGGTCAATTTGGTAAAATTTTGATTTTTTCCCTCACTTTCGGCCTAAATTTGATTTTCAAAAATTTACCAAAAATCGAAAAAGGCACTTTAGCACTTGAAATTTTGACAGGTGGTGAATTTTGCCTGACCTTTTGATCCGTCTTTGTACAGTTTAAGAAATTTCGTGCAAGAGGGCTAGAAATGTTTCTTAGGACTTTTTCTTTAAGAAAAAAGTTGTCCCGGACGATCGGCGGGTGGGGGGGTGCAATAAATTTGTATGCCCCCCCCCCGACTATATTATTTCAATTTTCCTTCGACCCAAAATTGGGGGCGTTTTTGAAGATGAACCACATGGAGGGGAAATTTGAAAAAAAAATCCAATAATATATTACTCGTGCAGGTATATTTTTGGAAGAAAACATGTCAGAAAGCATAAATGAAAACTTTAAAAATACACGTTTCTGAATCCAAAAAGCTCGATTTTTGAAAATTCGTACGTATTTGACCAAGTGGGCTACTTCTGAGCATTCTCACGCAGCATCAGTCTTCAAGTTTTTTTGCCGAAAGAACAATGCTGAAACCTCCTAGAACTCCTTTTAATGCACACGTACTCGTACGAGTATGTAATGCACGAGAAAACGACGAATTACATTTTTTTTTTGCCACAAACACCAGAGCCTCTGAATTTATTGTAGGTATTACGCTCTTTTCGAAATAAACCAAACCGCACACGCTGATGCCTTTCAACTCCAATTCGAAGATTAGTTTAATATTCCGGTACCTTTTCAGTTTTCGTCGAGCATTTTAGCTCAAAGTAACCATATAATTTTCATTTTGGTTCGGCCTGACGCGCATACGTGACATTTACGGACGTTGACAGCATAAAGCATCGTCGACGCAGTCTGGCAGTTCATCAACGCCGGCAGTAAAACTACACTATTTTCTCGCCACCCGCGCCCTAAGTCGTTTTCTTGCACGAACACTCCCAATCCAAGTACATACATGTATGGAGAAATACACCCTACGTCTACTAAAATAAAACGTATGTAACTTCGGGCAAAAGTGCTGACGTCTTGCTCGTATCAGTGCATCGCACTTACCTCATCATAAAAATGTAGAAGAAAGGCGAAAGCAGACTGCTGCATCGTTAGGTACACAGACGCACGAATATTACAAGAAAATCTCGATAAATGAAGTTTGATTTTGTTCCAGTGATGAATTAAATAAAAATACTTTGAAATTTTTAAAAATCTGTATATTTATTCGGCTAACTATCGGATAATTCATTTTCAAAGTTCCAAGTACATATGTACATATGTTAGAGCTACGTTATTAAACATAAATTGCGTTTAAAATAAAACATTACAACGAAAATTAGGATATCCAACCGCTTATCTCGTAAACAAAAATCGCTATTGATCTTGAGGTAGTTTCACTATAAAAACCGGAAATATGAAAAAAATTTCTCCATCCTCCTTCAGCGAGTGTGATGGGGATGAAGATTTTTAAAATATTTGCTACTGGACTCACTTGCTGCATGTATGTTTAGGTATTCGTCGACTCGAGCATAGGTTTTTAGATACCCTTGTATTCATTAAAATTTTTACATTTTTAAGAATATCCTACACTGAAAAATTTGTACCAAGTATGGCATTTTACAAATATACAATAATGAAGTGTGCAGCCATCAAACATAGCAAGATATAAGACATTTTAGTTCTTTTATACTTGATCAATTCTGTTTCAAATGTGTTTGGATTTTTTCAAAACGAAAAACGTTATCTTGTATTTCAATAAGAAAGTACAGTTGCTATCAAATCATGAATAAGATTAGGTACACGAGTCAAGGCGGCGTACACACAAGCCCAGATTTTTGATAATACATAATATCTATCAAATTTTTATCTCGCATGCGAGATTACATCCGGATTCTTACAATCTACATCGCATCGTAGAAAAACTTTCAAAAAAGGAACCAAGGTCAGGATTCCTACTCGTTAAAAAAAAAAGTTACATTATAGTCCGGCATATGACAATAGGAGTAATTGCACCCCTCCCCCCGCCAATCCTCCGGGACAACTTTTTTCTTAAAGGGGACATCCTAAGGAACATTTCAAAGCAAATTTGCCAAAAAAAAAAGTTGGCCTTACTTACAAAATGGCGGCCATTTTGATTGACAGGTCAGCCGAAATCGCAGATTTTGCGTTTTAACATAGGACTTGCACGAACTTTTTCAAACTTTACAAAGGTAGATCGGAAGAACATGCAAAAATTTATCACCTGTCAAAATTTCAAGTGCTAAAGTGCGTTTTTCGATTTTTGGTGAATTTTTGAAAATCGAACTTAGGCCAAAAATGAGGGAAAAAATCAAAATTTTACCAAATTGACCAAGAAAGCTGAAATTTGGGATATACCCTATTTTCGACATGCCAAATCGATAGGAAACGGTTTCGACCCGTTTTGAGCAGTTCTGGAGCCTCCAGCAGATTTTTGAAACTATAAATTCCCACAAAATTTCATCAAATTGGAGTTGTAAAGCTAAAATTTATTCTAAAAACTAATTTCAATACGCTACGAAGTACTGCAGGTGAATTTCAAGTCGTTTTGGATCCTCCAGCAACTTTTTGAAAATTCCTGAAGCCTCCAGCATATTTTTGAAACTTTAAATTTTCACAAAATTTCATGAAATAGAGATGGAAACCTGAAATTTACTCTACACTCCGATTTTAACACCTTTCTGAAGACGACTTCAGGTGGGTTCAAGTAATTTCAGGGCCTCCAGTGACTTTTTTTGAAAGTTACTGGAGCCTCCAGTTTGAAACTTTAGATTTCCCCAACAATAATTTATCAAATAAGAGTTGGCAAGCTGAAATTTACTTCGCAGAATACATGGTGGTTTCAAATGGTTTTGAAGCTTCCAGCTACTTTCAGCAAATTTCAATTTTACAAAAAAACGTCATACAACCTTTCAAAAAGGTGCTGGAGGCTCCAAAACGACTTGAAATTTACCAGCAGTCAACTTCGTAGCGCATTGAAATTAGTTTGCAAAATGAATTTTGACTCTCCATCTTGGTTTGGTGAAATTTTGGGGAAATTTAAAGTTTCAAAAATTTACTGGAGGCTCCAGTAATTTTCAAAAAAGTCACTGGAGGCCCTAAAATGACTTGAACCCACTTGAAGTCGTCTTCAGAGGGTGTTAAAATTAGAGTGTAGAGTAAATTTCAGCTTTCCATCTCCATTTGATGAAATTTTGTGAAAATTTAAAGTATCAAAAATCTGCAGGAGGTTTCAGGAATTTTCAAAAAATTGCTGGAGGATCCAAAACGACTTGAAATTCACCTTCAGTACTTCGTAGCGTATTGAAATTAGTTTTTAGAATAAATTTTAGCTTTAAAACTCCAATTTGATGAAATTTTGTAGGAATTTAGAGTTTCAAAAATCTGCTGGAGGCTCCAGAACTGCTCAAAACGGGTCGAAACCGTTTCCAAACGATTTGGCATGTCGAAAATAGGATATATCCCAAATTTCAGCTTTCTTGGTCAATTTGGTAAAATTTTGATTTTTTCCCTCATTTTTGGCCTAAGTTCGATTTTCAAAAATTCACCAAAAATCGAAAAACGCACTTTAGCACTTGAAATTTTGACAGGTGATAAATTTTTGCATGATCTTCCGATCTACCTTTGTAAAGTTTGAAAAAGTTCGTGCAAGTCCTATGTTAAAACGCAAAATCTGCGATTTCGGCTGACCTGTCAATCAAAATGGCCGCCATTTTGTAAGTAAGGCCAACTTTTTTTTTTGGCAAATTTGCTTTGAAATGTTCCTTAGGATGTCCCCTTTAAGAAAAAAGTTGTCCCGGAGGATCGGCGGGGGGGAGGGGTGCAATTACTCCTATTGTCATATGCCGGACTATTGGCTACCAAAAAAAAAACTTGAAAAAGTAATTAATAAAAAATTAAAAATATTAAAAAACAGGTAAAACATTTTAATGTCAAAAAAAAATACCGAAGTAAACCAGAACAAAAATGGAACTTGATGGAAACTGGTACAATTTTGACAAAAAGCAGGATTTTTTGGCATTTAGCGTCAAAAAAATTGATTTTGCAACTTTTTGATTAAAAAAATCAAGATTTTTATTCCTGGAAAAAATCAAAACCTATGGCAATTTTAGAAGAATCAAAGGGCTTTGTAGCAATTTCTGCTAAAAAAAATTCGACACCAAACAAATTTTTGGAAAAGTGTGAGACTTTTTGGAATTTTTTGCAAAAAAAAACACAACTTTTGGTCATTTTTAGGCAACAAAAAATGAGACTTCTTGGCGATTTAGGCAAAAGACGAGATTTTTTGCTACTTTTGATAGCTAAAAAGTGGGAATTTTTGTAAATTTGCAAAATGCAAGACTTCGATCATTTTTACCAAAAGCAGGATTTTTTGGGAATTACAAACCTATTGGTAAAAAGTGATATTTTCTTTTTAGAAATTTTCGGAGAAAGAAAAGCACTTGGTAGAAATTTTGTTAAAAAGTGAGAATATTTAAAATTTTTCAAAAATCTCAATTTTCACGCAGAAGAATCTAAACAACCACGGCGCGTAGGCAACGATAAATTATTAATAAATATCTAATTGGATTAATATGGAAACAACGAAACATTCTGCACCAATACGAGTAATAATAAATTTATTAATGCCGGCAACATAACGCATACTTATATATATTTTTTTTTACAACGAAAAACAAAGAGACGATGACGTCGACGAAGGTGGCCCACGTCGTCTTCTGACTTCGGACCGTGCATCGCCATCGCGAACGCAGCAGCACATAATAAAACGCGCAAATATTATTAGCCAAACTGGTAATAAAATTTAATCAAAGAAAAGCTTTCCTCCCTACACTTGGCGATTGCTTATAAAATTTAATCTCAAATTCCAATAAAAATGCCGCGCATTTTTTACGGCGGTTTTTATGTGCCGACTAAGGCCAAAGTGTACGTCTACCAAGCTGTAGTGTAGGCTACGTAGTATACACGAAAAGAAATGAAATTAGTTCGTAGAGTGTAAATGTTGATGAGTGTTTTAGGCTGGGCGAGCATCAAATGTACGGTTACGTAGTTCGTGTGCCCCCTGGTCGGCCTCTCTCTCTCGGTCGTGAATTTGTAGTCAGTGCCAGGGAGGCGGTAATTTTCAAAATTGAAACGAGATTTGGTCTTTGGTTTATTGCTTTACATATTATACGATAGTGAAAGTACACAGCTATACAATACTTCGACGCCGAACTGGATACACTATGCACGGATGGTGCAAATTTACGAAGCACGTTTATCCTACGGATGCAAATGAAGGTGCAGAGGAGTCGCGGATGTTTTTGTTTTTTTTTTTACTATTTCGAGACGGTTTTTTCTTTTCTCGATCCTCGCATCTTTCGTGTCATCTTATAAATACATCTCAATCTACTCATCTTCTACGTCGTTCGCGTTTTTCAAATTAAAAATAAAAATCGAACGCGAAAACAATACGGAGACGTTTCTCGCTCGATTGTACATAAGTAGGTAATCAAATACATAAATACCTAAAGCTGCTAAAACACAAGAGGATTTTTTTTTCATAATCGTAAATTAATCATTCTCGACGGTTATTTCCGTTTTAAATCAAATACACGAGACGATTGAGTTGACTGTTGGTAGTGCGAACGTTTCTGTCATTAATTTTTTGCCTTATGCCCACAAAGTGAGATTTTCTTTTAAAAAATTGTTGTCGAAAAAAAATATGATTTTGGAAAATTGTGAGCTAATTTAGTGGAGGCAAATTAGCATCACCCCCGTGAAGGGACGGGTTAAGAATATCCTTATGGTACCCTCTGCCTGTCGTAAAAGGCAACTAAAAGAGGACCAGGCAAGTAGGGTGTCCCAAGAATAACAAAAGTTGAAATTCGGAAACGCATACCCTCTAAATTTTTTCGTTTTACCCCCAAAAGAATTTTAAGCCTATTCCCAACCCAATTGGTGCACGTTAACCCATGCCCCAAGGGCCTCGAAGATGCATCATGATTTATGCATTTTAAGCATTTTTTAAAGGCGCTCTACCTCGCTCAATTTTCAATTTATGAAAATAATGTATAGGACCATTGTTGTTGGGCATTAGAAAATCTACAAGAAAGGTCATATAGATACATTTCTTTCATAAATCAAAAATTAAAGGCTCTAAATCACTTTGCAATTGTGCAAAATTCGTAATCTAGGTAATCAAAAATGAAAACTTTCTCTGAGGTTCACAATATTTCTGTCCACCCTGTACCCAGTACCTACGCACGACACTCAAGTCTTATCAGTTGTGATTGCATCAAACATGTCTAGACTTGTCAAGCACTTCAGTTCTATCTATGATAAATTGACATTATTCATTCATTTGAGCTTTTTCTATGATCCTATTCAGTTTCTTCTCGTGGTGTTTTTTAATTCATTTTTAACAGTGGAAGTTGATAATGTCAAATTTGAATTTACGTAGTACCTCAAGTGTGTACCTTGTGGGTGAGCCAAATCACCAAATAACTGGGTGTAAATTGCCCTCAAACCGGCAAGTTTTGCAAGTTTTATTTTATAATTCACGTGAGGTAAAATTATTAATAAAACAAAGTGCTAATCTGGTAATTCGCGAGTGTGTTATTTTTTGGGAAAAGGCCAGAATTCCACTAAGAGCAATTCCTAATTGTGTGAAAAAACTCGAAAACTTACATGAAACTTGGAAAAACCTGCAGAAACATGCTCACAGAACTTCAGCAACCCATAAACAGCAAGAAGACGACTTCACAGGTAATTTGGACAATTTATTTGACATTGCACATGCGAATGCTCTTGAGTTAATCAAAATAGAAGAAGACAAACTCTTCTTACAATGTCAAAGACAGCCTGGACGACCTGGTTCCTTGATTGGTGTTGATAAAAATTTAGCAGAAAAAGAACGCAGGCAAGCGATCCGAGATGAGGAAGAAAAACAGCGTAAACTGAAACACCTTGAAACTTCAACATCAGCAACAGCATCTTGCTCATCTCAGAATGTTGTGGAGTCTGAATTTAATGATCACGAGTCATTCATTTCTACTGAAAATGACAAAAATACTGACGATACAGAATTTGTTGCTAATATTCGTACTGAGCCTTCTAAGAAAAATTTCATTACACCAGAACTTGTAGCTGCTTTGGATCAATGTCGATTGAGCATTAGAGATTCTGTTTTTGTTATTGGAGCAGTTGCTGAAGCGCTTGGTCATAATATTGATCAATTGAGCATAAGTAAATCATCCATCCAACGAATTCGTACCAGTGAAAGAGAAAAACGAGCGAAAGTCATAAAACAGAATTTCCAAAATCAAGTTCCAGATGTAGTAACTGTGCACTGGGATGGGAAATTGTTACCTGGCCTAGATCAACGATGCTCAAAAGAAGAGAGGCTCCCCATTCTTATTACATTTGAAGGTAAAGAGCAGTTGCTTGCTGTACCAAAGCTAGAAAATTCCACAGGCGAAGCGCAATCAACTGCTGTATTAAATGCACTAATGGACTGGAATTTAGATGAAAAGGTTCAAATACTTTATTGCGATACTACCGCGTCCAACACAGGTCGTTTCAATGGGGCTTGTGTCCGTTTAGAGCAAGAGTTGGAGAGAGACTTACTACTGTTTGCCTGTTGTCATCACGTATATGAACTACTTTTAAAAGCTGCATTTGAAGCTAAATTACCACAAGTCACAAAAAGTCCGGATATACCTCTGTTTAAAAAATTCCGAGACAGCTGGAAAAACATCAATCCTCAAAATTTTCAAGTTGACCAAGAAATATTAACTCGTTGCGAAGTACTTGAAATTCAGACATTGTCCACTTTTTATCACGGTGAACTGGAAAAAAAACCATAAGAGACGATTATCGAGAACTTATTGAATTGTCGTTATTATTTTTGAACCAGGATCGAGATCAACAAATAAAAATTAGGCCACCTGGTGCAGTCAGCCAAGCTAGGTGGATGGCGAAGGGAATATATTCTCTCAAGATATTCTTATTGCGATCTCAGTTTACTTTGTCTACCAACGAACTACAACAGCTGGGACAACTGTGCCTCTTCATTGCAACTATTTATATCCGACCATGGTTAAAATGTTTACTGGCTGTGAAAGCTCCGATTCAAGATTTAACTCTCATCAAACGCTTGAAACGTTATGAAGAAATTGACCTCGAAATTTCGAAAGCAACTTTGAACCGATTTTTCCAACATCTGTGGTATTTGACTGAGGAAGCTGCATTATTGTCCATTTTTGATGACGAAGTAAGCGTGGAACAAAAAACAAGAATCGTTGAACAACTAACCAAAGACGAAATACCAAATTCTGATAAAAGATACATTCCATCAAAGGACGAGATGAGCTCTTTTCATGGTAAAAAAAATTGAGACTTCTTCTTTTTCTAGTTCATTACTAACAGGAATACAATGTAGATTAATTCATTTTCTGTCGTTTCTTTTTTGCTTTTTTCAGAAAAAAATATTGATGATTTCATTTCGAAAAAAAGTTTGAATTTGTTTGAGCGTTTGAAGATAGACGCAAGTTTTTTACAGTACCCTTGTTCAACGTGGGAAACCAACCAGTCTTATATTGCCGCCAAAAACTTCATGTACCATCTTCGAGCTGTGAATGATGTTGCAGAACGCGCAGTAAAATTGATGTCCGATTTTCACGGTAAAATTACCAACGATGAAGAACAAAAACAGTACTTGCTAGTTGCTACAATGTGTGAAAGAACATCGCGCCCTCTTTGAAAATTGTAATAAGGAAACTTTGAAAAGAAAACTTTCATCTTAGGTGTATTGTTCAAGATTCATTTATTAATCATTTTATTCTCTTCAGGATTTCAGAGCAAAGTAGGTACCTATTTTTACATTTCAATTATTCAAATAAACACTTTTGACTTTAAAAATGATTCAGGTATTACAAATAGTTTTAAGATTTTTGCAAGATTTCTGATATTTCAAAGAGATTTAGGGCCTTTAATTTTTGATTTATGAAGAAAATGTACCTATATGACCTTTCTTGTAGATTTTCTAACACCCAACAACAATGGTCTTATACATTATTTTCATATATTGAAAATTGAGCGAGGTAGAGCGCCTTTAAAAAATACTTAAAATGCATGAATCATGATGTATCTTTGAGGCCGTTGGGGCATGGGTTAACGTGCACCGATCGGGTTGGGAATAGGCTTAAAATTCTTTTGGGGGTAAAACGAAAAAATTTAGAGGGTATGCGTTTCCGAATTTCAACTTTTGTTATTCTTGGGACACCCTACAGGCAAGCGCGGAGGCCTAGATAGCAGCCCTATCAACGTGATATATCTGGATTGGCGGGTAACCAAGTCAGACGAAAATCAACCTTACTCGAAATTCACAAACAACAGGAAACGGATGGAACTATGGAATCCCAGGCCGAGGTGAAACCCTCCCAGGTTAAAATAAAAACACACACAAACAAAAGAAAATACAAATTCGGAAACTGGATACATACAAGTTTTAACAAAAGAGTGGGTTTGCCAAAAATTAAAATCAATGATGGAAAGGAATACTTTGAAGAACTCTGGAATGATGAAAATGCACGATACAAAAATAGAAGATGAAATTGGAGAAACAGAAGACAGAATTTCATTGAAAGAGCTACAAGAAGCTCTGAAAACAGCAAAAAATGCAAAAGCTCTAGGAGAAGATGGCACACCAACAGAATTGTACAAATACGCAAGTGGTGAATTTAAAAGAAGACTGCTGGAATTCCTAAATAGGATGTACCAAGAGGAAAAGGTACCTGAAGAATTCAAAACCGCAATTGTAATACCACTGTTCAAGAAAGGCGATATGTCAAACCTGAAAAACTACCGAGGAATAAGTCTACTGAACACCTGCTACAAGATAAATATGCGAAAATACTGGCAAAACGACTGGCAGATCATGCAGAAGAAAAGTTGTCAGAAAGTCAAAACGGATTTAGAAAAGGAAGATCATGCACTGACGCAAGTTATACAGTAAAACTACTGATGGAAAAAAGGATCGAGTACAACCTAGAAACATACATGTGCTTTATAGACCTGGAAAAAGCATATGGTAGGTCGTCGTCGTCGTAGTCGCGCTCCTTTACAGGAGATAGCGTATATGTCCATCTATATTAGCCGGTATCTAGCGTATATGTCCATCTATATTAGCCGGTATCTAGCGTATATAATTGTTTCTTTCAGGGTCTTGCAGGGAGAGTTGGCCGGGGAGTTTGTTGTTAACAGCTCCAATAGTTTCCTCCCTCTCATCGATCTTCTTCGAATTTTCCCCTGTACCGCTAGCATGAAAATACCATTTTCTTGTATTTTATGAGCTAAATACTTTAGCTTTCTGTTTTTGATGTCTTTAACTACAACTTTCCGCTCCTCTCCTATTCTTGTTGGTACTTCCTTGTTGGTAATGAAGTCCTTCCATGAGATCCATAGTAGCCTTCGATAGTACCACATCTCGAAAGCGGATACTTTCTTCTCGCATTTTGCACTCATGGTCCATGTTTCGCAGGAATACTTTAGAATGGTCCATACGTAGCATCGCATAATTCACTTCCTCAGATCTATACTCATCGTTTGATTTCCCAGCACATTGGCAAGGTTGTTGAAAGTGGTCTTTGTCATTCCAATCCGTGATTTAATTTCTTTATGATCTCTACCATCGTTGTTTATCAGCGCTCCAAGGTACCTGAATTGCTTTACATTTTCAATTTCTTGTGATCCGAAGTTGATTTTGACCTCTTTATCGTCTCCTTTCGTAAATCTCATCACCTTGGTCTTGCCTGCATTTATTTTCATTCCATATTTTAATCCAGCACTGTTGATTTGGTTGATCATTTTCTGCATCTGCGCCTCTGTCTCAGCAAGGATCACTTTGTGGTCTGCATAACTTATTTCGTTTATTCTCTTGCCGTTGATCTTGAATCCCATTCGTTCGATTCGCGCTTCCCTCGTTATTTCTTCTACATACATGTTGAACAACCTGGGTAAGAGGGGGCATCCTTGCCTCACGCCTCTCTTTATTCCACATCCGTTCTCCGAATACTCAGTTCCAATCTTGATGTTAGCGCTTTGCTCCCAGTACAGGTTCTTGATTATTTGCAGGTCTTTGTTATCGATATTGTATTTTTCCAGGATCTCCAACATCTTCTCATGGTTGACACGATCAAATGCTTTTTCATAATCGACGAAGCAAGCAATGATTTCCCTATTTGCATTCATTGCTCTTTGAATGATCACTTTCAGCAGGGCAATTGCATCTCTCATCCCTTTTTTTGCTACAAAGCCATATTGTGTTTCACTTAGATTTTCATCTATCTTCTTTTCAATTCTGGCATTTATGATGGAGAGTAGTAGCTTCAGTGCGTGGCTCATCAGTGCGATGGTTCTACATTCAGAGCATTTTTGCGAGTTGTTCTTTTTTGGTATTGGTACAAAATTTACTGCTTTGAAGTCCTTAGGCAGAGTCTAAAAGATGAAGAAATAACATAAAAATACGAAAGGTAATAAACAGTGTATATAAGAACACTAGAATAAGAGTACGAGTTGGAAGTAAACTCTCAGAACAAGCAGAAATAAACAGAAGAGTTTGCCAAGGATGCCCACTGTCATGTGTTTTATTCAACATATACATGGATCACATGGTAAAAGAATGGCAGAAAATGAAGCCAACTGGAATCAAAACAGACAGAAGGCAGGAAATATCAACAGTACTATTCGCGGATGATCAAGCAGTACTACTGGCACTCCACAAATTGCGTCCCGAAAGTACAAAAAGGCACTAATTGCGTCCCAAAGCAACCCTTTTGAGATCATTAGAATTAGACACAAATCGCGTCCCAAGGTTAGGGTGTTAAATAGATTGGATGTTCGTTTTTAGAGAAATAGGAAGAATACATACAATTAACGTATACAATTATGCGTTGTCCTGACTTTTCTTTTTTGGAGCTGAAATTTCTAAAAAAAAATCATTCAAATTATGAAAATTTTGAACTGAAAAAATCAACTTCCTCTCATGAAAAATCATTGTTCTTTTACTTATAAAAGTACAAATTTTCAAAAGCTTTTGTCCTTGCTACACTGTGCCAATTTGTTTATTTGTTTTCATTTTTATAAAACAAAAAAATTCTGCTTGAGGCTTCTAAAAATTGAAAAATGAACATGCAAATTTTTAGTGAGTCATAATAGGCTATGAATAGGTATCCTAATGGCTAATACCCATCATATGTGTTGAGTACTTATATCAATTGGCAAAATTGTGGTCTCACATTTTATTACACATTAAAAGGCTCAATGTTTTAATCGTCAAAATTGGTATTTTTTTGTCATATCAGTCGGCAAATTTTTGGTCAAACACTCCCCTCCCCCCAAAGAAAGTGCCTAGTTTCATCCCTGGAAAAAATGTTTGTAAATTTTGGCATTGGTGGTTTTTCAAACAAACCCCCCACACTCAATTTTTTCAGCATTTTTTTTTTTTGGTTTTTATTTAAAACCCTAGGACCCTGGTGTTGAGTTTTCAATTCTTTTAGAGTTCAAGCGTATGGATGTCAAGTTCATTTGAAATAACATTTTCCCTATTTTGAGCTACTTCTTTTGTCTAAAATATACCTGCCCCAGTGGACGCAATTCGTGCCTACCCATTTGTACCACCCATGGTGTGGGACGCAATTCGTGTCCAGCCATACTAGCCAAAACAGAAGATGACCTACAGAGATCAATGTGCAATCTAAAAAAGACATCAGAAAAATATGATACGAGAATATCATCAGAGAAAAGAAAAACAATGGCCTTCAAAGGAAAGGAACCAGTAATAAGCAAGATTGTAATTGATGGAAAAATCATCGAACAGGTCAATAATTTCAAATACCTGGGAAACACGATATCATACCAGGGAGAATTAGATGTTGGTGGAAAGATTGAAAAGTTCCTGAGAGTCACAGGACTGATAAATAGGACCCTGAGAAGCATTAAGGTGCGAAAAGAAACAAGATTGAAGGTGTACAATACCCTAGCAATACCAATGATGACTTATGGAAGCGAGGTATGGGCACTGAAGAAATCTGATAAAAGAAGAATAACGGCAGCGGAGATGAAGTTCATGAGGAGAACGGCAGGGGTGACTCTCAGAGACAGAGTCCCCTCTGAGAAAATAACAGCAGATCTCGGAGTGAAGCCAGTCATGAAGAGGATAAAGCAGTATAGGAAAGATTGGAGAAATCATGTCAAGAGGATGGAGGAAACAAGATCACCAAAACAGGTCCTCCAATATACACCAACGGGGAAGAGAAGCAGAGGGAGACCAAGGAGGAAACTCACTGATACCTCAGGCTCGTCCTCAACAGGTTCCACACCGTAGCAGACAGGCCAAAAGGCCTACCGCTTACAAGGAAACGACGACGACGAGGTTTTAAACTTGGGATGGAATTTTTTCACCTTTAGTTCGATTATTTTTAATCAACTTTTCTCTTCACACGTTACAGTAGGAGCAATTAACTGAAACATCGTTAATGAAATTGCTACGCTGCTTTGATTAATATCGCCAATTCGAAGGTACAGGACTACGTTTATTTGTATAGAACGTAGGTTCGGGTACATGTTGCTTTACGTCGTAAAATAGCTCACATCTAGACGTCGTCGTCGTCGTCTTACAGACACGAGCTATTAGTTTCAAGAAATGAACGGTAGTGTCATCGCGATGATGAAAGACTTCTAGTTATCTCGACATTTATATAATGTGTATGAATACAAGTACTTGGTTACCTCGTGGTTCACTAAACCTCGCAATAAACCATTCCTTTATATTCTTCGATAAAAATCCTCACACTTATACGCTCAAATATGTACAAACTCACAAAAGGTTCGTACCTATTTCTAGGACTGAAATCAGCCACCAAAAAAGAGAACCGCTGGATGGTGAGGGGGAGGGGGAGAGGAGGGTGCGGAACACGAGTAGAATTTATGACCGCGACACCGTCGTTGTCGGCGGCAAAATTTGCCAACCACTTGTGCCATGCCATGCCGTCTCTGTCCGATAATTTCTAATTGGAAAGCAACGCTTCTCTAATCTAGGGTCAAATAAAAACAATAAAAACAACGCTATATACAAAATTAGAATACGCGAATTTCCCCGGTGGATTCGCGCCCGGAATTTATTGGCTCGCGGTACGGCGTGCCCGTTGTACATGCCTTTCGAATATTCGCAGTTTTATTTAATTTTAACGCGAATAATTATATTTATTTCTTTTTTTCTCTCGACAAGACGTGAAAATGGTTGAAAAATTCGAATAAGAATTACAAAAAAAAGAGAGCGAAAACCAGCACCTTGTGTTTTCGATGATTTTTTGCTCGAGTTATCCCCGCTGCGTACTGCGTAGTGTCGTCGTAAATTTACTTCTGCAGATGTTTAATTTACGTTAGATAAAATCTGTTCTATCGCTTTATTACCGCGAGCTAATCAGTAATCAACTTTAATACGAAATGAACAGGTCAGCGTAGCGACTTCTTTCTTGACCCCATCATCTCATCGCTCGTGTTATCTTCTGGCCGACATTTTAAAAATTGTATGCTAATATAATATGTTTATAATACTCGCAAACAATTTCAAAAATTTTGAAATTATTTTTGATGATTTTGTTATTTGCCTTGAAAAATAAAGTCCAAATAAATGAGAAAATTGGGGGAAATTCCCATCAAAATAATCATAAACATTAGGTACCTATTGTAAGTTTTTTACGCATAATTATTTTGTTGTTTTATTGCACGTAAAGTTTTGCAATTTTCAAGAAAATAGAATGTTCTCAATTTTGAAAAAAAAATTATTTTCCAGAATTTGAACACGCGCAGCTGCAAGCTGCTTTGCCAGGGTGTCCACTTATTTCTGGAAATTATTTTCCCTGACTTTTCCAGGTTTTCCAGACCAATTCCTCCAATTTTCCAGATTCTTGAAAAATGAATTACACTCGCGAACAGGTGGGGGGGGGGGTCAAATTTCTTTGAATATCATGAGCAGGCTCCAAATATCGTTAATACGTAGATCTACAGTTGTGCCCTTTTTTTTCAAGCACGACTACATAAGTACATATCTGCTCAATAGGGTGGCCCTTATTTAAACTTGGTGGGAATTTTTTTTGGGGGGGAGGGGTTAGTGGAAAAAATCAAGACTTAAACGAGATGAGCTCAATCGATGGTATCAACATTTTTAAAAACATAAGCGTTCTGTTGAAAAAACAAAAATTGTATTAGTAATTCGCATTCAAGCATAGACAGAATGGAAGAACATCATTTTTCAAAAACTTTTTAAAATTTTCATTTGAACCCTCAAACATCTTTCATTGGAACTTGAAACAGTTGATGAACTGGACATTTATTTTATTTTATCATCACAGTGAGCTGTTCAGCCCATCTGGGAAACTGCAGAAGAATTGCTCGCCAATGTATCATCAAAGTCTTTTCTTCGGTCTTCCTCTGCTCCTACATGCCAATTGGAGTATATTCTTTGACTTTTCGAGGGGACCGTTCGTCAGGCATTCTGTCAACGTGTTTTCGCCATTTCTTTCTATAATCTTTCACTCGTCTAATGATTGGCTCTGCTCCTAGCTCCTTCAGGATGTCTTTGTTCCTATTCCTATCTCATCTCATATATCCTGCCGTGGCTCGCATGAATCTCATTTCTGCTGCGTTTACTCTGCTTTTTATATCCTTTCTCATAGTCCAAATATTATAAAACTTTGAAACAAAAAAAAAATAAACTCCTCACACAAACAACTTCTGACCTCGCTACGTTCGGGCTGATTTTTTTCTCTTTTACAAAATAGAAAATTTCATGTTTCAGACTTCTAAAAATTGAACAGTGAAAAGAAAAATTGTTTATAAGTCATGATAGGCCATACGAAGACTTAATACCCATAGTTAATATCAACTGGCAGAATTGTTTTCTCATATCTCGTTTACTTCTATGTATGTATTTAGCAAAATTGGTATTTTTTTCTCATATCAGTTTGAAAATTTTCGGTCGCACCCCCTCTCCCCTCCAACCAAACAAAACTTGAAGTTTCGTGCTCGATGAGACGGCCGCGGATATTCAAAATCAATGATCTTGTTTCAACTTGTTTGATATTTTGACCATGTTTTATAGAGCATGGAGGGAGAAATGAGAGGGGTGTGAAAGTGAATAGACAGGGTTGAAAAAAATGATCAATTATTTGAACTCAACCTGTTCAAAATAATGACAAATCTACAGGTACTTACTTCAAATTTTTAAATTACATATTTTAAATTTTGATCAAAGTTGTAGATGTTTGTATCCTCTCTTCTTCCTCCACGTATTGGAATTATTCTTTTTTGAAAATTAGTTTTTTAAAAATAGGTTTAAAAATGATTTTCATCGTACATAATTTTTTTCCATTTTTAATGGCAACCTTTGGTTGTTTACGTATCATAAAAAGTTGAACTTTCACCTCGAAAGTTCGATTTTCAAATTTTCAGAGTCTTATAATTGAATTCGAATCTCGTATTAATTGTTCTTGAAATGTCGTAAGAAGATTTACTTTCCCAAATTCAACCAGTCTCAAGATATGACTGACAATGAGTCAACTTTTTGATCAGGTACTTTTGCCTTTTGCAAGAAACTGCATTGAAAAATACACCGATGTCGAAAGAATTGCATACTCGGTTTGCCGTAAATACGAAGTCGCTTTTCCTCGCATGATATGGTGACTATTTCTGCGTCGATTCTCCAGTTGGTAGGTAGACGAGGGGGGGAAGCTGGTGATTTTCACGCATTCGTTTACAAGACCTCGAATTTTTGGAAATTAAGTAGTTATTTACGAAAAAAAAACTTTTTTGCAATTTTTGTCTGAAAAGCGAAATTTTTGGTTAAAAAACGAGACATATTGGCAGTTTTAAGGAAAAAGGAAGATTTCAAGGAAATTTTTGGAAGACGAGAGAGATTTTTTAGCTATTCGTAGGCCTACGTATTTTGCTGAAAAAAAAACACAAGATTTTTAGTCAATTTTTCGTACAAATGAGAAGGATTTTTGAGAAATTATTAGGGCAAAAAATAATATGTATGTACTCTTTCGCAATTTCAATTTTTGTTTAAAAAAACGTGCCTTTTTCCAACTTTTTGGAATTGTTTTTGAAAACCCGACGATTTTTCAGCTAAAGTGAGACTTACAAAAGACAAGAATTTGACAATTTTAGAAAAATATAAAAAATGAAATCTTTGAAAATTTGCGACAATAAAAAAAGCAACTGAAAAATATGTAAATTGCTCGCTCGCAAAATGACCGAGTACGAGCCTTGAAATGATAGAATAGTTTCCAAGTTGCTGATAAATGATCAATCTTGCCACTAATTCGTAAAGATAAAAAACTAGGTAAGTACACGAAGACGAAATACTTGAAAAAAAAGTGGTAAAAATTGATCATTTTCACCATTCATCTTGAAAATCTTCAAACAAGTCCCCTTCACGAATAATTACCACTACCTATTAAGAATATTCCTTTTTTAAAGAAGAACATCTGCTTTTCCTTAAAGAGTACCCTTCACTCTTCTATCTTGGTTAGCTGAGATTTTGACAAATCAATCCAGAAAAGTGGGGAAAATTTGCTATTATTTAAAAAATTATCCCTAATTCGTAAACATTATTGTAAGTAAATTTTACACACGTGTTTTGATGCCTTACTGCATAATATAAATTTTTGCAATTAAGAAAATAGGAATTTTTTCAACTTTTTTAAAATTGAAATTATTTTTTAGAATTTGAACACGTCCAACTTCTTTGCCAATTAAGTAAGAAGAGGGGGGTTGGTTGAACTGAGGATGAGATGCCAACATTTTACCGATTCGAGGGATTATTCTCTGGCGGGTCACCCTGTTTGGAACTACTCGTAATCACACAAGTGGTCGGGCCAAAGATTTCGCCATTCGTTGTCGACAACATTGCATAATTTGATGTCCACATAAGCTAGGAGATCTTCCCACAAACGCGAGAATATTATCGCGGAATGAGATTTTTTATCGAGCTCGATAGAGTACAATGCACCGAAGAAGATGTGCTACATACAATATCTACTCGTATTTTCGCGATGTAAATTTGAAAATTCAACTTCATCTTTGGTTCGGAGACAAGTGACATTTTTGAGATATACTCGTACATACGTAGGTACTCGTATCTAGTTATTAGCATTTACCTTTCTGCTCTGCTCGCATGGTTGGCAGAAAACCTCGTATTGGTTTTCGCACCGTGATGAGCACTTCGCAGCCACCATCGAGCACTGTATAAACATTCGTATTAATATCGACGAAACATAAGCTCGTATAAGAGATGACTCGATGATGTAAAAGTTTCGCAATTTTTATGACATTTTTTTAATGCACAATGCCAATGAACTTATTCGGGCGACGAAATTGGTACAACATAAGCTATACAAATGATGTACGTTTTATCGAATCGCAAGCAGCTGTATAGAGAGTTCGATGGCCAAGGTGTATTTCCTCTTTTTCTATACTCCTTCCGCACTCCACTACGAGCATATTGGAAAAACCGCGTCGGTTGTCGCCAAAAACAAACCACATAAGTAGAGAAAAAACAACCAGAAGAACGAATAAGGATGCACGTGTGCGAGTATACTCGATTTCGTCATTTCTTTTCGGTTCTGTCGGTCGGTGTCGCGATCCTTTGATATTGAAATCTGTCGATCGTAATTCATTATGTACTACGTTACAACTACGACGACGGTGAAATTTTTCAATTTCGAATTTCGTTTAGAGCGAAAAAACAACCAAACAACGCGTAAGATGTAACATTTTCTGGCGGGCTGGGCACGCGGTAACGAGACGCTTGTCGACGCCGAGTCGAGTCGAGTCGTCGGATCGCATCGCGTTTACATAATAAAAACCTGTCACCGATGGTAAGTCGACACACAGAGACGGAGACAGCGAGAGAAAAAGAAAGACAAGTACGCATATTTAAATAATAATGGTACCTCTTGGTTGTAATTTATATACCGAGAAGGTATCGCATTATTCCGTCATTTCGCCGAGCAATGCCAGATAAGGCGTTTTAGAAACACGAACGTCGTGGTGGACGAGGAGAAGGATGAGAAGAAGGAGAAAAAAAACTTGATTAAGGTTATAATTCGTATTTAAATTCGAAGGCCTCCCAAAGGGAAACGTAATTCTGCGAGTTTACTTTTTCCCCCCGCTCTCTCTCTGTGTGTGAGTGTGCGTTGCCTTGCACCTTCTCATCTTTTTTTCTTGCTTAGTAGGTAGTCTTTTCTGTGTGTTGTGGTGTACTGTGTAGGTACGAGTACGAGTATCTTTTTAACCTAATGTAATTGGAATTTCGAGTATACACAGCAAAAGAGACTATAAAGAAATGAAGCTAAAGAACACTCGCGCTCGTGTTCGTGTATTACAGCAGTAGGTGGTATAAGTAACGAGAACAAGAGCAGGACGACGATGCGATGAGATGGAGTACGAGTGCAGAAGAAAAAGGGACAGGCAGGCAGGCATAGTTGACGCGTGAGGTAGAAAGCATAGTTGCTGATATAACGGTAACGGCCGAACAAATTCCAGCTTCCAGCGGGCGGCTGCTGAAGTGAAGGATAGCGTCAGGGTTTTATTATGAGGTATATACTACGTGTAATGTGCTAATGGACTAGTTTCATTAGCCGTTATGAACAAATCGGCTCTATTAGTGGGCTTTGCATAATGTCTTCTGTGTCAGCTTATATGGAGCTCTGAACTATAAGATCCCGTTAAAACTTTAACATCCTAGTTATTGTGCTTTAACTCAAAACAAGTATCCCGTTAACAACCCGTCCGCCAATTACGGCGCCTTTGCCTTTCCAAGTAGGTATATACGTACTATAGCGTAAGCGCGATGCTCTTTTTCTTAATTTCGTTGCGATGCTGTGTATACGCTGTTTTGTATACCTTTAGAGTAACTTAAGTACATACGTGGGTCATTCCATGTCAATTGGACCAAGAAGTGGTAGGGGGGTTCGACGATTTTTTTGAAGTTTTCCTATGGAAAGACCTTCCGAAGGGATGACCAATGGCGCAAATCGCAGCCCTCTAGCCCATTTTTAAAGGCAGCCAGGGAGTGTTAAAGTTTTCAGTGAACCTAAAACATCATCCATTTCAGCAGCGGATTACTCGATAACCGCGGTACCTACCAAAATGGAACATTTTCCCATAGTTAGGGGTTTTGAAAGGCTTTTCGGTGATATCATGAAAATCAGTGTTGTCACTTTTTTTCGTACAAAAAATTAGCTCAAAAAGTTTCGAAACGTAGTTTTCATATTGTTCCGACTCTCAAAAATTCTGAAAAAAATACATTATGGACAACTTTTCTTGCTGAACAACATATTAAAAAATTGGTACGTAGCCCAGTCAAATAGCAGAAAAAAATAGGTGAACCCAAACATTATTGCAATCAAAGGGTTTTTTGGTGAATATTGTCTAGGGTGGTATGTTGAACAACATACTAAAAGCCCCCGCCCCTACCCCACGAGCTGACCCCCCCCCCCCCAGTGGATCAAAGCCCCCCAAAATCAGTTTTTCGTCAAGAACTCCTGAAATATTGAATTTTGAGTAAAATGAGCTCAGTGATCATTTCATCTTCTCTCCAATACCTATCAAATGAGCTATCGACCAACTCCCTAGCCTCAAGGGAGGTGGCGCTACGACCCCTCGAAGTGACGTGATTTTAATAATTTTACATTTTATGACTTGGGACTTGTAACCTGTTCTAATTGATAAAATGAAGTCAAGATTGGGGAATAGGATTCTTTTGGGAGCTAGAGTTGACCTGTGGAGTGGGGAGGGTCAAAGTTGAAAATTACAAAAAGGTCATTTTTTTGGAGGGGCATAACATGACCCCAAATGGATGAAAAGGGTCCAAAATCATACCATCAAACGGTATCCCATCTGTGATCAACATATCCAAATTTCAGCTTCCTAGGTCATCCCAACTCCTTTTAAGATGGAAAAAACCGAAAATAGGGGCAAAATAAGGGGATTTTCACCTTAATTCCCGCTTTAAATGGGGTGGGGATGATCTAGGAAGCTGAAATTTGGATATGTTGATCACAGAAGGGGTACTGTCCAATGGTATGATTTTGGACGCTTTTCATCCATTTGAGGTCATGTTATGCACCTCCAAAAAAAAAAAAAAAATCATCATCATATTTATTTCCTGTATCAGTACATAAAGGCCTATTACAAACATTACAAACTTACCTTAATTTTTATAATGAGTCTTGTATTAATTTAAAAATGACCTTTCTGTAATTTTCAACTTTGACCCTCCACACTTCAGAGGTCAACTCTAGCTCCCAAAAGAATCCTATTCCCCAATCTTGACTTCATTTTATCAATTAGAACAGGTTACAAGTCCCAAGTCATAAAATGTAAAATTATTAAAATCACGTCACTTTGAGGGGTCGTAGCGCCACCTCCCTTGAGGCTAGGGAGTAGGTCGATAGCTCATTTGATAGGTATTGGAGAGAAGATGAAATGATCACTGAGCTCATTTTACTCAAAATTCAATATTTCAGGAGTTCTTGATGAAAAACTGATTTTGGGGGGCTTTGATCCATTATGGAGGGGGGTAGCTCGTGGGGTAGGGGCGAAGACTTTTAGTATGTTGTTCAGCATACCACCCCAGACAATATTCACCAAAAAACCCTTTGATCGCAATAATGTTTGGGGCAAATTGCATTTTGACTGGGCTAATGGTATTATTTCGTAAAGTTGCAAAGTCGATTTTAAAAAAATTTAAACTTTGCGAAAAAATGCGGTTTTTTGATTTAAAACATGAAAAAAAGTTTTGATAGGTGAAGTTGACCCATTTGACCCCTATTTTTACGTATCTGTTGAAAAAGTTGAAAAAACACTTTCACTTGATGAAATGAACTCTTCACAAAAAAATCAAAATTCGAAAATATTCAGAAAATTAACGAATTTTTATTTTTTTGTTGTGAGTGTAATTTTTATCAACTTTTTCATGAAATACGTCAGAAAGAGGTCAAAATAAGACGACTGAATAAAAAACTTTTTTTGATCTTTGAAATTGAAAATTGATTTTTTTTAATTTTGATTTTTTGTGAGGAGTTTATTTCATCGAGTGAAAGTGTTTCTTCAATTTTTTCAACTTATATGTAATAATAGGGGTCAAATGGGTCAACTTCACCTTTCAAAACTTTTTTTCATGTCTTAAATCAAAAAGTCACATTTTTTCGCAAACTTTGAATTTTTCAAAACCAACTTTACGAAATAATGCCATTCCAATTTTTGAATATGTTGTTCAGCATGAAAAGTTGTCCGTAATTTATTTTTTTCAGAATTTTTGAGAGATGGAACGATATGAAATCTACGTTTTGAAACTTTTTGAGCTAATTTTTTGTACGAAAAAAAAGTGCAGGCAACACTGATTTTCATGATATCACCAAAAATCCTTTCAAAACTCCTAACTATGGGGAAAAGTTCCATTTTGGTAGGTATCGCGGTTATCGTCGAGTAATCCACTGCTGAAATATATGATATTTTTAGGTTCACTGAAAACTTTGACATCCTCTGGCTGCCTTTAAAAATGAGCTACAGGGCTGCGATTTGCGCCATTGATCATACCTTCGGAAGATCTTTCCACAGGAAAAACTTCAAAAAAGTCGCCGAACCCCACTACCACTTCTTGGTCCAATTGACGTAGAATGACCCACGTGTCTGTATATCTGAATCGAGACTCTCATCCATCGTATGGTCGAGTAAATCCATTTCGAGTTCGTGTGTTTTTTTTTCACGACTATAAGATGGCTGACTTCTTCTGCAATCTATTAAGTTAAGCTGAAAACGGCCGCGCAGATTTTCCTACTACAACACAGTAATTTCGTCATTTCTAAACGTTTACGTAGCGGTTTCTCGTCGACGTAATAATATATTTGCGTAGGTACGCTTGTTTTTACGTAGAACCACGACACGGTGATGTAGTAGACTCGATGAAGCTTGAAATGTATATACGCGTACATCCGTCCACGACGAAATTGCCGCTGAAAGGGTTCCTCGCTCTTTTTTTCTATACTCCTCCATTTCCAGTTTCCAGTTTCAATATACACACTCGTCGTCGTGTAAACGTTGCGAGAATTTCTTCTTTTTTCTGCAGTTTACGCTCGATTTGACCCTACCACCGTATTACGAGTATATCGTAATTTTATACGCCAAGAGTCAGAATAATGCCTTCGGCTGGATTTGGTTTAAAATTAGTATTTGCCAACTTTCCACCTAAATTAATCGCGACTGGTTTTTACCTGTACCTAATTCGATAGCTGTCAATCAATGAGACAATGCGAAATACAAAAAATTACCTTTATATTTTATGAAATGATTCCACGTTCTTGTTACAATCAACTTGAAAATTCTACAAATTAGGATTTTCGAGTTGATTGTACATACTCGTAGTAAGAATCAACCATTTTTTAATATTTAGAATTTTAATCGGTTCAAAATGCGATTTGGAAGAATACATACCTATTTCCAAATTTTAAAAAAATTGATTTCAAGACCCCTTTCCCTAAATTTGGAGACCTAAAAATCAAAATTTGGCCTTCGCTATACTCTTCGCATTAAGTACTCGTCGAGAGCTTTCTATTTTTAAAAAAGTTAGCTTTTCAGGTATAATTGGGGCTGAATGAGAGCTTGCTGAACTTTTTTTGCTCGTAGCTTTATATCACAGATAAGAGTATTATGCATCGATAATTTGAGAGAATTGGGAGGAGGGAAGGTCAATCAAAGCAACCTCAAAATTGGTAAAAAATCAATTTTCCGCATATCATCGAAAAATTCACAAACGATATTCACTTTTCATTTTAAAGTTTTTGGAATTTTGAACGGAAGGGAGAATAAGATTTTCGGGATTGAATTGAAAAAGATTAAGCAAGATATTCAAATTCAGCGCACTCAAATTGACAAAAACCAACAACAAAAAAAACATTCAAATATTTAAAAATTACCAAAAAGTGTCGAAACTTTGGCAAAATTTGAAAAAAAAATGTAGCATGAAAATACGTTAAAAATTCATTAAAGTGCCCAAAAAACATGAATTAAAAAGCATTAAAAACACCACAAATCATCGAAAATCGATGGAATTTCAGTAAAATTTGGCAAAAACAGCATAAAAAACTGTTTATAACAACATGGAAAGACGACTATCAATGAAAATTACATACGTATTCTTAAGAATAATGACATTTCTGCAAAATTTGGCTAAAATTGAATGAAAAAGTGTTAAAAACATACTAAATTCACATAAAAACACGAAAAAAGTAGTAAAATCAATGAAAATTATCAAAAAGTACTGTAGTGTTTGATAAAAATTGCATAAATACAAAAAAAAAAAAAACATTATCATCAATGAAAGTTGATGGAAATGAATGTAAAATTTTATTAAAGTTATATGAAAACACATTATAAATGAAAACAAGTTAGAATAGGTAGGTACTAGGTACCTAATGAAACAAATTTTTAAAAACGAAAAAAGCATGAATATGAATGAAAATTGGCAAAAAAGTAATGAAATTTCGATTAAATTTGGAAAAAATTGTTGGTATTGGAAGGTGTTGACAACATTTCAAAATTATATATAAAAACACACAAAAAACATGATCAAAATTAACAAACATTAATTAATTAAATTGTAGTAAAATTTGAATCAAATAGCTTGAAAAAGTGTTGAAAACATCGTAAGACAATTAAAAAAAAACGAAGGAAGCATTAAAATAAAATAAAATCTTGGTAAAATTTATTTTGGTCACAAATACTTACATAAAAAAAATATTACTTACAATAATTAAAATCACGTAAAAAAAGCAATAAAGTAGTACATGAAAATTGCCAAAAATGAATAAAATTTTAGTAAAATTTGAAATTTTGCAAAAATTAGATGAAAAAGTCTTGGAAGTTTTTTCAAATTTTTGCCAAAATGAATGGGGGGGGACAGTTTCCCACCAAGAAAAAATTAAAAGTCATCAGTTTAATTTTGTCAATTTTTAAATTACTGCTTTCAACTTTTGCACACAACATCTGCTCGTCTCGAGAGGTTGCGTTCCCATAAGCAAATGCGTGAAAATCACAAGCCTCCTTCCCCCTCCCCCCCCCGTCATCATGAGGTTGAGTTCCCATACACAAATGCGTGAAAATTACAAGCGCCCCCCCCCCCCCCAGGTCTTCATACCTACTGGAGAACAGAAATTCTGACAAATATTCGAGGAAAAGCGACTTCGTATTTACGGCAAACCGAGTATGCAATTCATTCGACATCAGTGTATTTTTAATGCAGTTACTAGCAAAAGGCAAAAGTAGCTCATCATTCATCAAGAAGACTCAATCATACTTTGAGACTTGTTGAATTTGGGAAAGTAAATCTTCTTACGAGATTTCAAGGACAATTAATACGAGATTCGAATTCAATTATAAGACTCTGAAAATTTGAACATCGAACATGCGTACAAAAACTGAAGGTTGCCATTAAAAATGGAAAACAATAATTACAATACAAACCATTTTTTAATCTACTTTTAAAAAAAGAATTTTCAAAAAAGAATTCCAATACGTGGAGGAAGGAGAGAGGATACAAACGTCTACAACTTTGATTAAAATTTAAAATAATTTAAAAATTTCAAGTTTAAGTAGGTAGATTTATCATCATTTTGAACGGTTTGAGTTCAAATAATAGATCATTTTTTTTCAACACTGTCTGTTCACACTCCCCTCATTTCTCCCTCCATGCTCTAAAACATGGTCAAAATATCAAAAAAGTTGAAATGAGATCTCTGATTTTGAATATCCACATCCGTCTCGTCGAGCACGAAGCTCGAGGTTTTTGTTTGGTCGGTTGGAGGGGGGGGGGGGGGTGCAACCGAAAAATTTCCAACTGATATGAGAAAAGAATACCAATTTTGCTGAATAAAAGTAAACGAAATATGAGAAAACAATTCTGCCAGTTGATATTAACTGTAAGTCTTCTTATGGCCTATCATGACTTATAAAAAAATTTGTCTTTTCACTGTTCAATTTTTAGAAATCTCAAACATGAAATTTTCTATTTTGTAAAAAAGAAAAAAATTAGCCCGAGCGTAGCGAGGTCAGAAGTTGTTTGTGTGAGGAGTTTATTTTTTTTTTTGTTTCAAAGTCTTATAATAAGTATTTGGCAAATGGTCAAAATGTAAATTTATGGGAAAAAGTGGTCAATACGGATCAATTCTTGGCAAAGTGGTCAAGAAGTGTCAACTTTTTGGCTAAATTGTCAAAAAATGTCAATTTATTGGAAAAATGGTCAAAATGACAATTTTTGGAAAAAAAACTCAAAAAGTGTCAATTTTTAACAAAATGGTCAAAAAGTGTCAATTTTTGGCAAAATAGTCAAAATGTCAATTTATGGGGGAAAATGGTCAATACAGGTCAATTCTTAGCTAAGTGGTCATGGCAAAATTGTCAAAAAGTGTCAATCTGTTGGAAAAATGGACAGAATGTCAATTTTTGGAAAAAAAACTCTAAGTGTCAATTTTTGCAAAATAACCCACACGTGAATTAAAAAAAAAAAAAAAAAGCTCAAAAAGTGTCAATTTTTTACAAAATGGTCGAAAGTGCCCATTTTTGGCAGATGGTCAAAAAGTGTAAATTTTTGGCTTATAATTAAGTATTTGAATGATGTTTTTTTTTTAGAAATTTCAACTTTGAAAAAGAAAAGCCAACAAGCTCGGACAAAATCAGAACGGAAACTTTCGGAAATTTGAGTTTCGAGAAGTAAAAAAAAAACGTTTATTTTTTGATTCAAACATTTTGTGAGTGTGAACCATATATTTTTAGAAAGTTTTGTGAAATTCAAGTTCCAAACAAGTCGAAAAAATAGCTTCTTTGTCGAGTTCAAAAATTTTAAAAATTTACCAAATTTGCCAACTTTGCCAAAATTTGACAACGGGGAGATAGGGGCCGCCCTCTCCTCCACCCCCTACTCCCCATTCATTTCGCCCCTCGTCGATTTGCAGTGATGGAGTGACACGAAAAATATACATACCTACGGTTTAAGTGTACCTACAAGAATAAGCAGAATTTAAACTCACCTCCTCGCAAACGTTGGCAATCATTTCGACCAATCAGAACCTCGTCCAGTCGGTCAAATTCAACCACCTGTAACATAAAAGAAAACATAAAACGTAAAAATACAATAAATTCAAAAACACAAGATATACTTCCGATACACAATTCGATCTTCAAAGATAATCAATTATCTCTAAAAATGATAAATCTTTGTACTTCAAAATATCGCGCCTCTTTCTAAAAATTTTAAAACTCGAACAGAGTAAAAAACCATCGCATTCAAATCGCCCACCACTTCCGCACACTCATTCGAATAAAATTCACACACCACAATATCTTGCACCTTATTCTCTTACGAGTAGGTACACCTGCAATACACCTCGTGTATCAACCCTCTCAATGATAAATTACTCGCCTTATAAGCGTAGGTGGCGAGGGCAATGGCGCGGAATACCATACGCGATACGCGGTTCGTCGAGGAGGCTGTATAGTGTATATAGGAGTAAAAATAAATATAAAAAAATATATATTAAATATTATTTCACTGCGCGGCAAATAATTGATCGCTTAGGTTAAAATGTTTACTTCTTTGACGCGAATGATAAATCATTAGCCGAGCCGGAGCACCGCCGCTCCCCTTCTCAACTCCATTCCCCACACTTTCTACTATACGAGTAATAGACTTCATTCAGTTAACGAGAGGATTACACATCTGTCAAATACAAACATCATTAAGCGCTCGTTTACAATTTTCCCATGAATAATTGCTACGAATTACGATTTAAATATTCCCGTGTACAATTTTATACTATGTATACTTATGTAGTATACGCAAACGCATACACTATGCCTATATGCTGCCCCTGCGAATACCCTGGACAATGCTCTTCGTAAAAATATAACGTAATACGTCTCTTCCCCCTCCCCCTCACTCTTCACCATCCCACACTATAATCGTAATACTTCCAATTACCATTTTTTTTTCCACCAGTAGGCAGCAGTATGGCCTCTCGTCTTGTTGCTGGTTTGGAAAAAAAAATTTATCTCAATTCTTCCTCCTCATTTGCGGCTCGCGTAAGAGGAAAAAATTGCTAGCCATATTTTCAACCTATATCCAGACAGACCGAGACCCTTTTGATAGGTACTTTTGCACATAGACTGGGTGAAAATACTCTCGTACACGGTTAATTTACATACACAATAGACGTAGACACGATTTCATCAAAAGAGTACCTACGTATTTTTTTTCACCCAGCATGTAGCGAAATTAAAACCACAAAACTTGACAAAGCGTGCATATATTGTACTATACGTACGTATCTACTTATATATCAAAACAGACAAAGAGCCAGAGAGGGAGGGGGTAAAAAAAAGCAGCAAAAAATTCTTTGCATCGCGAATATATAAATGCGAACGCACACGTATGCACAATGCTACATATGCAGAGGTACCTATACAACTAATGTAACGAAATCGTTAAGGTAATTAAATTCAGTAAAATCAAATAAATGCAAACATTCAAAGCGCAAAGAGAGATAGTGAATCGACGACGACTTCAAACGCATTCTGCAGCAATCTCTCTTTACTGTAACGTTTGTGTTTGGGTTGGCTGGTTGAATAATAAAAAAAAAAAAAAAAGAATAAAAAAAAGAGTAGTAGCAAAAAAGACAAAAGCTTTGTCAAAATGAGCAGATTAAAAATGAATTAAATTCATAGCCCCGCGCGCAAATGTGCAGAGTATCAAACATCCTTCGAATTCTTCTACATACGTTAAAGCGATTAAAAATATAAAAATTCCGAGCCCATCGAACAATTACCTGCATTTAAAATCACTCGAAACGAGAGTTATATAGAGCCAGACTAAATTTCCCGCTCTTTTTTTCTTTTTTGCGGACTAAACTAAACCACCTGCACCATAGTTAGATACTCGCACTCGTACACATTGGTAAAATAAAAAGGAACAATCTATTAATAGCCAGGTTTAACATCGCTATTACACCACGACGACGACGTATCGTCGAAGGTAAAAAAAAAAAATTGGGGGAGAACAATTCGAATTCGAGTTGGTCTTAATTAAAAGAGATATAATTAAAAAGAGAGTTCCACGGCAAAGCTTTCTGATGCGATTGATTTCTGCTGTGAAAGACAATAAAAAAAAAAAAAGAGGAAGAAAAAAAACGAGAAACGAAACGTTTGATTCTATTGCAAGAATCACGCTTGGGGGAAAAAGAATCGCAGTTTACTTCTCGGAATTATTTTTTCCCTTTTTCGCCATTCGCAGATAAGCAAATAACATTCACGGTTCAACAACTATTTTACCCTTACTGATTGCTCACTCTCCTTCCTCTCCTTATATTTCGAATTTCCACTTCCGAAATCTAATTGAATTTTTTCTCGCTACACCAATTTGTTTCCTTTAATTGACTATAATGTTATTTTTCCGGTCGTAGAACTTTTTCTTCTTTTTTTTTTTTACCTCAATGCTCCGCTGTTATACTCTCTGCATCTTTCTCGTACCTACTCGATATTCCAGCCACTTTTTTCGCACCAATATACGAGTACAACAATTTCCTCTTTTCTTCCCTCATCATCTGTTGTATAGTTTTTTTTATACATGTATGAATTTCCTCATCGACACATCTCCCTCATTAATCGAATCCTTCGATGATACATTTCCCTCAAAAAAAAATGAGAACTGCTGTATCGTAATTAACCGAATTGGCTCATCGACATTAGAAGTCGCGTTTTTACTTATTGGCGAGGTCTTCTCTCGCGATCATTCTGCTCGTGCGACCCGACCCCTTCGAATAAACCGAGAGTTTATATTATTATTCGACTTCGACGTCATCATAGAGTCACGGTAACTGTAACTTTTTAATTGAGTTTCATCAGATGTTTACGAACTTAGGTACTACCTATACCATGTCGACAACATGAGCACGAAATCGCAGTAGTTAACGATGATTTAAATTATGAATATAGTTTTAATAAACGATAAGTTGCTTTTATTTATTTTCCCATTTTTCTGTTCACCGTGATCTCTTTACTTTTATAACTTTATCCGCGCGTATTTTCCCCCGCGAGCGTTATTTATTTTTTTCTCGGGTAGTTTTTTCATCACATACTTTTCCCAAGCAAGCAAGCAAGCGAGCGAGCAAGCAAGCAAGCAAACAACAACGTGCTTGAATAGAAAATGAAATACAGGTTGATGAATCGCGACTCTATACTGTAGAAAATATTTCAATTTTTCCATTCGATCAGAGGTAGAAAGTAAAAAGTACTTTTTTAATTTAATAAATCGACGAGTTTCTATCTGTATTCGACATTTTTGTTGGGGGGAGGGGGGAGTGAGTGGGGGGGGATCGAGTTGAGCGAATACCTGCTCGGAAAATCGTTTACGATCAGTTGCCAGAATTTAATTGAAAATTACTAGTAATTCGCGTGCACAAATTCAAAATTTTTGTTCTTGTCTCCTCGCTTGAAGAGCCCCCCCCCTCTTTCAAAAAATGAAATTTGTGTTTTCTACAAAAAAAAATGGAATTTCCTAGATACATACAGGGTGCCCAGAAATATCGTGAACCCCTAAGAAAGTTTTTTTTATTAAAAATATAATATAGTCGGAGAACCCGCATAAGGATATGTTACACCAGCCCCCCCCCCCCACGACAACTTTTTTTCAGCCGAAATCACAAATTTTGCGTTCCAACATGGGACTTGCACGAAATATTTTAAAACGCACAAAGGTAGATCGAAAGATCAGGCAAAAATTTATCACCTGTCTAAATTTCAAGTGCCAAGTGCCTTTTTCGATTTTTGGTGAGTTTTTAAAAATCAAATTTGAGCCAAAAATTAGGGAAAAAAATCAATATTTCACCAAATTGTTCAAGAAAGCTGAAATTTGGGATATACCCTATTTTCGACATGCCGAATCGATTGGAAACTGTTTCAAACCGTTTTGAGCAGTTCTGGAGCCTCCAGCTGATTTTTGAAACTCGAAGTTCCCACAAAATGTCATCAAATGGAGTAGGAAAGCCGAAATTTACCCTGAGAACTAATTTCAATACACTACGAAGTCAACTGCAGGTGGATTTCAAGTCGTTTTGGAGCCTCCAGCAACTTTTAGAAAAAAACTGGAGCCTCCAGTAGATTTTTGAAACTTTAAATGTCCCAAAATTTCATGAAATGGAGATGGAAAGCCGAAATTCATTCTGCAAACTGATTTCAATACGCTACGAAGTCAACTGTATGTGGATTTCAAGTGGTTTTGGAGCCTCCAGTAGATTTTTGAAACTTGAAATATCATCCAATAGAAATGAAAACCCGGAATTTATTCGGCAAACTAATTTCAATACGCTACAAAGTCGACTGTTGGTGGATTTAAAGTCATTTTGTAGCCTCCAGCAACTTTCTGGAAAATTACTGGAGCCTCCCTCCAGTAGATTTTTGAAACTTTTTAATGTCTCAAAATTTTGTCAAATGTAGATGGAAAGCCGAAATTCATTCTGCAAACTGATTTCAATACGTTACGAAGTGAACTGCAGGTGGATTTCAAGTCGTTTTGGAGCCTCCAGCAACTTTTTGAAAAAAACTGGATCCTCCAGTAGATTTTTGAAACTTTAAATGTCCCAAAATTTCATGAAATGGAGATGGAAAGCCGAAATTCATTCTGCAAACTGATTTCAATACGCTACGAAGTCAACTGCATGTGGATTTCAAGTGGTTTTGGAGCCTCCAGTAGATTTTTGAAACTTGAAATATCATCCAATAGAAATGAAAACCCGAAATTTATTCGGCAAACTAATTTCAATACGCTACAAAGTCGACTGTTGGTGGATTTAAAGTCATTTTGTAGCCTGCAGCGACTTTCTGGAAAATTACTGGAGCCTCCCTCCAGTAGATTTTTGAAACTTTTTAATGTCTCACTGATTTCAATACGCTACGAAGTCGACTGCACGTGGATTTCAAGTCGTGTTGGAGCCTCCAGCGACCTTTTGAAAATTACTGGAACCTCCAGTAGATTTTTGAAACTTAACGGAGATGGAAAGCCAAAATTTACTCCGCACTCCAAGTTTGACACCCTTTGAAGACGACTTCAGGTGGGTTTAAGTTCGGAGCCTCCAGCGACTTTTTGAAAATGCACGAAATTTTTTTAAAACGCACAAAGGTAGATCGAAACATCGGACAAAAATTTACCACCTGTCAAAATTTCAAGAGCTAAAGTGCCTTTTTCGATTTTTGGTGAATTTTTGAAAATCAATCATCCAAAACTCCAACTGGCAAAACCTATGGAACTCAAAAACAAATCACAAACTATTTACCCACAAAAAATCAATCCTCCCTTGGAAGCACCTCAGTCACCTAAATAGATCAGAAGAAATTATAATCACCCGCCTCCGAATTGGTCATACCAAATTAACCCACAGCTATTTGTACACCAAAGCTCCTAAACCCACCTGTCAATTCTGTAATTCTGAAATAATCTCCACCCAACACCTTCTATTCTACTGTCCCTCCCTCAAAACAAAACGTCAATCCTTAAACATTTCAGACCTCAACCCTACAATTCCTGACAACATCAAGCAGATGGAAAACATTCTTAAATACATCAAAGAAATCAATCTCTCAAACCAAATCTAGACAAACCCCTCGAAACTGGGCGTAAAAATCCTGGCAATTATACACGCCCAGTATAAAAAAATGTCAAAAAAAAAAAAAAAAAAAAAATTTAGGCCAAAAATGAGGGAAAAAACAAAATTTTACCAAATTGACCAAGAAATCTGAAATTTGGGATGTACCCTTTTTTGGACATGCCAAATCGATTGGAAACTGTTTCAACCCGTTTTGAGAAGTCCTGGAGCCTCCAGCAGATTTTTGAAACTCGAAATTCCCACAAAATTTCATCAAACGGAGATGGAAAGCCGAAATTTATTCCGCAAACTAATTTCAATACACCACGAAGTCAACTGCAGGTGGATTTCACGTCGTTTTGGAGCCTCCAGCAACTTTTTGAAAAAACTGGAGCCTCCAGCGACTATTTGAAAGGTTGTAGGGTTGGAAATTTTTCAGATTTAAAAATTAATTTTTAAAAATTCAAAATTTGAAAAAGAGACGCAAATGAGGGCAGCAAAAGCTCTGAAAAATTTACAAATCGAGAAAGTGAAAAAACCACTTTGTTATAATTTATGAGAAGATGATTTAGTTTCGCCACAAATTGCCAATAATTTATCCAACATTACTACCTATCTAATTTACCACAAATTATAACTTATTTGTAATTTAAAAAATTCAAAAAAATGTTGCCGAAATCATTGAAGAAAAATATGTACACAGGATGTTTGAACGAGTAAAAATGCATTCTGAAAACAAATGCTCAAATTGATCAAAAGGATCAGGAAAATGGTCAATTAGAGTTGGCAGATGCTGAATCTTACTCGAGCTTATTTCATTTGATTTTTTGAAAATCGAAAAAAATCACTAGAATCCGGGCTCTTAAGTGGCTCGAAACGATGACCAATTCGTTTGCAAAGTCAAAAATTCAAGTATCAGTAAAGATGAATCTAATTAATTCAAAAGACGTAACTACCTAATTATGTATTTATTTTTTTCTGGCTTGTAATTCGCAGGCCTGATTAGGCCACTGAGGAGCGAGGTAACCATCCTGTACGTCAAGTTGCGATTTTTCTCAATGAAATCTCGCGAGGTACAATTTTTTTGATGTCACTAATCTCAATTTGAGCCCAAAATTTGGGGAACACCTCTTTCGCGGTTTTTTGAAATTGAAAATAATGACCAAAAAATACGCACCACTGCGTTCCAAAATATTTTCCCAAATTTTGATGAAACATTGCTGGGTACCTTTTGAAAAAAATGTTGGACTCGAGAAAAATTCCCCACCTCACCCCTTCCCCCCCTCTTCCCTCATCCATCGCCCACAATGGCGAAAAAACTTTTTTTTTTCGAGGTAAAAAAAATACTCCAACAAGTTCTGAACAAAAAATTTCAGATTCACTTAAAATGTATGAGGAGACATGAGTCTAGCCACGTGAATTTTTTCGACTTTTTGTGCCCCCCCCCCCCGGAGGGTAAATATACTGATAAGAGAAAATTTGAAACCACCACATCTTCGAACCTAATTCAGGTACACAAAATTTTCTTTCTTCCAGAAATATACCTGCATGAGTATTATTATTGGAATTTTTTTCAAATTTTTCCTCCAGGTGGTTCATCTTTAAAAAGTTGAAAAACGCTCAAAAATGTGTTTTTTGTGCCATGACACCACCAAAAAAGCGATACTGCCAGTGATATAGCTCTGAAATTTTGTATGTGGGCCTCTAAAAACAATCGAAAATCAAACGACTTCTCGAAACCCCAATTTTGAGCTCATGGGCACCCCTTCCCCCCAATTTTGGAACGGAAGAAGATTGACAATATGGGTATCGTTATCATATGAATCGAACCCGCTGAACACGAATATGAAGTTAGATTTGAAGTAGGACCCTCCTAACGACCACATTTGAGGACGGGAGGTTGCCCAAAAATTGAGTTCAAGTGCACCCTTTCGAAATCACGTTTTTTTCTAAGTTTTCAAATGTCTGGCATAATTTTAGCAACTCGACAGTATTTTTCTAAATTTCAAATTTGAAATGATATTGATAGTTATTGTTGAGAGTTTGATACGATTTCAGCGATTTGTCGATTTCTACTTTCTTTTTTCGGAATTTTATGCACTTTTTAAACCTCAAATTGAGGCGATTCCCTTTACTCGACCAATGAACACAAAAAAATGTTCGTTGCATCGCCCCTATACTAACCTCGCCGTCGGCGTCGGCCGTCGATAAAATCACATCATCGATGAAAAATTTCTCAATTTGATATCGGCGCTCAAACCATCAATAAAGTACCTACACCGAGCACTTTAATCCGTTCAATTCAAAGCTATAGTATAGGTACGTTTACGTGTGGCCGTGGTTTCGCCAATGAAGCATTTAGAACGCCAATTTTCCACTTTTCCGCTTGGTCGTCGTTGCTGCAGCTTCCAAGCTGTACTCGTACATCGTATCGTATATACTGCACAGTACATCACCATCACATACTGGACCATCGTCGTCGCTACTTTTGCACAGCTTACTCCCCGCCCGGCGCCCTCCTTCATCACCTTTCTACGTACGTATACTTTGCAGCCTACACGCTTTGAAATTCTATCCCTTTAAAAACCACTTTCCACTCTTAATGACTGAACCGCACACGACGAACAAAACCGTTGAAAACCTCGAGTTACACATTTTTCTACGCCAGTGCAAATGTATACGTTTCTGGCGACAGAAATGAATAAACGCGCCTTTTTTCTATAGCAATTTACTTTTTCCGCGTCAGTCGTCTCCAACGTAATGTATTACAGCCGAAGCATATACGAGTACGAGTACGAGTACGCGAAAAGCCCCTTCTCAGCATCCCCCAACCCAACATCATCGTTTTCGCACAGTACACAGACACACTGTGCTGACTCGTATACAAAACTACACACATACCTACTGTACTTCTACGTACGTAAAGCTATCGTAGTCGTCGTCGTGGTGGGCTGGCGTGTGTAGTGTAGGATTTTTCACGGAATTTTATTCTATTATTAATATTAAACTCGAAGCATAATTAAAAAGCGCTTAAGCGTAAGTAATTATTTACTTTTGTCGGCGGTGGTTCTGGTTACCTTTGTAAAGGTATGGTATCGTTGTCGATGTTGCAACAAGAAACACGATTGGTGTTTCGCCTAACGCTGGAAGTGAAAGGTGGTTGCAATTTACATAGGTACTTTTTTAATTTAAAACAGTTTTCAAAAAAAAAAAAAAAAAAAAATACAAGGAGTAAACTGCAATGATTTCAAAGCCGAATTTCTGATTTTTCCCAACGTTCCTGGAAATTCTGGAACGGTTTTTACAAATTTATTTTAATGAGTTTTATGTTACTTTCAACAATTCTTATCGAACGCGTAAGCCACTTCACTCCTTTTACACAATTTTAGGGTAGGAAGAATTTTATAGCTTCGCAGGATTATTTTAGGAGGTCCAGGACGAATTTATGTCATCTAGATTCTATAAATTTTCTAGACTCTAAAATTATCGCTTTTTTGCAAAAAATTCCAAATGTCTGACTTTTTTCCCAAAAATTGCCCCAAACGTTTTGATTTTTGTTCATTGTTGCCAAAAATTGACAAATCTCGCTTTTTAACAAATTGCTAAAAAATATCTCGTTTTTAATACCAAAAAATCTCACTTTTTTGGTAAAAATTGGTAAAAATATCCGCTTTTTTGCTAATAATTGCGAAAAATTTTTGCTTTTTTGACAAACATTTCAAACACTCAATTTTTTTCGAAAATTGCTCAAATCTCACTTTCTTGCCAGCAATTTCCAAAGAATCTCTGCCGATTTAATTTCATTTTTACGAGTAAAATCGTGCTTTATTACCAAGAAATTGCGAAATCATTTTCACTTTTCTGGGAAAAATTTCAAAGGTATCATTTTTTTGTCAGTAATTGCGAAAAAGTTCTGCTTGTTGCTAAAATTGTCGAAATCTCAATCGAGTTTCATTATCAAACTATTTCTAATTAGTATTATATGTGAAGTAATATTCGATTTTTTCCTCCTCACTTTTATCAGATCAGGCGACGCGGTAGCGTTGCCACCCCGCCCTCCCACGGTTTCAAGCGCGTAATGAAACGCGTTCAACCGTAGGCGGCGCAACGCCACACGGAGTTATATTCTGTAACTATTTCGTAATGCAATTTCCCCGAGTTTCAAACGCAATTTTCTCAAAAACTATGCGTTTATTCAAAAAACGCATCGATACTTTTATTCTTATTTTTCAAATACCTTTCAGAATATATAAGAATAATTTTTGTACGATAAAAATTCGCGAAGTTCCAAATACCCAGTTTTTTGTCATTTTGGCGAAATTCTTGTTCAACACTTACTCAAAGTTTGAAGGATTGGCCGAACCAATTTCTATGAAATTTGGAATATAGCTTTGATTTGTTGACCATTACTGACTAAGATGAAAAAATTGTAAATTTTTTCAAAATTGACCCTGCACCCCCCCTTTTTGGGCCCCAAAAATTCTCAAAATTAACCCAAAATATCAAAAGGCACTTCTCCACCACAAACTTGATGTTCATGCAAAAATTGAGCTTTGTAGCCCAATTACATCAAGCTTGAGTGGAGTCTAAAGATGCAGAAAAATGGCAAATTTTGAAAAAATGAGCAGTATATTTATCAAAAGTACAACCAAACCAAAGCTGGGATAGATGTACGTACATCAAAAGGCACATCTACGATGTTGAAAGTACATTTGAACAAAATTTCAGCGTGATTTGTGCCCTATTCGAAGCTGTAGCTTTGTCTAAAGAAACAGTAAATTTATAATACTAATTTTCGCCATTTTTGATTCTTTAGACAAAGCTACAGCTTCGAATACTACACCAATAACGCTGAAATTTTGTTCAAATATACTCTGAACATGGTAAAAGTGCCTTTTACTAATTTCAAAGTAAACGGAGCTTTGGTTTTATGCGCAATAATTATTTTTACTGTGCATAAAATGCTCAATATCAAAATGACCGTTAACTTTGAAGCACAACACGTGTTGGCGGCGTTGTATGCAGTTGAAATGCGCTAAAACGTTGAGCAGCCTAGCGGCTGAATGATTTAAGCTTCCGCTCGCCACGCAGTAGACTCCGGTTCGAACCCCATCAGAATCAAAATTTTTTTTTAATTTTTAATTTTGTAAGCTGATTTTTTCAATATGATTTTTATTTAACACGTTCAATTTTTAAAAATAAATTGTAAAAAAACGTTTTTGACTTCCTAAAGTACAAATTTTCTTTTCCCTTGTTTTTTTTAAAAAAAGTAAACATGGAAAAAATTTCATTATGCAAATTTATTTAAAACAAACAAGATGCATTTTTTCACCTGAAAAAACATGTTTTTTTTTACTTCTTGAAATGACGTTTTGCTTTACTTTGTTCAGGTTTGTTTGGTTTTCATTTTCAAAATTTAAATTTTTAAAAAGTTGACATTCAAATTCCAAAATTTTGAAGCCAAAAAATGGAACCTGAAAAACACGTCGTTTTTCATCTCTTGAATTTTTGAACGTTTTTTCACTCGCATCACTCAGCTATTTTTTCTATCCTTTTCCTAAACTAAAAAATTCCATTTTGAAACTTCAAAAAATTCAAAAAGGAAAATAATAATTTTTTAATAGGTATTTTTATCAATTATTGGTAAACTTGTCATTTCATCTCTCATTTCATTTTAGAAATTTATATTCGCTATTTGTCATTTTATTTGACAAAATTGAAAGTCTTTTTTTTACTGATCGGCAAATTTTTGGTCAACCCCTTCCCCTATCACCCTTGAAAACCCACTGTTTTTATTCCAGTCAGTTTAATGACAAATGTCCAGTAATCTGTCCACTCTCTGCATGCTCCTGCCATGCACCAATGCTATTTTCATTTATTAGATTAAACACTTCATCACAATAATATAGAAAAAAAAGTACTGATATCCTCCAAAAAAACTCTTCAAAAAAGAATTACACCCCGCCCTCTCCACGATTCCTAATGAACCTACTCCATGAACAAAAATTAAAAATTTCAGTAAGAAAATGTTATGATATCATGGTGGAATCCGCCTCTAAGAAAAACAACCTACCACTTCACCATTTATCATATAAGACAATCTATGAAACAGCTAATGAGCCAAAAATTTGGGCGGACAGATCCCTCAAATAAGTTTAGTAATCTAACTTGACTCTGGAGTGTGGAAGATTTGTCAGTCCCCAAATTTTTGGCTCATTAGCTGTTTCATAGATTGTCTTATATGATAAATGGTGAAGTGGTAGGTTGTTTTTCTTAGAGGCGGATTCCACCATGATATCATAACATTTTCTTACTGAAATTTTTAATTTTTGTTCATGGAGTAGGTTCATTAGGAATCGTGGAGAGGGCGGGGTGTAATTCTTTTTTGAAGATTTGTTTACTTTTCTCTATTAGTCCAGGAAAATTAGATGAAAAAAAAGGGTCATTGGAAAAAGTGAGGTAGAAAGCTGAATTTTGGTATACTGGTCCATTTTTTTGTGCTGAACACGAAACCGATGAGTCCCGGGTCGTCCCTGGTGAGCGTTCTCCCCTATTGTGGATCTAAGCCCCCCAAAACCAGTTTTTTGCAATTTTCTCCCCCGCATTGCATTTTAGCGAAAAATATGTAGTTAGATAAAAGAATCTACGTCAAATTTCCGATCTAATGATATATCAACTTTCTTTCTACCCCCAAGAGGAGTGGAGCAGGAACCATTCAAATGTGATAGGTTTTCTAAAAAACACAAAAGGGCTATCGGCGCATAAGAGGGGTGAAATGTGCCCCGAGAGCGTTCGGGTTGATATCAGCATTGAAAGTGGGTACCATCGAGAAACTACCCCGTGAAAAATTTCAGATCCACACCACCTCCCCTTTTTGGGGAACCCCCCTTTTTTGAAATTTTGATTTTTTCCCTCATTTTTGGCCTAAATTTGTTTTTCAAAAATTCACCAAAAAATCGAAAAAGGCACTTTAGCATTTAAAATTTTGACAGGAGATAAATTTTTGGCTGATCTTTTGATGTTTTGCCCGGTTTAAAAAATTTCGTGCAAGTCCTATGTTGGAACGCAAAATCTGCGATTTTGGTTGATCTGTTAATCAAAATTGCCGCCATTTTGTAAGTGGGGCCTCTTTTTTTTTTGAGGACTAGTGCTAGAAATGTTTTTCAGGACTCCCCCTTTAAGAAAAAAGGTTCCCCGGAGGATCGGCAGGGGGTGTCCTTTTTTGAAATTTCAGTAACACTTTTCTCAGCCCCATTTCAACCGATTTCGAAAATTTTTCTGGAGGTTATGTATATCCTTGATAGGTATCCCCACATAAATTTTCAACCCCCTCCCCTCATATTTACCCCTCAAAATGGTGTTTTTTCTATTTTTTTATGCCTATTAACAATCAAGATTGTGAAGTACAATTTTGTAAACACGTTTTTTGGATGTATTTTTGGCCCCCAAACATCATATACTATATTAGAAATTTTTGCTTTGGTGCGCCGTGGTGAAAACTTGGAATAATGTATCGTAGGGGGGCGGGGGGTGAAATGGCAATTTTGAAAAAAATAATTATCAATGAGTAGGGTATCGTTTTCATATGATTCGATACCGCTGAGCACGAATATGACCTCCGATTTTCTGCAACACTCACCTACCCCTCTCCAGAGCCCCTCAGCCCCCCCCCCCAATTTTCACGATTTTTGAAATATAGTTATTTTGATGACATTGGTGTCGTTTTCATATGATTCGATACCGCTGAGCAAGAATATGACCTCAGATTTTCTGCTACACTCACCTACCCCTCTCCAGAGCCCCTCAGCCCCCCTCAATTTTCACGATTTTTGAAATATAGGTAGTTATTTTGATGACATTGGTGTCGTTTTCATATGATTCGATACCGCTGAGCACGAATATGACCTCAGATTTTCTGCTACACCCACCTGCCCTTCTCCAGAGCCCTTCAGCCCCCCTCAATTTTCCCGAATTTTCGAAATAAAGTTATTTTGATGATGTTGGTTTCATTGCTATGGGAAAATTACATAAGTTCATTGTTATTGTAGGTACATAAAATTTCTCGTAGAATAAACTACAGCACATGGCACCACCTCGAGGGGGGTGCACCATTTATTTCACAGAACGTGTTGGAAATGGATACTGGAACAACGAGAAATTTTATGTACAATAACAATAAACTTATGTAATTTTCCCATAGCAATGAAACCAACATCATCAAAATCACTTTATTTCGAAAATTCGCGAAAATTGAGGGGTGCTGAAGGGCTCTGGAGAAGGGCAGGTGGGTGTAGCAGAAAATCTGAGGTCATATTCGTGCTCAGCGGTATCGAATCACATGAAAACGACACCAATGTCATCAAAATAACTATATTTCAAAAATCGTGAAAATTGAGGGGGGTTGAGGGGCTCTGGAGAGTGGTAGGTGAGTGTAGCAGAAAATCTGAGGTCATATTCGTGCTCAGCAGTATCGAATCATATGAAAACGACACCAATGTCATCAAAATAACTATATTTCAAAAATCATGAAAATTGGGGGGGCTGAGGGGCTCTGGAGAGGGGTAGGTGAGTGTTGCAGAAAATCGGAGGTCATATTCGTGCTCAGCGGTATCGAATCATATGAAAACGATACCCTACTCATTGATAGTTATTTTTTTCAAAATTGCCATTTCACCCCCCACCCCCCTACGATACATTATTCCAAGTTTTCACCACGGCGCACCAAAGCAAAAATTTCTAATATAGTATATGATGTTTGGGGGCCAAAAATACATCCAAAAAACGTGTTTACAAAATTGTACTTCACAATCTTGATTGTTAATAGGCATAAAAAAATAGAAAAAACACCATTTTGAGGGGTAAATATGAGGGGAGGGGGTTGAAAATTTATGTGGGGATACCTATCAAGGATATACATAACCTCCAGAAAAATTTTCGAAATCGGTTGAAATGGGGCTGAGAAAAGTGTTACTGAAATTTCAAAAAAGGGCACCCCCTGCCGATCCTCCGGGGAACCTTTTTTCTTAAAGGGGGAGTCCTGAAAAACATTTCTAGCACTAGTCCTCAAAAAAAAAGTGGCCCTACTTACAAAATAGCGGCAATTTTGATTAACAGATCAACCGAAATCGCAGATTTTGCGTTCCAACATAGGACTTGCACGAAATTTTTTACACCTGTCAAAATTTTAAATGCTAAAGTGCCTTTTTCGATTTTTTGGTGAATTTTTGAAAAACAAATTTAGGCCAAAAATGAGGGAAAAAATCAAAATTTTACCAAATTGACCAAGAAAGCTGAAATTTGGGATATACCTTGTTTTTGACATGCCAAATCGATTGGAAACTGTTTCAAGCCCTTTTTAGCAGTTCTGGAGTCTCCAGCAGATTTTTGAAACTCGAAATTCCCACAAAATTTCCTCAAATGGAAAGCCGAAATTCGTTCTGCGAACTAATTTCAGTGCGCTACGAAGTCAACTGCAGGTAGATTTTAAGTCGTTTTGGAGCCTCCAGCGACTTTCTGAAGATTACTAGAGCCTCTAGTACATTTTTCAAACTTTAAATGTTCCCAACATTTCATCAAACGGAGATGGAAACCCGAAATTAACTCTACACTCTAATTTTAAACACCTCTGAAGAAGACTTCAAGTGGGCTCAAGTCATTTTGGAGCCTCCAGCGAATTTTTGAAAATTACTGGAGCCTCCAGTAGCTTTTTGAAACTTGAAATTTCCCAAAATATCAACAAATAAGAGATGAAAACCCTAAATTTATTCTGCAAACTAATTTTAATACGCTACGAAGTCGACTGCTGGTGGATTTAAAGTCATCTTGGAGCCTCCAGCGACTTCATGGAAAATTACTGGAGCCTCCAGTAGATTTTTGAAACTTGAAATTTCCCAAATTTTCATCAAATGGAGTTAGAAAGCTGAAATTTACTTCGCAAACTAATTTCAGTACGCTACGAAGTAAACCCACAGGTGGATTTCAAGTCGTTTCGGAGCCTCCAGCAACTTTTTGAAAATTACCGGAGCCCCCAGTAGATTTTTGAAACTTGAAATTCCCACAACATTTTATCGAATGGAGTTAACAAGCTGACATTTACTTCGTAAACGAATTTCAGTACGATATGAAGTCGACTGCACGGTGCAGGTTTCAAATAGTTTTGAAGCTTATTCCAGCTACTTTTTGGAAATTTCAATTCCCAAAAAACGCCATACAACCTTTTAAAAAGTTGCTGGAGACTCCAAAACGACTTGAAATCCACCAGCAGTCGACTTTGTAGCGTATTGAAATTAGTTTGCAGAATGAATTTCGTCTCTCCATCTCCATTTCATGAAATTTTGTGGGAATTTTGAGTTTCAAAAATCTACTGGAGGCTCCAGTAATTTTCAGAAAGTCACTGGAGGCTCCAAAACGACTTGAAATCCACCTGCAATTGACTTCGTAGCGTATTGAAATTAGTTTGCAGAGTAAATTTCGGCTTTCCATCTCCGTTTGATGAAATTTTGTGGGAATTTCGAGCTTCAAAAATCAGCTGGAGGATCCAGAACTGTTCAAAACGGGTTGAAACAGTTTACAATCGATGTGGCATACCAAAAATAGGGTATATCCCAAATTTCAGCTTTCTTGGTCAATTTGGTGAAATTTTGATTTTTTCCCTCATTTTTGGCCTAAATTTGATTTTCAAAAATTCACCAAAAATCGAAAAAGGCACTTTAGCACCTGAAATTTTGACAGGCGATGAATTTTTGCCTGATCTTTCGATCTATTTTTGTACGGATTAAAAAATGTTGGAACGCAAAATCTGCGATTTCGATTGATCTGTCAATCAAAATTGCCGCCATTTTGTAAGTAGGGCCACTTTTTTTTTGTGGGCAAGGGCTAGAAATGTTCCTTAGGACTCCCCCTTCAAAAAAAAGGTTGCCCCGGAGGATCGGCAGGTGGGTGCAGGTGATCCTTATGCGGGCCCCCGACTAAATATGAAAAGGTTTTTAGAACAGTTTTGAACAGTTCTGAAGCCTCCAGTATAGGTTTTTGAGAGTTGAAATTTTTGACAGAATTTGAGCCAATCAAGTTGGCAAGCTAAAATTCACCATATACCCTAATTTAAACACGCTTAGTAGACTGAGCAGAAGGGTTCTGAAGCCTTCGGCCATATTTTGAAAATTCTAGGTTTTTAAAAAGTGCCATAAAAAACCTACAAAGCAACTTCATCACGTTTAAATGTGATTGAATGATTGGTGCTTCAGCTTGTTGATGACCCACTTGACGTAGGTATTACACGTTCATTTTTAATATTCAGTTTCTGCCAATTCAGAACCGTATAATTTTCAAATTTTCGCCAGAAAAATATATCTGGAATTTTTAAAACGTAGCCAGAGACTCCAGAACGGCTTGAATCCACTTCCAATCGACTCGGCATATCAAAATTATGGTATCGAGGGAGTATATTTCAGCTTTCTAACTTCATTGGATAAAATTTTGAGGAAATTTCAAATTTCAAAAACCAGCTGGAAGTTCCAGAACTGCTCAAATACGGTTCGAAACCGTTTCTATTCCGTTCAGGGGTTCGAAATCAGAGTACACATCAAATTTCAGTTGGTTCTCTAGGTCAATTTCGTAAAATTTTGATTTTTCCCCCCTTTTTTCCCCCAGAGATTTTTAAAAATTTTCCAAAAATCAAAAAATGCACTTAAGCATCAGAAATTATGGCTTGTTGTGTGGTTTTATCCTAATTTTTCGATATTTCTTTGTTTCGTTCAAACATTTTTCTGTCATCTGGGATACTTTCCTTGTGATTATTTGAACCTTGGTTGCGATACTTTCATTCGGTCTTATTTCCATCCTCGCATTTGGAGACCAGCTTTTGATACTCTACAATAGAGACTGATATTTCCACCGAAGTAAATTCAACCATTAAAAAAAAGGGGGAACGTGTAAAAAACACGCGCGTAGTGCGGGTTCCTTCTTTTTGAAACACGCGATCGTTTAATTCTGCATCAAAAAAATTCCTTGCCAGCAGCCTGCGGCCAGCAACAACCGTCGCCATAGTCGTCTTCTTTGACGCAGCTAAATTCTTTTTATTTTCGGCTAAAATCGCCAAAGAATGAAAAAGAAAAAAAAAGAAAGAAAAAGAAACAGAAAAAACATAAGAAAAAAACGTCGTCCCTCTTTCAGTATTATAACCTTTTGAGTCGCTGTATACGAAATCGACATTCGGGAAAAGTTAACCATTACACACCGTATCGTGTTCAAAGAAAGTCGACGAAAACCTGCTCGCATAGGGAAAGGAACGCGGGCACGAAACGGAGCTGGGCGTAAAAACAAAAAAACTTTCTTTATTGCTTAATTTCCATACAAATACGTATGCACGCTGTGGTGGAACCTTTTTTGCGAGCTTTTTGACATCGCTCTGATTGCCGTATACGAGCTCGGATTAATACTGTGACAAAACGTCGAAAATAGTCTTTTTCTACGAGAGGGAAAAAATACGTCATTTTTTTTTTACTCCTAACCACGAAACTTTAATAGAGCAAAAAAATTGCAACACGACCAAAAATACATGGAAAATTGCGCTACGCTCGTGTGCTGTTTGCAAAAAAAAAACACACATCATACGAACGATGGAAAAAATTCCCGCAGTACTACACACAATATAGATAGCAGGTCGAAGATAATAACGTTTTCTATCGTACATTCTACACTCCATTAAGCCTTCAGGCGTACGTATGTGCAATGTCGTTGTGTGCACCTTATGTAAACTACACGAAGAGTAGCTAGGTGTACATATAGTGCGCATCGATATTCGCGAATAAATGTGTACCTAATACCTTGCCATATAAAATGTCTAATATTATGTAGGTATACCTGCGCAACACAATACATATGATAAAAATACTCGAATTTATATAGAAAGGTAGAGTAGAAGTAGCGGCGTCGCGACGGTCGCAGCGACAGAACCAACCGCCTAAATAAAGCATATCCACCCTCCAAAATATCCTTCCATCTCATGAATCGCTCTGAAGATGGAATTAAATCATCCATAAATTTATACTCTCGTTTAAACGCGAACTCATGCAAGTACACCTACACATATACACATACTTTTCCAAAAAAAAAAAAACACATAGTACGCAGCCGACGAGAAAAAAATTGCGTCGAGAGATTTATTTACGGTGTATTTTCTTCCTTGTCAGTCTTGACTCGCAGGTACAATTGAATACCCCATCGAGGGTTCGCGTTATGTTTGTGATACTGCGGTAGAGTAGTTTTTAAAAATGTTGAATTTTTGAGCTTTTTGTTCGACTATCATTTTATACAGGGTGTTGTTATTCGAGATGTCGATTGATTCGCCCCTTTGCAATACGTCATTCCAAACTGCTCAAAAGTAGATCAATTTGGCCAGTTTGAAAATTGAACGAATCCAGCAATGGAGTATTTTAATAGGGTGGATTGAAAAAAAAAAATCAAGAGTCTACCGGCACGAGAAAGGCGAGAATTTCACCTAGGAAGCACAAAAGCACGAAAATAATATGGAAGGGATTACATTTGAGATTCGTGATGCCAAAAGTGATCCCTCACAAGATTTCAAAGAAATACAAGCCCTCATCAAAAATAAAATTGTGTATGAACTTTTAAATTAATCCTCATTATAAATAAGCTCGAAGAAAAAAAAACTAAATAGGTAATGAAACAATAACGATTGAAATAATATGTACATTGAATATTTTTGAAAATTATTTCAACTCAATTTAATATAAAAATTGCATTGATTCATTTCTATACATTTATATGTCAAACATTTTAAGAGATTGAGAATTATTTCAAATTATATTTTCCACAGTACCACCAGATATTATGTATGAAGAAACCAGTGCAGATTTGTCAGTTCGAGAAGGTGACAACGCATCACTTATATGCCGAGCCACAGGACATCCTCCACCCAGAGTTACTTGGAGAAGGGAAGATGCTGAATTTATTATGCTACGTCGAAGTGTTCGAGATATAGTGAAAGGTAAACGCAACATTATTTAATGTAGCGATAAACCGAGCTGAAATATCCACAAAAATTACCCAATGAAGTTAGAAAAACTCTAAAAAATTATTTATACTTCAATTCTAACCATATTAAGTCTATTGCAGCTGGTTTCCAGCTGTTTAGGAGCCTCCAGCCATATTTCGGATATTCCAGATTCTTAAAAAAAAAAAAAAAAAAAAAAAAAAAAAAACACATAAAAACTATCCAAATCAACTTGGGTCCGTATAAAAGCAATATTGGACGGTGCTTGATAGGAATCCACGCGATCGATTACACACATTTTTTTCAAAATCGATTTCTGCCAGTTCAGAACCGTAATGTTTTTCCAACGATTTTACAACTAAAAATTGCTGAAGGCTCCAAAATGACTTGAAACTACCGCCAATTCGGCTCAGCATCCCCGCTTCCTCTTCTAGATTACAAACATGATCACAATTCAAAATAATTAAAATGACGTGGAAGGGGCATTGCTAGTCAGGTTTTCGAGGTTGGTGACAAGGGAACATTTTGAACTCACATTCTCCGATTTGAACGAAAGCGAGCCAGATCGAAAGAACATGTCCTAAAACCTCCGTATTCCCAATTTTGAGCGCCAAAGTTCATTTTTGGATTTAAGAAGCATTTTTAAGAATTCCAAATAAAAATAAAAAAGCTGTGATATTTCAACTTTTTTGTGGAATATGAATTTTTTCGAGCAGAATGAATCGATACGAATAATTACTCCCATTCGACTCTCACACATCAACAACCCACTCTGGAGGCTCTAGAATGGTTCAAACTAGTCAGAGAGCCCGCATAATGATCTATTGCACCTTTTCGATTTTTGGTGAATTTTTGAAAATCAAATTTATGCCGAAAACGAGGCGAAAAAATCAAAATTTTACCTAATTAACCAAGAAAACTGAAATTTGAGATATACCCTATTTTCGATCTTCCAAATTGATTAGAAACTGTTTCAAACCGTTTTGAGCAGCTCTGGAGCCTCCAGCAGATTTTTGAAACTCGAAATTCCCATAAAATGTCATCAAATGGCGATGGAAAACCGAAATTTTTTGTAAACTTCACTTACTTTTTGAGTATAATAATACCTTTCAGTACTCTCCGCTTCTATTCAGTAATAACAAAAAAATTACGAAAATATGGCGTGACATGTCGACTTTAACAAATACTCGTGATTTGAAGATGCTCAATTCGAATGAGTATTAATTTTTCAAATGCCACCCCTCAGCCTCCTCCCCACCTGTAAAATCAAAAAAAGTGCAACAATTCCTGAGAAATAACAAAAATGTGACCTTGGTTGGACCTTCTTTGAATTTGAAGCCAAATCAGTAGTCAAATTTTCAGTCGGACCCCCCCCCCTCCTTCATTCGAAAAACCTCTACATTGTTTCGTACCTAAACATGTAGCCGAATTATATTTATTTGACCCTTTGCATTAGCTCTCGACAGCCCTGTTAGGAGCTGAACGTGGACACTTCCCGGGCCCTCTCCTCACCCCTCCCCCTTTCAAATTAAAAAAAAAATACGAAATTTTTTTTCAAAATTGTAAAAAATGTGAAATTAGACTTTCTTCAAAATTGGACTTGAACATAGACATCTTCAGTAGTGTGCCCTTTAAGTATTTCAAAACTACAAAAAGTGGAGCAACCCTCACCACCAATCTAACTGCAGAAACTTGATATCCGCCGAGGCGTTTACGTAGTTTCATCACTTCATCACTGCACGAGATGAATTTTCTAAAACTTCTCTGCGAGGATATTTTCGACACGTTGACGAATTCGCGCCAGCAACGAAAGTGGTAATATTTCAAGGTTGCATCCGTGTGAACGCTGGTGTAAAATTGAAATCGTATCGCGTGCGGTTAGCTTTCGCATACGTAAGGCGCTTTTTCAGCCACTTTGCCCGCCAAAAAGGAGAATTTATGCTGAAACTATGGCCAAAGATATGTGAAAGTTAGGTCACGGAATTTTCCCATCATCGGCCCATCTCACTAGTCTCACATACAATACCACGACTTCTTGAAATCGCCAACACTATATTTGCAAAACAGACGCATACTTTTTGTTTCAACTCGCAAATCCTCGGCTGAAATTTTATACAATTATCTACATGCCGACGAGAAAGAGGCGAAAATCTTTACACCAACGAATTTTCATATCAAATATTTGCAAGCATAAATGCCTCGAAGAAAGGTTACGAGTTAACACGTCTAATACGTAAATGCTATGTGGCGAGATAGTATAGTTTGAGGTACACACGAGAGCTTGTTCAGTGGTAAATAATGAATAATGTTTCGAGAGTCGTCGTTTCTCTCTCTTCTCCTGTATAAACGTCAAGTGTAATTATAACAGCGTTAAGTATCTGATGAAAGTTTGACAGCGTGTTATGTGCCTATCCCCCTGTATATGTATAAGAAGTAGGTGTTAACAAAGAGGAGCGCAGGAAGGTACACTACACACATAAGATACAGCTGAAGAGGGTGTATTTGAAAGAGTTATTGAAGTTTTTGACACGAAATACGTTCATATTGAAGGAAGACGCGGGGGGAGGGTTCGAATTTGTTCAAATTATTGAAATGTGACGATTTGTAAAAAATATTAGTATATTTTATAAAATTCAAAATCAATTTCCTTCGTTATTTTCAAAGCATCGACAGTGATCATTATAATTGGCCAAAAAATCTCCAATTTACGAGCACAATAATATGCAGTTTAAGCGCAAAAGTAAACAAACCTAACCCGCATTTCTTACACGTATCTCATCACGAAAGCGAAGAAGGTGAATTTCTAGAATAACATTTATCAAATTTTATAAACATCCTTTATTAAAATTTTAATTCGAAGCAAAGTTGTTAGATGTTGCGTATAATTCGCACACACCTCGACTCGAACTATCTTCGTCGTCAAACTCTCTACCCCTCCTCCGAGCCTCGTCGCATCCACTATATTTTAATATATATGGAAATCATTTCCTATACTTATAACATTTTTCAGCCTACACATTCTACCCGCGAAAAGGTACGTATCTCTCCAGAGTAGACGTACCTACATATTAGATGACAAGCACCAACACACTCGTAGATATACGTTCGGGTATTTGAAATAATTTACAAAAGATGCGGGAAAAAACAACAAAGTTTTCACCCATATCCAGATTTATGCCTGACTCGTTTGCTCTTTTTGTTCGTTTAACTTATCAAAAAGAATTTCATTCTTTTATTATTCGATACGGTACGTAATCACATATACCTGGTAAGGTAGATTAAATATATCGAATTCCAATTTGAATAATACACGAGACGAATTTCATTTAGATTTTGGTTTATTCTCGAGTAACAGGTGCTTCTGCAGCATTTTCGAGATTCGAAGATGGCTCCGTGCAAACGTAGTAGCTTTCATTTCAAAGTTTTTCTTTTTTGAGTTCCCTTTTTCGAATTTGGTGGATCTTATGAGAAAATAATTCCTCAATTTTCGATTTCCTTCAAGTCAAAAAAAAACTTGTATTGGCAACAAAGAAGAAAGGAAGTGGAACAATCGAATCTGGGAATTACATCGTTATCTACAGTGGAGTCAACAAGAAAACCAGAGCTGCAGGCGGAGTGATGTTACACATACATAATAAACACCTCGAAAACATCGACTCATACAACATATGGCATGAAAGAATTGTATCAGCAAGGATGAGATTGAAAAAAGACTTTCTTACAATAATTGGAGTACAGTAAAAATCGCTTAATGTTATAACGTTTGTCCCAGCCCATTTTAATAACATTAAGCGACTTATAACACAAACCGATTGAACAAAAAAGTGATTTTTTTCCAAAAAATTTTACCTATATGGCAAATTTTCTTACTAAATATGTAGTCATTGAACCAAAATTTCGCAAAAATTGGAAGAAAAAGTGTTGAAAATAGGTTGAAACTTCAAAAAGTTATGAAAAAAGTATCAAAAAATGTTGTCAATCAGAAAAAAATCTGAAATTTCAAAAAAATCAGGCAAAAACTGGATGCTTCAATTACAATAACCGATGGAATTTCAATGTAATGAGATATAAAAGATCAGGACTGGATGATTTTAATAACATTAAGCGATTTATAACATTAACCGTTGTAATAATAAGCGATTTTTACTGTATGAGGTCTGGCAACTAAGTTCCGGGAAGCCATTCTGAGAGGAAGAAGATGCAACACTGGAGTGTTCGCGAACACGTTGTCCAGTAGATTGGACCTTCCTTTAGTAATGTTCAAAGTTTCAATGCCGTAGGTTGTTCCGTTTTTTTGTGCGTATTTTTTGAACGTAACTTTTGGTAGGATGTCGTTAAAAGGAGGGTTGCAAATTACTTCTTGGAGGAATGGTCACCTCCTCAAGACATCTTAGTGTCTCCTCACTATTTCTACACCCCAGATTTGATTCCTAGGGACCTCTACTTCATTCTCAGTTGGTTTTTACCTGAGAATCAACACCCATTGCATTTTTGAGGAGGACTCAAAAACATCCACTCAAATTCTGAAAAATTCACCTCCAAGGGACACAAAACAGGTTTCTAAATGGGAGCATTGAGTAAAAATACGATGCTTTGAGTTGAAGGAAGACCACAATAACCACTTATGAGGTCAATCTCCTTTGAAAATTTTTTTTTTACTCACCTCAGAGGAAATTACCTCACAGCCACTTGGCAACAAGAATCACATGGCCTACTTTTTGTGAGGTTTTGATCACCTGATCTTCCTCAAACATTTCCTTAATTTTTTTCAACATCGTGTTTGACCTTTCAACACATTTACCTCTCCCCCAACTCAAAATCTTATCTCCCTGACTCAAGCATCCTCCTCAAGTCACCCCTTAAAGTTTTGCGACGTGACCTCAAAAGTTGTTCACTTTGAACAGCTATAGATCCTTTCACCCGATAGACTTGAAACTTATAACAGTATTAAAGGAAGGTCTAATCTACACAACAATGTGTTTGCGAGCACACCAGTGTTGGATCTCTACCTCTCAGAAGCACTTCCCGGAACTTAATTGCCAGACCTCGTATATATGCACCAGAAGAGGGAAGAGAGGAACAAAGCGAAGAGTTCTACAAGCAACTACAGAGGGCAGTGCAAGCAGTAAATCCAGAAGATAAATAATTGATAATAGCAGGAGACTTGAATGCTCAGGTAAGAGATAAGCGTGTAAAGACAGTAACTGATATGTATGGAACAGAAGGAATGAATACAAATGGGAACAGACTGATAGATTTTTGCAATTTCAATGGACTAAGAATCATGAATACATTCTACCAACACAAAAAAGATCACAAGATGACATGGAGCAATACAAGAGGACAAAGCTCAATGATCGACCATTTTATAGCCAATGAAAATGCCAAAAAGAAATTCTTGGATGTAAGAACATACAGAGGTCTAGAAATATTAGTCAGGTCTCAATTGCATATCCGCTCGCTATTCTTGTTAAAAGCAATTTTATGATTGATTTTTGTTCTACACACTAGAGCGAATAAATTTAGCTTGTATGCCTATTTTCCCCCTCCCCCTTTTCCGAGGGTCCACCCCCCAACATTTGAAATTCATGTATCTCCTAATCTATGGGTCGTACAAAAAAAATTATTGAACAAAAATTGTTCCTTAACATCAGATCTACAATTTGAGCTCATCAAAATTTGTTTTGGAGCAACCCTTCCCCCTCAAATTTCGTAAATATCCCTCTAGAAAACATCAATTTTACGTTTTTTCACATTTTTAATGAAAAGTTTCAAAGTTGAAGAAAAATCTGTAATATCAAACATAAATTGTTCATAATTGAATTTCTTTTCCAACGAATTATATTACGAGCATTTTTCCATCCCCCTCGCTGCTATGGTGGACCCACCTCCCCCCCTTGGTTACAAATACCAGACAACAAGGGAAACAATCCAACGCAAGTTGTTTCGGGTTGAAATTTGCATGGTAGGTGGGTACCATCGAAATACTTACGCGTGGAAAGTTTCAGACCCCCCCGACCCCTCCCTTTTTGAGAAACCTCCCCTTTTCTGAAAATGAGAATTTTGGGGAAAATAACCATTAATGAGTAGGGTGTCGTTTTCGCATGATTCGATTCCACTGAGTACGAATATGACGTCACATTTTCTGCTACATTCATCTAACCCCCTCCAGACCCCCCAGACCCCCACCACAAATTTTACCATTTTTGAAAACAATTACATTGGTGATATTAGTATTGTTTTCATATGATTTGAATCCCCTGAGCACAAATATTGCGTCAGATTTTGTTTAACACTCATACAGCCCCTCCAGGGCCTCAGCCCCCCTCAATTTTCACTATTCTTGAAATACGGCTACTTGTATAATATTGGCGTCGTGTTCATAATGAATCGAACCTCCTGAATAAAATGATATTTAGAGGTCAAAAATACATCCGAAAATTGTGTTTAAAAAATTGTGTATACCAATTTTCATTTATAAAAAGCATAAAAACGCCATTTTGAGGGGTAATTATGAGGGGAGGGGGTTGAAAATTTTTATGGGGATACCACTTATGAATGTCTACAACATACTAAAACATTGAAAAAATCGGTTCACATGGGGTTGAGAAAATTATTGAAGTTATTGTAATTTCAGAAAAGGGGAGGTTTCTCAAAAAGGGAGGGGTCGGGGGGGTCTGAAACTTTCCACGCGTAAGTCTTTCGATGGTACCCACCTACCATGCAAATTTCAACCCGAAACAACTTGCGTTGGATTGTTTCCCTTGTTGTCTGGTATTTGTAACCAAGGGGGGGAGGTGGGTCCACCATAGCAGCGAGGGGGATGGAAAAATGCTCGTAATATAATTCGTTGGAAAAGAAATTCAATTATGAACAATTTATGTTTGATATTACAGATTTTTCTTCAACTTTGAAACTTTTCATTAAAAATGTGAAAAAACGTAAAATTGATGTTTTCTGGAGGGATATTTACGAAATTTGAGGGGGAAGGTTTGCTCCAAAACAAATTTTGATGAGCTCAAATTGTAGATCTGATGTTAAGGAACAATTTTTGTTCAATAATTTTTTTGTACGACCCATAGATTAGGAGATACATGAATTTCAAATGTTGGGGGGTGGACCCTCGGAAAAGGGGGAGGGGAAAAATAGGCATACAAGCTAAATTTATTCGCTCTAGTGTGTAGAACAAAAATCAATCATAAAATTGCTTTTAACAAGAATTGCGAGCGGGAGCTTTTTTTGGTGAAATTGAGACCTGGCTATATGCACTGACCATCATTTTGTTCAGGGAATAATGAGAATGGAAACAACAAGAATACCAGCCAGGAAAAATGAAAAGAAAATCAACACAAGAGCCCTGGATGACCCAACCAACCAATGGCTGTACCAAAGATAGATGAACATCATAAGTGAAGAGATACCAAGAAGCCAGGACATAGAAGAAGAATGGAAAAATATCAAATCTATTGAGACAAAAGCGGCAAAAGAAAGCTTAGGAATGGTTCCTTGCAGAATCAGGGCAAAGCAAATAAAGAATTGAAACAACAAAATCCAAGAACTCATACAAAAGAAAAGATAGGCATTTAGAAAATTCACGAGCATACAAAGTGAGGTTGATGGTGAAGAATATCAAAAATGGTTGGCAAAAGTCAAGACAAAGTCTAGGAAATTGCAGGGAGAGCGCTGGGAAAATTTTATCACATTCCTGGAGCATGACACATACAAATTATGGCCAAAGGTGTATAAGATTATAAGGAGAATTAACACAAATTTCAACGAAAGAGTAGGTTTGCCAAAAATTAAAATCAACGATGCAAAGGAATATTTTGAAGAACTCTGGAGTGATGAAAATGCACAAGATACAATGATAGAAGATGAAATTGGAGAAACAGAAGACAGAATTTCATTTAAAGAGTTATAAGAAGCTTTGAAAACAGCAAAAAATGTGAAAGCTCCAGGAGAAGATGGCATACCAACAGAATTATACAAATACGCAAGTGGTGAATTTAAAAGAAGACTGCTGGAATTCCTAAATAGGATGTACCAAGAAGAAAAAGTACCTGAAGAATTCAAAACGGCAATTGTAATACCACTGTTCAAGAAAGGTGATATGTCAAACCTGAAAAACTACTGAGGAATAAGTCAACTCAACACCTGCTACAAGATATATGCAAAAATACTGGCAAAACCACCGGCAGATCATGCAGAAGAAAAGTTGTCAGAAAGTCAAAACGGATTCAGAAAAGGAAGATCATGCACTGACGCAAGTTATACAGTAAAACTACTGATGGAAAAAAGGATCAAATACAACCTAGAAACACACATGTGCTTAATAGACCTAGAAAAAGCATATGATAGGGTAAATAGGAAAAAACTGTTCGAAGTCCTAAAAGATGAAGAAATAACATATACAATGTGAAAGTTAATAAACAGCATATATGAGAACACTAGAATAAGAGTACGAATTGGAAATAAACTCTCAGAACAAGCAGAAATAAACAGAGGAGTTTGTCAGGGTGCCAGGGATGCCCACTGTCATGTGTTTTATTGAACATGTACATGGATCACAATATGGTAAAAGAATGGCAGAAAATGAAGCCAACTGGAATTAAAACAGACAGAAGGTAGGAAATGTCAACAGTGCTATTCGCGGATGATCAAGCAGTGCCAGCCGAAACAGAAGATGACCTACAGAGATCAATGTACAATCTAACAAAGACATCAGAAAAATATGATATGAGAATATCATGAGCGAAAACAAACACCATGGCCTTCAAAGGAAAGGAACCAGTAAGAAGCAAGATTGTAATTAATGGAAAAATCATCGAGCAGGTGAATAATGAAGGTGTACAATACCCTAGCAATACCAATGATGACTTATGGAAGCGAGGTATGGGCACTGAAGAAATCTGATAAAAGAAGAATAATGGCAGCGGAGATGAAGTTCATGAGGAGAACGGGAGGGGTGACTCTCAGAGATAGAGTCCCATCTGAGAAAATAGCAGCAGATCTCGGAGTGAAGCCAGTCATGAAGAAGATAAAACAGTATAGGAAAGATTGGAGAAATCATGTCAACAGGATGGAGGAAACAAGATCACCAAAACACGTCCTCCAATATACACTAACGGTGAAGAGAAGCAGAGGGAGACCAAGGAGGAAACTCACTGATACCTCAGGCTCATCCTCAACAGGTTCCACACCATAGCAGACAGGCCAACGGGCCTACCGCTTACAAGGAAACGACAACGACAACGATAAAAATTGCGAGTGAATTTTTTTTTCAAAATTCATTTTTGTTCAAATGCTTTTAAAAAATCCTATTTTCAAGAAAAAAATCACGAATCTACTCGATGTTTAGCGACCAAGATGAATTGGTTCTCGAAAATGTGCAAGAGATAAGAAAAATATCCACGAGAATTGAAAAATTCACCCTCGAAGGAGGGAGAACAGGGGGTTAGCAAAGTACATAAATGATGCTAGACATATTATGAACATTCCATCGAACAATCACCACTATTTTATTCTTTCATCAGTACACGTATTATTTTACTTGTGGAAAAAATGAACAAATCCGCACGCTCGCGTTCCTCGTCGCCTTTCAATACGCGTGATATTCCCTTTAGAATTGAAACAACTCCGTCTCATTAATAATTTCCACCTTCGAAACGACGTCCAATCGTAACGCAGGGTAAATAGTACTACCTAACCTAGCATTCGCCGGAAAACGTCAGCGCCATCGCCACTGCGTTCTGCTATAGAGGAGAAAAAAAACTATACGAAAGAGACACGCTACATTAAAAAGAAACTTTGCGGCTTTTTCTTGCAGACATTTGCTTATTCAAAATGAGCTCGTAAACTTTGATAATTCAACGTAACAAAAGTTATTATAAAAGGAATTATATTTTTATGTAAAGCAGTTCTGTTTCTCGAGAATCGAGACTTTTCCAAGTCAAATATTATACCGAAAGCGACGCGTCTCGTCACACCTAAAAAACACACACACACACACACACACACAAACAATGCTGAGCAGCAAATTTTCAACGTACCTATTCTGTAACCACCATAATTCGAAATGGTGAAATTCATCTGAAATATTGGATTCTTTGAACAAGAAAGTTATAAAATTTTGCATATAGGTATCATAAGATAGGTATCAAATTAAATGGTATAAAAGTCACTTAAAATGACTTGGAAATGGACACAATAAAGGGTATTCCCGGGTAAAATAGGTAAAATGCCTCTGTCCTCAGATTTTTAAAATTTTTGTGAAAAATTGTTAGGTTCCTTTTAAAAAAATGTTGGAGCCAAAAAATCCCCCATCCCATCCCCCTTGCCCACAACGGCGAAAAACGCTTTTTTTCGGGAGGGAGGGAGGGAGGGAGGGAATAATACTTCAACGAGTTTTGAATAAAAATTGTTGAATTCACTCAAAATAATATTGAGGAGGCATGAGTCTCTAGCAAGGTGAATTTTTTCAAAAAATTTGGTCCCCGTCTCGGGGGGGGGGAGTTATCAACAAAAGACTTTTGAAACCGCCGTATCTCCGAACCTAATTCGAGTTCACAAAATTTTCTTTCTTCCAAAAATATATCTGCATGAGTAGTGAGTACTGTAATTGGTATTTTTTCAAATTTTTTCTCCAGTTAGGTCATCTTAAAAACTCGAAAAACACTCAAAAATGTGTTTTTCATGTCACGGCACCACCAAAAAAAGCAATAATACCAGTAACATAAGTCTGAAATTCCGCATGGGGGCCTCCAAAAACAATATAAAATCAAACAAATCCTGAAAAACTCAATTTTGGGGTCATAGGCAACCCCCCCCCCCAATTTTGCGGCGAAAAAAGATTGACAATACGGGTATCGTTATCATATGAATCGAACTCGCTGAACACGAATATGAAGTTAGATTTGCAGTTAGACCCTCCTAAGGGTCACATTGGGGGAGGGGATGCCCAAAAATTATTGAGTTTTTGATTTTGGAACCAACGTGATGGCAATTTTTTGATCATTGTTGCCACCTTCGAAAAATTAAAAAAAAAAATTAAATTTTTGACGACCATAATATGCTTTTAGTTTAAGGAATAATATCTTTCAATATTTTTTCGTCATTAATGCGAAACATTTCCGAAGAAGAAATTTTCCTAACACCAAGTAGTCCAAAAATAACGATTTGCAAATTTCCAATCTCTCAATAGAACCCTAAAAGTGGTCTTGTATTTTGACAGCAGCGAAAAAACACAATTTTTTCGAAAATGTCTATTAGACCGGGCAAATAGCAGTTTTAAAAAGGAAAAAATTGGCATATCAATTTTTTCTTCGGGAATGTGTTCAGATGGACCCCCTTAACTAACAAAAAAAAACCGACCCTCCTACTCCTGGAGCTAATTTTTTTAGGGGGCTAAAACCGCTTGCGATTCACGTTTTTTGCGTTTTACTCCGTAAATATTGGGTTTACGATAAAAACTACCATGACAAAAAATGTTCCTCTTCAAATTCTCGATAATTAGATACTACTCTCGATACCCATCTCTCAAGGGGGGTGCCTAAAAAAAGGGGTGGAAAGAGTAGGTGTTTCAAAAAAATGTAAGTCCAGTAAATTAATCAAAATTACCACTTGATATGTATTATTCGTTTTCGCTCAATTTTTTTTACAAAGTCTACACACCCAACTACCAATTAAACCACCACTGACTGGTCTTCAACCCTCCCCGGGGGTTGGTGGGGGGTGCTTGATTTTTCAAGTTACACACAACTGAATCACGTTTTCGAAAAACGAATGTGGACGTGCGATATATCGAAGAGTATGTTTTCGAGGTCTCTGAATACGAATATGAATTTATTTTCTGGGTGTAACCCCTCAAAGCCCCTCTGTGCCCCAAAAAGGGGGTCAAAATGTTGAAAAATCGCGAAAAGTCGAGTGATATATCGAATGGTAAGTTTTCGAGGTCGTTGAGTACGAATATGAATCTATTTTTTGGGCCAACCCCTGGAAGCCCTTCTCTGCCCCAAAAAGAGGGTCAAAATTTTGAAAAATCGCGATAAGTCGAGTGATATATCGAATTTTTGTAGCCTACTCACTTGTTCTATTTTTAAATCATGAAACAAAACTTTTGAGACTTCCTTCTGAAAAAAATTGAAGTATTTTTGGGAGAAAATGGCTTGTCTTTTCATATTATAACTAAAATTTCTTGCTATTTTCATTTATTATTTCTTCTTCGTCGTCTTCTTCTTCTTCTTCTTCTTCTTTTTTTGTTGAAAATATGAATGTCTAAAAATTTTCTACCAAGTGATGATAAATTTCAGGGGGAGGGGGGGAGACATCAAAGCATCTGAAAATTTTGATTTGAAAAAAAATCGAAATGCTTTTTGAAGTAGTGAAAAAATAATATTGAACCCCTCCCTCTACCATTCAAATAAAATTCGAGAAATTGTCTTGCTTCGCCTTTTTTACTATTTTTTAATCATAAAACAAAAATTTGGGGCCTCCCCTTTCTGAAAAATATTGAGGTAGTTTTGAAAAAAATGGCTCGTATTTTCATATTTTGAATCAAAATTTTTCAATTTCCCACTTATTCTTCCCTTATTTTGGAAATTTCAATTTCTAAAAATTTTCACTCGATAGTAATGATAAATTAGGGAGGGAAAATCTAAACATTTTAAAATTTTGAATTGAAAAAAAAATCAAAATGTTTTTTAAAGTAGGTAGTGAAAAAAATCGATTGTACAATAATATTGAACATCTCCCCTTCCTTTAAAATAAAATATGAGAAATCGTCCTGCTTTTATTACCCTATTTTTTAACATCACTAATTGGTGGAAAGTGTAAAGAGTAAAATGAGTGTTATATTGAAAATGAGTCCTTGGTCTTGATTTCACCGATCTTGAAAATATAATATTCGACAAAATATTACACGATTTCTGGCAACTTTTCAAAATTTTATCCTATTTAGGGGAGCGTAAGGGGGTTTTGAGGAATCGTTGGCAGAAAAACAGTTCATATTCGTACTCAGCGACTTTGAAAACATATCAATCGATATATCACTCGACGTATCGCGATTTTTCAAAATTTTGACCCCCTTTTTGGGGTACAGAGGGGCTTTCAGGGGTTGGACCCAGAAAATAAGTTCATATTCGTATTTAGCGACCTCGAAAACATACTCTTCGATATATCGCACGTCCAGATTCGTTATTCGAATATATGATTCAGTTGTGTGTTACTTGAAAAATCAAGCACCCCCCCCCCCATAAACCCCCGGGGAGGGTTGAAGACCAAACAATGGTAGTTTGATTAGTAGTTGAGTGTGTAGACTTTGCAAAAAAAAAATTGAGCGAAAACGAATAATATTAAGTAGTAATTTTGATTAATTTACTGGACTTGCATTTTTTTGAAACACCTACTCTTTCCCCCCTTTTTTTAGGCATCCCCCCTTGAGGGATGGGTATTGAAAGTAGTATCAAAATATCGAAAATTTGAAGGGGAACATTTTTTGTCATGGTAGTTTTTATCGTAAACCTAATATTTACGGAGTAAAACGCAAAAAACGTGAATCGCAAGCGGTTTTAGCCCCCTAAAAAAATTAGCCCCAGGGGTAGGAGGGTCGGGTTTTTTCTCGTAGTTCAGGGGGTCCATCTGAACACATTCCCGAAGAAAAAATTGATGTGCCAATTTTTTCCTTTTTAAAACTGCTATTTGCCCGGTCTAATAGACATTTTCGAAAAAATTGTGTTTTTTCGCTGCAGCTCCTACCAAATTTGTTATGAGAAAAATAGCCCAGCCTCGAATGAAAATATTTGAGCTTCGGCGTCGATCTATGCTATTGCGCTGTCAAAATACAAGACCACTTTTAGGGTTCTATTGAGAGATTGGAAATTTGCAAATCGTTATTTTTGGGCTACTTGGTGTTAGGAAAATTTCTTCTTCGGAAATGTTTCGCATTAATGACGAAAAAATATTGAAAGATATTATTCCTTAAACTAAAAGCATATTACGGTCGTCAAAAATTTATTTTTTTTTTTTTTGATTTTTCGAAGGTGGCAACAATGATCAAAAAATTGGCATCACGTTGGTTCCAAAATCAAAAACTCAATAATTTTTGGGCATCCCCTCCCCCAATGTGACCCTTAGGAGGGTCTAACTGCAAATCTAACTTCATATTCGTGTTCAGCGAGTTCGATTCATGTGATAACCATACCCATATTATCATCCTTCTTTCGCCCCAAAATTGAAGGAGGGGGTGCCTATGACCCCAAAATTGGGTTTTGCAGGAGTTATTTGATTTTCTATTGTTTTTGGAGGTCCCCATGCAGAATTTCAGAGGTGCTGTGACACAATAAACATATTTTTGAGTGTTTTTTGAGTTTTTGAAGATGATCCACTTGGAGAAAAAATTTGAAAAAAATTAAGATTCGCAGATACGGCGGCGGTTTCAAAATTTCTTTTGCAAATATCTCCCCCCCCCCCGGGGGGCCAAAAAATGTTGAACAAATTCACGTCGCTAGACTCATGTCTCCTTGATATATTTTGAGTGAATTCAAAAATTTTTATTTAAAATTCGTTGGAATATGATTTTTTCCCGAAAAAAAACGTTTTTTCTCCATATGCGGGCAGAGGAGGGGGAGGGGTGAGGGAATTTTTTGGCTCCAACATTTTTTTTAAAGGCACCCAACAATGTTTCATCAAAATTTTAAAAATCCGAGGACAGAGGCATTTCACCTATTCTACCTGGGAATACCCTGATGTTGTAAAATATTGCCACCTCACACAAAAAATTGATGGAAAAATAACAACTACAAAAAAATTGATAAATATCACCAAAACGACCAAAAAATGCCAAAAACTAGATAAACCTACACTTGGAAACAACTTTGAAACCTTATATGTATTCTCAGAAAATTGGCAAAACTAACACATTGGGTCAGTATCATGCGACTCATCAAAATAGATCGAAATTTTATGAAAAATTCAAATAATCGACTGAAATGTATTTAAAGCAATTTTTAAGATGAGCCAAAACTTACTCGAATCGATGATTTTTGAGATGTTTTGAAAACGTATCATGCAACTCATCAAAATTGATTGAAATTTTACGAGAAATTAGAATATTTCGAGAGAAATAGTTTTTGAGTAATTCTGAGCTCGAAAAATTGAGACATGATTTCCGAAATTTTTGAAAGAACTAACATACCACTAATCGAGATTGGGTAAAATTTCGGCAAAGAATCAAAATTTTTCATCTCGACTTCTTTTGAACCCTTTTGAACCCGAAATTGAGTCATTTTTCAGGATAGTTATGAAAACTTTATGTAAAATTCAAAAAATAATTCGTTCAAAAACGCTCTAAAAAAGTTTTCGCATTTAGGGTAGAATACGTAAATATAATCTCGAAAGCTGAATTTTGAACGATTAAACGAATAATACAGCGAAATACGAACTGAGCCAGTACCTTTTTTTCTGTTTGTTCGACAGTCGATTCGTATAACGGTAGCACGCTGTATTTTTGGAAAGTGGACAGACGACAGATGGGAGCTTATTTATGCATCGCCAGCAACGATGTACCACCAGCGGTCAGCAAACGGATAATATTAAGCGTGAATTGTAAGTACGAGTACACGACGAATTGCAGGCGACTACTCTTCGACACCGTGACACATCGTACAAATTTTACCAAATTTTAATATCTCATTTTGCAGTCTCGCCCAGTATCCGAGTACCTAACCAATTACTCGGAGCTCCGCTCAACACCGACGTTCAACTGGAATGCATCGTCGAAGCTTTCCCAAACACAGTCAATTACTGGGATAAAAACGGAGAAATCATATTCGACGGGTAAGTAAATTTCACCTACGCTAATTAATTATAGCTATCTATAGGTAGGTGGTATTTACAGTTGGAAAAACTTTCACGGTGACGTCTCGAACAGGGGGAAAAAACCGAAATATCGAGAAAAAAAAAGTATCCCAGTGTTTAAAAAAAAAAAGTTAGTTTGATCGGCTATATCCCGGCGTAACGTTAATTATGATTAAAAAGTTGAAAGTTTGCAATTTTTAGACAGATAGGTGTAGTAGATGAGCGGAGTGGGGGAGGGGAGGGAAAACTCGGAAAACCCTATAACGTTGCGCCGCTGGTGGAGGTGCGACATCGAACGCGAAAAAAATCTCTTCTAACCGCTGCGCCTTTAATTTTGTTAATTAATAATCAGCCGAGGGAAAAAAATCGCCCGGCAAAAGACAATAAGATGTTTTTGATGGCATAATTTAAAAGGAACGAAACAATTTAGAAGATGCGACGGGACCGTAAAATATATTTTAAGAGCTGCCTGCTTCACGCAGAATGCGAAACACAAACGTCGCGTCGTCTCCTCCTCATCCTCAATTCCTCATTCTCGTCCTCGTCCTCGTCGCACACTCCAAATCCCCTTGCTCGTCGTTCGCTCTTTCTCATCTGCACACCACACCGCCGCATACATTTACACTAGAGTCGCAGGAGGCATGGCACGTAGTAGGTATCTCGCTCATCGTAGATACTTCTCCAGCAACTGTGCAGCTCTATTCTCCAAATTAAGATATTTAAACGTTACCGCGCTCTTCATAATCGATTCGTCTTATAATGGCTTCGAATTACTTCACATCCGCGCGATAGAATATTAACACATTCGCGACACATCTATCACATTACTCTTTATAGCACGAGTGAGTACTTCTACGTAGCCCACGTACTCATTCTGACAGTTTTCACTTTATTTTGTGATCAGTGAACATTGAACGATACTTACATTGATGTGCTTCGAGAAAAATCTGCAATGAATACTCGTATTTCAAGTTGAAATGAACAGCACTTATTTTGAAGTTTTTTGCACTCCTAACGTGATAGGTATTAAAAGCCCTCTTCGAGTTTAAAAAAATCTAATTTCCCAAAAAAATGTTTATTTTAGAATCTGAAGTCTGAATAATTCCTTTCAAGAAGAAACCTTCTTCGGTCATCCACAATGTTAATCTTCTGGCGAAGAGCCCTCAAAAGTTGAAATTTTTCTTAAAGAAACTGAATACATCAAATTTGGCGAAAATTTTTTGAAAATTTTCCAAGCCTGTGTCAGAGTTAAGTAACACTTTTCAAGCAATGTTGATTCCCTCGTTTGAAACCTAACTAACAGGAGAACCATTGGAACTAGTTTTCTCTGATTTGAACGAAACTAAATTTCATCCCTTAAAATGTATTCCAAAACATGGAAAAGACAGCTAAGAGTTGATAGACGAGTGAAAAATTGTAATTTTGAAACTTTCAAAAAAATGGTAAAGTTGACTCTCAAAAATTGGGGTACAGTTTAAAAAAAAATTAATACCTGCATGAAAATGTACAAAGCACCAAATATAGGCTTCTGAATTTATAGTTGGTTTGCAATTTTTGTAGTAGGAGAGCTCGCGTGGGGATCAATTGCATCCTTGCATTACATGAGTTTCGGATATGGGGGGGGGACATTTGTGAGGAGGCCAGTGCACTTGCTAAGGGCTTCACACGAGCCTCTCACATTGGACTTAAGAGTACAATACTAGATATGGCTAATTATTTTAGGCTGAAAAATGTAGGAAAATAGGTATGATTAGTTAACTTGTTCTACTTTGCAAATATGTACAGCATTATAATACAAAAAAGAAATTGTAATACAAGAATGAAGCCCACACTAAATTAGTTTAAGGTTATGGTTTGAGAAGAATATATTTAGGATATGCATAGGTTTTGAAAAAATCTAACTATAGTTATTTACAGCTTGAGGTAGGGCATTTTAATGGGTTATTTACAGGGCTTTTACTGGTCGATGTTTGGTTGATAGATCAGGATTGAAGCTGTTACTCCTTCTGGGTGCATACTCTGACAGTAACTGGGTGGTCCCTGAAGCATTCGATGATGGATTGTTTCACTGTTGGCCACTCCAGTTTATCCAGACCACACCCTAGTCTTGGTACTGCTATCTTTTTGATCTTAAGTTGATCGCATTTGGCAGCAAGTGCTTTCATTGTCGTTACAAAGTCCTTGATTGACGGCTTATCATTGTAGTGTTCTTTGGTGATTGCGTAGAGTATGTAATTTCCACCTTTTTTGAGCTCAACTACTTCACCAACCTTAGCAAGTTAGCACCCCTTGACTTCAGAGTGTCCTGGTTGCCGAAGGCTCGTTTAAATAGGAGCGCAATGCCCTTGGACATCCTGAAATCCCTGCTGACACAATGGGCCAGGGCAAACTGTGGGTATTGTCTAAACAGATCGTCCTCTAATTCCTCTAGGGTGAAGATCCCATTTGATTTGGTCTCTATCTTTCCCCAGTTGGAGTGTTGGATTTTCTTTTCTAGTTCCTTCTCAGCTTGTTTGAGAATTTTCTCCACCCCAGCCGGGGTTATTTGGCCCATCCGAAGGTAATCGCTGTATGGCAGTAGACAACCCACAGCAGCTGGCCCAACTGGGCGGTAGAATCTCTCTTTTATCCCTCTTAGTACAAGGTACTGCATTGTGGGTTGGTATATGTGATGTGAAAATATCAGAGAGTAGGGATGGCCCAGTTCACCATCAGTGATCAACTGGTCCATTGCCTTGTCAACTATGTTACATGCCACATTTTGGTTTTCAATATCAGCAAAGTGTTTACCAAGGATTGATTGGGGACTAATAGGATTGTCCAGCCTTGGTTTACATGTGTGTCTGAAAGGTGGATTTGAAGTTGTTTTGGAGCCTCCAGCGACTTTTTGAAAATTACTGGAGCCTCCAGTGGATTTTTGGAACTTTAGATGTCTCAAAATTTCATAAAATAGAGATGGAAAGCCAAAATTCATTCTGCAAACTAATTTCAATACGCTACGAAATCAACTGCAGGTGGATTTGAAGGATCGTTTTGGAGCCTTCAGCGACTTTTTGAAAATTACTGGAGCCTCCAGTGGATTTTTGAAACTTGAAATTTTCCAAAAATTTCATCAAACGGAGATGGAAAGCTGAAATTCATTTTGCAAACTAACTTTAATACGCTACGAAGTCGACTGCAGGTGGATTTCATGTCATTTTGGTGCCTCCAGCAACTTTTTGAAAGGTTGTATTGCGTTTTTTGGAAAATTGAAATTTCCAAAAAAATAGCTGGAAGCTTCAAAACTATTTGAAACCACCATGTAGGTAAATTTCAGCTTGCTAACTCCATTTGATTAATGTTGTAGGAATTTTCAAGTTTCAAAAATCTGATGGCGACTCCAGTAATTTTTAAAAAGTCACTGGAGGCTCCAAAACGGCTTCAAATACATTTGCAATTGACTTCATAGCGTATGGAAATTAGTTAGCAGAATGAATTTCAGCTTTCCAGCTCCATTTAATGAAATTTTGTGGGAATTTCGAGTTCCAAAAATAAAATTTTCGCCAAAATGTGAGAAAAAAATCAAAATTTTACCAATTTAATTAGAAAGCTGAAATTTGGGATATATTTATTGTACCCTATTTTCGACCCGCTAAATCGATTAGAAACTGTTTCAACCCGTTTTGAGCAGTTCTGGAGTCTCCAGCACATTTTTGAAACTCGAAATTCCCACAAAATTTCATCAAAATGGAGTTGGAAAGCCGAAATTTATTCTGAAAACTAATTTCAATACGCTACGAAGTCGACTGCAGGTAGATTTGAAGTCGTTTTGGAGCCTCCAGCGACTTTCTGAAAATTACTGGAGCCTCCAGTAGATTTTTGAAACTTTAAATTTCCCCAAAATTTCGTCAAATGGATATGGAAAGCTGAAATTATCTATGCACTCCAATTTTAACACCCTCTGAAGACGACTTCAAGAGAGTTCAAGTCATTTTGGAGCCTCCAGCGACTTTTTGAAATTTACCGGAGCCTCCAGTAGATTTTTAAATCTTGAAATTTTCCCAAAATTTCATCAAATGGTGTTAGCAAGCCGAAATCTACTCTGCAAACTAACATCAACACAATATGAAGTCAACTGCATGGTGGTTTCAAGTGGTTTTGAAGCTTCCAGCTACTTTTTGGAAATTTTGATTCACCTAAAAACTCCATGAAACCTTTCAAAAAGTCACTGGATGCTCCAAAATGACTTGAACCCACTTGAAGTCGTCTTCAGAGAGTGTTGAAATTGGAGTGCATAGTTAATTTCAGCTTAATTTCCATCTCCATTTGATGAAATTTTGGGAAAATTTCCAAGTTTCAAAAATTTACTGGACGCTCCAGTGGAATGTGATGATTTTGGTGTTGAAAGATGCTGAACTTTATACTTTTTCAAAATTTGTTGCCATCAATGAGATGAGTCTATACAACTCCCCCCTTCATAGTGGAATCGAAGTGAAATTGAGGGGATAGAAAATTTTATCTATTCTAATTAAGCTTTTGAGGGGCTAATTTTTTTTCTGCTGAATGCAAATATTTTCATATCCTGTTTGAATCACCCCTCTCTTTGGTTCGAAAATAGGAGGAGGGAAATTGCAATACCATATGACATATCGTTTGTTAGCTTTTTGGAGGTGCTTAGTCCAAATATCGACTTAGTTTTTTGATCTGGCCCTCTCAACGCCTTCAGCAGGGCATCGTCTTCTGAAAAGTTGGATTGCTGGGAGGAGGGAGAAGAAGGAAGAAGGATTAGACATAATTCTGGAATTTTCAAAAAAAGAAGACGAGGAGGGACTTTCTTCACCCACGATGATCATAGTCCAAAAAGTAATGCAGGATTCGGATTCAGAATCTCAAAAAAAAGTACACGATAATACCCATACTGGTTTTTGAATCCAATTTATGATTTTACCCCCTCCCTCCTCTCCAACATCGATGACCATTGACCATAGCCAAAACCTGATATCGGATTCGAATTCAGAGCCTCGAAAAATACATGGGGATACTTATAATATTGTTTTTTGAACCCATTTCACGATTTTATTCCCTCTCCTCTCCTCTCCTCTCCTCCCTTCACCACCCCCTGATGACTATAGCCAAAAACTAACGCCGGATTTGGATTCAGCGCCTCGAAAAATGAACATGAGGATACTACTGTTGAGTTTTGAACCGATATATTAGGATTTCACCCCCTCTACCATCCCCCTTTCCACCCTCTGATGACTATAGCCGAATACTAATGTCAGATTTGGATTTAGAGCCTGAAAAAATGGAATACCCACATCGGTTTTTAAAGCAATTTTATGATTTTATCCTCCTTCCCCACCCCCTAAATGACCGCGGTCAAAAACTGATGTCATATTCGGCTCGAGCACTTAAAAAATACCTTACGTAAGACATATTACAAAATTACTACATTCAAATGGATTCTTTTCCTCCTAAATTTTGTTCAGTTCCCAAATGGAGGGGGCGGGAGGGGGTTAGATTTCTTAAATAGGGCTTCACAGATGAAATTAGACTAAAATGAAGGATTTGAATGTAAAAACATCAACATGTATTTCAATTTTCTTGATCTAGTTTTTGAATAGATCCAAATTTTCCTTTTTTTTCTATGGTGGAGGGGGGTAGTTTTTTTTAATGAAAAAGGGTCAAATTAAATAATTAGAATGCAAACATTTTCTTTTAGTGAACTTGAAGGACAATTAATTTCAGCCTTTCAGGTTGGAGGGTAAAACTTTTACAGGAATTTTTTCTTTACAAAAATCAACAATTTCAAGAAAATAAGATAGCACGAAAATTGCAAAAAAAAATTCCACAAATATAAATAAAAGCCACCCTAGCACAAAGTTGCTTCACCAACGTTACGTTACAAGAATAAACTTGCAGGACATCTCGCTAATTCACTCTCTGCTCGCGATAGACAGCTCAACTCGAGCACCCTATCGAGATTTTACCTCGTTGTAAATTTTTTTTATCTACTCAATCTCGACACGGCGGCGGCGTAATCAATCTTTAGCAATCAATCATTTTACAACGAACGCAAGTTACCCCCCAACCCAAGTAACACAATCTTGAAACTTTCTTTCTTTCTTTATTCTTTTTTCTTTTTGGCGCATCCCTTCTGTTGTCAGTCATCTTTCCCCCTATATAGTTCAACGTGTGCCATTCGAGATTATTGAAAAATTAACATTCGTCTGAAAACAAGCTACCCCTCTAAACTGAGCCCGAAACTACGAGATTTTCTTTCTAAATAATTAACCAGCGGAAAATAAATTCCTAATGACTGCATAAAATCCGGCCTCTTAACATTTCTCTTTTTTTTTTACGTCGCACGCTCATTTTGTCGCCCGTTTCAAAAATTGGCCAACTTATCCAAGATGCTTAATTTTAACGAGGTACAATAATTTTTTTTCTCCTTTTAAATTGTTATTTTGACTCGAGCATATTCGAGCTTCGTACTACATCCGAATTGCGTATTAATCTCCGAAAACATTTGCCTGCATAATGTACATTGTACGAGTACAAGTGTGCAATGTGGGTACATTTCATGCATGTACATTATATAAGAGTGTATGGAAATTCACGTTAGATTTTCTAGGTAGTTCGATAAAAGCACCTGTACCACATTTCGCTGCGCTGATGTACAGAAAAATAACTATGTAAATTTCGCTACAACATGTTTCGTCAAAAACACGAAATTGAAACAAAAAGACGAAATAAACCTCGTCAGCAGCTCAGAAATTTTCTCTGTCAACGGACGTCGCGTTTGGCTGCGTCATGTTTTCTCCATGAGATTGTTTGGCATGTACCTGTTCGTCGTCCATAAATTATATTACCTCGTCTGATCTAAAGTGTTCGATTATTTTTCGGGGGGAGGGGAGGGGGAGGGGTGGCGAAATGCATAAAACAGGATAAAATCTCGAGTTCTAGAAACGGAAATGACAATAATGTTAAACTTGTAATCGCGTTCAAAAATTTTCAAATCATTAAACTAAGCTTTTCCTTTCAATAAAGTTGAATGGAAATTACATTTTTCGAACTACTGGAGTTTCGCCCCCCCCACCCAAAAAAATTCGCCCCTAAACGAAGGGATAGGGGTTGAAAAATCAAAACTATCGAAAAAGGTGGCATTGGTATCCAATTATATGTTTTTGAATTCAATGATTCTTATTCAGACTTCAATTTTTATTCTGAGGATGAACGATTTTCGGATCCAGAATCAAATCATTCGCCAACTAATTGATTAACTCATTAATTTATGAATAAATTAGTTCACGAAACAGTCACATTACGAATTCATTCTTTCGGGAATAATAAACCAAAAATTATTCAATTCGTTTTCAATTACTAATACATATAATATATATACCTACTTATGTCAGTTGAACAATTTCCACGACGCTTGGAGAAACTTCTCAACTTAAGTCAAATTAAATTTGAAGAATTTTTGATAATTTTCAACAGGTAATTTAGGACAAGTTTGCAAAATTTGTGTTCAAATTTTGAGTTATTTTATCAACTTTAATTGATAAGATTAATACCTACCTAGTCGGGGACGCATAAGGATCACCTGCACCCCCATGCCGATCCTCTGGGGCAACTTTTTTCTTAAAGGGGAAGTCCTAAGGAACATTTCTAGCCCTTGTCCTAAAAAAAAAAGGTGGCCCTACTTACAAAATGGCGGCAATTTTGATTGACAGTTCAGCCAAAATCGCAGATTTTGCGTTCCAACATAGGACTTGCACGAAATTTTTCAAACCGTACAGAGGTAGATCGAAAGATCAGGCAACAATTTATCACCTGTCAAAATTTCAAGTGCTAAAGTGTCTTTTCGATTTTTGGCGAATTTTTGAAAATCAAATTTAGGCCAAAAATGAGCGAAAAAATCAAAATTTTAACAAATTGACCAAGAAAGCTGAAATTTGGAATACACCCTATTTTCGACATGCCAACCCGATTGGAAACGATTTCAATCCGTTTTGAGCATTTCTGCAGCCTCCAGCAAATTTTTGAAACTCGATCAGAGATGGAAAGCCGAAATTTACTCTGCAAACTAATCTCAATACGCTACGAAGTCAACTGTAGGAGGATTTCGAGTCGCTTTGGAGCCTCCAGCGACTTTCCGAAAATTACTGGAGTCTCCAGTAGATTTTTGAAACTTGATTTCATCATACGGAGATGGAAAGCCGAAATTTACTCCGTACTCCAAGTTTGACACCCTCTGAAGACGACTTCTCAGGTGGGTTTAAATCATTTCGGAGCCTCCTGCGACTTTTTGAAAATTACTGGAGTTTCTACCAGATTTCTGAAACTTGAAATTCCCACAATATTTTATGAAATGGAGTTGGAAAGCCGAAATTTAATCTGCAAACTGATTTCAATACGCTGCGAAGCAAACTGCAGGTGGATTCCAAGTCGTTTTGGAGCCACCGCCACCAGCGACTTTTTGAAAATTCCTGAAGCCTCCAGCAGATTTTTGAAACTTTAAATTTTCACAAAATTTCATCAAATGAAGATGGAAAGCTGAAATTACTCTACACTCCAATTTTAACACCCTCTGAAAACGACTTCTGGTGGATTTCAAGTCATTTTAGAGCCTCCAACGACTTTTTTGAAAATTACTGGAGCCTCCAGTAGATTTTTGAAAATTGAAATTTCCCCAAAATTTCATCAAACCAAGATGGAGAGTCGAAATTCATTCTGCAAACTAATTTCAATACGCTACGAAGTTGACTGCTGGTGAATTTCAAGTCGTTTTGGAGCCTCCAGCAACTTTTTGTAAGGTTGTATGACGTTTTTTTGGAAAATTGAAATTTCCTAAAAGTAGCTGGAAGCTTCAAAACCATTTGAAACCACCATGTAGTCTGCGAAGTAAATTTCAGCTTGCCAACTCCATTTGATAAATTAATGTTGGGGAAATTTAAAGTTTCAAAAATCTACTGGAGGCTCCAGTAATTTTCAAAAAAGTTGCTGGAGGCCCTGAAATGACTTGAACCCACCTGAAGTCGTCTTCAGAGGGTGTTAAAATTATCTCCATTTGATGAAATTTTGTGAAAATTTAAAGTTTCAAAAATCTACTGAAGGTTTCAGGAATTTTCAAAAAGTTTTTAGAGGCTCCAAAACGACTTGAAATTAAGCTGCAGTACTTCGTAGCGTATATTGAAATTAGTTTTTAGAATAAATGTCAGCTTTACAACTCCAATTTGATGGAATTTTGTGTGAATTTCGAGTTTCAAAAATCTGCTGGAAGCTCCAGAAATGCTCAAAACGAGTTGAAACAGTTTCCAATCGATCTGGCATGTCGAAAATAGGTTATATCCCAAATTTCAGCTTTCTTGCTCAATTTGGTAAAATTTTGATTTTTCCCCTCATTTTTGGCCTAAATTTGATTTTCAAAAATTCGCCAAAAATCGAAAAAGGCACTTTAGCACTTGAAATTTTGACAAGTGATGAAGTTTTTCTGATCTTTCGATCTACGTTTGTACGGATTGAAAAATTTCGTGCAAGTCCTATGTTGGAACGCAAAACCTGCGATTTCGGCTGACCTGTCAATCAAAATGGCCGCCATTTTGTAAGTAGGGCCACTTTTTTCTGAGGACAAGGGCTAGAAATGTTCCTTAGGACTTCCCCTTTAAGAAAAATGTTGCCCCGGAGGATCGGCAGAGGGTGCAGGTGATCCTTATGCGCCCCCCTTCCCGACTATAATTTTGGACAAAAGTTCTTCCCACATTCGCTATAAATTCTAAATATTGAACGCGTTCGATTGAATTTTGGGTTAATTTGATTTCCATTTTCAATCCTTACATATTTTTCCGTGCTTTTCTGATTCCGATTGAAATTCCAGGTAATTTTGGATGCGTCTGTAACGTTTTCGATTAAATTTTCTGATTTTGATAGGATTTTTTTCATGGTTTTGAAAAAATTTTATCTCAATTTTGAAAATATTTTGATACCTACCTTGAATAATTTTTCAAGAAATGAATTTTTGGAAAGTTCTGGAAAACTGTTGGCAAAGAAAGTGAACTGAAATTTCACTCCTCGAAAACTGGATACTAACTTCTCAATTATTTTATAATATCGAATGAAAACCTGATATTCCAAAAAACCAAGTAAGTTCTTCTTTTTTTTTAATTGCTCGAACACGAAGAATTTTTTCGTGAGAGAACAAGTCGAGTTCGCGTGATAATTAAAAACACGCTAGGATATAATGTGGAAAACAAAAACCTGGAAAAAGGACACTGTGCGATAAAACCAAATAGGCTCACCTACACGCAACAACGTGTACTTTTTATTTCGTTTTATACTTCTGCAGACGTATGAAACTGCATATTTATGTGTGCTTGGAAAAATATGATTATTTTTTTAGTATTTTATTACGTTCCGGGTGTGTAAATACAAACACATTCGTATAAAATGAGTCGTCGAGAGTGATGTACAATTTATGGCATCTGAATTTCATTTTGACTCTAATTTATAACATTTTTTTTCGTGAACTGGAGAACCTCAAAACCCTTTCGGGGCTTTAGAACACCTTGAAATCATCACTGTAAACGGGTCGAAATGGTCCAAAATAGGATACTAATTAAATTTTGAGCCTTTTACGATTAATTTGATTAATTTTTGTTTTGATTCTCGTTAGAATTGACCTGTAGCTTGAAATTCCAAAAAATCGCCTAATAGATTTGAGTATTGAATTTTCAGACTTTGAAATTTGCGCTGCAGGTGGTGCATTTTGCATTTTGAGACTCCCTTTCGATATTTACTCAACGTTCATCTTCATCTCATCAGTATCGAATTTGAAAAAAATATCGCTCCACATAATTATATCGAAATCTATTCGATTCGAAACGCAGTTTTCAATTCACCATATTTAGTAAAATCTTGACTGCGATCGCCGATACGCTCCCGAGCGGCGTAACTATTTTTTTTTATTATTGAAATCTCATCAAGCGAGATAAAAACGCGACTTTTTCCTCATTTCATCACTCGCCTTACAAATTACTCGAATACTACACCATTGTCGCGTATATTTGAATAAAAATAATACGCGATGTGATGAAAACAACAACACAAAAACAGACAAAACAAAAACAAAGCAAAATGTAAATCGCGCGACATCATTTTTTTTTTTTTTCAGAGTCTCGCGCGCACCGCCTTATTTACAATTTCATTTAAACTTGTGTAAAATTTAACGGCAGAGAAGCGAGTTTAAATTAATTTCCGCGCACACAAATTGATGCCACAAGATGAAATTTATTTACCTCGCTATACACGACATTTTTCGCGATTGTTTTTTAATGAAATATTTCTTTTTTTTCTCCACTCCACTCTACTCAACATTCTACCAGCACATAGAATGAGTATGTATGGCGAAAAATATAAAATACGCGAAACGTTATGGGCGCCGGCATCGGCAGTACTCGCCTAAATATTTCATAAGGCCGCAAATTGTTCGAAAGCAAACGAAAAAACGCCCGGTATTTTGGAAAACGTCCGCCCCCCCCCATTTGCTGTGTCCTCACTCGCATCTCGATTGTGTATTATAAAGTACCATCAACCTGTACTAATTCGACTACCCGGCTAGATTTTTCCAGCAGGCCAAAATTTCGCTCGATGAAATTTTATTAAAACAAATTCCCAACCTTATAATGGTGAAAGCTCGCTACAATAAACAGATGTTTCGTTTTTAAAGCTGGCTAGACACTGCACCTAGCCACCTACCCGCAAAAACCACCTAATAATCGTCCACGTCAAACCTTTCTACCTTCACCAAAAAATTATTTGCCGGTATGCGAGCCTTGGGTAAATATGTACTATACTATGAAATTTTTTCATATTTATTATGTCGCGCTGTCTCACGTAGGTAATCTCGCCAAAAAGCTCAGTTCTTTATGTTGATTAGCTGCAGCAAATAAGTTGAAAGTATTCTTATTTGTGGTTTACCAACGAGCTAGCCTTAAATTTTTTACTAAAGGGGTTATGCTCCTAAGTTACAGAAATAATTAACTCCGAGTAATTAAATTCTACTTTGTTGATCGCGTCAAGTCTTTTTTCGTCTCTGAAATCGTAGCTTGAAATTACAGCGAAACTTGCTTTAAAAATTTGTTAGTAAGGTAGGTCTAGGTATACGTACAATTAATTCAAACTTGATGCAATATCGCGAAATTGAATCAAAATCTCGCAAAATGACCGAAATCTCAATCAATATGTATTATCAAAACGGAATGAAATCAGATAAAAATTGCTTAAAGGGTTATTCCATGTCAACTCAACCAACGTTTTTGAGTCATGTCTTTCGATTTCGCTCAAATTTTTTTTACAATATATACCCACCCAGTAAGTAAGAACCCCGCAATTAGTTTGGTCCCAGCCCCCTCAGGGGGCGGGTGGGTGGCGGGCTTCCATTATTTTCACGTTGTCTCGAGCTATTCAACTTCAGGAGCCCATTCCTCCAAAATTGATCAAAACTGATTTCACAGTTCAAAAGAGTATTGAATTTTACAGCCCCCAGCATCTCCCCAAAGAGGGCGACCCCCCCCCAAATGGTTACATTCATGTGACACATGAAGTACTATGTCTTCGATATCGCTGAACTCGAATATTGCTTTAGTTTTTCGAATCGACTTCACCCATGGCCCCCAGAACCTCCCCCAATAGGTAAAAGTCCAAAAAAATTGTTGGGGGCCCTGGATAGGGTCCAATCAAAAATCTGACGTCATATTCGTGTTCAGCGTCACTAAAAACATACTATTCCATGTGTCACACGAACAAACCACTTTTTTGAACTTTTACCCCCTTTGGGGAGGTGCTGGAAGCCATGGATGGGGTCCTATCAAAAATCTGACATCATATTCGTGTTCAGCATCACCAAAAACATACAATTCGATATATCACATGCCCCAGATTTTATTTCGAAAGTTTAGCCCAAAATTGGGGGTGGGGGTGCTCCCCCTCCATTGAGAGATCCCATCTCGAAACTTGAATATTTCGAAAAAGCATCAAAAGGTACATCAATGGAAATTTTTTCAAAATTTTAAATGGTAGCTCCCACTTACAGCGCCATTTTTAAATTTGAACTTTTAATTTGAAAGTTCAACTTTCAACTTTTGAAAATTTCAAAATGCTTAAAAAGTTCTGAATGCAATGCCCTTTCGAACTGTGAAATCAGTTTTGATCAAAGTATCATAGTTTTGGAGGAGTGGGCTGCTGAAGTTGAATAGCTCGAGACAATGTAAAAATAATGGAAGCCCCCCCACCCGCCCCCTGAGGAGGCTGGGACCAAACTAATTGCGGGGTTCTTACTTACTGGGTGGGTATTATATTGTAAAAAAAAAGTTGAGCGAAATCGAAAGACGTGACTTTCAAAATCGCCTTTTTTTGGTGGAGTTGACATGAAATGACCCTAAAGCATCATAAAAACTTCTAAAATTGACAAAAAAAAAAATCGATAAAAATTACACCATAAATAGAAGAAATTTCATTAAAATTGAACAAGAATTGTACCTATCAAAGGTCGTTCAAACATCTCAAAACAATGAAAACATTTGAAAACTAAGTACGAGAGATTTATCAAATATCATCATAATCGAATCAAATTTTGGTAAAATTTCAAGTGCTAAAGTGCCTTTTTCGATTTTTGGTGAATTTTTGAAAATCCAATTTAGGCAAGAAATGAGGGAAAAAATCAAAATTTTACCAAATTGACCAAGAAAGCTGAAATTTGGGATATACCCTATTTTCGATATGCCAAATCGATTGGAAACGGATTCAAGCCATTTTGAGCAGTTCTGGAGCCTCCAGCAGATTTTTGAAACTCGAAATTCCCACAAAATTCCATCAAATTGGAGTTGTAAAGCTGAAATCTATTCTAAAAACTAATTTCAATACGCTACGAAGTACTGCAGGTGAATTTCAATTCATTTTAGAGCCTCCAGCAACTTTTCTGAAAATTACTGGAGCCTCCAGCAGATTTTTAAAATTCGAAATTCCCGTTGGGAAGCCCGAAATTTATTCTGCAAACTAATTTCAATACGCTACGAAGTTGACTGCTGGTGGATTTCAAGTCGTTTTAAAGCCTCCAGCGATTTTTTAAAAGTTTGTATGGCGTTTTTTTGGGAAATTGAAATTTCCTAAAAGTAGCTGGAAGTTTCAAAACCATTTGAAACCACCATGTAGTCTGCGAAGAAAATTTCAGCTTGCCAACTCCATTTGATACATTAATGTTGCTGGAATTTCAAGTTTCAAAAATCTACTAGAGGTTCCAGTAATTTTCAAAAAAGTCGCTGGAGGCTCCAAAATGACTTGAAATTCACCAGCAGTCAACTTCGTAGCGTATTGAAATTAGTTTGCAGAATGAATTTCGGCTTTCAACTCCAATTACTGATATTTTGTGGGAATTTCGAGTTTTAAAAATCTGCTGGAGGGTCCAGTAATTTTCAAAAAAGTCGCTGGAGGCTCCAAAGCGACTTCAAATCCACCTGCAGTACTTCGTAGCGTATTGAACTTAGTTTGCAGAATAGATTTCAGCTTTACAACTCCAATTTGATGGAATTTTGTGGGCATTTCGAGTTTCAAAAATCTGCTGGAGGCTCCAGAACTGCTCAAAACGGGTTGAAACCGTTTCCAATCGATTTGCCGTGTCGAAAATAGGGTATATCCCAAATTTCAGCTTTCTTAGTCAATTTGGTAAAATTTTGATTTTTTCCCTCATTTTTGGCCTAATTAATTCTGTTTTCAAAAATTCGCCAAAAATCGAAAAACGCACTTTAGCACTTGAAATTTTGACAGGTGATGAATTTTGGCCTGATCTTTCGATCTACCTTTGTAAAGTTTGAAGAAGTTCGTGCAAGTCCTATGTTAAAATGCAAAATCTGCGATTTCGGCTGACCCGTCAATCAAAATGACCGCCATTTTGTAAGTAAGGCCAACTTTTCTTCGGGGCATGTTTGCTTTAACATGTTCCTTAGGATGTCCCCTTTAAGAAAAAAGTTGTCCCGGAGGATCGGCTGGGGAGGGGGGTGCAATTACTCCTATTGTCATATGCCGGACTAAATTAGATACTTCAATAGTACATACAAAATAAAATGCAAAAATATTTCTCTTTTTATCGCGCGAAAATCGCAATCACTAACCCACATTTTTCTCGGCCTTAAAAGCTACCTCTCTGGAAGACGCATCGATCTAGTGAAATTTTTGTATCGTCACTCTCGTAAAGGGATGTATGATACACTGTTTCGTACACCATTAATTATCACTTTTGTAAAAGAAATAAAAAGAAAAAAAATTACTAAGGAGTTGCTTTCATACATACTCAGACAAAAGAAAGACAGTATACTAATTACATAAAATTTAATCACCTCTCGCGCTATTTTCTTTCTCACTCTGCAACCCTGTATCGTGGAGGTGGTGGTATTCTTCTTATAATATTTTAGAAATGATTAATGAAATAGATCAACAAAAACCCGAACGAGTTACATGCATAATTCAAAAGGGAAGTGTTTTCAGGCACGCTTCGCTCTTATTTTTCCTAAAAAAAAAAAAATAATAAAAAAATCGTTTTTGATAACAAACACTTTGATTTCTTCGGTTTTTCTATTTTTATAGGTACCACAGATACTGTACCTACAGATAGGTATCTGAAAAGGAAAGGTGAACGAAATATAGTCTGGCATATGACAATAGGAGTAATTGCACCCCCCCCCCCACCAATCCTCCGGGACAACTTTTTTTTAAAAAGGGACATCCTAAGGAACATTTTAAAGCAAACTTGCCCAAAAAAAAGTTGGCCTAACTTACAAAATGGCGGCCATTTTGATTGACAGGTCAGCCGAAAACGCAGATTTTGCGTTTCAACATAAGTAAGACTTGCACGAAATTTTTCAAACCTTACAAAGGTAGATCGAAAAATCATGCAAAAATTTATCACCTGTCAAAATTTCAAGTGCTTAAGTGCGTTTTTCGATTTTTGGTGAATTTTTGAAAATCAAATTTAGGCCAAAAATGAGGGAAAAAATCAAAATTTTACCAAATTGACCAAGAAAGCTGAAATTTGGGATGTACCCTATTTTCGACATGCCAAATAGATTGGAAACGGTTTCAACCCGTTTTGAGCAATTCTGGAGCCTCCAGCAGATTTTTGAAGTTCGAAATTCCCACAAAATTCCATCAAATTGGAGTTGTAAAGCTGACATTTATTCTAAAAACTAATTTCAATACACTACGAAGTACTGTAGGTGAATTTCAAGTCGTTTTGGAGCCTCCGGCGACTTTTTGAAAATTCCTGAAGCCTCCAGCAGGTTTTTGAAACTTTGAATTTTCACATAATTTCGTCAAATGGAGATGGGAAGTCGAAATTTACTCTACAATCCAATTTTAACACCCTCTGAAGACGACTTCAAACGGGTTCAAGTCATTTTAGAGCCTCTAGCGATTTTTTTGAAAATTACTGGAGCCTCCAGCAGATTTTTGAAACTTGAAATTTCCCCAATATTTCATCAAACTGAGATGGAGAGTCGAAATTCATTCTGCAAACTAATTTCAATACGCAATGAAGTGGAGTACTGGTGGATTTCAAATCGTTTTGGAGCCTCCAGCGACTTTTTGAAAATCCCTGAAGCCTCCAGCAGATTTTGGAAACTTTGAATTTTCACAAAATTTCATCAAATGGAGATGGAAATATGAAATTTACTCTACATTCCAATTTTAACACATTCTGAATACGACTTCAGGTGGGTTCATGTCATTTTAGAGCCTCCTGCGACTTTTTTGAAAATTACTGGAGCCTCCAGTAGATTTTTGATACTTGAAATTCCCGCAACATTTATTTATCAAATGGAGTTGGCAAGCTAAAATTCACTTCGCAGACTACGTGGTGGTTTCAAATGATTTTGAAGCTTCCAGCTACTTTCAGGAAATTTCAATTTTCCAAAAAAACGCCATACAACCTTTCAAAAAGTCGCTGGAGGCTCCAAAACGACTTGAAATCCACCAACAGTCCACTGCATAGCGTATTCAAATTAGTTTTCAGAATAAATTTCGACTTTCCATCTCCATTTGATGAAATTTTGTGAAAATTCAGTTTCAAAAATCTGCTGGATGCTTCAGGAATTTTCAAAAAGTCGCTGGAGGCTCCAAAACGACTTGAAATTCGCCTACAGTACTTCGTAGTGTATTAAATTAGTTTTTAGAATAAATTTCAGCTTTACAACTCCAATTTGATGGAATTTTGTGGGAATTTCGAGTTTCAAAAATTTGCTGGAGGCTCCAGAACTGCTCAAAACGGGTTGAAACCGTTTCCAATCTATTTGGCATGTCGAAAACAGGGTACATCCCAAATTTCAGCTTTCTTGGTCAATTTGGTAAAATTTTGATTTTTTCCCTCATTTTTGGCCTAAATTGGATTTTCAAAAATTCACCAAAAATCAAAAAACGCACTTAAGCACTTGAAATTTTGACAGGTGATAAATTTATGCTTGATCTTTCGATCTACCTTTGTAAGGTTTCAAAAATTTCGTGCAAGTCCTATGTTGGAACGCAAAATCTGCGATTTCGGCTGACCTGTCAATCAAAATGGCCGCCATTTTGTAAGTAAGGCCAACTTTTCTTCGGGGCATGTTTGCTTTAAAATGTTCCTTAGGATGTCCCCTTTAAGAAAAAAGTTGTCCCGGAGGATCGGCGGGGGGGGGTGCAATTACTCCTATTGTCATATGCCGGACTAATCAGCACGTACTGTAGGTACATATTAAGATCGAGTACAACGGGAAGATTTTCGTTGAATTCAAAAGGTCTTCAGATAGGTACGCCTGCCTTCAAAAAAATCAAACTAAAACTTTCGCTCGAGTTCAAAGGAAATAATTAAGATATGTATTCGCGTAAAAAAAAAACTACCTCGTGCGTATCCTTCATCTCCAAGTCCTTACGACATATTCATACAAAACGAATCCGAATAAACCGTAGTAGGATGGATTGTTCAGCCGACGGAACATGAAAAGACTCAGCGACGACGACGTTACAAAAAGACAGGACGAAAACGAAATTTCTTCGGCAGAATTTTGTCGAGAGCGGTGCAGGTGGTACGACGATGGAGCTTTCGAGTTATTTTGCGAACCACTGGTGCGTTAAGCGTAGGTACTCTTGGAATAGCTGCGTAAAGCTGTTTAAGCTTCATTTTAATCTATTCAATTAGCAAATTACATCGAGTATAGCTCTGCGCGTTGATGCCGACTGCGACTTGGTCAAGTTATTATTGTACGACTTGAAAACGACGACGAGTCGTATTTTAATTTTAATTTAATTCGAAAATGTCATAAACTGATACAAGGCAGATTAACGCTGCTCGCCATAGGGAAATAACACAATCAATTTCTATTTCGCTTTACCCTTATCAAGCCAATGACCACTGTGCTCCTCGCTGAACTTGCCTTTTTCCGTTCGTCTTGCGATCGTATTAGCTCCAGCTATCGTTCGTGTAGTAGATAATATATAAAAGCGCAGCGTAAATCGCTCCCTTTGCACCGATGATTGCAAACGTATAGTACCTACCTATAGAGATGGACAGAGAGTTGGCGAATTTAATTTAATTCCAATATACGTGACAAATATGCCAGCATTTAATTTCGTCTCTTCATCGTCGAACCAACGAACTCGACTGAGTCTTTTTTCGGCGGTTCCGGCGGCGGTGGTGAACTGGTGAAAGAGGTGAAAGCTAAACCACGTCGTCGTAGGCAATTCGTCCGGTGTGTTTGTTTTAATCACAAAGGGTTTTACCTGCATACTACGTGCAAATTATAATCATATTGTTCGTATTCGGAATAATAGCTATTTCGTTATAGAGTATTAGTAGGTATAGGTACTTGTGCTGAACTCGAAGCTTTTCCAATCGCAATCGGCGGTCCGGTAGCTCGTAAACCGACTGCTCGTTGATTGAATAAGAGTATAATGTAGTATAAAACAAAACGTCACTTACACTTGTTATGGTATAGCAGCGATGGCGATATTTTCTTTGAATCTGCGAACAACAAAATCAAATCACGTAGCTATCAATCTGCGTATATTAATTCCAGCTCGATATTATTGATTACAGGTACAAATACAACGTACGAGAAAAACGATCCAATTACATCGTACATATGTGGTTATTGGTAAGAAATTTCAATGAAACTGACGTTGGCACTTACGCTTGTATTTCAACCAATTCCATCGGACGAGCAGAGGGAACAATACGCTTATACGGTCAGTATTATATTTCCATCGTTTCGGCGTTCTTTCATCCGAATATTATGTACATTTATGCACATACCGCCAACAACAAAAGCAATTCCGCAGCACACGACCGTTCATATACTGCACCGAATCATCGAACGTAGGACGTACTACACTAATCAAAGCTCAAATACCCAAATTTCCATACAAATTACACCGTTAAAGTACACCGGAATAATTACAATTCACAACTTCGATAATATTACACGTAAAACCGAACCGAAATCTCATTTCTAAGCTAAGCATTTTGCTTCAATAATAACTATTCAATTCTCACGCCATTTTCAATACAACCGGATCGGCAGGAAAAAATATGAAAATTGCGGTGTTGCCAAATCTTACTAATGAGTCACTAAAAGGGTAAACAAACACATGAACAGCTGATCTCATCTTTTACGAAGTTTATCTTATCTCATTACGTCATTAGTCATCTTATCTGTCAATGACCATTTTTATTTCCATTTTTCTTGTAAAATACGTATTTATTTATCTAGGTACTTATTTCAAATTGTTAATCATCGCTTTCATCGATACTTTTCTCCAACTTCGAGTCAAAAATAATGTGTACTCTGCTCAAAATTCAAAAATAAACATCATTCTGCCTCTGCGGGAATAGAGCGGGCAAATAGCGGTTTTAAAAAGGAAAAAATTGGCACATAAATTTTTTCTTCGGGAATGTGTAGGGATGGATCCTCTGAACCACCAAAAAAAAGCCGACTCTCCTACCCCTGGAGGAAAATTTTTTAGGGGGCTGAAACCGGTTTCGATTCACGTTTTTTGCGTTTTACTCCGTAAATATTAGGTTTTTGAGAAAAAGTACCATAACGAAAAATGTTCCCCTTCAAATTCTCGACAATTTGATACTACGCTCGATACCCATGCTCAAGGGGGGTGTCCAAAAAAAGGGGTGGAAAGAGTAGGTTTTTCAAAAAAGGTCAGTCCAATAAATTGATCAAAATTACCACTTAAAATCATTCGTTTTCGCTCAAATTTTTTTTAAAAAGTCTACTCACCCAACTACTAATCAAACTACCATTGGTTTGTATTCAACCCTCCTCGGGGGTTCGTGAGGGTTGCTTGATTTTTCAAGTAACACACTACTGATTCATATATTTGAAAAACAAATCTGGACGTGCGATATATCGAATAGTATGTTTTCGAGGTCGCTGAATACGAATAAGTATGAACTTATTTTTTGCATACACCCCCTCAAAGCCCCTCTGTGCCCCAAAATGGGGGTCAAAATTTTGAAAAATCGTGAAAAAAGTCGAGTGATATATTGAAAGGTACGTTTTCGAGGTCGCCGAGTGCGAATATAAACTTATTTTTTGGGTCCCACCCCCCAATGTCTCTCTGTGCCCCAAAATGAGGGTCAAAATTTTGAAAAATCGTGAAAAGTCGACTGATATATCGAATGGCATGTTTTTGAGACACTAAACTGGAATATGCACTTTTTTCCTGCTCTACTTAAGATTCCTCAAAATCCCCTTACGCCCCCTAAATGAGATAAAATTTTGAAAAGTCGCCAAAAAACGTGTGATACGTCGAATAGTATGTTTTCAAGATCGCTGAATATGACTATAAACTCATTTTTATTATTTCACTCATTTTACAATTCAAACGTCCTACTTACGCTCCAAAATTATCCTCATATGTCTTTAGTAGGTAAGATGCCAATCTTCTTGCTTATCTCACTTCATTTTGATTGTTTTCCTGTAAAATTTTCGATTTCATTTATTATTGGTTTGAAGTGCTCGGATACTTGCGACTGTAAAGGGACGTCATGCTGTAATTCAAATCCTGTCGAAGATCTGTGACGTACTCGTACTCAATACACAAATGATTGTTGTTTTTGTATATCTTGACTCATTGAGGGGTGAGATTTTATCAATATTTTGAACTTTTTTCTGTGCAGCTGGGAGTTTTGTAGGGTTGGAAACAAAAAAAAATAAGTTCATATTCGCACTCAGGGACCTCGAAAACATATCATTCGATATATCGGTCGACTTTTCACGATTTTTCAAAATTTTGACCCTCATTTTGGGGCCCAGAGGAGCTTTGAGGGGTTGTAGTGTAATAGAAGTAATTATCAATATTACGTTATGGTAATAAAGATGGGATATATCACTTATAGGAATAGATCTAGGAAATATCACTATAGGTGATAGGAAATTGCCCGAGCCAGGGTTGTGGGATATTATCCACTAAACAACTATTACATAATAGAAACCAATTGCTCCCTGCTATGAGGAATCAATTGATAACTACCACACCGATGCTTCAGATGCTCACCTCCCCCGCATTCCTACTACTGGGTGTGTCTCCTACTACTTATGTCATCAGGCTCGCGGAAACTAGAGCTTCACCGCAGGGGTGGTAGGCGTACCATCATGCCACTTAAGTCATAATGGCCCTACCAATTACCTGGAGGGTACGAAACCACCTCGCAAAATCACCATGGGGCTAGCCGACGCAGGACCACTCCCACATGGATCGTTTACACATCCGAAGATGTGCCCTAGTGCTGAATACAGCTTTCCCTAACCAAACAGACTTGATGCAGTAATCTATCGCATCTCCCTAACAGACTTCTCTTGTGAGGCGAACAAGGTATTTCACTAAATTCACGGCACTCCCTAATAGAACACACAGCTCTCGAACGATGTAGTAACTTTAACCCGGCGACGACACGCGAAACGGCCAGTGGACACACACCCGAAATGGCCACAATCGAACATACGCCTTTCGCTTCACGTACGCGGCACTCCCTAAAGACCTGGGTCTGTAGACTATTCCCTTGGCGGCGAACAGTACGAAACACGAACGCGGCACACCCTAAAAGACTATTTCCCTAACATTGCACCCTGAAGGGTACGTGAGTGTGCCGAGACAGGCCATGGTGATGGAATTAACCATCAGACAAAGACCACGAAAGCACTTGCCCTATGTCGGTTACACTGCCTCGACAGCAACGAACATAACCGTGAACCACACCACATACAATGTCACCGCAGATGGCGACCTTATAAAGGCGAGACAGCCCAACACACACGGAATAGCACAACCGAACTGTTCCACTAGGCTACCGAGGAAAACAACCTAGTAGGAACGAGACAGCTCAACTACTACTTCTAGAGTGATAGCGCGATAGCTACACAACTCCAGACCAGGTAACGAGTACCAGGACTGGAGTGGTTGCGAGACAGCAACACACTGCTGTATTAGTCTCTCGTAACCTCGCGCTTCGGATCGGCTACTGCCACGTAGCCACGCCCATCGGCGTTGCTAGTGGGAGCTAGACGCAGTGTTACCACTCATACGTAACCGTAAAGTACCGCATAAACATGCTGGCTGTAGGAAACATATTAACAATTAACGAACAATTAATAACGTTTATTATAAAAAAAATAACAAGGAATATAATTATTACATCTTAACGCTTCGAATATCATAACAAGAATAACTCGTACATCACGTACACACGAGGAGAGAGACACAACGAGCGTAATTACCGGGAATTACCCGTGAGGTTTACCACACTCGGCCATTCTGCAGTGTGTGTTGTCCTCAACACACCGATTCACGCACTTTTTACGAAATTTCGGCGAACGCAACTCCGGGGAAATGGTACAATTTTCCTCCGAAAAACAAAAACGACAATTATCGCGCTTATCACTAACAATAAACGATTTTTCACGAACTGGTTTTCGCTTCCTTTTCCGATTACGAACACGAATTTCACTCTTTTCAGCAATTTTGCCGGCGTTTTCGACTCGAACGAAGTTGACAGACGTTTCAACGATGTTACACGGCGATTTTTCGGCACTAAACACGACACTATTTTCGTTTAACGACACACGATTCGCCTGTGTGATGATAAATTGATCTTTCCACTTGATCATCGCAACATTCGGGTTTTCGATCCAAGAACAGCCAATGACGAGAGGAACAGGTAACGCATTATCACGGAGGATTAGAATTTCCGTTTCGGGTACTGCCACACCATCGACTGAGACCGTACCTACGATTTTACCAAGTACTTCCGATCCGTTTTCCAAATTACCAACGCCGAAAATTCTCGTATTCGAAGGGGGTTGAATAGTTTCGCACAGGGTGACTGCAGTTGACGCTCGCATCACACATACGCTACTACCATTATCGATCAACGCTCCCGAAATCGTTTTTCCGTTGATAACAGCCGTTTTCACATATTTTTCACGATCAACACCTAACGCTGTATTGACCAGAAGGACGGATTCGGACTTTTTCGTTTCAGGATCAGGAACAACCGGTTTTTCGTTTTCACTTTCAGCAACGTCAGGTTTCGATTTACTAGATTCAAATTCACGAAGTCGTTTGCTCCAATCGGCAGCTTTCGAATAATCGTAAATACGTAGATAATTCGCCATATCTTCGGACTTAAACCCAGCACAAACAGCATTTTTCGATTCTGCAACGGATGCACCAACATCTTTAGCTAAACGCAGCTTATCGAAGATGTATTCGATTGATGATTCGTTATCTTGTTGACATCGCGCGGAGAAACGTTCCCACTTGTCAACCACGTTTCCATCATCTTCGCCAATAAACGTTTCCCAAAAACAACTTCGAAAATCGGACCACGATTTGATATCGTCCGCATTGAGTAGATACCAACTTTTGGCTGCTTTCGTAAGTAATCGCTTCGCAGTTTCCAGCTTTTGTAGGTTATTCCAACCACCGATCAGGCCTTGATTTTCGACGCTTTTCAACCATTCTTTTGCTTCAGTAGCAGACACCTCACCCGTAAACTTCGATATTTCCGGCAGTAGCACTGCGCTGCTAGCTGCTTGGACGATTTCGCTAACGGTATTCATTGAGAGGTCCACTTTCGATGGAGAAAAAGGTGGCGATTGATTTCGTTTCGTTTTGACCATGCTTTCGGCAGAAATCGCGAACAACACACAAAAACACACTTTCAATTATTCAAAACACTTCGTTGACGCACATTCGACCACTTCTGAAATATGTAGGAAACATATTAACAATTAACGAACAATTAATAACGTTTATTATAAAAAAAATAACAAGGAATATAATTATTACATCTTAACGCTTCGAATATCATACAAGAATAACTCGTACATCACGTACACACGAGGAGAGAGACACAACGAGCGTAATTACCGGGAATTACCCGTGAGGTTTACCACACTGGCCATAAAGTATATCACAGTAGGCAAAAAATAAGTTCATATTCGTACTCAGCGATTTCGAAAACATACCATTCAATATGTCACTCGACTTTTCACATTTTTTCGAAATGTTGGCCTTTTTTTGAGACAGTTGGGAGCTGTGAGGGGTTGGACCCAAAAAATAAGGCCACATTCGTGCTCAGCGACTTCGAAAACATGCCATTCGATATATCACTCGACTTTTCACGATTTTTCAAAATTTTGACACTCATTTTGGGGCACAGAGAGACATTGGGGGGTGGGACCCAAAAAATAAGTTCATATTCGCACTCGGCGACCTCGAAAACGTACCTTTCAATATATCACTCGACTTTTCACGATTTTTCAAAATTTTGACCCCCATTTTGGGGCACAGAGGGGCTTTGAGGAGGTTTATGCAAAAAATAAGTTCATACTTATTCGTATTCAGCGACCTCGAAAACATACTATTCGATATATCGCACGTCCAGATTTGTTTTTCAAATATATGAATCAGTAGTGTGTTACTTGAAAAATCAAGCAACCCTCACGAACCCCCGAGGAGGGTTGAAAACAAACCAATGGTAGTTTGATTAGTAGTTGGGTGAGTAGACTTTTTAAAAAAAATTTGAGCGAAAACGAATGATTTTAAGTGGTAATTTTGATCAATTTATTGGACTGACCTTTTTTGAAAAACCTTCTCTTTCCACCCCTTTTTTTGGACACCCCCCTTGAGCAATGGGTATCGAGCGTAGTATCAAATTGTCGAGAATTTGAAGGGGAACATTTTTCGTTATGGTAGTTTTTCTCAAAAACCTAATATTTACGGAGTAAAACGCAAAAAACGTGAATCGAAACCGGTTTCAGCCCCCTAAAAAATTTTCCTCCAGGGGTAGGAGAGTCGGCTTTTTTTTTGTGGTTCAGAGGATCCGTCCCTACACATTCCCGAAGAAAAAATTTATGTGCCAATTTTTTCCTTTTTGCTTCTGCTTTTTTACGTTATTTTCCCGCTCTGGAAGGCTTCTTAGTGCAGGAAAATTAGACCAAAAAAAGAGTCATTGGGAAAAGTGAGGTAGAAAGCTGAATTTTGGTATACTGGTCCATTTTTATGTGCTGAACACGAATCTGATGAGTCCTCGCTCGTCCCTGGTGAGCGTTCTCCCCTATTGTGGATCTAAACCCCCCGAAACCAGTTTTTTGCAATTTTCTCCCCCGCATTGCATTTTAGCGAAAACCGAGAAATGAGGTCAGATTCAAGAATCTACGTGAAATTTCCGATCTAATGATATATCAACTGTCTTTCTACCCCCAAGGGGGATGGATCTGGAACCATTCAAATGAGAGGGGTTTTCTAAAAAACACAAAAAAACTATCGGTGCATAGGAGGGGTGAAACGGCCCCCGAGAGCGTTCGGGTTGATACTAGCATGGAAGGTGGGTACCAACGAGAAACTACCGCGTGAAAAATTTCAGATTCACACCACCTCCCCTTTTTTGGGAACCCCCCTTTTTTGAAATTTCAATAACACTTTTCTCAGCTCCATTTCAACCGATTTTGAAAATTTTTCTGGAAGTTATGTGTATCCTTGATATAGGTATCTCCACAAAAATTTTCAACCCCCTCCCCTCATATTTACCCCTCAAAATGGCGTTTTTTTCATTTTTTTATGCCTATTAACAATCAAGATTGCGAGGTACAATTTTGGAAACGCATTTTTTGGATGTATTTTTGGCCCCTAAACATCATACACTATATTCGAAATTTTTGCTTTGGTATAATGTATCGTAGGGGGGTGGGGGGTGAAATGGGAATTTCGAGAAAAATAACCATCAATGAGTAGGGTATCGTTTTCATATGATTCGATACCGCAGAGCACGAATATGACCTCAGATTTCCTGCTACACTCACCTACCCCTCTCCATAGCCCCTCAGCCTCCCCCCATTTTCACGATTTTCGAAATAAAGCTATATTGATGACATTGGTGTCGTTTTCATATGATTCGATACCGCTGAGCACGAAAATGACCTCAGGTTTCCTGCTACACTCACCTACACATCTCCAGAGCCACTCAGCCCCCTCCAAATTTTCACGATTTTCGAAATAAAGTTATTTTGATACTCGAGTATGTATGAGTATGTATGTATTTTATAATTCAATGACTACATATATGAAAAATTACTAGAAAAAAATATGGTAACGAAATACTGATTAAGAAAGTAAAGAATGTTATTTGTGATTCACTTAATCGTCATCATCACTAATGTCATCATCTGTCGTGTAACTTAATTCGTCACTGGAATAGCTGTAATCATCATTTTCGAGGTCATAATCGCTATCATCTTCGTCAGGGTCCACACCCCTCGGGGGGAGCCATGTGCTGTAGCTCATTCTACGAGAAATTTTATGTACAATAACAATGAACTAATGTAATTCTACCATAGCAATGAAACCAACATCATCAAAATAACTTTATTTCAAAAATCGTGAAAATTGGGGGGAGAGGCTGAGGGGCTCTGGAGAGGGATAGATGAGTGTAGAAGAAAATCTGAGGTCCTATTCGTGCTCAGCGGTATCGAATCATATGAAAACGACACCAATGTCATCAAAGTAACTTCACTTCGAAAATCGTGAAAATTGGGGGGGCTGAAGGGCTCTGGAGAGGGGTAGGTGAGTGTAGCAGAAAATCTGAGGTCATTTTCGTGCTCAGCGGTATCGAATCATATGAAAACGACATCAATGTCATCAATATAACTTTAATTAGTTTGAAAATCGTGAAAATTGAGGGGGGCTGAGGGGCTCTGGAGAGGAGTAGGTGAGTGTAGCAGAAAATCTGAGGTCATTTTCGTGCTCAGCGGTATCGAATCATATGAAATCGACACCAATGTCATCAATATAACTTTAATGAGTTCGAAAATCGTGAAAATTGAGGGGGGCTGAGGGGCTCTGGAGAGGGATAGGTGAGTGTAGCAGAAAATCTGAGGTCATTTTCGTGCTCAGCGGTATCGAATCATATGAAAACGACATCAATGTCATCAATATAACTTTAATTAGTTTGAAAATCGTGAAAATTGAGGGAGGCTGAGGGGCTCTGGAGAGGGATAGATTGGTGTAGAAGAAAATCTGAGGTCCTATTCGTGCTCAGCGGTATCGAATCATATGAAAACGACACCAATGTCATCAAAGTAACTTCACTTCGAAAATCGTGAAAATTGGGGGGCTGAGGGGCTCTGGAGAGGGGTAGGTGAGTGTAGCAGAAAATCTGAGTTCATTTATTTCAGGAGTCAATTTCAGCTATTTTTAACATGATCCTGATGATTCCCATAATTTGATGAAATATAAATGATCTTTTCCAAAAAACACGTCAAAAATTTTTTAATCAATTTTTTTAAAAATGAAAAAAAAATCGAGTGATAGTAGGTTTTTTGGGTCGAGAAACATGAATCTGAGGTACTTTTTTTCTCAGTTATCTGGAGGGCCCTTGGGGAAGTGCTACCGAAATCAAATTTTGTAAAAATAGAAAAAAATCGAGTGATACGTCAAAATGTAGGTTTCTTGGGTCGAGAAACACGAATCTGAGGTCCTTTTTGGCCCTCAAACCCCTTGGGGAGGTGCTACCAAAATCAAATTTTGTAAAAATGAAAAAAATCTAGTGATATGTCAAAATAATAGGTTTTTTGGGTCGAGAAACACGAATCTGAAGTCTTTTTTCCCCTCAGACCCCTCGGGGGCCGTTGGGGAGGTGCTACTTACCGAAATCAAATTTTGTAAAAATAGAAAAAAATCGGGTGATATATCAAAATGTAGGTTTTTTGGTTTGAGAAACACGAAGTTGAAGTCCTTTTTTCACTCAGCCTCTATGGGGGAGGTGCTACTGAAATAAAATTTTGAAAAAATCACAAAACTCGAGTACCTAGTGTATCAAAATCCAGGGGTTTTTGGTTGGAGGGGGGGGGGGGTTATCTGTCAGTTTTTCAATCATTCGACCCGATATCGTTGGTTATTTTATATCATAACTAGAAAAATCGCGCCTAGTCGCAAACTAACTAACCACTCCCAAATTCTACACTTTCAAACACACATTTTCACGCAATCGTGGTTTTGTAGCGAGTTGAATAAAACAACTTATGCCTCATTCACTTATGTACAATTACTTCGCGTTGATGTAGTTAAAATGTAGTCCCGTTTGAGACGAGATATCTCAAGAATGGTAGCACCTCCCCAACGGCCCCCGAGGGGTCTGAGGGGAAAAAAGACTTCAGATTCGTGTTTCTCGACACAAAAAACCTATTATTTTGACATATCACTAGATTTTTTTCATTTTTACAAAATTTGATTTTGGTAGCACCTCCCCAAGGGGTTTGAGGGCCAAAAAAGACCTCAGATTCGTGTTTCTCGACCCAAAAAACCTACATTTTGACATATCACTCGATTTTTTTTCATTTTTACAAAATTTGATTTTAGTAACAACCCCCCCCCCCCCCATTGTAGAGGATAAAATTTCCTATCAGATCAATGTCACTAGTTTTTCTTTAGGAGGCTTAGTTCTTGAATTATATGTGATTTTTGATGGCGTAAACTGACTTTAGGGCACCCCTGTATCATTTCCAAACACATTCTGTGTTTAGTTGAGCACATCTACTTATGAATTTTTATTAGAGAATCTATTTTTGGGTGCAACTGTGCAAGATATTTTAAAATCGGGAATAATGTACTCTTCCTAGTACTTAAAGATGATAAGAATTATTGCAAATTTATGAAGAAAATTTCTCGTAACTTCAAAATTGTAAGAAAATTACTAAAAACCATTCAATTTTTCGAAAATAGGTATTGGTAAAAGTGTTTAATTAAAATTACCATATTAAATAATTCCTCGCTTTAAGATATGGTTGAGATTGAGAAATACAGCATATAATCTAGATAGAATGTCACCGGTGACCAGATTGTTCAGATTTCACTCCCCAAAATGAGAAATCCTTCAAAATTTCACTCCGAAACGTTCGTCTTATCCCACAACTTGATCAGTGTTCGTTTACAAAACACAATTCAAATTTAAAATCCAACCATTCTATTATTTCCAAATACATTCTGTGTTTAGTTGAACACATTACGAGATACTAAACGCTATCTAAGTACTGCTTAAGTAAATGTTCGAAAACCGCATCGAAACAGAACAACCATTCAACTTCATTACTTTCGTTCGATAACCCATTGATTCCGAACATTAACGTTTGAACTCGACCATTCACTCCAACTCTTCGGAATATCACTATTTCGATCACCAAAAACTAATCTAACCCTTTCAATCCTGTTTTACAGATCTATCCGAGACATCCCAAAGTCAAAAATCAAGAAGTGACAGCAGTAGAACATCACCCAACACAAGTTCTGCTTCAAGGCAGTCTCTATCAACGCTACTAATTCTGTGTATATCTTCAACTTCATTATACTACATCGGCAGATGACATCAACGTAATCCTACGTCCATCGACTGACTTTAATTGTTCTCAACTAGAAATAAGACTTGTTGTTACCTACGTCATTTAAAATGGTTGTGTATATAAAAAAATGTTTTCTATTATATAAATATTTTGTATCGAAAAAAAAACAAACAAAAAAGACGTTCTCAAAAAAGCATATCAGTATTTCATCGGAATTTACCGTTAGAATAAATTCTGAATTTTTACAAAATGCGTTCAGTAATTCATTTCATTCCTCGCAGTCGCCAAAAATAACAACAACGAATTCGATATTTTCAACTAGATATATATTTGAAATATATTAATGAAATAAAAGAGACAGTATCAAACATTACTTTCCTTGCCAACTCTACGATTGTATATCGATAAAACAGATTGAGAAAAAAAATCCATAATAACATCGTCGATATTCAAAGACGACGAGGAGCGATTAAAACTCCAACTTAGGGATAAATATTCGTTCAAAGTAATTAATAAAAATAGAAAAAAAATTACTTCTTAAATCTAACAATTGAAAAAAAAAAGAATACAGATAAAAGATGTAGGATTACTTCGAAATCTTCGCGATAATAATATTCACTATCGTATTTCCATAAAGATAGAGATAGAGAATCAATACGTCGTACGAGTTTCCAAAACAGAAACATTACCATTGTTCGAGTCATTCGAACGAACCCTTATTAAAAAATTCACATTGGGACAGGTTTTCTCTTATAGGGGAGAAAAAATGTCGCAATACGTCAATAAGTGCAAAAGAAAAATAATGAAAACACATGTAGTAGTTACTATCAAAAAGAAGGAAAGAGAAAAAAAATCAAAATCGAAAAACAAAATTGTATCTAGAACCTTAGCACTAGATACGGGGCGAACTTCGCGAATGAAAAAAAAAAACAACAATTCTTACTACTTCGTATTCGTAAATGTATAATATCGATACTCTGAATATTTCATTAATACATTATTATAATGCTAAAAAATATAAAAAAGCGAGAAAAAAAAACATGAGAAAAAAATAGACAACAAAAAATACGTCTAAATTAAAACTATATATAAGGCGATCGTATCGTCGTCTTCGTCATCTTCACTCTACGCGGGTCAATAGGACGCTGGCTTCGATTCGACACGTTATCATTTCGTAGTCGCTGGTTTATCGGTTTCCATTTTTTCTACTTCGCTGGTCGATGATGCAGGCGTCTCGGCTGCCCCGGTAGATGGCTCGTCTTCGGCATCTTTCTTATCTTTTTTACCCTCTACACCTGTTCAACAATCGATGTAAATTCCAAGACGCGTAAATAGCCAGGTCTTTGGGATATTGCAATAATAATGACAAGATGCTTATCGCTTACCTTCGTTTCTACCACCGGCTGAATTCTCTCGACGACGTTTACGATTTGTTTGCTTTTTGTGAAATTTTGGCATAGGTGGCAACGGTTCCATTCCCAAAACTTTGTGAATCTGACGGAACGCGATCAATCTCAACGCATGCTGCATTTTGAAGAAGAAAAAAAACACGTTAGAAACAAATGACAGAATATTTTGAAAAAGTTACAGCAGCATTTCTCCACATAATTCGTTGATTTGAAACGTTCGTATTATTGCGAATACTCAGAATAAAAAATCAGGGAACAAGTTATTCTAATCACTATCGATTATGATCAGTGTGAGCTGAGAGAATCATCATAGTACTCGATTATCTGAAGCGTTTACAACTTCAATTTTATGTGTACGAAGGCGACTAATACTCAGAATAAAAATCAGGGAACAAGTTATTCTAATCACAATCGATTAAGATCAGTGTGAGCTGAGATAATCATCATGGTATTAAATGTCGCCAAGTTCACCGTAATTTGAAAATGGAAGACACGACTTTCATAGTTCACAGTACAAGTGGCAAAGAGTGCTCAAGAAATCGAATTTGGCTGGAATTTTCACATTCAGCCATGAATTTTTTGCAAAATTTCAAGCGACTAATACTCAGAATAAAAATCAGGGAACAAGTTATTCTAATCACTATCGATTACGATCAGTGTGAGCTGAGAGAATCATCATGGTATTAAATGTCGCTATTTTTCAAAAATTCCAAAAAAATCACCATTCAATTTATGGGCTGAAAATTTCTTGAAAATGTTCAAGAAATTTTGTCGAAATATTTGGATGGTTCGCGAAATTCTAATTCACTTTTTTTAGTCGGGGAGCCCACTCAAGGATAAATTGCACCCCCCCCCCTCGTCAATCCTCCGGGACAACTTTTTTCTTAAAGGGGGAGTACTAAAGAACATTTTTAGCCTTTGTACTCAAAAAAAAGGTGGCCCTACTTACAAAATGGCTGATTTTGCTTTCCAACATAGGACTTGCACAACATTTTTCAAAAGTACGAGGGGCATTTCATAAGTAAGGTCACACCTGCTCGTTCTCCGGAACTGGTAACACTGGTGAGCTGAAACTTGGAGGGAATGTTTGGGAGGTTTCGATGAACACACAGTCAAATTTTGAATGCATTTGGTGGAGTAGTTCGCGAGCTAACATGGTTTTAACGTGAAAGTGAGTAGTGACGTGCCGTCCGATTTTTGAAGTTTGTGATGTAAGCGAATTTTTATGAAAAGAAAAGGTTTTCCGGGCCAAAATTGATCCCAGACTATGTAAAGTGTATAGTACCTAAAGACAATGTGATGTCAAAATAGCATCATCTCATGGTAAATATCTGAAAAAGTGCATCGACGATCACGATATTCATCCAAGAGAGGCGCACACGCGCAATTGTTTCGTTTTTGAAAGATTCAGGATCAGGAGGCCGCTCAGATCGCTCCTCGTCGTAAGTGTTCGTCAGACTCTCTTCAAAACGTGTTATCCACTTATGGTTGACATCGAATTGTCTTTACCATACACTTTACATAGTCTGGGATCAATTTTGGTCCGGGAAACCTTTTCTTTCCATAAAAATTCACATACATCACAAACTTCAAAAATCGGACGGCACGTCACTACTCACTTTCACGTTAAAACCATGTTAGCTCGCGAACTACTCCACCAAATGCATTCAAAATTTGACTGTGTGTTCATCGAAACCCCTCAATCATTCCCTCAAAGTTTCAGCTCGCTAGTGTTACTAAGGAACTAAATACCAGGTATGGAAATACGCCATTTTCGGTTATAGATTTCGTAGTTTTGACAGTGATGTGATTTTTTAATTTCAGTCATATAATGAAATGGAATCAAAAAAATGGTGGGAAAATGTCTATTTTGCATATTAAAATGAATATGAGGTGAAAAAGTAACGTAAATTGGCGGTATTATTAATAAATTGGGAACTTGAAAATTTTTTTCTATAACCAAAGATGGCGTATTTCCATACCTGGTATTTAGTTCCTTAGTGTTACCAGTTCCGGAGAACGAACAGGTGTGACCTTACTTATGAAATGCCCCTCGTACAAAGGTAGATCGGAAGATCAAGCAAAAATTTATCACCTGTCAAAATTTCAAGTGCTAAAGTGCGTTTTTCGATTTTTGGTGAATTTTTGAAAATCAAATTTAGGCCAAAAATGAAGGAAAAAATCAAAATTTTACCAAATTGACCAAAAAAGCTGAAATTTGGGATACACCCTATTTTTGACATGCCAAATCGATTGGGAACTGTTTCAACCAGTTTTGAGTACTTCTGGAGCCTCCAGCAAATTTTTGAAACTCGAAATTCCCACAAAATTTCACCAAAATGGAGTTGGAAAGCTGAAATTTATTCTGCAAACTAATTTCAATACGCTACGAAGTCAACTGCAGGGGGATTTCAAGTCGTTTTGGAGCCTTCAAGCGATTTTTTGAAAATTCCTGGAGCCTCCAGTAGATTTTTTAAACTTTATAAATTTCCTAAATATTTCATCAAACGGAGATGGAAAGACAAAATTCATACTGCAAACTAATTTTAATACGCTACGAAGTCGTCTGCTGGTGGATTTCAAATCGATTTGGAGCCTCCAGCCACATTTTTGAAAGGTCGAATGGGTTTTTTTTGGAAATTAAAATTTCCAAAAAGCAGCTGGAAGTTTCAAAACCGTTTAAACCCATTTGAAACCACCATGTAGTCGAGTTCACATCGTATTGGAATTAGTTTGCGATTTCAGCTTGTCAACTCCTTTTGGTAAAATGTTTCTGGAATTTCAAGTTTCAAAAATCTACTGGAGGCTCCAGTAATTTTCAAAAAGTCGCTGGAGGCTCTAATATGATTTGAACCCACCTGAAGTCGTCTGCAGAGGGTGTGTAAGATTGGAGTGTTGAGTAAATTTTCGCTTTCCATCTCCATTTTGAAAAAATTTTGTGAAAATTTAAAGTTTCAAAAATCTGATGGAGGCTCCAGGAATTTTCAAAAAGTCACCGGAGGCTCCAAAACGACTTCGTAGCGTATTAAAATTAGTTTGCAGAATGAATTTTGTCTTTCCATCTCCGTTGGATGAAATTTTTAGGAAATTTAAAGTTTAAAAAATCTACTGGAAGCTCTAGGAATTTTCAAAAAGTCGCTTGAGGCTCCAAAACGACTTGAAATCCTCCTGCAGTTGACTTCGTAGCGTATTGAAATTAGTTTGCAGAATAAATTTCAGCTTTCCAACTCCATTTTGGTGAAATTTTGTGGGAATTTCGAGTTTCAAAAATTTGCTGGAGGCTCCAGAACTGCTCAAAACAGTTTGAAACAGTTTCCAATCGATTTGGCATGTCGAAAATAGGGTATATCCCAAATTTCAACTTTCTTGATCAATTTGGTAAAATTTTGATTTTTTCCCTCATTTTTGGCCTAAATTTGATTTTCAAAAATTCACCAAAAATCGAAAAACGCACTTTAGCACTTGAAATTTTGACAGGTGATAAATTTTTGCTTGATCTTTCGATCTACTTTTGTACAGTTTGAAAAATGTTGTGCAAGTCCTGTGTTGGAACGCAAAATCTGCGATTTTGGCTGACCTATCAATCAAAATGGCCGCCATTTTGTAAGTAGGACCACTTTTTTTTAAGTACAAGGGCTAGAAATGTTCCTTAGGACTCTCCCTTTAAGAAAAAAGTTGTCCCGGAGGATCGACGGGGGGGGGGGTGCAATTTATCCTTGCGTGGGCTCCCCGACTAAATGCTCAAAAAAAATTTTGTCGAAATATCAGAATTTTTTTCAAAATTTCAATTCATTTTTTTAGGTTACATCAAACTTTTTCAAAAATACTGGAAATCACGGCCCAATTTTGAGCTAGAATTCTTACAAATTGCTTCAAATACATTTTTATCAACATATATGAGCTTTTCGTAAAATTCTGATTTATTTAGATAGGTCGCATCACATCTTTTCAAAATCTCAAAAATCATGACCCAATTTTGGACTCAAAATGTTTCAAAAATGCCAAAAAAATATTTTCGTCAAAAATTTGAGAATTTTTCGCAAATGAACTCAGAAAATTGCAACCAGATTCGATTCCCGGAGTGACCACTTTCCGCCATCTAAAACTGCAGACTATCGATCGCTGATGTAAATTTAAACACATTCGTCATTTTGTCTAATTTGCGAGCTTCATTCGAAGAAACGGTGCAAAATTTCGCTCGAAAATACGATTACGTATGCATGTAGAACGTACTTGCGCCGAAGCAGTAATCTCTTCTCTCTGTTGATCGGTTAGATAGGCGGCCGCGTCGACTGGATCTTTTTCGCACGGATCTAACAAACCGGGACCGCCGGGTAACAATAAACCTGATGAAATTGCTTGAAACACACGACGTAAACCGTCTCCGGGAGATAATACTGCGGTCGATGAACTTAATACTTTTTCGCATAGTAACTCCAGAGCCTGCGGGCAATCGTAATAAAAACAAAATTAATAGAAAAAAATTCCTAACGTAAGAAAATCGACTGTTTTTCGGATGAATTGCGATTTTGATTTTTTCTCACCAGGGAAGGGGGGGTTCCGGCGCGACATTTATGGTACTCGAGGGAAAATCAAAAAACAAGGAATTACTGGAGAATCTAACATTCGCACTAAAATACGCAAGATACTTACCCACGATTCAAAAGGTGCCCAAGTAGGAACGCGTTTGCACAAATCCCGTAAAATACGTATAACGATCAAACAGCTCTGAACCGTCGCTGCTCTAGCCTGTTGGAAAATTCGTTCAAAAAAACACAAAATTAGTAACACGCAACGGTCGATTTTCCAATATAAAATATACTCAGCTAATTTTAATTACAATTTATTTAAATCTAGAGTCCTGCGATTGAATTTTTCTTTTTTTTTTTAGACAACCAATAAGGTCTAAAAAAGACTTAAAATTTAGGGAGAGAAAAAATTATACATAACGAAGTCAGGTTTACATTGCATTCATTTTTTTTTTTTCATTCTTTTGCTCTTTTTGTGTTTCTTTTTTCTTTTTTACTTTTCTAACCCAACTTGATTTTTTCCCAAGCGTTTCGTGTTCACCTCCAAACCCCCATTATACCCCACGTGATGGAGAAAAAAAAATCATAACAAAAATGTAACACGTTCACCAACCATAGCATCATAAAAATGCTCGTCCCACTCAACTTTCCAGCCTTGGATAACAACTATGTACTTAACTAAAAGCTAGTCGACTAACTCGATACAAGAATTTTATTACAACGAAGTAAACCGAAACTAGGTAAGTACATAGATTTCAGTTTACTTCATTTCACACAATTATTTTATTAGTTCTAAGGCACGATACGTCGAATGATTTCCAACCGGCGATTAAGATATCAATTGAAAATAATTTTTGAGCGAACAGAGACAACCAAGGCAGAGGGGGTAGGGGAGATGGGCAGCGTGATGCGGCCAGATTCAATTTTAGACCTTTTTTTAGGGATATATTTTACTAAATAATTCAAAAATCAAATAATCACGATTTCATTTTCACATCGTCTACTTTTCCTTTCACTTTTGAACATTTTCAACTCGAAAAACTTGGCCCCCAAAACTAACTAATCAAATTTCCACCCTCGCGAGGATCAGGGTCGAGATCAAGATCACCAATCGCCTCGAATATCCTAATACGAATTTCCGAATTCGACATACCTGAATTTAAAATACAACTACGTAAATAAAATTATAGAATAAAATAAATTTAAGATCGAGAATTAAAAAAAAATATGAAAATAAATTATCACAACTAAATTACAAAGCTGGAAAGTATAGTTTATAAAACGAAAACGGAAATAAATGCAAACCTGAAACCATTTAGCATGCCTAAGGGCAGCCAAAGCTTCCAAACATTTCGTCTTGCTGAGTACATCAGGAGGATCAGGACTAATCTCCTTTGAGACTTTACTTCCATCTATAACCAGGCGAGATGAAACAAAATATTATTTGTGTCACCTCAACGAAGGGTGTTTGATCATATTTTTATGCAGAGATTACGAGTATTATTGTTGTAATTATGCACGTGGGTCATTCCATATTGTCAATTCGACCAGCAGCGTTTCGAAATCATGTCTGACGAATTTGCTCGTTTTTTTTTGTTTTTTTTTTTTTTCAACATCTATCCATTCAACAACCTAAGAAACACCTTCAGTTGGTCGCTGGCACCGTCAGTGGGAGGGGAGGGGAGGGGGAGGAGGATGGAGAACCTCAGTTTCTACATATATTATGCAACCAAGTTCAAAACTGATTTTACCGTTTGAAAGCACGTCGCAAGTTTGAATAGAATTTTTTACATTAGTCTCAAGTCATTTCAACTGAAATCAGCTCAATTTTGGGTTAGATACTCCGATTTCTGAGAAAAAGACCTCTTGGGGCCTTGAAAGTGGTTTCAAAAATATTCGCTAAAAATTTCAAAAGTTCGAAGGTGAGTTTTTTTTTCAGAAATCTCAATTTTTAACAGCTTTTCTTCGAATTTACAAGCTAGGTAGTTATAAACGAAAATTTCAATTGCAAAAAAAAATCTGCTCCACGTGCCCCAAGGAAGATTGGAAAGCCAAATGATAGTAATTTTCTATCATTCTGAAATAGTGGTGTTGATATATCGATATCTTAAACGATATATCGATATGAGATCCAATATCGACATATCGATATGAAAAATCAATATCGACGATATATCGTATCGTCAAAAATTGAGGAAAAAATGCACGAAAACAGCCAAAAATATGAGTAAAAATTGAAATTAGAAAGAAATTTTAAAAAATTTTTCATTTTTTTCAAAAAAAAATTTTCTCACTTTTTTAAAAATCTATAAAATAATTTTTTGTCGTACCAAATTTTTTGCAGTTGTTAGTTCGCAATTAAACTAGAATGACTGAGTATACAAATGGGAAAAATAGGTACTTTTAAGGCAATATTGAAGATATCGATATATCGTCGATATATCGATATCTGTTGGAAAAATATCGTGATATATCGATATGAAATTTTTCTAAATATCAACATCACTATTCTGAAATCTCAAAATCGGACTAATTTGACATGGAATGACCTCAAAGTCAAAATTCGAAGTGTTTTTCTCAGTTGTTGGGTGGGCAGTTGTAAAAAAAACTGATCAAAATCGAAAAACATGGCTTCGAAAATTGCATTTTTTTTTTTTGGCCGAGTTGTTATGGAATCACTCATATGTACGATTCTACTGAGCACACCTAACGTTAGATTGCTAATTAGTAGGTCAATCAGATTACAGAAAAACGCATTGGAGACGATTTCAATCAAAGAAATCAATCGTACCAAGCTGATAATTCGTGTAAATCCGATCAAAAATGATGCCAACATAAACGAACTAGACAGACGTTAAAATACAACGTTCGCAGAGAGTAATTCAACATTTTGATAAGAGAAACGTAAAAAAAAATCATACATTAAACACATTTGAGGGGAGAGAGATACAAAGCGAACGATAATTTTCTAGTGATACGATAATCATACGAGCACGAGCAAATGAAACGATAACGAGATATTGTTGAAAAAAAAAAAAAAAAAACTAAAATGTGACGATAAAGGTTTGATATCCTAAATTCAAGTATTTCTTGCTTTAATTCCCCATTCAGTTGGGTGACCAGATGGACCATAAATCGACGAATGATCAAAAACCCTTCAACCGTTATCCAACTGAAATGCCTTTGGGTTTCATGCCTTATGTAAAAATTAACCAAACGTAATAAAATAAATTACACCATAATTTGAACGGTGGTAACCGAAATTTGTACGCATCTTAACTTTCAATAAGAAAAAGTAAAGCATCAGCTCGTGAATCACAACGACTGAAATTTTTTCTCCAAATATAATGAGATGAAAAATACGAGAAAATCGAAACGAAAAAAAATTTCTACATTGAAACTTTTATCATCTTTTCATTATTTCTGATTCAAAATTTACAAAGCAATCTTTCAAAGCAGTCCAAATCGTAACAAAAAAAAAAAACAGGAATAGATACGTTTCAAAGTGACCAGTAACCACCGTTATTGTCGCAACTATTTTAAAAACACATCCCTTCCAGCAACCAGTACCTCGGTAATCATTTCGAAAATCAGATTACCGAAGTAAACCAGAATTTTGAAAAAAAATTGTTTCAAAAAATACAACTAAATCGATACGTTAACGATACACACACACAGCATCATCCGGTACCATTCACAGATATATTCTGTGTGTGTATTACCTTCTTTCATACGATCTGAAAAAAATAAGAACACATCGGCATTAAAAAGAAACTTCCGGTCTACATTTCCTTTTTCGATGGAATTTTTTCAACAACTGCGACCGATTTGATTCGATGAAATTAGGTACACACGTCTTAAATTCAACGCGATTTACAAAAATTATTCGTTAACAGTTTTAGATCATCACAATTGTTACTCACCACCTATAACAGCTGTCGACGCGGTCTCCGTCGTTGCAGCTGCGGCATTGGCCGCGTTCGTTGATTCGGTATTGTCGTTTGAAATTTCATCTTTGACGACTGTATTGACGGCCAATATCTCTTCGCGGATAACCGGCGATGCCAAAGTAACTCGAACCGTCAACTTTTTATCGTTTTCTTCCTTCGGGCAAGTGGAAACTACAATAGCGGCGTGGACTGGGCTCGAAGTAACTGTGTACTCCGTATCTTTGGCAACTTCCTGCGAAATGGCGGCCAAAAATATTAAAACGAATAAAATTTATCGCCGCGTCTCGTATTTGGGGAAATTTTCATCTCTAGTTCACCTTCAATTGCTCGGGTAGAAGGGAAACGACCTTGGTAAGTAATGACATTGTCGGTTTTCCGCTGCATAGCATGACCAAATCAACGATATCGTCACCAGTCAAGATTAACCCTTTGGCAAGGTTACCAATCCGTAGCACTCCGGTCAATTCGCGTAACGCTGCTCGACCGTCTTCTCGACTGCAAACAGAAGAGAGAGAGAAAAATTAAAATCCAAACCGTCGAAAATCATCGCATCAAAAATTCAATAATCATCAGGAGCACGTACCTAGATTCATCTTGAGATCCTTCATCTTCGACTCCATCTACATGTTCGTTTTCGATGTCGTTATTAGCGATTCCGTTCTTATTGTCGCTTATATCGGTATCTATAGCAATAACACGAAATAAACCAAGTGGTAAAATTTTGATAATCACACGACCGACGGATAGCAAACAAATGGCGAGTATTATTCACCTTCTTTCTTGACTTTACTTTCGGCCTCGGTTAACATATGGTCTGATACGAGTTTCAAAGCTCTTTCGACGTGTCCGACGACTTTCTGCATAAATTTCAATTCAACTTCGGTCGGATAGATAGCTTTATGACGTGCCAGTATGTGTCGATCTTCGAACGTTTCCAACTTACGCGACAGCGACGACAACGGAGGCGCACCTAATAAGAACTGCGCAAAAGACCAAAAAATTGGACGAATTGGAAGACTAAAAAAGCTGGCGAAAATTACGTAAAAATCATATATTCACCATTGGTGGTTGAGGTGGCTGAGCCGGAGCAGGTAATCTGGCAACACCGGGCCCTAATAACAAAGGATTTCGCGCGTTTCTCATTAGCGGGTGGCGTATATCACGGGGCATCAAGCCAGGTACACCGACAGCCGACGGACCGGATTTGCGACACCAATCCAAGTAATCCTTCAATTCGTCATCGTATCTGAAACATCGATATAACCGAATTGAATTTTATTCGTTTAAACTTTAAATAAATTGATAATTTAGGTATATAATGTACCAATACGAAGTAAAAAGAATAATCAGATGCCAATATTTTCATACCAAAATGTACATAGTCTCACGAATGAGACTTCTGAAACATTTCGTCAATCTCGTCATCAAGTTTCATCATTTCAAGATACATTATTCTTACATCGTCGAATTTAAAAAAAAAATTGTGTCTCGTTCAGAAGCCAATGTTTTCATGCCAAAACGAATTCAAATTCCTCGAAAGGAATTTTCCAATCGTTTCGTCAACCTCGTCATCAGTTTTCATCATTTCAAGACACGTAATTTCCACACAGTCTTATCTTTAAAAAAACATTCTCGTTCAGAAGCCAATGTTTTCATACCAAAACGAATTCAAATTCCTCGAAAGGAATTTTCCAATCGTTTTGTCAACCTCGTCATCAGTTTTCATCATATTAGAGCGGATGAAGAATCAATGCAAACCCATAATTTACGCGATATACACGAGATGAAATTCGTTTCATTCAGAAGCCAACATTTTCACACTTGAAACGATACTCACACGAGGTGAAGTGATCGCTAAAAATCAATCTCGTCATCAAAATTTCATCATAATGAACGAGCCATTTTTTTTTTATCGACAGTGTTGCACCGATTAGTAGTAGATAGGTCAGGAATACCAACCTGAAATCTTTTCGTTTGCCGTCTTTCTGTTTTTCGGTTTGTTTCTTCCATTTTTCGTTTCTCTTATGCTTGAAATTGTTCGGTTTCATTTCTACTTTCAATTTCGGATCGACTTTCTTCTTGAACTGTAATCTATGTTTGCGTCCTTTCATGTGCATTTCTTTGGCATTGGGGTCGCTGAATTTGCACTCGCAAAGTTTGCAATTAAAGCTGATTAATTTGCCTGAAATTACGAATTACTCATTAATAACGATATTTTTATTTCCACAATGGAAGAAACGTCGTTTTAATTTCAATCCTATTTACCTGTGGCATCTTTTTCTTCTTCAATATACTCGGAACCAACAGCCGGACGGTCGTCTATCAATACGTCATTTTCTTTCTTATCTTCGTCGGTCGAAATATCCTCGATCTTTTCCTCAACTTTAGGAGGAACAGCGGTAGCAGGAGGTGTCGCACCAGCTAGAAAATGAAATAATAATGAAAATAAATCAAATTGTTTAAAAAAAAAACAAATTTGTACGACAAATAACTAGAGTGGCTCTTATTTTGAATTTTTTTAGATCATTTGAACAAATTTTACCACAACTTTAATACATTATTTTACTCCCATTTTTTCTGAGGAGGAGGAGGGGGCGGGAGGGGTCAGAAGAATTTTGAAACACTCATCCCCCTCTTTTTCAACTCTGGAAGCTACATACCAAGGAGGAATTGAATTAGATATTTTCCAGGACAGAGAGGGGGGGAGAGGCTGCCGTCAAGATCTAATCCAGAGTTAGAGATCTGAGGCTGAAATTTTCAGCGACTTTTTTCGAATGAAAACCAACAATTTTGAGAAAGGGGGAAGAGAGAAGAGAGCAAAAAACGTGAAAAAAATTTCCGCGAGTATGCACAAGAAGAACGAACCTAATAAGAACACGGTAAACGTCACTTACCAGCAACAAAATTGATACGAGGTGTGGTAGAACTACGCACAGATATGGAGTTAGCTGCGGCCGGCGTGACAGGCGTAACTGTACCTCCAGGAACCGTTCGGACTTTCGCTTCTTCTTGCGCATTCAAGGCAGCGATGGCAGCAGCTGCTTTAGGATCAGGAGGTGGTATGGGTTTACCGAGCCTTGTATGCAATTTAACGACCTGAAAGTCATTTAAAAAAATACGTTACTCATCATTCACATAAAACAAAAACGAAAAAAAAAAAAAAAAAAAGATTTTACAAAAAACCATCATGGTAACATCTTTCAAGAAAGCAATCAGATAAAAATAAGTCAGGGAACAAGCTGTTATCATCACGTAGTAATACAGCGAGCTGAGGTTATCGGGTCATCATTTTCACTCTTCTTATTTTATGTTACACATGACATGGGCCAACATCTGGACCACAAATTTGTCACGAAAATACTCATCTTGACAGGAAGTTATCAGACAAAAACAAATCAGGGAACAAGCTGTTATCATCATAGATTTATACAGCGAGCTGAGATTATCGGGTCATCATTTCTACTTCACACTGGTGACATATGAGACATCAAACCGACCAAAAACTTCTCACGACTTCACGAGAATGCTCATTTTACAAAGAAGTAGTCAGATAAAAATAAATCAGGGAACAAGCTGTTATCATCATGGATTTTTACAGCGAGCTGAGATTATCGGGTCATCATTTCTACTTCATACACGTGACATGAGCTATTATTGAGTCGAGCAGAAACTACTCGTGATAATACACATCTCCGAAGAAAGTAATCAGATAAGAATATATCAGGGAACAAGCTGTTATCATCATAGATTTTTACAGCGAGCTGAGATTATCGGGTCATCATTTTATGTACATCTTCGACCAAAAAATATTCAAAAATTCGAAATAAGAGAATATAGATTTAAAAAAAAATCATCACGACATCTCCGAAGGAACTGATCAGATAAAAAAAATCAGGGAACAAGCTGTTATCATCACAGTATTATACAGCGAGCTGAGGTTATCGGGTCATCATTTCAACTCCTTCGATGTCGCGTTCTATAATCAAATACGATCAAACGGTTGACTGCAAAAAAAAAATGAAATTCACCTTCGTATGTTTGGCTCCGCGTAAATGAGCCGCGTACGCATCAGCGGCTGTACATTCGATATCACATAATTCGCACACGAAAACTGGTAAACTTCCTCCAGTCGTGCCTTTTCCTTTGGTTTGTTCTGGTTTTGATTTCGCAACCTTCTTCTTATGCTTCTGCCCTTGTAAATGATCGTGATACGCCTGCACATATCAGAGAAAATCAAAGATTAAAATAATCTCAAAATTACGTTTTTTCGTTTCTAAACTTGGATATCGGTTTTAAAACTAGAACGTATCGGCTCAATACGAAGCATCGACAGTGGCAAATTGGTAACATTTATCGCACTTTGATAAGCACCATGGTCGTCATGGAAACGTTGAAATTCGCGAGCAATATACAGGACTACACCAAGGTTTACACGAATAATAGCGAACTAGAAGGAAAAACTTACACTAGGTCCCGCACAACTAATTTTACAAGCATCGCAGTAATGTAACTGCTGCGGCTTTGGTGGTCTGTAACCGGGAAATTTACGATTGCTTCCAAGACCAGGTCTCGGTTTGAAGTTATTTCCAGGTTTAGAGATAGCTCTAGGGTTCTGATTCATGTACATGGTAGCAGCAGCATTGAACAAAGCTGCGTCGTAAGGATTCGAATAATTCGGCGCAGTATTTGTAGTTGTACTGGCTACAGAAAGACAAAAAAACACGAATTTAATACTTCTTATTTGATAAAAACACGATAATAAATTTGAAAAATAATCATACTTGGGTTAGTTTTAGGTCTAACTTGAGGATTGCTGTTATACATAGCGCTACCCATCGTTGGATTAGAATAAGGCGAGGCTGGTACAGAATTATAAACAGAAGGTGGAGCGATGGGGTTCTGAGAATGAACATTAATTCCGCCTGTACTTCCAGCTGTATACGCGGCAGATACAGAAGGATTAGCTTGAGCTACCACGCTGCCGGAAATAGCACCAAGATTAGACTGCGGGCCAGGTTTCTGTTGGTAAGGAGGATTGGGTTTTTTAGGTGGCTGACCGATAGTTCCAACAGCTGCAGCCTGTTCAAACAATACATCATCATTACAATATGAGTGGGCAAGGGGAAAGGTAGATCAACGACAATACTCACTTTAGCGGCACTTTGTGCCGGAGCGACGGTACTATAGTAACTAGGAGCCACCGGTGATGGTTGTTGATTGGCGTACTGCGTGGCATACGGAGACGAATTAGTGCTAGATTGGCCTTTGGGCGTGATTGGAGGCACGGTAAGCTGCCTGGTGGTTGGAACGTTTGAATAAGTCGAACTATACGCTGCTTTATTGGCTGCTGCTACGGCCGCAACTGTCGCAGCACCTAAACACGTACGTCAATTAAAACATAAAAAAACACGATTACAATCGCACTGCGGACACATTGAAGGCGTACTTGTTGGTCGAGCATTGTAACCAGCTTGTTGCCAATTTTGAAATTCCGGTGTAGAAGCGACAGTGGCAGCTACTTGACCGGTAGTAGCCGCAACTGCAGCAGCCGCTGGAGCAGCTTGCTGATAATAGGTTTTAGCTGAATCATACGTCACACCAACAGCGGCCGGTGCTGTACGAGCAGAGTACCCATAATCATAAGTCGCCGCGCTAGTTGCACTGGCCGCTAAAAATTATAACAAATCGAGTGATATTCGAAGACGTCAGACAACCACCGACGTATTTAAAACATACGATATAATCGTTACCAATTATATCGTATCGAGTTACCATACGAAATCTCAACACTACGTAAATTTTTTATCGTAATAATTTTCATTCAAAATTGTAAAAAACTGTCAAAAAGCGTTTAAATAATACTTAATTTACTACAAATAATACCGATCTACGAGTAAACTTACCTGCATAAGTGACAGGTGTGGCGGATGTTTGATAAGCCGCATCGTAAGCGGTTCTCTGGTTAGAATAAGACGCCGCCGAAGAAGCACCGGTGGCTGCAGGGACCCCATACGCTTGTTGCGTTTGTTGATATGCAGCATTCGCGGCTCTAAACAAACCAAAAATATCAAATTAATAACTAGCAAAGTAAATAGTGGAATCAATAACCAAGTACAGCGCAGGTGACATAGTCGCCGCCGCATAACTACACCAACAGATCGAATCATCGATCAGAAAACAAATAACTAGCACGAATATCGTGAAACGAATGATAATTCTACTTTATTACGATTATTTCACCACGAATAATGATCAACTGCATGAAAAATATTAGAATAGAAATAGCCGCAAATATGGTAGTCTATCGAGTCGAATATTTCGACGATCCCTACCGTAAACGTATTCGTAATGAAGTAATACTCACGCATATTGAGTTCCACCGTAACCGAAATAGTTATTGGCAGCCATTAACACTAAATTAAATTAAAACTAAATTCTTTAAAACGATAAATATTTTCTGATTTTCATAGAAATTTTTCTAGAACACGCATCGCCCGAATAAAAAAAACACAAAATGGCGACTCATTCACAGATTTCGCCGTCGAATCGCCGGCCGCACAATTTGCAATGTTGCCAAATATACTTGAATCGATTTTATCCCCTTTTTCACTAGCGAACCTAGCGATATTTTTTGTAAGCATCCACGAAGCATCACGTTTTCACAGCTAAATACCAGGCCGGAGCGCTTATTTATTTTTGTAAATTTTTATCATCATTCCATTTTGGCCGAGTTGGAGTGTGAGATCCTCAAATTTTTATTGAAATTTGGATCATTTTTAGGATAAATATCAAAAATTCAGTAAAAAATGGCCGATTCCAGGTATGTTTCACCTATTATTCATAATTCTTCTCATATCGGTGTTTTAATATCTTTATTTCAAGTTCCTAGTTGTACGTTGAATGTGTATTCGTTTACCCACGTGTTAGGTAGCATTTACATCGTTACTAATTCTAATTTCATCGTACCTACGAATTGGATTTTTAGCATTTAAATCCTCATAATTAATCTTTACATTATGTTACAGCGCTAAAAAAGAATCAAAACCGAAGGTGAAGGAAGGCGCTAAATTGCCGGCTGTACCGGAACCAGTGCTGAAACGGTACAAATCCCGTCTCACCCATAAGAAAAAATCTCTAACCAAACAATTAAAAGTAAGTTTAGTTGAATATTTTGTTCTTAGTATTCGTCAAGTTCTTCAACTCTCACACTTGAGTAATATTTGTTTGCAAATCTAGGCCAGACAAACCAGATATATCAACAAACAAAAATGGTTGAAACGTGCCGAAAAATACGTCCGCGAGTACAGAAACAAGGAACGCGATCAATTACGTTTGGCGAGGAATGCCAAGAAAGCTGGCAACTATTATATTCCCGCTGAACCGAGATTAGCTTTCGTTATGCGTATCCGAGGGTAAGAATTGATAGTGTTGATTTGGTGTATTGTAAATTTCCAGTCGATCTAATTATTTCGTTTGATTTTAGTATCAATCAGATCCCACCCAAAGTTCGTAAAGTTTTGCAACTGTTCCGTCTTCGTCAAATAAACAACGGAGTATTCGTGAAATTAAACAAGGTGACTACTTTTGTCCCTATTGCGATGAGGTTATTCTCCGAGTCGAGTCTAATGTCGTTATTTTCAGGCTACTATCAATATGTTACGTGTCTGCGAACCCTACATCACCTGGGGTTACCCGAACTTGAAAAGTGTACGCGATTTGGTTTACAAGAGAGGTTACGCTAAAATTAAGGGTCAACGAATTCCTATCACCAACAATCGTATGATTCAAAAGAAATTAGGTAAAATACCGATTGCATTTTTAGTTCGATTTGTGTTTTTTTTTTCTTTTGTGTTACTAATTCTGTTACTTTTTTCCCACAGGAAAGTACGGAATCATCTGTACGGAAGATTTAGTACACTCCATTTATACATCTGATCGCGTATTCAAACATGCCTCTCGATTCTTCTGGCCTTTCAAAGTAAGTTTAAACTAAATAAAAGCTAGTCTTTCCTGAATAATACATTTATTAATTCTAATTCTGGGTTTTGTTTTCGAATAGCTGAACACGCCTACTGGTGGCTGGCGCAAGAAGACGACTCACTATGTCGAAGGTGGAGATTTCGGTAACCGCGAAGACCATATTAATAAGCTTTTGAGAAAGATGATTTAATGGACGATTTGTTATTGGATTTTTACATAAATATGTTAAAATTTCGATGTTTAGTTTTTTCTAAAATTGTTTTCAAATTTTTTTTTTTAGTAGGTTTCTTTTTTGAGGATTATTTCTGCGTTGTGGTTGTTTCTTTCGATAGTGTACGTATCGACCTCATGGAAATTCGAAATATTTTGAATTCATTTATCAAAAAAGAACCTGAGTTTCAACTTTCAGATAAACGATAGGTAATGCTAGTAGCTAGGTAATGCTGTTCTCCAGCAAAGTACTCTATAGTTCAGTTTTTGATTTTGAGAGATTGTTAGAAGATGGTGTTCGGCGTTTTCTCAATCAAGTGTTTCGTACGGATTTTTTTTTTTATTTGAAGAAATTGAAGTCACTTGAAAGCATTCTCAATGGAGAATCGTACCATTTTCTCAGCTTCTTTCTAATAATTTTGAGGCTACAATCGATTTAGATACGTCGAATTTATTCGAAAGCCATTAATTTATGCCACGAGAAAGGAAATTTCATCCTCTTTCCAATAGCACTAAAATTTTTGAAATTACATCTTTTTTTTTGAAAAAATGACAATTTTACAAAATGATATGTACATTAGTTTTATTTTATGAATGAGAAAACGACATCACAGAATTTTACAAGAACCAAAATATTTTTCGATGTAACGACTAGTGACGATAGTAAGTTGCAGAGCAGGACGATAAACGTTGGATAATTGAATTTTCACATATCCAAGTTTGGCTTCAAACGATCGACTATTTTCTTCATTTGATCAACTAGAAACATAATTGATTTTAGAAACTGAATGCATGCAATGAAAATTGAAAAATACCTCCACGCTAACCGCTTTCTTTAATTTCTTTGAAATCTTCTTTTATATCGTTTACATCTTTGCCGATTGCTCCGAACTGCAGAATCCATAGAACCAAGTCGTACTTTTGAGCCCAAAAGTTAACACTTTCATAGGTATACTCATCCACCATTTTGTTCCTGGTTTGACGAACCAATGCATTGCAGTTTATTGGAATTCAGCAACATTTAACCGCGTTCATCTTCAAAACCGTGGACTTTTCCAACTTTTTCATAAGAACGTCTTTGAAAGAGATGAGAATTGAAAGAGCTTTCCAATGATATGCAACATATGCCAAAAGAAGACCATTAATTTTTTTGAATTATAGCATTTTTTCAACATGTATTTTCAAGTTGAAAATTGTGTGAAATTGGTTAAAATTCAAAGCAAGTGCCGTTATTCAACCATTTCTATCATTCTATGTGTATTCCAGAAATTCAATCATGAAAACTATAAATTGCAATTTGCAAATGACAAATTTTTTACTCAAGTAACAATTCAGGAACAAGGTGGCGGATGAGTATACCCTGTTCTTTATATATCAGTCGGTTTCTTATCTGATAGTTTCTTTCAGTGATAGTTTTTCTTTGTAATTAATTTAGAAACCATAATTTTCATTAATTACGATGGCTGAGGCAGCAATCTTTGTTTTACAAGGTCGCATATTCGAATTGAATAATCAGTTAGCTGCTGCTCAAACAGCTTTGAAAACCCAGATCTGTCTGAGAGAACGGGCAGAAATCAATGCTGTAAGTTATCAACTCATATAAACTTATTTACATATTTATATTGATGAATCGCATTTCAATGTTTGTTTCTTCTTCAAGATTTGGTTCATACTACAATAGCATGTTTTCTACGATGTTTTTAGGCCGAATATAAAAAGAAGTATCAGAAAGTAGTCACCCCGGAGGTGGTGCGGTCGCGGATGGTGCGCTTGGAGCAGCAGTGTGGTTCAGCTTTTCCATACGTTAAGGAAAATTATAGACAATATACGAAGAATGAACGTACTCGCCGTACAAGGGAAGACCGGTGGTATTTTATGCTGACTGAACGCGCCGATGACCCATTATTGCAGTCTATTGTTGAACTTTTAGATCCCAGTCAGATCAGGAAATTTTGCAAAGATCTCTCCAATGTTTATAGTATTATAACGGACAAAATTCATAGTAGCAAATTTGAAGATCCTGAAGAGTTGCCAGTAGAATACAGTATTTTGCCTCAAGGTCAACTTAATTATGCGGTAGACATAATAATGTCAGTTTATCAGCCGTTATTCCTAGATGAGGACGGTAACTAATGAGAATATCGTGATGTTGAGGTTGTACTTTTATTTACCAGGTGGAAGTTGGATGGACCTTCCGTGATATTATTCTCTCGATTTATATATAAGTACCACGTGTAAATACGAAATTTCTTCATCAATATAGACATTATTCATGGATTGTACTCGGTTACTTTTTTGAAATGTTGGTTATTAAAAGTTATTTCCGAGTTTTTTTTTTTTACCAAAATATTACCTTTTTTATCAAATTTTATTCCAAATTCTTCGGAAAAAAAAACGTTTTTATTTCTGCTATTTCAGCATAACGAATTTCATTTTTTCAGTTTTGATGATTTTTCTTTTGAAATGTATTCAAGGGGGTTTCTGATTTCGACAGGTATTATTATTTTGAATTCCTCGATGGTTCTTTGTTTTGATTGATTTTTACATCTTGAATTTTTGTGGTGATTTTTTTTCAAAATAATTTTTCCATGATTTTGCTCTGAATTTTTTTGATGATGTTTTTCGCCTGAATTTTTGCCCAATTTTATCACCTTGAATTCTCGTGATTTTTTCATAAAAATTTTCCCTCGAGCTTGTGTAATTTTATTGCTCAAATAGTCGGGATTTCTCCTTATTTCGGTTCGATGGTTTTTTTTGAATTTTGTGAAATCTTTTTCATCGATTTTGTGAGTTTTCTTTTGAATTTTTGTAGATTTTTCCTACCCTGACGGGTATGATTTTTTGAATTTTCGCGAGTTCTTTTTTCAAGTTTTTTGATGATTTTCTCGGAATTTCCATTTTTTTTCTCTATTCAAATTTTGATGAAGTTTCTCTATAGTTTTGACAGACTTTTTCAACATTGAATTTTCACGATTCTATGGTTTTGTTCCAGATTGTGGTCATTTTTTTGCCTAAATTTTGACTGAATTTTTTTCATTTCAACTTTCAACAGTTTAGTTTCGTGCTTAAAAAAAAAAACAAGTAATTTTTTTTCTCACATTTTTGTGGAATTATGATTTTTCTTCTTCCAAAAATCATGATTTCTTTTAAATTTTGATATCTTTTTTCGAGAAGGGAAGGAATTGCTTCTTCCAAGATTTGATGACTTGTTTTTTTCATTTTCACCTTTTGTGGTGGATTTTTCTGCATCTTGATATCTTCCATTCGTTGATCCCTCTTTCTCTTTTCTTCTTCCTTTCCAGTTATGAGGGAAGGTCCTTCGGATTTTCTCTCTCTTTGAACATTTTTTTTTTCAAGTTCAAATTATTTTTCTCTGTTGAATCCTCTTCAGTTTTGTTAGAAATTTTTCGATGATTTTTCTCAAAAATTTATCGATTCATTTCCGAAATTTATACCTAATTTTAATTCTCGCGAGTTCTCTGTTCTGAATTCTTAATAATTTTTGCTGAACTGAATTTTCGGGAGTTTTCTATTTTCATAATTTCTATAATTTTGTTTTGAATTTTATTGATTCGTTTTTCTGTCTAAATTTGTGTTCTCAATTTCGGCGAAACCTTTTTTCCTAAATTTTCGAGATTTTTTATAAAACTTTCTCTTAATTTAGCCCCAAATTTTGGTAATTTTTTCTACTTAAATTTTTGCGGAATTTCCTCGTTTACAGATTTTTTTCGAGTTTTTTCGGGCTTTGAGACTTGATGGTTTTATTTTGAATTTTTTTGAGGATTTCGTGATTTTTTTTCAAGTTTTATTCTTTTGAATTCTCATAGATTGTATTTTCCATTACTTTTCGACAAATTTTCGTGTTTTTTTTTTTTGGTGTCTAAATTTTTGTGCAGTTTTCGCAATTTTATCGTTGATTTTAGTGAGTTTTTTTTTTGAATTCTTGCGATGTTTTTTCTTAAATTTTAGTAGGTAGTGATTTTTATACTTCATTTTTTTCGGTGAAGTTTTTTTACTTTTAATCAAATTTTTATTCTGGAATCCTCGTAATTTTTCTCAACTTTTTAAATTTTGACGAAACTCTGTTTTTTGGTTCATTTTGAATTTCGCTCCTGAGTTTTATTCTTAAGAACGTATGATTTTGAGTTATTAAAAGAAGATCACGAAGAGGTTTTTCAACATTATTTTTTGAGTATTTTTTTTCTCTCCAGATCTTGGATCTTTGCTCTGCTTCCTGTTTTGGTCATTTTCTCTCAATTTCAATAATTTTGCCAACTCTTTTCCATTTTTTTTTGAATTGTGTCAATTTTTCACAGTTTTGATGGAGGATTTTTTTTCTTTTTGAAGCAAGGTACATTTTTTTGTAGGTATTCGAATTTTTAAAATGGTTTTCACAAATCACTTTTTTTCCAAATTTGGATTGTAGGACTTGCACGAACATTTTCAAACTTTACAAAGGTAGATCGAAAGATCATGCAAAAATTTATCACCTGTCAAAATTTCAAGTGCTAAAGTGCGTTTTTCGATTTTTGGTGAATTTTTGAAAATCGAATTTAGGCCGAAAATGAGGGAAAAAATCAAAATTTTACCAAATTGACCAAGAAAGCTGAAATTTGGTATATACCCTATTTTCGACATGCCAAATCGATTGGAAACAGTTTCAAACAGTTTTAAGCACTTCTGGAGCCTCCAGAAGATTTTTGAAACTTGAAATTCCCACAAAATTCCATCAAATTGGAGTTGTAAAGCTGAAATTAATTCTAAAAAGTAATTTCAATACGCTACGAAGTACTGCAGGCAAATTTCAAGTCGTTTTGGATCCTCCAGCGACTTTTTGAAAATTCTTGAAGCTTCCAGCAGATTTTTGGAACTTTAAATTTTTACAAAATTTCCTCAAATGGAGATGGAAATCTGAAATTTACTCTACACTCCAATTTTAACATCCTCTGAAAACGATTTCTGGTGGATTTCAAGTCATTTTAGAGCATCCAACAACTTTTTTGAAACTTACTGGAGCTTCCAGTAGATTTTTGAAACTTGAAATTTCCCCAAATATCATCAAACTAAGATGGAGAGTCAAAATTCATTCTGCAAACTAATTTCAATACGCTGCGAAGTCGACTGCAGGTAGATTTCAAGTTGTTTTGGAGCCTCTTGTAACTTTTTGAAAGGTTGCATGACGTTTTTTTTGGAAAATTGAAATTTCCTAAAAGTAGCTGGAAGCTTCAAAACCATTTGAAACCATCCATGTAGTCTGCGAAGTAAATTTCAGCTTGCCAACTCCATATTTTGATAAATTAATGTTGGGGAAATTTTAAGTTTCAAAAATCTGCTGGAGGCTCCAGTAATTTTTAAAAAAAAGTCGCTGGAGACCCTAAAATTACTTGAGCCCACCTGGAGTCGTCTTCAGAGGGTGTTAAAATTGGAGTGTAGAGTAAATTTCAGATTTCCATCTCCATTTGATGAAATCTTGTGAAAATTTAAAGTTTCAAAAATCTGCTGGAGGCTCCAGTAATTTTTAAAAAAAGTCGCTGGAGGCCCTAAAATTACTTGAGCCCACCTGAAGTCGTCTTCAGAGGGTGTTAAAATTGGAGTGTAGAGTAAATTTCAGATTTCCATCTCCATTTGATGAAATTTTGTGAAAATTTAAAGTTTCAAAAATCTGCTGGAGGCTTCAGGAATTTTCAAAAAGTCGCTGGAGGATCCAACTGCAGTACTTCGTAGCGTATTAAAATTACTTTTTAGAATTAATTTTAGCTTTACAACTCCAATTTGATGGAATTTCGAGTTTCAAAAATCTGCTGGAGGCTCCAGAACTGCTCAAAACGGGTTGAAACCGTTCCCAATCGATTTGGCATGTCGAAAATAGGGTATATACCAAATTTCAGCTTTCTTGGCCAATTTGGTAAAATTTTGATTTTTTCCCTAAATTCGATTTTCAAAAATTCACCAAAAATCGAAAAACGCACTTTAGCACTTGAAATTTTGACAGGTGATAAATTTTGCATGATCTTTCGATCTACCTTTGTAAGGTTTGAAAAATTTCGTGCAAGTCCTATGTTGAAACGCAAAATCTGCGATTTCCGGCTGACCTGTCCATCAAAATGGCCGCCATTTTGTAAGTAAGGCCAACTTTTTTTCCGGCAATTTGTTTTAAAATGTTCCTTAGGATGTCCCCTTTAAGAAAAAAGTTGTCCCGGAGGATCGGCGGGGGGGGCGGGGTGCAATTACTCCTATTGTCATATGCCGGACTATTCGGTCATATTTTTGGGTCATCCCTCGAACGAAATAACCAAGTTGAAAAATTGAAAAACAAAACATTAACCAAAAAGACAGAAACGAATTTTTCTTCTCAAATGGAAAAGGAAAACTGAAAACTTGAACGAACGCCAATTTACTATTTAGAAGAGTTACTGTCGAACAACAACAACAGCATTCCCATTCCGGTGCATACATCTTTCGCCTGTAGAAGAATAAATTTCAACTGTTGAAGAAATTACAAAAAAAAAAAAATCGATTTTCTAAACCAAACGATTTATAAAACTATTGTATTAAACCAATTATATGTTTACACACATTTCTTGCATACAATAAAATTACACATGATTATACAACGTATAGTACCAAGTACCAATAAATACACTTTACAAACGTTTTCTTTATACACCATTTTTACAAACATAAGATAGAGAGGTACGCATGTACAAAACGTAATAAAAATAAATTAACGTAAAAACAGTCGAAAATATTAGCAAAAATATTCCCTAATCAATAAAAAAAAAAAAAAGTGTGAATCAAACAAAACCCTTTCTCAAAAAACAACTTCGGTTCACAGTTCCATTACTCATTTGCAGCGGGGTAAATGAAACCGTGGTTCTTCTAATCAAAAAAAAAAAGACATCGTAATATCGGTTATTTTAAAAACACAAATTAAAAACCATTTTCGCATATGCCCGTGCGTTTGTAAAGTACACCTACTCGCGCGACAGGAATGATAATAAATAATAAAAAATTCATCTTTCGAATGTTGTTTAAAAACACACACACACTGATAGACAGACAGACACAGACACAGAATCGAACTGAACAGAACAACCGACACGAGCGATATGGAAAGTACATACGAAAACCACCATTAAAATATCACAGCAATAATCCAATACAAATCGATCGAGGTTATTTACTCCCTTTTTTGCATTGCTTTGTAAATTGCAAAACCAAACCTACACTTTACCGCGTTCGTGATTCCGGTGCCGATTGTGGGAGCGATTAACACATTACGCTGGAGTATTCACGATACCATAGCCAGGTTCTTCATCGCTGGCTAGTTGCTCAGCCGTATGTTAGTCACTGTCCGAAGTAACTGTGTTGATTTTTTTACGTTTTTTCGCGTTTCTCGGTTTGATTACTTCTTCTTCCTGCGGCATAAACGACAAAATTTGCCATTAGAATAAAATAATGGTGAAGTAATGATTATTTTTGCGGCGATACATACTTCGCTACTCGATTCCGAAGAGTCGGATAATTCTTTAAGACTGCTTCGATTACTCGCGTTGCGATGTTTACTCGAATAACTATTCGTGTTGGTTGTCGATGTGCTGTTATACATGCCAGCGGCTGCTTTACGTCCTCGGCCTTTACTCGTAGACGGTGCGGTTTTATTGGTCGTGCTGACGGGTTGTTCTTCTTCCTCGAGTAAGGCGAATAAACTACTGTATAATCCTCTCTGAGTATCTGTGCAAGCTGCTTGAGCTATTTGCAAAGCTCGTTGCATGCTGTCGACTTTGAACATCGGTTTACAGCCTTCGCGAGCTCGATCCAAATGCCCCAGAATACGTTCCGCGCTAGGCGGAGATACTCCGCTTCTTGATCCTAAGCCTTGTCCTGCGTTAAAGTAAAAATATAAGAACGAATTAAAACACATGAAGGTTAAAATTCCGGCTTTAGCGGAATACGAATTATCAGAGTTGCATTTTCAAAATATTCAAAAGACGTGTCGCATACCTAACTTGTTTGATCGACACGTACCTTGTCCTCTTTTACGTTTACTAGGCGACGCCGTCGGACACCGACTGGTCAATAAATCGGCCACACAATTAGCCAAAGAATCGCAAGTCTGGGCGCACCAAGCTTGTAACACAGATACGACGAATATATCCGATAATGGTTTGAGCTCCCGACAAAATATCGGTTTTAATAAATCCCCCGATGGCCTAAAAAAACGAAACAAACCCAGTTCAAAAAACCATACTGCAATTTTAGTACGTGAATTTCACCAACAGGAGTGCGAGCTTACTTCTCTCTTCTTAATAACAACAAAATGGACGCCAAAGCTTCGGCGTGCGATTTAAACTCCAACTTTGGTAAAGTATTCAGCATACATTCCAGTGGAATATCGTGAGCTATCGCCAACTGCCATAAACAATATTGTTCGAATGTTTCCCACGTCAACGAGGACGATATCAACGATACGAAATTATCCGCTTGAAACATGACCAATTGGCCTACAAAACATAACAGTAAATTAATTCGTCAAAAATACCGTATAAAAATTGATCATCGTATGGCTTTAGACTAAAACAATACCTTGTAATACTTTACAAATGAGTTCTTGTAATTGCTTCGCGTCGATGGACGATACGATTAAATTAATTAACTTATCATTGCCATTTGAAAACTTGGGATATTCCTTGTATATCGAAGGAATCAGCCAACAAAACATATAACAGTCATCTTCTTGGCAAATCTGAAACAATTCGAGTCGTCACATGGTTAAAAATTCAATTCGTTGAAATTCTGGCAGCAAAAAACGGAGATTTTTTCCTCAACATACTTCGAGATCACAGATCAAACAGTCTTCAAATTTTTTTTCTTGATTATGACAAAATTCTTTATACAGGTAACCTTTACTCCTGCAAGAAACATTACCAGTTAGAATTTATAAAATTAATCAACCCCTTCGCCTTCGCAGCTCTCCATTCGAAATGCAAACAATCACTTACGCATACGACTTTTCCTTCTCTTTCAAAAGCTCGCAAACTTGCAAATAGTATAACAACAAGTATCCGATTTTAGGCTGATGCGATCTCAACTCGGTTAGAATTGTGAAAAAAGGAATTCGCTTCGAACTACCGTCCGATGACTCGGTCAAACCTCTGAATAATATAAACATCGGTTTATTTACACTTTCTTCGATGTTTCTGTAACAATAGAATATGAAAAAAAAAGTAGAGCGAATACGAAACAATGAACAAAATACGCGAAGAATCGAACCGATCGAATAATAACTTACTTGTTGTTGGCTTCTTCTGGAAATATTTTCTCCTCGAATTGCGAATTTAGAGCGATGTTTAAACATAAGGCGATATTGGCTAAAGACTCGTTATCTAAATCATCGTCGTCTGAGATTACATTGATTAAATTATCTACAATCTTGCATCTGAAAAATAAAACCCACATCAAAATGACCATTGATCCTTAAATTATCAATAAGTAGGTAATTATGTCAAATTAAGCCTCGGTTTTGGCGTTTAGGTACTTCGATTTTATTCAAAGTATTCTCGCAGCTTCCATGTATAGGGGAAAAAAGGAAAATAAGTCGATATTCGAATTTAGAGTACCCAAAAACCTAATAAACGATATGTCACACGATTTTTTCAATTTTAATAAAATTGAAGGTGGGGGATGGGGTTGGAGGAGTCAAATCAAAAAAATAAGTTGATATTCGAATTCAGTGCACCCAAAAACCTAATTAACGATATGTCACACAATTTTTTTAATTTTAATGAAAATTGAGGGTCATGAAGAGGGGGGGGGGGTATGGAAGAGTCAAATCACAAAAATAAATTAATATTCAAATTCGGCGCACCCAAAAACCTAATAAACGATATGTCACACAATTTTTTTAATTTTAATGAAAATTGAGGGTCATGAAGAGGGGGGGGGGGGGGTAATGGAGAAGTCAAACCACAAAAATAAATTGATATTCCATTTCAGCGCACCCAAAAACCTAATAAACGATATGTCACACAATTTTTTCAATTTTAATAAAAATTGAGGGTGGGGGAGGGGGTTGGAGGAGTCAAATCACAAAAGTAAATTGATATTCAATTTCAGCGCACCCAAAAACCTAATAAACGATATGTCACACAATTTTTTTAATTTTAATGAAAATTGAGGGTCATGAAGAGGGGGGGGGGGTATGGAGAAGTCAAACCACAAAAATAAGTTGATATTCAATTTCAGCGCACCCAAAAACCTAATAAACCACATGTTACTCGATTTTTTCGATTTTCATCAAATTCGGGGTAAATTAAAACTAAGAGTGGGAGGGGGAGGGGGAAATTTTGAAATAGTCAAATCAAAAAAATAAGTCGATATTCGAATTTAGAGCACCCAAAAACCTAATAAACGATACGTTACACAATTTTTTCAATTTCAATGAAAATTGAGGGTTCGAGAGGGAGGGGGGGGGAGGATTGGAGGAGTCAAATCAAAAAAAAAAGTTGATATTCGAATTCAGCGCTCACAAAAACCTAACAATTCACATGTCACTCGATTTTTTCGATTTTTATCAAATTCGGGGTAAATGGAAGATGGAGGGGGGGGGCAATTAGCGAAGTTGAACCGAAAAACTAAATTAATGTTCGTATTCAGTGCTCCCAAAAACCAAATAAACCATAAGTCACCAATATTTGCTACTTTTTGATATTTTTTACCGAAATTTTAGGGCCCCTTGACCCCCCCCCACCCTCCCCACCAACTATTTCGTGAATAATTGTATAAATTTAAGTTTCGTCAAATTGTACGCGTTCTGGATTTTATTCAAATTTACAAATTTTGGTTCGAAATTTTGATAGGCTTTGAAAAATTATTGAAGTCTCAAAAAAAGCTTAATTTCGAACTTCGAAATTTAAGGCGAATATTTTCAGAGGACCGTCAACATATTTCCTCCAAGTTGCAGCAGTTTCGATCAATCAAACTCCGAAGTTAAGCATCGAGAATTTAGTAAGACTGGAAAATTTCAACCTTTGGAAAAGAAACTACCACCACCTGCCCCATGAAAACGATTTTTCATTTTTCCTAACGAATAAAAGTTGAGCTACAAAAAAAGTTGGAGTAAAATCGAAGACCTCAAACCAAAAACTGATCTGATTTCACAAGAAATGGCCCCACTGTTCGTTTCGAGCAATTGGCAATTAACAATTGAGGAGCTCATTGCAAAAGTAGCCCTTGTCACATGAACCTATGCAATCTCCAAAGCTCTCCCTTGAGCGTACCCAGTATCATGAATGTAAACTCTATAAAGCAATTCCTCTCAGGGCTACTCAGGGTAGACTAACTTGACGGTCATTTCATCATTACAACATGATCTCCGCAGTTGGCAATAGGTGCAATCGAGTAAAACGTGTCTAAAAGTTCATGTGACAAGGGCTACTTTTGCAATGAGCTCCTCAATTTCACATTACCTTCGATTATTATTCTTTTCTTTATTCAACTGAGTGATAAGATCGCGAATTTCTTTCTTCAGCGTTTTCACAACGTCGGGAAAAACTTCATCGTTCGGTTTCTCTTTAATCTTCACTTTGGCTGCAAACAAACAGAAGGTATAAAAACATGGCAATTTAGTTCCGAAATTTATTCCTCGTAGATGAATTTTACCTAAAGGAACGTCGTCATCCTCTTCTTCGATTTTAATCGGTGGTCTAATAATATCATTTTCTTCGTCACTGAATGCCACATCTAAGTTATTCTCGATAGCATTATGATTATTAGTTAAAGCAACGGGAGGAGTAATTCTTTCCAATTTATCGGCACCGGCCCCGTCTTCTTTTACTTCTTCCGGCGGTTTATTTCCTGCGCAAAAACATACAACGAATTCAAACTTTTAGAACAAGTCAACCAAACTGGGAGCTTACAATTAAAAAAAAAAAAAAATAGAAGAAAAACCAACGCGCATCTGACCACCCCCGTCTCTCACAAGACGCCTTTCTCGTCTTTAATTAAAAACCAAAGCTTTACCAGCATAACGCGTATCTGCTCCATAAACGCGAAGCCGCTAGATCGCGCGCATCATCTGGCCAGGACCCATTCAAAAATGGTTCACTGCCTTAGGTCAAATGATGAATTCGACTTCAGTTGGCTTAAAAGTAAAAATATCTAAAGTAGTGGCAACATATACACGTTCGCCTAAGGTATGTATTATCGAGTATAATAGGTAAAAAAAAAAAATGTTGAAGAAAATAAAGAGTGAAAAAGCGTCGGGATGGTTGAAAAGATTATCTCATCGAGTAATCTCACCTTCTGCGGTTGATTCGCAAAATTCGCTGAATGTGTCTTTGATCATCGAGCGTAATTCGCGATCCAGTTTTGGATTATCGAACAAAGGTAACAGAGATGGTAACACACGTTTTTCTAGAATTTGATACAACGAACAGAAAACACCGTTTCGGACGTGCTCCGTGATTGGCGGATAGAAATTTGGAATTATCTGTAACGATACGAAGATATTAGTGCACGGTTTGTCACTCGCGTTGAAATATACAAATATTCAGGAAGTAAAGAACTGTCGAATAAAACCGATCACAGCCAACTTACTCTGCATAAGAAATCCAGGAGGGTTGCGGTAACAGCGGAATGAGTCTTTTGAGAATTATTCATAACTAATATCGCTGGTTCTGTAATCCAAAAAAAGAAATAATCAATTATACGATCGTAGCGTCGATTACGAAATACCATCGACACGAAATACACGTTTCGTAGAAACTCACCTATATTCATAATATTATCTTTACCCGCCTCGAAAAACAACCAGTCGTAAAACAAAGCTAATTTAGCATTGGCTAAGGCAACATTAGAAGTACATGTGGTAATTAACCAACCGATAACAGCCCATCTAGGTATAATATCCGAACACAGGAGTTCATTAGTTGGATGAATAACACCGACGATGAAACGAATCAAATCACTTCGTAAAGATTGCGACTCTGGAGTAGCTAGATACTGCGCAGTACAACATTTCACGTTAGAATTAAACATCAGATTACTTCTAAAAATCATCTTAGATTCGTAATTTGATCAGTTGAAAGAGATTACCTGTTTCTGAAACCACTCCTGGTATCTTTTATGATTTCCAAATCTAACACTAGAGGTAAAAAATACTAATTTTCGTTCCATATCCGGCGTCAATCTCGATTGCAGAAAACGACGAGACGTTCTCGTCTGTAATAATTGCAATACTCCTATTCGAACATTTTAAAATATTAATTCGTACAGCTCGACTAATCATCGCACTCGTTAACGGCGAAATAATCGTTATACCTGTGAAATTAGGTGCTAACGAAGAAGGATTTTGTAGTATATCTTTCCATAGTGCTTCGATTTCCGGTATACGAGATATATTCTGCAACAGTCTGACTAAATCGCGACCTATCACGTAGCAATCCATGAACCTTTCACGTAGCAGCGATATCACAAATGTTACTTCTTTCTGGCGTAATTTCGCCAACGATGGGCTAGAATGATCTTCGATGAAACGTAAAAATGAATATACTACAGAAGCCAATAACCAGGGAAATTTTTCTAGCCATTTCCTGTATCGAAATAAATCTCACATTAGTTGAAATACGAGTAGATCGAAAATAAACCAGTCGTGAAATGAAAAGTAAAACGTTACCTATTATCTTGATAAATATCTAACAAGTTTTCGACTAAATATAAGTTCTTAGGTGATACATCTCCGCTGGCTGCGTGTCTCATCAAGTTCCAACACAACGTGTCGACATTCGGAACCATATTTCGGACCATTTCTCTAACCAGCCATAACATTTGACATCTAGCTACATCGTGAAGTCTGGTATACCTTTCGAGGATAAGTTGACACGTACTTTGAGTAACTGATTGGAATCCGTCGCGATTCAACATTCGTAAATCTTGATAAACCTGCGTAGTAGGTTGAGAAATCAATTAGATAGACGATTCTAATAATTCTACGTAAAATATGCATTCACGTTTCACGATTACGAAATACTCGAGTAGAACGCAGTAACTGATAAGGTTGGCACAAATACTAGGAATGTGTAGACCGACTGACGAGCTTACTTTTTCAGAATTATGAGGTTCGGTTAGTATAACGGTGATCATGCCTAATGAAATCAATTCTTCTTGACTTTTTTCTCGATTTACAGCCGTCGTAAGAGCATCGATGCATTCTTTATCCGATAAACCGGATATGATACCTTGATACAGTAGATATCCTCGTTCATATTTCTGGAAAATCAAAATGAAAATGTAAACAAAGGTAATAAATTAGTACTAAGAGAGTATAAGAAAACACATCTCGAATACTAGTAAAAATAACTCGTAAAAGAAAAAAACATTTGAAAAAAATCGTAATAGTAATATTTTTGAATCTCCCTCCAAAATTACGTCACACAAATACTTGGGTGGTACCTGCGATGCGCGGAGAGAGAGACGCAGCATCGCGATTTTTGATAAGTACGTATAATTACAATATATGTACATTATTTTGGTTAAAACAAATCCTATTTACCTCTTCGATATCGTCTTTTTTAACGTCGACTATAGTTACATTGAATAATCTGGAAGTAGTAGTTCTAACTTGCTGCTCCATTTTCATAACTGCCAAATGAGTCACGTAATGGTTGATTAAAATGAACTTATCACTGCGTCCAGCATCATACACACTATCTTCTGCCAGTCGATAGAAGATATACAATGCAACACATTTTACAGGTCGAGCTTCACAACTGAAAGTTGCGGAGTAATACACGTAATAAACTATCAAAACAAAAACCGAGGAGTAGTGGTACACAAAGCATAAAACGTTAAATAGTTCCTCGTTAAACTTGACACATCTTGGTTAAATCGAATCGAACGTTATTTCTAACATGATCTGAGTAAAGTTCGCGACATTAGGAATAATTAGAGTACAAAATTACACCGATGAAATGTCGTTAGTGACATTAGAAATATTACATTACCAAGTAGAATGTGTGACAGAACAGGCGTATGTTCGACACACAGCTCTCAAGCTCAAACTTCAACTCGACTCAGCTCACTGCGAATTCAGCGCACATCAGCTAAAATAAGCTAAACTAGGCTAAACGGCAGTTACTGAACTCTGGCGGTAGTTAAGTTAACTATCGATTGGGGCAACGAATACGGTTTTATCTTTCTTTTATCGTAAATTTGGGAGAAATTCGGTTATTTGATTCGAGTCTCTTTTTGAATTTTTGAGCTGGGAAAAGGACCAAAGGGAAAACGAGAAAATTAAAGTTGACTTTCAGTTTTCAAATTTCTATTTTCTTGGTTTTCAGTTTCAGTTTTTCTTTTACCTTTTCAGTTTTTGGTTTCAGATTCAGACTTCAGTTTTATTTAGGTAATAGGTACTCATTTCACTTCAGTTTCAAATTATTTTAATTTTAGTTTCAAATTTCAAATTCTTCATTTCAGTTTCAGTCAACAGTTTTCCATCTCTGGTTGTGTTGAAATCAGAAAAAATAAGTAAAAGACGCTATTTTTCAATTTGGAAATTTTATATTTGAACTTTGAGAACTTGAGAGTTGATGAATGAGAAGTTCAAGTTCAAGTTATTTGTAACTTGAACAGTTGAAGTCGTTGAACTGTTGAACTCTCTTATTCAAATTCGAATAAGAAAAATAAACTCGCAAAGAAAGGGGGAAAAAATGGCAAAAAAAAGGAGAATTAAAACAGAAAAAAAAAGTCTCCGCATTTCAGTTTCACTTTTAGCTTTTTAATTACAGTTCTCCACAGGGATGTGGCACCGAACGATTTTTTTTCAGGTTCCGGGTTTCAGGGCTTGGGCTTTTGATCAAAGATTTATTAGGTCTTGGGCTTGGATTGGGGCCCAGGAAACTTTGGGTTTGGGTTTCAGGGCTCAGTGTTCAGGGCTTGAATGAAGTGATCATGGCTTTCCGGGGCTTTTCGGGACTTGAAATAGAAGGGTTCCATGAAAAAGAGGCCCTGGTGATTTTTTTTTCGTTTACAATTTTGAATATATATTTTTAAAAAAATTTTTAATTAATTTCACCATATTGTCCATATTTAGTGATATTGAACTGTTCTTCCATAAAAAAAAAACGAATTGGGAAATGTTAGCTGGTAGAAAAATTTTTCAAGTCCATTTGAACTTATGAAAATCACTAATCAGTGAAAAAAAATTAAATTAACTAAGGCCCCTTTTTCATGAAGCCTCTCCATTGCAATTAAATTATTTGAAATTTGAATGGAACAGTTTTTTTTTTAAAATCAGAATTAAATTTTTTGGAATTTTTAATTCAGTTTCAAATTTTATTTTAACTTTAGTTTCAAATTTCAAATACTTCATTTCACTTTCAGTTTCAGTTAACAGTTTTCCATCGCTGGTTGCGTTGAACATGAAACATGAAATTTAAAAAAATAATTTAAAATACGCTATTTTTCAATTTGGAAATTTTGTATTTGAGTATTTTGAGCCTTGAGAACTTGAGAGTTGATGGAGTCGTTGAACTGTTGAACTCTCTTATTCAAATTCGAATAAGAAAAATAAACTTACAAAGAGAGCGAAAAATTGTCCAAAAAATGAGCATTAAAATAAAACTGAAAAGAAAAGTCTCTGCATTTCATTTCAGTTTCAGTTTTAGCTGGGTCATTCCATATTGTCAACTCAACCAAAAAAAGGCGATTTTGAAAGTCATGTCTTTCGATTTCGCTCAAATTTTTTTTACAATATATACCCACCCAGTAAGTAATAACCCCGCAACCAGTTTGGTCCCAGCCCCCTCAGGGGGCGGGTGGGGGGGGGCTTCCATTATTTTCATTTTCACATTGTCTCGAGGTACTCAACTTCAGCAGCCCATTCCTCCAAAACTATGATACTTTGATCAAAACTGATTTCACAGATCAAAAGGGCATTGCATTTAAAACTTTTCAAGTATTTTGAAATTTTCAAAAGTTGAAAGTTGAACTTTCAAATTGAAAGTTCAAATTTCAAAATGGCGCTGAAAGTGGGAGCTACCATTTAAAATTTTGAAAAAATTTCCATAGATGTACCTTTTGGATACTTTTTCGAAATATTCAAGTTTCGAGATGGGATCTCTCAATGGAGGGAGAGCATCCCCACCCCCAATTTTGGGCTAAACTATCGAAATAAAATCTGGGGCATGTGGTATATCGAATTCTATGTTTTTGATGACGCTGAACACGAATATGAGGTCAGATTTTTGATAGGACCCCATCCATGGCCCCAGCACCTCCCCAAAGGTAGTAAAAGTTCAAAAAAGTGTTTTTGTTCGTGCGACACATGAAATAGTATGTTTTTGGTGACGCTGAACACGAATTTGACGTCAGATTTTTGATTGGACTACAACCACGGCCCCCAACAATTTTTTTGGACTTTTACCTATTGGCCGAGGAGGTTTTGGGGCCATGGGTGAGGTCGATTTAAAAAACTATGCCAATATTCCTGTTCAGCGATATCGAAAACATACTCGTACTATTTCATGTGTCACACGAATGTAACCATGTTTTTGGGGGTTACCCCCTTTGGGGAGGTGCTGTGGGCCGTGGACGGGTCTAATCAAAAATCTAATGTCATATTCGTGTTCAGCGTCACCAAAAACATACTATTCCATGTGTTTGCACGAACAAAACACTTTTTTTGAACTTTTACCCCTTTTGCGAAGGTGCTGGGGGCCATGGATGGGGTCCTATCAAAAATCTGACGTCATATTCGTGTTCAGCGTCACTAAAAACATAGAATTCGATATATCACATGCCCCAGATTTCATTTCGAAAGTTTAGCCCAAAATTGGGGGTGGGGGTGCTCCCCCTCCATTGAGAGATCCTATCTCGAAACTTGAATATTTCGAAAAAGCATCAAAAGGTGCATCTATGGAAATTTTTTCAAAATTTTAAATGGTAGCTTCCACTTTCAGCGCCATTTTGAAATTTGAACTTTCAATTTGAAAGTTCAACTTTCAACTTTTGAAAATTTCAAAACACTAAAAAAGTTTTAAATGCAATGCCCTTTCGAACTGTTAAATCAGTTTTGATCAAAGTATCATAGTTTTGGAGGAATGGGCTGCTGAAGATGAGTTACCTCGAGACAATGTGAAAATGAAAATAATGGAAGCCCCCACCCACCCACCCACCCCCTGAGGGGGCTGGGACCAAACTGATTGCGGGGTTATTACTTACTGGGTGGGTATATATTGTAAAGAAAAATTAAGCGAAATCGAAAGACATAACTCAAAAACGTTGGTTGAGTTGACATGGAATGACCCAGCTGGTGTTTTAGCTTTTTAATAACAGTTTTCCAGCCCCGAAAAAATGGAAGGATTTTGATTTTAGCCCTTTTATGGGAGAATTTTTTCAATGTCCTAAGAACATGCCAGTCTTGGTTTTGGTCTTCTCACTTCATTTAAAGTTCAATCAAAGTTGAATCTCCAGACTCTTGTCCAGTTTCTAGGATTTAAGATTTTAAACAGAAATTTTTGAATGGTTGAATTAAGACTAGAATAAGAATTGAGATGAGAATTCCCAGGACTCAAGAAATCTCCATATTGAAAACAGGGAGTCAGGGAGGATAAAATTTTGAACATTTTTGATTTTTTAAGAACTAAAAAAAAAATCCCATGAATAGGCTCTCTCTGAAAATTATGAGTAATTTTAATTTAACGTTTACATATGAATTGACCTACAGTTGACAATATTCTTTAGGCATTTTTGAAGAATTTTGAGACCCAAATTGGGTCTTAATTTTTGGGAATTTTGAAAAAAAAATCATGTCACCCATCAACATGAGTTAAAATTTCAAAAGAAATTCAAATATTTCAAAAAAAAAAGTTTTTACTTAAAGCATTTTTGAAAAATTTTGAGTTCAAAGTTAGGTAATGATTTTTAGGAGTTTTGAAAGAATATCACGTAACGTTACAAAATAGGATTCACAAAGAAAATTTGTTTGGGAATTTTTGAAAAATTTCAAACTTGAAATTGGGTTATTATATTTTTGAGATTTTTAAGAAAGCGTAATATGTCCTATCAAAATGTGTTCAAATGTCGCGAGAAATTCAAATATTCTCAAGAAAATATTTTTTAAGCATTTGTGAAGAATTTTTAACCGAAATTTGAGTCACGATTTTTGGTTTTTTTGAAAAAATATCATGTAACTTGTCAAAATGCGTTACCTAACTTCTTCAAAAATTCAAATATTACGGCGAAAATGTTTTTTGAGTATTTTTGAAAAATTTCGAGCCCAAAATTTGGTCATTATTTTTGAGATTCGCCTTTTCTCGTTTTTTATAATTATTTAATTTTTTTATTTTTCAATTCTGAAAGGGGCCCCTTGAGCAACTTTTTCTATAGGTACTTTGAATTATTTTCTGCGACGACATTCAATAATAATTTTAGACAGTGGCAAAATAATGCAATAACAAAAAATTAAAGAAGCCATCTCGACCCCCCTCCCCCCTCTGTGGGAATTTGACAATGAGAGCTCTTCTCACATTTTTCATTACTTTGAATATTTTTGAACATTAATTCTTGAAGGGAGGAGGGGAGGTTTTCGAGGGTGTCGATTTCTTTTGATTCTGAAATTAAATAAAATTAAAAATCAAAATTAATTCGGCGTTTCCAGGTCAAAATCATCTCAGTTTTTTTCGCGTACCCAATTCTCAAAATTTTTCAGTAGGTTTCTCAAATTTGGGAAAGAAGGAAAATAACTATCATTGGTCCTCCCACTCTTCTTGGGGTCAGGTTTGTTTTTTTCACCAGTTGAAATTTTCTCGTCGTAACATACCCAATTTTGGAGTTCGATAATTCAAAACAGAACTTCGCAGATCGAAATAAAATTCCACCAAGACGAAATCGTCGACAAAAAACAAAGCATAATTTTCGTATATTTTCTAAAATTACTTCCAATAACTGAATACAATTTACACAGATTAATGTAATTAACAATTTCGACGGTACAATAATTCTTATAATAAATTATATTCTGATGAATTTTTTGTCAGAATCGTTACCATTACAGTATTGATTTTTCATGCACACAAAATAACGGTAATAGAAAACAAAAAAAAAAGAAAGAAAATAATAAAAGGCCAAAAGTATTAATATTTTTACAAAACTTACAATTATTAGGTATATTTTCGCAAATAAAATGTTAAAAAATAACTTTAGGCTATGAAAAATAAACCAAACCTTTGAATGAAACATTTATTTAAAAAACAAAAAAACCCATTATTAACTGAATTTAAAAAATAATATTTATAACACGAAAATATATAATCCCAGAAAAAAATTATGACTCTGACAAAAAAAAAAGAGGGCGGGAGTAGGCGAGGGGAACAAAAAAAACATCGAATAGTGTACTTACTCAGGTAAGCTTAAGACAGGGAGAGAGAGAGAGAAAAAAATTATAGGTACCGACATTAACAAAAAAAAAAAAAAAAATTTCAAAGCGTATTATCACGAAGAAGAAAAAAAATATCACCGAGCTATGACAAAAATTAAGAGATAATTTGCGTCAAAAAAAAGAGAAAATGAGGGGGAGGGCAGAAATGGGGAACAACAGGGAACAACATAATTACATTACGAAATAAAAAAAAAAAATATTACAACTGTACATAATAGTATTTTTATGGAGACGTTAACCGTGTAAAAACACAAACAAAAAAAAAACGAAAAAAAAAAGAATAAAAATTGTTTCGCGCGTGGCGAAATTCAAGCAATTATATTTACTATCTCGGATATGAAGAAATTTTGATTCCCTGTGGGGGGTTACAAAGGTACACGAACCGACCGCTGTTCATATTCGGAATATTCCAAAAATCATTGTATGTATTCCGTTTAATCGAATTCTAGATCTACGTTAAAAGGTCCGTATGAACTGTTACTCGATGACGAGCTCGAAGAACTACTAGAACCGCCGCTGGATGAAGTACTTGATGAGTTACTAGATGAACTACCGCCGTTCATGTTCGATCTTGTAGCTCTGTTCAAACTGTTGGAAATAAAAAATCAAATCGCAAAGGTTAGGTTTTATAAGAACACGTAACATAATTCTATCGAATTGATTAATTAATTACTAATAAATATTTTTCGAAACTGATTCGAAAGTTCTCAATCAATTCCTATTGAATCTTCGAGACAAGAAGGACTGAAGGAGTCCGAAATAATTTTCATATTCAAGTTCTGAAGTGTAAGAACTTCGAAATATCCAATTGAAAGAATATGTTTGGCTACGCAGGGTCATTTCATGTCAAAAGTCATCTGATTCTGTTCGGTTCTTTTGTGGGTTTCTTTCATATTTTGAGAGTTGAAAAATCACAATCGTTGCTCTCACTTAAAATTTCGACGAGAATTTTTTCGAACAATTCTGAAGAAAAATCTCGTGAAAAATTCAAATATTCCAACGAAAATGTTCTTTGAGCAATTCTCAAGAATTAGAGCCCAAAATTGAATTCTCATTTTCGAGATTTTTGAAAAAGTATAAGTTCAATATCAATATGGGTGAGAATTTCAACAGAAAATCAAAAATTTCTATTTAAATTATCTATCGACACTTTTGAAGAATTTAGAGCCAATATAATTAAGTCAAGTTTCTCAATTTCTAAAAAAAAAAAAAAAAAAAAAAAAAAAATGAAAAAAATTTTTTTTTAAATGCGCAAAAAAGTTTTGATTGACATTATGACATTTTTTCATTTTCTTTCTTGCAAAATTTCAACTCTTTTTACTGATTTGCGTGAAACTTTACAGAAATCCTAAAAATAATGATCAAATTTTGGGCTTGAACTTTTCAAAAATACTCAAAACATATTTTCGTAGCAAAATTTGAATTTTTTGAAAAATTTCAACGCATTTTGATAGGTCACAATTGATATGTAGATAATTCGTCAGAAATACCCAAATTCTTCAAAAATGCTTAAAACGTTTTCATCAAAATATTTGAATTTCTAGCAAAATTTTAACATATTATTTAGAAAGGTCACACGATACTTTTTTTCAATTTTCAAAAATCAAGACCTAATTTGAGCTTAAAAAATTTTCAAAACAGCTTAAAAACAATTCCTTCAAAATATTTGAATTTTTCGCAGAATTTTAACCCATTTTGATAGGTCACATGATAATTTGTCAGAAATACCCAAATTCACTACTCAATTTGAAGCTAAAAATTCTTCAAAAATGCTCAAAAAACGTTTTCATTGAAATATTTGAATTTATTGCAAAATTTTAACATATTTTGATAAGTCACACGATAATTTTTCAAAATTTTCAAAAATCGTGACCTAAATTGAAGCTCAAAATTTTTCAAAACAGCTTAAAAAACAATTATTTCAAAATATTTGAATTTCTAGCAAAATTTCAATCTATTTGTGTAGGTCACATGATAATTTTACAGAACTACCCAATCTCATGACCCAATAATTTGAGGTTCAAAATTCTTCAAAATTGCTCAAAAAACGTTTTCGTCGAAATATTTGTATTTCTCGCAAAATTTTAACATATTTTGATAGGTCACACGATAATTTGTCAGAAATATCCAAACCCATTACCCAATTTGAGGCTCAAAATTCTTCAAAAATGCTAAAAAACGTTTACTTACATCAAAATATTTGTATTTCTCGCAAAATTTTAACATATTTTGATAGGTCACATGATACTTTTTCATAACTTTCAATCATGACCCAATTGGGGGAGGGGGGTAAAATTCTTCAAAACCGTCTAAAAAAATATTTCCTTCGAAATATTTGAATTTCTTATGAAATTTTGATACATTTTGATACGTCGCAAGGTCACTTTCAAATAATTCTGCAAAAGTTCATTCCTACTCAAAACTGGGGGGGGGGGGGGTGTCACGATTTTGAAATTCGACTGGGGCGCAATGTACGGACCGTCTTTCGCGAATTTCGACTCAACGGGAGCGGAATGAATCCCCATATGTTATGAATATGAATTGTTCGGTGCCCTTGACACAAAATCGAAGGGGGGGGGGGTGCAAGGAGCCCCAAACTTTTGGTCATAGTGTAAAAACCGTGTGACGTATGGTTTACTAGGTTTTTCGGAGCGCTGAATACGAATATCGACTCATTTTTTCGATTCAGCCCCTTCAACGCTCCCTTCATTCTCACATTTCCTGAAAATCAAAAAAAATCTGTAACATTATGGTCAATAAAATTATTGGGATCGGTGATTATTTAGGAATGCAGATTCATTTTTTTGATTCATTAATTCAATAATACCTTCGAGGACTGCAAAGCAGCCTTCTCTAGGCTGAAAATGAAAAAAAAACATGGCATAATATGGTTGATTATGGTTTCAGAACTTGATCGAAGTAAGAAACCCACAAGCAAATGTCGAGCAAAATTGGAAGAGACTGAGCTGATTTGACATGAAATGCCTTTAATTGACATTTCGAGCATTATAACATTTTTTGTAGAAAATTCAATTCAAATAACGAAATTTCCAGTCAAACTACTACCACTTACATAAATTACTCGGAACGTCATTGACCTGAATTAGGATCATGATAGATTTATTTTGCAATCGAGAGATGGCTACAAATCCCTTAAAATTCACGCACTCGCATCTCAGTCCTCATCATCACAACTTCAAACAAACCCTAAATTATCAACACCAAAAAAATCTAACTCCAATTTACCTGTAAATCGAAACTCGATAAAATGAAAATAAAAAAAGTGTAGCGAAACAGGTAATTCGACGATCTAAAGATAAGTACGACAATCGCGACTGAAATGTCCTTGAGCTCCGCAAGTATGACAAACCCGGACACGTCCTTCGTTCGATGCGGACTTGGCGGTCGGACAATTACGAGCAATATGTCCGATTTCCTGACAGTGGAAACATCTGTAATTTTCGTGATTATTCGGGCCGGATTGCTGATGGAATCTGCTGGTTGACGGGCCGCTGCCGTCGAACGTACCTCGATTAGGAGGTCTTCGTTGATTAGCGTTGTTCGATCTGAACGATTTACACCAATCGGGAGTAGGTTCTCGTAGAAACCAGCAGTCGCTAGTTCTGTGATTTTTATAACATCTATCGCACCTGTCGACGGTGCTGGCGTTGAATGATGTACGATTCGAAGTCGGAGCCGAATCGTCTGAACGAAGGGGTTCGAAACGCGGATCGAAACGACTGTATCGTGTGGCGATGGGATATAGTCCACCGTTCGATCTGTTGCTGTTGTAGTTGTTCGGTCTGGTGGACCAAGAAGATGTGGCGGTTGTAGCGGTCGAATTCGGATTCGAACTCAACGTAGGTCCATCCGAGCATTCGCACACGTTGTAGTTTTTCGAGCACCTTTGGCAGTTTCTCTTCCAACAATCTCGAGCCATGTGTCCCAGTTTGTTGCACTTGTAACAGGTCATCTTACGTTTGCGATCGTTATTGGCGACGCTGCCACCGGCGCCACGACTGCCACGACTGCCACCGTTATTGATCTGCCTGTACCCGACGAAATTGGCCGCCGAATTCGAACTGCTACCGCCACTCGGCGATACCGTATCGTTATCCCAGCTATCTATCTGGAACATCGTATCGAGCGCGCACACTTCCGGCACATGGTCGCTGAAATCGACGCCGTAAAACGATAAATCCTCCAACATATCCGATCCGCTCATGCTATCCGATAAATAATCGTCTTCGTCGTCAGCGCCGCTATAATCCACTTCCCAAAACTCGTGCAACGGAACCGCTCGACTCGGGCTATACATCGAATCGGACCAGCTTCCTCCTCGATTCGCAGATCCGGCCCGGCGACTGCTGCCCCATCCGCCTCTTCCGCGACTCTGCGATCGATTTCGACGACGCCGAGGCAGCGTTTCTGGGCAGTTTCGAGCCACGTGGCCCCATCCGTCGCATCGGAAGCATCGGTCCGTGCTGTTCGACTGATTATTATGATGATATTGCGATTGACGATGCTGAGCTGGCTGCGGCGCGGTGCAGTCTCGAGCGAAATGACCGATTTTGTTGCAGCGAAAACAGCGAACGTTGTTGTTTCGACGGCTGAAGCCGGTGCCTCCTCCGGTCGATGTGCTGCTGCTCGGCGTGTATGTTTGTTGAAGAATCGATAATCTGTGAACGTCGCTATAAGAAAAAAATACAGAAAACAAAAACCATCATCATACGATACATCGGCTAATTTTTCCAAGCGGAGTTACAACCGTTTCGTCTCCGGAATGTGTATACGATCGGTCCTATTGCCCAAAATACAAGTTCAATTTGCACAATGTTCAGAAATTATTACACGAAGTAAAAAATTTTCACCAAGTTTGATTTATTCCATGTTTTTGTTTTTTTTTTTAGCTTTAAAGACTCAATAATAAGTGGAAAAAATAGCTCGGGGACTGAGGGAGATTTTTTCTGGAAAATGTGATCACATATTTAGCAAAATTCCGACACTGAAATGAAAATTTTCAGGATGAATCTAATTTTTTGATTTTTTTTCAACTCAGGAGAGGAGGAGGGGAGATTACTGGCACAACGTTGAATCGAAAAAAATAATAAAACAAGCTAGGAAGGGGGGCAATGAAGGACGTTGGAGGAGTCTAACTGGACAAAATTTGGAGGGTTTTGTAACACCCCTCCCCCCCAACCAGGATTTCGCAATCCTATCAAAAAAAGGTTATAGTTGAAAGTATCACAAAAATGCGCGACTTCCTAAATTTTTCAAATTTTACCCCAAAATTTGGCAATTTTTTGAAAAGTGCTCAATTTTGAACTTTATTATTTTTAACGTTCTCAGTCACTTTCAAAAAACTGCAAACAGATTTTTTTCAAGTTGTCCTGAGCAATTTAAACTCCCAAAACTATAGGCTAATTCGATATAGACTGATCCAATTTTTTTTTATTATTTTTTATTCAAGAACTAAATTCTGATCAGAATTAACGCGTTTAGTCCGGCATATGACAATAGGAGTAATTATACCACCCCCCACACCCCCCGATCCTCCGAGACAACTTTTTTCTTGAAGGGGACATCCTAAGCAACATTTTAAAGCAAACTTGCCCCAAAAAAAGTTGGCCTTACTTACAAAATGGCGGCCATTTTGATTAACAGGTCATCCGAAATTGCAGATTTTGCGTTTTAACATTGGACTTGACGAACTTTTTCAAACTTCACTAAGGTAGATCGAAAGATCATGCAAAAATTCATCACCTGTCAAAATTTCAAGTGCTAAAGTGCGTTTTTCGATTTTTGGTGAATTTTTGAAAATCAAATTTGGCCAAAAATGAGGGAAAAAATCAAAATTTTACCAAATTGACCAAGAAATCTGAAATTTGGGATATACCCTATTTTCGACATGCCAAATCGAATGGAAACGGTTTCAAACCGTTTTGAGCAGTTCTGGAGCCTCCAGAAGATTTTTGAAACTCAAATGGAGTTGGAAAGCTGAAATTTATTTTGCAAACTAATTTCAATGCGCTACGAAGTACTGCAGGTGAATTTCAAGTCGTTTTGGAGCCTCCAGCGACTTTTTGAAAATTCCTGAAGCCTCCAGCAGATTTTTGAAACTTTGAATTTTCACAAAATTTCATCAAATGGAGATGGAAAGCTGAAATTTACTCTACACTCCAATTTTAACACCCTTCAGAAGACGACTTCTGGCGGATTTCAAGTCATTTTAGAGCCTCCAGCTACTTTTTTGAAAATTTCTGGAGCCTCCAGTAGATTTTTGAAACTTAGAAATTTCATCAAACTGAGATGGAGAGTCGAAATTCATTCTGCAAACTAATTTCAATACGCTACGAAGTTGACTGCTGGTGAATTTCAAGTCGTTTTGGAGCCTCCAGCGACTTTTTGAAAGGTTGTATGACGTTTTTTTGGAAAATTGAGAATTCCTAAAAGTAGCTGGAAGCTTCAAAATCATTTGAAACCACCATGTAGTCTTCGAAGTAAATTTCAGCGTGCCAACTCCATTTGATAATTTGATGTTGAGTCGCTGGAGGCCATAAAATGACTTAAACCCACCTGAAGTCGTCTTCAGAGGGTGTTAAAATTGGAGTGGAGAGTAAATTTCAGCTTTCCATCTCCATTTGATGAAATTTTGTGATTATTTAAAGTTTCAAAAATCTGCTGGAGGCTTCAGGAATTTTCAAAAAGCCGCTGGAGGCTCCAAAACTACTTGAAATTCATCTGCAGAACTTCGTAGCGTATTGAAATTAGTTTTTAGAATACATTTTTTAGCTTTACAACTCCAATTTGATGGAATTTTGTGAGAATTTCGAGTTTCAAAAATTTGCTGGAGGCTCCAGAACTGCTCAAAACGGGTTGAAACCGTTTCCAATCGATTTGGCACGTCGAAAATAGGGTATATCCCAAATTTCAACTTTCTCGGTCAATTTGGTAAAATTTTGATTTTTTCCCTGATTTTTGGCCAAATTTGATTTTCAAAAATTCACCAAAAATCGAAAAACGCACTTTAGCACTTGAAATTTTGATAGGTGATGAATTTTTGCATGATCTTTCGATCTACCTTAGTGAAGTTTGAAAAAGTTCGTCAAGTCCAATGTTAAAACGCAAAATCTGCAATTTCGGCTGACCTGTCAATCAAAATGGCCGCCATTTTGTAAGTGAGGCCAACCTTTTTTTGGGCAAGTTTGCTTTAAAATGTTCCTTAGGATGTCCGCTTCAAGAAAAAAGTTGTCCCGGACGATCGGCCGGGGGGGGGGGTGTGTACAATTACTCCTATTGTCATATGCCGGACTAGTTTGGAAACCTGAAAGTTGACACTTACATCGCATTTCTTCTTTTTTTTTTTGATACATATTTCGGACCCCTGCTGGCCTTATAGTGGAAGGGGGGATTTTGATTTTGGGGGAATCAGTGCCATCGACAATTTAAATTTTCGACACCTACACCATTTTTTTCTCAAATACTTCAAAAATTTTCAACAAAAAAAAAAAAACAGACAAGTTTTTTTTATATGGAAAAATATTCGAATAAATCTAATTTACTTATTCGAATATTCAATGAATCGAAAGCATTTAAAAATATCCACGTCAAAAAAATAAATTTTAGTGAAACGTTGCTTTAGAGATTCGACATCTGTACACATCCTTCAAATAAACGTTCAAAAAAGTACAGACGACATTATTTTTTCGAAAAAAACACGTTTACCTGCCTCGCTGATCATCTTCATGCTGTACAAGACCACTTAATCAATATCTACAAGTATAGTGGGCATGCCAATAACGAAATTCCGTTCAACATTGAACAGAATTTCGTAGGTATCAAGATCGATACAACCAATTATGAAACGGTCATGTACATAAATATAATACCCGCCACCAATGGTTACTACTTTACTATTTATATTTTTGTTTGTAAGTCTAAGTAAGTAAGTTTATACGAATCATCAAATTTATACTATAATCAGATAATATTTCTGAGTACAGTAAAACCTACATTACTCGATTTCAAACAACACAAAAATTCAGAAAAGAAAAAAAATTCAAACACAACGATTTGATTTTCAATTTTGCCAAATGTGTAACAAAAAATTGAAAAAACATTGTAAAAGGAATCAGACAAAAAAAATACATTAAAAATATCACCATCCCCAAAACCAAGCATAACTACCTTGTCTAGATAATTAGAAAAATTTTGTTTGAAAAACTCGAATAATTACGGTCTTACTGTACGTACCAAAAAAAAAAAAAAAAAAAAAAATTAAAAATGAACAATCTTATTTCATAATTATTACGAGGTAAGTACAAAAAAAAAACAAAGCAAGTCTATAAAGTAAAATGCATAAGAATAAAATTATGATGAAATTTGAACTAATCTAGCGAGAAGGCAGAATGGAGTAAACATTACATAGATTATTCCAACGTTATCAAATGATTTCATATTAATTAATGACGTAATAATTATTCTATAATATTTCTACGTAAAACTACACGGAATCAACTTCCATAGATGGTATTATTCATCAAATCGTAATTTTTGAAATTAATTTGAAAACACATTGGTGGCGATTCAAGACGATACATGCCCAATTTTTTTTATTACATCGAGTGTTTTTCGAATTGTTTTTTTCATCGTAGAATAAAAATATAAATGGGTTCGCTATTTTCATTACAGAGAAACAATGTCAATTCAACGACGCACATTCCTAATACCCTTTTGAATACGTAAAATTCATAAAATAAAAATTATTTATTTATTATCAGTTCGTAAATTTTGTTTTATCAAGTTTTCTGTATCATTTATCGAACACTAATATGTACATTTGCAAAATGAACATATTACAGACTTCCGAGTAAAAAGAAAATAATCTGCTCTCATTTTAAAGATTTTTTTGCAGTAACCTTACCGTACTGCGAAGTTGTTGGATTTAATGAGAAAATAATTCCTCAAGTTTCGATTTTCCTCAAACAAAGGCAGAAAGGAGGGGAGACTTCCCAGCACGACTCAATGTCAAGTTAGGGGCTAATGTTTTCAAGAAACTTTTCTCATTAAAACCAATAATTTTAAAGGACGAGAGTGAAAAAACAAAAATCTGAATATTCAACAATTTTACGTTTGCAAAATGGCCAACAAATTGCATCAGATTAAAATCAAACATCAAAAACTAATCCACGATGAAAAAAAACAAAAAAAACTTGTGGCAGAATTACTATAAATTGGAACGACTCAGAGCATCGAGTATTAAAGCTCCCACAATGAATAATAAACATTACAGCACAAAAAAATGAACACTGCTTATCGCTATAATTTCACACAAATTTCACTGTAAGCAATCCTTTCCTTCACTTCGATAGAAAGCAATGAGTTTTTAATGAAACTTGAAATAATTCAGGAACCGATAAAACTGTAAAATGCGATCGTTAAAGGAAATAGATAGTTAATAAGGCGAATATAAAACGAACGTAGGAGAGATCGAAACACAGTTAAAGCAATAATAAAGTATAAAGTATGCTGATCGAATGTAAATTTTGAATTTCAAATTCTCACCGTTGATAAAATGAAATAAATAAACAAAGACTATGTTACAGACATACACGAATAAACTTCAAGGTGAATGCTATCAAAATATACGCATTTCTCATTCAATCGCGATAAAAAAAACATACCATTCGTATCACGAGGATTTTTTTTCAGTTGAAAAAAAAATGTTAAAAATTCCGAACGTACACTCATCCACAGTCCACACATTTCACTAGCGTATTGAACTCGTATATACTCGTTAACAGCAACTAAAAAGATAATATTTCGCTACTTTCAAAAGAATCGAGCCAACGAAGAGGAGCTAAAATATACAAGACGAACATTTCAGCGCAACAGATCACGTTCCGAGTAAATTTTTCTAAATACTAGACAAGGTAGACAAACAAGAATTGACTGATTCCTTTTTCATTCACTTTCTTAATATTATAGAAAGAAAAATATACCGAATAGTAAAGTGATCAAACCTCAATAATGCTTCTAAACCGCCAGCATGTGGAAATCCCAGTCTAGCTTCGTTATCGTCGCTCAATAATTTACGGCAGATGGGGCACGTGCCATGCTATAAATCGAAACAAAAATTGTAGATTAGAATAGTCTGCTGTGTACGAGCTCGGTAGCAGAAAACACAACACGATGTGATACTTACGAGTTCTAACCAAGGTACGATACATAAATCGTGATAAATATGATCACAAGGCAACTGACGTACTTTTTCAGTCACTTTAAAAGAATCCCAACAAACGGAGCATTGCATATTTTCAGCTAAAAACAAAATAAAAACATCCCAAGTTGAGTAAAAATAACTGAGTTTTGTAGTACATACTCGTAGAATGACCTATGAACTTACAAACTTGCTGTGCGGTTATCGATACAAATGGTAATTCATTAATTTTATCTTTAGCTAGAGGCGGAGGCCCGCTGGAATCCATTTGATTTAATAATTGTGTTACTATTGTGTCTAAACCTTCACGGCCCCAAGCATAATCGCCCGGGTTACCGACTAATAACCTGTAAACGACGAGATTAAATTAGCTCGATATTATTATAACTCGAAGAGTTTTGAAACCAGTCAGCAACTTACACAGGAGCACCTCCATCAAAATTTTGAGGATTTCTAGGAATATTATTCAAAAATTCGCTGAGCATTTGCTCGAAAGTTGCGGTATGTTGGTTTCTACCTCTACGACGTTCGTTTGGCCTAGAACTGAAAAAAAAATTCATGTCAACAAATGCTTATTAAATTAGATAAAGAACGTAATGCAATACTAAACGAATTTGATAAAGTATCTCTTCTGCTACTAGAAGATGGTCGATTATCGGTATTTCTACCATTGGATTCGCCTCCGCCCATTATCACTTCTAGATTACTGCTAATATCGTCAAAGACTCGATTTAATACCTGAAAAAAATCAAACTATCGTGAAACTCGCTGTATTTGTATTATATAATAACAAATATGGCGTAAAGTAACAAACCACAACGGGATCCGCATCCATATCATCTCGATTTTCTGTTCCTCTTTCTGAAAAGGGCGAAGAACCTGTAGGGCCATCGGGTAATTTTTCAATGAAACCTTGGTGGCAATCCGGACATAAGAAATTCTGCGGAAAAAACACACGTCAATGTACCTATGCTCGTAATACGTAGTAGTCAAAAATCAATATCAATGGTAGACATTCCAGGAACCAAATTATCACACGGTATGCACTCATTATCGTGTAATTTTAATAAGTAAATACACGATACGAGCGTGATATTCGATAAAGTTAATCGTACGGAATGAATTAAAGGAGAATTATGAACTTACCGTTATGGGGATTGATATCGTATTATTGCAGCTATGACAGTAATATCCTCTGGATGTAGAAGGAGTCTCAGCTTGTTCCATTTTGTAAAATTTATTCAACGCAAGTATCAATGAACACTTAACTAACGACTAAATCATTGATAAACTATTAAACCAATCATTAATAAATAAATTATTGGTAAAAATTCCTAAATTACTCAGGATGAAATTATGACACGAGCCATAACCTATTACTAAATTTGTGACCAAATTGCGAAAACATGAAAGCGAAAAAGTGGTTCCCAAAGTTTTCGAAACGAAAAAAGGTAGAAATGCTGCCTGAAATCCTGTACAAAGCCCAATCACGTTCGAACAAACTATGCGCAAAATCATAAAAATTCTTCATTTCTCGTATTTACCGTAATTTACCAAAAAATTACGGAATATCACTTTATTTCTTTTTTTTATGAAATCCCCTCCAAAATTTGAATTTTTATGATAAGCTTATCATTTTATTTCTCTCTTGCGGGAAAATTTATGAATTCCAATTCCGATTGCAGATTTTCGTTGAATACTTTATATTATATATCTTGTTCGGCTCTGATTTGACTGAGCTATGGTGAATAATACTTCCAAGAACCCATTTATCCCCATCACGAATTCTTAATTACCTCATTTGAAATGTAAATTCGTCACTGAACTTGAGTGCTAACGCTAACCGATACCCTTCGACCCTGTTCACCGCAATACGCCGCACTTATTTAAAGCATCTTTACAAAAATGGATTTCTTTTTCTATTTCTGGTTATGTAGTTATATTTTCTGCACAGTCGCATTGTTACACTTGTTCGTTCTACTACTGAAAAAGTTGCTTAAAACACCGAGCGATATCAATGGCAAACACGTCCTGGTAAAATGAATATCTCTATACCTATAGATTTTTGATAATCGAGCACGTTACACTTTCGAGTACTTTTTCAGATAACCGGAGGCTCGAGTGGGATTGGCAAAGGTGTCGCAATCGAAGTCGCCAAACTTGGTGCTAATGTCACGATCGTTGCTAGAGACGCTGTCAAACTCCAGTCGGCGGTTGACGAAATTCAAAAAGCATGCGTGAAGCAGAGCCAGAAAGTTAATTACATATCGTGTAAGTAATTCACGGTTGAAATGTAGGTAATGGTTTTGAATAATAGCGTGATACTTTTATTATTGCAGTGGATATAAGTACCAATTACGAAAATGTAGAAAAGGTTTTGAATGAAGCTGAACAAAATCTGGGACCTGTTTACATGCTAGTTAACTGCGCTGGAACATGTATTTGTGGTAAATTCGAAGATATGTCTGTCGATGATGTGCACGTACGTTCAATTTTACTCGAATTCGCCTCGTATAAAATTAAAAAATGTATTTCAATTGACATTTTTAATCTAATTATTTCAGTATTTGGTAAACCTGAATTACATGGGAACCGTACATACGATAAAATCCCTCATTGGTAAAATGAAAACTCGTAAAGAAGGATACGTTGTGATAACCGCATCTCAGGCTGCTTTAATCGGTATTTTTGGCCTATCTATTTACAGCTCTACGAAATTCGCTCTCAGAGGATTAGCTGAAACACTTTATATGGAAGTAAGCAGAAATGAAAATCGAATGAATTCACGATTCATTTACAAGCTTTATAATAATTTCGATTTATTTTCAATGTTCCAGTTGAAACATCACGGTATTCATGTCACTTTAGCTTTACCTCCGGACACTGATACGCCAGGATTCGCCAACGAAGAAAAATCCAAACCTTTGGAAACAAAAATCATCTCAGAAAGTGGTGGTTTATACGCACCTGAAAAAGTAGCTGCTCGTATTGTTAAAGATACATTGGTTAGTTGAGATTTTATACGACTATGTTAATTTTGAAAAAGATTTCCATAATGACTATTTCTGTATTTATTTGCGATCTCTGATTTATAGGAGAAATCATTTTTTTCTACCATTGGATTGGAGTCTTATCTAGTCACTGTCTTATGTAGCGGAATGTCGCCAGTTAGATCTTTTTTGGATATTATTCATCAGGTTTGAAATAATTTCTTAATTAGATACGTCTTATTAGTTATTAGCTGTACTAACATCGAAGAATAATTTGTATCATAATGTTTTCTTGTTTAGGCTCCACTATTGGGATTATTACGAGTCGTTAGTTATTTCATTCAAGCCCATTTTCTCAGTATTATTAAGAAATGTGCTCGCGAAGAGGAGAGTAAGAAAAAAATCTCGTAGTGACAAATTTTGCTGTGAAAAATGTCATCTTTAAAGCTGCAACTTTCACATTTCTTTTCTATTTTCAAATAAAAATAAGATGAATCATCAATTTGTATTATTTTATAATTAATTTCCATTTTTGTACGAACGTGCATTCGACACTTTTCTTCCATGTATGTACTTATTCAACAGTTTTCAGTTGAATGTACATAAATTGTATATTAATATAAAAATTAAAAATTTTACTCTATCATACGAGTAGCAGCACTTCTCTTATTAAATTATTAAAGATAGTATGAAAAATTTTATTCGCAAAATCTCACTACAGTAAAATATAAAACGAAGACACACTTCGCTTATGTACTCGTAAATAAGGTAAATTTTTGAAATGTTGTTCTGACGACCCATTTGCATGTGTGTTTAGGTTAGTTTTTTGTCTCAGATTCACATAAGAGTCGGAGTGAGAGAAAAAGTAACATCGCTGATAGTGAGACACGGGCCCTGTCTACCCCTCGTCTTGTGTGTAGGGTTGTTGGGTATCCAATTGCGTGCTATAGAAACGTTCTCTGCCCATCTCCGAGAGGACAGGCAGATGTAGCTAAGGATGCAATTGATTCTGCATTGTCAAAGCCATTTGCTGAGCCAGTTCCATTCCATACCTTCTGTGTTCGCAGTTCGTCGTGGTAGCTGCATCTAGAATTTTGGTGAGTGTAACTTATGTCTGCTAATTTCAAAAAATTGAGAAAAATAGCCAAAGTGAGACTTTCCTATGGAATTTTAGAAAAAAATTAAATTGTTTAAGAATTAAGAACGTTCTATGTGAGCAAGAGAGGTGGGTACAAATCGATAGTGAATTTTATGTACCAAATTTCTTCCTAGACATTTCCTAAACGTAACTATACGTACACGTACTTCCTAGCTTCTTTCAGATGACGTCTCATCAGTCAATGGAAGATTTTTGAAATAACTACCCACCTTTTTTCTGAAGCAGCCTCTTTCAGTTTATAGACGTTGGTTAAAGTAAACCCACATGAGGTTAAATATAGATCTAATTGTTTTTTGTTTTTTTTTTTTTTAAATCACTTCTCTATAGGTACATAGACCTACTATTTACTTCTACCATCTCGGCATTCTTTTTATAAATTGTCTTTTCTCACGTACCTACCTAAACAACGTTTTCTCGTGCAGCATTTCTGTGTTGTTTCAATTTTTTTTTTTTTTCTATGTTACAGTGTTTTTAAAGACCGAATTTTACATCTCGGTAGATACCTAACTTATTATTTTTGCGAAAATTTTATTGAAACGACTAAAACAATTGATTCTTTTTCAGATTATCTGTATTTCAAATCGCAAGAAAATGATGCCACATTCGTCTGTTTTACTACTAATATTGATTGCATATTCAGCATATTATGCTTTTGGTAAGTACCTGACCAGAAATTTTCATATTTTCCGAAAAATTATCCAAAAAGCAAATGAAAAATTTGATTGGTGAGCTCTACCTATGGAAACCATCCTTTCTTCTTCATTCTGCTAATTTATAGGTAACAAATCTTACATATGAATCTTATTTTTTCAGGAGTGATGATACCTTATGAAAATAGTACTCGGCTCGACTATTCTTACAATGAAGACATCACTATTACTTGCACCGGTACAGATGAAGTCACATGGACGGCTATATGTTTACGCTGAAGGTAAGCTTATTTCATCCTCATTATTTTCACCCAACTTGTAGTCTTAGACTTTTAGATGTGATTTGTGTGCCAATAAGTAGGTACTCACACTCGCCAAGATAGGGTAGATAGGTGGTTGTGGTTTCAAATTACTAATTTAATATCAAACCCGGCCACTATATCCACTCTCATCTAGTGACAGAGTTTGGACATTTCAATCAGCAATGCAATGTTTAAAACATTGTTTCAAACAGCAAAAAAATGAATCAGGTTTTGAACAAAAAAAAACGTTTAAAAAATAATATTTAAAACATGTTTTCTATACTTAGGTACCAAGTGTGTTTATTTTTTCGAACTTTTAAGTCACGGCAAAATATTCAAATTGTGATTTTCTGTTTTGTTTTTGTTTTCAGGGTAGTTATACAATAAAAGAAGAGACTCCATACAGAAAAATCCTTCAAATAAAAAACGCTACAATTTATCATTCTGGTACATACGTATGTACATATATTTCAACTATGTGCCAAAGGGATGTCGAGTTCGTGCAGATTAATCTTAATTGCGGTAAGGCTACTTGTACGCAGGGTCCAATTCAAGTTACTCACTATGAAAAGTTTACCTATATAGCTTGTAACATAGGTATCAAAATAAAGGTGTTTTCCATTTGACTTGAGCGAGAAAATATTCTCAAATTATAAGTAGGTACCTACTTACCTACAGCTGAAATTGAATTTATTGAGACGCGAGGTGCATTACCCTATAGTAGGAAAGGAAAGTACCTATATAGGTTTATTAGGGAAAAAATGAGTTTTTTCAGTGAATTAGCCACAGTATGGAGTGGGGGGAGTGGGATTAATCATTGTAGTAATTTCTGCAGAATGCCTCGTTCTCCCCCCCCCCCCCCCCGAAATACCATATCCAAATGTAATGTACCTATGAAATTAATTACCTATTCCCAAAAGTAGGTAACAACATTTATGGTTTTAATTTCACCAAAAGAAATAATTATTCTCTATTTAAGTATTTATTATGATTTCTGTTTCAGATAACACCTGTTACCCAAATGGAAAATACGGAAGGTACAGAATAAATCCACTGGGAAGCCATCCAGCTTACATAACACCTGAAGGCTCCTTTGACGAACCTATGACACCTTAGAAGCAATTCAGTTTACATAATGATCAAATGATGACGATTTCATCAAATTGATGAATGAAGATAATGATCTGGATTTATTAACATTTTTAACTAATCAAAAACTATGACATAGGTACTTACCTAAAAATGTTTAATGTAACCTAGGTCTAATGATAAGTATTCGAGTGTAAAATCACATCAATTTACTGAACTACTCGTGTCTCGTACAGTACTATACCTACTTATTAAAACTTGAACAATCTGCATGTACGTCATGTTTTGTACCATAGGTAGTCGAAGAGCCCGCATGAGGATCTATTGCACCTCCCCTGTCGATACTCTGGGTCAACATTTTTCCTAAAGGGGGAGTCCTAATGAACATTTCTAGCACTTGTCCTCAAAAAAAAAGTGGCCTACTCACAAAATGGCGGCCATTTTGATTGGCAGGTCAGCCGAAATCGCAGATTTTGTGTTTCAACATAGGACTTGCACGAAATTTTTTAAACCGTACAAAGGTAGATCGAAAGATCAGGCAAAAATTCATCATTTGTCAAAATTCCAAGTGCTAAAGTGCCTTTTTCGATTTTTGGTGAATTTTTGAAAATCAAATTTAGGCCAAAAATGTGAGGAAAATCAAAATTTTACCAAATTGACCAATAAGAAAGCTGCAATTTGGGATATACCGTATTTTCGACGTGCCGAATCGATTGGAAACTGTTTCAAACCGTTTCGAACAGTTCTGGAGCCTTCAGCAGATTTTTGAACCTCGAAATTCCCACAAAATTTCATGAAATGGACTTGGAAAACGGAAATTCATTCTGCAAACTAATTTCAATGCGCTAAGGAGTCTTAGTTTGCCGGCTGAATTTCGGCATTCCAAAATTTTGTTAGAATTTCGAGTTTCAAAAAGGTGCTGGAGGCTCCAGAACAACTGCTCAAAACGGTTTGAAACCGTTTCCAGTCGATTTGGCAAGTCAAAAATTGGATAGTACGGAGTGAGTTTTTGATTTCCAACTAAGTACATATATTTAGTAGTTTAATTTTATGGAAATTTCATGCCAGAATTTACCAAGGATTACCATAAATTACTACATAGTAATTTACCATATATGACCATTTATTTTAAGTCGTTTTGGAGCCCTAAACAACTTTTTGGACACTGCTGGAGCCTCCAGTTGATTTTTTAAACCTGGAATTTCTACAAAATTTCATGTTTCAAAAATCTACTGGAGACTCTACAAAATTTTTAAAAGTCGCTGGAGCCTCCAGAATGACATGAACTTACCAGAAGTCAACTTTAAAGTTTGAGTGCAGCGTGAATTTCGAATTTCCAACTTTATTTTCAAATTTCAAAAATGCGCTGGAGGCTCCAGAAACACTCAAAATGGTTTGAAACCGTTTCCAGTCGATTTGGCAAGTCAAAAATTGGATAGTGCGGGGTAAATTTTTGATTTCCAACTAGGTATATTTAGTTTAATTTTATGGAAATTTCAAGCATTGAAAAATCTGCTGTAGGCTCCAGCGATTTCCAAAAAGCCACTGGAGGCTCCAAAATGACTTGAAATCTGCCTGCAGTGAACTTCATAGCATATTTTATTCAGTTCACAGAATGAATTTTGGCTTTTCAACTGCATTTCAAGTTTCAAAAATCTACTGGAGGCTCCAAGAATTTTCAAAAATTCGCTAGATGCTCCGAAATGACTTGAAATCTGCCTGCAGTGAACTTCATAGCGGATTTCGTTTAGTTCACAGAATGAATTTTGGCTTTCCAACTGCGTCCTATAAAATTTTGTGGAAATTTCAAGTTTCAAAAATTTACTGGAGGCTCCAGTATTTCTCAAAAAGTCGCTGGAGGCTCCAAAATGATTTAAAATCCACCTGCAGTCGACTTCGTAGCGTATTGACATTGGTTTACGGAATGAATTTTGGCTTTCCAACTCCATTTAGATGAAATTCTGTGGGAATATCGAGTTTCAAAAATCTGCTGGAGACTCCAGAACTGCTCAAAACGGGTTGAAACAGTTTCCAAACGATTCGGAAAGTCGAAAATAGGCTAGGTATATCCCAAATTTCTGCTTTCTTGGTCAATTTGGTAAAATTTTGATTTTTCCCCTCATTTTTGGCCAAAATTTGATGTTCAAAAATTCACCAAAAATCTAAAAAGGCACTTTAGCACTTGAAATTTTGACAGGTGTTAAATTTTTGTCTGATTTTTCGATCTACTTTTGTACGGTTTAAAAAAAATTCGTGCAAGTTCTATGTTGGAACGCAAAATCTGCGATTTCGGCTGACCTGTCAATCAAAATGGCCGCCATTTTGTAAGTAGGGCCACTTTTTTTTCTTAGGACAAGGGCTAGAAATGTTCCTTAGGGTTAGGGCTCCCCCCTTAAGAAAAAAGTTGTCCCGGAAGATCGACGGGGGGGGGGGGGTGCAATAGATCCTTATGCGGGCTCGCCGACTATATTATGTTTTTAATGAAAAAAAATTTCTTAGGGGTTCACGATATTTCTTGTATCTAGGAAATTCCATTTTTTTTCTGTTGAAAACAAAAATTTTATTTTTTGAAAGAGGGGAGAGGTCCCAAAATTTTGGTGAAAATGACAAAATCTATTAAAAAAAACAAAATGGAATATTGGTGACAAATCGATTCAGATGTTTTCCTCTTAAACTATCCAGCCATTTGCTATCTAAAACATGATTTAAAATTCAGTCATTTACGAGGCATTTTACTTTTTTGTTCGGTTACCTATTGAAAATGGTTAAAAAGGTAAATTACATGATACTCGTATTTTCGTTTTTCTCACGAAATTTGAATTGAACCCACAATGATGTGTCGCAGGGTCACGTGATAATCGTTCTTTTTTTTTCAAAATTGATAACATAACATTTTGAGCTCAACATTTTTTGGAAGTGATCAAACTTTTGTTTCAAGCTTTTTTCTCTATCTGCAATTTTTGGGTATTTTTTGTCAGCTGGTTGCAAATTTAATGAACCGGTTTCAAAAAATTCATATCACGTTTTTGTCGCCTTAGTGTGTAGAATACATACATTGCGCCAATAAAAATCAGTTTCAATTTTTTGACCAAACCGATTTTTGAATTTGTGGACACCCTGTGCATGGGCCTGAAATTTTCAAGTTCGTTTTCAAAAGCCCTAATTTTTTCCTACTCTACGCAGCTTCATTCATCTTGCTAGATCTTTCCACTTAGAAATAAAAGCCACGGAGCACTACTTTTGTGTCATACTGTAGAAATATATGTATTAGACATTTTTGTATCCGATGGTTTAGGGTGGTTTTTTGTCTCACACGTTCACATAGGAGTCGTAATAATGGTAACGTCACTGACAGTGACATGGGCTCTCTGTCTCTTTACCCCTCATCTTGTGTGTAATGTTTCTAGGGTACCCAATAGCGTGCAAAAATGTTCTCTGTCTATCTCGAAGAAGACTGGGAGGTGTAGAGTGTAGCGAGCTAGGATGCAACTGCAATCTGGCTTTCTCATGTCAGTCATATGTTGATCCAGTGCCAGTTGCCAGTTCCATACCTTTTGTATTTTGCGGATATCGGAATTTTGGTGAGTGCAACTTGTGTTTCAGGTTTACTCACGGTGACCCTCTGTGTAGGTAAGTACTACTTATTATGGAATAAATGAGGAAATTCTAATTAAGTAACAAACTGTTAATTTCTGAGTTATCGATATCAATATTATTGTCGAATACCCCCCCCCCCCAAAAAAAATCGCCCAAAAGTTTCGCTCTTTAGCCGGAAATCTTCATACCTTGTTTCGACAAAATTTCATATTCAAACCCACGAATTTCTTCTTAGAAACTTCCTAAACATAATAACTACTTACCGATACACACGTACACGTACTTCCTAGCTTCATTCAGATGATGTCATGTCAGTCAATGGATGATCTTTCAAGTATATTAGGTACCTAGTTTTTTTCTGAACCAACCTCTTTCAGTTTATAGACGTTGGTTAAACTAAAGCCACATGGGGATAATAGTATATTACTTAACTGTTCGGTAAAGTGCATGAATACCAACGAGTGTGATTTTTGCAGCGCGAGCCGAAGGCGAGCGTTGCAAAGCACACGAGTTGGTGTTCACGTACATTTGCCGAATCGTTGAGTAATATGTTTTACTTAATAGGTATAGGTAAAACTCTCAGTACCGCACTGTTTTCAGAGCGGTATTGTTACACTTTACCGGCTACTTTCAGCAGTACGGTACTGACGCGAGTTTATCAGTGACACAACCGTAATATCAACAATACCTATATGTGAGTATGCATAAAATGGCGATTAGTGAATCTTTATAACATTTTTCAGACGTTTTTGAGCGAATCTATTCTAACTGAACTACTAAATTAAATATTCTTCTGTACTTTCAATACTATGATTAAGGGTTTTGGCCAGTTCATTCCTCATATTCGTACATATTCGATGAAATTTAGTTTCAACTTTCAAAAGATATCAAGTTACGTTGTTAAATTCTTTTATGAATAATTTTTTCAAAGTAAGAACATCATAGACCACAGTACCTGTTGATAATTCCTTGGGAGAGTTGATTTACAAACAAAACACACATTGAGAATGATCAAGTGAAGTGTAACTAATTTCGAGAATAAACAGTAATACATAATATGAGTACATAAGTACTTTGGTAAAATTCACATCACTTTGTTATCATCACATTATAAACAAAACAAAATTCATTTTCTGATAGATAGAAATTGAACACCCACGATTTATTTCAAAACTAAACGAACTAAACGAAGTAAAATTCACTCAAAGAAGTAAGAAATCACATGTACGTAAATCTGTAATCTACTTTCAGCCAGTTCATTCGAAGGTATTCGATGAAATTTAGTTTCAAAAGATATCAAGTAACCATGTTTTAAAATTCTTTTTTGAAGAATAAATTGTATGTACGAGTACATAACTATGTACTTCAGTAAAATTCACACCACTTTGTTATCATCACTTCACATTTTAGATGTAAATACTAAAAATCGAAATTGATTTTGTGAATAAATAAACTAAAACAAAACGGAATTCATTTTCTGATAGATAAAAATCAAACACCCATTGCTTTATTTCAAAATTAAAGGAATAAGAAGAAAAAAATTCATATTCAAGAAATCAAAATCACTATCACATGTACGTTATCTTTTCTATCTACTGAAAAGCACGCTTCGAATGTAAAGCAGGGTTGCCATTTAGATGAATAATTAAAGAACTACAATTGTAATTTTTTTTACATTTTTGTGTAATTTTGTACGCATAGTGACTTAAAGACAACTGCCTTGTTTTAAACAGTGAGGCACTGAGAGCTTTACCTATACTAATTAAGTAAAACATATTACTCAACGATTCGGCAAATGTACATAGATGTTTGTTTTTAACTTTTTAATCACTTCTCTGTACTATGTATCGTAGTATGTACCTATACTTATACTTCTACCATGTCGGCACACTTTTCATGTCTTTTCTCACGGAGGTACCTAAATAACGTTTTATTTTGCAGTATTTTTCTGACAAGTTTACCGTTTTTTCTTTGTGTGTTGCAGTGTTTTTAAAGACTGAATTTTATTTATCTCGGCAAGTTATTTATTTTTGCGAAAATTCTATTAAAACAAGCCATCAGCTATTTTCTGATTGGAAGAGAGTTTTTGCATTTGCTTTTTGCTTGCTCTAATACCTACTTAGTTGATGCTTAAGCTTAATCAATCACTGAAAATTATCAATTTGATTGGTTATCATAGTCATCAATGCATAAACAATGGGGGGGGGGAGAACTGAAATAAAAAACAGCAACATATAAGCTTATACCAATGCCCGTGTATCATTACTCGTTCGTCGTTCACATTGAAATATTTTTAAATTGAATTTTCAGGTTATCTGTATTTCAAAATACACAAGAAAATGATGCCACATTCATCTGTTTTACTAATAATCTTGATAGCATATTCAGCACATTCTTTCGGTGAGTACTTGACCAGAAATTTTTGTTTCGAAAAATTCTAAAAAGTTTTATAAAAATAATCGATCTCGATTTCTTAGAAAATTTTTAATTTTTACTTTTTTAATAATCAAGGGGCCCGCATAAGGATCACTTGCACCCCCTGCCGATCCTCTGGGACAACTTTTTTCTTAAAGGGGGAGTCCTGAGGAACATTTCTAGCCCTTGTCCTCAAATAAAAAGCGATCATACTTACAAAATGGCGGCCATTTTGATTGACAGGTCAGCTGAAATCGTTGCAGATTTTGCGTTCCAACATCGGACTAGCATAACATTTTTTAAAACGGACAAAGGTAGGTCGAAAAAGCAGGCGAAAATTCATCACCTGTCAAAATTTCAAGTGCTAAAGTGCCTTTTTTGATTTTTGGTGAATTTTTGAAAATCAAATTTTGGCCAAAATGTGAGAAAAAAATCAAAATTTTACCAAATGAACCTCTAGAAAGCTGAAATTTGGGATATACCCTATTTTCGACCTGCCAAATCGGTTGCAAACGGTTTCAAACCGTTTTGAGCAGTTCTGGAGCCTCCAGCAGATTTTTGAAAATCGAAGTTCTCACAAAATTTCATCAAATGGACTTGGAAAGCCGAAATTTATTCTACAAACTAATTTCAAAAGCTAAGGAATCAACTGCAGGTAGATTTAAAATCGTTTTGGGGCCTCCAGAAACTTTTTGAAAATTACTGGAGCCTCCGGTAAATTTTTGAAACTCGAAATTTCCCCAAAATTTCCTCAAAACGGAGATGGAAAGCTGAAATTAACTATTCACTCCAATTTTAACACCCTCTGAAGACGACTTCAGGTGGGTTCAAGTAATTTTGGAGCCTCCAGTGACTTTTTGAAAGGTTTCTGGGCGTTTTTAGCAGAATTGAAATTTCCAAAAAGCCGTTGAAATCTTCAAATCCATTTGAAACCATCCATGCAGTCGACTTCATATCATTGTATTGAAATTAGTTTGCAGAGTAAATTTCGGCTTGCTAACCTCTTTTGACGAAATTTTGGGGCAATTTCAAGTTTCAAAAATCTATTGGAGGCTCCAGTAATTTTCGAAAAATCGCTGGAGGCTTCAAAACGACTTGAAATTTACCTGCAGTCAACTTCATAGCGTATTGAAATTAGTTTGCAGAATTAATTTCGGCTTTCCAAGTCCATTTGATGAAATTTTGTGGAAATTTCGAGTTTCAAAAATTTACTGGAGGCTCCAGTAATTTTCAAAAAATTGCTAGAGGCTCCAAAACGACTTGAAATTCACCTGCGGTCGACTTCATAGAGTATTGAAATTAGTTTGTAGAATGAATTTCGGCTTTCCAAGTCCATTTGATGAAATTTTGTGGAAATTTCGAGTTTAAAAAATCTGTTGGAGGCCCCAGAACTGCTCAAAACGGTTTGAAACAGTTTGCCATCGATTTGGCAGGTCGAAAACAGGGTATACCCTAAATTTCAGCTTTCTATAGGTCCATTTGGTAAAATTTTGGCTGACCTGTCAATCAAAATAGCCGCCATTTTGTAAGTAGGGCCACTTTTTTTTTGAGGACAAGGGCTAGAAATGTTCCTTAGGACTCCCCCATTAAGAAAAAAGTTGTCCCAGATGATCGGCAGGGGGGTGCAAGTGATCCTTACGCGGGCCCCCTGACTATAATGAATTATTGTCCAAAATGTCTTGCTTTTTTTTGCCAGAAACTATCAGAAAGCCATTCCTTTTGTTAAAATTGCCACTCTCGTTTTATTTTTCCAAGAATTAGGTACCTTTTTCGTCAGAAATTGCCAAAATCCTTACGTTTCTACCAAAAAATTGTCAATTGACTCGGTTTTTCATCAAAAAGTTTCGAAATAGTTCGACTTTTCAAAATTAAATAAATTTCAATTCGTATAATAAGGTACTCTGTTTTTTTTGTGATTTTTTTCTGTACCTACTAAAATGTTTGGCTCGCATTCTGTCACTTTTTTGGCTGCTTCTTAATTTTTTTTTTCAATTACTCGTACTTTTTGGTTACTTTTTACATCGAGCTATTTTAGTTACAAAATTACTTTTTTGTGGAAAAAATTGAGTAGATACGAGCCCTGCCCTCGGTTCACTCGTGTCTGGTTTACTATTCATTTTCAAAATTGAATTTTTTAAAAACATCGTCATTCAAATTCTAAAATTTTGGATCAAAAGAAATGAATCAAATTTTTAATTCTGATCTCTAAACTGTCAAACACATCTTACATACCTATATTATAATATGCAGATACATGTTAGTGCTTTGAATCCCTTATTTTTTCAGGAGTGACCATCCCTTATGAAAATAATGCTCGGATCCATTACTCTTACAAAGAAAACATCACTATTTCTTGTACTGGAACAGATAAAGTAGCATGGAGGCATATCGATGCCTTTTGGATGAAAGTACGTAAGCTTTCATTAATTATTTTTACAAAATTTGTACACTAGCTTATAGACTTGATGCGCGTTGACCATAATGAATACTCACCAAAAAACTAAAAAGGGCAGAGAAATGGTTGTGGTTTCAAATTACCTACTATTGAATCACTCTCAAAATGTCGACAACCTTTTATCACCATCATAAAGTCATAAAAGTGTCGATAGAGAATCAAATACTTGGATGGCAACAAAGATACCTTATTCTAGGAGGGTAAAAACGTAGTTGAGGTCCGAACAACAATATGATTGACTGCGAACATCAGGATGACATTTTCAAAAATCGAGTATCCTCCATCTGCTCTAAACAAGAATTCCAACTACGGCGAATTGTAATTTTCTTTTTTGTTTTTGTTTTCAGGGTAATTACACAGTAATTGAACAGACCCCGTACAGAAAAATCCTTCAAATAAAAAACGCTACACTTTATCATACTGGGGTATACGAATGTTTTTCAATAAACAACAGCGACGACTTCATGAGCCTTTGGGTTCTTCCTGGTAAGGCTACCTGTGCAGAGTCCTAGTAACCCACTATAAAAATACATATATGTATAGCTTGTGACATGCATCAAAATACTCGTAAATGTGTTGTCAATCTGACTTGAGCGAGAGTATACCATAATACCTACATCTGACATTGAATTGATTGTGGCGCGAGGTGCATTACCCTTTAGTAGGAATGGAAAGCAGGTTTGTTGAAAAAAAGAGAGAGTTTTTTCAGCAAATTAGCCACAGTATGGAGTGGGGCAGTGAGATTCATTCTTTCCCCCATACATACATACCATGTAATGTATATAATGTATCTATTTGTAATTTATCATTCCCTAAAAGAGTATAGGGTTTTAATTTCACCAAAAGAAATAATTATTCTCTAGGTACCTATATGATTTATGTTTCAGATAACACCTGTTACCCACACAATGGAACCCAATTTGCCATGATAAGCCCACTGGGAAGCCATCCAGCTTACATAACATCTGAAGGCACCTTTGACGAACCTTACACACCTTAGAGGCAACTCAGTTTACATAATGATCAAATTATGGCGATTTCATCAAATTGACGAATGAAGAAAATGATCTTGAATTATAACTAACACCTTTAACTAACATATTAAGAGGAACGCGTCGATACCTACTTAAAAATAATGATGCTTAAAAAAAGAAATAAAAAAATATAAGCAAATTAGGTAGAATTTTTCATTTTCAAAAAAGAAAACGAGAGAGCATGATTGAGAAAAATCATCAGTATATAGATGAATTTATAGCAATTTCAACGATACTTTTTTTGGCATCTTTGGTTTGGACTTGAAAAATATCAAACAACTCCTCCATTTTTCTCCCGAAGAAAAAAAAAGGTAAACATTGAACTATGGCGGCCATTCTTCCAGCATAGGACTCGCATGAAATTTTTTTGAATAGATAAAACTAGATCGAAAGAGCATGCAAACATTTATCACTAGCCAAAATTTCAAGAGCTAAAGTGTATTTTTTCCGATTTTTCAAAATCAAATTTACTTACTCCAAAAATGAGAAAAAAATCAAAATGTTACCAAATGGACTTGTAAAGCTGAAATTTGGAAGCTATCCTGTTATCGACCTGCTAACTCGATTGGAAACTGGTTCAGATCGTTTTTAGCAGTTCTGGAGCCTCCTGCAGATTTTTTGAAATTTGAAAATTTCTAAAATTTTATCAAAAGAAGTTGGAAATTCGAAATTTACGCTGCACTTCAACTTAAATACGCTGTTAAGTCGACTGCTGTTGAATTTGAGTCATTATGGAGCCTCCAGCAACTTTTTAAAAATTCTTGGAGCCTCCAGTAGATTTTGAAACTTGAAATTTCCACAACATTTTATCGAACGCAGTTGGAAAGCCAAAATTCATTCTGTGAACTAAATAAAACACGTTATGAAGTTCACTGCAGGCAGATTTCAAGTCATTTTGGAGCCTCCAGCGACTGTTTGGAAATCGCTGGAGCCTGCAGCAGATTTTTCAATGCTTGAAATTTCCATAAAATTGAACTAAATATAGTTAGAAATCAAAAATTCACTCCGCTCTATCCAATTTTTGACTTTCCAAATCGACTCGAAACGGTTACAAACCATTTTGAGCATTTTTGGAGCCTCTAGCACATTTTTGAAATTTGAATATAAAGTTGGAAATTCGAAATTCACGCAGCACTCAAACTTAAATACGCTGTTAAGTCGACTACTGTTGAATTTGACTCGTTTTGGAGTGTCTAGCGACTTTTTAAAAATTCTTGGAGCCTCCAGTAGATTTTCGAAACTTGAAATTTTCACAAAATTTTATCGAATGCAGTTGGAAAGCCAAAATTCATTCTGTGAACAAAACGAGATACGCTATGAAGTTCACTGCACGCAGATTTCAGGTTATTTTGGAGCCTCCAGCAACTTTTTGGAAATCGCTAGAGCCTGCAGCAGATTTTTCAATGCTTGAAATTTCTATAAAATTAAACTAAATATAGTTAGAAATCAAAAATTCACTCCGTACTATCCAATTTTTGACTTGCCAAATCGACTCGAAACGGTTTCAAACCGTTTTGAGCAGTTCTGGAGCCTCCAGCACATTTTTGAAACTCGAAATTCTCACAAAATTTCATCAAATGGACTTGGAAAGCCGAAATTCACTCTGCAAACTAATGTCAATACGCTACGAAGTCAATTGAAGGTGGATTTTAAGTTATTTTGGAGCCTCCTGCGACTTTTTGAGAAATACTGGAGCCTCCAGTAGAGTTTTGAAACTTGAAATTTGCCAAAATTTAATCGAATGGAGATGGAAAGCCGAACTTCATTCTGCAAACTATAATTTCCAAACGCGACAGAAAGTCGACTGCTGGTGGATTTCAAGTCTTTTTGGAGCCTCCAGCGATCTTTTGAAAATGACTGGAATCTCCACTAGATTTTTTAAACTTGAAATTCCCACTACATTTTATCAAATGGAGTTAGCAAACTGAAATATACTTCGCAAACCCACTGCAATACGATATGAACTCGACGGCATATCTAGTGGTTTCAAATCTTGAAATCCACCAGCACTATACCAGCAGCTTCGACCTCGTAGCGTATTGAAATTTGTTTGCAGAATGAAGTTCGGCTTTCCATTTCCATTTGATGAAATTTGGTGAGAATTTTCGAATTACAAAAATGTGCTGGAGGCTCCAGAACTGCTCAAAACGGTTCGAAACCGTTTCCAATCGATTCGGTACGTCGAAAATAGGCTATATCCCAAATTTCAGCTTTCTTGGTGAATTTGGTAAAATTTTGATTTTTTCCCTCATATTTGGTCTAAATTTGATTTTCAAAAATTCACCAAAAATCGAAAAATACACTTCAGTACTTGAAATTTTGGCCAGTGATAAATTGTTGAATGCCCTTTCAACCTAGCTTTGTACGATTTAAAAAATGTCGTGCAAGTCCTATGTTGGAACGCAAAATCTGCGATTTCGGCTGACCTGTCAATCAAAGTGGCCGCCATTTTGTAAGTAGGGCCACTTTTTTCTGGGGACAAGGGCTAGAAATGTTCCTTAGGACTCCCCCTTCCAGAAAAAAGTTGTCCCGGTGGATCGACCGGGGGGGGGGGTGTAATTGATCTTTATGCGGGCTTCCCGACAATAGATAATTATAAGAAGGTACTTCCTTAGTTCTCTGCTTTTTGATGAAATTTGAGAATCTTGAAGCAATCAAAAGTTGCACTGGTGTGGTATAGGTAACTAGTGTATTGTATAGGTATTTCTCTCGAGTTAATAAAAATGAAGCTAGAGAGCGTGTTAGTTGGTTTCGGTTGTGAGGTTTGTTGAGGTTTGAGCTTCGGATATCTGAACCTACTAACTTATGATTTATCTCTTGTGTGATGTAGACGTATCTTGTGCTTTTCGTTAAGATTTTTCCTGCTATCTTTATTGATGTTTTTGTTGAATTAATATTCGAGTTGAACAATTAACAATATTTTTATTTACGAGATTCACGTGTTAAATATTTTATTTGGAGTTCATTGTGATGGGGTGAGTTCAAATTCCCCTTGACTTAGCTATATGCCTTAATTTGATTTGTACATAATGAAATACGAGTAGTCTGATTTTGACTTATTAGCTTTATTACCTTTAAGTTGATATGATTCGATTAAGAATTAGATAGGATTCGATCCTATACAGAAAATTAAAGATGATATATCTCGATTATGAGATCTTTAGACCTACTTTGGAACCTATTTGATTAATCGATTCACTTAATAATTATATCTCGATATCAAAATTACTTCTTACGAGTTTTATCTCGTTACTTTTTGGCTATAAATTACTTTGATTTTTCCATGTAGAAGATTTTATCGAAAGGTTATTATGTCCTATTTAGTCGATTCCGATTCCCTTGTCTCATTCCTCCACCATCCTACCTATCTTCTTTCTATACCTATTCCTTTATAAGTATGTAAGTACCTACATGGTTATGATTTTGTTCTCAGCAAATGAGCAAACAAGTAATTTTGTGCCTTCCGAAGAAGAACCAGTAAATTTGAACAATTTCGTTTGTCTATTGAAAACTAATTTTGGGCACTCTTAGAATCAACTGAAAAATCTGAATATCGATTTCGTCAGGAAATTTATAACCTGGGTAAGAATTTGTAATCTTAAAGCTTCTTTGATTTTTCCTCAGTGAAAAAGTTGAATGCAAATGAAAAGCTTGTCAATGGTATTGGGTTAAAGGGGGAGTCTCAATCAGGCCATTTTTTAAGCCTGGACAGTTATGCACTCGACCACTCTTAAAATGTTTTAACAAAGATACCTAAAAAAGAAAGGTCCAAAATACAGATCCGTGCTTAATTAACCCAAAATGACCATGTTTTGTTTCAGATATTAACCACAGGTGTGTGGAATTTCATTTTTTTTTACAACCAGCTATCTTGAAACTTCCAATTTGTGTTACTCAGAAAAAAGGTTCTCCGAGTTAGACATCCAATAGCACATTCTGGGGTTTTGGTTAAAAAAAAAAAAAAAAAAAAAAAAACAACTTGACCTTATTGCATTAAGAAAGGTAGGTAAGCGTCTGTTGGAAAATAACTTTTAGTAGGTAGTGTTGTACAGGATGCCCAGAAATATTGAGTACCCCTAAAAAAGTTTTTCATTAAAAATATAGGTTGGCAACGTGAAATAGATGCATATGATTGGTGAAATGTTATCTCTCCGGTCCAACAACCAATCATGTGCTATCATTATTATCATTCACTGTGACCAACCAAAGTATTTAGTAGAAAACTTTTTTAGGGGTACCGGTACTTGATATTTCTGGGCACCCTGTATATGCAATTAATTATAAGCTTATACGAATGCCCGTATATAATTACTCGTTCACATTGAAATTTTTAAACTGAAGATCCATCTTGTACATATCAGCTGATTCTTTTTTCAGGTTATCTGTGTTTCAAATGATGGCACATTCATCATTTTCACTAATAGGCCTAATATTGGTTGCATATTCATATTCAGAATATTCTTTTGGTGAGTACCTGACCAGAAATTTTGATTGAGAAAAATTCTAAAACGTTTTATATGTTATTTCCCAAAAATTTCCAAGTCTGAAAATTTTAGCTGTTTCGCGCTTGAAAAGTCTCAATTTTTTACATAAAATTGCCACAACTTGCAAAGTGAAAAAACTAACTTATTATCAAAAAATGAAAAAAAATTGCAATAAGATGTAGCTACCTACTTCATTTCTTTTGTTGATTTTTACTAAAATTATCAAATTTTTAAAAACCCTCGCTTTTTAATAAAATTTCTAAAAATAGTCAATTTTTAAAAAACTTTTCAATTTTACTTTTTTAAAAATATAAATTGTTGTCCAAAATGTCTCGTTTTTTTCAGAAACTGTCAAAAAACCATTCCTTTTGTGAAAATTTCCACTCTAGTTTTATTTTTCCAAGAATTCATTGCTGCCAAAAAATTGTCAAAAAGACTCGGTTTCATTTCAATTTGTATAAAATACATACTTGTTCTGGTTTTTTTTTGTGATTTTTCTTCTGTACTAAAATGTTTTGCTTGCATTCTGTCCCTTTTTTTGGCTGCTTTTTAATTTTTTTTTCCATTACTTTTTGGTTACTTTTTCGAGCTATTTCAGTTACGAAATTACTTTTTTGTGGGAAAAATTGACTAGAGACGAGCCCTGCCCTCGGTTCACTCGTGTCTGGTTTACTTTTCATTTTCAAAATTGAAATTTTTTATAACTCGTCATTCAAATTCTAAAATTTTGGATCAAAAGAAATGAAACAAATTTTTTCAAACATTCTTACCGCTCGAAATCCAAATTTTTGAAAGCTTTTACCCTTATTGTTTCACTGGGGCTAATTCTTATCTCTAAACTATCAAACAAATCTTACATACCTATATTATAATATGCAGATACATGTTAGTGCTTTGAATCCCTTATTTTTTCAGGAGTGACCATCCCTTATAAAAATAATACTTGGCTCTATTACTCTTACAAAGAAAACATCACTATTACCTGTTCTGGAACAGATGAAGTCGCATGGAGGCTTGGTTTTTTTTGGATGAGAGTACGTAAGCTTTCACGTTTCATTAATTATTTTTACCCAATTTCTAGACTAGCTTAGACTTGATGTGCTTTGACCATAATGAATACTCACCAAAAAACTAAAAAGGGCAGAGAAATGGTTGTGGTTTCAAATTACTTAGGGCCTACTATTGAATCACTCTCAAAATGTCAACCCCTTATCACCATCATAAAGTCATAAAAGTGTCGATAGAGAATCAAATATGTACTTGGATGGCAACAAACATACCTTATTCTAGAAGGGTAAAGGTAATTGAGATCCGAACATCAAGATGACATTTTCAAAAATCAAGTATCCTCAATCTGCTCTAAACAAGAATTCCAACCACGGCGAATTGTAATTTTCTTTTTTGTTTTTGTTTTCAGGGTAATTACACCGTAATTGAACAGACCCCATTAAGAAAAATCATTCATATAAAAAACGCTTCAATTTATAATTGTGGTATATACGAATGTGTTTCAGCAAAGAACAGCGATGAGTTCATGAGGCTTCATATTATGCCTGGTAAGGCTATACCTGTGCAGAGTCCTAGTAACCCACTATGAAAATTTCACCAAAAGAAATATTCTCTAGGTATACCTATGATTTATGTTTCAGATAACACCTGTTACCCACACAATGGAACCCAACCTGCCATAATAGGCGTACTGGGAAGCCATCCAGTTTATAAAACACCTGAAGGCTCCTTTGACGAACCTTTCACACCATAGAAGCAATTCAGTTTACATAATGATCAAATTATGACGATTTCATCAAATTAATGAATGAAGATGATGATCTTGAATTACTAACACCTTTAAGCAATCAAAAACTATATGACATCAAGTACATAAACTATGTTTAATGTTTTTATTTCGGTATCTAGTACAATAACTTCCCCCGTTATATAGCCTACGACCATTTATGATTTACACCATTATAAAGAAGAAAAAATTTTTTCTATAATACCTACTCGTGACTAGTTTGTTCGTCGTTAGAAAATATTATTACAACTCGATATCTTTAATAATTTTAAAATTGAAAAAGAGAAAAAAATCGTTTACATGAAATACTTACATATAAGAGGAACGCATCGATACATAACAATATTATACGTAAAAAAAGAAATTGAAAAATATAAGCAAATTAGGTAGAGGTACATGTACACTGGTAGACAGATATTGAGACATCAATTTTTCATTTTCAAAAAAGAAAACGAGGGAGGATGATTGAGAAAAATCATAAGTATCGGTGAAATTGGCAATTTCAACGATATTTTTTTTTTGACATCTTTGGCTTGAACTTGAGAAGTATCAAATCACTCCTCCATTTTTCTCATGGGGAAAAAAAAAGGTAAAAATTGAACTAACCTCAGGAAATCACAAGGATGCTTTGAAATAGAAAATGCTCGATTTAACGCGAGAATCTTTTCGATAAAACGACAATTTTAATAAAATAAAAAATAAAACATGAACAAATTAAAAATTAAAAACAGCGCCGAAGAAAAAAAGTCAACAAATAAAAGAGAAGAAACAATACAATTCAACATAATCGTCATACTTACATGATAATTTAAGTAAATATGAAAAGTACACACGAAGTTTCATTAATAATCAAAGTAAGGAACCGTTTAAAGCACACTTGCCGAAAAAAGTTGGCTTTACTTACAAAATGGCGGCCTTTTTGATTGATAGGTCAGCCGAAATCGCTAATTTTGCCTTCTAGCAGAGGACTCGCATGAGATTTTTTTGAATGGACAAAGTTAGATCGAAAGATCATGCAAAAATTCATCACTAGCCAAAATTTCAAGAGCTAAAGTGTATTTTTCGATTTTTGGTGAATTTTTCAAAATCAAATTTACGCCAAAAATGAGAAAAAAATCAAAATTTTACCAAATGGACTTGGAAAGCTGAAATTTGGAAGCTACCCTATTATCGACCTGCTAAATCGATTGGAAACTGGTTCAGACCGTTTTTAGCAGTTCTGGAGCCTCCAGCAGATTTTTGAAATTTGAAATTTTCTGAAATTTTATCAAAAGAAGTTGGAAATCCGAAATTTAGGCTGCACTTCAACTTAAACACGCTGTTAAGTCGACTGCTGTTGAATTTGAGTCATTATGGAGCCTCCAGCGGTTTTAAAAATTCTTGGAGCCTCCAGTAGATTTTGAAACTTGAAATTTCCACAAAATTTTATCGAATGCAGTTGGAAAGCCAAAATTTATTCTGCGAACTAAATAAAATACGCTATGAAGTTCACTGCAGGTAGATTTCAAGTCATTTTGGAGCATCCAGCGACTTTTTGAAAATTACTGGAGCCTCCAGTAGATTTTTGAAACTTGAAATGCAGTTGAAAAGCCAAAATTCAATCTGCGAACTAAATAAAATACGCTATGAAGTTCACTGCAGGTAGATTTCAAGTCATTTTGGAGCCTCCAGCGACTTTTCGGAAATCGCTGGAGTCTGCAGCACATTTTTGAAACTTGAACATGAAGTTGGAAATTCGAAATTCACGCAGCACTCAAATTTAAACACGTTATTAAGTCGACTTCTGGTAGTTCGTGACATTCTGGAGCCTCCAGCAACTTTTTGAAAATTTCTGGAGTCTCCAGTAGATTTTTGAAACTTGAAATTTGTTTTTGAATAGATAAAACTAGATCGAAAAAGCATGCAAAAATTTATCAGTAGCCAAAATTTCAAGAGCTAAAGTGTATTTTCCGATTTTTCAAAATCAAATTTACTCCAAAAATGAGAAAAAAATCAAAATTTTACCAAATGGACTTGAAAAGCTGAAATTTGGAAGCTATACTGTTAATCGACCTGCTAAATCGATTGGAAACTGGTTCAGATCGTTTTTAGCAGTTCTGGAGCCTCCAGCAGATTTTTTGAAATTTGAAATTTTCTAAAATTTTATCAAATAAACTTGGAAATCCGAAATTTACGCTGCACTTCAACTTGAACATGCTGTTATTAAGTCAACTGCTGTTGAATTTGATCATTTTGAAGCCTCTAGCGACTTTTTGAAAATTCTCGGAGCCTCCAGTAGATTTTTGAAACTTGAAATTTCCACAAATATCATCAAACGAAGTTGGAAAGCCAAAATTCATTCTGTGAACTAAATAAAATACGCTATGAAGTTCACTGCAGGCAGATTTCAAGTCATTTTGGAGCATCTAGCGACTTTTTGAAAATTCTTGGAGCCTCCAGTAGATTTTTGAAACTTGAAATTTCCACAAAATTTTATCGAATGCAGTTGGAAAGCCAAAATTCATTCTGTGAACTAAACGAAATACGCTATAAAGTTCACTGCAGGCAAATTTCAAGTCATTTTGGAGCCTCCAGCGACTTTTTGGAAATCGCTGGAGCCTGCAGCAGATTTTTCAATGCTTGAAATTCCATAGAATTAAAATAAATATAGTTGGAAATCAAAATTTCACTCCGCATAATCCAATTTTCGACTTGCCAAATCGACTGGAAACGGTTTCAAACCATTTTTAGCAGTTCTGGAGCCTCCAGCAAATTTTTGAAGCTTGAAAATAAAGTTAGAAATTCGAAATTCACGCTGCGCTCAAACTTAAACACGTTATTAAGTCGACTTCTGGTAAGTTCGTGTCATTTTTGAGCCTCCAGCGACTTTTTGAAAATTTCTGGAGTCTCCAGTACATTTTTGAAACTTGAAATTTTGTAGAAATTTCAGGTTTAAAAAATCTACTGAAGGCTCCAGTAGTTTCCAAAAGTTGCTAAATGCTACAAAACGACTTGAAAACGCTTCAAGAATCTACTGGAGGCTCCAAGAATTTCAAACAGTTACTGGAGGCAAAAAATGATTTTTCATAACGTGTGCAAGTTGGAGTGTAGCGTGAAACGTGAATTTCCGATTTCCAAATTCATTTGATTAAAATTTGTGGAAATTCCGAGTTTCAAAAATCTACTGGAGGCTCCAGCATTGCTCAAAACGGATTGAAACAGTTTCCAGTCGATTTGGCAGGTCGAAAATAGGGTATATGCCAAATTTCAGCTTTCTAGGTCAATTTGGTAAAATTTTGATTTTTTCCCCTCATATTTGGCCTAAATTTGATTTTCAAAAATTCACCAAAAATCGAAAAATACACTTCAGCACTTGAAATTTTGGCTAGTGATGAATTTTTGCATGCTCTTTCGATCTAGCTCTGTCCAATTTGAACATTTCGTGCAAGTCCTATGCTGGAAGGCAAAATCTGCAATTTCGGTTGACCTGGGCGGCTATTACCGAAATATTTTTGCCTCCGCAATCTCCGCAATCGACGTAATGAGCGTTGCAAATTATTGGCGTTATCTTGAAAAAAAAGAAATTTTAATTGTTGATTGGGCTTTTATAAACAAATATTAAAATAACGCACATTACGCTCAACACGGTTGGTTTTCATCGACGCAAACGACGCAATCTTGTAACGTTCATTGCGTTCGATTACGTCGATTGCGGAGGCAAAAATATTTCGGTAATAGCCGCCCTGCCAATCAAAATGGCTGCCATTTTGTAAGTAAGGCCAATTTTTTTGGAAAGTTTGCTTTAAACTGTTCTTCAGAATATCCCCTTCAAGAAAAAAGTTGTCCCAAAAGGTTGTCGAGGAGGGGGGGGGGGTATAATATTATTCCTATTGCCATTTTCCGGACTAGAAAACCAATTTTGTGATGTTCAGAACACTCGATACGATGATTGTAAAAATAAAATCGGTTCCATGGAAGTGGCATTCAGCTATCGTCCAATAGAAATTAAAAAAAAAAATATTGGTCGCGAATTTTAAAAAACTTCTACACCGAACACAATCAGTCTCGTTCGGATCATCGTTGGGAATAAAATCAACCGCAGGGTCACTTCTAACCCTCGGTATTGAGCGACTCTCTGATATTATTATGCATCTTGACGTGTTTATTATGATTCGACTTGGTAGCGGAGGTTTTACCACACACGTGACACGTATGAGGCTTCTCTCCGGTATGCGTTTTAAGATGCTCACTCAGGTAATAGCTGCGTGAAAACATTTTCTGGCAAATGTTACATTCGTACGATCTGGGTTCCTTGTGCTCTCGCATATGTCGAATACAATTATACTTGCGAATAAACTGACGCCCGCATACGTTACACGAGTATGGTCTACAATTACTATGCGACCTGAGATGCGCATCGTAGTCGGTCTTATGGATATAAGCTTTGACGCACAGCTTGCATTTGAACGGTTTTGACGATCTGGACATATGGGTCCAGCGATGCAGCTGTAAGTTCCATTTGGTTCGAAAAGTCTTGGAGCATTCGCAGCAAGAGAACGGTTTAACGCCTTGGTGAATCTTCATGTGAGTCTGCAACGACGTATGCAGACAAGTGATATTGCAAACTGGGCAGACGACGTTTTTCATCTTCTTCTTATCGACCAAATCGGACAAATAGTTCTCATTATGCCATTTACGTACGTGCCTGGTCAGGCTGGCCGTATGTATGAAACGTTCCACGCAAAACGGGCACTGCTTCGGTTTGGCGTCGTGTATTTCGCGATGCCACAGTAGCTTGGTTTTGCTATGAAATATGTCTCCGCAATCGCATATGAAGTCTTTTAATTTACGTTTCGTATTCATGTGCAGAAATTTCTTATGCTGCTGGTAGTTGGAATACCGTCTGAATGTCGAATCGCACATATCGCATTTGATCGGAGATTCGCCCGTGTGCACGTTGATATGTTCGACGAGCTTTTGTTTGGTTACGAAAGATTTATCGCACACGTCGCAACCGTAAGGTTTAACTTTCATGTGACGTTTTTGATGCAGCATGTAGCCCGGTCTAGTGTGGAATTTCTTACCGCAGGTCATGCATTCGTACGGGTGTACTCTTTGGATATGTTCTTGGTAGTCGTCCAGGTTACCGAAATCCACCAAACACGTGGGGCATACGCAATTACGCCTTTTGATACCGTGCACGAACCTGAGATGCTCCAAAAACGATACGCTGGTTGAGACATTTTCGCTGCAAATGCGACAAGTGATGATTTCGTTGCTGGCAGCCGAGTCGGTCGCGTCGTCTTCTTCGAGTTTCGCTACGTCTTCGTCTTCTTCTAATTTCACCTTTTTACCGAACAGGAATTCAATGGTTAGACCGTCTTGTTCGGCGTGTACGTTGGAAATGTGCAAATGACGTGATTTCCAAGTCTCGAATTTATCCTTGCAGAAGAAACATCGAAATTCTCGAGTGACTTTTTTCCTGCAAATGGTTACAATTACAATTATAGTATCATTGTGGTACGTAGGAAAGAGAAAAAACAAGCGATTATTTGAGACAGGGTCATTCCACGACAAATAGTCCACTTTTGAAGTGAGTAAGTTTTGTTCATGATGTTTACAACTGCGAAATTTTCGTAATGGGACTCGACAAATTGGGAAGGGGAGGGGGATACGGATCGCCAAAATTTCCCATCTTGCTCCAATTCATTTGTAAGTTTTTTATGATATTTACAACTGCGAAATGTTCGCAATAAGACTCGTAAAATTGGGAGAGAGAAAGGGGAGGGGGATACGAAGCCCCAAATTTTTGGTCAACTTGTGAAAAACTGTCAATATAGTGGGACAAATCGTTTTTTTATATTTCAGCAGCTCAATTTAATTTTTCAAATTTTCGAGGAATTTTTAAAAAATCTGGAAGTGATTTTCACCCCCCCCCCCCGGGTCGATCTTCTGGGACAACTTTTTTCTTGAAAGGAGAGTCCTAAAGAACATTTCTAGCCTTTGTCCTAAAAAAAAAGTGGCCCTACTTGCAACATGGCGGCCATTTTGATTCACAGGTCAGCCAAAATCGCAGATTTTGCGTTCCAACATAGGACTTGAACGAAATTTTTCAAATCGTACAACGGTAGATCGAAAGATCAGCCAAAAATGCATCACTTGCTAAAGTGCGTTTTTCAATTTTTGGCGAATTTTTGAAAATCAAATTTAGATTAAAAATGACAGAAAAAATCAAAATTTTATCAAATTGACCAAGCTGAAATTTAGGATATACCCTATTTTCGACATACTAAATCGATTGGAAACTATTTCAAACCGTTTTGAGCAGTTCTGGAGCCTCCAGCAGATTTTTGAAATTTGAAATTCCCACAAAATTTCATCAAATGGAGTTGGAAAGCCGAAATTTACTCTGCAATCTAATTTCAATACGCTACGACAGTCGACTGCAGGTGGATTTTAAGTCGTTTTGGAGCCTCAAGCGATTTTTTGAAAGGTTGTATGGCGTTTCTTGGAAAATTAAAATTTCCAATAAGGTAGCTGGAAGCTTCAAAACCATTTGAAACCACCATGTAGCCGACTTCATATCGTATTGAAATTAGTTAGCAAAGTAAATGTCAGATTGCCAACTCCGTTTGATGAAATTTTGGGGAAATTTAAAGTTTCAAAAATCTACTGGAGGTTCCAGTAAACTGCAAAAAGTCGCTGGAGGCTCCAAAATGACTTGAACCCACCTGAAGTCGTCTTCAGAAGGTGTTAAAATTGGAGTGTAGAGTAAATTTCGGCTTTCCATCTCCATTTGATGAAATTTTGTAAACATTTCAAGTTTCAAAAATCTGCTGGAGGCTCCAGGAATTTTCAAAAATCTGCTGGAGCCTCCAGAATTGCTCAAAACGGTTTGAAACAGTTTCCAATCGATTTGGCATGTCGAAAATAGGGTATGTCCCAAATTTCAGCTTTCTTGGTCAATTTGGTAAAGTTTTGATTCCTTCCCTCAATTTATGCCTAAATTTGATTTTCAAAAATTCACCAAAAATCGAAAAACCCACTTTAGCATTTTTGAACTTTTCTTAAGAAAAAATTTTTTAAAAAAACACTTGAAGAAGAGCTTGCCTGGAAATCGGTTCAAATCAAATAAATCGATATGCCGATCAATCAGGACCAAATTCCATTTTTTTTAAAGGCAGCCCAAATTTTGGTTTGAAGGTTTCAGACTATGATCTTTCCAAAAATCATGATCACGGCATTCAAATGAGAGGCCCCAGTTCCCGTGAAAGTGTTCAAAAATTGAATGTTCAACTTTTCGACTGAAAGCTCAAATTTCGAAATCGTTTCGTCAGTGAGAGCTAATTTAGTTATTTTTAAAATAAAGTCTCCAGAAAGAAGGAGGCATCTCCTCTCTCGAGTTAGCGGAGGGGAGGGGGTTAATTTTAGGGGAAAAAATGACGAAGTGATCGAATTGTATGGTTTTGAAGGTGTTGAACACCATCTGGAATTACTTTAGGAGGCAAGAAAGATAGATACATAAAAAATCAAAATGATTATTTAATTTTTTTAGTGACTTTAGTGACTGAAAAACAGCAAAAAAATGACCAAAATTTTGAGAAATGAGAGCAAAGTATAATATAGATACATAAATTATGTTAGTCGAGGAGCCCGCATAAGGATCTATTGCACCCCCCCCCCGTCGATCCTCCGGGACAACTTTTTTCTTAAAGGGGGGTTCTAAGCAACATTTCTAGCCCTTGCCCTCAAAAAAAAAGGTGACCATACTCATAAAATGGCGGCCATTTTGATCAACAGGTCAGCCAAAATAGCAGATTTTGCGTTCCAACACAGTTCCAACATAGGACTTGCATGAAATTTCATAAACCGCACAAAGGTAGATCGAAAAATCAGGCAAAAATTTCACCTGTCAAAATTTCAAGTGCTTAAGTGTTTTTTTCGATTTTTGGTGAATTTTTGAAAATCAAAATTTATGCCAAAAATGAGGGGAAAAATCAAAATTTTACCAAATTGACCAAGAAAGCCGAAATTTGGGATATACCCTGTTTTCGACACGCCTAATCGATTGGAAACTGTTTCAGCCTGTTTTGAGCAGTTCTGGAGCCTCCAGCAGATTATTGAAACTCGAAATTTCCCAAAATTGCATCAAATGGAGATGGAAAGCCAAAATTCATTCTGAAAACTAATTTCAATACGCTACAAAGTTGACTGCAGGTGGATTTCAAGTCGTTTTGGAGCTTCCAGCGACTTTTTGAAAATTACTGGAGCCTCCAGTCGATTTTTGAAACTTGAAATTTCCCAAAATTTCCCAAATATGGAGATGGAAAGCCAAAATTCATTCTGAAAACTAATTTCAATACGCTACGAAGTCGTCTGCTGCTTCCAGCGACTTTTTGGAAGGTTGTATGGCGTTTTTTGGAAAATTGAAATTTCCAAAAAGTAGCTGGAAGCTTCAAAACCATTTGAAACCACCATGCAGTCGACTTTATATCGTGTTGAAATTTGTTTGCGAAGTAAATTTCAGCTTGCTAACTCCATATGATAAAATGTTATGGGAATTTCAAGTTTCAGAAATCTGGTGACTCCAGTAATTTTTAAAAAGTCGCTGGAAGCTCCAAAACGACTTGAAATTTACCTGCAGTCGACTTTGTAGCGTATTGAAACTAGTTTACAGAATGAATTTCGGCTTTCCATCTCCATTTGATACAATTTTGGGAAATTTCGAGTTTCAAAAATCTGCTGGAGGCTCTAGAACTGCTTAAAACGGGTTGAAGCAGTTTCCAATCTATTTGGGGTGTCAAAAATAGGGTATATCCCAAAATTCAGCTTTCTTGGTCAATTTCGTAAAATTTTGATTTTTTCCCTCAGTTTTGGCCTAAATTGATTTTCAAAATTTCACCAAAAATCAAAAAAGGCACTTTAGCACTTCAAATTTTGACAGGTGATAAATTTTTGCTTGATCTTTCGATCTACCTTTGTACGGTTTAGAAAATATCGGCTCTATCCAATCACATCGTCTTACATTTTTAATGTTGATCAGTAGATTTTTAATTTTTTTTTAAAATGATGATTCTGAAGGATTTTCATGAAAAATATTGATCATTTCCTAAAATTTTGCACTTTTTCTTTTTACACTACAAATCTTTAAAAAAAGTGACCAAAGTCAGGTCACTTTTTTTGGCCATTTTCGCCGAAATAGTGACAAAAGTGACTTGCAAGTGAAATTAGTGACTAAGTAAGTCACTTCTTAAGTGACCGAATTTCATGCCTGCTTTAAATGACGTATCAAAAAAAAAAAAAAATCAATTTAAGTAAGTATGCGTCATAATACGTAATAATTTTTCCAAGTTCCAAATGATTTCTTTTACAAGAAAACCCTCACCTTCAGTCTCTCACGCAGAGTCCGCCTTCCGTTCTAAAGTAATAGATCTAAAACTGGGGCAAAACAACAGAAATCAAAGATAAAAGTGGCAATAAATTTTCCAAAAACTTAAAATTTTTGCAACAGAATCCCTTTAAATGATCTAATTTTTAAAACAAATATTTTCCGGTACTTTGAGTAACCAAAGTCCTACAGTGAGAAGCCTCCCACCTCCCTCACTTCAGAAAAATGAAAAACATTTTCAACGGACCTATTTTCAAAAAAAAACCTCTCTCGGTTTCTCAAGCAATGCGGGTTTTTTATGTAGAAAGGAGCCCAGGGCCAGGGTTTGAAAAAATTTGAAAACAAAAAAAAACACCAAAATTTTTTTCTTGTTGAAGAAATTCTGCACTTCTGTTCAAGGAATTCGGAGAGTTCTATCGGCAGAAATCGAAAAAATATCACCAAGATTCATTTATGACATTCGTCGAGGTTTTCAAACTGAGCAGGAAGTGGAGTGGGAGGGTCAGCTTGCAGCGCCACAAAAAAGAAAAAATCGAGTCGATACGGAATGACCCAAAGGACAGCGAAAGCTGAACGTAAAACCAAACGTACTTGAACAATTTCTGAACAACTAGTTTACTATCTTGTACGACAGAAACAGGCTGGACGTTTCTGAACGCATCCGCATCCATTTTGATATTAATTTCAGTCATCAATGATCGCAGTTCAATCTTCATATCGGCGTTTTCATTTTCGAACGGAACGTTACACTCTTGAGCGTACGAGTTTCGCTGCACCTGCGACGAATAATGATCAGAATTCATTACACATTCAGCAGACGACGACGTAGCTTCGTGATACATACAAGAAATACGTAAAATACCCTACCTGCAATTCCCAAATAGAATTCTCGGTACCGCTGAGACTCTCTTGTCCTGATAATTCTCCTCGAGCTGGCATACTTTCGTCGGTTCGAATATCGAAAGGGCTAATACGAGAGCTACCGGCAGAATCCAACAGCAGTTCGTTTATTCCTTTGTAATTCTCTCTGATTTCCTCCTCGGTAGCGGTGGTCGTCTTTTGTTGCGAGGTGTAGAAATCGTTCGCATTATCGTTTTTCTCGACAGCGTATACATCGACGTCGGCGAACACGGTTTTGTTGACGAATGAAATCAGAGAAGCTGACGTGGAAAAGCTACTCCTCAGCCCGATAAAACTATAATCGGTGTTTACCGGCGACGTTCTGGGTATAATATCGTTATTGGGCAAAATATAACGATCTTTTTCGTAATTCTTCGAAGTCGATGTGCCCGATTCGTCCAGTCGATGGGGTAAAATATGCGTCGCGTTGTCCGAATTTGAAACGATGAAATCGAATTGCCCGTTTCGATGAGAATCCTCCATCGGAGCAGGGCTGTGAATAGGAGAAGTGAACGTTTTGCTGTCGATGATCGGCACGAGAGGTTTGGAACTTTTACCGTAACTGTGTTCGCATCTGTCGAACTCGCCTTCATCGGATTTTAGAGAATCTTCTGCTTCAGGTTCCGGAGAATAATCCGAGTTTTCATTTTCGTAATTCAGGTCAGTATGTAGTTTAATAATAGAGATATCCGGCGACGGTTCCGAGTCGTTCTCGTAATCTCGGCTTGAAAACGGAGTACCGACGACCGAATAAATATTACGATCTTCTTCGACGTGATCGTAAGATAGGCAGCTTGATTTATCGTCTATGTCTACATCTGTCATCACAGTGGCAGTAGATTGCACAGCCTCGTCGTTAACCACCCTTTGAACTACTGAACTGGTAGTAGCAGCGGGCATTTGAAATATATCAGCAACTTCGGCGTCGTTTTCATTCTCGTAATCGTTAGTCGGACTCGGCACAATTGACGAGCTATGCGGCGGAGAGCTCCCTTCATTAGGCAAATCACACGAACTCGTTTCCAACAAAGTTACACATGGTGGAGACACAATTATCCTAGCTGTGTCGTGAGTGACTCCAGCATCTAGTACGGTGACCGGAGCTACATTGTTGGCAGGCGTTGGTGGCACCACGATGCACGAATAGTTATTAGAAACCATCACCGGTGGCTGCGGCGTGTACATTGGAATCAACACGATGTTTCCGTCATTCGTAACGAATTGTTGATACGTTAAATTTGACTGACACGAGTTACCAACCATCGTCTGCGTCGATATTACATTATTACCCAATGTAGGCATGTATTGAATACCCGAAGGTATACTTTGGCTGCAGTTTAAAGCCGAAGATGACTGATTGGGAGCTTGTACGTACGTCGGAGTGGGTAAAACTGATAAAGTATTGTGACCATGACTCTTGACTCCATTTTCCGACGATAAAGATATCGGTGTCGAATCTCGGATCACCGAAGCCAACGCATCTGTATCTGAAGTAGCACCATCAGAAATCTGCTTATTGAGCAGAGCTTCGATAACTTTATCTTTCGAATGCGTTTGTAAATGACTCTTGAGCGAAATACCTTCTCGAAGGTATAACGAGCAAACAGGGCATACCATGCTAGTTGAAGATTCCATTATTCAAGATTTACCTGTAACACACCCGAACAAAATATAATATCATACATACGTGTGAAAAGGAAACTAGAAACGAAATAGTTGTTTACTCACCTATTTCGTGTAGATAATTTGAAAATATTTGGAATACTGCGAATTGTTCACCAGCGATGGCCGATAGTGGGTCATTTTTGGATTCAACTACATTTAAAAAAATTATCACCTAAGAGCTACGGAACTCGGTCATAAATTTAAAACTATCATCACGGTCGACATTTTTTTCAAATTTAACAAGAAAGTTCCAAAAAACAACATTGAACTTTCAAAGTTTTCAATTTTCATTGAAATTTGAAACTCCACCTTATCATTATTCTTATCATTGCCGTCCACCTCAGAAGAAAAAGGCCGCCAATTGTGAAAACCAGCATTTGCGCAATTTACTGCAGCTATTTGTATTTATTTGTAGTACGTTATTTTGGGAGGAGTAAGGCTCTATATAAAGTGGGTGAGCGCATCGGCCATTTTGTTCCCTGAGTGATAACGGACTAGTAAGTATGCATACAATTTCTCACGTAAAAAATGCAATTTTCTCGATAGTTCGCGAGTCCGGGTGAACTTACGTGTAGTCTCAAATTAAAGACAATAAAATTTCCTATCGATCGATGTTAAATTTTGATCATTTCATGAAAAAATAACGACTTTATGAATACTTCAATTTTACTGATTTCTGCGTACTACTTACGTCGTCTTTAAACTAAAAATACTCGAAATTTTCAGTGGACGCATAGGTATTTTAATACAGCAAAATGTTCGTTATTTTATCCTCTTTAAAATGAGCTATTACCGAAAGCTCTACATGCAACCGTTCAAAAGTTTTCGAAGTTGAAAGTTGGGAAAACAAGCTGCGGATGGTAAGTACTGAACTTTGAACTAATATTACTCGAAATTTTCAGTGGACACGTAGGTATTTTAATACATCAAAATGTTCGTAATTGTATCCTTTTTAAAATGGTTGTTTACCGAAAGCTCTACCTTCAACCGTTCAAAAGTTTTTGAAGTTCAAAGTTGCAGAAAGTGGTCAAATTGTGTTATCACTGTTATCAGTCACTTAGTTTTGATCAGTATTTTACTTTCCGCAACTTTGATCTTCAAGATCTTTTGAACGATGAGAGGTAGAACTTTCGTTATAAGCTCATTTTAAAGACGATAAAATTACGAACATTTTGCTGTATTGAAATATCCATGTGTCCGTTGAAAATTTTGAGTAAAATTTGTTCAAAGTCAAATACTTACTGCCCGCAGCTGATTTTCGCAACTTTCAACTTCGAAAACTTTTGAACAGTTGCATGTAGAGCTTTCGGTAATAGCTCATTTTAAAGAGGATAAAATAACGAACATTTTACTGTAATAAAATACCTATGTGTCCACTGAAAATTTCGAGTATTTTTACTTTAAAGATGACGTACGTAGTATGCAAAAATCAGTAAAATAGAAATATTCATAAAATCGTTATTTTTACGCGAAATGATCAAAATTTAACATCAATCGATAGGGAATTTTATTGTCTTTAATTTAAGACTGCATAACAGTTCACCCAAACTCGCGAACAATTTAAAAAATTGCATTTTTTACATAAGAAATTGTATGCATAATTACTGGTTCGTTATCACTTCAGGGAACAAAATGGTGGATGCGCTCACCTGGTTTATATAGAGCCCTAGGAGGAGGTGCAACTCGACTAACGAGGTGTGGTGATTCCGTTTTGCAGCGCATTTATGCCATAGTTTATTGGCAGTGCAAAATAAAACGTTACAAAATTTCAACAATACGCAGCTGTCGAAAGCCGAATACCTCATTTAAAAATAAAAACATGGAATTTGAAATTTGATTCGGAATTTTTTCAACATCACCGAAACCGATTAGTTCATTCTCATTCTAAATAATTATAATTAATTCGACGTTTAGTAATAATCTATTGTGAATAAATCATCAAGTTCGTAGTAATCAGTGCACTAGAAAAATGTCGAACTTCGCCAGTGCGTTATCTGTTGCTGGTACTCGTACTTCTGGTACACCTACCAGGACTCAAAATGGTATGAAAATTTGATTTTACTCGATCAGTTATTCATTTAATACTCTATACGTATCATTTTCTCATTAACCGAGGTGTAAATCACACCTACGAAATGTTCCCATCAATTTTTAATCTTCTGCTGACCCTCTTTTGTCTGCCAATATTACCCCTTACTGAAAGCATTACCCTCGTTTCTAATAATCTTTGGTATTTTCAGTCATGGCAGCTAGTGCGATCGCCAACATCGTTAAAAGTTCTCTCGGTCCAGTTGGTTTGGATAAAATGCTCGTCGATGATATCGGAGTAAGTTGAATCAATTTTCTTAGCTCTTTAATTTCTGTATCACGTTGTTTACTTCAATACTTTCTATTCTCTTGTAGGATGTTACCGTAACTAACGATGGTGCTACAATTTTGAAATTACTCGAAGTAGAACATCCAGCAGCCAGAGTACTCGTTGATTTAGCTCAGTTACAAGATGCTGAAGTGGGAGATGGAACCACCTCAGTTGTAAGTATACTCGTAATTATTCGTCGAATGCTTTCATTCATCGGTTACCTCAAACTATATACTCAACCTGTTGCTTTCTTCAGGTAATAAATGCAGCTGAGTTATTGAAAAATGCCGACGAACTAGTCAAACAAAAAATCCATCCTACGAGTATCATCGCTGGTTACAAATTAGCTTGCAAGTGAGTTGAAGATCGACTCTTTTGTCTTCGGTTTCCTATTCTTACTATTAATGCTGATGAGTTTCTATTTTTAGAGAAGCTTGTAAGTACATCCAAACCAATTTAACTGCCAGTGTCGAAGAATTAGGCAAAGAATGCATTGTAAATGCTGCTAAAACTTCAATCTCCAGTAAACTCATCGGATTGTATCCTTTTTATGTATTTCAAGCTGAACTGGTTTCTTTGTTATTTCATTCATTTGTATTGTAATTACGCGTCATTTACGTTATTTTTCTTAATTCGTATTCAGAGACGATGATTTTTTCGCAAATATGGTAGTAGATGCCGCGATGGCTGTTCGAATAAACGATGGAAAAGGAGGCCACTTATATCCCATCAAAGCGGTAAATGTACTCAAAGCTCATGGTAAAAGCGCCAGGGAAAGTATTCTGGTTGCAGGGTATGCTTTAAATTGTACCGTAGCTTCTCAAGGTAATTATTTCACGTACACGATGAGTACCTACGAATACATCGCCTCCATTATCGACTTATTTTTATATGATTTTTTCGTTCGCAGCTATGCCCAAGAAAATCAGCAATGCTAAAATCGCCTGCTTGGATTTCTCGCTACAAAAGTCGAAATTGAAATTAGGCGTTCAAGTATGCCATTTTTTCCTTCATTTTTCGCTTCTGGTACCCGGCGAGATTCTATTTGAGAATATTTTCTAGGTGTTGATAACCGATCCAGACAAGTTAGACGGCATTAGACAGCGCGAATCCGATATCACGAAAGAAAAAGTACTGAAAATTTTAGCAGCTGGTACCAATGTTGTATTAGTCACCGGTGGAATCGACGATTTATGTTTGAAAGTACGTAATGTCTGTGAAAATAATAACTATGAGCCCTAGACTATAATTTAATCGTATTTTCTTATTCTTTTTCAAGTATTTCGTCGAAGCTGGAGCTATGGCTGTTCGTCGTGTCAAGAAAGCTGATTTAAAACGTATTGCTAAGGCTACCGGAGCTACTTATTTGACATCGTTGACCAACATGGAAGGTAAATTCCATTCCTATTTACCATTTATATATTTCCAATTGGCATTATTTTCATTCTGTTATCAATTTTTTAGGCGAAGACCATTTCGATGCCAGTGCTTTAGGAGAAGCCGCCGAAGTCGTACAAGAATTTATTTGCGACGACGAATTAATCTTCATCAAGGGGTAATTCTGTCACTTCATCGTCGTGATTCTTTATTCGTCGAAAACGAAATCATCTAATTTCAATTTTTTTTTTTTTGCTCAATTCGTAGACCTAAACAAAGAAGCGCCGCCTCAATTGTCCTTCGCGGACCCAACGATTTTTACTGCGATGAAATGGAACGTTCTGTTCACGATGCCTTGTGCGTTGTAAAGAGAGTACTCGAATCGAAATCATTGGTTGCCGGTGGCGGAGCCGTCGAAGCCGCTCTTTCTATTTATTTAGAAAATTTCGCTACAACTTTGGTGCGTATCCCTCCCTAGTTCAATAAATTAATCTAATCATTCTATTATTTATACTATTTTTCTTCGTACAGAGCTCCCGAGAACAATTAGCCATCGCGGAATACGCTCGATCTCTGTTAGTGATACCGAAAACACTGGCTGTGAATGCTGCGCAAGACGCCACCGATTTAGTAGCTAAATTACGCGCTTTCCATAATTCCAGTCAAACGAAAAAGGAACACGCTAATTTGAAATGGTAATTTTTTCACTCCTCTTAATAGTCCGGCATATGACAATAAGAGTAATTGCACCCCCCCCCCCCCCGCCGATCCTCCGGGACAGCTTTTTTCTTAAAGGGGACATCCTAAGGAACATTTTAAAGCAAACTTGCCCAGAAAAAAGTTGGCCTTACTTACAAAATGGCGGCCATTTTGATTGACAGGTCAGCCGAAATCGCAGATTTTGCGTCTCAACATAGGACTTGCACGAAATTTTTCAAACTTTACAAAGGTAGATCGAAAGATCATGTAAAAATTTATCACCTGTCAAAATTTCAAGTGCTAAAGTGCGTTTTTCGATTTTTGGTGAATTTTTAAAAATCCAATTTAGGCCAAAAATGAGGGAAAAAATCAAAATTTTACCAAATTAACCAAGAGAGCTGAAATTTGGGATATATCCTATTTTCGACATGCCAAATCGATTGGAAACTGTTTCGAACCGTTTTGAGCAGTTCTGGAGCCTCCAGCAAATTTTTGAAACTCGAAATTCCCACAAAATTCCATCAAATTGGACTTGTAAAGCTGAAATTTAGTCTAAAAACTAAATTCAATATTCTACGAAGTACTGCAGGTGAATTTCAAGTCATTTTGAAGCCTCCAGCGACTTTTTGAAAATTCCTGAAGCCTCCAGCAGATTTTTGAAACTTTAAATTTTCATCAAATTTTATCCAAGGGAGATGGAAAGCTGAAATTTACTCTACACTCCAATTTTAACACCCTCTGAAGACGACTTTAGGTGGGTTCAAGTCATTTTAGAGCCTCCAGCGATTTTTTTGAAAATTACTGGAGCCTCCAGTAGATTTTTGAAACTTGAAATTTCTCCAAAATTTCATCAAACTGAGGTGGAGAGTCGAAATTCATTCTGCAAACTAATTTCAATACGCTACGAAGTTGACTGCTAGTGGATTTCAAGTTGTTTTGGAGCCTCCAGCGACTTTTTGAAAATTACTGGAGCCTCCAGCAGATTTTTGAAACTTTAAATTTTCAGGTGGATTTCAAGTCGTTTTGAGTCTTCACCGACTTTTTGAAAGGTTGTATGGCGTTTTTTTTGGAAAATTGAAATTTTCTCAAAGTAGCTGGAAGCTTCAAAAGCATTTGAAACCACCATGTAGTCTGCGAAGTAAATTTCAGCTTGCCAACTCCATTTGATAAATTAATGATGGGAAAATTTCAAGTTTCAAAAATCTACTGGAGGCTCCAGTAATTTTCAAAAAAGTCGCTGGAGGCTCTGAAATGACTTGAACCCACCTGAAGTCGTCTTCAGATGGTTTTAAAATTGGAGTGTAGAGTAAATTTCAGCTTTCCATCTCTATTTGATGAAATTTTGTGGACATTTAAAGTTTCAAAAATCTGCTGGAGGCTTCAGGAATTTTCAAAACGTCGCTGGAGGCTCCAAAACGACTTGAAATTCACCTGCAGTACTTCGTAGCGTATTGAAATTAGTTTTTAGAATAAATTTTAGCTTTACAACTCCAATTCGATGGAATTTTGTGGGAATTTCGAGTTTCAAAAATCTGCTGGAGGCTCCAGAACTGCTCAAAACGGGTTGAAACCGTTTCCAATTGATTTGGCATGTCGAAAATAGGGTGTATCCCAAATTTCAGCTTTCTTGGTCAATTTGGTAAAATTTTGATTTTTTCACTCGTTTTTGGCCTAAATTGGATTTTCAAAAATTCACCAAAAATCGAAAAACGCACTTTAGCACTTGAAATTTTGACAGGTGATAAATTTTTACATGATCTTTCCGTCTACCTTTGTAAGGTTTGAAAAATTTCGTGCCCTATGTTGAGACGCAAAATCTGCGATTTCGGCTGACCAGTCAATCAAAATGGCCGCCATTTTGTAAGTAAGGGCAACTTTTTTTGGGCAAGTTTGCTTTAAAATGTTCCTTAGGACGTCCTCTTTAAGAAAAAAGTTGTCCCGGATGATCGGTGGGTGGGGGGGGGGGTGCAATTACTCCTATTGTCATATGCCGGACTAGGACCTCTCCTCGCCTTGTATTCGATAATAATTTACTACCTAATAGACTTTTTTCACTCGTATTTTTCCATTCGCAGGTACGGTTTGGACCTCCACGAAGGCAAAGTACGCGATAATAAACAAGCCGGTGTCTTAGAACCGGCGATATCGAAAATTAAATCGTTGAAATTCGCTACCGAAGCGGCCATCACTATTCTACGTATTGATGACATGATCCGTCTACAAGCCGAATCGAAGGAAGACAGATATGGCGATGATTATTGATTTTAGAAAAATATTCGTAATGTATTTTTTTCACTTCCCTTTCTTTTTGTATTCCTAACGATTTTTTTTTTCTTCGTATATTTTACATACATAATTTGTAACATTTTTACACAACCACTGAAGTATTTATAAACAAATTTTTTAATCGTATACTCATATTTATTTTTTTCTCGCCCCGTTTCTACGAATTAATGTGTAAATTATTCGATTTTTTTTGGTCTGTTGTACGGAATTTTTTTCCTACTGTGAGAGTACTTTTTTTTCGTAATATCGTATAATATAACATTGTTCCAGCTTAAATGGTTTTGTTCTTTTTAAAATCGTTGTGAAAGGAAAAGAAGATGTAATCTAAGATCATAGAACGAGGACGTAGCCATGGCCGCTGGAACTGACAGGAAGAGGGAAGACTGAGTTTCCTTGAGATGATAATTATTGATGAAATGGCAATTGACACCTCACAGCGGTTTTTTAAAAAATGTGAACATTTTGATTGGGAAGTTTTTTATTTTATTCTGATACAAGGTACGAACAATTTACAATTTTCACATTTCTTTTCTACGTTAATAAATAAAAATAAAATAAATCATCAATTTGCATTGTTTTGTAGGCGGGTAATTAATTTACAATTTTGTACAAACGTGCATTCAAAACCATTTTCTCCATGTACCTTCTTAACAGTGCCCAGTTGAATGTGAATTTACATTAATAGATCATCTAATTATCAAATTGCATTTTGAATCATTATAAAGATGTATTAGAGTAACGTGAACTGAAACATACAGTAAGAAAATTTATACGAAAATCATAAATCAAAATTCAAATGGTCGATTAATTATCCTGACCTTAAAAACGAAATAAAAATACTCACCTTTGAGGGGAATCTGTTTGGTTTTTGTTGAGGAATAACGGCACATGATTAGGATCCACCGAATGTGATCGAAATTTCGAATGAGATAAAATTGGAAGCAGAGGATTCCTGGATATTTTTTCCAAAGACATAAAAATTCCGGAATCGTTTTCTTCTGATTTGATTGATGGTCGATAATGAGTATCTGTAGTGATTTTACTTTCGCTCAAAGGTATGTGACCGATTGTGATTGGAATGTGCATATCGAGGTTTGAATGCATTCCTGAAGTGTTGGCTTTGACCTAAAATTGAATTAAATTAGGACTATACGTTTTTAAAACATTCCAACTGCTTTCAGAAGCGAATATCTGCGAAATGTAATTACGTGTAGATTGTGGTAAATTTCAATGATTGAACACCATTTTAATGATGGGAATGCGATCGATGGAACTTGAAAATTTTCACTCAATGTATGAGATTGTCGTTTTGCTACCCCATTTAAACGTATTTTTTGTAGTTTTTTGGTCTCGTTTTTCAACGTGAATTTTCTGCCCAATTTCCATTGGATATTCTGAAAATTAATAGGATCAAAATTAATGTAAAATAATTACATTTTTATTTTTTCATAATTAATTTTATGCATAAACATTTTTTCATTTTAATCGTATTTTTTTTAAAATTATTTTTGAGTAATTTTTAAAATAATTTCAATTGTATAATTTATATGGAATTTCCTTCGACACCACTTACTTGAATTAAGTAAATATAAATCGAATTTACTGCTACATCACTGGAATTATTAACCTCCAAAGTAATTGGAATAGGTTCCGAAGGAGTGTACCCATTTTTTGGTAAATTTACTACCAAACTGAGAGAGCCATTGGTAGACCGATACGGAGACATAAATTTTTTACTTTCTTCTTGTCTAGAAGGTGTCTATAAAACATTAAAATGCAAAACGAGGGACGTTAATAGAGCATAAGTATTGTGATAAAATATAAAAAAATGCAAAGTTGATTAGGTGGGTAAATGATGATTGATGATGTTAGTTTTCCAGGATGAACTAACGATAATAAATTTTATCAACATTCCATAATATTGTTCAACATATTGTCCGTCCAACATAGCTTGACCTGAATTGTGTCAGTTGCATTTTATGGAAGCCAAAAAGGAATAACAGAAGGGTTTCCCAAATTGATTAGCTTTCATCTCGATTTATTTCAATAAATCTGTTTCCAGCCAATCAGCCATAAATAAACATGCAAAATAAACATAGCCAATAATTTTTACTCTCTAAAAAATTTGGAAAAATTCATGAAAAATTTGTTGGAATTCGGCTTATGCAAATGACACAATTCAGCTCAAGCTATGTTAGACGGACAATACCTACATAAATTTATCAATACTCACTCTTAAAAACGAATAGAAATTTAAATTCAACGGATTCACTACGGTAAATTCAGTTTTTTGTTTTTTATTAAACGCTGAATAAATGGTTTCAACTACAGCTTTACCGTAATATATGATGCCTCCGTAAGAACCACTAAACGAAGATGGTACTTTTGGAGGTAACGATACAGCAAAAGGATAAATGTGTTCGCCTTCTGGTAAATTATGATGTTGATCTGGAAAAAAAGAAATGAAAAAAATTGATTTCGATGACGAATTTTCTGAAAATTTTAGAGGGATAGATGTATTACTTTTAGGCTATAAAATATTTTTACCTTTTTCTGTTTGTATCAATATTTGTTTATTTTTCAGGTAAACTTCGTAAGTGTAAGTTCCTGGTATGGATGCTTTGATAAATTTACATTCGGCTTTCCCTTTGAGCTTAAGTTTGATTCCTGGACAAATACCAGAACGTTTAAGAATTAGGTAGTTTTTTTCTTCAAAGGAATGCCTATTTACAAGGGAACTTTTTAGACTCACGATTTCCAATTTGAATGAAACCAAGTTAGGTTGTAAAAGCATGTTTCAAAACCTCCGTAACCAAAATTTTAATCTTTGAAGTTTATTTTCGGATTTTTGAAAATTTAAAAAATTCAAAAAAGTTGTTTAAAGGGCAATTTTTAAACATTTTCATGAAATTCAATTTTTATTTTAGAAAACTGAACCAATGTGAATAAAACCTTCATTTCAACCTCCACACATCAAGTAGATAGGTACTAGTAGTTTTGAGTCATTCTGGAACCTCTAGTGATTTTTTAAATTTTTTCTAGAAATTTCAAATCACTCCAGAAGAGCCAAAAATGAGCTTTTATAGCACCCTGTAACTTTGAACAGTGGTTATTGGGCATCCTTTTGATCATTTTTGTCGGTTACTGCGAAATTCCAGGTGTGTGAGTTCAAGTAAATTTTTGATCATTTCGTAAATTCCAGAAAAAGTGAAAAAAATTAAAATTTCGACGAAAGTACTTATGTAACAAAAATGGTCGAAAGGATACCCAATGAACACTGATCAAAGTTCCTTCACGTCTCTCTCCTACATTTTTTCTAGTTTAGTAGCCAATGTTGTTTTCAACTCGTATTTGGGTAGGTACTCGATATTTCAAAAGACGCTTTTAGGTACCTATGTACAGAAATATCTGAAGGATCACTTACCTTTAATTCTCGTAACAGAATCGATCGCCAGTTTCACTTGACCACTTACTGTCTGTCCTGGATGATAAATCTTATCTGGCTGATCAAAAATTATGTTCAACTTCCTAACGCCCATTTTGAAAATTTCAACTACCACTGTATAATAATTTGAATTCACTAAACTAGACGAGCAATTGTGGACACTTTGAAATCATATTAAAAAACTAAAAATATACCTGTAAAGGTACCGAAAAAATTGATCTATCTATGTTCTATCCACTTTCGAGCTATAAAACCAATATAAAAATCATTCCACTGTTATTGCTTCCATTTTAGAACGAAATAAGAGGATAATACGAAAACACAAGTGATGGGTAGGGGTACAGTGATAAAAAATATAGCGCGATTATTCATATTGTAATGATGTGTTCGGATGTGAATCAGTGTAGAATCCTTTTTGCAATGTACAAACAAGCAGGCGGCGATAAGGTCATGGTACTGGAACCTATACTAATATACATATGTAGTACCTAACTGTAAATTCCACAGAAGCTAAATTTGTCTCTTTTTTCACATATGTATTTTTTTTATCAACCACTATGATCTTTAGCTTTGTTCAAACTGTTATATAGGTACCTATGTAGATGTATTTACCTATCAGATGTTTTTTGCATGAGAAAAGAGATAGGATTCCCTGTACCTTTTGTCACAGTTTTTATAAAGTCATTTGAAATGAACCATTCTTTAATATTAAAAATTATCTGTACACCTATTAGTCCGGCACGGCATATGACAACAGGAGTAACTGCACCCCCCCCCCCGCCGATCCTCCGGGACAACTTTTTACTTATAGGGGACATCCTAAGGAACATTTTAAAGCAAACTTGCCAAAAAAAAAAGTTGGCCTTACTTACAAAACGTTGGCCATTTTGATTTGACAGGTCAGCCGAAATCGCAGATTTTGCGTTTCAACATAGGACTTCTGCGAATTTTTTCAAACTTTACAAAGGTACCTAGATCGAAACATCATGAAAAAATTTATCACCTGTCAGAATTTCAAATGCTAAAACGTGCGTTTTTCGATTTTCGGTGAATTTTTGAAAATCGAATTTAGGCCAAAAATGAGGGAAAAACTCAAAATTTTACCAAATTGACCAAGAAAGCTGAAATTTGGGATATATCCTATTTTCAACATGCTAAGTCGATTGGAAACGGTTTCAACCCGTTTTGAGCAGTTCTGGAGCCTCCAGCAGATTTTTGAAACTCGAAATTCCCACAAAATTCCATCAAATTGGACTTGCAAAGCTAAAATTTATTCTAAAAACTCATTTCAATACGCTACGAAGTACTGCAGGTGAATTTCAAGCCGTTTTGGATCCTCCAGCGACTTTTTGAAAATTCCTGAAGCCTCCAGAAGATTTTTGAAACTTTAAATTTTCACAAAATTTCATCAAATAATGGAGATGGAAAGCTGAAATTTACTCTACACTCCAATTTTAACACCCTCTGAAAACGACTTCTGGTGGATTTCAAGTCATTTTAGAGCCTCCAACGACATTTTTGAAAATTACTGGAGCCTCCAGTAGATTTTTGAAACTTGAAATTTCTCCAAAATTTTATCAAACCACGATGGAGAGTCGAAATTCATTCTGCAAACCAATTTCAATACGCTACGAAGTTGACTGCTGGTGAATTTCAAGTCATTTTGGAGCCTCCAGCAACTTTTTGAATGGTTGTATGACGTTTTTTTGGAAAATTGAAATTTCCTAAAAGTAGGTGGAAGCATCAAAACCATTTGAAACCACCATGTAGTCTGCGAAGTAAATTTCAGCTTGCCAACTCCACTTGAAAAAATTAATGTTGCGGAAATTTCAAGGGAGGCTCCAATAGTTTTAAAAAAAGTCGCTGGAGGCCCTAAAGTAACTTGAACCCACCTGAAGTCGTCTTAGAGGGTGTTAAAATTGGAGTGTAGAGTAAATTTTAGCTTGACAACTTCAATTTGATGGAATTTTGTGGGAATTTCGAGTTTCAAAAATCGGCTGGAAACTTCAGGAATTTTCAAAAAGTCGCTGGAGGATCCAAAACGACTTGAAATTCACCTGCAGTACTTCGTAGCGTATCAAAATTAGTTTTTAGAATAAATTTCAGCTTTACAACTCCAATTTGATGGAATTTTGTGGGAATTTCGAGTTTCAAAAATCTGCTGGAGGCTCCAGAACTGCTCAAAACGGGTTGAAACCGTTTCCAATCGACTTAGCATGTTGAAAATAGGGTATATCCCAAATTTCAGCTTCCTTGGTCAATTTGGTAAAATTTTGAGTTTTTCCCTCATTTTTGGCCTAAATTCGATTTTCAAAAATTCACCGAAAATCGAAAAACGCACTTTAGCATTTGAAATTCTGACAGGTGATAAATTTTTTCATGATGTTTCGATCTAGGTACCTTTGTAAAGTTTGAAAAAATTCGCAGAAGTCCTATGTTGAATCGCAAAATCTGCGATTTCGGCTGACCTGTCAATCAAAATGGCCAACATTTTGTAAGTAAGGCCAACGGGGGGTGCAATTACTTCTATTGTCAGATGCCGGACTATATCTAATCAATAAAAATTGAAAAATAAAAGTTAAACTACGAGTAGGCTAAGCACGATAGAAAAACAAAAAACACCTACTGTAACTTAATTTATGAAATCTGAGTCTATAAGGCAATTATGTAATTTCAAAAGACTTGAAAATTGAAACGATTACTTACTCAAACATTAAAATAACTATGTTCCATAAATAATAGGGCTAGTTAAACTTTCCATAAGTACAAAATATCTGAAAAATAAGAGTCTGTTTTATATAATTATTGGAAATATTCAGAAACAGGCATGTTGAACGCCACATTTGGGCTTAAAACGGAGGAGCAGAAGCTGAAAAAAAAAGTTAGAAAAGAACATTAGGTACCTAACTATACTATACAAAAAAGTTATCTATGATATTTCTACTCACATTTTGGTACAGTGTTTCGTAATAGGTCCCTACGTTTTTTCAGGGTTCGAACTCAATTTTCAAAAAAATAAAAAAAAACTTTAAGAATCAAAAAAGCTCTAAAATTTTGAAACTTTTTGGAAATGACTTTGACAATTTTAGCAAAAGTTAGGGATTTTTGGCAATTTCTGGTAAAAAGCAAGACTTTTGGACAAAATTTAAATAATGTGAGACTTCTTTGGATTTTTGAAAAAAGTGGCATTTTTTAGAGGCTAAGTTGGAAAGCAACATTTTTTGCCAATTTTACAGAAAAAAATTATAACATCGACAATTTTACTGAAAAGGCGAAGCAGGATTTTTCGACAGTTGAAAATCACGAAAAAATCCAAGTAGGTAGGTAGTAGGTACCTACCTAATCGTAGTTTTGTACACCTACCAACAACTCAGTTGCAGTTATGCGTTCCTTGAAAAATTTCACACACCCTTTTTGTTCAAATTTCAGTTTCCTAGAAAAATTGTTTTCGAAACAACCACTCGAGATATGTAATAGGTATACTTACGAGATGATGAGAACAAAGGCGATGGCTGCACTGGAAATTTTGAACCATCGCCAGCGGCCGAGGCAGCCCCGAACGGGACCCAGTGATGAGGAGCACTCTGAGCACTTTCAGGATTAGTAGCCGGCTGACGCGATAATTCTGGGTGATACTGCTGCGCCGGAACAGCACCTCCTGGAACCGGGTATGCGCTAGTAAGATAATTCGAATGAGGATATCCTTGAGCAGTAGGATGAAGGGGCATTTGAGGTATTCCTCCAGCATTAGAATACGGTAGATTAGGTGCGATGAAACTGGGATTTGGCGCTGGTACTCCAAAAGGCGCTCCACCAGCTTGGTTTCCTGGGTATGGGTAATTCGCAGCTGGTTGACCTGGAGTTGGATATGGTGAAGGGACCGGGTTCATGGGTACTCCTGGTGGTGGCATTTGCATTCCAACATTAGGATTATAGGGCATGTTGTTTGGATAGGTTTGAGGTTGAGGAGTAATAATGGGAGCGTTTGGATCTTCGCTCAGAGGGATGTCACCGATTGTGATAGGGATATGCATATCTGGATCAAGAAACCCACTAGCGTCAGCTTCGATCTGTAAAATTGTACGAGTTCGAGAGGTTATTTGAATTGATAATTTACTCCGGTATGATAACGAGATGATAATAACACCTACGTGTAATTCGTGGTTTATTTTAATGAACGAACAACCTTCCAAATTCGGGTACGTAGCGGAAGGAATCGTAAAATTCTCACTCCAAGTATGAGACTGTCCTTGTTCCACTCCGCCTAAACTTAATTTTTGAAGCTTTTTATCTTCCTTTTTATGGCATCCCTCCGCTGTCCATTTTATCTCCTAATCAACGAACAAATCGTGTAAATTTTTCAAGGATAATGTGGGTTTTACTCGTGCAATATAATACTGACTCGTTTCAAATAAATATGAACCGCTTTCACGGTATAGGTACTGGCGTTGTCGATTTCCAAAGTGATTGGAATTGGTTCTGAGTGAGCGAATCCAGTTTTAGGTAAATGCACAACGATGGTGAGGGGACCACTGGCACACCACAGACAACAGAACGTTTTGTTTTTTTCGTTTTTATACGAATTCTAGAAGCAAATACGAAAAATTGAATTTAAAAAAATATTTTTAAAAGTGTAATAAAAAATGTAGACCTTGAACTTACTCTCAAATTGGGAAATAAATTGAGATTCAGAGGATTGAGTACGGTAAAACAGGTTCGTTCTTTTCTATCGAAGGCCATTGGAATATCAATTTTTACTTTTGCATAATACGAGACTCCTCCGTAAGAACCACTGAAAGAGGATGGCGCACGAATTGGCAACATCACACTGAATGGGTAAATATGTTCTCCAGCAGCCAATTTAAATTTACCTAAATAATCGTCGAGACTCGAAATTATTATTTTACTCAGAATAAACATTTCATAAAAAATTAATCTCGAGTTTTACCTCTTCCTCCAACCAAACGTTCAGTGTTTAGATAGGTTTCAGATGATTTTCGACAAATTGATCTGGAACGACTTCTATCTTCGTGATCACGGTAGGTTTCTCGTTCATTCCATTTACACTCTGCTTTTCCTTTAAGCTTGAGTTGAACAGCTGCACATGCACATTACATGGTTATCACGAGGCATAAGGCTTCAATTATTATACCTACTCGACAGAATGACACGTTTGGTTTATTTACCTCTGATTTTTTTTGAAGAATCCAGCACCAGTCGAACTCTTCCGGTTACCATTTCTCCTGGGTAATAAACCTTATCTGGCTTATCCAGAATGATGTCCAAAGTCCTGACGCTCATTTCAACGACGATAAATCGAAAATTCAAGCACTAAATTGTGAAAACAAGAACAGCCAGCGTAAAATGAGATTAAAAAAATTACAAGTATACCTACCTTACCTACCTACCAAGGCGGATTTTGATCAATAATTGATAAGAAAATTGTCAAAAAATTCAAAACTTTTTCATGAAGTATTTTTTGAACAAATATCAACCATAAGTGAATATAGGTCCAATTCAGTCCAATTCCTTCAATAAACCATTTCTACTGAAGAAGGGGGGGGGGGATTTTGAAAATACCAACTACAACTCGATATTTTGAGAAACATTTTTATGAACAACATAGGAATGGTTAAAGGATCCCTTACCTTTAATTCTTGAGGTAAAGTCGATCGTCAGCTTTACTTGACCAGTCACTGTCTGTCCTGAATGATGAATCTCATCAGAAGTTGATCGAAAACTATATTCAATTTTACGAGATCAATTTTGAAAATTTCTACTGATTTGAATTCATTAAACTAGACGCATAATTATTATAGATACTTTGAAATATGTATTTCAAATTCACCGAAAACTATATATATCCGAAAACATTTGACGTGTATACTTTTAACTAATTCAATACAAAGATTATTCTACCGCAGTTATCGCTTCCATTTCTTAAGCGATAAGATCATATAGTACTGAACGAAATAAGTGATTGGGTTCTGGGTATTTAATGCAAATTAATAATACATTTGCAATCATCGAAATTGAAATTTTAGGACAAGTATTGGCCAAATAACGTATTCGGATTCCCATTCCTGGAATGTGTAAATTCAAGTGCGTATGCATACCCGCTGTCATCACTTTAATCTGTAGTGATTGAAAAATAAAATTAGGTAGGTACCGACAATACATAAAAATGAAAAAAAATTATCTTGATATCAAAATAAAATACTCATGTTACTGATTATCAAGTCACATGAAATAAACCGTTCTTCAATAACAGCTATAGGTACGTAATTGTAAATGTAGGTAATAAAAATGATCTGTACATACTTAGGTTATCAATAAACATTTAAAAATAAAGGGTAAAATACGAGTAGGTAGGTAGGTAGGTAAGAATGATAGAAAAACAAAAAAAATACTGTAACTTAATTTGAAAAAATCTGTGTTTAGTAGGTAAGGCAACTTTTTAAGCTCTGATATAATTTCAAAAAACCTGAGAATTGAGACGATATAACTTTAAAATAACTAGGTAGGTACCATAAATTGAATTAACTTTCATACCAGTACGAAATACTTAAAAAACAAAGGCCTAGCTGTTTGAGAAGTATTGAAAATATTCAGAAACTGGTACGTTGAATGCCGCAATTTAACTTAAAACCGAGGAGCAGAAGCTAAAAAAAAAAGAACAAGAAATGAACATTATTAAAAAACTTATCCTTGATATTTCTACTCAAATCTTGATAGAGTGGTGAGGGTCATTCCAGGTCAAATCAGATTGGTTTCGTAGAGCAGGCAAATAGCGGTTTTAAAAAGGAAAAAATTGGCACATAAATTTTTTTTCGGGAATGTGTTCAGATGAACCCGCTGAACTACCAAAAAAAAATCCGACCCTCCTAACCCCGGAGCTAATTTTTTTAGGGGGCGAAAACCGGTTCCGATTTACGTTTTTTGCGATTTACTCCGAAAATATTAGGTTTACGAGAAAAACTACCAGGACTAAAAATGTTCCCATTCAAATTCTCGACAATTTGATACTACGCTCGATGCCCATCCCTCAAGAGGGGTGTCTAAAAAAAGGGTTGGAAAGTGTAGGTGTTTCAAAAAAGGTCAGTCAAATAAATTGATCAAAGTTACCACTTAATATCATTCGTTTTCGCTCTGCAAACTAATATCAATACGCTACGATGTTCACTGCTGGTGTATTTCAAATCGTTTTGGAGCCTCCAGCAACTTTTTGAAAGGTTGTATGACGGTTTTTTGGAAAATTGAAATTTCCTAAAAGTAGCTGGAAAGCTTCAAAACCATTTCAAAACCACCATGTAGTCTGCGAAAGCTTGCCAACTCCATTTGATAGATTAATGTTGGGGAAATTTCAAGTTTCGAAAATCTACTGGAGGCTCCAGTAATTCTCAAAAAAGTCGCTGGAGACCTTAAAATGACTTGAATCCACCTGAAGTCGTCTTCAGACGGTGTTAAAATTGGAGTGTAGAGTAAATTTCAGCTTTCCATCTCCATTTGATGAAATTTTGTGAACATTTAAAGTTTCAAAAATCTGCTGGAGGTTTCAAGAATTTTCAAAAAGTCGCTGGAGGCTCCAAAATGACTTGAAATTCACCTGTAGTACTTCGTAGCGTATTGACATTAGTTTTTAGAATAAATTTTAGCTTTACAACTCTAATTTGATGGACTTTTGTGGGAATTTCGAGTTTCAAAAATCTGCTGGAGGCTCCAGAACTGCTCAAAACGGTTTGAAACAGTTTCAAATCGATTCGGCATGTCGAAAATAGGGTACATCCCAAATTTAAGCTTTCTTGGTCAATTTGGTGAAATTTTGATTTTTCCCTCATTTTTGGCCTAAATTGGATTTTCAAAAATTTACCAAAAATCGAAAAACGCACTTTACCACTTGAAATTTTGACAAGTGATAAATTTTTGCATGATCTTTCGATCTACCTTTGTAAGGTTTGAAAAATTTCGTGCAAGTCCTATGTTGAAACGCAAAATCTGCGATTTTGGCGGACCTGTCAATCAAAATGGCCGCCATTTTGTAAGTAAGGCCAACTTTTTTTTTGGGCAAGTTGACTTTAAAATGTTCCTTAGGATGTCCCCTTTAAGAAAAAAGTTGTCCCGGAGGATCGGCGGGGGGGGGGGTGGTGCAATTACTCCTATTGTCATATGCCGGACTATTTATGTAATTTCAAAAGACTTGAAAATTGAAACGATTATTACTCAAACATAAAAATAACTATGTACCATAAATGAATAGTGCTAGTTAAACTTTCATAAGTACGAAATATCTGAAAAATGAAAGTCTGTTTCAGAATTATTGGAAATATTCAGAAACAGACATGTTGAACGCCACATTTGGACTTAATACGGAGGAGCAGAAGCTGAAAAAAAAATAGAAAAGAACATTAGGTACTACACAAAAAAGTTATCTATAATATTTCTACTCAAATTTTGGTACAGTGTTTCGTAATAGGTCCCTTCGTTTTTTCAGGGTTCGTACTCAATTTCCCAAAAAAAAAACAAAATTTTATGAATTAAAAAGCTCTAAAACATAAGCAAAAACGTTACAAAAAAAGACTCAAAAAATACGTTTTTAGTATTAAAAAGTTGGGCTATTTTGAAACTTTTTGGAAATAACTTTGACAATTTTAGCAAACGTTAGGGATTTTTGGCAATTTCTGGTAAAAAGCAAGACTTTTGGACAAAATTTAAATAATGCGAGACTTTTTTGTAATTTTTGAAAAAAGTGGCATTTTTTAGGAGCTAAGTTAAGTTGGAAAGCTACATTTTTTCCAATTTTACAGAAAAAAATCATAACATCGATAATTTTACCAAAAAGGCAAGGCAGGATTTTTCGACAGTTATACGCACGATTTTGAAAATCACGAAAAAATCCAAGTGGGTAGGTACCTACCTAATCATAGTTTTGTACACCTGCAAACAGTCCAACACCTTAAGGTGAATTTTTCATTTCTCGCGCAAAAAATAATGGGGAAAAATGGAGAACAGAAGCAAAAGTTGCAGTTTCTGTTTCTTGAAAAATTTCACACACCCTTCTTGTTCAAATTTCTGTTTCCTAGAGAAATTTGTTTTCGAATACCTAACAAACACTCGAGTATGTATAGGTACTTACGAGCCACCCTGAACGCGACCCAGCTCTCATGATTAGTAGACCGAGTAGACGGCTGACGCGATAATTCGGGGTAATACTGCTGCACCGGAACAGCACCTCCTGGAACCGGGTATGCGCTAGTAAGATAATTCGGTTGAGGATATCCTTGAGCAGTAGGAGGAAGAGACATTTGAGGTATTCCTCCAACATTCGAAAACGGATTAGGTGCGATGTAATTGGAATTTGGAGCAGGTACTCCAAAATGCGCTTCACTAGCTTGGTTTCCTGGGACTACTGGGTATGGGTAATTCGCAGCTGGGTGACCTCGAGCTGGATATGGTGAAGGGACCGGGGTCATGGGTACTCCTGGTGTTGGCATTTGCATTCCAGAATTAGGATTATAGAGTATGTGGTTTGGATAGGCTTGAGGTTGAGGGGTATTAATGGGAGGAGCATTTGGATCTTCGCTCAGAGGGATGTCACCGATTGTAATAGGGATATGCATATCTAGATCAGAATGCAAACGTGGTGGGTCAGCGTGGATCTGTAAAATTGTACGAGAAGGTACCAGAGGTTATTTGAATTGATAATTTGATTTGCTCTGTTAGGTATGATAACGATAACAACACCTACGTGTAATTCGTGGTTCATTTTAATGTACGAACAACTTTCCAAGTTCGGGTACGAAACGGAAGGAATCGTAAAATGCTCACTCCAAGTATGAGATGTTCCCTGTTTCACTCCGTCTAAACTTAATCTTGTAAGTTTTAAATCTTCGTATTTATCGCGTCCCTCCGATGTCCATTTCATCTCCTAATCAACGAACAAATCGTGTAAATTTTTCTATGATGATGCGGGTTTTACTTACTATGCAAGATAACAAATAGATAGGTAGGTAAAGGTACTAACTCGTTTCAAATCAATATGAACCGCGCTCACGAAAACGGGACTGGCGTTGTCGATTTCCAAAGTGATTGGAATTGGTTCTGATTGAGCGAATCCAGTTTTGGGTAAATGCACAATGATTGGAATTGGTTCTGATTGAGCGAATCCAGTTTTGGGTAAATGCACAACGATGGTAATAGGACCACCACTGATACAGCACAGAGAACCGAACGTTTTGTTTTTTTCGTTTTTATACGAAGTCTAGAAGCAAATACGAAGAAACGAATTTAAAAAATCTTTTTTCAAACTCTAATGAAAAATGTACGCCTTGAACTTACTCTCAAATTGGGAAATAAATTGAGATTCAGAGGATCGAGTACGTTAAAATAGGTTCGTTCTTTTTTATCGGAGCTTTTATTTTTTGTAATATCAATTTTTACTCTTGCATAATACGAGACTCCTCCGTAAGAACCGCTGAAAGAGGCTGGAGCACAAATTGGCAACGTCACACAGAATGGGTAAATATGTTCTCCAGCAGCCAATTTAAATTTATCTAAATAATCGTCAATACTAGAAATTATTATTCTACTCGGAATAATTAAACATTTCATAAAAAATTAATGTCGACTTTTACCTTTTCCTCCAACCAAACATTGTTCAGTTTTTACATAGGTTTCGGATGATTTTCGACAAACTTTTCTGGAACGACTTCTACCTTCGCGATCACGGTAGGTTTCTTGTTCATCCCATTTACACTCAGCTTTTCCTTTGAGCTTGAAGTCAACAGCTGCACAAGCACATTACATGGTTATCGCACGGCATAAGGCTTCAATTATTATATCTACTCGACAGAATAACACGTTCGGTTTATTTACCTCTGATTTTTTTTGCAGAATCCACCACCAGTCGAACTCTCCCGCTTACCATTTCTCCCGGGTAATAAACCTTATCTGGCTTATTCCAAATGATGTCCAAAGTCTTGACACTCATTTCAACGACGATAAATCGAAAATTCAAGCACTAAATTGTGAGAACAAGAACAACCAGCGTAAAATGAGATAGAAAAAATTACAAGTACCTACATACCTACTGTCACGAGCGTAATGTACATACATGAATTTCATTTTAATTTCAATCATAACAAAGACTTATTTAATAGCCATCATTAGCCCACTCATCGAAAATGATGTTTTGTTTCATTTCTCGAAGACAGGCGGCATGTGGTACCGTTAGGTGTTAGTACATATGTTGCCAAAACACCGACCATAGCGGGCATAAATATAATTTGCTTACTCAGTATTTTAAACATACGACATTACGACAACTGTATACCAACTGAACTTAATATTTTTCGTGTCGTGATTCTGTGTGTAGGTACCTAGACGGATTTTAATCAATAATTGATAAGAAAAAATGGTAAAAAATGCAAAACTTTTCTATGAAGTATTTTTTTGAACAAATCAACCATAAGTGAATAGGTCCAATTCCTATAATTCAACTTCCATACATCAACAACTATATAGCTAAGTACAATATAATTTTGAGCTATTCTGGAGTTTCTAGCAATTTTCTAACTTTATTTAAGCATATAAATTTCAAATCATTCGTGGAAGGGTAAAAAATGAACTTCTTGACTTGGCATAATTTGATGAAGTATGGCCGTCATGTTACGAAGTCATAGGTATTTCCTTCCAATACTGACTAATAATTAGCCCATCACGAACAATTACTTCATCATGATATTTCAAGATGGCAGTAAATAACGTCAGTGGTCAGAAATGCAGTCCTTTAGTCATGTATTGCCGTTCAGGCAGTAGAAAAAAAAATGCCAAAAAATCTCGATTGCCAAAAGATTTTATTCGTCGACAATAATTTTTAAAAAATTTCACTCAATACAAACAGTTTCATAAAAAATTGGTTTATTTTTCCCAAAAATTTTCAATAAGTAAACGTATAGGTAATAGTCAGGTCTCAATTTCACAAAAAAAAGCTCCCGCTCGCTATTCATGTTGAAAGCAATTTTATGATTGGTTCTTGTTCTACATACTAGAGCGAATAAATTTAGCTTGTATGCCTATTTTTCCCCCTCCCCCTTTTCCGAGGGTCCACCCCCCAACATTTGAAATTCGTGTATCTCCTAATGTATGGGTCGTACAAAAAAAATTATTGAACAAAAATTGTTCCTTGACATCAGATCTACAATTTGAGCTCATCAAAATTTGTTTTGGAGCAACCCTTCCCCCTCAAATTTCGTAAATACCCCTCCAGAAAACATCAATTTTACGTTTTTCACATTTTTAATGAAAAGTTTCAAAGTTGAAGAAAAATCTGTAATATCTAACATAAATTGTTCAGAATTGAATTTATTTTCCAACGAATTATATTACGAGCATTTTTCCATCCCCCCCCCCGCTGCTATGGTGGACCCACCACCCCCCTTGGTTACAAATACCAGACAACTAGGGAAACAATCCAACGGAAGTTCTTTCGGGTTGAAATTTGCATGGTAGGTGGGTACCATCGAAAGACTTACGCGTGGAAAATTTCAGACCCCCAGACCCCTCCCTTTTTGAGAAACCTCCCCTTTTCTGAAATTACAATAACAATAATTTTCTCAACCCCATGTGAACCGATTTTTTCAATGTTTTAGTATGTTGTAGACATTCATAAGTGGTATCCCCATAAAAATTTTCAACCCCCAACCCCCTCCCCTCATAATTACTCCTCAAAATGGCGTTTTTTTGCTTTTTATTAATGAAAATTGGTATACACAATTTTTTAAACACAATATTTTCGGATGTATTTATTCAGGAGGTTCGATTCATATGAACACGACGCCAATATTATACAAGTAGCCGTATTTCAAGAATAGTGAAAATTGAGGGGGACTGAGGCCCTGGAGGGGCTGTATGAGTGTAAAACAAAATCTGACGCAATATTTGTGCTCAGGGGATTCGAATCATATGAAAACAATACTAATATCACCAAAGTAATTGTTTTCAAAAATGGTAAAATTTGTGGTGGGGGGTCTGGAGGGGGTTAGATGAATGTAGCAGAAAATCTGACGTCATATTCGTACTCAGCGGTATCGAATCATGCGAAAACGACACTCTACTCATTAATGGTTATTTTCCCCCAAAACTCTCATTTTCAGAAAAAGGGAGGTTTCTCAAAAAGGGAGGGGTCTGGGGGTCTGAAACTTTCCACGCGTAAGTCTTTCGATGGTACCCACCTACCATACAAATTTCAACCTGAAACAACTTGCGTTGGATTGTTTCCCTTGTTGTCTGGTATTTGTAACCAAGGGGGGGGGGGTGGTGGGTCCACCATAGCAGCGGGGGGGGGGGGGATGGAAAAATGCTCGTAATATAATTCGTTGGAAAATAAATTCAATTCTGAACAATTTATGTTAGATATTACAGACTTTTCTTCAACTTTGAAACTTTTCATTAAAAATGTGAAAAACGTAAAATTGATGTTTTCTGGAGGGGTATTTACGAAATTTGAGAGGGAAGGGTTGCTCCAAAACAAATTTTGATGAGCTCAAATTGTAGATCTGATGTCAAGGAACAATTTTTGTTCAGTAGTTTTTTTTGTACGACCCATAGATTAGGAGATACACGAATTTCAAATGTTGGGGGGTGGACCCTTCGGAAAAGGGAGAGGGGGAAAAATAGTGTGATATACTACTATGCCGTACGTGGTATGTATAGGGCTCGCCCACATGGTAACACTGCGTTGCACTAAGGCAACACTGCGTTGTATTCTCGTCAGCTAGCCATACGAGCCAAGCGACGAGAGTACAGAACGCCAGTAATGTATCCGAGTGCACGCGGGTATGTTATTCACGGTTAATGGGTTAATGCAGTCATTTAAGTATAAGTTTTTACTCTCGAGTGTTAAGTGTTATATTTAGTGCTTTAGTTTTAGTTAGTTATTAGTGAAACCAATTAAGAGACGAGAAGGAGTGATGATCTACTCGTCGCCACTCTGGGTAAGTACTTGCACATATCAGTGTGAATAAGTTAGATCTCCTTGCCAGAGGAGATCACTTATCCAAACCTACACCACAGTGTGTAACACCAACGTGTGTATATTTAGTTTAAGAAAGTGTCTTGTTAACGTACATAAATACATAGAATATGTGATTATGTAAAACCTGTAACGTGTTGTTAATATTGCACACATTAAATATTATTCTCGTGTATAACTTGTTATTATTTATGGTGTGTATGATCATATGTTAAGAGTGTAAAAGCAACCATTTCCTACTCACGCCCTAGCCGAGCATGTGAGGTATTCCGGTGAGTATTTAGTAGAAATACTCTAAGGGATATTTCTTGGAAACAACACAATAGCAACCATCGTAAGTCACATTACCAATCACTGCTTTAAGTCAATTTACCCTCTTACATTGGCGCCCTTCCGAGTGTCCAAAAAGCACAGATTCGTCGTAATCTGAGCTTGGAGGAAGTAAATCGTTATGAGTACAAAGTTTAGATCGCGACCAAACTTTGGAAAATAATACTTGCAGTATGATTTCATTGTACTTACGATTCACTTCTTGACTATTCTCAGACCAACGTGTCCGAAAATAGGAAAGGAAAGAATACTTGTGAATATTTCAAAGTAAATAATCACGAAAGTATTAAGTTGCTTTCACTCATACACACACACACCTAGTCAAATTTGCCAGAATTTGACGAAAACGTGTTTATTTTTACATGTGTATGTGTGGTGGTAGATGATGAAATCCATCGATGGATAAAATATCCGTTGAGAATTTCTCAGAACTCAATCCGTTCGTTGAAACGTGAAAAGCGAGTTCCAGCCTGTCCGCCGCATTGTTGCGTGACCCCTACCACCACCCAAGGACAGACACACACGTCGCACTAGCCGCCATCTTTTGATGTCGCTGCTGCAGCTGCGTAGCCACCAACCGACGAGTTGATAGCTACCGCGGCTCGCATCATATATTTTTCTTTTCAAGTGTGACGACGGTTCTAGCAACGCTCCTCTAGAGAAGCAGCTTGACTGTCATTGTGTTATTTTTTCGCGCGCATTTTTTGCGTCCTCCGTGTGTGTCTTGTCCGGTATCTTTTCACGTTTTATTTTTTAAAGTGAATTTTGATACTAAGCAATTTATTTGCATAATTTCTCCGCGTTTATTTTTCAACCACGCGATCAGCAGCAGTAGAACTCTAAGTTCGAAGCTCTATTTAGCAGCAATATTGGTAAGCAATATCGTTGAATATTACTATTCATTTCGCGAGTGGCTTTTAATCAAAGCAAACGCAACGCATGTATTTTTCGCGTATTTTTCAAACCAGCACTCAAAGCTGAATGATAATTCAGTGTCCTTGTATTTTTTCAGAAATACCCAAGGTGGTATTTTGGCACCTGAATTTTTTCTCCAGCAATTCGTGTTCGTGTTCGCGATTCATTCGAAGCTAATTTTTTAGCTGAGATCTAGTGCTCTTTATCTTGTCCGAGTCACCTCTGAAGTGACTTTGCACTCGAATCCCGCTAAGAAACACGTTTCGAGCACGTGTGAAACAGTTCGTCCTGACTCAGCGCTTTTTATCTTGTCCGGATTACTCGCCGTAGTAATCTAGCGACTTGAGTCAACCGACTGTATAGCTCAGTGCTAGTGAAGCGCAATTTACGTGATAGAATATTTTTGTGTACCAGAACCAACTCGCGAATTAAAACCAGCATTGCACTAAGATTTGTGTTTGAAATTTACAAGAAATTTCACACAAACGGAAAATATTCGCCGTAATATTATCCCAGCTGTAAATAAATTCGAACGAAAATGGCGTTTACTGGACCAGCTGCAGGCACCCGAAGTAAAGCGGTAGCCCTTACGCAACACCAAATACATTGCTTATGTATTGGTGAAACGCACGAAGAATCGTGCGTTACGTTGAAAAATTCGGATAACAAATCCAAACGGAAAAATCGAAAAAATCCACCTACGCAGGATTTAAACGTAGAACAACCTGAACAACAATCGAGTCCGCAGAACCTTGTGGAATCATTGTTCAGCAGTCATCCGCCATCAAACAATTCTGACGAAGAATATGACGAGGATGATGATGAGGATGACGAAGATTACGTACCTACCGAAGAAAATAACATGGTACATGGATCAGATCTCCCTGACCCGCCCCCAGCGAGGACACGTCACCTGCAAAATTACAGGGACTCAAAAAGGGAAGAATGCAGATCCAAAACTGAACCGAAACGACCTGAAATCGCCACCGATGCTGAAATAAATGATCCGTTGAGATCGTTGTTTCAGCAAACATGGGATTTCACTGAAGGTGCCATAGAGAACCTACAGATTGGTCAAGCAGTTCAAGAACACAGCCTTATCCGAATAGAAGACTGTCTAATTAATCTTGTGGACCATGCAGGTAGTACGAACCGCAACATTGACGGATACAGAAACGACGTAAAAGACGTTCGTGAACACTGTACCCAATGGGCCACTGGCATGAAAGAATATGTAGGTCAAACTACCGGTGCAGCTTTACAAAAAGCTGACAGCGCGATGCAAAAGGCAACGCAATGTGAAACCAAATTTGACCAAGCGACTAATTTATTCAAAGTCGAAATGACTAAACACAAAGCAGAATGCAGCCAGTTAGCTCATGCAGTTGCGGATATGAGAAAGGAAGGTGGATGTAGACCCAACAGTGGTCTTAATTCCACCCCAACCTTGAAAATAAATGCCAACTTAGTCAGAAGTGCTGGCATTTATTATGACGAATCGAAACGTTACTTCCCTCATGAATTTGTACGTCAGTTCGAAGACTACGTAAACAAAAGCAATGCCGCCGAAACTCAGAAAATTTACGCATTCCAAGGAGTAATTGAGACTCAAGATGCGACAGAGTGGAAAGGCGACATGGTGGGAATAACGGACTACGAAGACCTAAAACAGAGATTCCTTCAACATTATTGGAACAGTCAGTGTCAAAACGATGCATGGGAATATTTCCAGAAATATTTTTGCGAAACCAAAACGGAGAAACGTCTGTTCTTGGAGATAAAGAGATGGGTCCTATCTCTAATCAAACGCAAACATCCAAATATTTCCAAAGTATTGGAAGTGGCAGCTGAAAAAGTGCCTTACCCATACGATAAGAAATTAGCGAAACAAACTACAGTGGAAGGTTTTATAAGAAAACTTGACGAATTCGCCAACTATGACTCTGACCCGAAGAATAATGTACGCATTGCAGTTCGCAACAGCGCGATGACGCCCGTTCAATGGCAACAAACTCCATCATTCGAATGGAATAGAATGCCTAACAACAACTGGAATAACGGAAATGGTTTACCACAATCTACGTACTGGATACTCAATGCGAATGGACAATGGACTCAAATTCCCGGAAACCCGAACAACAACTGGAATTCGAATCAATGGAGTAATCAGACTCAGATGAACTCGAACCAGAACTTCGGTCCACAGATAAGTTGGAATATGGGAAACAATCAAAACTTCCAGAATACCAACCCTAACGGGGGTTGGAATTCTCAGAAGAATGCGAAGAATTCTAATTCTGACAGGAATAGGAATTCTACGCAAGGTCCTACTCCAACAGGGAACTGGACGAACCAACCCATGATCACGAATTCACCGCATAATGCGCCGGAACCTCCGAAGAAATCGTATCTAGCTGTTACGAACAAAAATGTAAACGAAGGACAACTACAAATGGCATACCAAAAGCTACAAAAGGCTTTAGGTAACAATTTCAAAGGGAATCAGAAAATTAATTTCTATCCCAACTCGAACAAAACTAGTAATAGTAATGGCGTTAAACAGAACACTCATACTAATACTAATTCGAACAATTCTGGTGGTAATAACAACAGTAATGATAATGCTAAACCCCAGAACAGCGACAATCGTGGTGAAAAACCGCATGAAGCCAGAAAACCCTCGACTTTCCAACCGAAAGTGTCTAGTCAGATACCTCTACCGGTACACTTCTTCGTAATAAACGAGGATGGTACGGTAGGAGAAGGTACTCCGGACAATGCCGATTTCTGTGCAGAAATCGAAGAAATCGACCTGAGTCAAGATTCCAACGAGAGTCAAGACCAAGGAAACGATGACAATTCGGAAAACTAAAAGGACTAGACACTACAGGGGCACGGTCTAGTAACATCAAAGTCCCCATGAAGTCAATCTTTACGGAATTCATTTGGGTAGGCGACGGCATAGCGCATTTCCTAAAAAGAGGAGACACGCCATTACCGGTAGTGGTGCCACCATATTTACGTGATCAATTACCAATTGAAGAATTATACAGACGTATAGAGAAAATGGAATTCCCCGAAGGAGAGAAATTCGTTCTATCAGCTCTGCAATTCGAATTGAATCACTCACCTCAACCTTATGACAAAATAAAGAAAAGTCTAAACAAACTCTTAGATCTACTAGTCAAGGATAAAGGGGCGGAATTGATTATATTAATCTTCCCAATAGTAAAACCCTGCATTCCAGGTGACCCCAAAAGCATTGGCGTTAAACTAGATCGATACATCGAATACCGTAAAATATTTCAAAACGCGGCGGACGACCAAATTGTAATATTCTGGAAAGAACCGCCCATGTATTATTTGCAGACGCAAAAATTGATAACGGCCTCCGGTGTCGAAGCGATTGGCGTCATGGCAGATAAAAACCAACGAATAATTCCTTGTGAACGAAAGTTCAAATTCGAAAAGGATAGGAACAAGTACTACCCTGCTATACCTACGTACCGTGTGATTTACGACATGGTTTGTACAGGTATATACAGACTATTCGAAGAATGGAAACGAGTACGTTTAAGCAGAAACGCGCTCAAATCTCCATACGACGAAATGCAAAAGATTCTCCAACAACGTCCGCAACCTCCGTACACGTACACGGCTCCGCCTGAACAGCAACCTAAGCAGGAGGAAGAAATAAAGGACGAACCATTAAAAGGTAGTCAGGTCGTCGAACCTAGAAAGAAAACCTTATTTATGGAATATCGAACCTCGTGCAATAATCCTAATTGCCAACGAGACCCAACGTGTTGCATGTTACCAGAGGAGTACTATGAAACATTCACGGACAAGTACACCCGTCCTGCTCAGTTAACAGAACTTGACGACGACGGTTTAGTACAAGGAAATCAAACTAAGAAATCCATAAGAGAGATGGATGTCAAATGTTTGATAATGGAGGACCCAGAACTCGTATTAGACGAGTTTCCGGAACTTGATTACTCTCCAACTCCTTTTGAAGTCTTGAACATTCACCATAGAGCGAAAGATCGAAGACCAATCGGAGATTTTGGAGTTAAAAATGCAATAATCAAGAAACCTCCCAAAGACAGATTGCTCAGATTGTTGACAAGGGATGGCATTAAGACATTCCCGTGTAATAGTGATACGACTACAACACGTGTGAAATTCATAAGAGGCCTACCTGCCGACAAGAAATGGAGACATCATGCACTTCGAAAACGAATAATTAAAGAAGCTCGAGCACTCGAAGCGATTGACAACGCACACCTTGATGAAACTCAGCTGAAAGAAAAAGCTAAACCATTAGTGGTAAACGAAGGTACCGATGACCCAACTTGCGTCGTTCCAATCACAGTAGGTGATAAGATCGTCGCCATTCAGTTGGACTCGGGAGCACTTCCCAATGTTATCTCAAGGAATGTGCTGAAACAACTTAAGTTGAAAGTGCCACATGCAGTACGCGAAATTGCTATGGATCGCATCGTGCAGCTACGTATGGCCAACAATGCAATTGAACGAGCGTCACAAATTCTGGCTGAAATCACATTTAATTTTGGTCCAAAGGAATTCGTTGTACCATTCTACATAATGGACACCATTGGCAACACTTTCATACTGGGAAGAGTAGCCATGGAACATTTGGATCTACACTTACATTTCCGCCAGAGATGCGTAAGTCATGAACCTAAGGATGATGATCATTTTACAATTGCATTTATAAACCCAGATGTGTATAAAGATGCGCTCTCTTTATTTAAGATTGAGCAAATCCCTGAGCACACTACTATAACTATTGATCTCATGGCCACAAGCATGTCTACAAGAGACAAGCTCAGAGAGCCTGAAGAAGACCGAATCAAAGCAGTTCGTATTATGCAGAAAAATCTCATCGAAGATTTAGCTGAAATACGAGAGCTTGGCATTGCACCTCAAAAGGAGGTAGACGATGCCATGCACAAGATCAATGCTTATCAAGACATATTTAGTCTGAATCCGGGATGTTACAAAGGTGAAAAAGTACATTTCAACTTTATCCCCGGTGAGGGGCACCTAGCAGTGCCACGAGGCGAAAAATATAGACCTCCAGCTCGGTTAAAACAAGCCCTCGATATGACGACTCAAAAGATGTTAGATTTGCGAATAATTCGGCCATCTCGTTCAGTTTTTATAAATACACTCGCACCAGTCATTAAAAAGAATGGCGATATACGACTGTGTTTGGCAGCTGACGAGTTAAACAACTTTTTACAATGCGTACTAACTGAACCCGCTACAATCGATAGCGTAATATTCAGTGGTTCACCTGATGGTCTATTTTGTACGCTGGACTTTACGTCCGGATTCTGGCAATTAGAGCTAGATGAAGAATCGAAAAAGTATACAGCGTTCATAATAAACGGCCAAGTATACGAATTTAACAGACTACCGTACGGATTGAAGATCTCGAGCGGTGAGTTTGTTCATATGATAAACCAAGTGCTAAAGGACGAAGAAGGCATCTCCAAGTTTGTGGATGACGTCAAAGTCTCTGGTACTACGTTTAAAGAAACACTTGATAGACTACTCAGTGTATTCGAAAAAATAAGACGGGCTGGATTAAAACTGAATCCGACCAAAACCCACTTTTTCAAGAGGCGTACAGACCACTTGGGGTTCGTCTTATCCAAAGAAAACATTGATAAACAGGACCTTAAAAAGGAAAAATTCCTGAAATTTGAGAAAGACCATATGAAACATGGCAAATTCGTACTTAAGAACAACAAAGAAGTGTTAGCTCTTGTTGGGAATACTGTGCTGTACAAGCCGTTCATTCCTCGCTACATGCAAATCCTGAGCCCAATATACGAACTGACAAAGGGCGACGACCCTATAGTCTGGACGGATGCTCAACAGAAGGCCTTCGACATACTCAAATCGGAGTACTTGAAGGAATTCACGTTGAAACAACCTCCACGTGAAGGCGATTTATTCTTGGATACGCATTATACAGACGATGCAATGAATGCAGTTCTCTTCTACAAGGAAGATGAACAAAAGCAAATCATTATGTTCATTTCTGTTGGCTTCAAGGAGCACCAGAAAAACTTTACGCTGTATGACAAAGAAATGCTAACACTCTACTCAATCATTAAAAAGATTTGGATGTGGATTTTCAGCAGGAGAGTCCACGTGCGCGCCAATTTGCTCCCAATTTACAAAGAATTTGAGAGTCTGGCGAAAACGCACCGAAAAGCTGCAAAATGGGTTACAACCATATGCAATTTCGATCTAATCTATGACATGAAGTTGTCTAATAAAGCGTTATACGACATCAAAGCACCAGAATTGGTAGTCGGAAATATCGTCATAGAAGAGCTAACAGAGCTCGATCTATTGATGATTAACCAAGTGGTACCCAGGTTCACGAAAGGTTTTCACAAGGAAGACAATCATGAACTAACAGGTGCCAGTAAAAAGACCGCTCTACCACCTCTGGATTGCAAATTTATGGACGAAAACGTACCCAGATTGTTCGACCTACTATCCAATATAGAAGACGAACAAGCTACAGACAAACATTGCAAAAAAATAATGGATGTCTTAGAAGAAGATGTACCAGCAAATAATAAGAAGCAACAGGGTACATCACTCCGTAAAAAACAAATTTATGACATAATGTACACACACGATGGTAAAAAACGTCTGATGAAAATTTTGCCAGATAAATCGCAAGTACCATATTTACCTGATCGTTTGCTTTACGACACTGTCGACTACCTACACTGTGCCTATGGGCATACTGGGGCAAATCGATTAGACATGATTTTTAGACAACTATACTACCATCCTAGTTCACTCGCGTATATTCGCGATATTACAAACACCTGCATTATATGCAAAGTGAACAAGAACTACGCGAAGCACAAAGTGCTGGAATACGCTCAAATCGAGGCGTACGCCATCGGCGATGTGCTATCGGTAGATATCTATGGACCAGTTCCAGCATTGAAGAACGACCCGAAATATTTGCTAGTTGCAAAAGAAATCTTCACCAGTCGTGTCTGGCTTCGAGACATGCACCGGATTCAGAAGAAAGTAGTTTGCAACGCAATGGAATCAATTTTATTTGAAATTGAAATCCACGAAGTCAAGATCAAGAAAGTGATCACTGACAACGGTACGCAATTTATTTCTGATTCATGGTACAATTTGCTGGAAAAATGCGGGATCAAAGTCGCACATACGACAGCTTACAACCCTCAGAGTTCTTCAGTGGAACGAACAATGAGAGTCATAGGCGATAAGTTACGTGTCAAACTCAATGAAGTTTATAATCCATATCGCACTCACCTTGGTTGGAGTAAATTCGTTGGAGAAATCCAAAACGAAATTAACAACACACCAACGTCGTTTGGTTTCAAGCCCAACGAGGCTTGGTTTATACCAGACACGACAATTCCAGATTTTCCTACTGAAATTAGAACTTTCAACTTCCGAGATGCGTTAGCACGATTACATGATCAAAATGAAAACAACCAAATTCCATCAATAACCATTGAGGAATGTCGAAGCCGTGAACTCAAGATATTTGACGTCCCGTCGAACGAACAGGAAGTCTTTATCGACAACAATGGCTATGCCAGAGTTACAGCCGACGGCGCCTGTTCCAAAAACGGCTCACCCGAAGCTATTGCTGGAATAGGAATTTGTTTCAAACCGGGTTCAACTGCTAACATATCTGACAGGATTGTGAGCACAGAATTCCAGGTTACGAACAATTATGCCGAGTTAATGGCAATAATCATTGCGCTAGAAATATTACGAGATAACGGCGTTAAGAAGATAAAATTGTTATCAGATTCGAACTACGTAATCAAAGCGCTAACGAACACATGCTCGATATGGAAAACCAACAATTGGAAAAACTCCCGAAATAAGCCAGTTCACCATGCTGAACTATTTCAACGTATTCTTGCTATCAGGCAAGAGCTCGAAGATGTAGAATTTCAGCACGTATATGCACGCAAAGTAGAATACACTAACATTATAGCTGATATGTTAGCCAAAAAAGCTGTGTATACGAGTGAATGGCAAGAAGACAGAAGCGGAAATTTGACTGACCGCCAAGCCGTTGAAGCATTTATTAGAGAAAAAAGACGTCAAAACCGTATTGAAGAAGAATATTGCTTCAACAAAACGCACGTTGATCCTACATATTTGCAACCTGGCGATATGGTACTAATTACCAACCACAAACAGTCAAGTTTCGAAAAACGAACAGCGGCGAAACTCTATCAAAAGAAACATGGACCTTTCATAGTAATAAAATGGTCAGGTTTCAACAGTTACCTTCTGAAACCTACAGATGGAACAACTGTAGATAGAATTTCGAACATAAGACAGTTAACGCTATTCCTAACTAGTAAAAACATCGAAGACATGGAAAAAAGCGACTGTCTCAAATCTCTACTAGACCAGCGTTCTATTGAAGAAAAAATCAAAGAATTTTTGTTCAAAGCTCGCGAAGCAATGTCTGACAGTGAGGAAGACGTTGACGATCCGCCAACTCGTGCACCGCAGGGTGTCGGTATTAATGAGCGTGACATTACAGAAGCATCACCTGCTATTTTACGACAGCTTGAAAACACAGCACGCGACCTTCGAGCTCAACAAAGAGCTAAAAAACGCGATCAAGCTAGCACTTCAACATCCACTGAATTGCGAGTGGAAGTTGAAGTGCACAACCCACCGATCACTGAAACTGCAGTAAATGGTGAGGTGAAAACCAACCAACAGTCTACGGAACCAACATCCACTGAATTACAAGAGGAAGTTGATCCAAATGACTCAGCCCAAAATACCAGTGCCACTGAGGAGACTCAGACGAGCACAGAGGATCAACTAGAATCCTCAACTTCGACTGGGGCATCCGCAGCCACACCCAAACAAAGTGCACAACTCGCTCCTTCTGTTAGGAAGCCGCGAGGTCGACCTCCAAAGACACCTAAAATTGTGACAAACGCCGTGGAGCCGCAACCTTCAATGTCGCAATCTCAAACAGGAGATTTGACGACAGGAGGCAGCGCACAACCGGCAAAGGATTCAAATAAATTGACTAAATCTCAGAGAAAATCTGAGAGAATCAAGGCACGCCTAATGCGTATGGGTCAAGAACCACCAAGAACCTACGATTTCCATCAGATTGTTCCGTATCATTACTCTGAGAAAAGTCTCTACAAAAGTTACTTTATTGAAGACTCAGAACTTTCGCTCACAGAAGACTTACAAGAAGTCTATACTGTGGAACCGAGAAATCTAGAGGTCAATAAGGTCACAGTTGAGATCAATCCTGAGGAAAATGAAATTAACATTTTCATTTCTCTCCCACCAGAATATAAACTGGAAGGGGAAATCATAAAGGTTGAAATTCCACCTCAGTGTGAAATACCTAGAAATGAAAATGCAATTGCTCAATTCTTAAAGAGTACAATTACCAACGCCATGAATGGCTGGTTACTTAATAAAATCTGAAATTAGTCAATTTATTTTGTAAAATCGTAACTGGAAATTTTGAACACTATAACCAGATAGTGACCAAAATACGCCACAGACCAGGATTCGCCGAAATCCAAGTCACAATGTAAATTTATTTTGATTGGCAAAATTTCAAACAGGAAATTAAAACAGTCAGAATGAATCACAAATACGAGAAAAAGTTTTAAATTTCAAATAATTTGACTAGAAGACACAACCAAACATACGTAAACGCGGACTGGGGCATTTCAAATGATCAATTTCGAAAATAATTAGATTTTTGAATAATCATAAATCACGTATACCCCATTACAAGTCTCAACAAGTTAAAATTCGGTAAAAGACTGAAATTTAACTACAGTATTGGCTGAGTTTGGATTTGTCCGAAGTTGAAATTCGGTAAAAAACTGAAATTTAACTTCGAGAATCACTAAACACGTAAATATTCCACAAGGGAATAACCACGTAACAGCCAATACTCGGTTTAGATAGCTAAAAACGCAAAATTTGAGTAAAATCTCAGATTTTTGAAAAATAACGCTATTCAAAGCGTTACGCGTTACGTTACGGGCAAAAAACGTGAGCCACCGCATCCGCATGTACTCAGACGGAATAACACCGGCGAAAATGTGCTCTTATCACCATTTCATCACTTCGAAGGAAAGTTTGATTAATTTAGAAGTTGTTCTTAGCAAAGTTGTACTTTTGAGTAATTAAAGGCTACGTTGAAATTAACTAACGTGTTAATACACTCTTTAGCGATTTCTACAGTGCCAGCTGTATTGAAACGAGTAAGTAAACCTTAAATTACGTAGCATTTAGTCCAAACTAATATCAAACAATATACCAATCTGACTTCGATTTTTTAACAGAAAAATGGAAGCGGAAATGAACAACGGTGACCATAACAACCAAGAGCACACCATCGCCAACCAACGAATCCGTCAAACCTGCAAAATTACAAAAAGACATGGCGAAATATATCGGAAATGCTACGTGCAAAATGGTAACGGTCCAGAAACCATGAAATGGATTAAGTTAGAGTTCCTGCAATGGTGGGACGAGCTGACTGAAAATACGGATCATTACGAAGTATGCTTTGCCATTAAGGCGTTATTAATTGCACAAATGAACATAGATACTAATCTATCACGCTATTTGTTTGTTAAATCAAGGAGTAACTAGTTAATACGATAACGACGGCGTAGAAACTCCAGCGAATCGACATATTTGCGGGTGAATCAGCGCACCAGATTGCGACGAATGAAACACATACAAGATGTGATCATTGTCGTGATAATTTTAGTCATATCATATTAATTTGCATTTTCGTACTTGTCTTTCATACCTTAAATATAGATGTATTATATACTGCTTGCTTTAATTAGTCATTCACACTCTCATTGCACAGCTTAACATTGCATACTTCGCCGAAAGTAAACAATGTACGCTCTCACACAGCTTAATTACACGCAAATGAACAAATGGATACTTCGTAGGAAGTAACCTAACGTTCAACATATGCCTCACATAATTAACAACTCAACCGCTTGAGAGTATTTTAATCAAACTCGATACTAATATCGTTCTCAATCGATTATTTAGCGCTCAAGAAAAATGGAAGCTGCAATTAAGCAATGATGAAGGCTGAAATGAAAAATACATCGAATAACTACAAATACAAATTCAGGTAACAACTCGAAGTTTATTTGTATACTAAATTATTCGATGATAAAAGCAAGCAACGTAAATATTACACATCAATGGTAAAGTGAATCTCTACAATGAATTCATCGCATTCGGTTTTCGTTTCAAAATAGTTAGCAACAAGCTACGTGAGTTGAAAATTACTCTAATAAGAGTTGGTTTCAAACTTATAATTAGATTTTGAAAGTTAGCATTACATCTACGATCAATTCACCGGCGAGTGGAATGATTCTAACGTGGAAGAGCTACGAAGACGAAACCGAACGTTACAGTAATTATCTTTCAGAATAATGATCGCTGAGTAAAAACTGCGTACTTCAACGTAAGTAAAACAGTAGGTACTTGGTGATTTGGTTTCAAACGCTAATTCTCCAGTTTAGTATTTTGAAAAATATTCCAAAGTGAGTAAAATTCAAAATTACAAATTAGCAGCGAACCAAATCAAATCATTCATAACTAGCGAATAATTTAGCCAATTCAGATACGCAAATGAAAGATAATTTTAACGAACGTTCATTAGCAGAATACCTACGGTCAATTTACCGGTGAGTAAAGTGATTGTAGCTAGGAAGAGCTACGTAGACGTAACCGGTCTCAATTAATAATGATTTTGCGAAATAAATTAGCTAGGAGAAGCCACGTAGAAAATACCGATGGTCTCTTAGTTTAAAATTTCAAAAACAGCTAAAAGAGCTACGAAACTGAAACCGATTATACTAAGACCAAATAATAGTACTAAATCAACCAAGATTTATGAATAATTAGCAGTAATAATTTATTTAGAAATTATGATCGCTAATAACGTTCACGTATTTTCATACAAATTCCAGATCGTATACGAAGGGCGAGCAAATTTTATCGTAGTATAAAATACCGCCAGCGATACAAATGGAATATAGCAACGTTGCCAGACGTAGCATTTAGAAGTAGAAAATACAGGTACAGTGACTAATTATGTAGTCGTTTAGAATTTCCAGCATCAGTGTTAAGTAATACAATGTTCATTTTTCTCGGTGAAACAACTACGAGTATGATGAAAATAAGCAGATTTTCACAACAGAAAGTAGCAGTTGAAAAGTAATCAGAAAAAATTGAATTCAAACTGGAATAAATCGACAACATAGCAAACTCTATTCAGAAAGTTGCTTTTGGAGCTAAACGTACAGGTAAAACTTAGTTAGCATACTGAGATTAATGTACAAATCCATATGCCCTTTCTTAACACTGCAACTCAAAATTCGAAAAAACAAAATTACGAAAACGCAATTTTCTAACGCAGACAAGTTCGAAATGTTTTTCGAAATAATAGATTTTGAAATTCATTTTTCACATACATATGCCCTCATGTCTGCGAGAAAATTAGATTCGTGCATTGCAAAGCGTTTTCGAGGCAATGAGAAATTTTTGAAATTAATTAAGAGCCCAAAATAAATAAAATTTTGTTGACTCGAAATTATTTCAAATCTCAAAATGTAATTTTGAAAACTTCAAATTGCGATAAAATAACCGAAATAATAGATTTTGGATATTTTTTCACGAAATTTTTGCAATACAGTAAAAGACTATGATGCAAATTTCTTCGAATAAACACCTAAAAAAGACACAAATAAAAACCACAGGAGTAATTACATTTAATTGATGACAAACAATACGAAATAATGCAAAATTCGATTTGACAATAAAAATTACCAGCAAGCAAATTTCAACCATCGACTCCGATAAAAGATTGGAATCGATGAAGAAATCTGACGCAATAATTCCAAGACAAAGCAGAAATGCGCATTTAGCAAAAGGCAGATGTTCGATTTCGGAGAAAAGAAAGCGACGTGACTTGTAGTGATAGCAAAATGGCTGACAGGCCGTTAAAAAATTCGATTTAATTGCGACGTAGTTTATCATAACAATAAAGACCGCCGAACTGCGCATTTAGGCGCACATTTTGACAAACCCGTTCCAGGAAAATCGGCGCCGTCTGATATTTTCTGCTTAGAACATTCTAGAAGGTTATAGTCAAAACCTGCCGTTCGAGCGCATCGCTACCAACACAACGCCGAGTTCGACCAATCCCGTTCGCTGCCGCTGAGCCGCAAAGTGGGGGAAGGACTCGACAGTTGGAAGCAACGACGAACCTGATCCAACTATCGAAATCATTATTTCGTTTCACGTGCTACCGAGTACATGCCTTTGCTCTTGCTATATGTTTTGCTAATGCGTTTTTGAATCTTCGTATTCTGTCTTCGCGTCTTATTTTTGCGTTGCTATCGTAAGTAATTATTACTTATTTCGAGTATAGCATTTTCGTTTCTCGTTTCAATTTTAAATATTTGTCGTCAGCTCCTGTGTGATGGCAGAATCTACGCATCTCGCATGCGATAAATGCGGTTTGATAATTACATCACACGGCAAACAATATGGAGGCGATAAAAACGTTCCCGAATCAATCTACATAACCAAATGCCAGCATCTTTACCATAAGAGCTGCATCATTAAAGCGATCAGAGACTCCGAACTCCGAGATCCTGCCGGCGTGCAGTTGACTCGGTGTACACATATCGGTTGTGAACGAGACGTGAAGGAGAACATCTGCTACAAGGTAGAGGTAACTCGTATTCAGATCTCAACACCTGAACCTACGGGAGCCGCAACCGGCGAGTTGCAAGCTCTACGTAGGGAAATCGCTCAGTTACATACCGACAAAGAACTACAACAAGATTTGTCCGAAGACATGTACAAGAAAATGTCAGATTTCGAGGTACAATTAACTGATGCTAATAATATGATCGCGAGCTTAAAAGCTCAATTGGAAACTACTACGGCGAAATACGAGGCACTTCGTAAAGCCAAAATGTCATCGCTATTCCCGAGCTCCACAGCGATAGCCAGTCACTTGAACCAGCAATCTGCAACCAGCTCGAATGCGACGACGCCAGCTTCGCTGCCAGCAGTTACGGCCACCTTACCGACGAATACGACGCCGATTTCGACGACCACGGCAACCACCGCGACGACAAACGAGCTCTGCCAGAGGTTTGTACCGTCACCGTTCCCGCCACCACCTCCGGTCAACAACGGTACACCAGAGGTCACGCCGAAAGTTCCGAAGCCGTCAAAAAACGCGGAAAGAGGTATCCCCGCACCCACGCCGGTGGGCGCAGGGATACCTCAAACAAACGCCGCTACCGCGAGCAACCTTACGCAAGGCCTCCACCGCCCGCCGCCCGGTTTCCCGACCATAACAGGCGCCGCAGCGGACGCCGCGACGAACGCTACGACGAACGCCGCGATGACCGCTACGACGAACGCTACGACAACCGGTACTACGATGAATACGAGCACCATCACGACGAACGCCGCCACGACAACCGCCCCACGGACACTCGCTCACGTCGAGGACGCGGCCGACGGGGCGCTCATTAGTTTCAAAATCCCGTTCGTGCAACCGGGTACAGCGCCGACTGTACCGGATGCAAGTTTCCACTCGCCGATTTCATCTTACTGGGATTTCCCGCAAAAGAAGGAAACAGACTACTGGGGAAGACCACTCGCTCAAAGTGGCGAGCAGTCGAACTCTAGCGCGCCTGATACCGCCAACACGCAGAATTCCGTTGATCCGAACGCGAATTTGAACGTACCGAATCAAGCCGAACGCGCTCAACCAACGGCGAACCAGTCTCCGGCGGTTGTACCAAAGAAGAAAAAGCGGGCAAAACCGGGAAAACAGTCCAATACGAAAGCAAATCGAGACACCTTCGATTCACGATACCCGGAGGTAACGCACGAAGTGTTAGCGCCATTCTACCCAACGAATGCCTACCCGCAACACTTTTCGGTCTGCGGTTTGAAAATCGGCGAAGCAAAACCCGTTATGGCGCTGTTCGCATACAAATATTGGATTGTAGGCGACATCCATGCCCATGGTATCATGCATGCGATTACGGAAGGCAAACCATATCATGACAACATAGATAAACGCATGTATAAGCGTGACATGAAAATTTCGGAATTAATTGAATTAATCGTCGAATTAAAACAAATTCCGAAAAATCTCATGATATCCATTGGAACATATGACATCTTCGCATTTACGCCACCGAATACCTTCGACCTAAATTTCCGGAAACTCATCGAAGTTTTAGGAGATAAAAAAGTCGAACAGGTAATCATGTTGCCACCGAATGCGAGCGGCCGATTGCACAACAATACGTTCCGGCAAATTACCCAAACCTTTACGTACAACTGGGGAAACGGAAAATTCCAATATATGGTAGCGGGCCATTTGCTCAATGATTTGAACCTCGAATTGGCATCTGTGGACGAGCTTGGACCGAAGTATACGAAAGCTACATACCAAAAAGTAGCAAACTGTATTGCAGCCGCATTTATTCCGGAACCAGTTATCGAAAAAAGCGATTCAACCGTCGAGTTGAATAACGCTAATAGCGCCGCATCATCACCTGCAACGCCCCCAACATCAAAAGCGAAGCTTGATACGAACGTCGATTCGCAACAAACTTCCGCACCAGTGATGCCGCAGTTCAATCTGCCAAAATCGTCGTTCCAGCAAAGCCCGAATGACATCGTAACCGACACCCTGTCACCATCCTACGTAAACCCGCAGTTGCAGCAGGCAACAGCGAATTACCTGGGAAATAAAGCAGTGGGTACGCCGCCATACCCCAAAGTGGGTACAGCGACACCTGGATGTCATCCGCTAGATCCGCGAAACCAAAAGGCGAAATCAACAACTTCAACGAAAGTTGAGATTTCACCATACAGTGGCTTGCACCTAACAAATGTAGGTTTTTCTGACGACGAACAGAAACCGCTTACCGACAAAGAGGTGATCGAACGCGCCAAAGTCCTCACTAAGATTCAGGCTGATGTAAAAGCTAGTAAAGCGAAAGAGCAGGAGCGACTAGCCGCAGATGCCAAATCGCGCGAATCGCTGAAGGAAAAAATGGAGTGGAAAAAAGAGGCCGACAATGCGAAAGCTGGCATCTCCTCGTCGAAGGAGAAACCAGCCCGCAATGTTTCTGAACAATCCGGGAACTCGTCGGAAGATTCAAGAAACAAGTCTAAGCAAAGCTCGTCTAAAACTCCATCCCGCGCAACCTCCAAAGCAAGAGAACGCTCCCGCTCAGAGCACCGATCGTCGAATAGATCAAAAGATCGCAAGGTAAAGTCGGGAGATGAGTCAAACGTACTCAACACCGACTTATTGCCCAACCCGACCAATAAAGAGGACAAATACATCGGTTATATGGTGAAAACGCCACCATCGGGCAAACCTCCCACCGAAGCGGAGCGTCGAATGTACGAGATATTCGGCAATACCGATGGTGTACCTGAGCCTACCGACTCAACAACCTCTGCATCTGCATCGGAAAGCGACACGACAAAAGTCGTCAAGTCAAAACCGCGCAAATCACGCAGCTCGGTGAAAACTAAGCTCTCGCCACCGCAAACGTTACTGACGTACATTCCGAGACAGCAACGTGCAAAGCAGTTGCGGGTAAACGCAGCGCTTAAGCGCGACTTAGTCCTCAAAAAGGTATTCGGTAAACAGTCGCAACCGAAGGTGCAAACTGAAGCTGAACATCCTGCGACGGAAGGAACAGTCGGCACTCAGCCAAAGGTACTCGTGCCGAAGCTTGATTTAACAGAATCAACGCCGCATGAGAAACCAGTGAAAACGGTCGACTTAACCGAATCAGCGGAATCTGATAAACCGCTCAAAACTATCGATCTCACCAAGACGGTAGATCCTTCCGCCGAGGAGGAACTACCTCGAGGAGCGCAGTCAATCGAACAGCGCACTCTAACAAAGGTTGATACAGCGGTACAGGATACGACTTTAACTCTACATTCCGTCGAGAATGATAAGTTTACTACCATCCGACAAGTAGTAACCACTGTAGTTACTACTGAAGCGATTGAAACTACCGAGCCGGCTCATCTCGTTGGTACTTATGATCTGACTAATGAGAGTCCTCGCAACGACGAAGAATCTCAACAGCCAGTATCACCACGCACCGAAGCAGCGCTCCTCGACGAAGGAGTACAGCAAACGGGTGTACCGGCAATTGAACCTTCAAACGACGATGAAGGTGAAGACGACGAGGAGGATGAAGACGACGAAGATCTTTAAACCAACTCGCGTTTTCTTTGTAAATAGTTAATAATTTTTTATTATTATCATTTCTCGTTCTCTTATATTTGCCAAAACTCACTGTCGTAGTAGTAATAAGCAGTTTTGTACAATTTTGATATCAGAATACAAGATTTTGAATCAATGTATCTCATTTACTTTGTCGATATTATTTTGATTACAGCAATAATGAATATTCAAGAACGCTGGTGTGCCTTCAATGATATTTATTATATACTGCGCTTTGTTGACAGATTAGTGCACGCATTCACAGTAACGTATGCCTTATCTGAAAAAACTGCGCACATAAACATTAGATGTCATAATCAAGATGACTGCTTCTATGTATCGACAATAACTCGTTCAATTGAACTCGACAAAGAGTATTTCATACTGTGGTTTGCACTGCTGTTACTCTACACAGACTTAATTTGGCAAATCTACCAGATTGAAAGCTCACAATCGTCGAATTGTTGAAACTTTCAATACATCAACTTTCGAACTTCTCTAACAGGAGTTGATCGAAAAATAGAATTATATCCCAATCGTCGAATTGGTGGTCTTTTCTCTATGTTACAAACTCGTCGTAGTTTGTTGAGTTTTTTACTGCCAATTCTAATACGTTATATTTTTTCAACAGTATCGAAAATGCCAGTAGGGCATTCGTTTCGAAAGCCGTCGTTGGACGTGTTACACGAGCCAGTCCGAGGCAACGAAGTTCCAGTCCGACCATGGCCAATTACTCCACCGTGGCACCCAGAGTTGAGACGTTTACTCGCACCGAACGATGACACCGTCGAGCGTCGTCAAAGGTTCCAGCCGAATATTCTCACTCGCCGGCCGCCAACTCCGGAAGTAACCGACATTATCACGGTAATGCCAAGCGGCGAAGAGCGGCGATATTATGAGATCACCCGCAATGCCAACGACGAGCCGCAACTTCAACCAATCCAGGGACCGGCAAATTCTACCGATCAGCGACAAATCACCTGGACTCAGGTTCATCGGCGATCAACGGTACGTCCCCTCAACCGCTATGATTCCATCGTCGATGAGATACTCCAGTCGCGGTATGAGCCCGAGCCGAACACGGAATTCAATCGTCTACCGCTTAACGAAGCGCCGACGGCACATCCGTTCACGATCCAATTGGAACGAGTCACCGCGCCGCTTACTTACGTCGATGACATTCGAATTGCACCACAATGACCAGTTTTTTCGATACTACCATTGTAAATTTTTTTTTCTTTGTAAATAATTTTTTTTTTTTGTTTTTTGCATTTTGTATTTTCTTTGTCAAACCTGCCTGCGTGCAGATATTTCAAAGTTTTTTCTTATTACTCTCATCATGGCTGTTATGTAAATATCATGTTAAAATTACTTTTTCTTTTGTTTTCAAATTACATACCTACGTGTATGAATTTTCTGTTACTTGTATTTTCGTTTTGAACTAATTTTTAGAAGACTTAATTTTTTTGTGATTGATGTATCACGGTGATGACGTTTTTGTTCCTTTGATTAGTATTAATTCTCTTTTGTAACATTTCGTATTATTTCTTGTTTGAATTTTCACCCAGTGATGTGTTTGTCACCTTAATTTGTTAGTTGTTTTGTATTTTTTACTTTTTTATGTTCTAGTATTAATTTTGAGTATTTGTACATAGTTCCTACAAGCCGTTACTACCTCGTCGAAGGTAGAAACGACTTTATTATTAGTAACATCTTTGTTTGCATTTTCGTAGAGTTTTTTGCTTTATATTTTCTCTCTTGTGTTTTGCAAACCCTTAATGCAATATCGTCGTATATTGCAATTCGTTAAGCGTGATGACAACTCGTTGAAGTTATCTCACGTGAACACCAATCGTTGAATTGGTATTCCATACCCCGTGCAAACTCGAGAATTGATTTGCCAGAATCGATTTTCACGCAGTCTGAATAGATATCTTTTCCACCTCAGGACAAGATGGCGCATGAATCGACAAACAGGTTGATACTGTAAGCCGCAAAGTCTCTTCAAACAATATAAGCCACACAGTAGGTGTAGCTAGTTTGAAGAGCACTCTTTTTTGTCCTGGTTGACACAAGATGCGTCGTCGAACGCAACTATTTATTTATTTATTGGACCGCAGCCCTCAACAAGCAACAACGGGTCAGTTGAATGCGCATTATCCGACATTCAGGTTGGAAATGTAAGTCGCTCGCTCTCACAAGAACATTAAAATAAGAGGTACTCTGCCAAGGCACGAATCGGATACGCGATACCTATCGAGCCTCTCTCTTTCTAGAGTCTTAGATTGAGGCGAGCTCACGCTATCCGAACGTGACCTAAAATGAAGAATTATCACGCTTCCCGTCCAACCGAGACGGCGCGAGTTCCACTGGACAGAGTTCCGATGGCTCCGTGAATAATTCCAATTTCGTACGTAACGCAAGAACGTTACAAATGTTCAGAGAGCTAAATGAATTACCGCGATGGTATTCGGGATTACCGCGGTGTAGTCCCTTTAAAAGATAAACTGACTTTCCTCTCAAATAAAACGATCAGTTGCAAAGCGCCTTCTCCGACATTCAGGTTGGAAATGTAAGCCGCAAGTCTCCTAGAAGAACATTAATTTAATAGGTACTCTGCCCTGGTATCGCAGGATATAAAGAAGCGACGGATTCGCGTTGTTTTCCTCGTGTTTTGTTGATACCTAAAACGACAACAGGTGCTCTGCCTGGGTAATACCGAAGTGGCTGTTAAAATCCTGCACGATTTTTTCGGAAACTTTGGGCCATTACCAAAAAGACAACAGGTACTCTGCCTGGGTAAACACCCACTATTTTTTCAACGCTGGGTGTTATTACCAAAAAATGACAGATAGTATCTCCACGAGGTGATACAATGTTCAGGGAGCACAATTACCGCGATGGTAATTAGAACTACCGCGGTGTAGTTCTCACACGATAAACTGATCGAGTCTTTCGAGCCATAGGAAAACGATCGTCGAATCGTATCTGAAAGCTCATTTCGGCCTTGTCACCTTGCTTGTAATGACAACCAGTTGAAGCATGCGCTGTAATCGACTATCAGGTCGGATTCTGTAAGCCGCTCGTAACACCTCCACTAGGAGCATATTAATAATTGGTTCTCTGCCACGGTACGTCTACGCGCCAAGATGTTGAGAACTTGGGACAAGTCACCATCAAATTGCGAGATCTTGAGGAGACTTGTGCTCAAAGACTTCTTCACCTTTGGGCTGTGTAGATGATATTACCGAAAATAGACCGTAACACACTAGGTGTTATATTGGTATGCTCGGAGAGCTTATTTTTACCGTGTTGGTAAATGCAACTACCGCCGAGTAGATGCAAGGTATTATTCGAACTGGTTCACAATTACAGCAAGTTCAAAATTGGTAAATTAGTGGTCGAGGTTTACGAACCCATAACGCCCTGAAAAAAGGACATGCTATTTATTGGTCCTCTGCCATGGAGGCATACCATGCCGACACCCTGCGTTACTGCAGCTTGTTCGAGAGCACGGTATTGCCATCTCCATTGCCAATGGAAAGAACCGCCTGCTAGGGCGATTGTTACCTTGATCATTGGCGATGTGATCCAAAAAATGAACTGTAACACACAAGGTGTTATAAGCGCATGTTTAAATCAGGTAGACCGCTGATCAGCAATCTTGGTCGTTGAACCAATTGAAACCCATACAAGGACATGCACCATAATCGGTTCTCTGCCACGGTATCTCCCTCACTTGGGAGGCGAAGATTACCAAAAAAAGAACAGAACACGTGACTATTCGTTGAACAATCGTTGAATTGTATTCGGCGACCACGTGACATGGAAGTAACATACAAGATGTTACAGTATGTCCAAATGGGATGCTGACACCTAGGGAATTGAGAGGAACTTGGTAGCATGGTTCACGAACCATCAAAAGGAGCCGCATAAGAACATATTAATAATTGGTACTCTGCCACGGTACGCACCCCGTATCTGGAAGAAATCAGGCATGGTCCTGGAGGATTCCGCGGGTGATGACGTTACCGAAAAGGACAGGTACGCTGCCTGATAATGCCATGACTTGCACGGAACCGGTTACGGGTTCCAGCATGAGATGTAGCGATGACTACCTTTCTGCAAGTCATGACACACACGAAACCGATGACACAGCTTCAATTAAAGAAGCCAGTTTCTTTTCGTAGTTGGTGTTGTTCGAGCTTTCATGTTATCAAAAATGCCAATTTTAACACAATTAAAGTGTTATAATATGTTCAGACGGACAACGCTGCAAGAAGGATATACTATAATAACAGGTTTCCCAGCCTGCGAATCCTCTGCGAGAATTGCAGAAATCGCTGTGTCATTATTTTGCATATCGATAATCGCGATCCGGCAGGCACGTGCCACTTTTCGCATTATCAACCTCAAAAAATGACAGATTTCTTGCAGACGTCGCAGTGAGCGATTTCGAAAAATGGACGTAACATACAAGATGTTACATATACATATATCCAATGCAGCGAGGCTACCAAGCACAAAATTTGAAATTTGAATACCATTCTTTGATTATTACGCGGTACCACCTATACATGAACCTGTTGCTGGGCCTTGATGGTCGATTAATTTATTTTCTCTTGTCTAAGTTATTCTTTACCGTATGCCTCTGCCATTCTCATCGTAGAAACGCAGGGGGGCAGGGGGACAGCTCCGCTGCCACGTACATGCATAGTATATCATGTTTTTATCCGTGCTTTTCTCCGCTGGTTACGCCATCGAGCAAACCTCAGAGGGGCATATGTGATATACTACTATGCCGTACGTGGTATGTATAGGGCTCGCCCACATGGTAACACTGCGTTGCACTAAGGCAACACTGCGTTGTATTCTCGTCAGCTAGCCATACGAGCCAAGCGACGAGAGTACAGAACGCCAGTAATGTATCCGAGTGCACGCGGGTATGTTATTCACGGTTAATGGGTTAATGCAGTCATTTAAGTATAAGTTTTTACTCTCGAGTGTTAAGTGTTATATTTAGTGCTTTAGTTTTAGTTAGTTATTAGTGAAACCAATTAAGAGACGAGAAGGAGTGATGATCTACTCGTCGCCACTCTGGGTAAGTACTTGCACATATCAGTGTGAATAAGTTAGATCTCCTTGCCAGAGGAGATCACTTATCCAAACCTACACCACAGTGTGTAACACCAACGTGTGTATATTTAGTTTAAGAAAGTGTCTTGTTAACGTACATAAATACATAGAATATGTGATTATGTAAAACCTGTAACGTGTTGTTAATATTGCACACATTAAATATTATTCTCGTGTATAACTTGTTATTATTTATGGTGTGTATGATCATATGTTAAGAGTGTAAAAGCAACCATTTCCTACTCACGCCCTAGCCGAGCATGTGAGGTATTCCGGTGAGTATTTAGTAGAAATACTCTAAGGGATATTTCTTGGAAACAACACAATAGCAACCATCGTAAGTCACATTACCAATCACTGCTTTAAGTCAATTTACCCTCTTACAATAGGCATACAAGCTAAATTTACTCGCTCTAGTGTGTAGAACAAGAATCAATCATAAAATTGCTTTCAACATGAATAGCGAGCGGATATGCAATTGAGACCTGACTATAAACCTGACCTTTTTGTCAAGAATTGTAACAGACCTATAAGTACTCGTATTTGCCAAATATTGCATGAAATTTTCGTTCTCTTGCAAAAAATTCTCATGAAGTCTCATTTTCTTCAGAAATTTGCCTATATAGCCTATAGTCTATAGTTTCATTGTCAAAATTTGTCAAAAAAAAAAGTTTTTTGCTAAAATTATGAAAATACATAATCACAATAATTTTCTAAATGATACTCGATATTTTGAGAAACTTCTTTATGAACAACATAGGAATGGCTAAAGGATCCCTTACCTTTAATTCTTGCGGTAGAGTCGATCGTCAGCTTTACCTACTTGACCAGCCACTGTCTCTATCCTGAATGATAAATCTCGTCAAAGGTCGGTCAAAAGCTATGTTCAATTTTACGAGACCAATTTTGAAAATTTCGACTGATTGAATTCATTAAACTAGACACATAGTTAGTTATAGACAGATACTTTGAAATATTTCAATTTCACCGAAACCTATATATATCCGAAAACATTGACGTGTACTTCCAGGGTCATTCCAAGGCGATTTTGAAAGTCATGTCTTTCGATTTCGCTCAATTTTTTTTTTACAATATATACCCACCCAGTAAGTAAGAACCCCGCAATTAGTTTGGTCCCAGCCCCCTCAAGGGGTGGGTGGGGGGGCTTCCATTATTTTCACATTGCCTCGAGGTACTCAACTTCAGCAACCCATTCCTCCAACACTATGATACTTTGATCAAAACGGATTTCACAGTTCGAAAGGGCATTGCATTTAGAACTTTTTAGGCATTTTGAAATATTCAAAAGTTGAAAGTTGAACTTTAAAATTGAAAGTTCAAAATTCAAAATAGCGCTGTAAGTGGGAGTTACCATTTAAAATTTTGAAAAAATTGTCATAGACGAAACTTTTGATGTTTTTTCGAAATATTCAAGTTTCGAGATGGGATCTTTTGATGGTGGGGGAGCACCCCCACCCACAATTTTGGGCAAAACTTCCGAAAGAAAATTTGGGGCATGTGATATATTGATTTGTATGTTTTTGGTGACGCTGAACACGAATATGACGTCAGATTTTTGATAGGATCCCATCCACGGCCCCCAACAATTTTTTTGGACTTTTACCGATTGGGGGAGGTTCTGGGGGCCATGGGTGAAATCGATTCGAAAAACCAAGGCAATATTCGTGTTCAGCAATATCGAAAGCATACTATTTCATGTGTCACACGAATGTAACCATTTTTTTGGAGGGTCACCCCCTTTGGGGGAGGTGCTGGGGGCCGTGGATGGGGTCCTATCAAAAATCTGACGTTATATTCGTGTTCAGCGTCACCAAAAACATACTATTCCATGTGTCACACGAACAAAACACTTTTTTGAACTTTTGCCCCCTTTGGGGAGGTGCTGGGGGCTGTGGATGAGGTCCTATCAAAAATCTGACGTCATATTCGTATTTATCGTCACCAAAAACATAGAATTCGATATATCACATGCCCCAGATTTTCTTTCGAAAGTTTCGCTCAAAATTGGGGGGTGGGGGTGCTCCCTCTCCATTGAAAAATCCCATCTCGAAACTTAAATATTTCGAAAAAGCATCAAAAGGTACATCTATGGAAATTTTTTCAAAATTTTAAATGGTAGCTCCCACTTACAGCGCCATTTTGAAATTTGAACTTTCAATTTGAAAGTTCAACTTTAAACTTTTGAAAATTTCAAAATGCTTAAAAAGTTCTAAATACAATGCCCTTTCGAACTGTGAAATCAGTTTTGATCAAAGTATCATAGTTTTGGAGGAATGGGCTGCTGAAGTTGAGTACCTCGAGATAATGTAAAAATAATGGAAACCCCCCACCCGCCCCCTGAGGGGGCTGGGACCAAACTAATTGCGGGGTTCTTACTACTTACTGGGTGGGTATATATTGTAAAAAAAATTTGAGCGAAATCGCTTCCATTTTAGTGCGAAAATGCAGAAAAAAGATAGGTTTATCTGTGTACCTTTTTGTCACAGTTTTTATAAGTATTATTAGGTCATGATATTTAATGATTACAAGTCACATGAAATGAACTATTCTTTAATAATAAAAATTTGAAAAATAAAGCTTAAACTACGAGTACCTAGACTAATTGTAAGCACGATGGAAAAACAAAAAACACCTACTGTAACTTAAATTTATGAAATTTCAGTCCAAGGCAATCTTCAATAAGCTCCGATATGTAATTTCAAAAGACTTGAAAATTGAAACCACTATACTTATTCAAAACTCAACATTAAAATAAAAAGGTACCATAAATAAATTAATAGGACTAGTTAAACTTTCATAAGTACCTATGTACGAAATATCTAGAAATAAAAGTCTGTTTTAGAATTATTGGAAATATTCAGAATCAGGTAAGTTGTACGCCACATTCGACTTAAAACGGAGGAGCAGAAGCTGAAAAAAAAATTAGAAAAGAACGTTAATAGGTAGGTAGGTACTATAGATATGTACAAAAAAGTTATCTATGATATTTGGACTCAAATTTTGGTACAGTGTTTCGTAATAAGCAGGTATCTACGTTTCTTCAGGGTTCGTACTCAATTTTCAACAAAAACAACCACAACTTTAAGAACCAAAAAATTTACAAAAAAATACTCAAAAAATAGGGTTTCAGTATTAAAAAGTTGGGCTATTTTGAAACTTTTTGGAAAGGCTAACTTATATACGAGTACCTATGTAGGTGGATAAGTATGGTGAATTTGCTCCCGAGAGCTTCAGGGTTGATATTTGCATGGAAGAAGGGTACCATTTTGAGCACCTTCCCTCAGGAAAGTTTCAGACCTCCAGACCCCCCCCCGTTTTTGAGAAAGCCCCCCTTTTCTGAAATTACAATAAAAATTATTTTCTCCGCCCCGTGTGAACAGATTTTTTAAATTTTTTGGTATGTTGTAAACATCTAGATATAAGAGATATCCCCACAAAAATTTTCACCCCCTCCCCCACGTTTTCCCCTCAAAATGGCGTTTTTAAACTTTGTTTACCTGTTTTAGCGGTGATCATGATTCGGCACAACAATGGGAATAACATTTTTAAGTATGTTTTTGACCCCTAAAATACATATATTTTTTTCAAAAATAAATTTTTGGTGGGTCGTGGTCAAAAATTAAAAAAACTTGCAGAGGGGTAAAAATGGATTCTGGGGTAAATTATTGTTTTTGGTAAACGGGAGGTGCCTTTGCCCCCCCCTTAATTTTTACTATATCAGAAGACGAGCTCCTTTCGTAATAATGGTATCGTTTCTATATGAATCGAATACCCCGAGCACGAATATGAAGTCCAATTATAGTGCTCTACTCTCATTCATCCCCCTCCCAGGCTACAGACCACTCGTCAATTTTTACTACATATTTAAAACGCGTAAAACTATTTTCATAATGTTGGTGTTGTTTTGGCACGAATGGAAACCTCGAAACGTGAATGTTAAAGTTTCCATGGTTTGAACCTTGCGATGCCATTTTTTACTTCTTTTCAGCGATTTTTGTACGTCGTTTAGTTTTCAACCTTCGCGAAACATACTTTTAATAGTAATAACAACCCAAGTCAAGTAGGTAATTAGGTATTGGTAGATGATTGATCGGAGTTAGCAAAAACATTTATTGTCTAGATGGGGCAGAGGCACCAAATGGGTGTAGATGAGGGTAGCATAAAATTGAACTTCATATTCGTGTTCGGGGTATTTGAGTCTCATGAAAACGCCACCATTATTATGAAAATAGCTCCACTTTCAATATAGTAAAAATTGAGGTGGGGCAAAGGCACTGGAGGAGTGTGGTTGAGGGTAGCATGAAATTGGACGTCATATCCGTGTTCGGATTGTTTGATTCAGATGAAGACGACATCAATATTATTATATAGCTCAACTTTTAATGTATAGTGAAAATTGAGGTGGTGGCAGAGGCACTGGAAGGGTGTGGATGAGGGTAGCATAAAATTGGACGTCATATTCGTGTTCGGGGGGTTCGATTCATATGGAAACGACACCTCGTTTACCAAAAACAATAATTTACCCCAGAATCCATTTTTACCCCCTCTACAAGTTTTTTCAATTTTTGACCACGACCCACCAACATTTTTTTTTGAAAAAAATATATGTTTTTTAGGGGTCAAAAACACACTTAAAAATGTTATTCCCATTTTTGTGCCGAATCATGATCATCGCTAAAACAGGTAGGTAAACAAAATTAAAAAACGCCATTTTGAGGGGAAAACGGGGGGTAGGGGGTGAAAATTTTTGTGGGGATATCTCTTATATCTAGATGTTTACAACATACCAAAAAATTTTAAAAATCGGTTCACACGGGGCTGAGAAAATAATTTTTATTGTAATTTCATTAAAGAGGGAGTTTCTCATAAACGGGGGGGGGGGGTGTCTGTGGGTCTGAAACTTTCTTGAGGGAAGGTGCTCAAAATGGTACCCACCTTCCATGCAAATATCAACCCTGAAGCTCTCGGGGCAAATTCACCATACTTATCCACCTATAGGTAGCCTTTTTAACAAAAAGCGAGACTTTGATCATTTTAGCGAAACTTGGGGATTTTTGGCAAGTTCTGGTATAAAAAGCAAGACTTTTGAAGAAAATTTAAATAATGTTAGACTTTTTCAGGAGCTATGTTAAAAAGCGACATTTTTTTTCCAATTTTACAAACAAAAATCATAACATCGACAATTTTGGAAGAATTCAAAAAAATGACATTTTCAGCAAAAATCACAATTATTTTGAGGCAATTTTGGCAAAATGCGAAATTTTTTGGTATTTTTGACAAAAAGTGCATGTCACATGATTCACACAATCTGTTCAATTTTCTGGAAATTTTGAGAACCAGTGAGGGTATCATAGGCACCGAATCAAGTTGAGATTCGTGCTCCCAAAAACGTCACAAAGAAGTCCTAAGCGAAACTGGAGCACCTAAGATCTGGCTGATTTGATTGAATGGCCAATAAGCTTACGCAAGTATGTACATAGGTACATTATAATATTATGGTTCGAGTTTGCGAACGCTTTACTGAGAGTAATTTGTCTTTCAATTGTTTTTAAGTTCTTTTTTGAAATTTGGCAGAGCTCAACAAAAAATCATTGCAAAAATGACCTTATTGACACGCAAGGAAAATTTCAAATGTTTACATCGTTTACAACTCTCAACGGAAATTATGGAAAATTGTCAATTTTCAGTTGAAAGAGAAAAGTGTATAATTAATTACAAATGATTTTGAAAATCACGAAAAAAAATCCAAGTATAGGTACCTAATTATAGTTTTGTACACCTGCCAACAGTCCAACACCTTTAGGTGAATTTTTCATTTCTCAGGCAAAAAATGATGGGGAAAAATTGAGAACAGAAGCAAAAGTTGCAGTTTCTGTTGCTTGAAAAATTTCACACACCCTTTTTGTTTTAATTTCTGTTTCCTAGAAAAATTGTTTTCGAAACAAACACTCGAGATATAGGTAGGTACTTACGAGATGATGAGAATAAATGCGATGGCTGCATCGGAAGTTTTAAACTGTCGCCAGCGGCATCCTCGAACGTGACCCATTGATGAGGAGCATTCTGAGCACTCTCAGGATTAGTAGCCGGCTGACGCGATAATTCTGGATGATACTGCTGCGCCGGAACAGCACCTCCTGGAACCGGGTATGTGCCAGTAAGATAATTCGAATGAGGATATCCTTGAGCAGTAGGATGAAGGGGCATTTGAGGCATTCCTCCAGCATTCGAATACGGATAAGGTACGATGAAATTGGGATTTGGAGCAGGTACTACAAAAGGCGCTCCACCAGATTGGTTTCCTGGGTATGGGTAATTCGTAGCTGGTTGACCTGGAGTTGGATATGGTGAAGGGACCGGGTTCATGGGTACTCCTGGTGGTGGCATTTGCATTCCAACGTTAGGATTATAGGGCATGTTGTTTGGATAGGTTTGAGGTTGAGGGGTATTAATGGAAGCGTTTGCGTCTTCACCTTCGCTCAGAGAGATGTCACCGATTGTGATTGGGATATGCATATCTGGATCAAAAAACCCACTAGTGTCAGCTTCGATCTGTAAAATTGTACGAGTTCGAGAGGTTATTTGAATTGATAATTTGCTCCGGCAGGTATGATAACGACTTAACGAGACGATAACAACACCTACGTGTAATTCGTGGTTTATTTTAATGAACGAACAACCTTCCAAGTTCGGGTACGTAGCGGGCGGAATCGAAAAATTCTCACTCCAAGTATGAGACTTTCCTTCTTCCACTCGTCCTAAACTTAATTTATGAAGTTCTATATCTTCTTTTTTATGGCATCCCTCCGCTGTCCATTTTATCTCCTAATCAACGAACAAATCGTGTAAATTTTTCAACGATAATGTGGGTTTTACTCATGCAAGATAATACTGACTCGTTTCAAATAAATATGAACCGCATTTACGGTATAGGAACTGGCGTTGTCGATTTCCAAAGTGATTGGAATTGGTTCTGAGTGAGCGAATCCAGTTTTGGGTAAATGCACAACGATGGTGAGAGGACCACTGGCACACCACAGACAACAGAACGTTTTGTTTTTCTCGTTTTTATACGAATTCTAGAAGCAAATACGAAGAAACGAATTTAAAATAATATTTTTTAAGTGTAATAAGAAATGTAGGCCTTGAACTTACTCTCAAATTAGGAAATAAATTGAGATTTAGAGGATTGAGTACGTTAAAACAGGTTCGTTCTTTTTTATCGAAGCCCATTGGGATATCAATTTTTACTCTTGCATAATACGAGACTCCTCCGTAAGAACCGCTGAAAGAGGATGGAGCACGAATTGACAACATCACACTGAATGGGTAAATATGTTCTCCAGCAGCCAATTCAAATTTACCTAAATAATCGTCGAGACTCGAAATTATTATTTTACTGGGAATAAACATTTCATAAAAAAATTAATCTCGATTATTACCTACCTCTTCCTCCAACCAAACATTGTTCAGTTTTTAGATAGGTTTCGGATGATTTTCGACAACTTGTTCTGGAACGACTTCTACCTTCGTGATCACGGTAGGTTTCTCGTTCATTCCATTTACACTCTGCTTTTCCTTTAAGCTTGAGTTGAACAGCTGCACGTGCAAATTACATGGTTATCACGAGGCATAAGGCTTCAATTATTATACCTACTCGACAGAATGACACGTTTGGTTTATTTACCTCTGATTTTTTTTGAAGAATCCAGCACCAGTCGAACTCTCCCGGTTACCATTTCTCCTGGGTAATAAACCTTATCTGGCTTATCCAGAATGATGTCCAAAGTCCGGACACTCATTTCAACGACGATAAATCGAAAATTCAATCACTAAATTGTGAAAACAAGAAAAACCATGGTAAAATGATATTTAAAAAAATTACAAGTATACCTACCTTACCTCCTTACCTACCTACCAACACGGATTTTGATCAATAATTGATAAGAAAATTGTCAAAAAATGCAAAACTTTTTTATGAAGTATTTTTTGAACAAATATCAACCATAAATGAATATATGTATGTAGGTCCAATTCAGTTCAATTCCTTCAATAAACCATTTCTACTAAAGTAGGAGGGGGGGGGGTGAAAATACCAACTACAACTCGATATTTTGAGAAACATTTTTATGAACAACATAGGAATGGTTAAAGGATCCCTTACCTTTAATTCTTGTGGTAAAGTCGATCGTCAGCTTTACTTGACCAGTCACTGTCTGTCCTGAATGATAAATCTCATCAGAAGTTGATCGAAAACTATATTAAATTTTACGAGATCAATTTTGAAAATTTCAACTGATTGAATTCATTAAACTAGACGCATAATTATAGATACTTTGAAATATTTCAAATTCACCGAAAACTATATATATCCGAAACATTGACGTGTAATGTATACTTCCAACTAATGCGATATAAAGATTATTCTACTGCAGTTATCGCTCTCATTCTAGTGCGAAATGAAGATAGGAAAATAACAGATGGGCAGGGACAGGGAGTCAAGCAATGAAAAAATATACCGATTATTCTTATTTGTATTTTGATGATGTGTTCGGATGTGAGTCAGCGGGGAATTCCTTCTCGAAATATAGGTAGGTATAAGTATAAACAAGTAAGCGATAAGATCATACACATATATGTAGTACTGAACGAAATGAGCGATTGGGTTCAGGTTACACCAAAACCCGTTTTACGCGAAAAAACAGCGCGACTGCTTCCCTCTTTCCGCACCAGGCGTGTGACGTCACTTGGAAGAAGCTTCCACATTATGATAATGGTGGTCGCGTAATTTTTTTATGGTTTTTCGATTTTTTTGGCAAGACGAAGGGGTCTGAGTTAATTTTTATAAAACATAATTTAAAGATATTAAAATTTACTATCGACTGGTATAAATTTTATCTGATTTTGATTGGGTTCTGGGTATTTAATGAAAATTAATAATACATCTTCATATATCATTGAAATTGAAATTTTAGGACAATTATTGGCCAAATAACGTATTCGGATTCCCATTCAGGATAACGTCGCTGATTGTTACTGGAATGTGTAAATTCAAGTGCGTATGCATACCCGCTGTCATCACTTTAATCTGTAGTGATTGAAAAATAAAATTAGGTACCTACCTACAATAGGTAAGTACATAAAAATGAAAAAAAATTATCTTGATATCAAAATAAAATACTCATGTTGCTGAATATCAAGTCACATGAAATAAACTGTTCTTCAATAACAGCTATAGATATCTAATTGTAATAAAAATGATCTGTACATACTTAGGTTACCTATCATTAAAAATAAAGGGTAAAATACGAGTAGGGAAGAATGGTGGAAAAACAAAAAATGCTGTAACTTAATTTATAAAATCTAACAAGGGAACCTCATGAGGTGTCACACTCCGATTTGAACGAGACCGCGACTTTTGGAAAGATCATAGTCTAAAACCCCCAAAACCAAATTTTCAGCTGCCCAAGTTCATTTTTCGATTTTTGGCGAATTTTTGAAAATTCAAAATTGACTGTTTTTGGCGATTTATGATTTTAAAAAAAAAAGTACGTACTTGATCAATAGAAATGGTCAAAATAGGACCCAAAACTAATATTAATTACCTAATTCACCATTTCCAGCCATTCTGGGGCCTCCAGCGAGATTTTTCAATTTCTCCAGAATTTTGAATTTGCTCTAAAAGGCGTGAATATGAAGTTGGGCAGCTAAAAATCGAGTTGTATATTATACTCGACCTGTTTAACGAGTTTATCCGCATTTGAGCCGATTTTGAGAGTGACACCTCAAATGTAGTTTTTTGACCAGATTTTTTCAAAATTAAAAAATCCAAAAAATCAAAAGTTTCCCGACTGTGTGGAAATTTTATGAAATTTGCGCGAATCGCTGTATTTCTTTAAGAACTAAACCCCGGAGCGCAAATTCTACCATTTCCAGCCGTTTTGGAGCGAGAGTGACACCTCCAAAAACCACTCTTGAGGGTCACTCCCAAAGTCTGCTCAAATGTGAATAAACTCGTTAAACAGGTCGAGTGTAATATACAACTCGATTTTTAGCTGCCCAACTTCATATTCACGCCTTCTGGAGCAAATTCAAAATTCTGGAGAAATTGAAAAATCTCGCTGGAGGCTACAGAATGGCTGGAAATGGTGAAATTGGGATTTGGGTAATTAATATTAGTTTTGGGTCTTATTTTGACCATTTTTATTGATCAAGAGTACGTACTTTTTAAGAACAATCATAAATCGCCATTGCATTTTCAAAAATTCGCCAAAAATCGAAAAATGAACTTGGGCTGCTGAAAATTTGGTTTTGGGGGTTTCAGACTATGCTCTTTCCAAAAATCGCGATCCCGTTCAAATCGGAGTGTGACATCTCAAGAGGTTCCCTTGTGAGTCTATAGTAGGTAAGGAACTTTTTAAGCTCTAGCTGATATAATTTCAAAAAACGTGAGAATTGAGACGATTCAGCTTTAAAATAACAAGGTATTAGTCCGGCACATGACAATAGGAGTAATTGCACCCCCCCCCGCCGATCCTCCGGGACAACTTTTTTCTTAAAGGGGACATCTTAAGGAACATTTTAAAGCAAACTTGCCAAAAGAAAAGTTTGCCTTACTTACAAAATGGCGGCCATTTTGATTGACAGGTCAGCCGAAATCGCAGATTTTGCGTTTTAACATAGGACTTGCACGAACTTTTTCAAACTCTACAAAGGTAGATCGAAAGATCATGCAAAAATTTATCACCTGTCAAAATTTCAAGTGCTAAAGTGGGTTTTTCGATTTTTGGTGAATTTTTGAAAATCGAATTTAGGCCAAAAATGAGGGAAAAAATCAAAATTTTACCAAATTGACCGAGAAAGCTGAAATTTGGGATATACCCTATTTTCGACATGCCAAATCAATTGAAAACGGTTTCAACCCGTTTTGAGCAGTTCTGGAGCCTCCAGTCGATTTTTGAAAATCGAAATTCCCACAAAACTCCATCAAATTGGAGTTGTAAAGCTACAATTTATTCTAAAAACTAATTTCAACACGCTACGAAGTACTGCAGGTGAATTTCAAGACGTTTTGGAGCCTCCAGCGACTTATTGAAAATTCCTTAAGCCCCCAGCAGATTTTTGAAACTTGAAATTTCCCCAAAATTTCATCAATCTAAGATGGAGAGTCAAAATTCATTCTGCAAACTAATTTCAATACGTTACGAAGTTGACTGCTGGTGAATTTCAAGTCGTTTTGGAGCTTCCAGCAACTTTTTGAAAGGTTGTATGACGTTTTTTTGGAAAATTAAAATTTCCTATAAAAGTATAGCTGGAAGCTTCAAAACCATATTTTGAAACCACCATGTAGTCTGCGAAGTAAATTTCAGCTTCCAACTCCATTTGATAAATTAATGTTGGGGAAATTTCAAGTTTCAGAAATCTACTGGAGGCTCCAGTAATTTTCAAAAAAGTCTCTGGAGGTCCTAAAATGACTTGAACCCACTTAAAGTCGTCTTCAGAGGGTGTTAAAATTGGAGTGTAGAGTAAATTTCAGCTTTTCATCTCCATTTTGATGAAATTTTGTGAAAATTTAAAGATTCAAAAATCTGCTGGAGCCTCCTGCAATTTTTTAAAAAAGTCACTGGAGGCCCTAAAATGACTAGAACCCACCTGAAGTCGTCTCCAGAGGGTGTTAAAATTGGAGTGTAGAGTAAATTTCAGCTTTCCATCTTAGTTTAATGAAATTTTGGGGAAATTTAAAGTTTCAAAAATCTGCTGGAGGCTTCAGGAATTTTAAAAAAGTCGCTGGAGGATCCAAAACGACTTGAAATTCACCTGCAGTACTTCGTAGCGTATTGAAATTAGTTTTTAGAATAAATTTTAGCTTTACAACTCCAATTTGATGGAATTTTGTGGGAATTTCGAGTTTCAAAATTCTGCTGGAGGCTCCAGAACTGCTCAAAACAGGTTGAAACCGTTTCCAATCGATTTGGCATGTCGAAAATAGGGTATATCCCAAATTTCAGCTTTCTTGGTCAATTTGGTAAAATTTTGATTTTTTTCCCTCATTTTTGTCCTAAATTCGATTTTCAAAAATTCACCAAAAATCGAAAAACGCACTTTAGCACTTGAAATTTTGACAGGTGATAAATTTTTGCATGATCTTTCGATCTATCTTTGTAAAGTTTGAAAAAGTTCGTGCAAGTCCTATGTTAAATCGCAAAATCTGCGATTTTGGCTGACCTGTCAATCAAAATGGCCGCCATTTTGTAAGTAAGGCCAACTTTTATTTTGGCAAGTTTGCTTTAAAATGTTCCTTAGGACGTCCCCTTAAAAAAAAGTTGTCCTGGAGGATCGGCGTGTGGGGGGGGGGTGCAATTACTTCTATTGTCATATGCCGGACTATTTATGTAATTTCAAAGGACTTGAAAATTGAAACGATTATTACTCAAACATAAAAATAACTATGTACCATAAATGAATAGGGCTAGTTAAACTTTCATAAATACGAAATATCTGAAAAATAAAAGTCTGTTTCAGAATTATTGGAAATATTCAGAAACAGGCATGTTGAACGCCACATTTGGACTTAAAACGGAGGAGCAGAAGCTGAAAAAAAAATTAGAAAATAACATTAGGTACCTACTACACAAAAAAGTTATCTATAATATTTCTACTCAAATTTTGGTACAGTGTTTCGTAATAGGTCCCTTCGTTTTTTCAGGGTTCGTACTCAATTTTGAAAAAAAACAACAAAAAAAAACAAAATTTTATGAATTAAAAAAGCTCTAAAACATAAGCAAAAAAGTTACAAAAAAATACTCAAAAAATACGTTTTTAGTATTAAAAAGTTGGGCTATTTTGAAACTTTTTGGAAATGACTTTGACAATTTTAGCGAAAGTTGAGAATTTCTGGCAAGAAACAAGACTTTTGGACAAAATTAAAATAATGTGTGACTTTTTTTTTGGGATTTTTGAATAGAGTGACATTTTTTAGGAGCTATGTTGGAAAACGACATTTTTGCCAATTTTACAGAAAAAATCATAACATCGACAATTTTACCGAAAATGGCAAAGCAGGATTTTTGACAGTTATACACACGATTTTGAAAATCACGAAAAAAATCCAAGGAGGTAGGTACCTACCTAATAATAGTTTCGTACACCTACCAACAACTCGAGGTAAATTTTTCATTTCTCACGCAAAAAATAACGGGGAAAAAATGGAGAACAGACACAAAAGTTGCAGTTATGTGTTCCTTGAAAAATTTCACACACGCTTTTTGTTCAAATTTCGGTTTCCTGGAAAAATTGTTTTCGAAATAAAAACACTCAAGATAGCCTATGTATCTATGGTACTTACGAGATGATGAGAATAAAGGCGATGGAGCATCGTGACTCTTCGAATCATTCAAAAACGACGACTTGTCAAATTGCACACTACTATCCATCGAAGGAAGCGTTAAACCATATCCAGCAGCGGCATTGAACGGAACTGGAATATGAGGAGCATTCTGAGCACACTCGGGATTAGTAGCCGGCTGACGCGATAATTCTGGGTGATACTGCTGCACCGGAACAGCACCTCCTGGAGCCGGGTATGCGCTAGTAAGATAATTCGATTGAGAATATACTTGAGCAGTAGGAGGAGGTGGCATTTGAGGTATTCCTCCAGCATTCGGATTCGGATCAGGTGCGATGAAATTGGGACTTGGAGCAGGTACTCCAAGAGGCGCTCCAATAGCTTGGTTTCCTGGGACTACTGGGTATGGGTAATTCGCAGCTGGTTGACCTCGAGCTGGATATGGTGAAGGGGCCGGGTTCATGGGTACTCCTGTACGTGTTGGAATGCAAATTACAACATTAGGATTGTAGGGTATTTTGTTTGGATAGTCTTGAGGTTGCTGAGGGGTATTAATGGGAGCGTTTGCGTCTTCGCTCAGAGAGATGTCACCGATTGTGATAGGGATATGCATATTTAAATCAAAAAACCGACCAGTGTCAGCTTCGATCTGTAAAATTGTACGAGTACGAGAGGTTATATTTGAATTGATGATTTGCTCCGGTACCTAGGTATGATAACGAGACGATAACAACACCTACGCGTAATTCGTGGTTTATCTTGATGAACGAACAACCTTTCAAGTTCGGGTATCTAACGGGAGGAATCGTAAAATTCTCACTCCAAGTATGAGATTTTCCTTGTTCCACTCCGCCTAAACTTAATCTTATAAGTTTTATATCTTCGTTTTTATGGCATCCCTCCGCTGTCCATTGTATCTTCTAATCAACGAACAAATCGTGTAAATTTTTCAACGATGATGCAGGTTTTACTTATGCAAGATAACAAATGAGGAGCTGAGAATCAAAACTCACATTTGCCAAAAAAAAAAAAACCTTTTTATGGCAGATTTGGATATACCGTTTTACACTCTATAATGTGACATATCAGGCGACGCGGTAGCGTTGCCACCCCGCCCTCCCACGGTTTCAAACGCGTCATGAAACGCGTTACCGTAGGCGGCGCAACGCCAGACGGAGTTATATTCTCAAATCATTTCATAATGTTAGCCCAGAATATTTCCAACGCAATTTTCTCAAAAACTATGCGTTTATTCAAAAAACGCATAAATACTTTTTTTCTTATTTTTCAAAGACCTTTCAGAATATATAAGAATAATTTTTGTACGATAAAAATTCGCAAAGTTTCAAGTAGCCATTTTTTTGTTATTTTGGCGAAATTGTTCTTCAACACTTACTCAAAGTTTGAACTTTTGAAGGATTGGCCGAACCAATTTTGATGAAATTTGGAATACAGCTTCGATTTGTCAACCATTACTGACTAAAAGCAAAAGATTGTAAATTTTTTGAAAATTGACCCTGCACCCCCCCTTTTTGGGCCCCAAAAATTTTCAAAATTGACCCAAAATATCAAAAGGCACTTCTCCACCACAAACTTGATGTTCATGCAAAAATTGAGCTTTGTAGCCCAATTACATCAAGCTTGAGTGGAGTCTAAAGATGCTGAAAAATGACAAATTTTGAAAAAACGAGCAGTATATTTATCCAAAGTACAATCAAACCAAAGCTGGGATAGATGCACGTACATCAAAAGGCACATCTACGATGTTGAAAGTACATTTGAACAAAATTTCAGCGTGATTTGTGCCCTATTCGTAGCTGTAGCTTTGTCTAAAGAAACAGTAAATTAATAATACTAATTTTCGCCATTTTTGATTCTTTAGACAAAGCTACAGCTTCGAATACTGCACCAATAACGCTGAAATTTTGTTCAAATATACTCTGAACATGGTAAAAGTGCCTTTTACTAATTTCAAAGTAAACGGAGCTTTGGTTTTATGCGCAATAATTATTATTATTGTGCATAAAATGCTCAATATCAAAATGACCGTTAACTTTGAAGCACAACACGTGTTGGCGGCGTTGTATGCAGTTGAAATGTGCTAAAACGTTGAACAGCCTAGTGGCTGAATGATTTAAGCTTCCGCTCGCCACGCAGTAAACTCGGGTTCAAACCCCATCAGAATCAAAATATTTTTTCAATTTTTAATTTTGTAAGCTGATTTTTTCAATATGATTTTTATTTAACATGTTCAATTTTTAAAAATAAATTGTAAAAAAACGTTGGTTTTCACTTCCTAAAGTACAAATTTTCTTTTGCCCATTTTTTTTTTTTTTTAAAGTAAACATGGAAAAAATTTCATTACGCAAATTTATTTAAAACAAACAAGATACATTTTTTCACCTGAAAAAACATGTTTTTTTTTACTTCTTGAAATGACATTTTGCTTTACTTTGTTCAGGTTTGTTTGGTTTTCATTTTCAAAATTTAAATTTTTAAAAAGTTGACATTTAAATTCCAAAATTTTGAAGCCAAAAAATGGAACCTGAAAAACGCATTGTTTTTCACCTCTTGAATTTTTGAACGTTTTTTCACTCGCATCACTCAGCTATTTTTTCTATCCTTTTCCTAAACTAAAAAATTCCATTTTGAAACTTCAAAAAATTCAAAAAGGAAAATAATAATTTTTTTAATAGGTATTTTCATCAATTATTGGTAAACTTGTCATTTCATCTCTCATTTCATTTTAGAGATTTATATTTGCTATTTGTCATTTTATTTGACAAAATTGAAAGTCTTTTTTTAACTGATCGGCGAATTTTTGGTCAACCCCTTCCCCCATCACTCTTGAAAACCCACTGTTTTTATTCCAGTCAGTTTAATGACAAATGTCCAGTAATCTGTCCACTCTCTGCATGCTCCTGCCACCAATGCTATTTTCATTAATTAGATTAAACACTTCATCACAATAATATAGAAAAAAAGTACTGATATCCTCCAAAAAAACTCTTCAAAAAAGAATTACACCCCGCCCTCTCCACGATTCCTAATGAACCTACTCCATGAACAAAAATTAAAAATTTCAGTAAGAAAATGTTATGATATCATGGTGGAATCCGCCCCTAAGAAAAACAACCCACCACTTCACCATTTATTGTATAAGACAATCTATGAAACAGCTAATGAGCCAAAAATTTGGGGGCGGACAGATCCCTCAAATAAGTTTAGTAATCTAACTTGACTCGGAGTGTGGAAGATTTGTCAGCCCCCAAATTTTTGGCTCATTAGCTGTTTCATAGATTGTCTTATACAATAAATGGTGAAGTGGTGGGTTGTTTTTCTTAGGGGCGGATTCCACCATGATATCATAACATTTTCTTACTGAAATTTTTAATTTTTGTTCATGGAGTAGGTTCATTAGGAATCGTGGAGAGGGCGGGGTGTAATTCTTTTTTGAAGAGTTTTTTTGGAGGATTCGGTTTTTTCGGATCAAAGTCATTGTGAGTTTTGATGAAAACTTCGTTTTGTTTGCAAAATTCCACAGGGAAAAGTTTGATAACAAGCTGAATTTTGGTACTCGGGGGTTTTTTGATACGCTGAACACGAATTTGGGGTGTCCAGGTGAATCCGGTGTACGCTTCCCCCTTTTTTGTGGACCTTAAGCCCCCAAATTTGTTTTTAAGCGTTCAGGTCTGAAAATATGCAATTTTATGCAAAATGCTTCTCATCGATTTCGTTTCACTATTCCACGTCGAATGAAGAGTCAGCGAAGTTTCCCACCCCAAAGGGGGTTGACCTATGGTCACTTAAAGTAGGGGTGCACAGTGGACTGTGAGCACCCTCAAAACGGGCGTAATTCAAAAACATACAATTAACCCTAAAAAACTGGTACAATGGTATCCTCCCTTATGTTTTTTTGGTCGCAGAATACGAATTTGACAATATTTTTTTTGTAGGGGGGGATGAGGGGGTGAGGGGGCGAGAAATTCAAAATTTGACTATAATGATGTGTGATATGTCGAAATGTATGTTTTTGAGGGTGTAGATCACGAATTTGACAATATTTTTTTCGTAAGGGTTAATGGTGGGGGATGAAGGGGGTGAAAAATTCAAAATTTGACCATAATGATGTGTGATATGTCGAAATGTATGTTTTTGAGGGTGTAGATCACGAATTTGACAATAGTTTTTTCGTGGGGGTGAATTGTGGGGGATGAAAGTGGTGAAAACGGTGAAAAATTCAAAATTTGACCATAATGATGTGTGATATGTCGAAATGTATGTTTTCGAGGTTGTAGATCACGAATTTGACAATATTTTTTTCGTAGGGGTTGATGGTGGAGGATGAAGGGGGTGAAAAATTCAAAATTTGACCATAATGATGTGTGATATGTCGAAATGTATGTTTTTGAGGGTGTAGATCACGAATTTGACAATATTTTTTTTCGTAGGGGTGAATTGTGGGGGATGAAGGGGGTGAAAACGGTGAACAATTCAAAATTTGACTATAATGATGTGTGATATGTCGAAATGTACCAAGTATGAATAATTCAACTGAAAGTGAGTAATTTTCATCAATTTACTCGATTTTAGTTGTTATAAAGTCATTATTATAGAGGTTTAATTTACGTTAAAACACCGTTTTTTGCCTACTCTGCTACATAAATAGGAATAGAACAAATTTTTGCACGTAGATGCACGGGAAATCCCAGGGGCTAGTACTTAAGATAGTGTATTTCAAGATGTCATTTGCCATTCTTGCCCCCGAATGCCCCGGCGACCACAACAGTCAATTATAGTGAAAAATCATGGTGAATTTTGTTTAAATGTTACAAATTTTTTCTTCCAGGGACTTTGACGGCTCTCCAATAGAAAATTCTCCATCCCCCACCCTTCACCTTTTCTACACCTTTAAAAACATACATTTTGACATATCACACATCATTATGGTCAAATTTTGAATTTTTCACCGTTTTCACTCCCTTCATCCCCCACAATTCACCCCTACGAAAAAAATATTGTCAAATTCGTGATCTACACCTTCATAAACATACATTTCGACATATCACACATCATTATGGTCAAATTTTGAATTTTTCACCCTCTTCATCCCCCACCATTAACCCTTACGAAAAAAATATTGTCAAATTCGCGATCTACAACCTCGAAAACATACAATTCGACATATCACACATCATTATAGTCAAATTTTGAATTTTCAACCATTTTCACCCCTCAGCCCCCACCATTGACCCCTACGAAAAAAATATTGTTAAATTCGTGATCTACACCCTCAAAAACATACATTTCAACATATCACACATCATTATAGTCAAATTTTGAATTTCTCGCCCCCTCACCCTCTCATCCCCCCCCCCTTACAAAAAAAATATTGTCAAATTCGTATTCTGCGACTCAAAAAACATAAATTTTGCATAAAATTGCATATTTTCGGACTTGAACGCAAAAAAACAAATTTGGGGGCTTAAGGTCCACAAAAAAGGGGGAAGCGTACACCGGATTCACCTGGACACTCCAAATTCGTGTTCAGCGTATCAAAAAACCCCCGAGTACCAAAATTCAGCTTGTTATCAAACTTTTCCCTATCGTCGTATGTAATTAAAACAGTGAAAAAAAATTTGATCGCAAATCTTGGAGTCAAAACTCACATTTGCCATTCTTTGTCTGGATATTAAAGCAGAAGGGAGCTAGGTGAAAATCAGCCAACACACGGAATCGTGTGCTAGTTGATTCATTTTGGTATTATAAGTTTTTTCAACTGGCAACACTACTAACTCAGTTTTTCGCGTTTTTCTCAAAATCGTTTATGGTGGCAAATGTGAGTTTTGATTCTCAGCTTCTCATATGTAGGTAGGTAGAGATACTGACTCGTTTCAAATCAATATGAACCGCGTCCACGGTAACGTTACTGGCGTTGTCGATTTCCAGAGTGATTGGAATTGGTTCTGATTGAACGAATCCAGTTTTCGGTAGATGCACAACGAGGGTAAGAGGACCACTGGCACACCACAGACAACAGAACGTTTTGTTTTTTTCGTTTTTATACGAATTCTAGAAGCAAATACGAAGAAACGAACTTAAAATAATATTTTTCAAAGTGTAATAAAAAACGTAAGTAGGCCTTGAACTTACTCTTAAATTGGGAAATAAATTGAGATTCAGAGGATTGAGTACGGTAAAACAGGTTCGTTCTTTTTTATCGAACGCCATTGGAATGTCAATTTTTACTTCTGTGTAATACGAGACTCCTCCATATGAACCGCTGAAAGAGGCTGGAGCACGAATTGGCAACATCACACCGAATGGGTATATATGTTTTCCAGCAGCCAATTCAAATTTACCTAAATAATCGTCAAAACTCGAAATTATCATTTCACTCGGAATAAACATTTCATAAAAAATTAATCTCGATTTTTATACCTCTTCCTCCAACCAAACATTGTTCAGTTCTTAGATAGGTTTCAGTTGATCTTCGAGAAATTGTTCTGGTTTGACTTTTACCTTCGTGATCATAGTAGGTTTCGTATTCATCCCATTTACACTCGGCTCTTCCTACCAGCTTGAGTTGAACAGCTGCACATGCACATTACATGGTTATCACGAGGCATAAGGCTTCAATTATTATATATACCTACTCGACAGAATAACAGGTTTGGTTTATTTACCTCTGATTTTCTTTACAGAATCCAGCACCAATTTAACTCTCCCGGTTACCATTTCTCCAGGGTAATAAACCTTATTTGGCTTATCCAGAATGATGTCCAAAGTCCTGATACTCATTTCAACGACGACGATAAATCGAAAATTCAAGCACTAAATTGTGAGAACAAGAACAACCAGCGTAAAATGAGATAAAAAATTACAAGTAGGTACATAGTATGTAGTTTCATAAAAAATTGGTTCATTTTTACTGAAATTTTATTTTTTTCCCAAAAATTTTCAACAAATGAACGTCAACCTGACTTTTTTTTTCAAGAATTGTAACAGACCTCGTATTTGCCAGATATTGCTTGAAATTTTCGCTCTCTTGCAAAAAATTCTCATAAAGTCTCATTTTCATCAGAAATTTACCCAGCCCAAAGTCTCGTTTCATTGTCAAAATTTGTCAAAAAAAAGAGTTTTTTGATAAAATTGTGAAAATACTTAATCACAATAATTTTCTAAATGATACTCGATACATTTGAGAAACTTTTTTATGAACAACATAGGAATGGCTAGAGGATCCCTTACCTTTAATTCTTGTGGTAGAGTCGATCGTCAGCTTTACTCGACCAGTCACTGTCTCTATCCTGAATGATAAGAGACCAATTTTGAAAATTTCAACTGATTTGAATTCATTATACTAGACGCATTAATTAGATACTTTGAAATATTTCAAATTCACCGAAAACTATATAGGTAATAGGTATATCCGAAAACATCGATGACGTGTACTTCCAACTGCGGAGCTTGTGACAATGTGACGCGATGTCGCTCCTATACAAATATGTACAATAACCATCCTTTCAAGAATTCCTCATCATTAGTACCTGTCTGCCTTCTTTCTTTCCTGTGCATGATTCCACCCTGGTCCCACCTTCCCCTCACGAAGCTCTCGCGCTTCACAACTAATGCGATAAAGATCATTCTACAGCAGTGTTATCGCTTCTATTTTACTGCGAAACACAGATAGGAAAATAACATATGGGGTAGGGGGTCAAGTAATGATGATGTGTTCGGATGTGAGTCAGCGCGGAATTCTTTCTTGAAATATAGGTATAAATAAGTAGGTATAAACAAAGTAAGTGATAAGGTCATAGTACTGAACGAAATAAGTCAATGGGTATTGGGTATTTAATGAAAATTAATAATACATCTTCATATATCATTGAAATTGAAATTTTAGGACAATTATTGGCCAAATAACGTATTCGGATTCCCATTCAGGATAACGTCGCTGATTGTTACTGGAATGTGTAAATTCAAGTGCGTATGCATACCCGCTGTCATCACTTTAATCTGTAGTGATTGAAAAATAAAATTAGGTACCTACCTACAATAGGTAAGTACATAAAAATGAAAAAAAATTATCTTGATATCAAAATAAAATACTCATGTTGCTGAATATCAAGTCACATGAAATAAACTGTTCTTCAATAACAGCTATAGATATCTAATTGTAATAAAAATGATCTGTACATACTTAGGTTACCTATCATTAAAAATAAAGGGTAAAATACGAGTAGGGAAGAATGGTGGAAAAACAAAAAATGCTGTAACTTAATTTATAAAATCTAACAAGGGAACCTCATGAGGTGTCACACTCCGATTTGAACGGGACTGCGATTTTTGGAAAGAGCATAGTTCATTTTTGGATTTTTGGCGAATTTTTGAAAATTCAAAATTGACTGTTTTTGGGCGATTTAGGATTTTTTTAAAAAAGCACGTACTTGATCAATAAAAATGGTCAAAATAAGACCCAAAACTAATATTAATTACCCAAATCCCAATTTCACCAATTCCAGAAATTCTGGAGCCTCCAGCGCGATTTTTCAATTTCTCCAGAATTTTGAATTTGCTCCAGAAGGCGTGAATATGAAGTTGGGCAGCTAAAAATCGAGTTGTATATTATACTCGACCTGTTTAACGAGTTTATCCGCATTTGAGCCGATTTTGAGAGTGACACCTCAAATGTGGTTTTTTGACCAGCATTTTTCAAAATTAAAAAATCCAAAAAATCAAAAGTTTCCCGTTTGTGTGGAAATTTTTGAAATTCACCCGAATCGCTGTATTTTGTCCATAACTAACCCTCAACTCCAAATTTCACAATTTCCAGCCATTCTGGAGCCGCGCGATTTTTCAATTTCTCCAGAATTTTGAATTCGCTCCAGAAGGCGTGAATATGCAGTTGGGCAGCTAAAAATCGAGTTGTGTATTATACTCGACCTCTTTAACAAGTTTATCCACATTTGAGCCGATTTTGTGAGTGACACCTCAAGAGTGGTTTTTTGACAATTTTTTCAAAATTAAAAAATTTACAAAAAATCAAAAGACAACCGTTTATGAGAAAATTTAATGAAATTTGCGCGAATCGCTGTATTTTTTCAAGAATTAAACCCCGGCGCGCAAATTCTACAATTTCCAGCGGTATTGGAGCGAGAGTGACACCTCAAAAAACCTCTCTCAAAATCGGTTCAAATGTCGATAAACTCGTTAAACAGGTCGAGTATGATACACAACCCGATTTTTAGCTGCCCAACTTCATATTCATACCTTCTGGAGCAAATTCAAAATTCTGGAGAAATTGAAAAATCGCGCTGGAGGCTCCAGAATGGCTGGAAATTGTGAAATGTGGATGGGGGGGGGGTTAGTTATGGACAAAATACAGCGATTCGCGCAAATTTCAAAAATTTACTCACAAACGGTTATTTTTTGAATTTTTGGATTTTTTAATTTTGAAAAAAGCTGGTCAAAAAACCACTCTTGAGGTGACACTCTCAAAATCGGCTCAAATGTGGATATACTCGTTAAACAGGTCGAGTATAATACACAACTCGATTTTTAGCTGCCCAACTGCATATTCACGCCTTCTGGAGCAAATTCAAAATTCTGGAGAAATTGAAAAATCGCGCTGGAGGCTCCAGAATGGCTGGAAATGGTGAAATTCGGATTTGGGTAATTAATATTAGTTGGTGGACTTATTTTGACCATTTTTACTGATCAAGTACGTACTTTTTAAGAAAAATCATAAATCGCCAAAAACAGTTAATTTTGAATCTTCAAAAATTCGCCAAAAATCGAAAAATGAACTCAGGCTGCTGAAAATTTGGTTTTGGGGGTTTTAGACTATGCTCTTTTCAAAAATCGCGGTCCCGTTCAAATCGGAGTGTGACACTTCAGGAGGTTCCCTTGTGAGTCTATAGTAGGTAAGGCAACTTTTTAAGCTGTGATATAATTTCAAAAAACCTGAGAATTGGGACGATTCAACTTTAAAATAACTAGGTAGGGGTACCATAAATTGAATTAACTTTCATACAAGTACGAAATATGTGACGTGACGGGACAAAATCGACCTTCGGACCTAAAAATTATTTTTCACTTTTTGACGGATTTTTGGTACTCGGACATTCAAAAATCATTTAAAACCACCCAGAAGTCCCTATGATTTGCATAGCTCCATATACATGGTAATCCAGTCAGAAGTGTGCTCATTTTTTTGATTTTTTTGATTTTTTTTTTTTGATTTTTTCATTATTTCAACTTTTAAATCGACCTGGAGGCGAAACAAAGCGTTCTACGAGAAAAATTCACTAAGCAAAGTTGTAGAGAATTAAATTTCCAAAAACCTATAAGAGGTTTATTTTTCTCCTAAATGCATAGTTTTTCCGTTTTTCTCAAAAAACAAAAACCTCATGATGATTACCATAAAATTTCTGTTTTTTGAGAAAAACGGAAAAACTATGCATTTAGGAGAAAAATAAACCTCTTTTAGGTTTTTGGAAATTTAATTCTCTACAACTTTGCTCGATGTATTTTTCTCGTAGAACGCTTTGTTTCGCCTTCAGATCGATTTCAAAATTGAAATAATGAAAAAATAAAATAAAAAATTGAAAAAATGAGCGCTATCACGACTGAGCCCCCTGTATCAATGTAAATAACATTTTACCCAGTGATATTCACACAAGACAGGCAAGAAACGTTATCCAAGACTATGTTTAGCTCAGTTTAGCCGGAGAACCTGATTAGAACGCAAGCGCTTCCGCTAAACGAGCAGAACTGGACTAAAAACTTTAACCCCCCATAACTCAAAAACTTATTTTCGGCTCGAAGGTCGATTTTGTCGCGTCGCGTCACATATACTTAAAAAATAAAGGCCTGTTTGAGAATTATTGAAAATATATTCAGAAACAGGTACGTTGAATGCCGCAATTCAACTTAAAACCGAGGAGCAGAAGCTGAAAAAAAAGAACAAGAAATGAACATTATTAAAAAAGTTATCCTTGATATTTCTCTCTAATATTTCTACTCAAATTTTGATACAGTTGTGAGGGTCATTCCAGGTCAAATCAGCTTGCAATTTCGCACAATTTTTCTTTGTAGGTTTTTCACATTGAGAAAAAAATAAAATTGCCATAATTCACTTTCCGACCCACCCCATCCCCCACAGATGGGCAAGGTGTGTTTTTTCAGGGTTCGTAGGTAGGCACTTAATTTTTGCGGAAACAAAAAAAACTTTAGAAAGGAATCAAACATCAAAAAAGTGATAACAAATGGACATTTTTCAGCAGAATTTAAATTAGGTAGTAAAGAGTTCGAAAGTTACGAAAAAAGTCAAAGCAATAAATGTAGGTAGGTAGGTAAGTAAGCTACATTTTTTATAGGGCAAAACGCCCTGACGTCACAAGGTGTATAAATGGTGGTATCTCTTGATTCCCCTTACATATTTTGGGCATGTTGCTAGTGATTGTTCTGTCCTCTTTGCATTTTGATATGCCAAAACTTTCAAACCATCTCGAGGATCCCATTATTTTATGGCTCTAAATTGTAGAGAAATTTGTCCCCTTTCCAACGGTAATAAATTTTTTGAAATCCTCAAAGGTCTTCCTTGAGAAAATTGACTTAACGAGCCGAAAAATGTAGCCAATTCAACATATTTTTCTGTACACTTTGAACTTTGAGGCGACAGAGCTTTTAAACCATCTCGAGGACCCCATCATTTTATGGCTCTAAATTGTAGAGGATTTTGTCCTCTTTCCAACGGTACTATATTTTTTGAAATCCGCAATGGCCTTCCTCGAGAAAAGTGACTTGACGAGCTGAAATGTAGAAGTAAACGGCATTGTTTACAGCTAGCCTTGTAAGGTTTAGCCCACAAAACCAAGGGTGCAAGTATGCAACCTGAAATTCGCGTTTTGCCCTATTTCTCATGCAAAAAATAATGAAAAAAATGACGAATAAAAATAAAAGTTGCAGTTTTCATTGCTCTAAAAATTTCACTGACCCTTTTTGTTTTCATTTCCTTTTCCTTAAAAAATGGTTTAATACTCGAGATATAGGTAGGTACACTTACGAGATGACGAGAGTAAAGGTGTAAGAAGCATACCATCACCAGCAGCGGCGTAGTACACGACCGGAGGATGAGGAGCATTCTGAGCATACTCGGGATTAGTAGCCGGCTGACGTGGTATTTCTGGCTGATACTGATGCACCGGAACAGCACCTCCTGGACCCGGGTATGTGCCAGTAAGATAACTCGGTTGAGGAAATTCTCGAACAGAAAGAGCAGGGGAACTCGGTTGAGGAAATCCTCGAACAGAAAGAGTAGGAGACACTCCTCCAGCATTCAGATACGGATTAATTGCAACGAAACTGGAATTCGGAGAACTGGTTATTACAGGTTGATAACCAGGAAGAGCTTGAGGACAGATTTGTAAAGGAGGTACTCCAAAACACGCTTCACCGGTTTGGTTTCCTGGGTATGGGTAATTCGCAGCTGGATGAGCTCGAGTTAGATACGGTGAAGGGAGCGGGCTCACGGATACTCCAAGTGGTGGCATTTGCATGTCAGGATTAGGATTATAGGATACGTTGTTCGGATGAGTTTGAGGTTGAGACTGAGAGGTAACAGTGGAGGTGTTTGGATCTTCACTCAGAGGGATGTCGCCGATTGTGATAGGGATATGCATAACTAGATTACTAAACATACCACAGACAACTTGGATCTGTAAAATTGTACGAGCACAGGTTACTTAAATTGATAGGTAGGTAATAATTACTCCGCTATGACAACGATAACAACACCTACGTGTAATTCGTGGTTCATTATGATGATCGAACAATCTTCCAGGTTCGGGTAGGTATTAGCGGGCGGAATCGTGAAATTCTCACTCCAATTATGAGATTTTCCTGCTTCCACACCGGGTAAACTCATTTTTTCAAGTTTTATATCTTTGTGTTTATGGCATCCATCCGCTGTCCATTTTATTTCCTAATCAACGAACAAATTGTATAGGTACTTATGAATTTTTTAATGATAATGTGAGTTTTATTCATGCGAGATGATACTAACTCGTTTCAAATTAATATTAATCGCGTCTACAGAATCGTAGCTAGCGTTGTCGATTTCCAGAGTAATTGGAATAGATTCTGAAGCAGCGAAGCCAGTTTTAGGTAAATACACAACGATGGTAAGAGGACCACTGGCACAACACAGACAACAAAACGTTTTGTTTTTTTCTTTTTTATACGGAGTCTGAAAATAAATACACCATATTATAACTAGACATCTAGGCTCTGCTTACAAGGGAACCTCTTGAGGTGTCACACTCCGATTTGAATTGGACCACGATTTTTGGAAAGAGCATAGTCTGAAACCCCCAAAACCAAATTTTCAGCTGCCTAAATTCATTTTTCGATTTTTGGGGAATTTTTGAAAATTCAAAATTGAATGTTTTTGGCGATTTATGCTTTTTTTTTCAAAAGTACGTACCTACTTGATCAATAAAAATGGTCAAAATAAGTCCCAAAACTAATACATATTAATTACCCAAATCCAAATTTCACCATTTCCAGCTATTGTGGAGCCTCCAGCGCGATTTTTAAATTTCTCCAGAATTTTGAATTTGCTCCAGAAGACGTGAATATGAAGTTGGGCAGCTGAAAATCGAGTTGTGTGTCATACTCGACCTGTTTAACGAATTTATCCAAATTTCAGCCGATTTTGAGAGTGACACCTCAAAAGTGATTTTTTGACCAGCTTTTTTTCAAAATAAAAATATCCAAAAATCAAAAATTTCCCGTTTACGAGAAAATTTTTGAAATTTGAGCGAATCGCAGTATTTTGTCATGAACTAACCTCACGAGGGCGAATGTCACCGCAATTTTTCAATTTCTCCAGGGGCTCCCAAAAGGCTGGAAATGGGGAAATTCACCCTCGTGGGCTTGATTAATGAAGAAATACATAGAGCGATTCGCGCATTTTTCGATAATTTTCTCGCAAACGAGAAATTTTTGATTTTTGGATATTTTTATTATGAAAAAAACTGGTCAAAAAACCACTCTTGAGGTGTCCCCTCCAGAATCGGCTCAAATGTGGATAAATTGATTAAACAGCTTGAGTATAACACACAACTCGATTTTCAGCTGCCCAACTTCATATTCACGACTTCTGGACCAAATTAGAAATTCTGGAGAAATTGAAAAATCACGCTGGAGGCTCCAGAATGGCTGGAAATGGCGAAATTAGGATTGAGGGGGGTTAGTTCATGACGAAATACTGCAATTCGCGCAAATTTCAAAAATTTTCTTGTAAAGGGGAAATTTTTGATTTTTGGATATTTTTATTTTGAAAAAAAGCTGGTCAAAAAACCACTCTTGAGGTGTCCCCTCCAGAATCGGCTCAAATGTGGATAAATTCGTTAAACAGGTCGAGTGTAACACACAACTCGATTTTTAGCAGCCCAACTTCATATTCACGACTTCTGGACCAAATTAGAAATTCTGGAGAAATTGAAAAATCACGCTGGAGGCTCCAGAATGGCTGGAAATGGCGAAATTTGCCTTCGTGGGGTTAGTTCATGACAAAATACTGCAATTCGCGCAAATTTCAAAAATTTTCTCGTAAACGGGTATTTTTTGATTTTTGGATATTTTTATTTTGAAAAAAGCTGGCCAAAAAACCACTGTTGAGGTGTCCCCTCCAGAATCGGCTCAAATGTGGATAAATTCGTTAAACAGGTCGAGTGTAACACACAACTCGATTATTAGCTGCCCAACTTCATATTCACGACTTCTGGAGCAAATTCAAAATTCTGGAGAAATTGAAAAATCACGCTGGAGGCTCCAGAATGGCTGGAAATGGCGAAATTTGCCTTCGTGGGATTAGTTCATGACAAAATACTGCAATTCGCGCAAATTTCAAAAATTTTCTTGTAAACGGGAAATTTTTGATTTTTGGATATTTTTATTTTGAAAAAAGCTGGTCAAAAAACCACTGTTGAGGTGTCCCATCCAGAATCGGCTCAAATGTGGATAAATTGGAACAGCTTGAGTATGACAGACAACTCGATTTTCAGCTGCCCAACTTCATATTCACGTCTTCTGGAGCAAATTTAAAATTCTGGAGAAATTGAAAAATCGCGCTGGAGGCTCCAAAATGGATGAAAATGGCGAAATTCGGATTAGGGGGGTGGGGTAATATCAGTTTTAGGACTTATTTTGAACATTTTTACTGATCGAGTACGTACTTTTAAAAAAAAACCATAAATCACCAAAATAGTCAATTTTGGATTTCCAAAAATTCGCCAAAAATCGAAAAATGAACTTGGGCAGCTGAAAATTTGGATTTGGGTGTTTTTGAATATGCTCTTTCCAAAAATCGCGGCCCCGTTCAAATCGGAGGCGGACATCTCAAGAGGTTTCCTTGTTATGTGCAAAGTGTGATTTAAAAATAACATCTTGAAAATTGTAATTAAAAATATAGGCTTTCTTACTCTTAAATTGGGAAATAAATTCAGATTCAAAGGATTAATCACAGTAAATTCTGTTCGTTCTTTTTTATCGGCAGCCATTTGAGTATCAACTTTTACTTTTGCATAATACGAGACTTCTCCATAAAAACTACTGAATGATGTTGGAGCACGAATTGGCAAAACCACACTAAATGGGTAAACATGTTCTCCAGCAGCTAATTTAAATTTACCTAAATAATATTGCCCAGATCGGAAATTATTATATTCGCTCAGAACAACAAACGTTCCATCAACAATTAATTTCGATTTTTACCTTTTCCTCCGATCAAATTTTGTTCATTTTTTAGATAGGTTTCAGTTGATTTTCGACAACGTGTTCTGGTTTGACTGTGACCTTCGTCGTCTGTGTAGCTTTCTTCTTCATCCCATTTACACTTAGCTTTTCCTTTAAGCTTGAGTTCGACGACTGCAAATGCACATTACATATGGTTATCATCGTATATGGGCTTCAATTATTATAAATGTAAGTACTCTATACAGAATGGGATATTTATAGGTTCATTTACCTTTGATTTTCTTTTCACAATCCAGCACCAGTCGAACTCTGCCGGTTACCCTTTCTCCCGGATTATAAACCTTATCTTGCTTATCCAGAATGATGTTCAAAGTCCTGACACCCATTTTAACGATGATAAATCAAAAACTCAAGCACTAAATTTTACGAACAACCACCGTAAATATTGAGATGATCAAGCACAACTAGAGCTAGGCTACCTATAAAAGAAAAAAAAAAAAATACAACTCGTTCCTAGACCGATTTTAATCATTAATTACCTAATGCAAAAATTGTGGCTATTTTGAAAGAACTAAGTACAAATAAAAAAAAATGATCACTCACTTTTAATTCTTATGACAGAGTCGATCCCCAGCTTCACTTGACCAGTCTCTTTCTGTCCTGAATTAGGTATGCTTGTCAGTTCCCAGTTCGATAATGATGTTCAATTTTACAAGACCAATTTTGAAAATTTCAGCTAACTTGAATTCATTAAACTAGATACATAATTAGATACATACTTTGAAATCAAATTAAAAAGCTAAAAGTATTACTGAAAACATTGACGTGTACTTTCAACTAAGCAATATAAAATTATTATTCCAGGTACCCGAGTTATCGTTTCCATTTTAAAGCAAAATAAAGGTACGGTAATAGGAAAATCAGAGATAAGTAGGCAGTTAGCTTAAAAGTGATGAAAAAATATAACGATTATTCATAGTGTAATTATGTGTTCGGATGTGAATCAGGGCGCAATTTTTTTTATAATACAGACAACCAGGCGATAAGGTTGTGCGAAATAATTAGGTACTGGGTATTTCATGGAAATTAATAATACATCTTTATATTGTTGGAATTGAAACTTCAGGACAAGTACTTATTGGCCAAATAACGTACTCGGATTTCCATTCAGGATAACGTCGCTGATTGTTACTGGAATGTGTAAATTTAAGTTCGTATGCATACCTGCTGTCATCACTTTAATCTGTAGTGATTGAAAAATAAAATTACGATAAATAAAAACAAAAAAAAATCATCTTGATAGGTACCTATAGCTTATGATTAACTCACGTGCAACTCGTGGTGGATTTTAATCAACGAGCAGCAATCCAAAAATGGAAATGCTATGGAAGGAATGACGAAATTTTCTACCCATGTACAAGATTGACCCTCTTCTACTCCTTTGGAACGCAGCCTTTGAAGTGTAGTATTTTCTTTTCTTCTGCTTCCCTCTGCTTTACAAGCTGTTTTCTATAATGAAATAAAAAACAAAACAAAAAATATCTTGTAGTTAAATAATTTATAATACTTATGAAATTTTGAAATACCTTCATTCTCAACTGACCCGTTTCAAGTATACTTCGACACTAGTTACAGCAGCATTACTGGCATTATTGATTTCAAAAGTAATCGGAATAGGTTCGGATTTAGCGAAACCTGTTTTCGGTAATTGTACAGTGATGGAAAGAGGACCGCTGCTGACACAACACATGTAGTGAAATTTTTTAACTTTTTTACTTTCATAAGATTTCTGAAAAAAAAATTAAAAAATAAAAACTTGAAAAAAATATTGATGATTGATGCGAGGATATGAGGAACCCATTCCTTCGAATGTCTAAAATCTAATTTATTGACGAGGAATATTTACTCACTTTCAAATCAGGATACAAATTCAGATCCATAGGATTCACAACGACAAATTCGCATCTTTCTTGTTGATCGAAACCTAATGGAATATCGATTTTAGCTTCCGCATAATAAATCACTTTACCTCGAGAGCTGCTGTAAGATGCAGGAGCTTTTGGAGGCAACGTTGCACTAAATGGGTAAATATGTTTCCCCTTCGGTAATTTGAATTTATCTAAAAACCCTGTGATTTTAATATAAAAATAACGAATAATATTAAACAATCTGTTTGAAAAAAAAAAATTATAATAAATTGAATCTTACTTTTTCCCCCGATTAAGGTTTGTTTACTTTTGATGTATGTTTCGTTTTCTTTATAATTATGGGTAAATTTGCCATTACTTTGGATCCATTTGCATTCAGCTTTTCCTTTGAGCTTCAGTTGAACCCCTACAAAATAAGGAATGACATAATTGAAAAAAAACCTAAATATTGAAATTTTAACTAGGTACTCGTATTTGCTATTTACCTCTGATCTCCTTTTCAGATTTCAGCTCCAGTTCTACTCTGCCGGTGACTTTTTCTCCTGGAAAATAAACCTTGTCCAATTTATCAAAAATAACGCAAAATCTAGCAATACTCATTTTGAGGTAAATTTTAAAACTAACTAAGCCGGTAGGTAAATATACAGCTAGGTACGTTACCTCAATACTGCTTATCTCGAACGTACGTAAACGTATAATATTATCTAATTCTCGTAGGAATATTTTTAATTATTCTAATTGTGATAATCAAGAAAATTACATTTAGTTTCGTAACGATGAAACGCATTTACACGCTAAAAATGTCAACTGGAGATCAATACACGCAGTTTATGGATTAGTTCGTTAATTACTGTACCTATACAAAATTACCCACTGTACGAGTAAGTGCGAAGAAAATCATACGCAGCCTATACAAGCCGCAGATCAATTTATTGGTTTATAAAATGAAAAAAAATTAAGATCACAATGGCAGATTTATTTTAGAAATAACATTTCGAAAACGTAAGCATAATGAAAAAAAAAACTATAAAACTGTTCTCCGATAGTAAAAATTATTCGTAATCGATAAAAATTTGAAAAATAAATGGTAAAATACGAGTAGGTAAGCATTATAGAAAAACAAAAAATACTGTAACTTAATTTATAAAATCTGAGTCTAAAACTATTCAATAAGCTCTGCAGATCAATTCTTATTCTCTTAGGTTGTAGAAAATTCGTAATCACAATATATAAGGACAGATTTATTTTAGAAAAATTAGAATAGCACTTCGAAAATTTAAGTAAGAGTATTCATTATAAAAACAAAAAAGAAGTATAAAATTGGTTCGTTCACAACAATAACGAAACATTAAAAAAAATAACTGGTAAAATGCGAAAATATTATGTGCCATATTTATATAAACTCTTTAATCTAAGGCAACTTTTTAAGCTCTGATATAATTTCAAAAAACCTGAGAATTGAGACGATTAAACTTTTAAAATATCTAACACGAATAAACTTTTATAAGTACGAAATACTTATTTGAAAAACAACTCGCTGTTGAAGATAAAAATTAAAAATATTCAGAAACAGCAGTACGTTGAATGTCACACTTGACTTAGGATGGAGGAGCGGAAGCTGAAAAAAGAAAGAAATGAAAACATGATTTAAAAAAGTCATCTTTAATATTTCTACTCAAATTTTGACACAGTGTTTAGTAAGGGTCATTCCAAGTCAATTCAGCTCAGTTTTGGGAATGGGTCCTACCCTCCTACCGACATTTTTTTTGTAGTTTTCTCACATAGGGAAAGAAGGGAAATCACTATCATTGGCCTTCCAACCCACCCCCCCTTATTGCAACAGATGGGCGAACTTCGCCAAAAAAAAGTAACTTTAGGAACCTAAAAACCTCCAGAACATAACCAAAAAAGTTTCAAAAAATGACCAAAAAACAGGTTTTTAATTGTAAAAAGTTGGACTAAGTATTTTGCAACATTTTGGAAATTTTTTGGCAACACAAAAAATGAGTTTTTTTTTGCAATTTCTAGTAAAAATGTCAATTTTTGATTTTTTTTAAGCAAAAAGTGAGGCGTTGACACTTTTTGCTAAAATAAGGGCTTTTTAGCAATTCCTGGCAAAAGGCGAGACTTTTTGGTAATTTTTTGGAAAAATGCGAAAGTTTTTTTTTTGCAATTTTTAGCACAAAACAGAACTTTAGGGACAATTTGGACAACATTCGAGATTCACTGTTTTGGAAATTTTGAGAGCCAGTGAGAATGTTAGGTATACCAAATATAAAAAACAATCCGAAATTCGGGTTCTGAGCTCTCGAAAACCTATAAAATCATATGTCACACGATTATTTCAATTTTCAGAAAATTTGAGGGTTGTTAAGGACGTGGGGGGCGGTAAAATCAAAAAATAAGTTGATATTCACATTCAACGCTCTCGAAAACATATAAAACGATATGTCACGCGGTAATTGACATTAAAATAAAAATTGATCAAATTTTGGGGCTTCTTACCCCCATCCCTCTCTTTCTCTTTGCTTTGAGAATCCCATCACAAAAAGTTAATAGATGTAAATATCATCAAAATGTAAACTTCCTGGATTTTTTTCATATCTTCAAATTAAAGTTTGGCGAATTTTTGAAAATTCAAAATTCACTGTTTTTGGCGATTTATGCTTTTTTTTTTGAAAAGTACGTACTTGATCAATAAAAATGGTCAAAATAAGTCCACAAACTAATATTAATTACCCGCAAATCCAAATTTCACCATTTTCAGCCATTCTGGAGCCTCCAGCCCGATTTTTCAATTTCTCTAGAATTTTGAATTTGCTCCAGAAGGCGTGAATATGAAGTTGGGCAGCTAAAAATCGAGTTGTGTATTGTACTCGACCTGTTTAACGAGTTTATCCACATTTGAACCGATTTTGAGAGTGACACCTCAAAAGTGATTTTTTGACCACCTTTTTCAAAATTAAAAAATCCAAAAAATCCAAAGATAATCGTTTGTGAGGAAATTTTTGAAATTTGCGCGAATCGCTGTATTTTGTCCATAAATAACCCCCCCCCCCAAATCGAAGTTTCACAATTTCCAGCCACTCTGGAGCCTCCAGCGCGATTTTTCAATTTCTCCAGAATTTTGAATTTGCTCCAGAAGGCTTGAATATGAAGTTGGACAGCTAAAAATGGAGTTGTATATTACACTCAACCTGTTTACCGAGTTTATTCACAATTGAGCCGATTTTGAGAGTGACACTACAAGAGTGGTTTTTTGAGGTGTCACTCTCGCTCCAAAACGGCTGGAAATGGTAGAATTTGCGCTCCGGGGGTTAGTTCTTAAAGAAATACAGTCATTCGCGCAAATTTCAAAAATTCCTCACAAACGGTTATCTTTTGATTTTTTTGATTTTTTTTAATTTTGAAAAAAGGTGGTCAAAAAACCACTCTTGAGGTGTCACTCTTAAAATCAGCTCAAATGTAAATAAACTCGTTAAACAGGTCGAGTATAATACACAACTCGATTTTTAGCTGTCCAACTGCATATTCACGCCTTCTGGAGCAAATTCAAAATTCTGGAAAAATTGAAAAATCGCGCTGGAGGCTCCAGAATGGCTGGGAATTGTGAAATTTGGATTTGGGGGGTTAGTTACGGATAAAATACAGCGATTCCCGTGAATTTCAAAAATTTCCACACAAACGGGAAACTTTTGATTTTTTTGATTTTTTAATTTTGAAAAAAGGTGGTCAAAAAACCACATTTGAGGTGTCACTCTCAAAATCGGCTTAAATGCGGATAAACTCGTTAAAGAGGTCGAGTATAATATACAACTCGATTTTTAGCTGCCCAACTTTATATTCACGCCTTTTGGAGCAAATTCAAAATTCTGGAGAAATTGAAAAATCTCGCTGGAGGCCCCAGAATGCCTGGAAATGGTGAAATTGGGATTTGGGTAATTAATATTAGTTTTGGGTCTTATTTTGACCATTTTTATTGATCATGTACGTACTTTTTAAAAAAAGCATAAATCTCCTAAAACAGTCGATTTTAAATTTTCAAAAATTTGTCAAAAATCGAAAAATGAACTTGGGCAGCTGAAAATTTGGTTTTGGGGGTTTTAGACTATGCTCTTTCCAAAAATCGCGGTTCCGTTCAAATGGGAGTGTGACACCTCAAGAGGTTCCCTTGTAAGAGCAAGTCGTTTTCCAATCTTGTTTAGTTTTTGTTTTTTTTTTTTTAGAAATTGGTAGACCCTAAAAAAAAATCATGGCCAAATTGACTTTCAAGATGGAAAATGGTCGTTTTTTCGCAGAAAGAGGAAAATTAATTATTTTAAAGATTTTGAAAATCACGAAGAAAATCAAAGCAACCTGAGAACTTGAGCGAAAAACAAATAAATATAGCAAAATTTCACACTGCCTTTTAGTTCTGATTTCCATTTTCTCTAAAAATTGTCCCCTAAGCACTTTCTATATTAATACTTACGAGATGATGGCAGTAAAGGCGTAGCAGCGGTAACATTTTCAGCATCATGACTCTTCGAATCATTCAAAAACGACGACTTGTCAAATTGCACACTGCTATCCAACGAAGGAAGCGTTAAACCATCTCCAGCAGCGGCATTGTACGGAACCGGAAGATGAGGAGCAGCATTCTGAGCACACTCGGGATTAGTAGCCGGCTGACGTGGTACTTCCGGCTGATACTGCTGCACCGGAACAGCACCTCCTGGAACCGGATACGCGCCAGTCGGATAACCCGGTTGAGGATATCCTTGAGCAGTAGGAGGAGGGGGCATTTGAGGCATTCCTCCAGCATTCGGATACGGATTAGGTGCAACGAAACCGGGATTCGGAGGACCGGTCATTCCAGGTTGGTAACCAGGAGGAGCTTGAGGACAGATTTGTAAAGGAGGTACTCCAAAAGGCGCTCCGCCAGCTTGGTTTCCTGGGTATGGGTAAGTCGCAGCTGGTTGACCTTGGGTTGGATAAGGTGAAGGGACCGGGTTCATGGGCACTCCTGGTGGTGGCATTTGCATTCCACCGTTAGGATTGTAGGGTATGTTGTTCGGATAGGTTTGAGGTTGAGGAGTAATAATGGGAGCGTTTGGATCTTCGCTCAGAGGGATGTCACCGATTGTAACAGGAATATGCATATCTAGATCAGAATGCATACCTGATGCGTCAGCTTCAATCTGTTTAAAATTACACGAGAGGTTATTTGAATTGATAATTTACTCCGGTATGATAATTTTGATAACGATACGATAATAAACACCTACGTGTAATTCGTGGTTTATTTTAATGATCGAACAACCTTCCAAGTTCGGGTACGTAGCGGGCGGAATCGTAAAATTCTCACTCCAAGTATGAGACTGTCCTTGTTCCACACCGCCTAAACGTAATTTTTGAAGTTTTATATCTTCGTGTTTATGGTCTCCCTCCGCTGTCCATTTTATTTCCTAAATCAACGAACAAATCGTGTAAATTTTTCAACGATAATGTGGGTTTTACTCGTGCATAATAATACTAACTCGTTTCAAATAAATATGAACCGCGTTCACGGTAACGTTACTGGCGTTGTCGATTTCCAAAGTGATCGGAATTGGTTCTGATTGAGCGAATCCAGTTTTGGGTAAATGCACAACGATGGTGAGAGGACCACTGGCACAGCACAGACAACAGAACGTTTTGTTTTTTTCGTTTTTATACGGAGTCTAGTAGCGAATACAAAGAAACGAATTGAAAATAACATTTTTCAAAGTGTAATAAAAAACGTAGGCCTTGAACTTACTCTTAAATTGGGAAATAAATTGAGATTCAGAGGATTGAGTACGGTAAAACAGGTTCGTTCTTTTTTATCGATGGCCATTGGAATATCAATTTTTACTTTTCCATAGTACGATACTCCTCCGTAAGAACCGTTGAAAGAGGCTGGAGCACGAATTGGTAATATGACACTGAATGGATAAACATGTTCTCCAGCAGCCAATTCAAATTTATCTAAATAAACGTCCAGATTCGAAATAATTATTTCGTTTGGAAAACATTTCATGAAAAGTTAATCTCGATTTTTACCTCTTCCTCCGATCAAAATTTGTTCTTGTTTTAGATAGGTTTCGGTTGATTTTCGACAAACTGTTCTGGTATGACTTTTACCTTCGTGATCATGGTAGGTTTCTTGTTCATCCCATTTACACTTAGCTCTTCCTTTCAGTTTAAGTTCAACAGCTGTACATGCACATTACATGGTATTCATCATTAGGCTTCAATTATTATACTCGACAGAATGAAAACTTCGGTTTATTTACCTCTGATTTTCTTCATAGAATCCAGCGTCAATCGTACTTTACCGGTTACCATTTCTCCCGGATAATAAACCTTATCCGGCTTATCTAGAATGATGTTTAGACTCGTAAAACCCATTTCAACGTGGTCAACTCGAAAATTCAAGCACTAAGTTGTACGAACAATCACCGTAAAATGAGACTATTGAGCACAACTACCTACAAAAGAAAAATAATTACAGTAGGTGGATTTTAATCATTAATTAATAAGAAAATCGTGTCAGTGTTTGAAGGAACAATCAACGATGGAATGCGTCTCTACGCTTAGCGTTGCCATTGAATAAAAATGCAAGAACGTAGAACAATATGCGCGAGCGGTTTTATTTATCGCTGCGGGCCTTCGAAATATTTTTAGATGAGCAGACGCGGAGAGTAAAGATGAATTTTTTTGAAGCGACTGCCTAATTTTTCTAATGATCTGAGAGCCGAAAATCGTCTCGTACGATTCTCGATCACGTGCTCTGCTATTTAGGATTAAAATTGTACACTTTCTAAGTTAATTAATGCTTACTTACGTAAAAAACGAAACTCAGATTCTCCAAAAATGATCGTTTTTCATCAACTCGTGTTTGAAATTTTAATTAATTGATAAAAAATAACCTTGATAACGAAAAACAGTGTTACCTTTTATGGATGTTGAAGTTTGAATTTTGATACCGTTATTAATTTTTTTGAATACCTGATGAAATTAAGTTTTCTAAACTTGAAAAATTTAATTACATAAATTTGAATAGAAAAACATTAATATTACGAATAAATAATGTGTTTGGAACATTTTATGGTAATTTTATAATTCGAGTACGCGAGTTAAAATTTTTCGTTGAAATATAAGGCTGCACTGATTCAACGTAAACAAACTTATCAGTTCATTTTAATTTTCAAACTTTTTCATATTTTTTCATCCAAAAGCGAAGATTTTCGTCATTTTATTTCAATTTCAACGCTCTAAATTCTATTTTTACGCTGAGAAAATATGAAATAATAAATTACTCGTCGCAGTGTATCGTTTCGAGAAACATGTGCGAATCAGTTTCACGTAATAATGAGCAGAAAAAGGCACGATCATCACATCGAATTTTATTCGTATAGAAGTGATTTAAGTCGACTCGTAGAAAAATTCCAACATGTAATTGAGAACGTCTCTGATTTCTGGGCATTTGTCCAAAAATACGAAGAAGTCGAGAGGAAAAAAGCCAGTAAAAATACACAACACGAACCTACAGCCTCTCATTCAGGTAGATTTTCAATCCTAGCCACGAATTCGTACCATTTACCATATCACACATCAATGTTCGTTATTAATAATTAAAGTATAATTTGTGCAGGAAGCAAATTAATTCTGCCAAAAACGTACGATGTTCAGCATACAGTCAATGTGGATTTCACCATTTCTGATGATGATATGCAATCCTGTCTCAGTATCGATAAAAGACATAGGTTGAGAAAAAATCTATCAAAATTTACTCTTTTAATAGGCGTTTATATTAATTTCAAGCAGAAGGAAAAACTAAGCAAGCTGAAAAAAATCAGAAATGGTCAGCAAAACTTACCAGTCTTTCAATTCAAGTCAGTTGAATACGTTTCAATTTTAAATAATCCATCGACTTTAATCATTCTTCGAAACTTGATTTTTTGTTTCTTTTTTTAGGGATCAAATTATTGAAACTGTTCAAAATGAAAAAGTAGTTATCATAGCTGGAGATACTGGGTGTGGAAAATCTACTCAAATCCCTCAGTTTTTATGGCAAGCTGGATATAATAGAATTGGTTCGTATCAGAAGATGGATCAAAGAATTCTTATAGTAATGTGATTTAAAAATCTAACCACGCTGTGATTTATTTAGCTTGTACGCAGCCTCGAAGAATAGCTTGTATTTCTCTATCGAAACGAGTAGCTAAAGAATCTCTTTCAGAATTTACCTCTGGTGTAGGATATCAAATACGGTTCGAGAGACATCGCAATCGAGAAACTAAGATCCTTTTTATTACAGAAGGTCTTCTCTTGAGACAAGTTAGTATTTTTCTTCGAGTTCCCCATTCGTTCAATTATCTATCAAGTTAATTTTTTTACAAATGTTCGTTGATTTTCTTGTAGACGAGCAATGAGGAGACTCTAGATTATGATGTAATTGTTCTGGATGAAGTACACGAACGTCATTTACACGGTGATTTCTTACTTGGAATCATGAAATGTTTATTATATCAAAGACCCGATTTGAAATTAGTCCTGATGTCAGCCACAATCAACATAGAATTATTTTCTAGTTATTTTGGTGAATCTGCTAAAGTAATTCAAGTAAGTTGGGTTTCACTGAAATTGAAAAAACAAACGAATCATTCAGATTTTGATACTGACTCAATTTATTTAAAATAAAACAGGTTCCAGGTCGATTGTATCCGATTACTTTACAGTATTATCCGATTATCGATGTCGATGCCAATAGTGATAAGTTTGATCCAGGTCCATATATCCGAATTTTACAACTAATCGATCAAAAATACCCAAGTATGTGAAAACATAACCGAACTATGATTGTTAATTTCTATAAGTGAGGTTACAAATATTGTAATATTTTCGTAGAAAAAGAACGAGGCGATGTATTAATGTTTTTAAGTGGTACCAAAGAAATAACAGCAGTTGTAGAGGCAGCTCAGCAATACAACGAGAAAGTTAACAGTTGGTGTATTTTACCTCTACACAGTTCTCTTTCATTAGCAGAACAAGATAAAGTGAGCCAAAGTTTTTTTTTCTTGATGAAAATATACAAAAATTGACCTAATTATTTTTTCCGGACAGGTTTTTGATTATCCTCCCGAAGGATTCCGTAAATGTGTCGTATCAACGAATATCGCAGAAACATCGGTAACTATTGACGGTATTCGTTTCGTCGTCGATTCAGGAAAAGTAAAAGAGATGAGTTACGACCCAACTTGTAAACTGCAAAGATTAAAGGAGTTTTGGGTCAGCAAAGCGAGTGCTGAACAAAGAAAAGGAAGAGCTGGTACGGTTTCATTTTAAAATACTTATAATGCTTGAAATAAAAATACTGAAAGTGTTTCGTTGAAGGTCGAACTGGTCCTGGTGTATGTTACCGATTATATTCCGAAGACGATTACTCTGCTATGAATCAATACACGACTCCAGAAATTCAAAGAGTATCGTTAGATTCCGTTTTACTTCAAATGATCTCTATGGGATTACCAGATGTGAGGAAGTTTCCATTTATCGAGCCTCCTGATCCTTCTTCAATCGATAATGCTATTTTAGATCTGAGACAACATGTGAGTTTTTTTACAACTTGCTTTTATTAGAAAGTTGAAGGATGTCTCGAACGTATTTTTGTTTTTAGGGTGCGATTGACAGCGAAGAAAAATTAACGGTGATTGGAAAAACACTGGCTAAGCTTCCTGTCGATATTCAGCTCGGTAAAATGTTAATTATGGGTTCGTTGTTTTACCAAGTTGAGCCAATTTTGTCTCTGGCTGCTGCTTTATCCGTTCAATCACCGTTTACGAATAGAGCTTTCAGAGATATCGAAATGCAGGTATTTTTTTTTTCATTTCAACGAACTACTGATACCTACGAAAACCAGGGTAACAGAAAATTATTATAGTTTTACTTTCAAACGTAGGATTTACGAAAAGACTTGGAATCAGATCATGGTGATCCGATCACACTGTTGAATATATTTCGCGAATGGCTTCAAATGAAACAAGAATCGACTCAAGGAAGAGGATCGAGCTCTTATCAAACCAAGAAGTGGTGTAAGAAACGAGGCCTCGAAGAGCAACGGTTCTACGAAATGATTAAATTAAGGAATCAATTCAAAGATTTATTATTTGTACGATTATTATTTTAATTTTTCATCTACATTAATTTGTTAATGCTATTATTACTAAATCTTTGGCTTTGTTTCTCTTTCAGGACTGTAATTTGATTAACGAAGACTGCACCCCGATTAAATCCAAAGAAGAACTGACCAGTGCCGAGCGTGCCATAAGACACGGTGAGCTGAAACAATTGCGTAAACTGAAACGTGAATATGAAAATGAAACTTCGAATAAACCAAAGATATTGAAAATTGATAAATCTATGGAAGTCGAAAGACCAGATTACGAAGAAGAAGATACTTCTACGGATATTCGAGATATTGAATTTAGGATGAGGAATAATCCATCTCAAGTTCAGGTATAAATTATTATCAACCTTTTTCAAAATTTCGATCACTGGATCATTTTTTTCCCTAAATTTATTCATTCTCGCGAAATCGTGGTTTATTTTCTACAGAATTTGCTCGATGGTTCCACAGCCACTTCGTACAAAGATTTAATGATGCTGAAAGTGATCTTTTCCAGCGCCATATATCCTCAAATAGCCATAGCCGATGAATTCAATTCTTCGAAAGTAATTAAAACCTTACATCATACAGATAGATTAGTTTCTAGAATATTTATTTGCGTAAATTACTCACAATACTGTGTATTTTGCAGACAGTGAAAGATCAATTATTCCATACAGCTGAAAAACCATTCGTATCGCTTCATCCGAATTGTTTTTTCGCTTTCCATCCTCATGTTGTGCAACTTGAGCAGTCAGATATTGAGCATCCGCCTGGATTCCGGTCTAAATTTCAATTCAGTTCCAGACATCAAGTTTTATTTTACATGTTGGTGGTATTTTTCATCATTCCAGGAGAAAATTATTGGATCTGATCGGGTCTGAACAGATCTAATCCTAAAATCCCATCTAAACTCAAATCTGACCGGATCCGGTGTGGTCAGATATAGTCCGGTATATGACAATAGGAGTAATTGCACCCCCCCCCGCCGATCCTTCGGGACAACTTTTTTCTTAAAGGGGACATCCTAAGGAACATTTTAAAGCAAACTTGCCCAAAAAGAAGTTGGCTTTACTTACAAAATGGCGGCCATTTTGATTGACAGGTCAGCCGGAATCGCAGATTTTGCGTTTCAACGTAAGACTTGCAAGACATTCTTCAAACTTTACAAAGGTAGATCGAAAGATCATGTAAAAATTTATCACCTGTCAAAATTTCAAGTGCTAAAGTGCGTTTTTCGATTTTTGTTGAATTTTTGAAAATCGAATTTAGGCTAAAAATGAGGGAAAAAAATCAAAATTTTACCAAATTGACCAAGAAAGCTTAAATTTGGGATATACCCTATTTCCGACATGCCAAATCGATTGGAAACGGTTTAAATCCGTTTTGAGCAGTTCTGGAGCCTCCAGCAGATTTTTGAACTTCGAAATTCCCAGAAAATTCCATCAAATTGGAGTAGTAAAGCTAAAATTTATTCTAAAAACTAATTTAAATACTCAAGTGGGTTTGGAGCCTCCAGCGACTTTTTTGAAAATTACTGGAGCCTCCAGCAGATTTTTGAAACTTTAAATTTTCACAAAATTTCATCAAATGGATATGGAAAGCTGAAATTTACTCTACACTCCAATTTTAACACCCTCTGAAGGCGACTTCAGGTGGGTTCAAGTCATTTTAGGGCCTCCAGTGACTTTTTTAAAAATTACTGGAGCCCTCAGTAGATTTTTGAAACTTTGAATTTTCACAAAATCACATCTAATGGAGATGGAAAGCTACTCTACACTTTAATTTTAACTCCCTCTGCAGACAACTTCAGGTGGGTTCAAGTCATTTTAGAGCCTCCAGCGACTTTTTTGAAAATTACTGGAGCCTTCAGTAGATTTTTGAAACTTGAAATTTACCAAAATTTCATCAAACTGTGATGGAGAGTCGAAATTCATCCTGCAAACTAATTTCAATACCCTACGAAGTTGACTGCTGGTGGATTTCAAGTCGTTTTTGAGTCTCCAGCGACTTTTTGAAAGGTTGTATGGCGTTTTTTTTGGAAAATTTAAACCTAAAAGTAGCTGGAAGCTTCAAAAGCATTTGAAACCAACATGTAGTCTGCGAAGTTAATTTCAGCCTGCCAACTCCATTTGATAAATTAATGTTGAGAAAATTTCAAGTTTCAAAAATCTACTGGAGGCTCCAGTAATTTTCAAAAAAAGTCGCTGGAGGCCCTAAAATGACTTGAACCCACCTGAAGTCGTCTTCAGAGGGTGTTAAAATTGGAGTGTAGAGTAAATTTCAGCTTTCCATCTCTATTTGATGAAATTTTGTGAACATTTAAAGTTTCAAGAATCTGCTGGAGGCTTCAGGAATTTTCAAAACGTCGCTGGAGGCTCCAAAACGACTTGAAATTCGCCTGCAGTACTTCGTAGCGTATTGAAATTAGTTTTTAGAAAAAATTTTAGCTTTACAACTCCAATTTGATGGAATTTTGTGTGAATTTCGAGGTTCAAAAATCTGCTGGAGGCTCCAGAACTGTTCAAAACAGGTTGAAACCGTTTCCAATGGATTTGGCATGTCGAATTGTCGAAAATAGGGTGTATCCCAAATTTTAGCTTTCTATATGTCCATTTGGTAAAATTTTGATTTTTTCTCACATCTTGGCCAAAATTTAATTTTTGAAAATTCACCAAAAATCGAAAAAGGGCACTTTAGCACTTGAAATTTTGAAAGGTGATGAATTTTGATCTACCTTTGAACGGTTTAAAAAATGTGATGCTAGTCCTAAGTTGGAACGCAAAATCTGCGATTTCGGCTGACCTGTCAATCAAAATGGCCGCCATTTTGTAAGTAAGGCCAACGTTTTTTGGGGCAAGTTTGCTTTAAAATGTTCCTTAGGATGTCCCCTTTAAGAAAAAAGTTGTCCCGGGGGGTTGGGGGGGGGGTGGGTGCAATTACTCCTATTCTCATATGCCGGACTAATAGATTGGATCCATGAGATGTCTGAATCTGATCGGATTTAATCATTTTTTCTGTTGGAGCGCTAATCAGGGAACCATTCGAGATAACCGTCTCTGATTCAAACAGGAATGCAATTTATGGACAGAATTCGTTCGGAAACTCCCATAACTGAAATTTCAGTCGCTTACAATGGTTTTCAAATTTCAGACGAATTCAAAAAATCCAAAAAATTCTGTTTTTTTTTGAAAAATCAAAAATTTTCTGTTCTAAAAAGAATTTTTCATGACCGTATTTTCCTTAGAACAAACCCTCAGGATTAGAATTTTATTACCGTTTCCGGCTGTTTGAAAACCTTCAGGACAATTTTTATTTTGTTCCCAAAAATTTTTGAATTTCGTTTCGTTTAAATTGGAATCAGTCGTCTCAAGCAGTTCCTTTCCGAAAGTGAATTAATCTTCCTCATAATCTCTATTTTCATGAATTTTCAGGTCTTTATTGGAAACTACCAAAGTTTACTTGTGTAACGCTTTGAGAATGCCAGCAGCTCAATCCGTCTTGTTATTTTCACAAGAGATCCACTGTAATAAAAATTTCACCAAGTAAAATCTCTCGCAATTTGATTTTTAATTTTTCCGAATCAAAACGATCAAATTTACCAACCAATAACTTATTTTTTCAGAATCATTTGCGATAACTGGATAGAAATACAATTCGCTACTCCACTTTCCGGTGAGAAATTTCTCCTGAAAGTATGCAACATTAGACAGATCTGGGAAAAACTACTCGATAAACGATTACAAGGTGATTATTCAACTCGAAACTTTAGCCAAAAAAAAAAAAAAAAAAAAAAGAAACATACTAAACACACATTTTGATTTACAGGCGAAAACACCGGCAGGAACGACGAAGACTTGATGGATCTTATTTTAGGTCTACTTCGAGCTGATATCTGTTACTCGATCAGACGTCTACTTCCGGCAGATCTCAAAGTCGCATTTAAAGGTCGCCAATTCGACAGCTACGACGTATTACCCACTGACAATCCTTTCAACGAAGACTTTACCATCGAAAAAAATGAACATCACGGTGGAATCAAAGTTACACCTTATTTAACTTACGATAGGTTGTTTTTGGAATTGTTTACGATTCACGATACGTAAAAATTGAATATCGAACTCATCATTCTTATCATTTCAGTGTGATCATTGACGATGAAAATGTCGATGTGTTGGAAAAATGGAAATGCGACAGATGCCAAGTGGAAATCATTCTGCCTCCTTTAGAAAGATTAATACATATCAAGAATCACGAAAAAGAGAATAATAAAGGCAACGATGGTATGTTTTTAATTTGATCTTCATCAGATGTTCGAGCTCTCATTCACTTTGCAGATGTGTATTGATTTATTTACAATTTATTGTCTTATCTTTGTTACAGTTCTAGAAAGTTTGCCATCGGGAAGTAAGAAACCGAATTCTAAATTATACAAATGTGATATCTGTCAAAAACAAATGTACCTTACACCGACTGAAATCCTAAGGCATGTGAAAGACCATAAAACTTCAAATACTTGAACCTATTTACTCGTATTAATTATTTATTTTTCTTCCATTTACTTCGTAATACATATTCGCTGTTTCGAATCCTTTGTTTCATTTTTGGAAGGATTGCAGAGACACCAATAAAGTAATATGGCCATCGCCATCGCTACATTGCAATATATGTACTTCTTGCTTATAGAACATTGAGTGAAAGCCAGAATGTACAAAGTGGGTGTATTCACGATGAAGAGAACTTGCAAACGTTATAGTTTACATTCACATTCGAGTATATTTTATTCCGGCAATGACACACAAATTAGTAAACAAGCGTCAATGAATCATATAACATGCAACTGTACAAAAATTAATTGCCTTTAAATTCCGCGTTAAACAAATCCATAGAAATATTTCGGCAGATTCGTTACTATACAAAGAAACGATTGCGTTACTGGAAGGCTCTATTATTAGAATACGCGAATTTTTTCTACGTTTATAAGAAAAATATATCATTATAAGCGAGACAAATACGTGTCATAAAAACATTTACGATTATTGACCGCTTCATATTTTAAATTATTCTTTTTCTCTACGATTTTGGCACCGGGCTTCATTTCCATTTAGTATTTTTTATTGTTTCATTTCCCCTCTTGTTGTTCGTTTTTTCTATGTGTCGTAGGAGTGCGTACATCTACGTACTATAAGATCGAAGTATTGTTCGACACATTTTTATATTTGAAATTTCAAAAGGAAAAAAATTTCGAGAAATTGGCAGTGTTTTATTTCATATAAAAATAGATTTCTTTGCGGTCGTCGAATGATGCCGTTTATTTAAATATTTATACCAAAGTTGTAGGCTGAAATGAATCTTGCTGCTGGGTCGATCGTAGAAGGTATGGAATTCGTGTCGATGCACTCCGAATTTTCAGAACATTGGTTTCAAAAATTTTATCATTTTATTACACCAATTGAAATCGACCAAATAGCTTTCTCATAAGAACGATGTAGATCCACGGTACCTTACCTACTCACAACACAATTGTCACAAAATGTGAAACCAATACTTACCATCAATAGACCATCTGTCATTCACTAGGCACGACGAGGACGTACTAAAGGAAATCAAATTCATAAAAAATTAGAATTAGGTAACATCTTTTCCGTTTTTCCATCAATATACTCGTATACTACGACTCTAATACCCAGTACAAAAATAAAGAAATATATCGGTAAAACGTTCGGTATTTTATTTTGAAATAATGATGGCGTGACCAAGCTTAATACGTAAATAATTAATGTATCTTTCCAAAGAAGAAAACTGTTTTCGTGTCAGGAACTTGCGAAGTCGTGTCGACTTCCTTTTTAAAGCCCGAGTAAGCAGCTTTTATACATTGTTTGACAGTGGGAAATAAAATTGATCCTTTTTACGAGTGCAAGAAATTATATTGTGGAATATAATACCTAGCTACCCGCTTTTCGAAAATATAATTCGAAATGTCACATTTTTTAAAAAATGAAATATTACGGCGTAGGTAGGTATAGAAATTTTTCGCTTCGAAGGTTTCATAGGTATGGGTAGAAACATTGCTTATACTTATTATGTATGCTCCATAGAACTGCGTTTGAAAATGAAACCTCCAAAATGACCAGCTTATGTACATGTAAAATGTAAGAAAGTTGTCTGTTTGTTTCCATTATTGGGAACCTACAACGTACCTCTCTATACCTACATATAAAATTAGCTATTGTTGATGAAAAATTATATATTTCATAATCACAAGATCACAAGTTTTTTTTTTTTTTTTTTTTTTTTTTTTTTTTTTTTAGACAGAAAATAAGTAGGTACATCAAGTAGGCACCTAATAAGAGAATTTTAGAATCACTTATAACTGTGTACTTCTTGTTGGACGAGCTTTTAGGTTACAGTATTTCCTCTTGTACTACATAGTTTCAATTGTGCTGTGATTCACTTTTTCCAACGATAAAGCACGACTGAGCGAAACTAATTAGCCATTTTGGGTTATTGTATCGCTTTTAAATGATTAAAAAGGTACAAATGTCAAGCTGAATTTTATATCGTACCGTGTAAAAGCATTTCTATTTTTCTTAGAAATTGTGACGTCGTTCGTGACAGTAAACTCGTACACTACTCTTTCTACATTAAATTGTATTTCCTTTGTAAATTTCGTGTAACGTACTGACTTTTGATCTACGAGTAAAACTCGAAAAATAGGTAGGTACTCGTCTTTATTTGGTATATTTTCTACCCTTTTTTTCTTCATTTTTTTCCTCTAGTTAATATACGTAAGTATAATAATGGAATGAACATTTTCATCGCAGGTAGGTATCAGCATTACAGTACAATGGTGTTGAACCTCCCCCCCCCCACTACTCCAGCCTCTCGATGCTATTAAATTGAATAAGAATAAAAATGATGTACGAGTAGGTTGTATGTACCTAGTTGGGTGAAATGTGATTATAAAAGCTATAGACGTTACTGGAATGGTATTCCACGCTGAATCAAAGCAGAATTGTTAAATGAACAAATTATCCCATAGAAATTCATATTTTCTTATTGCAAATGTAAGTTTTCTGTGTTAATTGTCTAATTGGAACCGCGAAAAGCGAGCTTGAACCACTCGCGGTGAGCTCGTTCGACTCAAACATTTGAATTCTAGCCTAATTTTATTTCCAATCACAAATCTAAATTAATTCCGATTCCAATTTCAATAATTTTAAATTCAATTTCAATTTTATTTTCAAATTTATCCGATTGAATTTAAATGTACCTAATTTGACATTTCTACTTATTTTAAATTTTTTGGTTTTAGCTTTCATGTCATTTTTAAATTTCAAAATTTTACATTGATTTTAAAATGTAATTTTTTATTGATTTTTTATTTCTACCTATCGATTTGAAGTTTTCAATCAATGATGGAGAGTCAAAAATCGAAAAAACCAATTAATAATTTTGGGTATAAAAACGAAAAAAAAAACAAAAAAACTGGAAAACTGAAAAACAAAGTTGAAAAATTAAAAAAACATCAGTTTTAATGTCTAAACTACAACATTAAAGATTCATCCACTGGACCTGATGAAATTCACCCTCACATGTTAAAGTACCTTTCAGACACTGGAAAAGAAGACTTAGGTACTTCAGTTAAGGTGCACTGGGGGAAGTTGGAATTCGGGGTAAGTTAGAAAACTTGCTCTAGCGCCAAGAGGTTTATATCTGGTGAAGTGCCACTAAAGGTGACTTGAGGGTACTACCCCTACTTCATCACGGCATAAAAATTTTCGCGATTCAGTTTCATTTTAGATGTCTGTGGTTCAATTGTATTTTGTTGTTGTTTTGAACTTATTTTGAATTCGGTCTAAAATACAGACTTTCTATTTCTTAGTTTTTCGCATATAGCGGACAAACTGTGCGTCCTAGTGAAAATCTGATGAGAGTAATCTCAAAGAGAATTAAATTCTCTACAATTTTGTTAATATGCAATTTTTCTAGGACGCTCCGTTTGTGATCTACGCCTCTGCAAAGTTTAGCCTGTTCTGACTTCCCCCAATTGGGGAAAGTCAGAACAGTTTATATTTTATTCCACTGAGCGAAAGCTACTGTGTCAATCGCGCTCAAATTTTCACCATAGGTTAAGAATCCTTATGGGAACCTACATAATAAATTTGATCCATATTGGTTCATTAGAAGGGGAGTAACAGCTGGTCAAATTTGAAATTGCGAAAAATCATTCTGACTTGCCCCGGTGCACCTTATATAACAAAATTTGGACTTCTGATTCCTTCCCAAAAATGTGGAAAACTGCAACAATCATTCCAATATATTAAAACCTGATAAAAACCCAAATCTTGCATCTATAGTTATCGCCCCTCTTCTTAACTTTGGTTCCTTGCAAAATACTTGAAAAAATGGTTATTAAACGTCTTAATTGGTATAATTGATTCCTCAAACTCTCTTAGCATTTATCAAAGTGGTTTCAGAAAGAAAAGATCTACCCTAGATCACCTCTTTAGTCTCCAAAAAGAAATTAGTTCGGCCTTCCAGAATAAAGAAAGTGTTCTTTCAGTCTTTTTTGATCTTGAAAAGGCATTTGATAAAGCCTGGCGTTATATAATTCTCCAAAAATTACATTCCATTGGAATTAGAGGACATTTGGCCTACTTTATTCAGAATTTCTTAATAAACCATACTTTTAGAGTGAGAGTTAACAATACATATTCAACATTTTTTGAAATTGAAAATGGAGTCCCCCAAGGTTCAGTTCTTAGCACAGTCTTATTTATACTTTTGATTGATGACACTTCCAATGTTGTTTCTAGACCCGGCCATTTCTCTGAGAATCGTTGCTGATGATAAGTACAAACATTTCCTTTCATTCAAATAATATTCAACTAGCTCTTTGAGTAATCCAAGAAACCCTTGAAAAAATTGAATCATGGGCAGATTCAAAGGGTCTAACCTTCTCAGAGTCAAAAACCCACTGTATACTTTTCACCAAAAAAATAAGATTCCTCCAGATCTCATTCTCAACTTCAAAGGACACTCTTTAGAATTCAAAACAACTACTAAATTTCTTGGCTTAACTTTTGATAGAAAACTAAATTGGACTCCTCATTTCCTAAAAGTAAACTCAGATCTCATGAAACGCCTAAATCTGTTGAAAATAATCAAAAATACTAAGTTTAATCCATCTTGCAAACTCCTACTTCACTCGTATAAATCTCTAATTCGCAGTAAAATTGAGTATGGAAGCCCATGCTTTGCAAATATCTCAAATAAAACTTCAAATATCCTAAAAACAATTCAAAACTCAGCCCTAAGGATCTGTATAGGAGCCCTCTATTCCTCTCCAATAAATAGCATTTATTGTGAAGCAGCAGAAGTACCCCCAGATTTTAGAAGAACTCTCATGACAAACAAATTCATCTCAAATGCATCCACCAACCCTTCCCATCCACTCCAAAACTCAATTAACCCACCAAACTCTCAACATTTTGACCATATAGAAGGACCCACTTCTAATTTCATCACAATGTTGAATGATCTTCAAATCAATCCTAAAACACTCATCCAACAACCAATATCATATCCCCCTTGGCTCCTCAGGCCTCCTCAAGTCAATACACAACTTATTAACTACCCAAAAAATAGCCACTCTCCACTAGTAATAAAACAAAACTATCTTGAACTGTTATCAGAATACAAAAAATTCAATCTGTGCTTTACAGATGGGTCAAAAATACCAACACTTCATTCAGGGTATTGCCTACTTTATTAATGATAAAATTTCAAATTTTAAAATCCATAACAACTGCTCTTCAATCTACACTGCCGAACTCGCAGGTATTTTCCACTGCCTCTGTGATATATTCACTTACCTATGAATCAGAAAATAAGTTTTTCTTAATTCAGAGTGTTTCCCTCAGCTCACCAACTGCTATCCAAAATCTACGTTTTTTCACAATTTCAACTTTGATCAGCTGTTACTCTCGTACTAATGAACCAATATGGCTGAAATTTGGTATGTAGGTTCCCGTAAGAGTTTTTAACCTATGGTAAAAATTTCAGCGCAATTGTCACAGTAGCTTTTGCACAATCGAATAAAATGTAACTTGTTCTGACGTACCCCGCTTTGGGGTAAGTCAGAAAATCTACAAAATTAATTGGTGATTCTAGGATTCGACCCTGACCGATGCGCAATATGTCGAATAATATGTTTTCAAGGTCGTAGAATCCGAATCTGGAGTTATTTTTTTGTAGGAGTGGGGGGGGAGGTGAGGCGTGGGGAGAGGGAAAATTTCAAAATTTTCCTACATTATCATGTAATATGTCGAATAGTATGTTTTCGAGGTCGTAGAATCCGAATCTGGAGTTATTTTTTCAGTAAGAGTGGGGGGTGAGGCGTTAGGAGAGGGAAAATTTCAAAACTTTCCTACATTATCATGTGATATGTCGAGTAATATGTTTTCGAGGTCGTAGAATCCGAATCTTGAGTTATTTTTTTGTAGGGCTGAGAGGTGAGTCAAGGGGAGAGAGAGTAAATTACAAATTTTGCCTATATTAATGTGTAATAATGTCGATTGATATGTTTTTGAGGTCGTATAATTCGAATCTGGGGTTATTTTTTTGCAGGGGTAGGAGGCGACGCAAGGGGAGAGGAGAAATTTCAAATTTTGCCTATAATATTGTGTAACATGTTGATTGATATGTGTTCAAGGTCGCAGAATTCAAATCTTGAGCTAGTTTTTAGGGTTGAGGCTATTCAAGTACGTTTGGGGAGAGGGGGTTGTGGCCTACTGTGCCCCGTGCAAGTTGGAACAGTAATGAAATGAGCTAACTAATGATTATTTGAAATACCTTCCGCTCAAAAACACGGATGTATATGAAAATGGCGATTTGTAGAAATCTCCCCCTCCGGCCTATTATGGCATTTTGGCTGTCATTGTGGTAACTTCAGAAAAACAATTCATCTGACAATTTATTGTAGAGTATAAAAATGTATTTGTAAAAAATTGAAAAACTCATGTTAGGAGAAAAAATAATCATCTTCTGAGAAAACAAAACAAAAAATACCCAAAACATAGTAACACCACTCCAAAATACACATCTAACATCATCATGGAGAAAAGAACACATGATATTGCCTGATTGTATAGCATTTTTTTTTTCAAAACATGTTCTGAATTCTGATTTTACTTAAAAAACTGTCAACTTTGAACATCGGTGGTATAAGAAAACATTGAGATAAATAAAAACCAAATTTGGAATTTTTTACTTTCCTCATTCTACCAAAAAACCAACTCCAGATTCGAACTCTACAAACTCGAAAACATCAATCGACGTATTACACCATAATATAAGCAAAATTTGAAATCCCCCGCCCATATGAACCTACGACTCACTTTCCACCTTCACGACAAAAAATGACTCCGGATTCAAATTCTAGGACCTCGAAAACATATTATTCGACATATTACACAATAATGTAGGAAAATTTTGAAATATTCCCTCTCCCCACGCCTCACCCCCCACTCCTACCAAAAAATAACTCTAAATTCGGATTCTACGACCTTGAAAACATATTATTCGACATATTACACAATAATGTGTGAAAAATTTGAAATTTTCTCCTCCCCACGCCTCACCCCCCACTCCTACCAAAAAATAACTCTAAATTCGGATTCTACGACCTCGAAAACATATCAATCGACATAATTACACAATAATGTAGGGAAAATTTGAAATTGCCCCCTCCCCACGCCTCACCCCCCACTCCTACAAAAAAATAACTCCAGATTCGGATTCTACGACCTCGAAAACATATCATTCTACGTATTACACATCGATGAAGTCGAATCCTAATTATCAATGTTCACTTTTCTGACTTACCCCATAGCACTAATTTAGGGGGTAGGTAAGTCAGAAAAAGTGATATAAATAATGAATAACTGAAATTTTAAAAAAATTGAATACTTGGGGTTTTACATTATTGTTTTAGGAATACTTTCACTTTAAATATCACTTTTACTGATCATTTCTTCTGAGGTAAAAAGCAGTTTGAAAAACACTGGTTACAATTTGAAATCAAATTCAAAACAGCAACTAAAAAAGAACCAATCAAAAGCCTGTAAAATGAAACTGGGTCGCGAAATTTTTTATGATGTGATGAAGTAGGGGTAGTACCCTCAAGTTACCCCTGGGTAGCACTTTGGCAGATACAAGCCTCTAAGAGCTAGAGCAGTTTTTCTGACTTACCCCAAATTCGGACTTCCCCCGGTGCACCTTATGTACCCAGCCATGTTGAAATCACAGGAAATGAAATTGTAGATAAAAATGCAAAATCCGCCACTACTCTTTCTTCTCTCACATTTATCACAGCTGACGACCTTAAATCTATCTTCACCCAAAACACACTTGAGAAATGGCAAAACTTTTGGTCCCTCCAAACATCAAACAAGCTCTTTCACCACAAAAAAACTACTCAGCCTTGGAAAAACGAAATCATTAAAATCAGATTGAGAATTGGCTACACAAAAATCACCCACAATCACCTCTAAGTATGAAAAGACCTCAAAACCCACATGCCAGTTCTGCACGTCGGAACTTACTTATATCTGTCCAACACTTACTATTTCGCTGTCCCTCCTTACATCAGCACAGACTATCCTCACAAATAGATGAAAGATCCCTATTTATACCAGACGACCCTTCCGAAATTGAACAATTCTTAGACCTAATTAAAAAACTTGACCTTAACAACTCGATTTAAATCTCACACGACGGGTGTAATAATCAAGTAATTACAAACACCTCAAAAAATCTTTTTATGAAGTTTCTATGTATGATCTTGTACTTAATTAGGAACACCCTAAAAAATTAAATACATAAATAATTTTAATTTAAATGAACATTAAAATTGAAACTTTTCAATTTTCATTTCAATTCTGTGGAGGGGGCTGGAAAAAGCGATTAAATACCTACTCGTATCAAAAAGATTAGGATTAAAAAACGCAAAAATTTGAAAATTGAAATTGAAATCGAAATTTAAATGAAATTCTAATTAAAACCGAAAATAAAATCATCTAATTGAAATTGAAAATTATAATTAAAATTAATATTGAATATATGTACATAAATTCTGAATTAAAAATGAAATTAGAATCAGAATTTCAATTCTACTTATTAAAATAAACCCTAATTTGGTTTCTAAATTTTTTTTTTTTTTTTGGTAACGAGCAAGAAAACTTCTCAAAATTTGGGGCACATTGAAAATGCTACCCTAATACCTACTTTCAGATTATTTTAAAATACGAGTACCCATTTTTGGAAATTGCAAAATAAATCCACAAAACCATTTACAATTAAGTATCAAAAAAAGGTGAAAGCTTCGTAAATTTTTAATTCAAACTCTGGTGGAATGTACTTTTTAGAAATTAAGCCTCATTATAAAAATAACAACCTGTTAAAAACCAAGACCATTAAGATTTCTTGAATTTACTTTTAAAAATTTATAAAATCTTTTTCCTTTCTTTCCTCCCACTTATTCTCTTCTCTGTTTATTTTATTTTTTTGACGTTTTAGAAACCTGCTGGACAAAATAAAATGTAGGCCACATAGCTCGAACACGATTTAAAATTGGTAGGCGGAAAAACAAAGGTATTTATGTGCCTTTAGCCATAGCTAAGTAATTTTTTATTTTTGTATTTGTTAATCATTTTGATAAAGCTTTTGAGCAGAAATTCTCTCTTTTTCTCGATTCCTATACCGGAAACTGAAAACCCATCTCGTATTTTAATTTATTTTACACACAAAACCAATACTTAGTGCATAACATAACAATGTTTAATGCGAAGAAAACTCGCGATATTTTTTGCTGCGAGCACCTTTCTTATTCTTAATAACTATATTATTTTTTAAATAAATTGTTTTTTCTTATAAGAAAATTAGATCGGTGAATTTCTAAAGCTTTACTCAGTTAGTCGAGTATTTCACTGTGTCGCTTTTAGGCTTTATTTTATTTTCTAATAAGTTGAAAGTACCTCTACTTACCTACCCTGGGTTACCTCTACTTATTTTTCTTCCAATAACTTGTAAGTTTTCCGGGCTTTTAATAAATTTATCGCGATTTGCTTATTCACCCTGTTTATTCTTATTTTTAGCGAACAGAAATTTAATTTTCGTTTCGTAAATGGGTAGTTTTTCTGTACTTTTCGCGAATTATTGTTTATTGTCTGTTTCGCAAAGTCGCAAATTTATTTCATTTTATTTCTTAACGTTTTATTTACTGTATTTTACTGAAAATGGAATTAAGAAAATATTTCGCATTTACAAAATGCAATAACCAATATGAAAATACGTACCTAACAAAGGGCAGTCGATATTTTTGGAAACCCTGCAAGTATCTACAACAATATTTAGAAGAAGCAAGCGAACGAACCGTTTTGCGAAGAATGTCGCAAACTATAAAGCTTGAACGTGTCGATCATAGATTAGATAACAACATTCATGATAAAATAGTTTGTGTTGGATTTTGCGTAGCTGTAGGAATAATACTACAACGCATATCTAATCGAGGCAGATAACACCTTTTAAGAGATGAATCATTCCATTTACGATTGAACCGAAGACTTTCGCATTCTTTTTGATCGTAGGGCTCGCTGCATGATGAGTCATAATAATACATATAATGCAGTTGGCGTGTGACTAACGATGAGTTTACATCTATAAACTTATGCTCGAAAAAACGTGCACGATATTTTGTCTGATTTTGGGAATTTATTTCAACTGTCAACAAACGTTGCAAATACTGCCAATTATTACACGTGGTACTAAATTCGACCTTCCGATAATAACTCTTTATTAAATTAAATTTTCGGCCTTTGAAGCACTGAAACTATAGGTACTTAAAATGAATTTCACCAGAGTGTTGTTGTAAAATAAGCGTTTCGTTTGGGAAATGGAGCAAAATGAAAGAGCATAGTACTTACTTATAACAATTGTGAAATTGACTTTTGAAGCGAGACAATTTTAGAAACAATTAAAATTCAATCTGGGCCCTTCGAGGCGATTTGAAATTTGTGAAAAAAATTTAGAACTTACTGACGGCTTCAAATACTTAAGTAAGTAGGTCAAAATTAGATTGTTTTTGAGTCGGGCGATTCTGTGAATACAACTGAGAGATGTTCAGAAAAAAAATTCAAATTTCATGTGAAGTTGAAAAATGCCTCTGAAGATACATTTTTGGAATTTTTTAACTGAAAAAAATGAAAGAATTCGGAGGAAAGAAAACTTGGCAAAAATAAGCTTTCAAGCAATTTTGTAAAGAAGCAGGGCGTTTATTTGACAAACTTGAAAACAAAAAGAAGACTTTCCAAGCAGCCAAGGTAAAAATCAAGGCTTTTTAGACGTTTTGGCGAAAAAAAGCACCAATTTCTTAGCAATTTTGGCCAAAAATACGACCATTTGACTGCCTATTCTATCAAAAAATTACATCCCGAGAATTTTTACCCAAAAAAAAATTTACTCTTCCTCCCCCCCCCTACTCAAAATTGATACTCACAGACAATTTTGACAAAAAGCGGGAATTTATTTGATAATTTTGGCAAAAACATGATTTTTTTGGTAATTTTGACGAGAATAGGACTGTTTGGCAATTTGAACAAAAAATTGACCATTTTTGACAATTGTGCCAAAATTGACCCTTTTCGACCATTTTGCCAAAAATGTACACAAGAATGCACACTTGTTGACTATTTTGCAAAAAGTTGACAATTTTTAACAACTTTTCCAAAAATTTATACTTTTGACAACTTTTCTAAATTGCCAAAAATTGACGCATTTTAAAATCTCGTTTTTCCATCCAAAAAATTGACACTTTTTTGACACTTTTCCCAGAAATTGCAACTTTTTGACAACTATTCCAAAAGTTGGCATGTTTTTACAACTTTTTCAAAAATTGACACGTTTTGACAACTTTTCTAGAAATTGACACTTTTTGACAATCGTGCCAAAAATTTGGCATTTTTTGACAATTTGTGACAATTGTGCCAAAAATTGGTATTTTTTTGACAACTGTGCCAAAAATTGACATTTTTTTTGACAATTGTGCCAAAAATTGACATTTTTTTTTGATAATTGTGCCCAAAATTAACATTTTTTTGACAATTTTGCCAGAAATGTAGGTACACTTTTTGACAACTTTTCCAAAAATTTATACTTTTTGACAACTTTTCTAAATTGCCAAGAATTGACGCATTTTAAAATCCTATTTCCCCATCCAAAAAATTGACACTTTTTTGACACTTTTTCCAGAAATTGCAACTTTTTGACAACTATTTCAAAAATAGGCATGTTTTTACAACTTTTTCAAAAAATGACTCGTTTTGACAACTTTTTTAGAAATTGACACTTTTTGACAATCGTGCCAAAAATTTGACATTTTTTTGACAATTGTGCCAAAAATTGACATTTTTTTGACAATTATGCCATAAATTGACATTTTTTGATAATTGTGCACAAAATTAACATTTTATGACAATTTTGCCAAAAATGTAGGTACACTTTATGACAACTTTTCCAAAAATTTATACTTTTTGACAACTTTTCTAAATTGCCAATAATTGACACATTTTAAAATCTCGTTTTTCCATCCAAAAAATTTACACTTTTTTGACACTTTTTCCAGAAATTGCAACTTTTTGACAACTATTTCAAAAATAGGCATGTTTTTACAACTTTTTTAAAAAATGACACATTTTGACAACTTTTCTGAAAATTGACTCTTTTTGACAATTGTGCCAAAAATCAACATTTCTGACCATTTTGCTAAAAATGTACACGTTCTAACAACTTTTCCAAAAATTGACACTTTTCAACATCAAGCAACGACGGCATGTTTTGTCAAATTTTTCAAAAGTTGACACATTTTGACAACTTGTCCAAATTCTCAAACATTTGTGGCACTTTAATACTATCCTGAAAAATTGACAATTCTGTCCAGAAATCGACTCTTTTTGACATATTTTCTAAAAATTGACTCTTTTTGACAACTTTTCCAAATTGCCAAAAATTGACACATTTAAAATTTTATTTTCCATCCAAAAATTGACACTTTTTTGACACTTTTTCCCAGAAATTGCAACTTTTTGACAACTTGTTTGGACGTGTTTTGACAACTTTTTAAAAAATTCCTAAAAAATGACACAATTCTAAAAAATTGCACTTTTTGACAACTTTTTAAAAAATTGACAAAACTTTTTGACAGCTTTTCCAAAAATTGACAAAACGCTTCGACAACTTTTCGAAAAGTTGACACTTCGTGACAATTTATCCAAAAAATGACACATTGTGACAATTCTTCCAAAAATTGACACTTTTTTGCACTTTTCCAAATGTTGCACATTTTGACAACTGTGCCAAAAATTGGCACGTTTTGACCACTTTTCCAAAAATAGACGCATTTTGACAATTTTTTCCAAATTGCCATAATTTGACGCAATTTAATATCCTCCTAAAAAATTGACACTTTCTGACAACTTTTGCAAAAATTGACCCTTTTTGAATTTTATTTAGAAAACCAACACCTTTGGACTTGGGCAAATTTGACAAAAAAAAAAGAACCTTACGATTAAGTAGATAAGTAAGTATGGCCAAAAACTGTACTTTTGTTAGACAATTTTTAAACAAAAAGAAGGTTTATTAAACATATAAGGCAGAAATTATAATTCTTTTTGGATGTTTGGGGTGAGGAGGTGATTCCAATAACTATGAACCTACAACTTTCTAGAATTAGCGTCCCCCCGCAAAAAAAATGGCTAAAAAAGGCCTGCGTATAACGAAATGTTCTAGTCTTCGCTGAGAAATTTTTGAAATTTGCTAGAATCTCTTTAGGTATGTACTTATATTTTCTAAAATCAACCCCCCCCCAAGTCGAATTTCATCATTTTTAGCCAATCTAAAGCCTTTAGCGTGATTTTAGATTTCTCCAGAATTATAAATTTTATACAAAAGATGTTTATAAATTGATTTGGGTTGCTAAGTCAGGATCAGAAATTTGAAACCAAAAAAGTTAGAATTTTAGGAGTTTAAGGATGGAGAATTCTTGGCATATTATTTTATAACAAACTTCACCAATGATAATTAATTACAAAGTGAATTAATTTCCATAAATATTAATTCGAAAAATATTACGAAATAAAACACGATTCGCGAAACGTTCCGAATAGCTACGATAACAACCGAATCGTATCATGTGAGGCAGAAGGTAAACGACGACTTTGATTTTGATTCAGTGTTAACTTCGCGCGATATCGCGTGTTTCGTGGACCAATGTACACTTTCGTTGCATTCGCTTTTCGCGGTTTTTCTCTTTTTTATTTCGCTTTCGATCGTTCTCGTGGAATTGAATAATATCAATACTTACCATATCATAATTAATCAACATTTTTAATCATTTTATAATTTCGTAATTACTTACTTATCTAGTCTTATCGTGTTCGTGTATCGTGTAGAATAAGTTGACAACTTTCGGATCGTGTTTGTCGTGGTGTCGTGTGGACTGTGTATTTTTCGTGTACTTACATTCGCCGGCTTTCTTCGATTTGGATTTAGGAGTTCCTCCATCTTCAGCGATAACAAAGGTAGATATGGGAATTTTTGTCATTAGTATTTTGTGATTTAGTGTTAGATTATGAATTGATTAATTTACGAATCGAATGCGATTCGTGCAATTTTTCCGAATATTATTCGTTATCATTGAACATATCAACAAGGTAATGTGTCCGGTTTGAGTAATTTGCATTATTGTTGAACGAACTTGTTCTGCAGATTCATCTATGGCAGCTTTGTGAATCAGTCTGATTCTAACCTTGAATAAAATTCATCAATAGATCAAAATAATCCATCACGAATGAACAGTGGTGATAAAGGCGCACCGAATGGAAGTGGGTGTAAAGGAGGGGGGGGGGGTGAAAAGTTGAGAATTTTGAGGGAAAATTGAATGATGAGTTGAAAAAAGTTGAGAAAGTTGAGAAAGTTGGGCAGAAAAATAGCTTTTTACTTTTTGAGCTATAAATTTTCAAAATTTTTCGCCCTCGCTTCCCTCCAGCGAGATCATTTGCGTTTTCCTTTCCCCCTTCCAAAATTTGTTCGAACCATATCTGGCCGATTACCATGAAAAATACCTACTGGAGGGATGGAGCGGGAAGTCTGGGGTAAAAAGTTACGAAAATCTGATGAGGTATCCAATCGATTTTTTTCATAATCATATTTCAATTCAGCGAGTCAAATTACCCCAATTTTTAATTTTTTCATGATCACTTACCTATGAAAAATCTAGAAAAAAATTCACTTTCGTCTCAAAACGTTGACCTATGAATTTTGAACTTGTTTTCAACGAACTAAAGCTCTGGTAGTGTATTTTGGGGTTTCCGTTCGAATCCTTGTTTGGTCGAGTTCAAAAGTGCTTCTGTTGGTTCCGGGGGGGGGGGGGGACTTGGATATTCTTTTCAGGTGCACAGATTTTAAAATATAAAGGACGACCCTCATTTTTTAAAAAACCAATATTCAGTGGGTTTCAAAGTTGGACATTTTTGATGTCCATGCTAATTTTTTTGGGCGACTCTTGATTTCCCGCCAAAATAAAACGAAGTGATCGTTTTTGGCCTAAAAAGGGAAATACTTTGGGAATTCTCTCTATCACGCTTTTATGGCTTTTCGTCGTTTCAGGTGTTCTTAAAGTGAAACTCAGTTTCATTTTTTAAAAATTAAAAATTTGGGGTGATTTTGTGGGCTGATCTCCAATCCAATTTGAAAATTTCCTTCTATGAAAAAAATCTGTTCATCTGATGTGATGAGCTTTCCAAAAATACGTTGTACTTACATTTCTTTTTTTAGTAGGTACGACGAATTCATAAACTTGGAAATTGACGATTGAGCGTGAAAAACCATGAAATAATGCTACCTAAAAATGTCAAGAAATTAGTCCTTTAATTCTTATGCACCTGGGGTGCTGTTTTATTCCATAAATATTTTTGTTTGACTCAATTTTTTTATTCGTAAATGATTTCTACGTTTACTTACATTTTCTCCAATTTTCCAGCCTTTTTAACCAATCGAATAGGTACCTACTAAATTAACAATTTAATTTAACTTTACTATCTATATTAATGATGTACGCCTGAGGTATACCTACTGCAGATTCGTTATATTCCACAATCATTTCAATTCGCTTCGAGGCGTTCAAATAATACATTTTCGCGAACGCCTCTACTGTCTACATATTGCAATTCAACATCGTCGTCGCAGCGAATTCAATGCGCTAAAAAAGCCTACGACGAGTATACTCGTATTTTGAATAGAATAGAACAGAATTGTCGTGCTAAAACGTAAAAGCTCCAGCGACAGATAAGATTTGTTGTAAGTTGAAAAAGATCTAACTTTAACAACGACGACTACGCCGAATGAGAATACTTTGAAAAGCAAATTTTCATATTTTGTTTACTTTATCTATAACTATACGTGGCAAGGCGAACTTATATCGTTTCCATATTGCATTCGACATCGGTATAAATGGCATTCCGATGTTATGTTCAAATCCCCAGAGACTTGCTAGGATCTCGCCGTGCCTTTGACACAATTTTAATCAATCTCGTAGAGCCGCCCGACGACGAGGATACATATACAAAGGTATAGCCTACTCTCGCTGTATGTGTGGATACGACTGCCTACTACTTGTATCATCTATAAACTGTGGAAAATTTTTCATTGCGATGTGTTTCGTGTTTTAACGTGGGGAGGAGGGGAGGAAGGGGCGCCTAAAATGCCTACCAACCTAAAATCGGGACAAAATGTAAGGGAAATTCATCAGAAGCCAGCGACGAAACTGATGGGAAGAGGGGCGAGGAGGAGGGAGTGTCACACCCTCAATAATGCTGAAGTCGAGAAGCAATCGGCAAATTTAAAGTCGCAGAATTTACACTTGGCTCATCGGCAAAAAGACTCACTCCCCGATTTTTTTAGAATTTTAATTTACACATTTTTGAAAGCTACTTTTACCCCATTTGGGGAGGTGCTGGGGGCCGTGGATGGCGTCCAATCAAAAATCTGAAATCATATTCGTGTTCAGCGTCACCAAAAACATACAATTCGATGTATTAGTGTTAAATAAGTACAACTGGTCTCGTCTGAGACTACAAAACGATTGAATATATTTGGTATCAAGTGTAGTACACTGGTACATAGTCATATCTCACAGAGATAAGTAATTGTGCACATACGTGCATGATATCGTTACACAGTACATAGCTAACACGCCACCTTGAATTTTTAAGGGAAATTCAACCATTTAAAACACGTACAATACTATTCGAGAATTAATTCAATTTATCGATCATATCGATTCATATATACGATTACAAATTACCATTTCGATTACAATTAAATATTTTCCAACTACATCGTGACTACACCAAATATAAGCCAATATAGCACATGATACATCGTTTCAATAAAATAACACACGATTAAATATGATTAAAATATCTGATAAAATACATAGATAAAATAGACGTTAAAATATGGTACAATATATTTCTAAACAGGTATGAGACTAGATTTCTGTATAAAATACACATATTACATAAACGAAATTTTCCATTACAAAACAAGTACACATTAGTAGGTACCTATTCATCGATAATTACGTACCTAATATTTCCTGCCTAAATTTTTCAAACAGGCTAGGACCTAACGCCTTCGTAAACGTATCAGCAATATTCTTATTAGACTTTACTTCGCAAATCTGAATCTCTCCCTTATCGACAAGATCTGTCACAAACCGTTTAGAGATATCAATGTGTTTACTCTTGCCTGTAAAATTTCCATTCTTACCCAAAAATCTAGCCCCTGAATTATCTTCGAATACCTTGACCTTTCCAACACTACATCCGAATTCGGATATCAGCCATTTTACCCAAACAGTCTCTTGAGCACAATCAGCAAGAGCATAGTATTCAGCATGGGTAGATGCTCTTGTCACCGCACCCTGCTTCAAAGACTTCCATACAATCGGATTTCCATACAAACGAATTACGTAGCCTGTTGTTGATTTCCTATCATACGTATCACTAGCGAAATCAGAATCAACATAGGCATCTAAAATAGTCTCATGTCTTTTAAAATAATTCAAATTCAGAGAACGAGTGGAATACAGATACGAAAGAATACGTAGGGCATACTCAAAATGCTCCTTTGTGTATCCAGCCTGAAGTCTACTCAAGTATGATACACTAAACGAAATATCCGGCCTTGTAGCCGCAGAAATATACAATAGAGCTCCAATTAGACTTCGAAAAGGCAAATCACAATCTGACTCTTTATCTGGCATTAACTTCAAGCCAATCTCCATTGGTGTATCAAAACGATCTCGAGCATTAGTTACACAATACTTTTCAGCCAATTCTTCAATGTATTTACATTGATTCAACGACATGACACCATTTTTAATCGAAATATCTATACCAAGATAATTTTTCACCTTACCTAGGACTTTCATTGAGAATCTGGCACATAATTTTCTCTTTATTTTTTCGATGAGCTCAATACTATTACCACAAAGCAACAAATCGTCTACGAATACCAAAATATACACCACAAGATTCTTCTCTATCAATACATAAATACACTTTTCTATTTCGAAACAGACGAAACCTAATAATACCAGATAATCATGTAGGCAATCATACCAACACCTAGAACTTTTCCGCAATCCGTACAGAGCTTTTTTCAATTTACAAACACGATTCGGACGTTTTTCAAACCCTTTAGGCTGCTTTACATAAACTTCATCCTTGATTTCACCATTCAAGAATGCGGCATCAACGTCAAGTTGTTCAATCTCCCAGCCATTAATAATAGATAAGACCAGGAAAATTTTCACAGCAGTCATACTCACAACAGGTGAATAATAACTCTGTTCCGCATCCTCCTCCTGTTGATACCCTAAAACAACCAATCTAGCCTTGTAAGCGCCTGAACTTTTCCTACAATAGACCCATCTTACTCCAAGAGCTTTTTTTCCATCAGGTAAATCCACTAAACTCCAAGTATCATTTTTCTCAATATTACTCATTTCAACTTCCATAGCCTTTTGCCACTCATTCGAATCAGGTTTATTAATCGCATCCTCGTAACTCTGAGGAGCTCCAACTTGCACAAAATAAGCAACAGGATCGCCATAACGCTCAGGAACCTTCTTTTCACGAGCTGACCTTCTCGGAATCGCTCTCTCACTCTCTTTTGACAAATTCTCACCACTGTTTCTCTCGCTCTTATCATCCTCATCATCACTCTCAAGGTAAACTATCCTACTCTTCGAATTATCAATGATATCAACATGCCTACTTACAGTGACTTCGCCTGAGATCAAAACCCTATAGCCTGTATCTTCAAAACCAACAATAACACCCTGAACTCCTTTTTTCGAAAACTTTCCAGGCCTTTTCTGATCAGGAATTCTCACAAAACATGACGAACCGTAAGGCACTAACTCCGAGACATCAGGTTTCTTACCATGGATTATTTCAAATGGAGTTTTCTCTTCAATTGATTTATTCAACAAACGATTCCCTATAAACACAGCAGTTTTTACAACCTCAGGCCAATATCTCTTACTTATCCTTGCCTCGTCAAATAGGCAATTGGCCCTATCCATGATAGTTTGGTTATATCTCTCCTCAACACCATTCAGCTGTTGAGTATAGGTTGGTACATTTTGAATTTGAAAACCCTTCTCTGCCTCAAAATCGTAAAAATTCCTATTGATATACTCGGACCCATTATCACACCTTAGGAGTTTGATCTTTTTACCAGTTAACGTACACATATAATTATAATAATGTTTGAAGCAATCAAGGACCTCAGCCTTAGACTTCACAGTGTACACTTTTACAAACTTACTATAATCGTCTATGAATGTCACAAAGAAACGCTGACCAAGATAACCAACAGTATTGTGAGGACCACTAACATCAGAATGAACAATTTCGAGAATCTCTCTAGCTCTAGACCTACCATCTCCAAATGGCACACATCTCATTTTGTTCCTTTTACAGATATCACATTCAACATATTGACTAGAAATTTCACTGGGTAGACCATCAACGAGCTGTTTTTGACATAAAGACTTCAAGTCATAGAAATTGACATGACCCAACACCCTGTGCCAATATTTACGATCATTATTCACCTTAGAGACAGAAAACACATTCGAATCTTCCTTAAAATATTCGCATTCTATCTTATATAACTTACCCTGCCTCACACCCTCGGCTATAATATTCCAATCACGATTAAAAATCTGTACTTTACCATCTCCAGCTAGACTCCTGTAACCAGCATCATCGATAGTACTAGCACTCAGTAAGTTGTGAGGCAACTCTTCGACTAATAGGACGTTTTTAATGGTACAAGGAGTAATTACATTATCTACCTTAAATTTAACACAAACAGTACCAATATACTTGGCTACACAGGGGAATTCATCAGCCATTTTAACATTAATAGGACTTTTTAGCTCAATACATTTCGAAAAATATTCTTTTTTATTTACAATATGGTCTGTACAGCCACTGTCCAAAAGCCAGACCATATTGGATCCTCTCATACACGAATTTGTTTGTTTTTCACCTAACTCAATTTTTTTATCAACCTCAACTAAGAACGATTCAGCAGACCTATCATTATTACGACTATCATTATGGTTATCATTTCTATTATTACGATAATTACCACGACCTCTGCCATTAAATCGCCGATTTTGACCACCTCTACCACGATTACGATTATTTTTCCAACAATATTTCTTGATATGGCCAGTCTTTCCACAGGTAAAACATCCTCCTTTTGACCCATTTCTTCTTCGAACATTAAAAACCTCTTTGTCCTTGGTTGTTTCACTCGATTCTTCGGTAACAGGTGATGCTGTCGATGTTGAGGGTTTTGGCTCAGTTTCGGATTCCTCAGACTCAAATTTGTTCCCTAGGGCTAAAAACTTGGCCTTGACGTAGGCGAATTTATTTTTTCCAGCGGGTAACACATCCACAATATCGGCCAAATGAGACAGTTTTTCTGGCAATTTCATCAGAAAATATTGCAGCTTGGAATCGTCATCCAGAATTTTCCCAGAAGATCGAACCATATTTAGAGCAGCTTGAAATCTGCTAACGAACACCTTCGGCTCAATTTCCGGACTATACTTGAGATCGGATAAACGAGTTACAGCAGCTACTTGTGCAGCTTGAGTGGTCACTGCATAAATTTCATCGAGAGCCGTTATCATTCCATAGGCTGTAGTTTCATTTCTAATCAGCTCCAGCTGATCATTTGTCATAAAACGTACGATGAAATTTCGAGCCTTTGCATCTTCTTGTTTCTTGGCCTTTAGGATAGCATCCGTTGCTCCGGCTGGTGCTGCACTCAGAGCATCTATACAATCTTTTGCCTCTAAAAATGTGTCCAAACGAAATCGCCATGACATATAATCAGTGCCATCGAACTTGGGAACTGCAGTAAATTCAGCCATCTCGAAAACAGGAACTTGAAACGACTCAAATACAACGACAAACGACGAAAAATTGACCAAAAAATCGATCAACGAGAGCAAAAATCAAATTCGTTTCAAAAATCGCGACTAAAACGCGCCAAAAATATCGCAAGTACAATTCAAATAGCGAAAACACCGCAAAAATCAGTCAAATTGCGAAAAAACAGTGCGAGAAAATACCATTTCACTAAACACTACGAGAAAAATCAGGCTCACTGAAAGCTCCGAGCTCAACGCTCGCTACCATGTTAAATAAGTACAACTGGTCTCGTCTGAGACTACAAAACGATTGAATATATTTGGTATCAAGTGTAGTACACTGGTACATAGTCATATCTCACAGAGATAAGTAATTGTGCACATACGTGCATGATATCGTTACACAGTACATAGCTAACAATTAGGTACATGCCCCAGATTTTTTTTGAAAGTTTTGCCCAAATTTGGGGAAGGGGGTGCTCCCTTTCCATATTGCTCTTTCGAACTGTGAAATCAGTTTTGATCAAAGTATCACGGCTTTGGAGGTATGCGCTGCTGAAGTTGAGTACCTCGAGACAGTGTGAAAATAATTGAAGCCCCTCCACTCCAACCACCTGAAGAGGCTGGGACCAAACTGATTGCGGGTTTCTTACTTATTCGGTAGGTAGACATTGCAAAAAAAAAAAAATCAGTGAAATCGAGGAACATAACTCAAAAAGTTGGTCGAATTGAGGTGAAATGACCTAGTTCAGTGGCAGACAGGCCTATGTTGTAGACTAGCGATCGCCAGGGGCCCGGAAACACCAAGGGGCCTCATCTTGAAGCCAAAAATATAGGTACTATTTTCAGTTTTTCTAATCGTGAATTTTCGCATACTTTTTACCACACTTTGATCGAGCCTGTTTGCTTTTCTTTTATTTCATACTTAATTAAAATTTTAAAATTGCGGAGTCAAAAAATATGTAGACTCGTCGTAAAAAAAACATTATTTTTCATTTCTCAAAATACGAATTACAATGCAAAATAGTCGAAATCTACTTTCTTGCCAAAAATAGCAAAAAATGTCACCTTTTGTCAACATTTCCTAATAGCCTCGTTTCTCGCCAAAAATTGTAATTTTTTCGCAAAAAAATTCCCATTCTCTTTGCTAAAAATTACCTAAAAATTCCGCTTTTTTGCCTAAAAAAATATCAATGAGCCAAAAATTTCTCCCATTTTGAACGAAGATTGCAAAAAAGTATTATTTTTGGGCAATAATTGCCAAAAACTCGTGCTTTTCCTCACAAATAATCAGTCTTATTGCTATTTGCTTAAAATTTATTGTCAAAATTCTCGGTTTTTTGCAAAAAACTCTCAAAAGTGTTATTTGTTCCCAAAAATTGTCCAAAAGTCTTCCCTATTGCTGAAAATTCTAGCTTTTTTGAAATTGAAAAGTCTCGATTTTTTACGTAAAATTGTAAGTTGCAAAGTGGAAAATCTCACTTTTCAAAAAAAAAATGTGAAAAGATGACTGTACATACATAAACATATGTACTGAATTTCTTATTCTTGAAAATTGCCAATTTTTACTATAGTAAATTATAAAATTGCTTCAACATTTTTTTTTCGTCGAAATGATTTAAAAGCCCGGTTTAGGGTGAGTATTTGCTTGAAATTTGCCAAAGTATCTCTTTTTGCCAAAATTCTCTCAAAGTTCTTCTTTTTGCTGAAATGTTCAAAATCCTACTGTTTGCCAAAAATTGTAAAAAAATTCTCGTTTTCTAACAAAATTCTAAATAGTCGTTTCTTTAAATTTAGAATTTTTACATTTTTTTTTTAAAATTGTGCAAATTGTCTCGCTTTTTTTCCAGAAACTGTCAGAACATTTGAGTGATGACATTTCCAATGTTGTTTCTAGACCCATTTCTCTGAGAATCTTTGCTGATGATACATATAAACATTTCCTTTTGTTCAAATAATATTCAACTAGCTCTTCAAGTAATCCAAGAAACCTTTGAAAAAATTGAATCATGGGCAGATTCTAATGGTCTAACCTTCTCTGAGTCAAAAACCCACTGTATACTTTTCACCAAAAAAAATAAGATTCCTCCAGATCTCATTCTCAACTTCAAAGGACACTCTTTAGAATTCAAAACCACTACTAAATTTCTTGGCTTAACTTTTGATAGAAAACTAAATTGGACTCCTCATTTCCTAAAAGTAAACTCAGATCTCATGAAACGCCTAAATCTGTTGAAAATAATCAAAAATACTAAGTATAATCCATCTCGCAAACTCCTACTTCACTTGTATAAATCTCTAATTCGCAGTAAAATTGAGTATGGAAGCCCACGTTTTGCAAATATCTCAAATAAAACTTCTAATATCCTAAAAACAATTCAAAATTCAGCACTAAGGATCTGTTTGGGAGCCCTCTATTCCTCTCCAATAGAAAGCCTTTATTGTGAAGCAGCAGAATTACCCCCAGTTTTTAGAAGAACTCTCGTAACAAACAAATTCATCTCAAATGCATCCACCACCCCTTCCCATCCACTCCAAAACTCAATTAACCCACCAAACTTTCAACATTTTGACCATATAGAAGGACCCATTTCTATTTTCATCACAATGTTGAATGATCTTCAATTCAATCCTAAAACACTCATCCAACAACCAATATCATATCCCCCTTGGCTCCTCAGGCCTCCTCAAGTCAATACACAACTTATTAACTACCCAAAAAATAGCCACTCTCCACTAATAATAAAACAAAACTATCTGGAACTCTTATCAGAAATTCTGAATACAAAAAATTCAATCTCTTCTTTATACAGATGGGTCAAAAATACCAACACTTCATTCGGGGTATGCCTACTCTATTAATGATAAAATTTCAAATTTTAAAATCCATAACTGCTTTTCAATCTACATACACTGCCGAACTCACAGCTATTTTCCACTGCCTCTGTGACATATTCACTTATGAATCAGAAAATAAGTCTTTCTTAGTTCAGAGTGATTCCCTCAGCTTACTAACTGCTATCCAAAATCTATTTTCTGACCACCCCCTAATTCAAAATATCCATAAAACTCTGTTTGATTTACAAAATTCAAACTTCTCCATCCAGTTTAGTTATGTATGTACCCAGCCATATTGGAATCACAGGAAATGAAATTGTAGATAAAAGTGCAAAATCCGCCACTACTCTTTCTCCTTTCACATTTATCACAGCTGACGAGCTTAAATCTATCTTCACCCAAAACACACTTGAGAAATGGGAGAAATGGCAAAACTTTTGGTCCCTCCAAACATCAAACAAGCTCTTTCACCACAAAAAAAACTACTCAGCCTTGGAAAAACCTATCTCAACTAAATTGACTCGAAGAAATCATTATAACCAGATTGAGAATTGGCCACACAAAATTCACCCACAATCACCTCTATGAAAAGACCCCAAAACCCACATGCCAGTTCCGCACGTCAGAACTTATATCTGTCCAACACTTACTATTTCGCTGTCCCTCCTTACATCTCAGCACAGACTATCCCTACAAATAGATGAAAGATCCCTATTTATACCAGACGACCCGTCCTAATTAAAAAACTTGACCTTAACAACTATTTAAATCTCACACGACGGGTGTAATAATCAAGTACCTAATTACAAACACACTCCCCCCCCAAAAAAAAACCCTTAAAATTGTTAGTCTTGTTTTATTTTTCCAAGAATTGCCCTTTTTGCCAGAAATTTCCAAAATTTTTACCTATACTTTGCTACCAAAAAATTGTCAAAACGTCTCGAATTTCATCAAAAAGTTTCGAAATATACTTGTAGTTCAACTATTCAAAATTAAATACATTTTCAATTCGTAATACTTAGGTATTCTGTTTTTTTTTTGCGATTTTATTTTGTATCAAAATGTTTTGCTCGCAATTTGTCAGTTTTTTGGCTACTTTTCAATTAGGTACTTTTTCGTCAATTTTTCGAGCTTCTTCAGTTACAAAATCACTTGAGTACCAGCCCTGCGTTCGCTTCACTTGGGTCTGTTTACCTACTTTTCATTTTCAAAATTAAAATTTTTAAAAACTCATCATTCAACACCCTCCCCCCCAAAAATTCCAGCTGTTTTTACCTCTCGAAACCCGAATTTTTGAAAGCTTTTGCCTGTGCTTCGCTGGACTCAATTATTATCTCTAAACAAAAAAAAAACCAGTTTGAAATTTCCATAAATTCGAAAATGAAAATTACAATTTTCTATAATGACGCCAACTTAATGTGAGTTCGTATTTTATTTGTATTTCTTCTTTAATTCGGCAAAATTGGTATTCCCCCCCCCCCATGAAAGTCGGCAAATTTTAGTCAACACCCTCCCCCCCTATACTCATTCCTCCCAAAAAAGACCAGTTTTTTTCTTGTCAGATCGACTTACTTATTTTCGTAAAAAAGAATAAACAATCCGAACCTGAGAAAAAAAAACAGGTAGAGAAAGATTCGAAGGGGGGTGGGATTTGGAAGGCCCCATTCGGTCCATTGGCCAGGAGCCTCCAACGGCCCAGTCCGCGCCTCCCTGACCTAGTTCAAATACGTATCAACTCATTTTTATAACGATCGGATCCCTTCGCCGAAGGTTTCAATGAAGCGGTATATATACAGTAAACTACACGATGTATGTAGATGTACTAGAATAGAAAAATAAGATTAATGAAACACAATAACGATAGACAGAAATCTAGGGATCAAGGATCATTACATCGCGAGCTATACATTTTACGTTTTGTATTCGTAATTTGTAATGTACTCGTACGTTACGTACAACGATTGCACAATATATACCCAATACCCATACCCAGTTGGAATAAAATCACGCGAAACGTAATCGCAATCGCAATCGCGAAAAGTTCACTCAAGTAGAAATACCTGGTCGAATGGCAAACGCCAACGAGGGAATAAGTACATATTCGAATTACCATCAATGAAATATTCGCGATTCTTGTACATACACACACACGTAGTAGTATACTAAAAGTAACGAAGAAATAAAAACTTCTCCGACGATTGCACCATACTCGTTCGTATCAAATTGCTGTTCGTCATGAAAACAAAAAGTAATAAAATTTTTCATACAGTTTTACTCGTGCTCCGGCGTGCGGCAGTATGGGTGGCCGGGTACTGCGCATACTACTGCTGGTCGACTGGTGTGTTGTGTGTACTGTACGGGTGTACGTACGATTATACTATAGCGAAAAAAATGGATATTTTTCGCGTTCTTCAATTAAATAGATGAGTTTTTTTTCCTCTGCTTTTTTCCAAAGCCGTTTGGTTTGATGCCTTAAGGGATTCGGTAAGTATAAACTTTGCGTGTACGTTTAGGTATATATAGGGCTGCGTATACGAGTATATATTTGCAATTTTCTTCCTTCCAAGACTACATAGTACGAGTAGTCGGAGGTTTTAATTTTTCTGCTCGCGTCGTCGTAATTCAACGCTGTTGTGCAGAGTTACGACGAGTGTATCCTTTACGTCTTTACGGCGAAGTGAGCCAGAGAGCTATCATAGTTCGGAAAGAAATTCAATAACGAAAGAACACCACGTCGAGTCGCAGTTCATAGCTGATAATTCGCGTGTAAAGGGAAAATCTCGTTATCTGCGAAACCGGAGGCTAGGAGGCGGCGGCAAAGAAGAAAATATCGCGGATTATCGGACCCCTAGACGAACTATATAGGGATAGGATAGCGGATTTCCAAGCGAATAATACGTGCGCTCATAAATCACGGCGTGCCCGCAACATTTGAAACTTGATTTGTGGCTTTAGCCATTTTCCTTTTGCTCTTGCTCTTGCTCTACCCCTAACGAGATATTCAATCGGACCTTTGGAATAGATTTATTTGTTCAACATATCCCATTGCCACTATTCTTTAAAGCTCACCTGGTCAACGCTGCCGTATGATATACTGCCTTATATATGTATTAATTGACATCCCAATGAACAAAACTGTTGAACGAAGTCGCACACGGTGAATTCGAAATTATACGAGGGGAAGTACCTACCAAAACGAGATACAGAATTATTACGTACAAAATAACCATCCATTTTCAATATTTTCTATAGCTGAAATTATAATGCTTTAGAATTTATCGAAGCGTTTTTACAATTTTTCTCTCAATTTTGTAGCGTATTTTTTATTCGGGTATTTAATTCGATTATAAGTAACCGAAGACTCTGCAGTGGTCAATTGGTCATGCTTTGATCAAAAAGAGGCGGCAGAGAGGATGATGAATGTAAAAATAAGATCGATGATTCGACCTAAAACAATTTTTTCTAAATTTTTGTTAGACCGGGCAAATAGCAGTTTTAAAAAGGAAAAAATTGGCACATCAATTTTTTCTTCGGGAATGTGTTCAGATGGACCCCCTGAACTACCAAAAAAAAACCCGACCCTCCTACCCCTGGAGCTAATTTTTTTAGAGGGCTAAAACCGGTTGCGATTCACGTTTTTTGCGTTTTACTCCGTAAATATTAGGTTTACGATAAAAACTACCATGACAAAAAATGTTCCCCTTCAAATTCTCGATAATTTGATACTACTCTCGATACCCATCCCTCAAGGGGGTTGCCTAAAAAAAGGGGTGGAAAGAGTAGGTGTTTCAAAAAAATGTAAGTTTAGTAAATTAATCAAAATTACCACTTAATATTATTCGTTTTCGCTCAATTTTTTTTTACAAAGTCTCCATACCCAACTACTAATCAAACCACCATTGATTAGTCTTCAACCCTCCCCGGGGGTTGGTGGGGGGGGGTGCTTGATTTTTCAAGTAACACACAACTGAATCATGTATTCGAAAAACGAATCTGGACGTGCGATATATCGAAGAGTATGTTTTCGAGGTCGCTGAATACGGATACGAACTTATTTTCTGGGTCTAACCCCTCAAAGCCCCTCTGTGCCCCAAAAAGAGGGTCAAAATTTTGAAAAATCGCGAAAAGTCGAGTAATATATCGAATGGTATGTTTTCGAGGTCGCTGAGTACGAATATGAACTTATTTTTATGGGCCAACCCCTCGAAGCCTCCCTGTGCCCCAAAAAGAGGGTCAAAATTTTGAAAAATCGCGATAAGTCGAGTGATATATCTAATTTGTAGCTTACTCATTTGTTCTATTTTTAAATCATGAAACAAAACTTTTGAGACCTCCTTCTGAAAAAAATTTAAGTATTTTTGGGAGAAAATGGCTTGTCTTTTCATATTATAACTAACATTTTTTGCTATTTCAATTTATTATTTCTTCTTCGTCGTCTTCTTCTTCTTCTTCTTCTTTTTTTTGCTGAAAACATGAATGTCTAAAAATTTTCTACCAAGTGATGATAAATTTCGGAGCGAGGGGGGGGAGACATCAAAGCATCTGAAAATTTTGATTCGAAAAAAAAAATCGAAATGCTTTTTGAAGTAGTGAAAAAATAATATTGAACCCCTCCCCCTTCCATTCAAATAAAATTCGAGAAATTGTCTTGCTTTGCCTTTTTTACTATTTTTTAATCATAAAACAAAAATTTGGGGCCTCCCCTTTCTCAAAAATGTTGAGGTAGTTTTGAAAAAATGGCTCGTATTCTCATATTTTGAATCAAAAATTTTTCAATTTCCCATTTATTCTTCCCTTATTTTGAAAATTTCAATTTCTAAAAATTTTTACTCTAGTAATGATAAATTAGGGAGGGAAAATCTAAACATTTTAAAATTTTGAATTGAAAAAAAAAATCAAAATGTTTTTTAAAGCAGGTAGTGAAAAAAATCGATTGTAGTAATATTGAACATCTCCTCTTCCTTCAAAATAAAATATGAGAATTTGTCCTGCTTTTATTACCCTATTTTTTAACATCACTAATTGGTGGGATGTGTAAAGAGTAAAATGAGTGATATATTGAAAATGAGTCCATGGTCTTGTTTTCAACGATCTTGAAAATATAATATTCGACAAAATATTAAACGATTTCTGGCAACTTTTCAAAATTTTATCCTATTTAGGGGAGCGTAAGGGGGTTTTGAGGAATCGTTAGCAGAAAAACAGTTCATATTCGTACTCAGCGACTTTGAAAACATACGATTCGATATGTCACTCAACTTTTCAAAAATTTTCAAAATTTTGGACTTTTTTGGGGTAGTCAGGAGCTTTGTGGGGTTGGGGGCAAAAAATAATACCATATTCGTACTCAGCGACTTTGAAAACATATCAATCGATATATCACTCGACTTATCGCGATTTTTCAAAATTTTGACCCTCTTTTTGGGGCACAGAGGGGCTTCGAGGGGTTGGCCCAAAAAAATTGTGGTGGTTTGGGAGGTCTTTACTTTGAGGGAGACCTCCGCAAGACCAGCGTGCATATAATAAGCCCAGGGAACCTAAACTTGCCCGATATCCTTGCGAAAGATATCAAATTGCAGTGATGTTGAGACACCTCATAAATGATCATAAGACCGCTAAATGTTCGTAATGTTTTATTCACTTCTCTGGTATAACACACGCGAAGAATTATAATAAAACACACTACACATTATTGAATAAAATACACTTGTAGTATCGACTACAAGCGGAAGCTCTGAACTTGCTACCTTACGCTAGCACCAGTGAAAATATACCTAACGAGCTTTCAAAGCTCGAAGCTCGGAGTGGCGCGTCTCGAACTACTTCGACAGAGTGCACTACTCGTAAGCAGTGCTGCCACTCCGACAGGAACACAACTTCCCTCTAGGTGGAAGCTGCGGGCGCATCCCCTACCGGTACATATGCCCCGCTTCCATTGAACAGCGTGGACATCGGAGATGCTGGATCATTGAAGCCAAAACTTGGCCAATCGGACAACGGACGGTAGGGCCCCTCTGCCCCGCTTCTATGAACCCGCAGCTTCCAAGATGTTGAATAGCTAGGTTCTTCGGCATCCATCCATGACTTCCACTAAGTCAAATTTCCAATTTTGAAACATCTCTGCTGAACTTTCACGGCACTAGCGACTTAAAATTACCTTAGGTGCAAACAATTTGTCATCTAAGTACTAAAACAGGTTAAAACTTAGTCGCTAAGGTGCTACAAAATTCACAAACACGAAATATTTACATAAACAGCAGAAAAATGTGTACAAATAATAAAAAAAAAAAAACGTTGAGGTGTGTGTCAACTGGTTCGACATGAGGCCAAAATTTTGCGCAACTCGTGCCAACAGCTTGTTTACCAACACGAGGTCAATGAACTCTTCTTCTGGAGCAATTAACAGGTACTTTTTAATTAATTACGCGTTCCATATCGTATTTGTAGATGTTAAGCTAATGACGATACTCTTCTTTTCCAGCAGCAACTTTCCCGGATTCGATCGGCGTCGAAATAAATTCACCGGAACCGGACGGAGATGACTATTTTTGACTCAGCTCAACGCCAAGGTAAGTTTCTAACTTCTCTGCTAAATTTTCCAAAATTGAGCGTTTGTTGATATTGCCAAGCTCTATTCATTTCTGTTCCAGGTTCCTGTACCAGCTCCGGTCACGTTCCAGAGGTTTCCCGTTCTCAAATCCTACTCATAATCGGTGAAGTTGTCATTCCACCGTATGGCAAATAGTAAGTTTTTTCTCCTTTTCTACATTGATTCCTTGTTGTGGATTTACAACGGCGATGAACAAATTACATCCAGTAACATTAGGTGACTTGTTTCTCTTCTTTCTAGCTTGGTCCAGTTTTTCCGGAGCCCATCAAGTACTTTACTGTACTGTCCAGCATTTCGTGACGCAGGTGAGTTGGTTTTTCGTTTTATTTTCTGATCGATTTCACCATTGATCTTTTCTATTTTCTCTGTTGTCAGTAAATTGGTGCTTTTTTCCGATCTGGAGGTTTTTTCAAGTCGTTTATTTGGGACTGGAGCTGGCATCTTGTTTATCTCATCTCTGCTGAAGTAAGTACCTCGTTTTTACATCTCTGTTTACGCGTACTCAATGATCTCGTTAGCTTTGGATCGTGTTGTGTTCGTTTTCTCTCGTGTTGTGTTGCGTTGGTTCCGCGTTATCGTCACGGACAGCTGGTCGCTCGTTGCTATCCCCACACACAGCTGGGAACGTTTGGCTATTCCCACGGACAGCTAGGGACATCTGTCTATGTACACTGACAGCTGGCCGGTTGCAAATTTTTTCAAGTTCGAAAGTTGCGATTTCTCTCATTTTTTCGCAACTGGAAACCTTCTCACGCCTTTCTCGACCCTTTATCGAACTTGAATTTTGAACTTCTCTATTTTTCGTGAAAATAATTACTCGTTCAAAATTCCTCAACACACACTCATGCGAATTTTTTCAACCTCTCTTGGAAAAAAAAAATTTTACACGCATTTACAAAAAGTCAAATAAATACTCTAGTCACAAGTAACCATAAAAAATAATTTATTCCGAGTGCAACAACACATAAAAATTAAAGAAATAGATAATTCGCCTGTTCTAAACAAGTCAATAAATTAAATTGTAAACAATAACAACTATAAACAAAAATATATCCATAAATCCCTCTTTCTCGACCTCTCTTTTTATCGACAACTGCTTCTGACTTCGTTGGTTAATTTTAACAAACTGAGCGTCAGCTCGAAATGCTGCTCTTCGCACAAAAATTGAGCTCCTCGAATGGCACCCTTGGGTGGACATCTTGCCACAATCGATTCTGCATCTCGTACGTAGTAAATGGCGCCTTTATAATAACGGTTCGCGTCATATCGAAGAAACTCGTTCACCTTTCTCCTTTTAGAACTGCAGCCCTCGTACGTCGCTATAGGTAGAATAATCAATTTTTCGACTCCTCTCTTTTCGATCGTTCTCAGGAGCGCTTTTATTCCTTCTCGACATGAAACGAGTGTCCGCCGGGCTACGTCATCCTGGCCAATCGCCATAATCATCCACCGCGGTACCCTTTTCATCTCTCTAATGGTGGACTCTAAGTATCCAGCAGGTATCGTCGTGCCCGAGAATCGCGAATGTGTTACCGCTCTTCTGACGTCTGTTTCGAGGTATACATTGTCACGTACCACCCCGTGGCTGAGGCCGTCGCCTAATAACCAAAATCCATTCAACCCGAACACCATTTCTCCGGTGTCCTTGAATCTGTATACCTGTACCGGGCCAATATAGTATTGATACTTCATAAACCTTACGTCATCTTCGTGAATTCTCCAATTTCTCTTTAACTTCTCTTGGAAAATTAATTTGGTTTTGTTATGAATGTTCACAGGTAGGTAGACCTTGGTAACAGGAGCTGCAACTGTTTTGATGGTCTTTTCGTACTTCCGGTTTGGAACAGACCATGGGCGGAGATCCAAGACCTGACTGATCGGCGCTTCTTCATCTCTCGTATCCTGATGTCGACGATCGCGTTTCTCTCTCACTCGTTGCGCCGGAGATGGACCAGCTATGGACTGAGTCGGATGCTGAGGGTCGCGGCTTGGTTCACTTTGGCGCTGTTGAGCTGCTGGCTGCGGTCCAGTCTCCTGTACAACCGGATGCTGGGGTTTTTCGATTGGCTTTTCACGCTGAAGCTGGGTCTTCTTAAGATCCTCGGTAAGTACTTCCTTTTCTCGCATCAGCCTTTTCAGCATCTCTGCTCGATTTTTAATCGTCTCTAAACTCGTTTTGTTCTTTTCTGTTTCAGCCAATGGAGAACTGGACTGCTGATTATCGCCACTGGAAGCTTCGATGTTCGTTTTATTCAGCTTTGAGATTCGAAAGCTGGACCTATCGAGTTTGACTGGCGCCGATGGCTCGAGTTTTGGCAATACGACGGTGCACTTATCGCCATATTGCTTTGCTGGATCGAACTTCACAGCTGAATCAGGTACGTTTTTCTTCGCTATTTTAACACATCTCTTTTTTCTTGCCAGCCGAAGTTTCGTCGCCATTTTCTTTTCCACCATTTTTAATTCAGCAGCGAAACTGACTTTCTTCTTTGATTTTAATTGTGCAGGTTTCGGCTTCGCAGGTACCAAGGTAATTGAGACCTCACCATTCAGCATCATCTGGGGCTTGGCTCGCTTCCACGTTGATTCTTTTTTGGCTTCGTCGTCGGAAGAGATGACCACCGGTGCAGTTATTTCTAGGTTCTCGGAACCTTTTTCGATCACCAAACCGGCCATTTTCTCCTCTATGGCATGTACCGGTGCCAGGATGCTAAATTTGGTCCACTCTTTCGAATGGAGTTGGTGGAAGCAACCTTCGGTCATACATATCGGGATCACGCCGCTCTTTTCCACCGTCGTCGTCATCGAAACGAAACACTCTCGATGATACAGGTGCTCACAGCTTAAAGTTTTGGCGAGCGGTTCACCATAAGTCATCTCTTTGGTACATACCGGACAAATCTTTACCATCTCTGTTGAAAAATAAATTCAAACGACGAACACGAGGTGAGTACCTATTCTCACGTCTAATCTGCTTAATTATACTGTAATTTTAATTTACAAACTTACTCATATTCTGCTTCTTAATTTCAGAAAACTTACGACGAAAAAATTACGAAAAATTCTACAGTTACTCACGAAAAAATTACACGAAAGTTTTTCAACTTCTCTGCTGCTAAAGAACGACGAACAAATAGTGCACTGCACAGTACAGCATCAATACAACGAATGATTACCAGGCTCATAACGGTTGTGCATCGAAAGTTCCGTAACAATAGGTGAGTTCTTACAAAATGGCGAATTATCTAGATTAAATGTACCTAAATTATCTCAATTGTAATCTTATCAAAAAAATGTTGCACTCGGAGATAGAAATATCCTAAATTACATATATGCTAAAAGTAGTTGGCCTTGAACGCAACAAAAGCTCACTTCTCACTTAATTTGGCCTTGGATGAATACCTTGTGAAAGCTTTCACAAAATATGCACGTTCAAAACTTTCCAACATCTCTAAGTGAATAAAATTCACGGTCTTTTTTCGCTTCTTTTTGTTACGAGGATTATCATGGCCGTCTGGTGCATTTTTATCTCGTAAGCTCGAGCTTTCAGCGTTGGTAGGTACCTGCTTCGTTCTCGAACGCGTTTCATATCTCTCCCGCGCCGCTTCCCTCTTCTCTTTGTACTCATCTTCGTCCGGAAACGTTTGTTTGAGACAATCTTCGAGCTTTTTCTCTAGGAGGGGGGGGGAGCTTTTTTCGTAATCTCTTTTTTATTTCGCGGAACTCTGCATTGTGTTTTGTAACATCTCTTTTAGGTCTCTCTGCTTCGCAGTTTTGGCGAATTTTTTCCAGGGTTTTTTCAGGCTGCTTTCGCGAACCTCTTGGTAAATATTCCGGATCTCTGGGGTCATCGACCTCCTCCTCATCAGTATTTTCTTCTTCCATTTCAGCATTTTGACTTGTGGTTTTTTTCTTCGAAAAATCTCTGATTTTTTCCACCAAATCTCTGTTGTCGAATTTTGATCTCTGTTTTAGGTCATTTTTGAGCTCTTCCAACTGGTTTTTATTGAGGTATGACGTCATTTGGCGAGTGTTAACAATCTGCTCGTCGGTAGGGTCAGCTACATTTTTGACCATGTAACAATTGCTACCTACATGCTGTTCAACTGTATATGGACCATAGCGTTTTTGAAATAGCTTTTTTGAAAGTCCTTTTTCATATGATGACAGACGATGAGAAGTTAACATGACCAATTCACCATTTTCGAAAATGGTAGGGGGCCCATGTAATTTATTGAAAGCGACCTCATTATTTATTCTCTGCTGCATTCTTTTTTCGCGAATGAAATTCACTAAAGCCTGCTGCTGGGTCATATTTTCAATATTCTCATCAACCACTTCTTGGGTATATACAGCCTTTCTGGCCAATTTGTCAGCTACGAAATTATTATGATCGTATTTTCTCGCCCTTACATGTCTCAACTCGAACTCCTTGAATTTTTTAGAGAGTTCAATGACCTGCTGGAATGCTGCTTTGTGATGAACTGGTTTTTTGTTGGTGTTTTTCCAGTTATTTTCTACCCATCTCTTTGAATTGTGATTTACTGCAGTGACCAAGTAGTTAGAATCCGAAAATACTTTGAGCTTCTCTATCTGGTTTTTTAGGGCAATTTCCATCGCATTTATCAACGCAATGATTTCTGCCAAATTATTCGAATTTTTGTATTCTGGGTGCACAACTCTTTCCGAAACGTTGAAGTCTCCACTAGGTGTCCAACTGATTCCGATACCCGCTATTGCTTCATCTGTGCCATTTTGGGAACAAGCTCCATCTACAGCTACCCAGACAAATCCTTTTTTATCAACAATGAGCTTTTTTTGATCCATTTTGAGTTTTAGAGCTTCTTCTGACGTTATAGATGGAACATTATTGGCACGTTGCTCTTCTCGTAATTTACTCAATTCGAATTTGGCATTTATTCCAATGTTAGGTACTGGCAAATCTTGAGCCAAGTTATCAGGAATTCCCCAAACTTCATTTGGCTTCACTCCGAATTCAGTAGGTGTATTATTTATTTCATTTTCCACCTGCTTGGCATATTTGTGCCAACCATGATGAGTATAATCGAAGTCCTCTGCTGATTGGTTGATTTTTACTCTCAGCCTATCGCCAATTATTCTCATTGTTCTTTCCACTAAGCTTGATTGTGGATTGTACTTGGTGGTGTGGCCAATTTTTACACCATAGGATTTGAGCAAATCATTCCAGGTATCACTCACAAACTGAGTACCATTGTCAGTGATCACTTTGTGCACCTTGTGCCCCAGTTTCTTTATCTCTTCGAGTATCTCTTTCATCGCTTTTGAGACCTCTTCTTTGGTTGCCACAATCAGGGTTTTGAGCCATACTTTGGCAGTAAATACACACTTTACTACTAGCATGTATTTTGGGTCCTTGGCTTTGTTGGCGATTTGGCCAATTAAATCAGCTGACAAGACATCTGCTATGCCATAAGACTCAATTTGAGCATACTCTAGCTTCTTTTTCTGCCCAAAGTTCTTATTGTGCTTGCAATCGAGGCATTCGCTTGTGGCCAATTTTGCAGATTTTGGCACATTTGGCGAATAATACATGCGTCGAAATATTGAGTCAATTTTGGCAGCTCCCACATGACCATATTCTTCATGTAAGTACATTATGGTATCTTTGTACAATTCATCAGGCATGCATGGCACTTTAGATCCATCTTCTCTGATTCGATACAGTATTTTGACACCTTCTTCTTCTTCCAAAATGACATATTTTTTCTCGAGCTGTTTCTTCGCTTTTCTCTGCTTGGAAGTCATGTCAATCTCGTCTGCTTGAAGTCTCCGAATGACTTTTGACCAATTTTCATCTCTGTTTTGGTACAAGTCCAGCCTCTTAAGACAATCAATCAACTGCTCCTTGACCAAATCTTTGTAAACAACGCCAAGTGGCACCATATGAGTCCAATTCGTGCTGTATAGGGTCAATTCAGGTGCTTGTCTATCCCACCATTTTCCAACTCTTTTTGGCAGGTCATAAACAAGGTCGTGGCAGTTAAAATGCGTTATCCACGCCGCTGCTTTGCGATGTATTTGAGCCAATGTGTTAAATCGGTGCACAACTGACATTATGTCCTTTCTGACATGCACAGTATATCCATGAAGCCACATTTCGAGTTTTTTTAATGCATTCGCGAGTGAGTACATCTCTTTCTCTATTATTGTGTACTTCTTTTGGTGCTCTTTAAATGTGTTGCTCACAAACAGCACAACGTGATCTACGCCATCTTTGTCTTTCTGGTATGCCACCGCATTCATGGCATCTTGGGTGAAACTCGTTTCTAGGTAGAAATCTGCACCATCAATGGGAGTGGCTAATTTGAATTCTTTACGATACTCGTTTTCCAACATCTCTAATGCATTTTGCTGCTCTTCACCCCACTTGAAGTTTTCTTTTCGAGTCACTTCATAAAGTGGCACTGCTAGCTGCTGATAATCTGCGATGAAGCGCTTGTAGAATCCAACAATTCCCAAAAATGCCATAACTTCTTTTTCATTTTTGAGTTTGAATTCGCCTTTCTTGTTGGTGTGCTTCTTTTTGAATTCATCAAGCTTTTGGAGCTTTTTATTTTGCTTCAAAATTGCCCCAGGCTGGAGTTGAAAACCAAGATGGTTGATACTTTTCTTGAAAAACTTTGATTTTCTTGGATTGAGCCTAAGTCCATTGTCTCTGATTATTTTCAGTGTATCAACTAGTAATTCCATCATCTCTTCGAAAGTCATTGCCTTGAGTAGCACATCGTCTACGTACTTCGTTCTGCCTTTTTTTGCTTTCATGATAGTATTTATCATTTTCACAAATAACGCAGATGACACTTTCAATCCATATGGCACCCTTATAAACTGGTGGACTTCTCCATCTACTATGAAAGCACAATACTTCCTATATGCTTCATGTAGTACCATCTGCCAAAATCCTGCCACAAAATCGAGGCAACAGTACATTTTGGCACGTCCGTCTGTTGTTATAATTCTATCAAGCAATGGAGCTTCATTGTAGTCATTTTCGAGTATAGGGTTCAATTCCATAGGATTCAAGCATAATCTCACCTCGCCATTTTTCTTGATATTTGCTACCAGCGCATTGATGTAAGGTGAGGTCGAAGGTTCAACGATCTTTTTGGCTATCATCACTCTGAGAGCTTCTCTCACAAGTGGCATCTGTTTATTAGATGGAGTATACTTCGGACCATGGAATCTTTTGATATTCTTGGGATCCTTGAATCTCAATTTCATCGGCGGTCCTGTCCATTTTCCAGGATATTTGCTGAACACACAGGCAAACTCTTTAAGTATATCAAAAGCTTTTTTAGCCTGTTTCTTCGTAATGGTTTCTTCATTTACAGCTTGCTCCAAATCCGCTCTCAGTGTTTCCAAAAATATTTCTGGACCATCGTCCACATCTTCAGGCTCCATTTCCTGGTACTTATCAGCTGTGTTTGCTCTTTTGGATATGTGATCAATTTGCTCAACGCTCTTTTTCTTTACTCTGATTCGTCTGAGTGTAATCTTCTTTTTGTACTCCTCCTCAGTCATAAAGTTGAGTGTTTCAATCTTCTCTTGGCCTGGAGGGCAGCATGTGGCTCTTTTATTTTCCACATCAGTCTTAATTCCAAGTACCTTCATGGTTTTGGTACCAATTATAAAAGTCTGGTTACACCCTTTCATAATGTAGAATGGAATTTTGAGCTCGCATTCTCCAAATTTGAGTTTTGGCACAATCACATATCTGTATGTCTCTACCTTTGAATCGTCAGCCAAACAGCACACAATAGGTTTTTTTAGCATGATATACTGAACGCTGTCATAGTGATCTCTGAGCAGGGTGTTTGCAGTCTCTTCTGATATGACATTGGGAGTTGCCCCGGTATCGAGCTGCGCTGGATAAGTGATGCCATCCATGGTAAGTGGCACTACACACGTGTCAAATTTGTCTTTTTCTCTGAGTATTTGCTCTCTGACTCGAGCCTCAATTTCCTCTCTGCGCAGCGGTGGTTTAGGTGTAAGAGGTTGCTGGATTAAATTCATCGAAGTTCCTGCTGTCGGTTGTGCACTCTGAGTCGTGTTTTGAGGCACATGTGTCGAATTTTGGGACATACAGGTTGTGTTGGGGGGCTTAGGCGTTGCCCCAGTCACGTGATTGACTGTTATTTTTAACTTCTCTGATGCCCCAGCGGATTTAACAGGTGTTTGCAATGTCTCTGATAAGTTTTGTTCCTCCTCATGGGGGGAGGGGATTCCTATCTTGTTGAGTAGCTTTTGGAGCGCTTGAGGTTTCATGAACTTTTTTAACTTCTCTATTTTCTTTACAGCATCAGTGACTTCCTTTTCGATGTTTTTAGGAATGTCTGAGTTCTTCTCTTCGATCAGGGTTTTCTTCTTTACTACTTCATATTGCAAGCCATCTTCCTCAGTTATAACTTCTCTACTCTCTTCAGTCTGAGTGCCATGTTGCTCAGTGCCATTCTCAGGAGGTTTCTTCTGATGCCAATCGTAATTGTACATTTTATCCATCTCTTGGAACAACTCCGTTTTGCGTGCAAATCTGGGATAATATCTGCCATTTTTTCTGCTTAAATGGAATTTATGCATCACTGGCATCATGTTGTAATCTTTATCAACTCGAAATTGACGCTTATATCGATCTTGTGAGTCTCTTTTCAAGTCCAAAAATAAGGCAGCAGGAGACCACCAAAATGACACAACATCGTCTTCCAGTGACTCTAGCGCTCTTCTGTAGGCAAAATACTTGTCCATTGATACTGGATTACTTGCAGAAGTTTTTGGCTTTACCAGTGGGAACAGCAAAATGATTTTTTCAAATCCTTTCTGCTTTAAATTGTCCAGAATTTGCTTCGCATAATTTTTCACAACACTCGAAGCCATGTCTGAGTAGTTCAGTTCATATTGAGCCAGTGATATAATGGCTTTTTTCTTCGTAAAGGTGGCTGCTCTGATGGCTGTTTTCAGATCGCTGATGTTGATCTGTTCTTTGAGATAAGGCTGAGTGATTTCAGGCCTTCGTCGTGGTATTATATTTGCTAAAAATACGGCGAGTGAATCTCCAATGAGTTCAAACTCTTCTTGTGGTAGCTCATGGAATTGCTCCACTTGTGCTAATTTGCACGCGTCAGCTACTGGTTTCCCGACGGCAATCCTGCTGAATCAATTGATCCCTCAGGTGAGGTAGGGGGGGACTGTTGCTCCTCTGAGCTTTCATTCTCTGATGGTGTTTCTTCCTTACTCATTTGATTAACACCATGTGTCTTTTCCTTCGGTTTTTTATACTTAGATTCATCTTTTCTGTCTTTTTGGTAGCTTTTGGTAGTCTCTGATTTGGGCTGACTTTTATTTTTATCGTAGGTTGGCTTTTTATACTTGTCAGTTGTGCGCTCACTTTTGTTTTCATTGATGTTATTCCGCACTGTATAGGAACTGGAGCGCCTATCAGTGCCACCAAAACTGGATCGACGATTCTCTGATCTTTGTTGTGTATTTCGAGTCTGAGTAGCAGGCCTTTCTGGTTCAGGAGGTCTCTGAGCAAATTCTTCAACACGAGTCATTCCACTCAGTCTTTTCTCGAAAACGTTGATATCTTGCAATTCAATCTCAGTGAAGCGAGGTCTGAGGCTGGGTGTCATTTTATAGTATATCATCATAATGATATCTTCAAATGGTGAATTTGTCGTTTTGAGCACTTTCAGCCATATCATCAATTCTGAACATTGTGTGGTTGAAGATGTTTTACACACTGGCATATTTCTGAAATGGTTTCTAGCCTCATTTTGTCTCTGAGGACCCCAAGCACAATCGATGAAATCTTTTCTCAATTGATAATAATCAGTATTGTTTTCTTGCAAATCTTTCCAAGGTGCCATATGAATCAGCTTATCATCAATCAGGACCATTAGGGCATCGCAATACTGGCTTTGGGATACTTGGTATGGCTGCATACGTCTTTCAAATCGGTGCAAGAAGTTGTAAACTTGGTACTTATTATCTTCCGAATATCTTACCCCAAATTCACGCAATCTGTCTGGTCTTATGTTGAAATTTGAATTCCCAAATCTGATTCTATAATTCAGTTTACGTTCTGGGGGGTTGTTTTGCTGCTCACGTTCAGCCTGAATCCATCTAGGATCAATCTGCACTTCTTGATCGTCGTCGTTTCCGTGTCGATCATTCGCTCGATCATCGCGTCGATCATCTCGTCGATCATCTCTGTTGTCGCGATTATAGTTACTGCTATTACTGCTGCCGTCGAAGCTGTTACGATTGCTGTTGTTATAATCACTGCTTCGATCGCTATTTCGATCATCTCTGTTATCTCGATCATTTCTGCTGTCTCGTCGATCACGGCTGCCTCGATCGTTGTTTCTATTATCTCTGTTATCTCGATCGTTGTTTCGGTAATCTCTGCTATCTCGATCATTTCGATGGTCTCGATCGTTGTTTCTATCATCTCTGTTTGATCGTGATTCTCTTGACGATGATCTATCGCGATTAGGTCTGTTATCATGCGTTCGATAGCTATTGTTACTGCTACCATTGTTGCCACATCTCTCGTTACTGCGGCTGTCGTTATCGGTGTTGCCCCTGTAGGGGGCGGGGGACCTTGATCGATCTCTAGATCCTCTCCTTCCTCGGAAAAGATCTGCGCCTTTGCCTGGATTTACACTGCTGCGACTGGCAGTGTTATCGGCATTGCTACTGTTTACGTTGTGCACAACTGTCGGCACAACAGGGGGCTGGTAGGGTGGTTCTTCTGGATCATGAAGCTCTGCTATGAAACCGTCAACGTGATCTTTCCATGATAAATACTCGGCTCTTTCGATCTGCATATTTTCTTGATCTTCTAAGTACTGCATTTGAATCTGATGCATTAAATTACTCATGTACATATTTCTCTCTTTCATTTTGTTTATAATGAGCACGTGAGAGGTGAGTACTCGATCAGTAGTTTCCCTGTAGGCTCTGAAGGTTGTTCTCATCTCTGATCTTAGGTCATTGATCCTCTTCTCGTGATCTTTTTTGAGATCTGATTTCATTCTGGCCATTTGAGCACGTAGCTCTAGATATAAGTGACCTACATCCTCTCTGGTTCTTGAAATCGCCTTTTCAGAGTCAACTACTCGACTACTAATGGTGTCTTCATTTTTATCGTGATTATCAGATGCAGCATAGGCCCATTTTCGAAAAATTAACTCGTCCTGAGATAATGGTGCTGGATATTGCTCATCAGGCTTTTTCTCAATTTTCAAATCAATTTTCTTCTCAAAATTCACAGGATCAAAACTGCAAATTTGGGCCATTTTGGATTCAGCAATATTTTTTAAACATCTCTCTGATCGGTTTATTTCATCTTCGAGTTCATACTCCAGTTCAATTTGGTTTATCGATGCATCAGGATTTTCGAATCCTGACATCAGTGCACTGCTTCCAGCTATAGCTTCGTCGGCACCATTCGCATCTATTTCGTCTAAGTCAGTTTTTAAAAAATCCAAATCACCATCTTCGAGTGCTTCCTGATATTCCTGGGAATCGATCCGAATTTCAGCACTTCGCCATTCCCTTCTCTGATCCAAAATGTTCTCGTGCAAACTGCGCAATAATTTTCGATCTCTAATTTTAGGTGGCTTCGATTTAGGTGTTTTTTGAATTCCTAATTGTTCACGGCGTCGAAAATCAGCATCTTTCGCAGCATTTCTGGTCGAACGTCTCAGCTGCTTTTTACCGTTATTCTGATTTTCATTTAAACATCTCTGATTTTCATTTACACATCTCTGATTTACGCCGTCACTGTCGTATTCTCTGATTCCAGGTCGCAATTGTGTCACACGTGTATCCAGATTAATCGATGGAAAACTGGATCGTCGCGAATTGTCAATTCCAGGATTTGGAGAATTATTTTCAGCCGTCATCTCATATAATCGTCGCATCCGTTCAGGTAATAATTCAAGAAATTCATCCGATAAATATTCCAAATTATTCGTAGCCATTATCGAACTTTGTAACTTCTCTGTTTCAGGTACGTGGTACAAGCTTTTACAACGTTCGGCGCTTGACCTTGAGCTTTCGTGTCAAGCTTGTTCAACTGTGCTCGGTTTTTCCAAACCAAAGCTTGTCGAACTTGGTATGAAAGCTCTATTTCTAACGCGATTTTCGACACTTTTTCGCGATTTTTTCGAGAATAAAAACTCACGTACCTGTTCAGATGAACGTTGCGGTCGCCAAGTTGACCGTTGGTTGATTGTTGCAGTCGCCTGGTTGACTGGTTGGTCGCCTCGTTGACCAAATTGGACCGAAATTTTTCCGAATAAACGATAAAAAAATTCGCGATTTCTTCGAATCGTCTCTGTGAGGTGAAACCTCAAATGGAAAACAAGTTTCCGATGCAATAAATTGCAATTTGCGTCTTACGAGCGCAATTGTAGGCTAGGCCTGAGAACACGCGGTGTGCCTCGTTTTCGACTAAAACGTCTCTGCTTGCGCCTAAATATTGCAATAAATGCAATTTTGAAAAGCCCTGGGTTAGAGAACCACGCTTGGGCGCCAAATATGTGGTGGTTTGGGAGGTCTTTACTTTGAGGGAGACCTCCGCAAGACCAGCGTGCATATAATAAGCCCAGGGAACCTAAACTTGCCCGATATCCTTGCGAAAGATATCAAATTGCAGTGATGTTGAGACACCTCATAAATGATCATAAGACCGCTAAATGTTCGTAATGTTTTATTCACTTCTCTGGTATAACACACGCGAAGAATTATAATAAAACACACTACACATTATTGAATAAAATACACTTGTAGTATCGACTACAAGCGGAAGCTCTGAACTTGCTACCTTACGCTAGCACCAGTGAAAATATACCTAACGAGCTTTCAAAGCTCGAAGCTCGGAGTGGCGCGTCTCGAACTACTTCGACAGAGTGCACTACTCGTAAGCAGTGCTGCCACTCCGACAGGAACACAACTTCCCTCTAGGTGGAAGCTGCGGGCGCATCCCCTACCAGTACAAAATAAGTTCATATTCGTACTCAGCGACCTCGAAAACATACCATTCGATATATCACTCGACTTTTCGCGATTTTTCAAAATTTTGACCCTCTTTTTGGGGCACAGAGGGGCTTTGAGGGGTTAGACCCAGAAAATAAGTTCGTATCCGTATTCAGCGACCTCGAAAACATACTCTTCGATATATCGCACGTCCAGATTCGTTTTTCGAATACATGATTCAGTTGTGTGTTACTTGAAAAATCAAGATTTTCAAGATCGTTGAAAACAAGACCATGGACTCATTTTCAATATATCACTCATTTTACTCTTTACACTTCCCACCAATTAGTGATGTTAAAAAATAGGGTAATAAAAGCAGGACAAATTCTCATATTTTATTTTGAAGGAAGAGGAGATGTTCAATATTACTACAATCGATTTTTTTCACTACCTACTTTAAAAAACATTTTGATTTTTTTTTTCAATTCAAAATTTTAAAATGTTTAGATTTTCCCTCCCTAATTTATCATTACTAGAGTAAAAATTTTTAGAAATTGAAATTTTCAAAATAAGGGAAGAATAAATGGGAAATTGAAAAATTTTTGATTCAAAATATGAGAATACGAGCCATTTTTTCAAAACTACCTCAACATTTTTGAGAAAGGGGAGGCCCCAAATTTTTGTTTTATGATTAAAAATAGTAAAAAAGGCAAAGCAAGACAATTTCTCGAATTTTATTTGAATGGAAGGGGGAGGGGTTCAATATTATTTTTTCACTACTTCAAAAAGCATTTCGATTTTTTTTTTCGAATCAAAATTTTCAGATGCTTTGATGTCTCCCCCCCCCTCGCTCCGAAATTTATCATCACTTAGTAGAAAATTTTTAGACATTCATGTTTTCAGCAAAAAAAAGAAGAAGAAGAAGAAGAAGACGACGAAGAAGAAATAATAAATTGAAATAGCAAAAAATGTTAGTTATAATATGAAAAGACAAGCCATTTTCTCCCAAAAATACTTAAATTTTTTTCAGAAGGAGGTCTCAAAAGTTTTGTTTCATGATTTAAAAATAGAACAAATGAGTAAGCTACAAATTAGATATATCACTCGACTTATCGCGATTTTTCAAAATTTTGACCCTCTTTTTGGGGCACAGAGGGGCTTTGAGGGGTTAGACCCAGAAAATAAGTTCGTATCCGTATTCAGCGACCTCGAAAACATACTCTTCGATATATCGCACGTCCAGATTCGTTTTTCGAATACATGATTCAGTTGTGTGTTACTTGAAAAATCAAGCACCCCCCACCAACCCCCGGGGAGGGTTGAAGACTAATCAATGGTGGTTTGATTAGTAGTTGGGTGTGTAGACTTTGTAAAAAAAATTGAGCGAAAACGAATAATATTAAGTGGTAATTTTGATTAATTTACTAAACTTACATTTTTTTGAAACACCTACTCTTTCCACCCCTTTTTTTTAGGCACCCCCTTGAGGGATGGGTATCGAGAGTAGTATCAAATTATTGAGAATTTGAAGGGGAACATTTTTTGTCATGGTAGTTTTTATCGTAAACCTAATATTTACGGAGTAAAACGCAAAAAACGTGAATCGCAACCGGTTTTAGCCCTCTAAAAAAATTAGCTCCAGGGGTAGGAGGGTCGGTTTTTTTTTTGGTAGTTCAGGGGGTCCATCTGAACACATTCCCGAAGAAAAAATTGATGTGCCAATTTTTTCCTTTTCGCCTTCGCTTTTTTACCTTATTTTCCCGCTCTAATAGCAGAAATGAAGTAGATATTTGATCTCAATGTAAATAACTTGTAATTTAATTTTTACATCTGATCAAACCGAATTCACTTTTTTCCGCCGCGATTCTTGTTTCTGTATTTTTTTTTAGAACTGCGGATCAAAATATCCCAGTAGCACTTATATCTTCGCAGTTCGCACCACGTCGCTCGACGCATTATGCGTCTAAAATGCGGCACACTCTGGTCGTAAACTTAATTAACGTCGAGCTGTGCGCGAAACTACACAAGTATAAGTTGACCAAAAAACACTTTGCCATTGTTCGGAAACGATAAAGGCGAAGGCGATCTTTGAAAACGGCGAATAAGGCAAAAGCCCAAGATGAAAGTAAAGTATAAAGGAGTGAAAGAAGATAGAGAGAGAAAAAAAAGGCGAACTGTTTACAACGACAATAATGCTTGTGCGTTTTCAACATTATAGCAGTCGTCGTCAGTTGACTGGGTAAAACGAATGAGAATTGGAGAAAAGAGAGCTCAGCGTGTCTTTCAAGACACTAACCTACGTTGTCGCTTTCTGAAAAGAACCGCGAATGGAATAATTCCCTCAGAGACATTCCATCTCATTTATTTTTTGTTTTGGAATCGATATACACTTAGCGAGGTTTGCATGTAGAGGTATGCGTTTCTTAACTACAGTACTGTGCAGTGTGCGGATTATATACTTGTATGTACGTGTGAGAGTTAAATCAACAAAAATAATTCGGCTTCGCGTACCTAGTAGGTAGTAAACTCAATTGCGAAAAATCTGTTCTCCCGAGTATTACTTATAGGTAAACAAGGCGTTGTAAAATTAACCTGCAAATAAAAGGTACCTAATAAAATGTTTTTTTTAGAGGACATACTCATCGTGTATTCGATAAGAAAGGGTACAATAAAAACATATCTGCAGATTTTCTTCGTCTGCTGTGAGTAGGAACCTATTTTACTCTTTAATCTTCGAACAAAACGATGATAAAAGCATACGAGATGGCGAAAAGAATAAAAAAAAAGACAGGAAATAAAAATGCTCATTTAAAAAAAAAAAATTATGTCAACTTTTGACCTCCGAAATTGACTTGAAAATTTGAAAATTCCTCAATACTTACCTCCAGTAATGAACTAACAAAAATGTGAGTAGAAAAACAAAACAAAACATTTTCAAAAAAAATTTCAATTCAGCGAGTCAAATTACCCAAATTTTCAATATTTTCGTGATCATTTAAGCTGAATTGTAAATACCTACCTATTTTTTCACCGTGAAATCTGAAATTCGTCATGAAAAATCTAGGAAAAAATTCACATCCGTTTCAGAACGTTGACCTATGAATTTTGGACTCGTTTTTAACGAGCTAAATTTACCTAAAATACACTTTTTTGCAATTATTTTAGGTATTCAGTTTCTCGAAATCAGATTTTTTAAAAACTGGTGAAAGGTCAAAAATTTGTCAAAAATCCAAAAAATACACTAATTAGTACCCGACATTTTGGTTTCAGTCAATTTAGCATGGTTTCGTTTGAATTGGAGCGCGTCAGTTCCAAATATTTTCTTGAAGGTCAATTAGAAAGTCTAATTCTTCATTCCTGGCGCAGAACCCGCCTGCCTTTCTATGGACAATTTCTCATCGTCTCTAGATACAAAGAAGTAGATACCGAATGGGGTGAGGGAGTGTTTGGGGGGGGGAGGTGCCCGTCTTCTCCAGGTAGAAAAATTTAGGCGAAAAGTTGAGAATTTTTGGGGAAAATTGGGTGAGTTGAAAAAAGTTGAGGAAGAAATTGTGTAAGCAGGGAAAAGTAAAGATGTTGTAAAAAAAACCATAGGTTTTTACTTCTTGAATTGTAAATTTTTCAAAAGTTTTTGCCCTCGCTTCCCTCGAGCCAGATCTTTTTCCTTTTCCTCTCTCCGACTAAAGTTTGAGAGTAAAAAAATTGACCTCTCAAATAATGATGTTTTAATTGAAATTCCCCCTCCCATCCCCTCCCCTCCCCCAAGAAGTCTTCCCAATGTATTCCAGTTGAAAGCTAAAATATCAAAAAATGCCCTATTTTTTGCCAAAATTGGTTGTTTTGAAAATGCAAAAATTATGTCCTGAAAAAAAATGAAGAATTGCAAATTTTCGAGAGCTTTTGCCCACACTTCGCTCTGGTTTTCATTCCTATTTTTAAAACTATATATACCTATTATAATTTCCTGAAAACTGTAGTTGAAATTTTGAAATGTTGAAGCTATGAAAATTGACTTTTTGCGTAATTTATTTTACTTTTCAAATTAGGTATAAATTTCAAAGCTTCTGCTCTCGCTTCGCTCGGGCAGATTTCAATTATACTGTGCAATAAGAATTGGATTCAGCGAGTCAGATTATTCCAATTTTTAATATTTTCACGATCATTTAGCCGAATTTTAAATATCCATTTTTCCACCATAAAATCTGAAATTCAACATGAGAAATTCAGAAAAAAATTCACTTTTTTTCTCATCAGAACGTTGACCTATGAATTTTGGATTTGTTTTCGATGAGCTTAATTTACTCCAATGCATACCTATGTATGCAACCAAATGCAATTATTTTGATCAGTTTTTCAAAATTCGATATTTTTTAATTGGTGACAGGTGAGTGGGTTCTGCGCCAGGAGTACAAAAATCGGACTAAGAAATACCTCAAAAAGAGTAGAAAAGGAGAAAGATCACGTTTGCTCTTCATTTCCCTACGTTTGCGGTGAAAGGTGGTTTCAAAGTGTCGACTGGAAAAGCAAGCGGGTTCTGCGCCAGGAGTACAAAAATCTAACTAATAATTGCTTCAAAAAGAGTAGAAAGGGAGAAAGATCACGTTTGCTCTTCTTTTCCCTGTGTTTGCTGTGAAAGACGATTTCAAAGTGTCGACAGGAAAAGCAAGCGGGTTCTGCGCCAGGAATTAGAAAATTGAACTTCCAAGCCCCTTCCAAGGTACCTAAAAGAATTTTTCCTGTTTGGAATTTTTTAAAACGCAATTAGCGAGTAAAATTACTCTGATTTTCACCATTTTGGTGATTACTTAGCTCAATTTTAAATACAGAAGGTTACCTTATCTCCTTTTTCATCTCAAAATCTAAAATTTTATAGAAAAATCTGAAAAAATAGATTTTTGAAAAAGTTTACAGTCCTTATTCAAAGTTCATTTAATTTTCGGATTCGTATTCAACCAATTAAACTGCCCCAAGTACTGTTTTTTTGTAATCATTTTGCTCAATTTTTCTGACTGGGATCAAGTAAGCGGATTTTGTGCCAGGAATAAAACCTCGATTCACGATTGCCTCAAAACAAACGGTAAAGAAAAAGAGCTTAATCGTACCTTTTGCTTCGTGTTTGAAAAAACGATTTTCAATTCTTGACTAGAATGGTAGCGGGTTCTGCGCCAGGAATGAGAAATTGTACCTTGCTAGGGAACTATTTCAATGAATTGATGCTCTCTAATTCGAACGAAATGCAAACTTAATCGAGAGAGCTTGTCTCAAAATCTCAGTAATTAGATACCTAAATGGCTGTTAAAGTTTACTTTTCATTTTTTTTTTTTTGGTTTGGTAAATTTTAGAAAATTCAAAATATTCGAGACTAATTTTCTCCCTATCGAAGCAATTTGAAATTTCTTGGAGAAAATTGAAATCTTAAGCAGGTACTGGAGGCTCCAGAATAGCTTAAAATTGATGGTTTATTATTTTTTTTTGAGGAGGAGGAGGAGGGGGAGGGGTGGGATGAAATAATTCCTCATACTAGTTTTATTTTGTTAAAAGCATTCATTTTATGGAAAAGTTAAAAAATTGTCATGAAAACATCTTTCTTGAATTTTAAAATTTTTTTAAAAATTCGTAAAAAATTCAAAAATAAACTTTGGCATTTGGAATTTTGATTACGAAAGTTTCAGGACATGCTCTTTCAATTCACGTTGGTTTTGAGGTGCCAGGTCGAAAAATTCGCTCATGAGAAAATTTTTTTCAGAAATAACATTTTTTCGCTCTTGCTCGCTTTTTCAACACGACCGACGTGAAGTGAAAATTTCCTGTCTGCCGTTCACACAACAGCCTTTCGTCCCAGTTCGAAGATGAATCACGTATCATAAACTTCGATCTCGTATCCACTTGACACATTCTGATAAAAATTCGACTCCGGAAACATGAAAAATTCAAACCTACTTTACAATGTGAATTTAGAGCAGAACGATATAGACAGGGCAAGGTGCACGGTGCCAAAAAGCGCTCGCAAATTTGGCGTATACCAGCATGCTAGCTCCCTCCCTCCACAGACACGTATCGTACAGTACTATACTCGAAAATCGATGATGAAAAAATATATATATATGTACGTATAGAGATATAAATGACAACAAAAAAGAGCGATAACCCGCTCATAAATAACCCGATAAAAGTGAATTTTTATTAAAAGGCCACGTACGTATTACGAGCCCGAGCCCGATCCCGCGCTCGCGTTACGTCGTCGTCGCGTACGCTCCAGCACGTATTAAAAAATGAGCAAAAAATAACACCAACTTGTCAAATGGTCCGATACGATGAATTTACATTAGCTGTATACACTCGTGCTGTTGCTGCTGACAGCCACTGCCAAGGTGAGGTGGTCGTGGCAGTGAGAGCAGATTGCCGATCATTGTGAAAATTCTATACGCGAGCTTAACGTATATTTGCAGTGGCGAATACCGAGTACGAGTTGAAAATATCGTCGATGCATCTCCCATCTCGCATCTCGCTCGCTTATCTCTTTTTTCCCTCGCTGCCACGCCACCGTTTTTGCTTCTTTGTGGTGAATTTTGATTCGACTATGCGTATATATAGGTTTATAAGAGCCGAGGATATAAGATTTATGTTACTCAAATAGAATGATGAGATTGACGAGGGCAATTTTCTTTATTGTAAAGCAGCAACTTTGCTAAGGCCGTAATATATAGGGCCGATTGGTTATTTATTTTCTATCTTGCCGATGTAGTTATATAGCGAAACGAATAACCGTAAATTTGCACTACCTCGAGTTTTAATTTAAAAATACCATTATTTAAAGTGTGATTTAAAGCCGATGCGAGTCTCTCGTCTTGCCGCGTCAGTTCTGCGCCAGGAGTGAGGCGCGAGAAGCCGTAATATGAAATTCATATTGTTCGCGATCAAGTACAGTGTGTTTCGGAAGTTTTGCAAAATGTCAAATATTGAAAAACGTACTCGTTGAGGTGTACTTTATTTTGCAAAGTTTGAATTTTCCACTTCCCCTCCCCCAAATTGTTAATTTGGGTGAGAGAATAATTCGCTATTTTTTATTTTTCTTCTATCCGCAAAAGAAGATGCCGGTAGCCCCATCGAACTTGAAAAAAAATCAATTCATCAAAATTCTTTGTTTCTGTGTCAGAATTTTTGCTCAGGATACCTAATCCCCTTTTCAAGAAAAAGCTTTCCCCGCAGTCCTTCGAACCTTGTTGGCCTCATATAGTAGGGAGCCCTTCAAAGTTGAAAAAATCAGAATAAATCAAAATCAGGGATATTTTTTTTGTTGAAAATATCTCACTTTCACTTTAGAATCGTTCTACATAAGCCCTTTTCCAAGGAAAAACTTGTATTGAACCCCGAAATGACGATGGCTCTTTTTTATAAAGACTCCCAAATTTTGGAAAAAATAAAAAAAGTTATAAGAAATTCATGTCTTTAAAAATTTTATGAAGATTTATCATTTATGGGCAGCATCATTCTAATAAGCAAAATTTCAAGAAAAATCCTTCGCCTGGTCTCCTATATGATCTCGGTTCCCTTGTTTATAAAGTCTCTCAATGTCGAAAAAAATAAACAAGAAAAATGAAAAATTTATATGCGTAAACATTTATTGAAAATGTTTCATTTTTAGGCAAAGTAATTTTAAGTAACTACATTTTCAAAAAAAAACTCCCATGGTCATCCAAATGATGAAGCCCATGAAGTTGAAAAATAATCTCGAAAAATATGAAAAATCGGTGCCCTCAAATACAAATTATTTGAAATTTTTTTCATCTCCGAGCAGAATACTTCTACTTAGATGATTCCTTTTTCAAAAAAAAATTCCCTCAGTCCCTCCCAACAATGTTGGCAACCTATATAAAAACCTTCGAAGTTGAAAAAATTAAAAACTCAAACAAATTAAGTAGTACATATTTTTTAAAAATTCAATCTTCTTTCAGAGTAGGTACTTCAGGGAGGGGCCAAGTTCCTTTTTTCCATGAAGGAGTGAATTTTCTACCTCCCACTCACCAGAGTTATTACAGCTAGGGTGAGAAAATAATTCCTTATTTTTCATCCCCCCTCAAATCTGCAAAGTGCCAGCAGCCCCCATGATGAATAATTTGAAAAAAACAACAACAAAAATCAATTTATCAAAAATCTTTCTTTTTGCGTCAGAATTTTTTCAAATACCTAATCCCCTGCTTTCTCTGGCCCTTCAAATCATTCTGTCCACTAGTATAAGAAGTCCCTCAAAATTGAAAAAATTACAAAAAATGAGAATAAACCAAAATCAGGGATTTTTTAACAATATCTCATTTCCATATTAGAATTGTTCTACCACCCCCTCCTTTCATGAAAAAATCTTCGCTGTATCCTTCAAAATGTAGTTGGCTCTCTTGTATGGAGCCCACCCTATAATTTAGAAGAAATAAAAAAAAAAAATAGAAAATTGATATCTGTTGAAATTTGTTGAAAAATTTTCAATGGGCAGAATCTTTTTAAATAAGCACATTTTCAAGAAACCCCCTCCCTTATGGTCCCCTTGTACAAATCATTTGAAAATTTTTCATTCCTGAGCAGAATATTCCTAAACAGACCTCTTTTTTTACTTCCATTTGTATTTTGAGAGGACGCTAATTTTCGAAAGTCGTATGTCCATAAAGTTTTCCCTCCTTTTTGCCCCAGACGACCAAAATTTTTTTCACCTTATCTATTTAAAACGTCCTCTTTTTGTTTCAAAAGTCTTGCTTTTCCTAAACTTGCTTATAAGAGTATATTTTTTTTCTGCCAAATTTGCACAAGTCAAAAAATGTCAAAAAGCGTCAATTTTTGACAAAATTGTGGAAAAGTCTCCATTATTGGTAAGATTTTCAAAGGGGCCGATTTTCACCAAAATTGTCAAACAGTACTGTTCTTGCCAAGATTGCCCTAAAAATATCTGATTTTGCCAAGAGTCAATTTTTGGCCAGTTGGCGAAAAGTATTAATATTTTTTGTTTAGTATTCAGGTTTTTTTTTTTTGAATTTAATCTTTCAGATTTCTTTTAAATTACTTTTCTTCCAGAAAAAAACCTTACTTGTTTAATGTTTTATTTTATTGCTGGCCACCTACTTACTTAAAGACCTCCAAAGTTGAAAAAAATTAAACTAGGTACCTATGAAATTAATATTTCAATAAACAAAATTATTTTTAGAAACTGAGGGAGGGACCAAGTTCCACTTTTTTATCGTGGAAATGGAGGAGGGGGGGGGGAATCGAAAACATTAAATAGTGCTTTTCTGATTTTTCTGATAAAGATAGACCAAATCTAAGGTTTAAAATTGAAAAAAAAAATAAAAAAACTTGAAAATATATGACAATTGAGACAATTTATACTTTTTTCACTATGCAAAAAGGTTAAAAATATTTGACCTATTTCTAAAGAAAATGGACCAAATGCAAGAATTAGAAAGTTGAAAACGGGGAATTTTCAATTTTTTAAAGTTCTTATATAGGTATTTTGAGAACTGAATGGTGGGGGGGGGGGGGGAGAAAAGGGACTCTCTGGCACGACTTGTTTTTACTAGCATATTGTTGGAGAAATTATTCTCATGAAACACCACAACTTTAGGGCATCAACAAGTAGAGGAGAAGGTACAAATATGGACCCCCTCTAGCTTTTTGGCTTTAAAGGGTAGAAAAAATTATCAAAATTTTTTTTTGAGTATACCATTCAAAAGGCCAAAGGTGACAGGAGCACCATAACGTGAAATCCATGTCTCTACCATGGCTTTGGCAACTGTGTCGGCTTGCTGGTCTGGGATAGGTACCACTTCTGGCCAGCGAGTTGCGCGATCGATCATTATAAGGCAATATTGGTAACCATTTGGGACTGGGAGTTTACCAATTAAATCAACATGAACGTGTTCCAAATGACCGGCTGTTTGAGAGATGGGTGTCAGAGGCGCGACAGTGTGTCGAGTTACTTTGCACCTCTGACAAGTCGTACAAGCACGAGTGAAATTACTAATGTCTCTCTGCAGATTTGGCCAAACGTAACGATTCGAAATTAAGTGTCTTGTGATATTGGTCGAAAATTTTCTGACATAGGGACGCGGGTACCCTTGTTTGGACACGTCACAGTAAATGTCGTGACCATTTGAGTTGATTTTTACAAGTTGGAGAGATGAGGGTTTCGAAATCAATTTCCGAAGTTCAGGGTCGATTTGCTGGGCTTTCGCTAGCTCGGCAGATGAGATGCAGTGAATGCTCAAGATAGTTTCGATTCTTGAGAAACAATCAGCTACCTTGTTCTCACTGCCTTGAATGTAACGTATGTCAGTAGTAAACTGGCCTATAAAGTCTAAATGACGAAATTGTCGAGGTGACGCTTTTTCTGGGTTTTGATTAAAGGCGTGAACCAGGGGCTGTAAAGTCTAAATGACGAAATTGTCGAGGTGACACTTTTTCTGGGTTTTGATTAAAGGCGTGAACCAGGGGCTGATGGTCGGTGAGCACTGTAAATTGGCGACCTTCCACCATGTACCTGAAGAGATTCACGGACGAGTAGATCGCTAGAAGTTCGCGATCGTATGTCGAGTATTTTTTCTGAGCAGGGGTCAGTTTTGAGGAAAAGAATCCCAGTGGCTCTTTCAAGCCATCTGAGCGAATTTGATGTAAGGTGGCTCCAATTGCAACTGAGGAGGCGTCGGTCATCAGTTCAAGGTCGCAATTGGAGTCCGGATAAGCGAGATAAGTAGCGTTTGCAAGTGCGTCCTTGCAAGCTTGAAACGACCGATGAAGTTTGTCAGTCCAGATAATGGGAGTTTTGTCACGCTTTTTCGAGTTGTGAGAAAGGTTCGTGAGAGGTGCTTGAAGAGTAGCAGCATTTGGTATGAAACGATGATAAAAATTTAAGCAAATGAATAACATGCCCGCGTGCACTCGAACACATTACTGACGTTTCCTACACTCGTAGCTCAGCTCAAGCGGCTAGCTTGTGAGTATGGAACGCAGTGTTGCCAGTACAACGCAGTGTTACCAGGTGGGTTCCCCTATACATGTCACGTACGGCATAGTAGTATATCACAGCTAATAATTTTTTTTCCAAACTTTAATTGAAGTTGATGAATAACTGAATGAAAAACTTGTAAAATTTTCCATTGGCAAGAAAATAATGCGCAAAAAAAACAATTGCTGATGAGAGACACCCAAGTTTGCATTGATCCGAAATAAGTACATGGATCATCGATACTACACTACTAGTATAATTTTTAGTACCCAGCATGACCGTAGCGCTAGTGGTTGTACACTAAACCATGGGAGGTCCATATTTGTACCTGGGTCCATAATTGTACCTTCTCCTCTATTTTTTTCACAATTCAAGTACAAATAAGAGCTCACCTCTCTAATCCACAGGATATCCATGGGTGGAGAGAGGGGCTAGAATTGGTTTTTAAGTTGATTTTACCTCAGTAAGGACTCGACGGAGTTGTTGGAACTAGAAAGTTCACAATTTTAAACATTTTGTCCGCTGCTTCGATTTTGTAAAATGGGGGGGGGGAGGGGCTTATTGGCAATCACTTATTTGTCACCGAGGGTGGCTGAAAATTTCATGACGTGATTTTTCCACTCCAGGTAGCAACTTTAGAGAGTGGGAGCGAAATAAAACGAAAAAAAGTTGTTTTCCAAGAAGGGGTAAAAATTGATGAAAACGATGGTGAAGTCTTTTCTATGAGATTGGTGAGGTCTTCGTAGAGTTTTTTTTCGTTTTCAAAAATCTGGCAGAATGTCTTTAGGAGCTCCGCAACCCCCTCCCTTCTCTCTCCTCCCCAAAAAAAGATTTTACAGAGTTTTCAAAAACCCGACGAAATGTCGGAAAGACATTTTCAAAATATTGGCATAATCTTAGCAATTTCTTGATTTTGTCTTTAGTTCTCAAAAGTCAGGCTTCATTATCTAAAACTTCATTAAAGTGATCGGAATTTCTATTTTTGTTTCGATTTTTTAAGTTTTCAACAATGTGATGGGTACAATTAAATCTTAGTTTGCAAAGATACCGAATCCATTTTCGGTATGATTTCGAATCAAATCTTTTGAAGAGAGGGGGTAGGACGAGGAAAAAACTTGAGAAATTTTCAATTCCATCGTGTTTGATCACTTTGATCCAAAAATTTACGTATTTCGAAGATTCAGAAACCATTTTTAATGTTATTCCAGGAAATAATTTGAAGAAAAAAAAAACAGGAAAGCAAGGTATAAACTTGACCTACTCGAAGAAATGAGTAAAAAACTGGCAAACGTGTGCTGTCATTTGTATCGGAAGTGCTCAACTCGAGAAATCCAAGGCCATATTTTCGAAATTATTTCGTCTCCTTCATCCCGCCAAGCCTTCCAACTCGTATTATCTCACTTCGAACAACTTGTGGGACACACTGTGTTATTTGGAAGTTCGTTATTTTCTGTTCGTCGAGCTCGAGCTGAGCCGAGCCGAGCCGCGTCGCTCGTTCGTATACGGATTACGAGATTGACGAGCTGCTCAAAAACTCAAGCATCATTGACAATTCGAATCGATATCGGAATAATGGTCGAGAATTTTTATCTCATTTTCTCGCCAAATAGCTCGACGCGGAGTCGAGGTTAATTAGGTTCATTTTATTGGGTTGTTCGCGCGAACGAACAAGCCAACGAGAAATTCTTTTATTTTTCTTTCATCGTCGTCGCTGCGAAATTCTCATTCTCTCGTTCTCGGTTGTGTTCGCGCGCGTAAAACACGCCGAAGACACGGCGACGACGAACGAGAAATCTGGTCATTATTTTTTCGAACGTGATTATATCGCTGTATACTATATATAGGTAGTACCTACCTATACTACAAAGTATTCTGCAGCGGTGGCTGAGGTTCGAGATGATGTGAGGTGTACAGGGAAAAAATCTACGTTGATTTATGTTCTCGTCTCTCTCGATTGTTTTACGGAAAACTCAGCGTGAATTACTCCCGAGTACATTTATAACAAATTTTCTCCACGAATATTGCACGTACGTAGTACGTTAGAGAAATAGAGGCATTTTTAGCGGTTTTGTAAATTCTCTTCGCGCTGTGGTCTTTATATATATGGCACGAAAACGAATTTACAGTATGTGGAAAGGTCCGAGGTAAAGTTACTGTTTCGTGAGTAGATACAGATAGTGAACTTATATATTGGTAGATAGTGGGGTTGTGGATAGCCATAGGTTTGGTATGTTGTATGCAGACGTTTACCACCCACCAACCAATACAAAATAATGTCGACCGTATCATTCAAATTATATTTTTCGATATTATTACCGTTCTCGTAAATATTTTATTTTGCTATTTTCCCCTCGCTTTATTTTTCTCTAGTAAAAGTAGAATGTATTTTATTAACCGAACGAAAAAAAAAAAAAAACATCGGCACGCTACCACTTCACTTCCATTTTACTTTACCTGCCTACGAATTTTTGTCGTTTTGTCGTTGACCCGTGAAAAATATCTATTGAAACCACAGTCATGCGGTGGCTATTGAAAAACATACTCGTAATATTTCATCATTTTTACCTAGAATTTCACATGCTTGTATATACAACCACTCATCAAAGTTGTTACCTCGGGTGAGAAATATTTTCCTATTTTTTATTTATCTCTTATCTGTAAAAAAAAGTGGCTTTGGTTGCTCCTCCCCCCAAAGAAAAATGATGAAAAAATTCAATGTATTGAAATTATTTGTTCTTTCGTCAGGATTTTTCTAAATAATCCCCTTTTCGAGTGAAAAAAAACTTTCTCTCCGGCCCTCCAAACCATATTGGCTCCCTCTCCCTAGTGAGGAGCCTTTTCGAAGTTGAAAAAATTACAAAAAAATGAGAATTGATCGAAATCAGGGAAACATTTTTATTATTGCATTTCAACATTAGAATTGTTCTACTATCTCCCTTTTCAAGAAAAAACTTTTGCTGCACCTCCGAAAGATCTTGGCTATCTTGTAGGGGATCCCAAATTCGAAAAAAATAGAAGAAAACTGATGTCTGTAGAAATTTTTTGAAAATTTTCGATTGGCAGAATCTTTCTAAATACCTAAGCACATTTATAAGAATAATCAGCTCCCTTGGTCTTTCAAAGGATGTTGGCCTCCAAGTACAAAGGTCCCAAAGTTGAAAAATTTCAAAGAATGTGTAAAATTGATGTCTGCAGGTACAAATTATTTGAAAATTTTTCATCTCTGAGCAGAATACTTCTAAACTGGCCTTTTTTTTCACTTCTGTTTTGAGGATACACTAATTAACTCGAAAGTTCTAAGTCCATAAAAAGAATTCATTTTCGCCTCATTTGCTAAAAAAAATCCTCATATTGTTGAAAAAGTCCAGTTTTTTGCCAAATTTGTTTGATAGGGTTCTGTTGTTTTTTCTGCCAAATTCGTTGGAAAAACAGTCAAGAACTGTAAATTTTTGTAAAAATTGTCGAAAAGAATCCATTTTTGGTACACTTGTCCAAAGGGTAAATTTTTGTGTTTTTGCCTATGTCCAAAAAAAGTTGTCAAAAAATCCCCCTTTTTTGCGAAAATTGTCAACGAGTGAGTCAAGTTTTGGCGAGTTGACGAAAAGTTGTACATATTTTTTTTATTTCGTCAAAATTCTCAGGAAATAATTTTTTGATGAAATAATCAAATGGATGTAATTTTTGGCAAAATTGATCAGAAATTTTATCTTTTTTTCCAAAACGCCCAAAAAGTATTTTTGTTTGCTTTGCCTCTACCTAAAAAGTCATCTTTTTGTTTCAAAGTTTGCCAAACAAAATCACGATTTTTGTTTAATAGGTAGCTTTTTTGTTTTGCCAAAAATTTCCCCCCAAATTCTTTCATTTTTTCAAGTTCTTACAGGAATTTTTTGATATTTTTGAAATTTTCTTTAGATGCACTGTGTGCTTTTGCGTGCGCTCACAAAACACGTCCTACTTTTAGATTTTTTTTTTCGGAAAACCCCCTGAACAATGTGTGGCCAACATTGTTGAAAAAAATCTAAAAAGATTTAACAAATTTGTATTTTTTTTTGAATTTTATCTCTCAGATTTCCTTTAAATAATTTTTCTACCAGAAAAAACGCCTCACTTGTTCATTGTCATCATAGAAATTGGCAAATCATACCAAAAGTTATCAACTAAGTACATTGTGAAACCAGCCTCTTGATCTCCCAAGCAGCAATCTTGGCTAGTTCAACTCATTCTGATACTTTAATACTTGAAAAATTAAAAGAACTTACAACTATGAAATTAACTATGCTCTCAACAGAACAAATTATTTTTAGAAACTTCAGGAAGAGGCCAAGTTCCACTTTTTCATCAAGGAGTTGGTTGGGGCAGGGCAGATCGAAAACATCAAGTAGTGCTTTTCTGATGAAAATGGACCAAATCCGAGGATCAAAATAAAAAAAAAAAAAAACATGAAAATATTCATTTTTTTGAAAATTTTTAAAGGGGACAAGTTCCACTTTTTTGGCTTGTAAGTAGAGAGGAGAAAAATACCTATCAATATTTCTAATGAAAATTGACTGAATTGAAGGATTAGAAAGTAAAAAGACGTAAATACTTCTATTTTTTTGATTTTTTACATATTTTGAGAGCTAAGGGTGGAAGGATAGTGGAGTGTGGCTTCTTGGCTCGACTTACTTAGTCCGACATATGACAATAGGAGTATAATTGCACCCCCCTGCCGATCCTCCGGGACAACTTTTTTCTTAAAGGGAACATCCTAAGGAACATTTTAAAGCAAACTTGCCAAAAAAAAAAGTTGGCCTTACTTACAAAATGGCGGCCATTATGATTGACAGGTCAGCCGAAATCGCAGATTTTGCGCTTCAACATGGGACATGCACGAAATTTTTCAAACTTTACAAGAGTAGATCGAAAGATTATGCAAAAATTTATCACCTGTCAAAATTTTAAGGGCTAAAGTGCGTTTTTCGATTTTTGGTGAATTTTTGAAAATCGAATTTAGGCCAAAAATGAGGAAAGAAATTAAAATTTTACCAAATTGACCGAGAAAGCTGAAATTTAGGATATACCCTATTATCGACATGCCAAATCGATTGGAAACGGTTTCAGCCCGTTTTGAGCAGTTCTGGAGCCTCCAGCAGGTTTTTGAAACTCGAAATTCCCACAAAATTCCATCAAATTGGAGTTGTAAAGCTAAAATTTATTCTAAAAACTAATTTCAATACGCTACAAAGTACGGCAGGTGAATTTCAAGTCGTTTTGAAGCCTCCAGCGACGTTTTGAAAATTCCTGAAGCCTCCAGCAGATTTTTGAAACTTTAAATGTCCACAAAATTTCATCAAATAGAGATGGAAAGCTGAAATTTACACTCCAATTTTAACACCCTCTAAAAACGACTTCAGGTGGATTTCAAGTCATTTTAGAGCCTCCAACGACTTTTTTGAAAATTACTGGAGCCTCCAGTAGATTTTTGAAACTTGAAATTTCTCCATAATTTCGTCAAACTGAGATGGAGAGTCGAAATTCATTCTGCAAACTAATTTCAATACGCTACGAAGTTGACTGCTGGTGAATTTCAAGTCATTTTGGAGCCTCCAGCCACTTTTTGAAAGGTTGTATGATGTTTTTTTTTGGAAAATTGAAATTTCCTAAAAGTAGCTGGAAGCTTCAAAACCATTTGAAACCATCATGTAGTCTGCGAAGTAAATTTCAGCTCACCAACTCCATTTGAAAAATTAATGTTGGAGAAATTTCAAGTTTCAAAAATCTACTGGAGGCTCCAGTAATTTTCTAAAAAGTCGCTGGAGGCCCTAAAATGACATGAACCCACCTGAAGTCGTCTTCAGAGGGTGTTAAAATTGTAGTGTAGAGTAAATTTCATCTTTCCATCTCCATTTCATGAAATTTTGTGAAAATTTAAACTTTCAAAAATCTGCTGGAGGCTCCAGTAATTTTCAAAAAAGTCGCTGGAGGCCCTAAAATGACTTGAACCCACCTGAAGTCGTCTTCAGAGGGTGTTAAAATTGTAGTGTATAGTAAATTTCAGCTTTCCATCTCAATTTCATGAAATTTTGTGAAAATTTAAACTTTCAAAAATCTGCTGGAGGCTCCAGTAATTTTCAAAAAAAGTCGCTGGAGGCCCTAAAATGACTTAAACCCACCTTGAGTCGCCTTCAGAGGGTGTTAAAATTGAAGTGTAGAGTAAATTTCAGCTTTCCATCTTCATTTGATGAAATTTTGTGAAAATTTAAAGTTTCAAAAATCTGCTGGAGGCTCCAGTAATTTTTAAAAAAGTTACTGGAGGCCCTAAAATGACTTGAATCCACCTGAAGTCGTCTTCAGAGGGTGTTAAAATTGGAGTGTAGAGTAAATTTCAGCTTTCCATCTCTATTAGATGAAATTTTGTGAAAATTTAAAGTTTCAAAAATCTGCTGGAGGCTTCAAGAATTTTCAAAAAGTCGTTGGAGACTACAAAATGACTTGAAATTCACCTGCAGTACTTTGTAGCCTATTGAAATTAGTTTTTAGAATAAATTTCAACTTTACAAGTCCAATTTGATGAAATTTTGTGGGAATTTCGAGTTTCAAAAATCTGCTGGAGGCTCCAGAACTGCTCAAAACGGGTTGAAACCGTTTTCAATCGGTTTGGCATGTCGAAAATAGGATACATCCTTAAGTTCAGCTTTCTTGGTCAATTTGGTAAAATTTTTATTTTTTCCCTCATTTTTGGCCTAAATTCGATTTTCAAAAATTCACCAAAAATCGAAAAACGCACTTTAGCACTTGAAATTTGGACAGGTGATAAATTTTTGCATGATCTTTCGATCTACTTTTGTAAAGTTTGAAAAGGTTCGTGCAAGTCCTGTGTTGAAACGCAAAATCTGTGATTTCGGCTGACCTGTCAATCAAAATGACCGCCATTTTGTAAGTAAAGCCAGCTTTTTTTTGGCAAGTTTGCTTTAAAATGTTCCTTAGGATGTTCCCCTTAAGAAAAAAGTTGTCCCGGAGGATCGTCGGGGGTGGGGGGGGGGGTGCAATCACTCCTATTGTCATATGCCGGACTAATTTGGTACTATAATTATATTAATTTATTTTACTTAGGTATGAACTTGACTGATGTGTTGGAACTAGAACGTTTACAAGAATTTTAATTCGTCTATTTTCCAAATAGGTACATAAGTTGAAGACAATCTGGTGAAATGGAAAAGATTTCTCGTTTCTTTACTAAAACTAGCTCCAAGTCCTAGGAATGAGTGGATTCGACATTCCAGCCAACTTTTCTCATGCTCTTCCCAGTAAACGTGGTCCCGTTCAAATCATATTGTAAAAGTTCATTTTTTTTTCAGTAAAATTTCCGAATGTACATGATGCCTTACTATTCATACTCGTATAAGAATAAATCGATGCTACGCGTTCATTTTACGCCGCTTCGTCGGCCTTTCCACCGTACATACAACGAAGATTTAAACACGAGTAAGCGGCCTTTTTACGCGAACATTTCCCGCAGGATAATACAAAATAAATTCAACGTTAAAATTTTCATAATTAATCTACTTCATTAAGCTATACATCACATTGGAATGCTATTGAATATTTCATTTCGGGCCGTATCACGCTGCGCCGGCAGCCGATGCCGCCAAAAAAGCCAAACTAAACCAACAACGAGGAAATGGACACAGAAGTAGAGGCGAACGAGGATCGAGGGGGGAGGCAACGCTTTGGAGAGTTTACACGTTGAAAAGAACGTTCACGCCGCAATATATTTTATGCTCCCTATAGCTATAACCATCAGAAAAATATGTTCTTCATCTACTCGTTGTAAAAACATTTCGCACAACCCTCCACGACGACGACGACGACGATGTATTTACCAAGTTAGTTTCGAATCGCTATTTTCCGTCGTACAATCGCTTCCTTAAGTGTTTCTAAATCGCAACTAACAACGCAAAAGAATTATGTGTGACTTGTTGAGAAATCCAGCAACAAGTACGTTCGAGAAAACCAAAACGTACGTGGGGGTCTTTCCAGTTGGTTGAACGTATGTATTAGTACATTTATGTGTGTTGAGTTAGATCTGCACGTAAGTACGTATGTAGTTCTTTCTCTCAGAATTCATTTTTTAAAACTGTGTTATTATTTGGCGGGGGGGGGGGGGTAGACACACCAGGCGCACGTTAGAAGCGCCTTTATACTCTTATTGCTGGCAAGATTGCGGCTCCGGCTCCGTCAAAATTTGAATATTTTTCAATTGGAAAAATCGCGTGCGTATTCTTACGTATTTTATTGTATTTATGGTAGGTAGCTTCGTTATATCGTTTATTGTCGCCCTCGCTCGCAATAATATGTTTCGATTCGACTCGTTCGTTATTCGTATAGAAAATATCTAGCGAGTATGTCTAATAAGCGACGATGACACGATCGATTTTCATAATTTCGCATTTATACGACCAGCTGACCATATTACTTCATCGTAGCGGATTATTAAATATTAATTAACGCGTAGATATGGTATAAGTAGGCAAGTATTAGTGGGGACGTGAGCGCATTTTAAAACAAATTCGGTCGTCGTTAGTGGTCAGGTCGTCGTATCGATTTACCTATAGATAGACGAGTATAATACGTAGGTATAGGTATCGAAAAACGCCAATATCACGGTCGGTATGTTTTACCGAGGAGGGGTAGGTAAGGTACACATTGCATGAATTGCATTTGTCTATGTATTTCGATGTAAATTGAGTACTTATTTCTTAAAAAATATAGCGGTAGAGGTTTTCACTCGATGTGGCTTGAACAGAAAAGTAAATTTTGAAAACTTCAGATTAATTAGACAACTTTTTTCTTAAAGGGTACATCTTAAGGAGCATTTTAAATCAAAGTTGCCTAGAAAAAGTTGGCCCTGTAAACAAAATGGCAGCCATTTTAATTGACAGGTCAGCAGAAATCGCAAATTTTGCTCTCCAAAATATGACTCGCACGACATTTCTTGAACTGTGCGAAGCTAGATCGAGAGAGCATGTAAAAAATTATCAGCATTAAAAATTTTTAGTGCTAAAGTGCAGAATGCCTGCATCCATCTTGGAAATAATTGTCAAAATGGGGTGTAAAATGAATTTCATCTTTCTATACCTCAAACGAAGGCGCGAGGGTAATTTTTTAAATTTTGAAAGAATAAGTATGAAATCGATGAACAAAAGTATGTTACAGACTAGAATACACCTATTTTGAAAAAAAATAACGGTACCTTATCTGCCACGAAGGTCCAAAAAGTAACTTAACTCCAAAACGATGCAGTCTGCTTCAAAGCGTATCGAAAGTAGGTTTGAAAAATGAATTTTTCTCTTTTAAACCCTATTTGATGACATTTTGTGGAAATTTCAAGTTTCAAAAATCCGCTAGAGGCTCTAGGAATTTACAAAAAGTTACTGGAGCCTCCAAAATGACTTGAAACCTCCTGCAGTCGACTTGATAGCAGTGTTGACATTGGAGTGCAGAGTGAATTTTAGATTTTCAACTTCATTATTATTGATGAAAATTCCAAGTTTCAAAAATCTGCCGGAAGCTCCAGAACTGCTCAAAACGGTTCGAAATTGTTTCCAATCGATTTGCCAGGTCGAAAATAGGGTATAATCCAAATTTCAACTTCGTGAGCCCATTTGGTAAAATTTTGTTTTTTTTTTTCTTATTTTTGGCTTAAATTTGATTTTCAAAAATTCACCCAAAATCGAAAAATGCCCTTTACTTGCAGCATGCACTGCCCCCACCTCAAAAATCAAAACGATTTGTGAACATTTTTTCAAAAAAATCGATTTAATCAGCGCTGGAATTTCTTGAAATAACCCTCCTTGCAGGGAAACCCCTCTTCCTACTTCCAAAGTAGCCTATTGTTAAATTGAATTTTTTCAAACTTTAGGTGGGGAGTTGGGATATCAAAATTTTTGTTAAAAACAAGTTCGATTCCAACTTCCTAACTGCTTCGATTAGAATTTTTTGAAGATTTCAACTTTCAAAAATCTGCTGGAAGCTCTAAAACTACTAAAAGCTGTCGAAATTGTTTCGAATGAATTCGGTTGGTCAAAAATAGGACACACAGAACATGAAAAAATACATCACCACCCAGAATTTCAGGTGCCAAAGTGCATTATTTTTCGATTTTTTGTCAATTTTTGAAAATTAAATTTGGGTCTGAAATGAAAGAAAATCAAAATTTTACCAAGTTGTACTAGGAAGATGAAAGGTATATGCAAATGTACGTATATTCTACGTTTCACCTCCTCCCCCTTCCGAAGTCCTTTGGGAACGGTTTCGAACTGTTTTGAGCAGATCTGGAGCCACTAACAGATTACTGAAAGTTGAAATTACCATAAAATTCAATTCAATGAAGCTTGGAAAGCTGAAATTTTTTTTACATCCTAATTTCCACATGCTGAACTGATTGAAAGAGCTTTCAAGCCGCCCCAAAGTCCCTATATAGGTGTATCCTCGAGTTCATTTTGATAGATTTAATTATTTTTTCTTAGGAGGTTAAAATTTTCGAAAATCTGCGGATGACTCCAAAACTTCTCAAAGAGGTTTGGAATCGTGAGGGGGGGGGGGGTGTAAAAATAATGTAGTACGTCTTAAATTTCAACTTTCCAGCTCAAATTGGTGAAATTTAGTTTTTTCTTCATTTTTGACCTTTCCATTTTCAAAATTTCGAAAAATGAACCCAAGCATCTGAAATTTTGGCTGGGGATGTTTTTTCGAATTTTACCTGATTGGGAAAGGTCTTCGAGGGAGGTTAAAAGTTTTCGAATAATTTTTATAGGAACTTGAGGAGATTTTTGTTTGAGTTTTGACGGATTTTCAACATTTAAAAAATTATTAATTTCAACCTCGCTCAATATTGATTGAAAAACAACCTCGTTTAGATAATTCAGTTGCCTTTTTGGTAGCACCATCTATAAGTAGATAAGTCCAATTTTAAGAATTTGTTTGTTTTTACATCTTCATCGCTCCGCGAGAGCACAGGTTGTTGTCGCTAGAGGTAGTCTCTAGGTAGTAGCTCGGATCATCAAGAGGAGCCAGTTCCCCAGGACAGATGAGAAAGCGAAGACAACACCAGGGGTATTCTGCGCGTTCACGTCGTGCGGAGTGGTAACATGTTGCTGTTCGATGGACTCGGAATTGATAAACATGGCTAAAGCAGAATTCTCCAGTTGGTGGAACGACGGGGAGGAGTGGCTAGTCGAAAGCCAAGCCTCTACATAAATACGGATTACAATCAAGAATGCGTAAGATCTGCAGAACACCAACAACTCATTCGTTCCAGCCCCAGGGAAGTGCAAGAGCTTCAGAGTGAGTAGGCGAATACCAGCGCCTAAAAACTGGCAAATTCGGCTAAGGGAGTAAACCCCAACAGAAAATCATGGTGGAAGGCAACGGGAAATCAACACCATTATATTTCCCTAGAATTATATGGACATCAATTTAGCAACGGCCCTAAGTCTCCGTCAGGCTGATCCTCATCCGCCAAGGCAGCCGGATAGGGTGCTAAGAGTACACGGAGTCAAAACAAGGCGGAACAACATCAACGTCGCAACCTGGAATGTACGCACTTTGTATAAAATTGGACAACTTGCTAACGTAATTAAAGAAGCCAGGAGATTGCAAATCAACGTGTTAGGAATAAGTGAGACCCGATGGACTGGAAATGGTAGAAAACGGGTAGATGAAGAATATGAAATGATCTACGCTGGGATAGACACACACAAACAAGGTGTGGGTATATTAATACATACCAGAATCAGCGATAAAATCAGTGCCATAGACGATTTCAATGAAACGTCACAGTGACGTCACTTGACGGACAGCTGTGCTGTGATTGGTAGGTTTCATTATCAACAAACAAATTTGGCCCTCGATTAGCGTTACGTTAAATGGGGAATTTGAAATCTATAAAGAAATGAGGAAAACGCTTGTTAAATTCGGATTCTGCGTTGAAAAAGACCCTAATATCATACAACCTTTCTCATAATTTCTTTATAGATTTTAAATTCCCCATTCAACGTAATGTTAATCGAGGGCCAAAAACGTTGTCAAAAGCGCTTTCGAACAATTGTCGCTACACCATTACCCAATCACGTTGCAGCTGTCCGTCAAGTGACGTCATTGTGACGTTTCATTGAAATCGTCTATTGTTCCAAAATCAAAGAGGATACTACTCGTGAGATTGGAGGTCAAGCCAAAACCGATTGTGATAATTGAAGTGTATGCGCCAACAGCAGAAAGCAGTACAACAGAAATCAACAACTTCTACAATGACCTAAAAGCAGTGATGAGCTGCTCAAAAAACAACGATAGATGTTGTGTTTTTGATGGGAGACTTCAATGCCAAAGTTGGGAAGGATCATGGCAGCCAAGTTGCAAGGAGATATGCACTTGGAGAGCAGAATGAAAGAGGTGAAATGCTCGTAGAGTTAGCAGAAAGACACGATCTAATAATATGCAATACCTGGTTCAAGCTATATGCAAGAAGATTATACACATGGGTCAGTCCTGGAGATCGAGCCAGAAACCAGATAGACTACATACTTGTAAAAGGAAGATTCAAGAACACAGTGAAGAACTGCCACACATATCCTGGTGCTGACTGCAACTCTGACCATAAACTATTGGCTGCAAAATGCCAGCTAGTCTTGAAGAGCCAGAAGAAGAGCCAAGAACGATACTGACAACTTGACATTGCAAAAATCAAATCAAAAGAAGTGCAAAAGAAATTCTAAGAAGAACTGGAAAAGCAAAAGGAAGACAAGTTGGAAGAAGAACAAGGTATCGAGAAAAAGTGGCAAACATGGAAGCGAAAAGTTAAAATAGCAGCAGAAAAGTCTATTCCATTCAAAGGAAGAAGAAAACACAAACCATGGATGACTCAAGAGATACTGGATCTGATGGAAGAACGAAGAAAAGAAATCATAAAATACGAAAAAACGGTATTTTCATGCTAGCGGTACAGGGGAAAATCCAAGGAAGATTGACGAGAGGGAGGAAACGATCGGAGCTGTTAACAACAAACTCACCAGCCAACTCTCCCTGTAAGACCCTGAAAGAAACGATCAGATACGCTAGATACCGGCTAATATAGATGGACATATACGCTATCTCCTGTAAAGGAGCGCGACTACGACGACGGCGACATCTTCATCACCTCATATTTTGGTCAGTACCGAAAATTTGATGACGGATTGCTTCACAAAAAAAACCGCACAATTGAATATATAGACACTTTCAAAAGATCATTTAAAAAGTACAGCGTGCGAATTAGAAATTAAGAAACCAACGGTGCATAGATATTTTGTCATATTTTAAAAGTATTCATGATGATAAAGGGTCTGGGGAAGGTGGACGGGTTCTGCGCCAGGAATAAATTATTTCGTCTTCAAATTATCTCACAATGAGCATGAAATAGAAAGGCTCTTTCTTCTCCTTTCTCTGATTGTTTAAAAAGTGATCATCAAGTTGGAATCTGGAGGTTGGGCATTTTTACCACCAACACCCCCCCCCCCTCATCAGACAAGAATCTTACTGTCGTTTATGTAAATGAATAGTGACAAAAAAGGTTCAGATATTGAGAAAAACATCAGTAAGTAAGCGCCTAGTCCTAGTTTGCAAATGTCTGATGAGTTGTGATGAGAAAATTTCGACTAGTAAGGTAGACGGGGTTTGCGCCTGCAGGAATGGTAGTTTATGCAATTTTATTTATTTATTTATTTTTTTAAAATATCCCCACTAACGGATACATTTTTGACCCGGACCAAACTAGGATTCGAATAAAAAAAAAACGCAAAATACACTACCAGATCAAATTTCACCGGTTCTGATTCGCTACTCGATTTTTGACGAATTTTCTAACCTTCGAATTTATCCCATTCACTCCCTTCTCCTCCCTCCCAAAAATCGAAATTAGATCGAATCAACGTAAAAGTCAGGTTTCACATCCTACATACCTAGGTATTTTTGATTTCCTAAGCCTGCAATTGGCGTGATTAAATTTTCTCGCACCCCCTCACCATCGCCGAAGTAGTTCCCTCGCTGATATTTCCCCCTGTATCTGGATCTCATTGTCAGTTCGACTACGCTTTTGATATTCGAGAAAAACACTTACGTTCAAGTTCAACGTTTTCAAAATTATAAATACTTTCAACCGATACACTACGCGAATCAGACAACATATTCGAATCGCATTATACCGTCTGCGAGTCGAGTTAATTATTAAGAAGCTTAAAAATTTCGACTCGCGAGGTGTGAAAGTTATACGAGTGAAGTAACAGATTATGCGCATATAAAGGGGTAAAGATTCGAGATTCGCATAACGTGTCGCACAATTTCGCGACTGAAATATTATACTGCTCTTCTGGCAGCGAGAAAGTTTCGTTAAATACTTAATCATTTAATAGTGTATTTTGTTCGAAAGAGACAACCTTTTAGGTATCAAATTAATCATTCTCGTTTTAACGTACGTATACGTATTGTTTCCAGCGTATATAGTGTATACAACAATTCAGATAGGTGGATATATCGTATTTTTCCTTCTTGCGTATTCGTATATGTTTAATATCGCGAAAAGTGTGAGAGAGAGAAGAGGGGTGGGGTGTCTAATTTCATCTGTAGATATAGATTGAGATACCTACTGTACCTACCTACACGTAAATTATACGCGCACAAAGACAGACAATAAGACGTTTAGGTATTGAAAAATACATACAAATCTTCTATACAGAAGAAACAATGCTTACAATAGATTATCGAGCTTTTCTTTAAAAATGTAGTAATGAAAAAGCTCGGAAATTCTTACTCCGCGAGTAAGTTATGCCTACGAAAACGTATGGCATATTCGATATACGCAGGTAGAAGTAGCATGAGCCTTATGTGTAGAACTTTAACACTATAAAATAATATGTATGAAAAATTAATGGATTATAACGGTTACGCGTCGGATGCGTTGTGCGTTCTTTTTGCCAGCGATTCGGCAATCTCATTAATTCAAAAATATGATAAGCGTAACCAAAATACCGCCGCGTCGAACCATCAAACCGGAAAATTTCACGCAACAAACTGTCAATATGCGGAATTTATACCGCAGCTTCGTTATAAGAGGGCGAAAAATATAACCAAGAGTTGTTTTTTTTACCTTCTATATTATTCGAAATTTATTCTCGACTTATATTAAACCTTTATTTTCTTTGGTCGTTTTCTTACTACTACGTAGGTATATTCGCGATGTGTTTATATAATACGAACGAACCTATAGCGCCTTTTATCCCAAAGGTCGAACTTTTTATAGAGTAAGTAATCGTACCGAAACACTGGTAAGTATTCGGATTCGCACGTGTCTCGTATAGCTGCACAATATAAAAATCGCCAGTATATTTGAAAACACCATTCGATGTAGGTATGTGTATAGTTCGCTCATCTTCGTATCAACAAGTAGCATGCAATATACATAAAGGTCCAGACCCCAGAAGCTTTCATTAAGCAAACTCCATTAATGCGTAGAGATTGCCACAACTTACACAGCGTGCTTTTCATCTCTTTTAATCGCTAGGTATTAAAATGGTATAGCCGGCTCTGAGAGACCTTATATACTCGTAGTACGAGTAGTATATTATAGCATAGCGCTCAAGTAGGTCTATCCACAATGTCCACGTTAAGTACCATCAGAATGGGGGTACTCGCGAAGTAAAAGTTGAGAACCTTTGCTGGTATACGTATACAAACATAAACTTAGTGAATATTTCATTTTTTCCCCTCTTCCCCGAGCATGACCACGCAAAATCTATTTTTCGTGTAATTACAATCTCGTATATGATTTATGATTGTTAATGCCTAATGGTAATATCGTGTTTGTTTCGAACGATTAATGCGCCTACTCGCGACTTATACCATAAAAAAACTATCCAATTTTTATAACCACCGAATATACCTACCTTCGCGTACCGTCCTAAGTTGGGAATTTTTTCACTCAAGTTATCCCCTTCTCTTCTGCCAGCATACTTTAAAAATACGCCAACAATTTATTAAAACGAGTTACAAGTGAGGTGGAGATACGTAACGATATTGTAAAGTTTCTATACTCGAAATACCCGGCCCACCTCAAACTATCTCCACTTCGATCTTTCTTGGAAAGGGGGGTGGGAGTGGTGTTTTGAATTTACACGTTAAAATTTGGCGAATTAGAATAATTCTGCGTTATTTTCAAGGCTCTAGTGGAACGCTTCTTTTGGATACTTATACCTACTACGTACAAATTCTTTGGTAAAGTGTAATTATACCATAAATGGTTAATGATACGCGACTGTACCTAGAAAATTCAACGTTTTGTTCTCGCTAAGCATTTCCATAAAAATCGACCAGAATTTTACGCGTAGGTAGGCTCTTCACGCTTTCTTGTCGTCCTATACTTGGTGTGTATTTTCAATGCTTAAGAACGCGGCGTGGCAGCTTGAGCGCAGATTATTATAATATGATCGTGAAAAGTTTCTAAAATAACGTTTAAAATAAAATAAAAGATCTCGAAGAACGTAATTCGGATTGTTTCGTCCTATAGGTAGATACATTCGAAAATGGAAAATTGTTCAAATAACATCCCCCACAACTTTATTTTCGGTATAGCTCTAACTGCAGTGCTGCACAAATTTCAATGTATCCGAACGTTCTCTTAAATTTATTCAACTAGGTACCTACCTATTTGTTGTACGTACGTACTTTAAAATTTGTCTATTTTTACAAAACATCCCTGTTGTGTTCCTAGTTTCATTCAAAACTTGTTCTGAACATTTTATGAAGGCTGTAGATTTATCCAAAACTTTGTTTGTTTTTTGGTGAATTTTCATAGTTTCAAATTTAGTCAATTTCTCGTGAAAAAAATCAAGGTGAATTTTTGAAAACCAAAAGGCCAAAAATGGGGAAAAAAATCGAAATTTTACCAAATTGACCAAGAAAGCTGAAATTTTGGATACGCTCTATTTTCAACATGCCAAATCGAGTTAAAACTGTTTCAAACCGGTTTGAGCAGTTCTGGAGCCTCCAGCAGGTTTTTGAAACTCGAAATTCCCACAAAACTTCATCAAATGGAGTTGGAAAGCCGAAATTCATTCTGAAAAAAACTAATTTCATTTTAAAAGTTGTATGGCGTTTTTTGGAAAATTAAAATTTTCAAAAAGTAGCTGGAAGCTTCAAAACAATTTGAAACAACCATGCAGTCGACTTCATATCGTATTGAAATTAGTATGCGAAGTAAATTTCAGCTTGCTAATTCCATTTGATAAAATATTGTGGAAATTTCAAGTTTCAAAAATCTTGTGGAGACTCCTGTAATTTCAAAAAGTCGCTGGAGGCTCCAAAATGACTTTAAATCCACCATCAGTCAACTACGTAGCGTATTGAAATTAGTTTGCAGAATAAATTTCGGCTTCCATTTCCATTGGTTGAAATTTTGGAAAATTTCAAGTTTCAAAAATCTGCTGGAAGCTCCAGTATAATTTTCAAAAACTCGCTGGAGGATCCAAAACGACTAAAAATCCACCTGCAGTTGACTTCATAGCGTATTGATATTGAAATTAGTTTTCCATCTGATGAAATTTTGTGGGAATTTCGAGTTTTAAAAAAATCGGCTGGAGGCTCCAGAACTGCTCAAAACGGTTTGAAACAGTTTTCAATCGATTTGACATATCGAAAATAGAGCATATCCAAAATTTCAGCTTTCTTTAAAAATCGTTCTTATAAAACGGTTTCATTTATTTTTTTAATTTTCAAAAATTCGTCAAAAATCCAAAAATGCATTAATTAGTACCTACTCAAAATTTTGGTTTCAGTTCAATTTAGCATGGTTTCGTGCAAAGTGGAGTAAGTACGTCAGTTCCAAATATTTTCTTGAAGATCAATTGAAAAATCTAATTCTTCATTCCTGGCGCAGAACCCGCCTGCCTCATTATTGACAATTTCTCATCGTCACTACGATACAAAGGAGTACCGAATGGGTGCCCCGCCCCACCCCCTCCAGCTAGAAACATTTAGGCGAAAAGTGGAGAATTTTTGGGGAAAATTGGGTGAGTTGGAAAAATTTGGGGAAGAAATTGTGTAAGCAGGGAAAATTAATAGTCGGGGAGCCCGCATAAGGATCTATTGCGCACCCCGTCAATCCTCCGGGACAACTTTTTTCTTGAAGAGAGTCCTAAGGAACATTTCTAGCCGTTGTCTCAAAAAAAAAAAATGGCTCTACGAGGGTTGATCAAAATATTATTAGACTTCACCTATATTTCATGTTTAGAATAATCGTAGCGAGTTCGTAAACATACCATTGAAAAGAGCAAACCTTCCTCTACAAAATAAGCGTATACGGGGTTTTCTAGATGAAGTAGTTTCGAAAGTAGAGTGGTTTAAAGAGAGGTACCTCAGGTGACTTCGGCGCATTTTTGATTTGATAAAAAAAATGTACAAAAAACGCTCAAAAATTTTATTTGACGATTCTACGGCTTACATTGGAGTTAAAATTAGTGTCCCCTTCAAAATATTCACCATTCTGAGGGATACATTTCATCCAACGGGTTGTCCACTTTGTAAAACACTTCGAGAACTCCTCCTTCGGTATCTTGCGCAGCGCTTCAAAGACGTTGGCTTTGATGGTTTCGATGTTTTCGAGACTCTTACCGAAGGAAGAGTTCTCGAAGTGTTTTACAAAGTGGACAACTTGTTGGATGAAATTTATCGCTCAGAATGGTGAATATTTTGAAGGGGACACTAATTTTAACTCCAATGTAAGCCGCAGAATCGTCAAATAAAATTTTTGAGCGTTTTTTGTACATTTTTTTTATCAAATCAAAAATGCGCCGAAGTCATCTGAGGTACCTCTCTTTAAACCACTCTACTTTCAAAACTACTTCATCTAGAAAACCCCGTATACGCTTATTTTGTAGAGGAAGGTTTGCTCTTTCCAATGGTATGTTTACGAACTCGCTACGATTATTCTAAACATGAAATATAGGTGAAATCTAATAACATTTTGATCAACCCTCGTAGTTACAAAATGGCGGCCATTTTGATTGACAAGTCAGCCGAAATCGCAGATTTTGCGTTCCAACAAAGGACCTGCACCGAATTTTTCCACCCGTGTAAAAGTAGATCGAAAGATCAGGCAAAAATTCAGCACCTGTCGAAGTTTCAAGTGCTAAAGTGCCTTTTTCGATTTTTGGTCAATTTTTGAAAATCAAAATTAGCCCAAAAATGAGGGAAATAATCTAAATTTTACCAAATTGACCAAGAAAGCTGAAATTTGAGATATACCCTATTTTCGACACGCCAAATCGATTGGAAACTGTTTCAAACTGTTTTATGCAGTTCTGGAGCCTCTTGCAGATTTTTGAAACTCAAAATTTCCTAAGATTTCATGAAATAGAGTTGGAAAGCCGAAATTCATTCCGCAAATTAATTTCAATACGCTATGAAGTCGACTGATGGTAGATTTTAAGTCGTTTTGGAGCTTCCAGTAGATTTTTGAAACTTGAAATTTCCCAAAATTTCATCAAATGGAGATGGAAAGTCGAAATTTATTCTCCAAACTAATTTCAAAAGGCGACAGAGTCATCTGCTGGTGGGTTTAAAGTCGTTTTGGAGCCTCCAGCGACTTTTTGAAAGGTTGCATGGCGTCTTTTGGAAAATTGAAATTTCTAAAAAGTATGAAACCATCACGCAATCGACTTCATATCGTACCTATTGAAATTAGTCTGCGAAGTAAATTTCGGCTTGCTTTCTTCATTTGATAAAATGTTGTGGGAATTTCAAGTTTCAAAAATCTGGTGGAGACTCCAGTCATTTTCAAAAGGTCGCTGGAGGCCCCAAAACGACTTGAACTCACCTGAAGTCGTCTTCAGAGGGAGTAAAAATTGGAGTGCAGAGTAATATTTCTTCTTTCCATCTCCGTTTGATGAAATTTTGGGGAAATTTCAATTTTCGAAAATCTACTGTGAGCTCCAGTAATTTTCAAAAAGTCGCTGGGGGCTCCAAAACGACTTAAAATCCACCTGCAGTTGACTTCGTAGCGTATTGAAATTAGTTTGCAGAATGAATTTCGGTTTTCCAACTCCATTTGATGAAATTTTGTGGGAATTTCGAGTTTTAAAAAATCGGCTGGAGGCTCCAGAACTGCTCAAAACGGTTTGAAACAGTTTTCAATCGATTTGACATATCGAAAATAGAGCAAATCCAGAATTTCAGCTCTCTTTGGTCAATTTGGTAAAATTTTGATTTTCCCCTCATTTTTGGCCTAAATTTGATTTTCAAAAATTCACCAAAAATCGAAAAAGGCACTTTAGCACTTGAAACTTTGAAAGGTGATGAATTGTGGTCTGATCTTTCGATCTACTTTTGTACGGATTAAAAATTTTCTTGCAAGTTCTATGTTGGAACGCAAAATCTGCGATTTCGGCTGACCTGTTAATACAAATGGCCGCCATTTTGTATTTTGGGTCACTTTTCTTTTCAGGACAAGGGCTAATGTTCCTTAGGACTTCCCTTTTAAGAAAAAAGTTGTACCGGAGTATCGACGGTGGGGGGGGGTGCAATAGATCCTTATGTGGGCTCCCCCACTATAAATATTTTCAAAGATCGTATTTTATACCCGTGAAAAACTTCTCTGAAAGTTTTTTTTTCATTGATTTATTTTGATATCTACTTGTACATAATTTTACTTTTTTCTCACGGTGCCTTAAAAATATTTCAATGTGATTTTCGACTCGATTTCAAAAATAAAAAAAAAAAAAAAAAAATACCCACAATCCCGCTGATTCAATTTTCATTTATGTTCACTTCTGTGAGCCAAAATGAGCCGATGAGATGAAAAACTCTCGAAAAATATCAACTTTAAAAACTTTACGAGGTTTTTATCCTGAAAAAGCGTATTTTATTACCAAATCTTGATAAGATAGGTAGGTAATGCGGCGGCGAAATATTTCTAAATGAATGGAAATTTTTCATCTTTCAAATTGATACGCCGCGTCGTGCCGCAATGCCAGTTATTGTTCTCATTTTGAATTTTCATACCGTAGGCATTTACTGCGAGCAGTCGACTGTAATTGAGATACTGGTTAAACACCAGTTTTATGAAAAAATAAAGAACGTATATACCGCGATATAAATAGGTGACAGTTCCCACGTGAAAAATTTTTCAAGAAAAGATAAAAAATCAAAGTGAGGAAATTCGGGAAATATAAACACGATATTTCGCTTTTGCTTTTAATAATAAGTACATACATAGGTAGGTATATTTTAGGAAGTAAATATTTTGATTTTTTTTTCTACGCGTACAATTTGTGAATTTCCTTTTATTCGCCCCATCAAATAAAATATTAGTTTGGAGGGTAACGTGATTCAAAGAAGTGTTACCCTTCTACCAGACCGCGAGTCTTATTTTCAAAATAACTATTTACCTACATATAGGTAGTAGGTACACAGAAGATGAAAGCATATGCATAAATTTGAAAAATAAATTTACCTATAAGTAATAACGTTACCTGAGAGGTATATCCAGATGTACTGTGTATGCCCTACTGTAAAGGAAACTAGGTACCATACCATAAGTATTCTCGACACGAAACGCGCATAATAATCTCAAGCATCGTGAATTTATACTTTCAAACTACCTTTATACTATATAAATGATATAAGTCTACACAAGGGTGCAACAAAACGTTTAGACGATTTTATTATATAAATTTTTACGGTTAATAAAATAAATGTACTTATATATAGTAGGTAGAGCCAGAGGTACGCTAGTTACGACTCTAACTCGTTAACGTCTTCGACGATGAATCGACTAGCACTCTTGCGATTCCTGCCACTGCCATTGCCCGCCAACTTCAGCATCGTCACAATTCGCTCCTCTGCATAAAAGGTGAATTTGCGCTATATGGTACGCTTTAGCCACGTTTTCCTAAAGCAAATCAAACGTCGTCGTAAACATCTCGTTATTGTACGATAAGTAACTCACCGCGACGAAAAATAAGCGATACACGTCACTATTTTCCAAATGAACTTTGAACTTTGAGCATTGAAAGTGGTATTTTTTTGGTTTACTTTATTCCATTAGTTTTGATATGATTTACTGGCACGTCACGTCACTTGGGTCATTTTCATCGCGTTTGTGTACAAAATAATACATACATAAATGAACTCGCTGATCAGAAATATCGAAATTGTCAGAAACTGCTGAATGCTCGATTGATTATTATTTTAGGAAGTTGACCAGCTTTCAACAAAAAAAGCACCAAACTGTTCGTAACCTTAATTTTTTTCTTAAAAATAGCAATAGCCCCAAACAGGGTATCTTTGCAAGAATTAACTTGGAGATGGCAATTTTGTAAGAAAAAAACCTAGAGATGATCACTTTGAAAAAACAATCTTGGAATGTTCAGTTTCAAAAAAAAAACAAAAAAAACCTAAACCTAGAGCTTTTAGAATGCAATCATCTGTATAAATTTCAAATTTCTCTGCTGAGACAACAATGTTTGAGTAACTGAGAAGGGACGTGTTGAAGAATTTTGACTAGAGAGGTTGGCGGGTTCTGCGCCAGGAGTGAAAAATTTGATTTCCAATCGTCTTATGTGAAAGTATTCCAACTGGTAGACAAATTTTTGATCCGAATAAAGCTAAATTGAAAGAAATTGCAAAAATACATAATCACCAGCCGAAATTTCAGCCTTTTAGATGCCGAAGTGTACTTTTTGATTTTTGGTAAATTTTCAAAAATCAAGTTTGAGCCAAAAAATGGCAAAAAATCGAAATTTTATCAATTTAACCTGGAGTTTGACTGGGTAGCGTACTAAAATTGATTGGAAACGGTTTCGAGCCGTTTCGAACAGTTTTGAAGTCTTTCGTAGAATTTTGATAGTTGAAATTTCCACATTTTTTCTCAATGAAGTTGAAAAGCTGAAATTGTCCATATTACCTTGATATCACCAAGCAGATTCGATTGAAAGTAATTCCAACTTGTTCTGGAGCCTCCAGCCATATTTTGAAAATTCCAGATTTTTAAAAACGTGCTGGAGACTCCATGAAACGATTTAAAACCTTTCATTCCTGGCGCAGAACCCGCTTATCTCAATTTTCCAATGATTTTGTTCTGGTTGATTTATGTAGGTAAATACTTACTCAAAAATTACCTTATTGGAAATTTCAGGAATGTGTTTTTCAAATCGAAACCCTTTTTAAATGGTGCTGACGACACCAGTTGATCGAAAATTTAATACGTACCTATTAAATTCATAGAATGTACAATTTCACATTTTCTCCATTACTTGAGAATTATTTCTGATAGATATTTTGCATAAAGTATATTTTAAGAAAATTTCATGGGGGTTTTCAACATTTTTGAGGTTTTTGAAAAATATTTTTTATGACCTCCTATACTTTTGATAATAGGGGAAAGTCCCCTAAAAGTGCGCTGTCTCCTAATAGTGCGCAGCGCTATATCTCGCGATTGGCACCACTGAAAAATTCGTGAGGTAGCTCATTTGAAAGAGCGTGTCGTGACGATTATTTTGATGTATCATACAAGCCATTTGGCTAAATTTTACGCGTGCAAAGTCAAAAAAAGTGAATTTTCAATTTCTGATGTAATTTTTTTTTGTGAAAAGTTGACAATTTGTATTGCTCTCGTTCAATTGCAAAAATTTATGAGATAACTTATATTATATCATTTGGTAAGGAATTTTATCCTCTTTAATATTGTTGTAAAAGTTTGAAAATTCATCCTTTCGTTTTCTTGAAAATAATTTTTAAAGAAATAGAGGATATTTTTGAACCATGGATTCCCAATAGTGCGCATCCTAGAAAATCTGTAAATACGCTTGTGTTTTTCACTACCTGACTTTTGTTTTGATAGAATGGAGTGTTAAATACCTGTAAAAGGCTAAAGGGTGTTAGTTTTCAGTGAAGAAACATTCCTAAGAGTGAAAGAATACTTGAACAATGGGCTTTCTTTGCAGAAATAAGCTCACGCATAACCCCTACTCATAGTAAAACATATTTTCGCAATTTTTGTCAAGTACTCATGTTTTTTATATCTGTTCTCAGTGTTCTCGTGATAATGAAACGTATTATTGCGATTTTTGTCAAGAATTAATTTTTTTGAAGTAAATTTACACATCGCGCACTATTAGGAACCCTACTGCGCACTTTGAAGGAGCCCATGGCTCCTAATAGTGCGCATTTGACATTTTTTACTCAAGGTAGGATTTCTCAGTCAGTTATCAATGAAAAATTTTGAAACTCTGGAATTATGTAGCTGAATGATACAGCTACAACATATCAAAAAATCACGATCCTAGGTAACTTTGCGGCGGAATGACAGCGATTTTGGTACTAAGTGCGCACTATTGGGAGACTTTCCCCTATTTCAAATTATTTTTCACCACTCAATACCTAATTTTCGAGCATTTTACAGGAATTCAGCCAATTTCCTTGGAGACGTTTTCCAGAATAAGCGTTTTTTGAAACTTTCATTTCGTTTTTGCTGATTTTCAGAAAGATTTCAGGCAATTTTCTGAATACCTTTTAGCCACACTTTAAACAACCATTTCGTTGTCCCTCCAGCTCTAAAATATTGAAAAAAGTTCAAAAAGTTATGAAAATGTTTCAAACGTACGTACGAGTTTTTATTGAAAAATCAAATTTCAAAAGCTCAAAAAAATTTGGACCCAAAATTTAAAAATTTGAAGAATAATCCAAAAAACATACTTACAACTTATATCTTTTTGTGATAGAATTCGCAAATTCATGGACGAACGGAGATGCATTAAAAAGCCTTAAAATTTTGGTCAATTGGTCAAAATGTATGATCCTCGAATCCAAATATCTATTTATTTCTTGTACTCGCCTCTTCAGTGTCTCCCCAGTCTCTCTTTCCCACCATTGAAAAAAAATTGAGTGACAAGGAAATACCCTGAAGGGTTTTATCTGAAAAAATAAAAGAACTTATTCGTTTTTTTTTTTTTACTTTTCCCCTTCAGTCATATTTTGGAAATTCCAGATTCTCAAAAAGTTGCTAAATGATTCCAAAACGGTTTAAAACTATCTTCGATCCAGCTCAGCTTATTGAAATCAAGTTTTCAAGTAAACTTTGATTTTTCAAATTCTTTTCTGTGTAAAATTTTGTGGACATTTCATCTTTCAAAAACTCTACTGGAGTATCCTTAACAGCCCAAAATATCTGGAAATTGTTTCCAGTCGGTTCGGGAAGGTCGAAAATTGGATACATGCTAATTTTCAGCTTTCTTAGTCAATTTTATAAAATTTTAATTTTTTTCGCATATTTTTTGGACCAAAGATTTTCAAAAATTTGAAAGTTTTAAAATTCTGTCGTTTCGATTTAGCTTTGCTGTGTTCGAAAAATTTTCTACCTGTGTGGAATTCCTTTCTTGTCTGTAATTTTGAAATGCTTTACGGTTCAACGTGAAAAATCTGTTTTGATACTTTGAATTTCTACCTATTAAAAAAAAGAATCCGGAATTCCCCCTCAAAAAAATCAAAACCATCGGTATTTTTCCATTTTTCAGCGAAATAAAATTATTCCAACCATATTTCGAGGAATAACACAAATTCTTTCGCGTTATAAAAAATTATCATAAGGTGGAAGTTTCCAAATCAAAGTAAGTATTTCAGAGAGCACGATCCCGTAAAAGCAGAAGTTCTGAGCCGGGCTTAATTTTTTGGCGTCACTTCAACATTGCAGTGTTATAATATACTAGGTGTCGTGTCATAAAAACTGTCCAAACTTCTTTTTCAAAATATCGTTCTTGTTTCATTATTTATATGGAAGGTGTAGATAATTAACAAGTTTATAGCGGAATTTCGCGTCATCAAAGTTTTTGAAATATTGTCGCTAATTGACGAGCTTAAATTATCGTCGACTTAGGTAACTTACTCGTACATTATTTTTAGCTATACCTGCTCGTGAAAAGTGACTTGAATAAGTTTTGGAAAAATTATATTAAATCGAATACGATTCACGAAAAAATGTAACCAGTAAATTTGTTTCCTATTTCGTCTCACCCACCGACTCTCGAGTACCTTTTCGTCCCTTTAAGATGAAGAGGCCGTGCCTACACTCGAAACACGAGTACTTGGCAAAAGTTCATTATTATAGGTACGAAAAGTACGAGTATTCGCATGTGTGAAATAACCACAAAACGTACTCGTAGTTTTGCAAATACGCGAGCAAACTCCTTTAATAACAAATTAGACAATTCGAGCTCGCATCGGTGTCGAATAAATTGCCAACGTATGTATAGGTACAACACTGTATAATTAGCGAAAATGCAACAGAGCGTTAACACCGTAGAAAAGAAGTTGCCTATACCAAGTAAGCAAGCTCATCGCCTCGAGTGTTATAGAATATCTCGTATAACTAATACTTCTTGGAGAGTAGGTTATAGGTATATGCAGGAAGAAAAGCGTCTAAAACACATACTCATCTACTGCAAGTATAGCGTACCTTATGACGAAGGTGAAGGTTTTGTTAAGATAATGCATATACCTAAAAAGAGCCACGGTTATTGTATTTGACGGCTATAATGCAAAGTACTTTCGTATGGTACATCAAGCTATAGAGAAGGTAAGGCATGGCGATGAAGAGATGGGGCAAAGTTTCTATTATAACTTTCGTTGCAAATTAATCGTTTCTTTCGGAATTACCGATGACAACGCGCTAGGTAGGTACTAAATAATACATTCGAAATATTGGAAATTTCAGACTCCATTATTCTGAATAGGTAAGTTACAATATAGGAAGACGAAGAAATACCGAAGCAACAACGATGAGGATAAGGCAGGTCGGCAGGTCTTGGGTCCCTCTCGTAATTAGCTTTATGGTTTACGGTTTTCATACAACAAGTTCAAGTTGCAATGTATCTACGTAAGAGCTTTTAGCCGAGTTTCAAATAATTATAATTTGACTGATGGAATATTATCGAGTCGAGATTGCCGGAAAGTTTTAATTGTTGTTTGTTCATTGATTTTTTTTTCATTCGATGTACTACAACCCCCGTGTAGGGATTGGTTGAGAATATCAGGCGACTAAAAGAGGACCAGGCAAGCGCGGAAGCCTAGATAGCAGCCATATCACCATGATATACATATCTGGCATGGCTGGTAACCAAGTCAGACGAAAATCAACCTTACTCAAAATACACGAACAACAGGAAACGGATGGAACTATAGGATCCCAGGTGGAGGTGAACCCCTGGTTAAAATAAAAACACACACAAACGAAAGAAAATACAAATTTGGAAACTGGAATGTAAGAGGATATGTGGCCAAGGAAGCAGAAATAAGCGAAATTCTAAGCAGCAGAAAAATAGACTTTGGCATGATGTCCAAAACAAAGAAGAAAGGAAGTGGAACAATCGAATCTGGAAATTACATTGTCATCTACAGTGGAGTTGACAAGAGAACCAGAGCTGCAGGCGGAGTGATGTTACACATACATAATAAACACCGCGAAAACATCGACTTATACAACATATGGCATGAAAGAATTGTATCAGCAAGGATGAGAATAAAAAAAGACTTTCTTACAATAATCGGAGTACATGCACCAGAAGAGGGAAGAGAGGAACAAAGCAAAGAGTTCTACGAGCAACTACAGAGGGTAATACAAGCAGTAAATCCAGAAGATAAATTGATAATACCAGGAGACTTGAATGCTCAGGTAGGAGATAAGCTTGTAAAGACAGTAACTGGTATATATGGAACAGAAGGAATGGATACAAATGGAAAGAGACTGATAGATTTTTGCACTTTCAACGGACTAAGAATCACGAATACATTCTACCAACACAAAAAAGATCACAAGATGACATGGAGCAATACAAGAGGACAAAGCTCAATGATCGACCATTTTATGGCCAATGAAAACGTGACAAAGAAATTCTTGGATGTAAGAACATACAGAGGTCTAGAAATAGGCAATGACCATCATTTTGTTCAAGGAGTATTGAGAATGGAAACAACAAGAATACCAGCCAGGAAAAATGAAAAGAAAATCAACACAAGAGCCCTGGATGACCCAACCAACCAATGGCTGTACCAAAGACTGATGAACATCATAAGTGAAGAGATACCAAAAAGCCAGGACATAGAAGAAGAATGGAAAAATATCAAATCCATTGTGACAAAAGCGGCAAAAGAAAGCTTAGGAGTGGTTCCTTGCAGAATTGAGGCAAAGCGAATAAAGAATTGGGACAACGAAATCCAAGAACTCATACAAAAGAAAAGATAGGCATTTAGAAAATTCATGAGCTCAAAAAGTGAGGTTTATGGTGAAGAATATCAAAAACAGTCGGCAAAAGTCTAGAGAAAGTCTAGGAAATTACAGAGGGAGAGCTGGGAAAATTTCATCACATTCTTGGAGCATCACACATACAAGTTACGGCCAAAGGTGTTTAAGATCATAAGGAGAATGGACACAAATTTTAACGAAAGAGTGGGTTTGCCAAAAATTTAAATCAATGATGCAAAGGAATATTTTGAAGAACTCTGGAGTGATGAAAATGCACAAGATACAAAGATAGGAGATGAAGTTGGAGAAACAGAAGACAGAATTTCATTTAAAGAGCTACAAGAAGCTTTGAAAACAGCACAAAATGCAAAAGCTCCAGGAGAAGATTGCATACCAACAGAATTGTACGAGGGATAGTCGGAAAGTAAGTTTCACATGGCTGGAAAAGTATGAACGCGTCAACATTTTTTGACCAAAATTGGAGGAAATATAGTTCAAACATTCAACCAGATCTGACAAAATTTATTCTGCATTTGGGTGCATTGTTCGTATTTTACAGCGTGATTAGTAGAGTGCTGATAAAAAACATCCGTCCAAAAATTATATTTTAGAAAAAATTAATTTTCCAAGCTAAAAAAAGAAAAATTCATTGGAAAATTGATTGAGAACCACTCGAGACATAACATAGTAACATTATTTTGGTTCAATCAAAATCCAAATGAAGTAGATTGTTCAGTGATAATCTGATAATCTGCTGAATGTCGGCATTGTCAAAAGTCACTCAGCACCAGAAATTTTGCAACCATCACATGAACAATTTACAGCGTCAAATAACGTCCCAACTTGAAAAAACATTAGTATGCCCGTACGGAAAAAAACCATGGTTGACTATGAGAAAAAAGTACTATAGTAAACCATGGTATTTTCGCGACTACAGTTACTATAGTAAATCATAGTAAGTATAGTATAGTATAGTATAGTACCAAAATTTTAGGTAAAAAATAGCATAAAAACACCAATAATGGAATGCCCATCGATGAATTCTGTATTTTCAGGCATTGTAAGCCAATAAATTTTCCAAAAAACGAAAAAAAAATTTCAAAAAATTTTGACTCCGGCGGGGCTCGAACCCTCGACCCTCGCGTCGTGACACATAACGCTGATCATTCCACCTACCTAACCCACTAGGCCACTGCGCTGCTTGAGAGATAGGGGTTTATTTGTGCATATATTCATTTTAGGTTTGGACTTATAAATTTTTCAATTTTTTTTTGTTTTTTTTTTTTTTTTGGAAAGTTGATGAACATTGTTTTGAATACCAATGATGAATAATTTTTGATGAATTGATGAATAATTTATTTGGGTATATACTATGACTTGAAAAAAAAACTGAGCTAAAATTTTGGTATAGTATGATAATTTGAAAAAAAAATTATTTATTTTTTGCCAAAACACCGGATGAAAATTTTTTATACCTACAGGTTTATGGTGCAAAGTCCTTCAAAAACATACAAAAAAACGATCTGAATTTAGATACAAAATGTGTGTTAGATTTTTTTTCCACAAATTGCGTCATAATCTCATGCGCCTTCAAATAAAGTGTGAATCGTTTTTTTTTTTTTAGAAATCACTTATTTTGTCCTTTCGTTGTTTTTTTCTATCAGTCATTTTCATTCCAAAGGTACCTGAGCGAATTTATTAAATTGTAAATTAACTTACTTAATCGAAATTGAGGTTGGACATGATATCAAAAAAACGCAATTCTTATCAGGTAGAAAACGTTCAAAAATTTAATTAAAAGTAGAAAAAATGATCCGAATAATCATCAACACAAATCGTTGAAATTTTCGAATCACAAATCATTTCAGATCTATATTACTTTACTTCAAATAAAACACATGTTTCTCTTTGAATTTTTTTTTTTTAGATGATTTTCACCGTGATTTTTATAAAATTTTTGCGTCATCATAGAGTTTTGACTACAAAAATTTTCATAGTTAGTATTGTTAACTATGAAAATTTTTGTGGTTACTATAGTTGACTACGAAAATTTTTGTAGTTACTATAGTTGGCTACAACTTACTTTGCTGACTACAAAAATTTATCATGGTAACTATAGTTGACCATGAAAATTTTCATAGTTACTATAGCTGACTTTGACTTACTATAGTTGACTACAAAAATCTTTATAGTAACTAAAGTTGACTATAGTAAACCATGGTTTTTTTCCGTACGGGTGATACCTTTTGAGTAATTCTTGATGAATTTTACTCATAATTATTACAACTGAAAAAAATTTTTTTTTGCTAAATCGAACAATGCACCCAAATGCAGAATAAATTTTGTCAGATCTGGTTGAATGTTTGAACTATATTTCCTCCAATTTTGGTCAAAAAATGTCCACGCGTTCATACTTTTCCAGCCATGTGAAACTTACTTTCCGACTATCCCTCGTACAAATACGCAAGTGGTGAATTTAAAAGAAAAGTGCTGGAATCCCTAAATAGGATGTACCAAGAAGAAAAGGTACCCAAAGAATTCAAAACAGCAATTGTAATACCACTGTTCAAGAAAGATGATATGTCAAACCTGAAAAATTACTGAGGAATAAGTCTACTCAACACCTGCTATAACATAGATGCAAAAATACTGGCAAAACGACTGGCAGACCATGCAGATGAAAAGTTGTCAGAAAGTCAAAACGGATTTAGAAATGGAAGATCATGCACTGACGCATGTTATACTGTAAAACTACTGATGGAAAAAAGGATCACATACAACCTAGAAACACACATGCGCTTTATAGACCTGGAAAAACTGTTTAAAGTTCTAAAAGATGAAGAAATAACATATCAAATGCAAAAGGTAATAAACAGTATATATGAGAACACTAGAATAAGAGTAAGAATTGGAAATAAACTCTCAGAACAAGCAGACATAAACAGAGAAGTTCGCCGTGGATGCCCACTGTCATGTGTTTTATTCAACATTTATATGGATCACATGGGAAAAGAATGGCAGAAAATGAAGCCAAAAGGAATCAAAACAGACAGAAGGCAGGAAACATCAACAGTGCTATTCGCAGATGATCAAGCAGTACTAGCTGAAACAGAAGATGACCTACAGAGATCAATGTACAGGGTGCCCAGAAATATTGAGCACCCCTAAGAAAGTTTTCTACTAAAATACGAGGGGCATTTCAAAAGTAAGGTTACACCTGTTCGTTCTCCGGAACCGGTAACACTGGCGAGCTGAAACTTGGAGGGAATGTTTGGGAGGTTTCAATGAACACACATTCAAATTTTGAATGCATTTGGTGGAGTAGTTCGCGAGCTAACATGGTTTTAAACGTGAAAGTGAGTAGTGACGTGCCGTCCAATTTTTGAAGTTTGTGATGTAAGTGAATTTTTATGGAAAGAAAAGGTTTCCCGGGCCAAAATTGATCCCAGACTATGTAAAGTGTATAGTAAAGACAATATGATGTCGAAATAGCATCATCTCATAGTGAATATCTGAAAAAGTGCATCAACGATCACGATCTTCGTCCAAGAGAGGCGCACACACAAAATTGTTTCATTTTTGAAAGATTCAGGATCAGGAGGCCGCTCAGATCGCTCCACGTCGTGTGTGTTCGTCAGACCCTCTTAAAAACGTGTTATCCACTTAAGTTCGACATCGCGTTGTCTTTACTATACACTTTACATAGTCTGGGATCGATTTTGACCCGGGAAACCTTTTCTTTCCATAAGAATTCACTTACATCACAAACTTCAAAAATTGGAGGGCACGTCACTACTCACTTTCACGTTAAAAACATGTTATCTCGCGAACTACTCCACCAAATGCATTCAAAATTTGAATGTGTGTTCATTGAAACCTCCCAAACATTCCCTCCAAGTTTCAGCTCGCCAGTGTTACCAGTTCCGGAGAACGAACAGGTGTAACCTTACTTATGAAATGCCCCTCTTACTTTGGTTGGTCACAGTGAATGATAATAATGATAGCACATGATTGGTTTTTGGACTGGAGAGATAACATTCCACCAATCATATGCATCTATTTCACATTGCCAACCTATATTTTTAATGAAAAACTTTCTTAGGGGTGCTCGATATTTCTGGGCACCCTGTATAATCTAACAAAGACATCAGAAAAATATGATATGAGAATATCATCAGAGAAAACAAAGACAATGGCCTTCAAAGGAAAGGAACCAGTAAGAAGCAAGATTGTAATTAATGGAAAAATCACCGAACAGGTCAATAATTTCAAATACCTGGGAAACACGATATTATACAATGAAGAAGTAGATGTATGGTGGAAAGATCGCAAAGTTCCTCAGAGTCACAGGACTGATAAATAGGACGCTGAGAAGCAGTAATGTGCAAAAAGAAACAAGATTGAAGGTGTACAATACCCTAGGAATACCAATGATGACTTATGGAAGTGAGGTATGGGCACTGAAGAAATCTGATAAAAGAAGAATAACGGCAGCGGAGATGAAGTTCATGAGGAGAACGGCAGGGGTGACTCTCAGAGACAGAGTCCCATCTGAGAAAATAACAGCGGATCTCGGAGTGAAGCCAGTCATGAAGAAGATAAAACAGTATAGGAAAGATTGGAGAAATCATGTCAAAAGGATGGAGGAAACAAGATCACCAAAACAGGTCCTCCAATATACACCAACGGGGAAGAGAAGCAGAGAAAGACCAAGGAGTAAACTCACTGATACCTCAGGCTCATCCTCAACAGGTCCCACACCGTAGCAGACAGGCCAACAGGCCTATCATTTATAAGGAAACAACGACGACGATGATGTACAACATTTTTTTTGTTGGGAAAATTGGTTCGTTTCAATAAAAGTTAAATATGTAGCTTAATACGTAGGCGTAAGCATATTGCATCGTATCAGGTACTGTAAGCAATTTAAAATGCACCATTTGAGAGAAAATTTTAGAGCTTTTCAAGCCCAAGCCGTATACTCGTAACTCGATTAAAGTAGCCGAGTCCATTTTCACGATATTGTCGCGTCGTTTCTCTGTTCACAGTACACTACACACTTTGTTGTCTGTCCCCGAGATCAAAAGTTTATAAGTGTAATTGCTTCGGTGTATTTTTTCTCCCAACGGGCACGGTAATAACTTCGTGTCATGGTGAAAGTAATTTGATATTTTCTTGTTTCCGAGGCATCTACGAATGTAATTTTCCTGCTTCCATCGCTCGCATCGTACCCTTGAAATCCCTAAATACCGCAGTTTTGCTTGAATGAAAATTATCGCGAAAAAAAAAGTAATATTATATTGCCAAGTTTTTGATATTAAGCCAAAATAACCCCGGATAACCTACCCTAACGTGTGGCGAAACACCATCAACGGTTTAAACCGAGTAAATATTATACAACTATTGAAAATGAACGCTTGAAAAATATGTACATACTCGTACCCTACGCGAAAATGTTTCGCTCTCTTGTGAAGATATTAAACGTGTATGCTCGTTTTGTTGTTCATATTTTGTTTCGAATATATTTATTCGCCCAATTATTCTGGTTGTGTACTGAGGTTTGGTGAATTCAAATTCCTGTTTAATGATGCTAGGATACTTTCGTGAGCTATGCGAATTTCAGTGCAGGGTGCTGGATATTTTTACGTAAATTTGACTAATTCGTGATCATTAGATATTTGAATTTTGAAATTTTTTTCAGAGGATTCAATTCTTTACATTAGGTATTAATTTTGGGAGGCTTTATACAAGAGTACCTAGACCTACCTACCTACCAAAAAAGAAGGAAATTAGATGTTAGATGCCTTTTCCCTGAATGCTGTCTGAGAACCCCTGTGCAAATAAATTCACAAATCGGCGATTCGATTACACATCTTGAAAAGATTGTGGTCTTACGAATCGTATTTGTACATTGGCGGATGTTCACTGCTTATGGCGAAGTTCAACAACAAACAAAATTTCGCCAAAATTCGTGAAAAAGGCCGAAAAAAATAGTACCCGGAGACTTTGGAAGATACGTCTTTGTATAAGTCCAATCAAACGAGAACATATAGTCGATCGCGAACAATACAACAAACTGGCAACAATTAGTTTGCTGCCAATTTAAAAACGTTCTATTTGCCAATATCATTTCCACATGGGTTTGTAGCTCTCTCTTCCTATTTTTAATTTTATCGCGAACTAACATTTCAAAACGAGCTTTATACATACTAGCACGTTAACAACGATTCGATACGATACGATTTAAAGCTCTTAATGACACATCCCATCGGTAATAATTTATAGCGGCGTGTACTCCGACTCTATAACCAACGTATAGTACGTAAGTATATCTGAAATACGCGACGATTAGTTATAAACTGTTCCTATGTACCACGAGGTATTATTTTTTTTCTACACTATCTCATTCGATATATAGTGTAATATAAGCTCTCGAAATACAATGTCGAAAACGTATGTGAGAAAAAAATAACCAATCGAGGATGCAGCACGTTCCACGCACGCATATCGATATTAAGCAAAAAACAATTCTGTTGAAATTCAAATGCCTATACCTAGTACCTAGGTACCTACCTACCCAGTACCCAGCCATTCCACAAAGTAAAAAAAAAAAAGATCCTAGTATTAAAACTTTCTACGAATGTATTCCAAGTTTTACCGCCTTGATTTTCGAATTCAGCTGTAAATTTATAAGACGATAGAAAAGAGCAGGAAAAAAAACTCGAGGTGTTTTTTGTAACTTTAATCAACACTAGAATTGATTACAGGTAAGGTAAAAAAAAATATATAAAAAAGGAACCATTATTTGAATTCAAACTCGAGTATAAAAAAAAATGGTAAGAAAAAGAAAAGTTACAACGAACAGGAGGGAAAAACCTCGCAGAAAAACTTTTTTTTTTATAAAGAACGAATTCTGCTCGTAATGTCTGCTCAGCGTAAAATCGACCATATAAATGCTTCATTCGACGAAGCATGCTGTATATGGTACTCGTATATGTATGATGTAGGTGCTGGTATTTTCTTTTTACCGAAAAATTCATTGTTTTGCAATTTTTTATTTTCCCTCGATGATTGAATTTTTTTTCACGGGCGTTAAATTCTCGAGGGGTGTTTAGTTTTAGGATTTTTTCGCCCTCGTTCGTACATTTTAGTACACAAAAAAGAATCGACCATTTTTTCCGCTTCTCTTTCGATTTATTCGGTAATAAAGAACGGCGGCGCGTACAAGATTACCGTATTCTGTCGAAAAATTATCCTCTATAATTTTTTACGACGGTAATTTTGATGAAAACCAATTGTAGTTGTCGACTAACGCAATTTCTATATTTTTTTTTCATTCTTTTCATCAAGAATAACGTACTAGTATATAGTCGAGCTTTTAATACAATAATCGATCATTTATGGTAGCATCAAAGGTACATTGTAAGTTTAATTTAATAGCGCCTATTAAAAAAAGTTACCCAGTAAATAGGTCAAGTGTGTCTATTTTTGCGATTCTTCGCCCGATTTTCTAACGTCGTCGATGACGAAGCATTACATAATTGACAATCCAAATTAAACATACCGAAGCGTATCCAATACGTAACTATGTGAAAGTAAATCATTATTTTTTCAATATCTCGTCCGTCGACTTTATCGACGCGTTGACCATTAAACTATTATATCCGCACGAAGAAGCGTGCTTTCAAAAGGTGCACACAAGTTGAGGGTTCATTTGTGTGTGTAAAGAAGAGTATTTGTTGGTAAAATCGGTCAAATTTGCATGATGAAAATAGTGGATAATGGATATTGTTATTTTTTTGAAAATAATTTTAATCCTCGGATTTGGTCCATCTTTGCGAGAAAAGCTCTATTTGGTATTTTATTTTCAATTTGCCCCCCCCCCTCCCCACCTGGTTCATAAGTTGATTTTTTTTGGAGTGTTTTTAATTACAAAATTATTACACCTGTAAGGGGGGGGGTTAGATTTGGTTTGTGAGGTTGATATTTTTTATTAGGGAGATGAATTTTTGTATTTCAGGGGGTTCGTCAGGGATAATAGGTGGGTTTTCTTTTATCTGTAGTGTAAGTCTGTTTTGTTTTAGTTGGGGACAGTGTTGAAAAGTATGTGTTGGATGGATGTGGGTTCGTTTCTGCAAAATTGGCATGAGGGTTTTGGTTCTTTTTGGTATAAGTGGTTGTGAGTAATTTTTGTGTGGCCTATTCTTAGTCTAGTTATAAGGATTTCTTCTTTTCTGTTCAGGTTGGCCAAGATTTTTCCAGGGGAGGGTTGTTTTTTTATGTTGGAAGAGTTTGTTTGAAGTTTGTTGTGACCAAAAGTTCTGCCAGTTGGTAAATCTGTTGCGAGTGATTAGAGATTTAATATCATCAGGTGTGAGAGAGGTAAGAGGGGAGGGGGCAGCGGCTATTTTTGCTAATCCATCAACAGTTTTGTTTCCAGTGATACCTATGTGGCTGGGAACATACATAAAGTTGACTGAGTAGTGTAAGAGGGTAAAATGACTTAAAGCATTGATAGACTGTACCAATAACTAGTTGTGTTGTTTCCTGGAAATATCCCTTAGAGCATTTCTTATAAATACTCACCAGAATGTCTCACATGCTCGGCTAGGGCGTGAGTAGGAAAGGTTGCTTTTACACTTTTAACAGATGTTCACACACACCATAAATAACAACAAGAAAGACATGATGAAATAATATAATGTGCGTGATATTAACAACACTTTACATGAGCTATCTAATTACATCTTCTATGTATTAAGATAGGTTAACATGATGCATTTCTTAAGACTAAATCATACACTCAACGGTGTGAGGTTGGCAGTAAGGTATCCCTCAACGGAGATTCCCGATAATGTTCAATGACATATTCTAACCGTGATGGCGACGAGTAGATCACTAATCCTTCTCGCCTACTCACCTCGCCTACTCACCTCGAACCTAATCTCAGTGCATCGATCCTTAATAATACCTATAACTAAACACTAAACTATCACTAAATGAAGAATTAAACATAATCACTTAACACGCGCGAGTAAAACTTATACTTAACTGACTGTATTAACCGATTAGCAGATGAATAACCTACCAGTGTCGACCCTGACAAGCTACTAACGTTCTGTACTCTCGTCGCTTGGCTCCTACGGCTAGCTGACGAGAATACAACGCAGTGTTGCCCTGACACAACGCAGTGTTACCATGTGGGTGTGCCCTAAACATACCACGTACGGCATAGTAGTATATCACAGTAGGGTAATCATAATTTTCGAGGTTAAAAATGGGACTTATGTATGTCTTGGACTATGGGATGGTCGGAAAACATGTTTTGAATGGATAGCAGTGAACTTAGTGAGTCGCTTTGGATTAAGAATTTTTTATTTTCTGATTGAATGGAAATTATATCTATTAGGCAATGTTTTATGGCAGTGAGTTCAGCAGTAAAAATTGAGGCACAGTTGTGAATTTTGAAACTGAGAACTTTGTCATTAATTGAGTATGGTAAGCATAACCAGTATGAATGTTAGAAATTTTTGAACCATCTGTGAAGCATAAGTTATATTCTGTATAGTTTGATAACAGTTCTAAGTACTGAGTCTTGATTAATAATGGGGAGTGATCATGTTTTGGGTAGTTTCTTAAGTAGAATTCCATCTGTATAGGTTTGAGAGACCGAGGGGGATAAGATATTGGTTTATGAATTAGGTTTTCTAGGTCAATTTGTAGGTTGCTCATATTTTTGATAAATTCTGGGATTGGATGTGAAGTATGGAGGAAATGCTGAAAGCTGTAGATATTGAGCGATTTTTGAAGAGGGTGAGATGGATTATTTGCAACAGTTGTTAAGAATTTGTTTGTCATGTGAATTTTCCTAAAATCAGGAGGAAGCTCTGCAGCTTCGCAATAAATGCTATTAATTGGAGACGAATAGAGAGCACCAATGCAGATGCGCAAGGAGGAATTTTGAACAGTTTTGAGAATGTTAGTAGTTTTATTTGAGAGGTTTGTAAAGCATGGACTTCCATATTCAATTTTACTACGTATCAGAGCTTTATACAAGTGAAGTAAATAGTTGGCGTGATGGGTTATACTTTGGATTTTTAACAATTATTAGTAAATTTAGACGTTTGTTAAGTTGAGCTTTTATGTTGAGAAAATGAGGCGTCCAAGTAAGTTTTTTATTAAAAGTAAGTCCAAGGAATTTGGCAGTTGGTTTAAAAACTAAAGGATGTCCTTTGAATTCAACGATAGGTTCTGGGTAAGTTTTATTTCTCTTAGTAAATAAATAGTACACAGTGAGTTTTAGATTCAGAAAATGTTAGTCCATTTGATCCAGCCCATTTTTCGATACAATTGAGAGTTTTTTGGATCATTTCTGAGGCTAGTTTGATGTTATTTTAGCATATTGAAATGTTTATATCATCTGCAAAAATTCTTAAGGAAACAGGTTGGGGAATAATACTACAGATATCACCAATTAGGAGTATAAATAGGATGGTGCTAATCACAGAGCATTGAGGGACTCCATTTTCAATATCAAAAAGTTCAGAGTATGTATTTTCAATTCTGACTCTAAAGGTACGATTTGATGAAAAGTTTTGACAAACATGGCAAAAATAAAACTTTTTTTTGGCAATCAAGGCTCAAATTGAAGATTTGTATATTTCTGCAAAAAAAAAAAAAGAATTCCAACAAAAAATTAGTAGGTAAGGTAAGTAAATATAAATAATATTTTACTTTTTGATCGTTTCAACGAAAATGTCGGACTTTTTTTGGCAATCTTGGTTGGGAAAAACAGAACTTTTCCCACAATCGTGGTCAAAACTTGAGGCAATAAAAGAAACCAGGTTTTCAAAGCAATTTACTTTTTTGATAATTCTGGTAGGTACAAAAAAACAGGACTGTTTTGACAACTTTGGGCAAAACTTGAGGCAATTTTGACCAAAAAAAAAACAAGACAGGATTCCCGAGGCAATTCTGGTATGAAAATAAATCAGATTATTTTGGAAATTTCGGTGGAAAAAAACAGATCTTTTCCAACAAACAATCTTGGAAAAACTTGAAGCATAATCCTTGGCAACAGCAACAAAAAACCAGGATTTTCAAGGCAGTTTTGGCATGAAAAAAATCAGAATTTTTTTCATGAAATCTTGGCAATGAACACGACCTTTTTTATAATCGTGGTGGGTACAAAAAAACAGGACTTTTTGACAACCTTGGGCATTAGTTCAAATTGAGCAAAACATTCAGAAATTTTCCTGACAGCTTTCTGAAAATCAAGAAACATGAAATTGAAGATTCAAACGCTTATTCTGGGAAAATTGTGCGAAAAAATTGGCTAAATTCCTGCGAAAGGCTTAAAAATTATTGATAAGGGAAAAATAATTTGAAATATTTTCAAAAAGATAGAAGATTATAAGAGATTTTACACCCCCTCCCCCTCCAAATAACTTTCAAGTGTTGGAAAAAGACTGCTGAAATCAATTTATTTGAAAATCCATCTTCTTAAGTCAGTTGCTGGGTATTGGTCCCTTAATTTCATTTAACGAGTCAGGATGAAAAAATTTGATTTATACCTGGATGTTTCTTTTCGATGTTTTTAGGATCTTCTCACAAACTTCACTTCAAATCCGAAATTATATGGAACGTATGAAGAAATATTTTCGGTAACTGATGAGGGAGGGGGAAGAAGAATCAAAAAAATACCAACCAACCAACCGAATCATCTATAAATTCCCAAGTACTCAAAAAAGGAAGTTGAGAGTACACTTCACAAATTTTATTATAAAATTTTCAATCAACCAGTGATGTCTGCACCTTTTTAAAAAAGTTTTGATTTGAATACGTTCATTTCTGGAATTTTAAGTCAACCCGAGCGAAACGAGAGCAAAATCAATGGAAAATTGACGTAAGCGGGTTCTGCGCCAGGAATGAGAGTTTAAATTCACGAGTGTGTCTCGAGAGAAGAAAAAACCGAAAACCGGTTTTTAAGTTTGAATCAGCCTTGCCCTCGAAATCAATTATGACCATTTTTGAGCCGATCATGGAGCCTCCTGGAAATCTTGACTTCCCTCCAGTGTACTGAACTCACTCCAGAGGGCGCTCTAATCATCTTCGGTATTACTGCGGTCATTTTCGAGCCAGTTGAGAGTCTCCTGGAAAAGTATACTTTTCTCCATTGCGCTGAAATTGATCCAGACATCTGAAAATTCACTCCCAAGCCTATCAAATTTTTAAATTATCATTTAGAGCAATATTTAACGTACAAATAGAATAATGAAACTTTGAAAAATACTTTTTATGTTGATTGAAATCTATGTTTTAGAGCTTCATCTAGGGAAACCAACATAGCTGGAGGGCTGATTTTTCTGAGAAAAGGGGGTTAATTGAAGGAACCACGGACTCATGAATTCAAAATTTTCTAAAAATTGTTCACCAGGGGTTTCTTGAGGAAAAAAACTCAGAATTCAAATTTTTTCAAATTATGTAAATACCTACATTTTTCTGTTGTTTTTTTCCACTTTGGAAAGTTCTTGTTGCCACTTTTTTGGACACGAGTAAAAATTAAAAAATTGTGAATTATCTTGTCATAAAATTCCGAGGGGGAGGGGAGACATAAAAAAGCAAAATTTGGGCAAAAGTATCCTTCACTAGGTTCCATGTTTTCCCTGTACAGTGTACAGTAATTCTCGTCGTTAAGTATTTCGAGTCCTAGAGGAAATTGAATTTTAAAAAAAGAGAAGGTTAAAAAAAGTCCCAATTAAGGAAACGTGTGCCTCGTGTTTTGTATTGCAGCATGTTTGCGAAATTAAAAATCACGCGTTATTTTCTCTAGAAACTCGTACATTCAGGTACCTGTACGTCGTCCAGGCGAGTGAATATGTACGTACAATAAATATGTCGACAGCTGTCCAAAGTTGACGAAACGTGTAAATAATTCAGCTCGATAGTGGAAATTAAAAATATATCGATTTTATTTCGGTCTTTTTTAATAATGCACGTAAGTTGCTAGTAGGCGGACCTACCGGAAAAAAAACATCCACTTAACCGAATAACTTTCCGATTTAAAATTTTCCTCGTTTGTGTGATTTCAATTTACGAGTACGCGTATTATACTTTCTATACTCGTACCAGTATACCATACCTATAAGTATAAGTACACAATCGATGGAAACAGCATAGTCGTTACAAAATATGTAAAGTATACAATTTTCCATTAATAAACCGCGCTCGTCCGTCCGCGTCCGCTGTATCAACTAATTATGTGTAGGAAAATTTAAACGCATAATTATAATTTTTAAAACTCCAGACCGGCGTTTTTTACCTCAACTTGGTAAATATTTATTGAAAGGAATTAGCCTAAATTATATAGTTTCACAAAATACGTGTCACATGAGCGGCAATTTATATTTTAGGCATGTTTTACTTTTTTTCCCGCTTTTCAAGGATCAACTACGGTTGCACAAGCGAGAAATTGGAAATCGAGTTTATTTTTGTGGTCAAAAAATGAAATTAAAATTGAACTTTAGCAGAGGCGTCCTCGTCGTTACGTCGTATACAGCTGAAATGGTCTTCGAATGGTGACAAGATGGGTCAGTCCTTGACCTTTGTTCGAAATGCTTCTGTTTTTTTTTGTTTTTTTTTTGAAGGAAATTTCACATATCGTATTTAATTGGTCAAATTTTATGAATAATATGCAGGTGTAGCTGAAATTATTCACGTGTTAGGAAACAAATTCTATAAATTCGTTTGGAAAATTCCAAACTTGATTCAATTTCAAGTAGGTATTGATACGAGGATAGTCAAAAAGTGTCAATCAATACCTTGGACCCTCAAGCAATGATCTTGGTTAGTTCAACCCATCCAGTTACGAGTTAATTTGAGAAATCAAGTCAACTTATAAAATTGCATGTTCAAGAAAGAAAAAGGTCTTTAAGAAAATTCAAAAAATATCCTTCTACTGATAATCTCATAGACGTTAAGAAAAAACGAGCAATTGCTCTCAGAACTAATCTATCAAAACAAAGGGATAGTTGGACCAAATTTATGTTGAATATCACTCACAGTACTAGTATAAAAGAAATGTGGACAAAAATACAAATATTAAAAGGCTGCTACGTCCCATCTGACATTTCATATCTTCTCCACAACAATGACATTATTACTTCATTAGACAACATAACCAACACCATGGCTCAATCTTTTTCTAAAGTCTCAGCAACAAGTTCCTACAGCGAAGCTTTTCAAATAATCAAAAACCAATCTGAAAATTTAGTACTTGATTTTTCATCTGATTACCTCGAACCATATAATGCACCTTTCTCTATAAACGAACTACTGTACTGTTTAAACCACAACATCAAAAATTCATCACCTGGACCAGATGATATTCATCCATATATGTTGAAACATCTTTCTGACACCAGTAAAAATGACTTACTAAACCTCTACATATAATAAAATCTGGTCTTCAGATGCCTTCCCTCAAACATGGAAAACTGCAACTGGGGCATTCCACGTCAATTGGACCAAGAAGTGGTAGTTGGGTTCGGCGATTTTTTTGAAATTTCTCCTGTGGAAAGACCTTCCAAAGGGATGACCAATGGCGCAAATCGCAGCCCTCTAGCCCATTTTTAACCGCAGCCAGGGAGTGTCAAAGTTTTCAGTGAACCTAAAATATCATCCATTTCAGCAGTGGATTGCTCGATAACCGCGATACCTACCAAAATGGAACTTTTTCCCATAGTTAGAGGTTTTGAAAGGCTTTTTGGTGATATCATAAAAATCAGTGTTGCCACTTTTTTTCGTACAAAAAATTAGCTTAAAAAGTTTCAAAACGTAGGTTTCATATCGTTCCGACTCTCAAAAATTCTGAAAAAAATATATTGTGGACAACTGTTCATGCTGAACAACATATTAAAAAATTAGGATGGTAACTTGTAACAAAGTCGATTTTAAAAAATTTAAACTTTGCGAAAAAAATGTGATTTTTTGATTTAAAACACGAAAAAAAGTTTTGATTGGTAAAGTTGGCCTATTTGACCCCTATTTTTACGTATCTGTTGAAAAAGTTGAAAAAACCCCTTCACTCGGTGAAATTAACTCATCACAAAAAAATCAAAATTCAAAAAAATTCAAAAAAAAGCAAATTTCATTTTTTTGCTGTAAGTGAGATTTTTATCAACTTTTTCATGAAATTGTAAGGAGCGGATATGCCTTGACTGCCTTGGGTGATGCAGGTAACCCTCTTCACCTGAGGTAGTCCCTACTGTACCCATTCGCCGGAGGAGAAGGAAAACTAGTTCCATAAGAGGGGAAACGTGGTAACTTCTGACGATTGATGGTACGACCATGGATCGTCTTCGCGGTAAAATCACTTGCATGCAGTATCTCGAGCCCGCTACATGTCTGTCACTCGGTAAACACTATACTTATGGCTGGCGAGCCACTATTTGAGTTATTAGTAGTGCCCACTCAAAGATGGTTAAAGTAATTTTATATTAACTCGCGATCCCATTATGTCGTTGTGTTCGCGGGGTACCACAGTGCAATTACCCTAGATTCCGGACGTGGGTAAGTGTATCTCGATTAAAGTGTATTTTCTACCGTGTCCCCTAACCAGGCCTTAGTATTAGGAGAGCCTAAAGGAGTAGGGTGAAGTGTACAGTGTTTTGAGGTACTTGTGCCTCTTTTGCTCATCCTTGATGAATACAACGTCAAGTATATCCTCGGGTATATTGACTAATTCATAAGGGATGTTAAGTCTTACAACTTATTGTCAGTCTTGGACTCGTAATCTACTCATCACCAATATTGTGATGAAGACTAGGCTTAAGACCCCTTGTCTAGCAACCTTACTTTGTACCCAGTATTCATATACTTTGTTTGGCTTACATTGCAGGGATATTTGTGTAAATATATCATTTAAACAAATCGTCTCATATCTGTTTTTATTCACGTAAAAATGGACACATTATGTGATAATGTCATTAGATGATTTGTATTACTAAGTGTATACTGAGCTAGCTGGTTAAGAGAGAAATGTTCACTCTCTAGGGAATATTTCTATCCTCATCCCAATAGATATATTTCGATAATAACCACCACACTTAATATTTCCCAATCGCCTTTTAACAAAATATGTCAGAAAGTGGTCAAAATAAGACAACTAAATAAATTTAAACTTTTTTTGATGTTTGAAATTGAAAATTGAATTTTTTCGAATTTTGATTTTTTTGTTATGACTTCATTTTATTGAGTGAAAGGGGTTTTCTCAACTTTTTCAACAGATACGTAAAAATAGGGGTCAAATAGGTCAACTTTACCAATCAAAACTTTTTTTCATGTTTTAAATCAAAAAATCGCATTTTTTCGCAAAGTTTAAATTTTTTAAAATCTACTTTGTTACAAGTTACCATCCCAATTTTTTAATATGTTGTTCAGCATGAACAGTTGTCCACAATATATTTTTTTCAGAATTTTTGAGAGTCGGAACGATATGAAACCTACGTTTTGAAACTTTCTGAGCTAATTTTTTGTACGAAAAAAAGTGGCAACACTGATTTTTATGATATCACCAAAAAGCCTTTCAAAACCTCTAACTATGGGAAAAAGTTCCATTTTGGTAGGTATCGCGGTTATCAAGCAATCCACTGCTGAAATGGATGATATTTTAGGTTCACTGAAAACTTTGACACCCCCTGGCTGCCGTTAAAAATGGGCTAGAGGGCTGCGATTTGCGCCATTGGTCATACCTTCGGAAGGTCTTTCCACAGGGAAAATTTCAAAAAAATCGCCGGACACACCTACCACTTTTTGGTCCAATTGACGTGGAATGACCCAACTGTCATTCCCATACTTAAACCTGAGAAAAAAACGATCATCTTTCCTCCAGTTACAGGCCTATTTCCTTAACTTCTGTCCCATGTAAAATTCTAGAAAAAATGGTTATGATTATGAAACGTCTTACTTGGTATATCGACTCTACAAATTCCCTCAGTTCTTTTCAAGGTGGCTTAAGGAAAAAAAGATCTACTCTGGACAATCTTTTCAGTCTTACACAGGAAATCAATATGGCCTTTCAAAATAAAGAATTTGTACTCTCAGTCTTCTTTGATCTTGAAAAAGCTTTTGACAAAGCATGGAGATACAGAATACTTCAAAAAATACATTCTATAGGAATTCGAGGGCATTTAGCTTACTTTATAAAGAATAGTTCTATTTTTTTTTGCCAAGATTGTCAAAAAAAACCTTTTTTTACTTCTTACTTTTTTACCAAAATCAACATGAAAGTGTTTCTTTCTTCTCAAAAATTCATCAAGTCTCAATTTTCCCTTAAATGATAGAACAAGTCATGTTTGGGGCCCATAGTGGCAAAAGAGTCCTAAAATTATCTGGAATGTTTTAGGTACTTTTGTGTCAGAATTTGTCAAAGACATTCTGCTCTTTTTTTCAAAATTGACTAGAAGGTATCGCTTTTCTACAATAGGTATACCCAAAGGATTCGAACGGTGCTCATGTTTGTTTCAAATTTGAAAAATCCTTTTCTTTTTTTTATCTCAGCCAGAAGAAGACATCTTTGTTTTTTGGTCAAAATTGTCAGAGAAGTACCGTTTTTTTTGGCTGCCAAAATTGCCAAACAAAAAATTCTGCATTTTTTTGTGCGTAAAGATCCCCCCCCAAAAAAAAATTATGAAGAGATGAAGTACCATTTTTTTACTGGAATTTTCAAGAATCAAGAAGGTCTTGATTTATTCTCAAAACATTGATAAAACCTTCATGCAGGGGGGCCGGGGGGGGGGAATAGCTTGATTATTACACCCGTCGTGTGGATTGTTAAAAAAGTCCAAGAACTATCAGAAAGTGCATTTTTGTTAGCATTGATTGATTGGTACCTTTTTTTTGATGTTTCTTGGTTTTTCTTTCAAATCCAAAGCTCTTTTTTTTTTTTTTTTTTTTTTGGTGTTTATAATTACTAGATTATTACACCCTACGTAAGATTATATTAAATTTGAAATGTTCTAATTTTTGTTTTAATTTCAAATAAAGTCTCGATGTGATTTTAAAATAAATAAATACCTACCTACATGAAGAAATTACTTTAGGTACTTCGTTATTTTGCAGACGCATCGCTAAACAGAATTTCAATATAACGGGAAATTTTCATAGATTTCCATCTGTCAAAGGACAAAAGTGGCGAGGAAAAAAAATGAAAATTTCAAACGTATTCACGAAATAAACGTAAAATCGAAAAATTGTCACAAACAGCTTCCTACCTATGTATATGGTACACTATACATTCGAAGTGAAAAAAAATCAGCTTTCGTCATTTTCAAAAGAATTTGAAAGTTTTTCTTTTCACAATTTGAAATCATTTCAACGAAAAATACCAACTGAATATTTCGGTTTCAGATAAGGTTATAGATTTTCACACCGATTCAAAATATGTATTTAAAAAAGGTTGAAAATTTTTCCATTACTTTCCTATAGGTACCTACCTACCCTTACAAAATTGTTTTTTTTTTTTAATGAAAATATTTCACGAGTAGGCACGTATTCGAATTTTCAATTGAGAATAAAAACTTGAATACTGAAATCAACTTGACAAAGCGTACAAGGAAAGGTTTCCATACTCCATTGTTTTCAATTAAAGAAGACATTTACCTACCTTAGGTTTTAAAAATTCGCTCTGATAAAAGCTTTTTGAAATAATCCCTCCATCAAGCGCGAATATCTAATTTATTTTCACTGATTTTCTTCTCGTGTATTCATATTTATCACGTATGTGGAACTGTCGTGCCGCAGGTATACCCGACGAGCACTTATATATTATAGAAAGTTGATTCGAATGTAAATAAATAAAAACAGTTTTACCTATACGTCGCATTATGGGATATATCTTTGGAATGAAATACTTACTGTATCGTATAGTTGCGAGGAGAAATTATTGGCGGAGCACAAAAACGGAAATTGCCTGCTGTAAACTAGGCAAATACCAACTTTCTTGCATACCTACTTAGTTGATAGGTACTTAAATGTTTATAGGATGAGCTATATAACAGTATTTTTAAATGGATCGAATTCGAATTTCTTAGATTAAGTTGAAAGGTTGTTGGAAGGTTTCCCTTAAAAAGAATTCAAAGTGCTGGCTATTGCTATAATTTGAATCTTTTTTAGAAGAATGGAAAATTTGGATTCTGCTTCATTATTATTTTTAGCTTTCATAGAAAAATAATGAGATGACAATGAAAAATGAGCATTTCCCCTCCTCTGCTCTCAATAACATCCGAATTTATATTTCTGTTCATTTTTTTCAACACATTTATAAGTCTGCATGAGTACTTACTTATGTAAGTATGTACCTACTTAGATATGTAAAGTTGTGATTTCGAAACTTTTTACAAAAAAAATAAAAAATAACCAAACAAACAAAAGTTTTAGGTACAGCTCTACCTATACTATATTTGCAATTGAAATTCCGAGAAGTTTAGAGTTTATCTGTAGTTTGCATGTATTGCTTCGAAGGTGTTTACCTTTTGCTAAGGTATTGTGTCGAAATTGCGACGAGCAAACGTAATTTAAATTTGACAGATCGCTGTCACCAGTATAGAGAGATGTTCGTAAATGTTATTAAAATGTTATTAACGATGATCGATAGCTTAAGTTTTATACCAGCGATCGTACTACGTACTTTGTACCATACCTAATTCATCCATCGCGACGTGATTTTTTCATGGAATCGTTTCATGTGTGTTTAATGTTACCCTTAACAAAGTGTGTTTCGAAAACGAGTGCTGGTGGCCTGTATAATGTCGAAAAATAATAATATATTATTTTTGCTGTCGTCAACGGATTATTTCGTACCCTATATGCGAAAAGTAATAAATAGAGTACCTAAAGTTGTTTGTTGTAGATGGAATAAAATTTGAGATTGAGGGTGGGGGGAGCAGGGGCCCCAGTAAGGCGAAGTCTTGCTTGTATTTTATATTGAACTGGAAATAAATTTCTTTCACTTAATTATATGTATAACTCGCCCTTATCTGCCTTTACTTAATTTGCAGTAATAATAATTCATGCTAAGTACTACACCGTGTCTTCTTCCACTTGAAAAAAACTCGACAACGAGTTCATGTTTCATTGGCTAGGTCGACGAACGACGGTATTGTTTTTATTGAAAACAAGGAATCATTTTATAGGTAGGTAGGTAGGTACAGAAATGAAACTTGAGAGAATTTTCGCAGGCTGCGGCTTGGTCGTCTGAATAAATTAATACACTCGAACGAATTCGTTAAATATTGGTAGAATTGAATTAAACCCTTGTTACAAAAAATCGATCAGCTCGGTGACCATTTGTACAATTAAATTTGCAAACGTTAATAATTTGCAGTCCTTGACGATTAATTTTACAGTCTCGGCTGCCGGTAAAAGGTTCAGGGAAAATTTTAACCGACGATCGAGTGTTCTCGAACCATTTAGGCCTACTTCGCTGGCCAGATCGAAAATACGCCGAAGGTAGCTCGGCCGTTGGAAAAATTAATTAACGTTACGAATTCAAGATGCTATAACAGTTTTTTTTTTGTTTTTAAATTAAACTTCGCTGTATGGATTAATTACCTTAAATATGTATACGAGTATCTATATGTATAGGTACGTTATACGTTTAACTATTAAAAGTTTTCAAGTCGTGGGGTATCAAAAGTGACCTTGTTTCCGGCTACATGGATATAATACAGGGATAACTATCACGCCACCGCGTAATCCAGAAGGGAATACGTGTGGAATTTTCATAACAAGTTTCGTATCCGGTGTATACGACTATATAGATACGACGAGTATAATGAGTAACTTTTTTTTTTTTGGTGGGGTGCAAATCAAAGTCAATTAACATACGCGGTGGCTTTTGTTTTCATTTTTTTAAACCGTATAGGCTGGCCGACAAGGGAACCCCTGGAGGTATTCGTATCCCTTTTGAAAAGGGAATGCAGACTTTTGAAAACAACATGGGCAAATTACCCTCTTTCAAACCTGCATTTTTGAATACGAATATTTATACCTACTCATTTTCTGGATCCAACCTCTCCAATTTCGCCATCTGCAGTCTTACAAATTTCCTGAAAATTTAAAAAATTGTGTGACATAAGATGGTTTATTAGGTGTTTGGAAGTGTTAGAAATGGTTGACCAAGCCATTGTCTATGAATATCTGAAAAGAATTATGAGAGATTTTGAATAGAATGACGGGCGGGTTCTGCGCCAGGAATGAAAAGTTGAATTCCTAATACCTACTGCTTTACTAGAGAACATTTTGGAATTGACGCGCTCCAATTTGAACAGAACAAAGCTAGATCGATAGAGCATGCTTATAAACTGTTGTTGGCAAAATTTTCAAAATTCAAGCTCAATTTTGGATTTTTGGAGAATTTTTGAAGATTTAAAATTTGTGAAAAAGTTGTTTTATCGAGATTTTTTCAGCTTTTCGGGTCCTTCTTTTTCCACCCATTCAATTCGAAAATCACCTGTAGGTTTTGGCCATTCAGGAACCTCATGCGAGTTGACAAATTTCTTCAGAAATTTAAAATTGGTCTCAATGTGGGGGGGGGGACTTGGGACTTGAGCGTCCATTATTTTGGTTGGCGCTTGAAATGTTTATTTCTTCAAAATTCCGAAACTACTTATTTTTAAGTTGGAATAATTGTTGCGATCTTCCCCTGTCTCGTAAAATTGGCGCAGAAATTAGTTGAGGCCATTCTTGAGCCGAACTGAGTCGGGAGCCCGCAAAAGGATCTATTGCACCCCCCCCCCCGTAGATCCACCGGGACAAATTTTTACTTCAAGGCAGAGTCCTAAGGAACATTTTTAGCCCTCGTATTCAAAGTGGCCCTACTTACAAAATGGTGGTTGCTTTGATTGACAGGTCAGCCAAAATCACAGATTTTGCGTTCCAACATGGGACTTAATTGCACGAATTTTTTTAAACCGTACAAAAGTAGATCGAAAGATTACGCAAAAATTTATAACATGTCAAAATTTCAAATGATAAAGTGCTTTTTTCGATTTTTTGTGAATTTTTGAAAAACAAATTTAGGTCAAAAATGAGGGAAAAATCAAAATTTTACCAAATTGACCAAAAAAGCTGAAATTTGAGATATACCCTATTTTCGACATGCAAAATCGATTGGAAACTGCTTCAAACCGTTTTGAGCAGTTCTGGAGCCTCCAGCAGATTTTTTAAACTCGAAATTCCCACAAAATTTTATCGAATGGAGTTGGAAAGCAAAAATTAATTCTGCAAACTAATTATAATACGCGACGAAGTCGACTGCTGGCGGATTTCAGGTCGTTTTGGAGCCTCCAGTGACTTTTTGAAAATTACTGGAGCCTCTAGTAGACTTTTGAAAATTGAAATTCCCACAACATTTTATAAAATAGATTTAGCAAGCTGAAATTTACTTGGCAAACAAATTTCAATACAATATGAACTCGACAGCATAGTAGTTTTGAAGCTTCCAGCTTTTTTTTTTGGAAATTTCAATTTTCCAAAAATCACTATACAACCTTTAAAAAAGTCGCTGGAGGCTCCAAAACGACTTTAAACCCACCAGCAGTCGACTTCGTAGCGTATTGAAATTAGTTTGCAGAATTTTGCAGAATGAATTTCGGCTTCCCATCTCCATATTTTGATGAAATTGTGGGAAATTTCAAGTTTCAAAAATCTACTGGAGGCTCCAAGAATTTTCAAAAAGTTGCTGGAGGCTCTAAAACGAATTGAAATCCATCAGCAGTCGACTTCGTCGCGTATTATAATTAGTTTGCAGAATTAATTTTTGCTTTCCAACTCCATTCGATAAAATTTTGTGGGAATTTCGAGTTTCAAAAATCTGCTGGAGGCTCCAGAACTGCTCAAAACGGTTTGCACAGCTTCCAATCGATTTTGCATGTCGAAAATAGGGTATATCTCTCAGCTTTTTTGGTCAATTTGGTAAAATTTTGATTTTTTCCTTCATTTTTGGCCTAAATTTGATTTTCAAAAATTCACCAAAAATTGAAAAAGGCACTTTAGCACTTGAAATTTTGACAGGTGATAAATTTTTTCCTAATATTTCGATCTACTTGTGTACGGTTTAAAAAATTTTGTGCAAGTCCCATGTTGGAACGCAAAATCTTCGATTTCGGCTGACCTGTCAATCAAAATTACCGCCATTTTGTAGGCAGGGCCACTTTTTTTTAAGACAAGGGTTAGAAATGTTCCTTAGGACTCCCCCTCTAAGAAAAAAGTTGCTCCGGAAGATTTAGGGAGGGGGTGGGGGAGGGAATGAGTGGGGTGGGGTTCAGTAGATCCTTATGCGGCTCTCCGATTAACTGGACCTTCGAGTTGACATTCTGAATGAACTCAGATAGAGTCATTTCACGTTAAATCATCTCAGTTTTACGTATTTCATTTTATTTTTTGAAAAATTGAAAATATCAGGAGGTCCTTTGAAGCGACGGAAAGTTAGCTCTGTTTTTGTCTATCCTACACATCCCATCAGGAGGTTATAGGAACCAATGAAGGCGTTGGAGGCTCTAAACCAAAACAAAAAAAACAACAAAAAAAACTGATGCAGTATTCATATTTACTTAGCTCCCATAAAAACCTCAAAAAAAAAAACATCTTGCGCAGTTCGCAAGATCAACCGACTTTGCTCTAAATATACCCCAGTAATTTACCAACATTTATCTCAGTAATTTACCAGACATTACTTAAAAATTTACCAATTTATCAAAATGCGCGGAAGTACCCAAATTTACCGATTTAATGAATACGAAAAGTCGAAAACATCGACAAAATAAAATAGTCAATCATAAGTAGCCATCATATTACACTTTTATGAAATTGATTTTCAAATAAAAATTAGCGTACTTATGAAGACGTAACCGTCATATTACAAGTGGAATAATATATCAGGAAAATTGTTGACAAAAAACAAAATTATTACCGAAATTTACCAATTTACCGAAATTTAGCTATTTACCAAAATTTACCAATTTACCAAAATTTACCAATTTACCAAAATTTACCAATTTACCTATTTACCGAAATTTACCTATTTACTGAAATTTACCTATTTACTAAAATTTACCTATTTACCAAAATTTACCCATTTACCGAAATTTACCAATTTACCAAAATTTACCTATTTACCAAAGTTTACCTATTTACCAAAATTTACCTATTTACCAAAATTTGCATATTTACCAAAATTTACCTATTTACCAAAATTTACCAATTTACCTAGATTTACCAATTTACCAAAATTTAGAGGTTTTTAATGGGTCAATTTTTATCCAGAATTGAAATTTAGCTATTTACTGAAATTTACCAATTTACCAAAATTTACCAATTTACCAAAATTCACCAATTTACCAATATTTACCAATTTACCAAAATTTACCCATTTACCAAAATTTACCGATTTACCAAAATTTACCGATTTACCAAAATTTACCGATTTACCAAAATCTACCAATTTACTAAAATTTACGAATTTATCAAAATTTATCAATTTACCAAAATTTACCATTTTACCAAAATTTACCAATTTACCAAAATTTACCAATTTACTAAAATTTACCAATTTACCAAAATTTACCAATTTACTAAAATTTACCAATTTACCAAAATTTACCAATTTACTAAAATTTACCAATTTACCAAAATTTACCAATTTACTAAAATTTACCAATTTACCAAAATTTACGAATTTACCAAAATTTACGAATTTACCCAAATTTATCAATTTACCAAAATTTACCACTTTACCAAAATTTACGAATTTACCAAAAATTACCCCAGCAATTTACTAACATTTACCTCAGTAATTTACCAGACATTACCCACTAATTCACCAATTTTCCATTTTACCAAAAGTTACCCCAGCAATTTACCAACATTCACCTCAGTAATTTACGAGACATTTCCTCACTAATTTACCAATTTTTTACCGAATTTTAATTACCCCAGTAATTTACTGTCAAAGGTTTTTACCAATTTACCAAAAATTACCCAAGCAATTTACCAAAATTTTCGACCAACTTTAATTACGAGTAATTCACCAAAAATAACTAATCATTTTATTTACTAAAAATTACTATTAATTCACCAAAAAAAAAATTATTATCAAAATTTACTGGCTATTTACCAAAAACTTAATGTTTTTTGTTAAAACAAAAATTACACTAGAAATTTTTGAAAAATTTTGATTTTTTATGGCAAAAAAATTTTGGACGGATAAAATTAACAAAAAAATTAACAAAAAAATCCAACAAAAAATTTTCTCCTCTTGATTCGCGCGGGATTCGAACACCCGACCTTCGGCGTACCAATCTGCAACCTACACACCCTAACCACCCCATCTGTTTGTTGGGGGTGAGCCGTTTGCGAGATATAAGGGTTTACACAAATTTCTGCTTATCCATAACGTTGAAACACACTTAAACGTTCATATCTCGTAAACGGCTGAACCGATTTCGACCAAATTAAAAATTTCTCTAGTTCAGTATCAAAGCAATATTTTGCCATCATCAGTTTCGACTTAAAGTTCGGAGCTTTTGAGTTCAGCGTGACACAAATTTATACATAAATTGATATATAAATAAATATATATAAATATTCTAGGGGGTAAACTCGTAACTTTTTTATAGATTAACCAGCAAACTCATAACGTTTTGACAAACTCGTAACCTTTTTAGGACGTGACTTTTCGATGAGGTGCCATATGAATCTACAAGGTGTGGGGAGTCTACTGGCAAAGTTTGAGCAGGGACGTGAGATTGCCGTTTATACACTTTCTCTTTTGACACAATTTTCAAATGAGTGCATAGCCTAAGTATTATGTACAAGGACATGAGGAAAAGGTGTTTATTGCCAAGAATCATTTTTTACGTTTTTTACGTTCTTTTTGGTGATTTTGGTGGTTGAAGATGTCCTCTTTCACATGGCGTGGTCAAAAATCGTCTAAAATAAATTTTTGACTGCTCAATTTTAATTTAGAGTTGATTATACAGGTCCGAATTTTCGTGTTTTTCAGTCTAAACAGTGATTTTATGGGAAAAGTATGCATCCTAGGAAAAAAATGCAATGAAGGAAATTGTAGAGAATAAAATTTTCTTTCTGCTCAGAGCTGGTTATTTTTCTGTGGGATGCTTTGTTAAAAAGCTATTTGCGAAAAACAGAGACGTATGGGACTTTTAAAAAAAAGCTTTTCTGAAAAATTGATGTTTCGGCAATGAGATACCTCTCCACAGGTCACCCAAAAATCAAGTTAACGAATATAACGCGGCCTAACATCGAGTACTATCAGGCCTATGGGGTGACGCGTCGAGCGCATGCACAGCAACGAAGTTATAGGTGGGACGTGAGTTTGTATTTTATACAAAACGTTATGAGTTTACCTGTATGCGGCTATATATATCTATATATATATAAACTTATCTCGTTTTGCGCCATATGTCTTATCGTGATCAGCACACTTCAAAACGTCAAGAAAACCCACCCCCACCCAAATCCTCAACCATCATGACAAATACAATACCTTACTTTTCCGTTTCACGGCAAAGTCGGTAAAATAAACAAATGTCACTCAATTTTTTTAATTTTCAGGAGATTTGAAGGCGAAGAAGGGTGTTGGAGGAGTCAAATGAAAAAAATGATTAATTATATTTTGTATTTAGCTCTCTCAAATTTTGCCACTTTCTTACATTTTGACCAAAATTTTGGGGTTCTGTTTTCTGTACCCTTCATAATGTTGCAAAACCAATTACGAGAATTTCAAACTTGTACGTACCTAAATATCATAAAAATAAGACACGCTTCTAGATTTTTTTTTTATAAATTTTTCAATTATACTAATTAGCTCCAAAATTTAGAAAGGTTTTGAAAATTGAACTAAAATTATGGGTACCACACTGGTCCAGTCCAAAAGCTTCAAAATCTCGACTTTTGGCAATTCATCGAAAAAAAAAATGAAAAAATCATTTTTTCGCCAATTTTTGCACAATTTTTCGAGAACCTTGTTCGAAGTCTTTCTTAAATTTCAGGCAATTCTCAAAGCTGTAGTTGCCCAATCCTTGGGACAATTTTTTCGAAAATCTTTAGTCTGAAAAATACCCTTTTGGATGGTCATACTCGAAATTTCCCACAAATTCCAGGAAACTTGTCTGGTAACATGAAAATACGATTCCCAAAACTGTAGCTATCCAATACATAATTCTTTTCACTCATTTTTGGGTAACTTTTCGAAAATCTTGGGCCCAAAAAATACCCTTTCAGAAGCACAGATTCGAAATCACCCCAAATTCCAGGAAACTCGACTAGGTATTTGTGACTAGAAAAGAGGAAACCCACAGCTATAGCTGCCCAATCGCGTTTTCCTACCATTTGTGGACAATTTTTCCGAAAATTTTGGACCCAAAAAATATCCCCTTGAAACTATTTTTCATCAATATCCGATCAAAAATTTTATCCCCCCCCCTTCACTCCCTATTTCTACTGTTCTATGTTTACGAGCTGTACATTCATATTCGAATGATCTGGAGAATAAAACTTAGTTTGGAAAAACCAGCAAAAGTCGAGGAAAATGCTTCCTCCTAAAGATGATGCTTTTTTAAAAATCTCCGCACGTTGGTGGTTTTGATGATAAATTTCCACCCTGACAGTGGTTGTAATTGCAATTAAGGTAACACAGTGCAAATGTCGAATAATTGGTTTAAACAGTGTAGGTTTATACACGTACGCTACCTACGAGTACCTACCTACCTTTACGTATACACATATATGAGGTTAAAATGTCAATTACTTGTAAATTCGTTCGCTTAACCCATCTGCATATAGCTAATTTGCATAAACGAAATTTTGTGTTTTGATGGAACAACTCGAGTTCATGATACCGTTTACATTGGTTAAAGTAATCCTTATTCGGTAAAAGGTACTTTTACGTTCGACGTGGATGATTTTCCATGTTCATTTTTTTACTGATCAATAATTCGCGTTTCTTGTTCTGTTTTTTTGTTGCAGGTACGTAAACGTGTATAACTTGAAAAACGATGCAAAACTGAATCGAGAAGAAGAAGAAAAAAACTGCAGAGAAAACGTCAAAAGGTCACAGTCGCATTACCGTTTATATCCAGAGTAATTTAATAAAGTAAAAGGTATATAGAAAGAGAAGTATTTTGTAATGATGAAATTAAGGCCAAAAAGAACGTTTATATTAAGCAATCTAGGTAACCTTTTTTTTCTCTCTCAAAAGACCTCTACGCTAAATCTTTTTTTTTTATAAATTAATTAAAGTTAATCAAAAAAAAAAACCAAGTCGAGTAAATAATGTCGAAATTTACTCGTACTGCTGGAATTCGAAATATCCTGTGAAAAAATTTGTTTCGAAACATTTCTAAATTAACCAGTTCTTTCTGTTTCTTGTTCCATATATTTTAATGAGCTGCGATAAAAAGTATTCGGGAATCCCACGCTACAGACCCAAAGGATTTTTTTTCCAAACATGTCGGAAATCCCCAGTAAATATATATTTCAACGTATTCGAATTTTTGATAAAGCAAAATACGCACGTGAAAAAAAAACGAACGAATGACCGATTTGTGAGAAGTACACACAATGGATGCGATTTTTAATTAAAAATCTGAAAATGGTGGGCGATGAACGACGATATACTATAGAACGGCTGCCATCAGAAAGAGGAAGACAGAGAAAAAAGGTCGATTAATTTTGTTTTCAGTCGAGTTTCGCAAGCGTCCAATGAAGTATGTGCAATTACTATGATACAAAAGCAATTTAAGCCTTAGTGCTTTTAATAGACCAACGTATCAGGACGTCGACCTAAACGTTTGGCTGTCCTAAGGTCGATTTTTTTCCCACAAAACGAAATAATGACGATTTATTAGACACCCGGGTCCGTGGATGTTGCGCTGAGAATTGAATGACGATAGACGTGTAGAATTGGTCTTTAAATACGACCAGCTCATCGATGAAGGGAAACTTGACGGTAATCTTGTCTCGCTGCATGTTTCGTTATAAAATTAAACTGCCGGTCGACAGATGCGAAACTCGTTCGAGTTTGAAATAATAGATACACTTTTCCGGTATGGGGCTTAAATAATGTTATATAAGTTTAACCGATTTTCATAGAACCGAGTTGTTCTCCGGCAAGAGGCAAAGCTACCGAATCTACGCTGAAAAGAATAGAGAAGACGTTGCACACCTCGTCTCCCTGCCTCATGCTCTATCACACCGGCGCATTTGTAAATTAAAAACTTTTCAATTATAATTTTCCATTCAGTTGAATTCCACTCTCGTGGGAAAAGTAAAATTATAATTCTGTTATGTATTTTTTCCTTTTTTTTTTTACCTCGTCTAGTTCCGCAGTTTTTCCTCCCCCCTTTTTTCCCAGCAGTTTTATTCGCGAGTTTGTTTTATCTATGTAGGTAGCGAATTGCGCCAAGTTTTTTCACCTTAGTTGTACGTTATTTAGCTATAGGCTATATACGAAGTGAAACGTTGGAAATGGAATAAAGCGAGGCGAGAATCGTAGCGAAAGAAAATCTTATAAACCGAGCTCCGAGCCCAATCACGCATTAACGATCAAAGATGCAATTTTTTTCCCCTTCGCGAAAACTATAGAATAGAAAAGTCATGCACTGTGTATAGATTTTAGATTTCAGCTTTCCGATTCGTTGTTCGTCGAAGATATATACATATAACTATAAGTTATTGTTTATCTCGCGTAGAATTTTTATAGAATCGGAAGAAAAAATCCTCGTTGCACAATATTCTCGCTTATGTTATGTGCAATCTGCAGTGTAGATTTTACCGCATGCTACGTTCGTGTCGTTTCGATACACGCTGGTCTATATGCAAAACCATTTCGCTATGTCGTCACGTATGGTTTGCGAAATAGTCTGTCGAATTCGTAATATAATTATCCTCGTCGCGAAGGCTCAACCAACCTGTGCCTAGATCTACGCGAATCGAATCCTCCCCTGTCAGCATTCCTGTTGCAGTCTTTAAAAAAGCTGGCTTGAAAATTCGAGACGAACTTGGGTATGGTAACTTTTATCGCGAAACGTGAAATAATTTCCAACGCGGTTGGTTATTTCCGAGAGAAATGTCTATAAATGTCGTTTCAACTTTTGACGCGGTATTTTTTTCTCTTATCGGAGCTTTTAGCTTCTTTCGTCGTGTTGCTGAAGATGTGACAGATGGTTTGATTTTTGTCTACCTACGAATAAATGATCATTGATGCGATGGTAGGAAAATGTCAGCGAAATGGCGGTGTTGCAAAGGATCAGGCAGGGATATCTAGACAGAGACGTGAGGAAGTGATGTGTCGTAGGAGGGGCAGAGGAGACAGAAATTTTCCAAACTTTTTACCCCACACCCCCCTTCAAAGGTATTTTTCATGTTAATTAGCCAGCTAATAGGGATTCAAACAAATTCTGGAAGGGGAAGTCGAAAACAAAAATTTTGAATAATCCTAAATGATCAAAAGCTATACTTATAAAACTTTTGAATGATAGTCGGAAGCCCGCATAAGAATGTATTGCACCCCCCCGTAGATTCTCCAAACAAATTTTTTCTTGAAGGGGGAGTCCTAAGGAACATTTCTAGCTCTGGTCCTAAAAAAAAAAGTGGTCCTACATACTTACAAAATGGCGGCCATTTTGATTGACTGGTCAGCCGAAATCGCAGATTTTGCGTTCCAACATAGGACTTGCACAACATTTTTTAAACCGTACAGACGTAGATCGAAAGATCAGGTAAATATTCATCACCTGTCAAAATTTCAAGTGCTAAAGTGCTTTTTTCGATTTTTGGTGAATTTTCGAAAATCAAATTCAGCCAAATTGACCAAGAAAGCTAAAATTTGGGATATACCATATTTTTGACATGCCAAATCGATTGAAAGCTATTTCAAACCGTTTTGAGGAGTTCTGGAGCCTCCAGCAGATTTTTGAAACTCGAAATTCCCACAAAATTTCATCAAATGGAGTTGGAAAGCCAAAATTCATCCTGTAAACTAATTTAAATACGCTGCTGAGACGACGAAAGGTGGATTTCAAGTCGTTTTGGAGCTTCCAGCAACTTTTTGAAAATAACTGGAGCTTCCAGTAGATTTTCGAAAATTGAAATTTCCCCAATATTTATCAAACGGATATGGAAAGAAAAAATATTACTCTGCACTCCAATTTTTACACCCTTTGAAGACGACTTCAGGTGAGTTCAAGTCGTTTTGGGCCTCCAGGGTCCTTTTGAAAATGACTGGAGTCGCCACCAGATTTTTGAAACTTGAAATTCCCACAACATTTTATCAAATGGAGTTGAGAAGCTTAAATTTACTTCGCAAACTAATTTCAATACGATATGAAGTCGACTGCATGGTGGTTTCAAATAATTTTAAACTTTCCAGTTACTTTTTGTAAATTTGAATTTTCCAAAAAAAGCCATACAACCTTTCAAAAAGTCGCTGGAGTCTCCAAAACGACTTTACACTCACCAGCAGTCGACTAGTGGTAGCGTATAGAAATTAGTTTGCAGAATGAATTTCGACTTTCCATCTTTATTTAATGCAATTTTGGGAAATTACAAGTTTCAAACATCTATTACAGGTTCCAGGAAGTTTCAGAAAGGTCGCTGGAGGCTCCAAAATGACTTGAAATCCACCAGCAGTCGACTTCGTAGCGTATTGAAATTAGTATGTAGAATGAATTTTGGCTTTCCATCTCCATTTGATGAAAATTTTAGGAAATTCCAAATTTCAAAAATCTACTGGAGGCCTCAAGAATTTTCAAAAAGTCGCTGGAGGCTCCAAAACGACTTTAAATCAACCTACAGACGACTTTGTAGCAAATTGAAATTAGTTTGGAGAATCAATTTTGACTTTCCATCCCCATTTGATGAAATTTTGGGAAATTTCAAGTTTCAAACATCTACCGGAGGTTCCAGAAAGTTTCAGAAAGGTCGCTGGAGGCTCCACTATGACTTGAAATCCACCAGCAGTCGACTTCGTAGCGTATTGAAATTAGTTTGTAGAATGAATTTTGACTTTCCATCTCCATTTGATGAAAATTTGGGAAATTCCAAATTTCAAAAATCTACTGGAGGCCTCAGGAATTTTCAAAAAGTTACTGGAGGCTCCAAAACGACTTTATATCAACCTGCAGACGACTTTGTAGCAAATTGAAATTAGTTTGCAGAATCAATTTTGACTTTCCATCTCCATTTAATGAAATTTTGGGAAATTTCAAGTTTCAAAAATCTACTGAAGGTTTCAGTAATTTTCAAAAAGTCGCCGGAGGCTCCGAAATGACTTAAAATTCACCTTGCAATTGACTTCGGAGCGTATTGAAATTAGTTTGCACTGTTTGCAGAATGAATTTCGGCTTTCCAACTCCATTTGATGAAATTTTGTGGGAATTTCGTGTTTCAAAAATCTGCTGGAAGCTCCAGTAATTTTCAAAGTCTCTGGAGACTTCAAAACGACTTGAAATCCACCAGAAGTTGACATCGTAGCGCATTGAAATTAGTTTGCAGAATGAATTTCGGTTTTCCATCTCCATTTGATGAAATTTTTTGGGAATTTCGAATTTTAAAAATCTTCTGGAGGCTTCAGAGCTGCTGAAAAAGGTTTGAAACCGTTTCCAATCGATTAGGCATTTCAAAAATAGTTTATAACCTAAATTTCAACTTTCTTGGTCAATTTGGTAAAATTTTGATTTTTTTCTTCATTTTTGGCATAAATTTGATTTTCGAAAATCCACCAAAAATCGAAAAAAGCACTTTAGCACTTGAAATTGTGACAGGTGATAAATTTTTTCCGGATCTTTCGATCTACTGTTGTACGGTTTAAAAAAATGTTGTGCAAGTCCTATGTTGGAACGCAAAATCTGCGATTTCGGCTGACCGGTGAATCAAAATGACCGCCATTTTGTAGGCAGGGCCATTTTTTTAGGAAAAGGGCTACAAATGTTCCTTAGGACTCTCACTTTAAGAAGAAAGTTTTCCCGGGGATCGATGGTTGGGGGGGGGGGAGGGAGTGCAATAGATTCTTATGCGGGCTCCCCGACTATAACGACTGTAAATTTTTTTCAAACGTGTATTTTTTCAAAGTTATCTAGAAAATTTTAGATTTTGAGATGAAAAAAGAGATAAAAGGTAACCTTTTGTATTTAAAATTGGGCTAAATGTTCACGAAAATAATGAAAACCAGGGTAATTTTACTTGCCAATGGCGACAAACAAAATTCTAAAAAGGAAATAAATCTTTTACGTACCTGCAGAAGGTGCTTAAAAGTTCAATTTTCTGATTCCTGGCGCAGAACCCGCTTGCTTTTCCAGTCGACACTTTGAAATCACCTTTCACAACAAACGCACAGAAAAGAAGAGCATAAGTGATATTTCCCCTTTTCTACTCTTTTTGAAGCAACTATTAGTCAAATTTAGGTATTCCTGGCGCAAAACCCGCTCACCTATGACCACATTAAAAAAATTGAATTCCGAAAAACTGAGCAAAATGATTGCAGTAAAGTGCATTTTAGGTAAAAGTTCGTTTAAAACGATTCCAAAATTCATAGGCCAATGTTCTGATGAGAGAAAATTGATTTTTTATGACGAATTTCAGATTTTATGGTGAAAAAAATGGTTATCTAAAATTCGGCTAAAGATCGTGAAAATATTATAAATCGGAATAATCTGACTCGCTGAATTGGATTCTTGAAATTTCTTTTAAAAATTGCACAGTAAAAATGGGCCACAGGAGAACATCAATCACTTCGTGGTCTAGCTTGACTATAATTAAACGTAACGTGAACGAAAGAAACACAACTTGAAAAAAATTTAATATTTTGGCTCGAAGAAATGGAACCACTGGCCGCATTTACGTAATTCCCAACAAATTTAAAAATATTTTCATTCGCTAAAACAAACAAAAAACAAATAAACAAACAAATCCAAATTATTTTTGTATTCTCATTTACCTCTCCTCTTTCATTGTTGCAGCTCACCCTACGAAACTGCACTGAAATGAAACAAAACAAAAAGTACTTTCATTAAAAAACTTTCATTTACTTTTAATAACTTCATTTTATCGACGCAGCTCGATTCAGTTTTCTAATTGTTTTTTACTTACTTTTTAATTTGGAAACTTTTATTTTCGCAAAAATTGAATATCTCAATATGTAAATACGAAGGCCAACTTGGCAAAAATTAAGTGTACCAGAATCGGTGGTAGGTACGATTTAATTATTTCTGCATAAATATTCGCAATATGCATGCTTTTGTAGGTACATATAAATGGTGCATTACCCAAAGATACTTATTCATTCGATTTATCCGCATTCGAGATTAACAATATTCTAGCGTAATAGATGAAGAATGATAAAAAAAGAAGATAATAATGCAATTTTCGCTGATTATGGTACAGAAAGTACCTAAGTACCATCGACCTTCCTAACCTACATACTCCTATATAAGGATTTTAGGTTTGCTACGTACGCTTGAAATATCAATCTGTACGGTAATTGGATGATAATACGATTAGGTGCTTTCCATATACTCGTAGTAAAAACTTTCACTAATTTATTCGTCGACCTAATGCACTTGAAACAAATTTTTTAAAACATAAGCTTTTATACGTACCTTTGCTGCAATACGGAAAACTCTCTTCGAATGCATTTTTTAAAAGCACGAAATCGAAAAAATAAAAACCCACTTTGCATTTTCATCTTAATTAATGAAATCAAACGGCAAAAAAAAGTTCAGATAATAAAATACGCTTTAGTGAGTTCATAATACAGAACAGTAGTTTCCGATACGAAATAATTATCGACGATGGTTTTTTTTTCACCGTCAGCTGCACCGTGGGGGAAACATTTTTAACGAAAGGTGTATTTTTAATGGTTCGATGATGCTTTCGAGAGGAGAGAAAAAACGACAACAGTTTCAACAACGGTCGTATAGTTCTTTCAATTAGTTTTTATTTAGTGACCAAAGGTCGGTCGTGCTTCAACGAAAAATCAATAAAGATGGTTTTTTTGTTTTCGAGGCACGGTAAAAAAGCACGAAAAATTAATTCTTGTTAGGTAACTAAAGCCTACGAAGCAGATAGGTATAGGTAACTTTACTATGCGTAGTAAACTTTCTTAATTTTTAATTAAAATGTTAAGTAATTAAATTTAAATAAGATGAGAAGATATTTTATATCGTAAATGTACCTAAGCGAGCAATTCTACGAAGTTAAAATTAAAAAAAACACTTTTTTGAGTAATTACCTCGTCATAATTTCAACTTGCGTGATTGTAGCTTACTTACGAGATATACTCGTAATACGAGGGTTATTCTCACCAAAAAAATTCCAAGTTACAATCAAGTTAATAATTGGAGGAATTTTTAGCACCCAATAAAATTTTTTGATAAAGTTTTTCGCTTTGCAACCTCTTGCAGGTAAAAATTTTCAAATTCCAGTCGGTAAAATTCACCACAGCTCCGTACTTAATCAAAATATTTTTTGAATAATCAACGAATATAATAAGATGTGAACTCATTTTTGGTCTTTCCAGGGCGATTCGAAGTTTTTGGGGAAAGTTAAACCTCACTGAAGGCCCCCAAAAAAAAGTCAAATTGAGATTGTTTTCGAGTCGGATAATGGTCTCGTAGTTTGTTAATGAATTGAAGAAATTATTCACATTGATTCACTTTGCACAAAAACAAATATTTTATATTTCATGGAAAACTAAAAATCGCTCTTATAAAACGGTTTCATTTATTTTTTTAATTTTCAAAAATTCGTCAAAAATCCAAAAATGCATTAATTAGTACCTACTCAAAATTTTGGTTTCAAGTTCAATTTAGCATGGTTTCGTTCAAAGTGGAGTGCGTCAGTTCTAAATATTTTCTTGAAGGTCAATTAAAAAGTCTAATTCTTCATTCCTGGCGCAGAACCTGCCTGCCTCTTTATTGACGATTTTTCATCGTCACTAAATGCAAAGGAGTGCCGAACAGGTGCCCGCCCCCACCCCCTCCAGCTAGAACAATTTAAGCGAAAAGTGGAGAATTTTTGGGGAAAATTGGGTGAGTTGGAAAAAGTTGGGGAAGAAATTGTGTAAGCAGGGAAAATTAATAGTCGAGGAGCCCGCATAAGGATCTATCGCCCCCCCCCGTCGATCCTCTGGGACAACTTTTTTCTTGAAGAGGGAGTTCTAAGGAACATTTCTAGCCCTGGTCCTCGAAAAAAAAATTGGCCCTACTCACAAAATGGCTGCCATTTTGATTGACAAGTCAGCCGAAATCACAGATTTTGCGTTCCAACATAGGACTTGCACGAAATTTTTCAACCTGTACAAAAGTAGATCGAAAGATCAGGCAAAAATTCATCACTTGTCAAAATTTCAAGTGCTTAAGTGCCTTTTTCAATTTTTGGTGAATTTTTGAAAACCAAATTTAGGTCAAAAATGAGGGAAAAAATCAAAACATTACCGAATCGACCAAGAAAGCAGAAATTCGAGATGGGTATACCCTATTTTGGACATGCCAAATCGATTGCAAGCTGTTTCGAACCGTTTTGAGCCAATTCTGGAACCTCCAGCAGATTTTTGAAACTTGAAATTCCTACAAAAATGTCATAAAATGGAGTTGGAAAGCCGAAATTCATTTTGAAAACTAATTTCAATACGCTACGAAGTCGACTGATGGTAAATTTCAAGTCGTTTTGGAGCCTCCAGTGATTTTTTGAAACTTCCTGGAGCCTCCAGTAGATTTTTAAAACTTGAAATTTCTTTCAAAAGGGAACAGAGTCGTCTGCTGGTAGGTTTAAAGTCGTTTTGGAGCCTCCAGCGACTATTTGAAAGATTGCATGGCGTCTTTTGGAAAATTGAAATTTCCAAAAAGTATGAAACCATTACGCAGTCGACTTCATATTATCTTACCTATTGAAATTAGTTTGCGAAGTAAATTTCAGCTTGCTAACTCCAATTGATAAAATGTTGTGGGAATTTCAAGTTTCAAAAATCTGGTGGAGACTCCGGTCATTATCAAAAGATCGCTGGAGGCCCCAAAACGACTGGAACTCACCTGAAGTCGTCTTCAGAGGCTGTAAAAATTTGAGTGCAGAATAATATTTCTTCTTTCCATCTCCGTTTGATGAAATTTTGTGGAAATTTCAAGTTTCGAAAATCTACTGTGTGCTCCAGTAATTTTCAAAAAGTCCCTGGAGGCTCCAAAACGACTTGAAATCCACCTGCAGTCGTCTTAGCAGCGTATTGAAATTAGTTTGCAGAATGAATTTCGGCTTTCCAACTCCATTTTATGAAATCTTGAGAAATTTCGAGTTTCAAAAATCTGCTGGTGGCTCCAGAACTGCTCAAAACGGTTTGAAACAGTTTCCAATCGATTTGGCATGTCGAAAATAGGGTATATCCCAAATTTCAGCTTTCTTGATCAATTTGGCAAAATTTTGATTATTTCCCTCAGTTTTGGCCTAAGTTTGATTTTGAAAAATTCACCAAAAATCGAAAAAAGCAGTATAGCACTTGAAATTTTCGACAGGTGATAAATTTTTACGTGATCTTTCGATCTACCTGTGTACGGTTTAAAAAATGTCGTGCAAGTCCTATGTTGGAACGCAAAATCTGTGATTTCGGCTGACTTGTCAATCAAAATAGCCGCCATTTTGTAAGTAGGGCCAATTTTTTTTTTTGAGGACAAGGGCTAGAAATGTTTCTTAGGACTCCCCCTTCGAGAAAAAAGTTGTTCCAGGGGGCAATAGATCCTTATGCGGGCTCCCCGAATGAGAATTGTCAAAAACCAAGGGTTTTTACATCTTGAATTGTAAATTTTCAAAAGTTTTCGCCCTCGCTTCGCTCGAGCCAAATCATTTTCCTTTTCCTCTCTCCGACCAAAGTTGGAGGGTGGAAAAATTGACCTCTCAAATAATGTTGCTTTAGTAAAAATTCTCCCCGGCTTCCCAATGCATTCCAGTTGAAAGCTGAAATATCAAAAAATCTCCTATTTTTCGCCAGAATCCGGAAACAATATTTTTAAACTTTCGCCAAAATTGGCTGTCGCTTTGAAAATGTACAAAATTGTGTCCTGAGAAAAATGAAAAATTGTAAATTTTCGAGAGCATTTGTCCACACATCGCTTTGGTCTTCATTCCTATTTTTAAAAATATTATAATTTCCTGAAAACTATAGTTGAAATTTTGAAATGTTGAAGGTATGAAAATCAACTTTTCGCATCAGTTATTTTACTTTTCGAATTATACATTTTTTAAAAGGTTCTGCTTTCGCTTCGCTCCGGCAGATTTCAATTCTACTGGGAAATTTTTTAAAAAAATTTCAAAAACAAAAGAAAATTGAAACTCTTAAGAATAAGATTGAATAAAATCAATGCATTGCACGTACAATAAGAATTTTGGAATAAAAACAAGTTAACTGCGAACGAAACGTCAAAAAATTCAAAATTAAATTCAAAAACTGAGAACGAAATCAAAATCTGAAAATTCTAAAATTTTTATTAAAAACAGTTCATAAAATGGAAAAATATGTAATAATAGGTAAGTGAAATTAAGAATTCTGAAAATGTAACCTCGAGACATAAAAAAAATTGGAATTCAAAACTACTTGTAGAAATGAAATTGAAAGAAACTTCTCAAATCGGACGTTGACAGGGACAAATTCAAATTCAAAAATTTTGAAACCAAAAAATAATCAAACTTTCGCATGAAAAAAACAAAGCTTTTTCAGTTATCAAAACCCGAATTTTCAAAGGCTTCTGCTCTCAATTCGTTCGGGCCTGTCAGATTATTTTTGTACCGAATCCTTCCAAATAACCCCCTTTTCAATAATAATGAAAAAACTAGCTCGGTTCACCTAAAAGTTGTAATTCTCTTAAGAAGATTTATTTTTTTAAAAAGTTATTTAGAAGGATTAATATTTTTACAGATCATCATTCAAAGGTCTTGAAACCAAAAACATCAAACTCTTCATATAAAAAACACTTCATGAATGGTACTTTATGTTCCTGTAATACACCACACTGGAAGATTGTGCCTTCAAGTTTTCAGCAGAGTACGATGTAGGTGTACATTAGGTATTTGTAAGTATCACAGGCACCGATCAAAAATTGATATTCTGGCCATAGTGTATTTTTTGCCCGGCTAAACAAAAGGAAAGTTTAATGAAACATTGGCTCGACGCCATGCCAGTTTCCCAACTTCCCAATATTAATAAAATAACCTAATAATTTAGCATGCAAATTTTATACATCGACGAAACTCCATTACTATACGACTATACAACGAATCGAGGATGGGGTGGGACGGGGTTGGTTTTTCTCAATACAATATTATATACATCGTAGGTTAACCCATTTTAAGGTCTGCTCGTACAAACTTGGTCATAAAACTTTCCGCGAATGGGAAACAAAAAAATTGAAAATTCGCTAAATTAATTACCTCGACGTAACTCATCGTCGTATATACTTACAACAATTTATTCAAAAAGTTGACTCGTATTTCAACTGTGCAAATGGTCGGGAAAAAGTCCGAAGTTTTAGAAAGTTTTCACGCCTTTTAATTGTTTTTAGCGAGTGAGCGAGCTAGCGAACGAACGAACGAACGAACAAACGAACAAACGTACGTATACATATTATTAGGGGCATTTTTATAAACTGGTCGCAAATTATCAAAAATAAATTTATGTACATACGTTATTACTTTCCGGCTGTCGCGACCGCTCAAAATTTAACCTAAACTTTGCGTACCTCGATGTAGGAATAGGTATATAATAATTCTGTGCCTTTAAAATAGTACGTATACAAACAGTCGACTTTTTCGGTCTGTCATGGCGGCGCAGACCGCCATCACCACCATCATCCGAGCGAGCGTCGTGTTTTTTCCACAAATACTCGTAGTATAACGATACGAAACCTCGTACCATTACTCGTACGTGTCGGAACGGATGAAATTTCTGGGTAATTGAAATATCAAACTCGGTTCTACGAGTAAAAAGCTATCTTAAAATAAACATTCGAGATTTCCACGAAGCCACACATATTTTCAAACCGCACGAGACTTTCTAATTAATGAATTACGAAAACAATTTTCAAATATTAAAGCCACACGCCGCCGCACCCCGCCACCCCGCTACTGCACCGCTGCTTCCTGCATCCAAAAAACAAACGTATATAAATGAGTAATTCAACACCTCCGCAAATTTCACCATCGTCGCTGTCGTCTCGACATCGATGAATTCGCGATACGATTTTTGTCGCTATCGAGATTGAATTTCGGTTCAACGGCGTCGGTCGCGTCGATTCCGAATTAATTAAAAATTCGTCGCATTTCCATTTTTAATATATCTTCTCGAGGGTATTGGTCGTGATTGGAATCATGGTTTTTTAAAAATTCAGTTCATTTGCTGAGTATTTGGTCATTGATTCGATGCATGAAATCGAGAAAAATTTGACGAAAATGAACAATTCTGTTGTGATTTTAGGTAGGCTAATTGTTTTAAGAATTGTTTTTCGGTTTTTTACTCCAATACAATTTTTAGTTTATCATTTTACTTTCACCCCCGTGTAGGGACGGGTTAAGAATATCCTTATGGTACCCTCTGCCAGTCGTAAAATGCGACTAAAAGAAGACCAGGCAAGCGCGGAGGCCTAGATAGCACCCCTATTACCACTTGAAATCTACTTGCAGTCGACTGCCTATCATATTGAAATTATTAGTTTACAGAATGAACTTTATAGCTGTCCAACTGCTTTTGATGAAATTTTGAGGAAATTTCAAGTTTCAAAAATGTGCTGGAGGCTCCATAACTGCTCTGTTCCAATGGATTTGGCAGTTTGAAAATAGGGTATGCCCCAAATTTCTGCGTTATAGCTCAGTTTCGTAAAATTTTGATTTTTTTTCCATTTTTGGCCAAAGTTTGATTTTTAAAAATTCACCAAAAATCGAAAAATATATTTTAACTGGACTTTCGAAAATGACTAAATTTTTGGTAACTACGGTAATTATTGAAAAGTTACTGCTAAATTTTGGTAGGTAAGTAACTGAACTGGTAATTTTTGGCAAATTACCAATAGAGAAGACCCAACTAGATCTATTAAACAGATCTGAATCGAACTGAAAAGATCAGATCTTAATCAAACCAGATCAGACCTAATGGATAATTTTTTATATTACCAGTAGTTTTTTTCGTAGAGCTGGACGAGTTTCGTAACTTGGTGAAAAATTCGCGTCGCCAAAAAGAGTTTATCTAATGGGAATATAAATCACGAAATATTCAGAGAAATCAAAATACCATATTTAATTTTTGGTTTAAATTTGATGATTAGCTAATAATAATGGGTCATGGAGGATATAGTCTCGCGTATTTGCGGCAAACTGGTTATGCAATTCTATTAACGTATTTGTAATGCTTACCATAGTTTGCGTGTAATGGAGATTTAAAGGCGAAACTTTTAAACTTTGGTTCAAAATGTGATAAGTATTTTCAAAATGAGAACTCTTATCGATTATTATTATTTTTTTTTTAGTTTGATATTATACATAAAGTTGTGAAAAATTATGATGAAATTGCCTTCAAATTTAATGATGTGCTGTAAAGTATTCCAACTTGGTAAATTTTCATCACCACATATCATTCCAACTTCCTCTTTTCTTAGATATATTCAAGAAAATCGTAACTCCAATATTGTTCTTTATCTCTTCAAAATTTGCGTATCAACACATCCCTCTAATGTTTTATTGTAATCAACGTGAAAACTCAGACCTATTTACCACCGTTCCGTAGTGTTGTGCTCGTACATTTAGAGGTGTATTACGCGCATATGCGCTCGTAGATTTCGCCGGAGTACGTTATGATAATTTCTCAAATTCTTGGGGAATAAAGTGTAGAAACAGTTTTGCTGTTTTCATATTCAACTTGATGCACCGCTGCGTCGTCGCGGTTATATGTACTCGTCGTATTGCAGTTTTAATTAATTAATATTTGAACACGAAACCACTTTTAGAATTACTTAAATAGGTAGACTAGATACTAGATGGTTATTCACGAGCGAGGTTTTCGCTGGTAAATTTCACTTTGAATTTACACTGCTCTAGATCAATTCCGCGAGTTACATAAAAAACAAAAAAACTCGATCGCGATATTTTTAAAATTTTAACCACCGATGGTACCATTTACGCGAAATTTAATTTTCATTTCTTAAAACTACGTATCCGCCGAATTTCTCATCCGGTTTGGGAGATTCGTTTTCGCCACTCGGGCTGTTATTTCGATTATGCAACGTGACGTTCAACTTATTCAAAATAGGCGTCATTTTCATCACTTGATCGTCCACCTGTATCGAGTCCGGGTACCTGATGTACGTTTCCAGATGCTCTAAACTGATGCGAAAAAATCTACCTTTGCGTTTAGCCATGTCGGCCAATTTTCGGAATGGTTTTTTCCTCTCGTCGTTCATCGATCTCCATTCGCGACTCGCCATTACCGACATAGCCGCCGAGCTTTTCTTCTTCACTTCGTCGTTCGGTAGTCTTTGCTTGAACGATTCTTTGAAATTAAAAAAAGGATTTTTCGTTATTCGTATGAAAATTACGCGACGTTCGTTGGTTTCCATCGGCACGTTGCCGTGGCCTCTTCTTTGCGGCATTTTTTCGCCTCAAGGTGAATCGAATATAGCAGATTTTTGCAGATTATTCGACGTTTCGCGAGGTTAATTTACAAGTTCATCGTGCTACGCGACGGTTGCGACTTTGTACTGAGGAGGTTTCCAAGCAGAATGTCGAATATTACTAAGCATTTTGAAAAATTATGGGAAAATACCGGTGCGAGGGGCTCGTGGGGTTACCTAAAACTTGATTCAAAAGTGGAGACCGATTTTCAGCTTTTTCTTCTCTCGAGACACGCACTCGGAAATTCAAAGTTTCATTCCTGGCGCAGAACCCGCTTACGTCGATTTACTGATGATTTAAAACTAATTGTAAGCCATGATAAGCTATAAGAAGACCTACCTACCTATAATGTCAACTGGCTGAATTGTTTTCGTATCTTTCGTATTTTTTTGTCATATCAGTCGGAAAACGTTCGGTTACACCCCCCCCCCCAACAAAACCTCTAGTTTCGTTCCTGAACGTTGGAAATGAAAGTTTAAGATGAAATCGAAAACTAAAAATCAAATCAAAAAGGAAAAATGTAATTCAGAAATCAGAATCAGAATTTTAATAAGAAATGTTTGTAGTACATCGTCGTCGTCGTTTCCTTATAAGCGGTAGGCCTGTTGGCCTGTCTGCTACAGTGTGGAACCTGTTGATGATGAGCCTGAGGTATCAGTGAGTTTCCTCCTTGGTTTCCCTCTGCTTCTCTTCCCTGTTGGTGTACAATGGAGGACCTGTTTTGGTGATCTTGTTTCCTCCATCCTCTTGACATGATTTCTCCAATCTTTCCTATACTGTTTTATCCTCTTCATGACTGACTTCACTCTGAGATCTGCTGTTATTTTCTCAGATGGGACTCTGTCTCTGAGAGTCACCCCTGCCGTTCTCCTCATGAACTTCATCTCCGCTGCTGTTATTCTTCTTTTATCAGATTTCTTCAGTGCCCATACCTCGCTTCCATAAGTCATCATTGGTATTGCTAGGGTATTGAACACCTTCAATCTTGTTTCTTTTCGCACCTTGCTGCTTCTCAGGGTCCTATTTATCAATCCTGTGACTCTCTGGAACTTTGCAATCTTTCCACCAACATCTACTTCTTCCTGGTATGATATCGTGTTTCCCAGGTATTTGAAATTATTGACCTGTTCGATGATTTTTCCATCAATTACAATCTTGCTTCTTACTGGTTCCTTTCCTTTAAAGGCCATTGTCTTTGTTTTCTCTGATGATATTCTCATATCATATTTTTCTGATGTCTTTGTTAGATTGTATATTGATCTCTGTAGGTCATCTTCTGTTTCGGATAGTACTGCTTGATCATCTGCGAATAGCACTGTTGATATTTCCTGCCTTCTGTCTGTTTTGATTCTTCTTGGCTTCATTTTCTGCCATCCTTTTACCATGTGATCCATGTACATGTTGAATAAAACACATGACAGTGGACATCCTTGGTGAAATCCTCTGTTTATTTCTGCTTGTTCTGAGAGTTTATTTCCAATTTGTACTCTTATTCTAGAGTTCTTATATATGCTGTTTATTACCTTTCGCGTTTTATATGTTATTTCCTCATCTTTTAGGACTTCAAACAGTTTTTTTTTTATTTTACCATATCATATGCTTTTTCCAAGTCTATAAAGCACATGTGTGTTTCTAGGTTTTATTCAAACCTTTTTTCCATCAATAGTTTTACTGTGTAACTTATGTCAGTGCATGATCTTCCTTTTCTAAATCCGTTTCAACTTTCTGACAACTTTTCTTCTGCATGATCTGCCAGTCGTTTTGCCAGTATTCTCGCATATATCTTGTAGCAGGTGTTGAGTAGACTGATTCCTCTGTAGTTTTTTAGGTTTGACATATTGCCTTTCTTGAACAGTGGTATTACAATTGCTGTTTTGAATTGTTCAGGTACTTTTTCTTCTTGGTACATCCTATTTAGGGATTCCAGCACTCTTCTTTTAAATTCACCACTTGCATATTTGTACAATTCTGTTGGTATGCCATCTTCTCCTGGAGCTTTTGCATTTTTTGCTGTTTTCAAAGCTTCTTATAGCTCTTCAAATGAAATTCTGTCTTCTGTTTCTCCAATTTCATCTTCTATCTTTGTATCTTGTGCATTTTCATCACTCCAGAGTTCTTCAAAGTATTCCTTTGCATCATTGATTTTAATTTTTGGCAAACCTACTCCTTCATTAAAATTTGTGTCAATTCTCCTTATAATCTTATACACCTTTGGCCATAACTTGTATGTGTAGTGCTCCAGGAATGTAATGAAATTTTCCCAGCTCTCTCTCTGTAATTTCCTAGACTTTCTCTTCACTTTTGCCAACTGTTTTCGATATTCTTCACCATCAACCTCACCTTTTGTGATCATGAATTTTCTAAATGCCTATCTTTTTTTTTATATGAGTTCTTGGATTTCATTGTCCCAATTCTTTATTCGCTTTGCCCTGATTCTGCAATGAACCATTCCTAAGCTTTCTTTTGCCACTTTTATCACAATAGATTTGATATTTTTTCATCATCTTTATGTCCTGGCTTTTTGGTATCTCTTCACTTATGATGTTCATCCGTATTTGGTATAGCCATTGGTTGGTTGGGTCATCCAGGGCTCTTATGTTGATTTTCTTTTCATTTTTCCTGGCTGGTATTCTTGTTGTTTCCATTCTCATTACTCCCTGAACAAAATGATGGCCAGTGCCTATTTCTAGACCTCTGTATGTTCTTACATCCAAGAATTTCTTTGTGGCATTTTCATTGGCTATAAAATGGTCGATCATTGAGCTTTGTCCTCTTGTGTTGCTCCATGTCATCTTGTGATCTTTCTTGTGTTGGTAGAATGTATTCATGATTCTTAGTCCGTTGAAAGTGCAAAAATCTATCAGTCTCTTCCCATTTGTATTTGTTCCTTCTGTTCCATACATACCAGTTACTGTCTTTACTCGCTTATCTCCTACCTGAGCATTCAAGTCTCCTGCTATTACTAATTTATCTTCTGGATTTACTGCTTGTACTGCCCTCTGTAGTTGCTCGTAGAACTCTTTGCTTTGTTCCTCTCTTCCCTCTTCTGGTGCATATATGTACTCCGATTATTGTAAGAACGTCTTTTTTCAATCTCATCCTTGCTGATACAATTCTTTCATGCCATATGTTGTATGAGTCGATGTTTTCACAGTGTTTATTATGCATGTGTAACTTCACTCCGCCTGCAGCTCTGGCTTTCTTGTCGACTCCCAGATTCGATTGTTCCACTTCCTTTCATCTTTGTTTCAGACTCAGACATCACAGCAAAGTCTATATTTCTGCTGCTTAGAATTTCGTTTATTTCTGCTTCCTTGGCTGCATATCCTCTTACGTTCCAGTTTCCAAATTTGTATTTTCTTTCGTTTGCGTATGTTTTTATTTTAACCAGGGGTTCACCTCGGCCTGGGATTCCATAGTTCCATCCGTTTCCTGCTGTTTGTGTATTTTGAGTAAGGTTGATTTTTGTCTGACTTGGTTTGGTAAAATTTTATGGAAATTTCGATCATTGAAAAATCTCCCGGAGGCCCCGGTAATTCCCAAAAAGTCGCTCGAGGTTCCAAAACAACTTGAAATCTACTGGTAGTCGACTTCATACTGTATTGAAATTAGTATACAGAGTGAATTTTAGCTTTTCGATTGCTTTTTTTAATAATGAAATTTCAAGTTTCTAAAATCTGTTAGAAGATCTAGGAATTTTCAAAAATTCGCTGGAGGCCACAAAATGACTCAAACCCACCAGCAGTCGACTTAATAGGGTGTTTAAATTGGATTGCAGCGTGAATTTCCGCTATCCAACTTCATTTGATGAGTGAAAATTTCAAGTTTCAAAAATGTGCTGGAGGCTCCAGAACTGCTCAATACGGGTTGAAATCGTTTCCAATGAATTTGGCAGGTTGAAAATAGGGGATGTCCTAAATTTCAGCTTTATAGCTCAGTTTGGTGAAATTTTAATTTTTTTCTCATTTTTGGCCAAAATTTGATTTTTAAAAATTCACCAAAAATCGAAAAATAATATATTTCAACTGGACTGGTCATGCTTATAGGAAATTTGACGTAGAATGATTTTAGTTAAATCACTTTTTTCCCTTCGACCCTTCATTTCGGCGATATAGCCGGAAAACGTGGATTGATAAAGGTTAATGACCTCTTGCGAGGGTATCAGACCAGTTGCGGTGTGCAACTTTGGTCAAAATAGTTTTGAGTCTACTGTGAATCGAGTTCACGTTTTAAATTGTCGATTTTCATTTTTTTAGAACAATTTTCATAAAATTGACAACTTTACCACCTCCTCAGTAAGGGTAAAATCACCATTTTTTGAAAAGCTGAACTAGTCATCCTTTTTTGGGAAAATTTTAGAATTTGAATTCGACGTATTTTGCCCATGTTTAAAGTACCTACCTATAAGCTGGTATCTATGCTCCAAAAATAACAGAATCCCTTTATCGATGGACAGTTTATTTTTTTGATACCCTGTAGAGGTAGGTAATTGATTGATACAGGAACGCATTCTACGTAATAAGTATATGATAAAAATCATACGGGGGTATATAGTTACTCGTAGTTTTCAATACGATGGTATCGTTAAAGATATCCGTTCACGTACTAGGCATGCTTGAATTTCGCTAGGGAAAAATGTACCAAACGTTGAATAGGGAAATGGTTTTCGTTTTTGTAATTGAAAACTCTATTATAGCTGTATGGTCGTTGCTTGTAACGGTCACTTTTTTTCACCCTCTCGTCGTCTCTTCTCGCGAACCGAAGATCTCGAGGTAGATTATCTTGAAATTAGATAATATGTCTCGAACGTTTCTTGTACGAGTATAACAAGCATGAAAGATACGGTGGATGATATTGAATTTGGTATCTAGATAAATTGTTCGCTCGAGTGGCCAAATTGTGAATGGTAGGTAGTATGGAATTGAACGTAGTGGACAGTATTTGAAAAATCGAGAATCTTATAGTATGATATGTACATACAAGTCCACAATGTAGGGATATAAAGGTATAATATGGCATGTATACTGCCCAATGTGGTGGAAAAAAAAGAGTTTCGTAATTATTATAATTATGTAGGTATAAAAGTTTGAACGCGTTTTTTAAGGTCCATTAAGTTAATTTCGTTTACAGATAACTAGGTTGAGGAACATACACAGCATATACGTGCATTGTCATCACTATACCTTTATCTACCCTTTGCCTTACCTATCAGCACTTACCTACAGAGCGACAAAATTTAATATAAATTAGCTCATTATGATACGTTTCGAAGTGGTCTTGCTCGTATAACCACATCGGTATAGTCGGTACAACCGAGTAGGTAGGTAATTTTTTATTTAATGTTTGAGTTTTAATTACCTACCTAGTTAGCCCTTCGTATACCTACCTACTCGTACAAAATGACGAATGCGAAATGTTGCTTATTACTCAGGTGTTGAGACGAGTAGATTTTCTAGTAATTAGAATCGTGCCTAGATGAATTCATCTCCCTTGCCTGGCCCGGCTAAGAAATGCGTCCGGTGTGTTTGACGTGTACTTGTAGCCTGCTCGTACAAATGGTGTCATTATATATACGTTGTTGCTGATTAATTAATTGACGACGACGACGACGGACGTGGCGGAGGCGAGCTTGTATAAGCTCAAAAGCTTTACGTTTAAACCGCCCAACGGTCGAAGTGAGAGTTCTAAATCGACCTATTTGATCCGCTGGAATCGTTTGTTGTTCGCGAATACGCACCTCTTTCAGTACGGCTATCAATTATGGCCTTAAGTTAAGTAACCCGGTTCGCGGTATGTTTACATTAAAACGAATTCATAATTCGGATCATGTACTTATGGGCTGCTTACTTCGTATCTACTCGGTTAGCGTTAGATACATTCTTTTTGTTTCAAATTCCAACTATGTATAGCTTCAGGAGGATTAATTTAGGTTTGTTTCTTTTTTTTTTTTGCAGACGGTTTGAAGAGAGCGTGGTACCCGGAGACCGAGGTTCGATGCAAATGATCGTACTGTAAGCGGATTTTTTCCAGGTAAGGTTGGAGTTTTTTGTTTTTATTTTTAGTTGTTGAAGAGGTAAGGGGGGTATGATCGTCGTTTCAACGTTCGAGTTGTTTTAATCACTTACTTACATCTTAAGCCAACTAATGTATTAGTCCGGCATATGACAATAGGAGTAATTGCACCCCCCCCCCCCCGCCGATCCTCCGGGACAACTTTTTTCTTAAAGCGGACATCCTAAGGAACATTTTAAAGCAAACTTGCCAAAAAAAAGTTGGCCTTACTTACAAAATGGCGGCCATTTTGATTGACAGGTCAGCCGAAATCGCAGATTTTGCGTTTCAACATAGGACTTGCACGAAATTTTTCAAACCTTACAAAGGTACATGGAAAGTTCATGCAAAAATTTATCACTTGTCAAAATTTCAAGTGCTAAAGTGCGTTTTTCAATTTTTGGTGAATTTTTGAAAATCCAATTTAGGCCAAAAATGAGGGAAAAAAATCAAAATTTTACTAAATTGACCAAGAGAGCTAAAATCTGGGATATACCCTATTTTCGACATGCCAAATCGATTGGAAATGGTTTCAACCCGTTTTGAGCAGTTCTGGAGCCTCCAGCAGATTTTTGAAACTCGAAACTCCCACAAAATTCCATCAAGTTGGAGTTGTAAAGCTGAAATTTATTCTAAAAACTAATTTCAATACGCAACGAAGTACATCAGGTGAATTTCAAGTCGTTTTGGAGCCTCCAGCAACTTTTTGAAAATTTCTGAAGCCTCCAGCAGATTTTTGAAACTTCAAATTTTTGCAAAATTTCATCAAATGAAGATGGAAAGCTGAAATTTACTCTACACTCCAATTTTAACACCCTCTGAAGACGACTTCAGGTGGATTCAAGTCATTTTAGAGCCTCCAGCGACTTTTTTAAAAACTACTGGAGCCTCTAGTAGATTTTTGAAACTTGAAATTCCCGCAACATTAATTTATCAAATGGAGTTGGCAAGTTGAAATTTACTTCGCAAACTACATGGTGGTTTCAAATGATTTTGAAGCTTCCAGCTACTTTTAGGAAATTTCAGTTTTCCAAAAAAAACGCCATACAACCTTTAAAAAAGTCGCTGGAGGCACCAAAACGACTTGAAATCCACCAGCAGTCAACTTCGTAGCATATTGAAATTAGTTTGCAGAATGAATTTCGACTCTCCATCTCAGTTTGATGAAATTTTGGGGAAATTTCAAGTTTTAAAAATCTACTGGAGGCTCCACTAATTTCAAAAAACTCGCTGGAGGCTCAAAAACGACTTGAAATTCACCTGCAGTACTTCGTAGCGTATTGAAATTAGTTTTTAGAATAAATTTCAGCTTTCTTGGTCAATTTGGTAAAATTTTGATTTTTTTCCTCATTTTTGGCCTAAATTGGATTTTCAAAAATTCACTAAAAATCGAAAAACGCACTTTAGCACTTGAAATTTTGACAGGTGATAAATTTTTGCATGATCTTTCCATGTAGATACCTTTGTAAGGTTTGAAAAATTTCGTTCAAGTCCTATGTTGAAACGCAAAATCTGCGATTTCGGATGACCTGTCAATCAAAATGGCCGCCATTTTGTAAGTAAGGCCAACTTTTTTTGGGCAAGTTTGCTTTAAAATGTTCCTTAGGATGTCCCCTTTAAGAAAAAAGTTGTCCCGGAGGATCGACCGGGGGGGGGGGGGTGCAATTACTCATATTGTCATATGCCAGACTATAATAATCAAAACATTTGCTAGAGTCGATGATTTTTTGAAAAAACTATTTCCATTTGTCTCCGCTAACGAGGGAGGTATCCCAACTGGTAGAAATTTTTTTTAATCGGATGCAGTTGAATCGAAAGAGTTTATCAAAGTATATTAGCAGTCAAACATTTAGGTGTTGAAGTAAATTTTTAAATTTTTTTGAAGTTTTAGAAATCAAATGGCCAAAAATAGGGAAAAATCAAGATTTTTTTCAATTTGACCTAGAAAGTTAAAACTTGCCATGTTCTTTACTTGAGGTGTCACACTTCGATTCAAAGGAGACCACGATTTTTGGAAAGAGCATAGTCTAAAACCCCCAAAACCAAAATTTCAGCTGCCCAAGTTCATTTTTCAATTTTTGGCGAATTTTTGAAAATTCAAAATTGACTGTTTTTGACGATTTATGTTTTTTTAAAAAAAAGAACTTACTTGATCAGTAAAAATGGTCAAAATAAGTCCCAAAACTAATCTTAATTACCCAAATTCAAATTTTACCATTTCCAGCCATTCTGGAGCCTCCAGTGCGATTTTTCAATTTCTCCAGAATTTTGAATTCGCTCCAGAAGGCGTGAATATGCAGTTGGGCAGCTGAAAATCGAGTTGTATAAGTATTACACTCGACCTGTTTAACGAGTTTATCTACATTTGAACCGATTTTGAGAGTGACACCTCAAAAGTGGCTTTTTGACCAGCCTTTTTCAAAATTAAAAAATCCAAAAAAATCAAAAGATAACCGTTTGTGAGGAAATTTTTGAAATTTGCGCGAATCACTGTATTTTGTCCGTAACTAACCCCCCAAATCAAAATTTTACGGTTTCCAGCCATTCTGGAGCCTCCAGCGCGATTTTCAATTTCTCCAGAATTTTGAATTTGCTCCAGAAGGCGTGAATATGAAGTTGGGCAGCTGAAAATCGAGTTGTATATTAAACTCGACCTGTTTAACAAGTTTATTCAGATTTAAGCAGAATTTGAGAGTGACACCTCAAAAGTGGCTTTTTGACCAGCTTTTTTCAAAATTAAAAAATTATTAAAAAAATAAAAAGTTTCCCGTTTGGGTGGAAATTTTTAAAATTCACGCGAATCGCTGTATTTTGTCCAAAACTAACCTCCCAAGTCCAAATTTCACCATTTCTAGCTATTCTGGAGGCTCCAGCGCGATTTTTCAATTTCTCCAGAATTTTGAATTCGCTCCAGAAGCCGTGAATATGAAGTTGGGCAGCTAAAATTCGAGCTGTGTAATATACTCGACCTGTTTAACAAGTTTATCTACATTTGAGATGATTTTGGGAGTGACACCTCAAGAGTGGTTTTTTGACCAGCTTTTTTCAAAATTAGGAAATCCAAAAAATCAAAAGATAACCGTTTGTGAAGAAATTTTTGAAATTTGCGCGAATCGCTGTATTTTGTCCGTAACTAACCCCCCTAAATCAAAATTTTACGGTTTCCAGCCATTCTGGAGCCTCCAGCGCGATTTTCATTTCTCCAGAATTTTGAATTTGCTCCAGAAGGCGTGAATATGAAGTTGGGCAGCTAAAAATCGAGTTGTGTGTTATACTCAACCTGTTTAACGAGTTTATCTACATTTGAGCCGATTTTGAGGGTGACACCTCAAAAGTGATTTTTTGAGGTGTCACTCTCGCTCCTAAACGGCTGGAAATGGTAGAATTTGCGCTCCGGGAGTTAGTTCTTGAAGAAATACAGCGATTCGCGCAAATTTCAAAAATTTCTTCGCAAACTGTTATCTTTTGATTTTTTTAATTTTTTAATTTTTTAATTTTGAAAAAAAGCTGGTAAAAAAACCACTCTTGAGGTGTCACTCTCAAAATCGGCTCAAATGTAGATAAGCTCGTTAAACAGGTCGAGTATATTACACAACTCGATTTTCAGCTGCCCAACTTCATATTCACGCCTTCTGGAGCAAATTCAAAATTCTGGAGAAATTGAAAAATCGCGCTGGGGACTCCAGTATGGCTGGAAATGGTAAAATTTGGATTTGGGTAATTAATATTAGTTTTGGGACTTATTTTGACCATTTTTACTGATCCAGTACGTACTTTAAAAAAAAACATAAATCGTCAAAAACAGTCAATTTTGAATTTTCAAAAATTCGCCAAAAATCGAAAAATGAACTGGGACAGCTGAAAATTTGGTTTTGGGGTTTTAGACTATGCTCTTTCCAAAAATCGCGGTCCCGGTCAAATCGGAGTGTGACACCTCAAGAAGTTCCCTTGTTAGTTTTGATCCGTCAAATCGATTGGAAACTGTTTCGATCTGTTTTGAGCAGTTTTGGAGCCACCAGAAAATTTCTAAAAGTTGGAAGCATTCGAGCAAAGCTTAAAGATTATTTTCGTACGAAGGTGGAAAAGTTACCTAAAAATAATTCATATGAATAACGCCAATAATGAAGGAATAGCTCGATAACCTTTCATTTGGAATTTCACACCGAAAAATCCCAGCCATATAATAATGAAAAAATATCAACATTTTCTCCTCATTAAGCTTACACATCTTTCAACAGAACAATCACTTTATTATTTTTTAAAAGGATTTACGCGCTGTATCGTTTAAATCAACCGAACTCGCCGGTTAGTGTGTATAAAGCTGAGAATAAAAAAAAATAGGCAGAAGAAGAAACACCGACCAGAAAAAACACCTCATTACAACAAGCCAGTAATTACATAGCGAACCAGAGAGATACGTAACGTACCATGCCGACGATACGGCGCGTTGAAATAATAGAAAAATGCTGACATTAAAAAATTTCTCATCCTCGTAAGAGGAAGAGCTCGAGGCACCCGTCACCCATCAGCCATAGCATTGCGTCAAGTACACTAGTTTTTCAAATCGCAACGAGTAAGCTACATTTTGAGTACCTACCACTCGAGGGTTGCTGGCAATTTACGCTAAATATACAAACGTTTTCGTGTTTTTGGTTTTTCCATCCAAGTCGACGAACATACTGTACAGGCACACGTCCGTATTAAAATCTAGCCATACGTCGAGCCAAATTCAAAACCAACGTACCTCTACATTTTGATACTTATGTAATGGTGTGGTTGTGTGACTGCTGCATATTGAAATCATTTATAACACATAAAAATATGTACCTACAATATACACAATATACGTATTATTGATTATAATCTGAGGCTATCATATGGCGGCCACTTCTTCTATACCTTGCTGGATAGTGACTGCATAGTCCCTACTTTCCATAATATTTATTGTATCCCAATCATCATGTTTTTACCTGCTGACTGCGTGACTGCCGCCCGTAATAAAAAGCCCAACCTTGTAATAGTCTGATGAAATTATCCGCGTTAGATTTTATCATATTTTCCACCATTTGTCAGCCTGTTCCTTGGCTGTGTAATATAACCCTCGCAAGTGTCATTGAGAACGTCTCTGATTACCTATCTACATATTTAGGGTGAATCGCGAAAAAAAAATGTTGACCAAATTTCGAGTTGAAAGTAACTTGGAATAATTTTTAGCTGCGGAGGTGCCCCCAGCAGGGAGAATATTATGGGTCCTCATAGTCCGACATATGACAATAGGAGTATTTGAACCCCCCCCCCCGCCGATCCTCCGGGACAACTTTTTTCTTAAAGCGGACATCCTAAGGAACATTTTAAAGCAAACTTGCCCAAAAAAAAGTTGGCCTTACCTACAAAATGGCGGCCATTTTGATTGACAGGTCAGCCGAAATCGCAGATTTTGCGTTTCAACATAGGACTTGCACGAAATTTTTCAAACCTTACACAGGTAGATCGAAAGATCATGCAAAAATTTATCACCTGTCAAAATTTCAAGTGCTAATGTGTGTTTTTCGATTTTTGGTGAATTTTTGAAATCCAATTCAGGCCAAAAATGAGGGAAAAAATCAAAATTTTACCAAATTGACCAAGAAAGCCGAAATTTAAGATATACCCTATTTTCAACATGCCAAATCGATTGGAAACAATTTCAACCCGTTTTGAGCAGTTCTGGAGCCTCCAGAAGAGTTTTAAAACTCGAAATTCCCACAAAATTTCATCAAATGGAGATGGAAACTCGAAATTCATTCTGCAAACTAATTTCAATACGCTACGAAGTCAGCTACAGATAGACTTTGAGTCGTGTTGGAGCCTCCAGCGACTTTTTGAAAATTACTGGAGCCTCCAGTAGATTTTTGAAAATTGAAATTTTCCCAACATTCCATTAAACGGAGAAAGAAAGTCACAATTTACTCTGCACTCCAATTTTAACACCCTCTGAAGACGACTTCAGGTGGGTTCAACACTCATTTGAGAGCCCACAGCGACTTTTTGAAAACTACAGGAGTCTCCACCAGATTTTTGAAACTTTAAATTTTCACAAAATTTCATCAAATGGAGATGGAAAGCTGAAATTTACTCTACATTCCAATTTTAACACCCTCTAAAGACGACTTCAAGTGGGTTCAAATCATTTTAGAGTCTTCAGCGACTCTTTTGAAAATTACTGGAGCCTCCAGTAGATTTTTGAAACTTAAAATTTCTCCAAAAGTTCACCAAACTGAGATGGAGAGTCAAATTTCATTCTGCAAACTAATTTCAACACGCTACGAAGTTGACTGCTGGTGGATTTCAAGTCGTTTTGGAGCCTCCAGCGACATTTTGAAAGGTTGTATGGCGTTTCAAAAATCTACTGGAGGCTCCAGTAATTTTCAAAAAAGTTGCTGGAGGCTCTAAAATGACTTGAGCCCACCTGAAGTCGTCTTCAGAGGGTGTTAAAATTGGAGTGTAGAGTTTCAGCTTTCCATCTCCATTTGATGAAATTTATTAAAATTTAAAGTTTAAAAAATCTGCTGGAGGCTTCAGGAATTTTCAAAAAGTCGCTGGAGGCTCCAAAACGTCTTGAAATTCACCTGCAGTACTTGTAGCGTATTGAATATCGTTTTTAAAATAACTTTCAGCTTTACAACTCCAATTTGATGGAATTTTGTGGGAATTTCGAGTTTCAAAAATCTGCTGGAGGCTCCAGAACTGCTCAAAACGGGTTGAAACCGTTTCCAATCGATTTGGCATGTTGAAAATAGGGTATATCCCAAATTTCGGCTTTCTTGGTCAATTTGGTAAAATTTTGAGTTTTTCCCTCATTTTTGGCCTGAATTGGATTTCAAAAATTCACCAAAAATCGAAAAACGCACATTAGCACTTGAAATTTTGACAGGTGATAAATTTTTGCATGATCTTTCGATCTACCTGTGTAAGGTTTGACAAATTTCGTGCAAGTCCTCTGTTGAAACGCAAAATCTGCGATTTCGGCTGACCTGTCAATCAAAATGGCCGCCATTTTGTAGGTAAGGCCAACTTTTTTTTGGGCAAGTTTGCTTTAAAATATTCCTTAGGATGTCCGCTTTAAGAAAAAAGTTGTCCTGGAGGATCGGCGGGGGGGGGGGGTCAATTACTCCTATTGTCATATGCCGGACTATCAAGAAGAGGTTATTTTCGAAAAAATCGTGGTTTTTTCACTCTAGCATCACCAATCTGCTTTGAGAATAATATTTCAATTCCAAAATATGGTATTTGAGATTCTGCATCGACCTCAGCCATCGATATCAAAATCCAATCCACCACTTTTAAGGGTTCTACCGAACGGTTGAAAATGTGCATATTTCTTATTTTTGGATAAACTACTTTTTTGAAGTTTTTTCCCTCCAACATATTTTGTGCATATTTATGCAAAAGAAAATATCGAATATAATTTCTGAAACTGGGAAAATATTTTAGAATCTGGTGGTGCCAAATTTTTTGAAAATTGTCAAAATTTTTCGCATTAAATTTTCTGAACTGGACAAAGCTAGATGAATATTTGAACCATACAAAAATTCATCACCAGCCAAAATTTGAAATGTAAAAGTGCATTTTTCGATTCTAGATGAATTTTTAAAAAACACATTTCATTTCAAAAATGAGGGGAAACAATCAAAATGCCACCAAATTTACCTAGAAAGCCGAAATTTCGGATATACCATATTTTTGACTTGCCAAATCGATTGAACACGATTTCAAACCGTTTTCAGCAGCTCTGGAGCCTCCAGCAGATTTATGAAACCTAAAATTTCCACAAAATTTTATCGATTGCGATCGCAAGAAGAATTCTAATCATTTTCGAGCCTCCAGCAACCCTTTTAAAATTACTGGAGCCTCCAGCAACCCTTTTAAAATTACTGGAGCCCCCAGCAGATTTTTCAATACTCGAAATTTCCGCATTACATAGAGCTAGAAATCTAAAATTCACTCTGCACTTCAATTTCAATAGGCTATCAAGTCGACTGCAGACGGTTAAAGTCATTTTGGAGCCTCCAGCGACTTTTTGAAAATTCTAGGAGCCTTCAGTAGATTTTTGAAGAACTGCTCAAAATGGTTTGAAACCGTTTCTGATTGATTTTGCTGGTCAAAAATAGAGTACATATATCCCAAATTTTAGCTTTCCAGGACAACTTGGGAAAATTTTGTTTTTTCCCCTCATTTTTGGCTTTTGGCCCCGATTTGATTTTTAAAAATTCACCAAAAATCGAAAAATGCACTTCAGCGCTTGAAAGTCTGGCTGTTGATATATTTTTGCATGCTCTTTCGATTCAGTAGGTGTCCAGTTCAAAAAATTTCGAGGGAATTCTATGTTGGAAAACGAAATCTGCGATTTTGTCTGACCTGTCAATCAAAATGGCCGCCATTTTGGTAGCAGGGTCAATTTTTTTTGCAAGTTTGCTTTAAAATGTTCTTCAGGACGTCTCCTTTAAGAAAATAGTTGTCCCATCGGATCATCGGGGGGGGGGGTGCAATTATTCCAAGCAGCCTTCGTCGCCTTGTTTTCTACCGTCCGTCCTCTCGAAACCATTGATTACTACATCCCTCAAAGATGCATACACTAGTCGAGCTATTTTCTTACGGTATTTTTTTCATCTTCAATTTTTCCATCCGAGAAATTCTCGTTGGCAAAAATGGTGAAAAAACACGCAATTGTCAAAACAAAAGCTCGAAGCCGAGTAAAACGGGGAAAAAAAGAAAAACATTGTAACATTTGGAGAAAAATAACGAGACAACAGATGGAAAAGTATCGTACAAACGACCAAATCATATGGACAGCTTGGACCGTAAAAAAGCACTTTGGCAATTTTTAAAGGTAGCGCTATAAAGGAAAGTATCAAACATTTTTATCATTAACGACTTTGTTTTACTTTTCAACGGTATAAAAGCTATTTTTATATTTTTTTATACGCCGGCGATTTTTTTCCCTTTCGTCGCTGTATCTGGAAAAGTCATTCGTGAAAGCTCGCGATCGTTTTTTTTTACGATGATTTTCGTATTAGTATAGACCTTTTTTTCCCTTTCTTCCTCGCTTCCTTTCATCGTGCTTTCAATCTTTCTCTTTCTACACAGCGGAGAACTGTAAAGACGTGAATTCTTTCGAATAAACATTTCTCTACCGTATTTAACGAACTTTTAATTGATGCCCATTAGCGACCTGCTTCTTTGTGTACGTCGCTCGTTGGTTTCTTGACATACGCTTCGCCGGTAGAAGGGAAGCAGAAGACGGTGTCGTCGACGACGACGACGAGCAATATAAAGCATATAGCCCGTCACGGTGTCGTTGAATTTGCCGACTCTTCTTTTTAACGGCACAGCACGGCGTGGCGTAAGAATAATGTACTGTTCATCGTAATGAATTTCTAACAACGCTTTATTCGAATTTTATTCGAACGCCGCGCCGGAGCAGCTGCTGTGGCGAGCCAGCGGCATTAATCTGCCCTCGTAACAGATCGAGCCTTTTAACAGTAATTTTAAAACGAGAACGACGCAATGCGAAAAAGCGAAAGCTGAATATTTCACGAATTTACGCGACTCGAACTCCAACTCGAACCAACTTTCAAATTAATTAACTTAATACCCTTCATTTTTTGACCTCTCTTTGAAATTATTATTACGGTTATTATTTTTTTTTAGGTATTTCTTAGAGAAAAAAATTCGCCACGGTTTCGTTAGGTGGGTAGCTTTTTTGCTGTGTGTTTTTACTTTTTTTTCACATCGTCGCTCCTTTAGAAATTGTTTTGAATTTAGATACAGACAACTTCTCATCCGGTTGAGGATTAGCACTAGTATTATCAGTCACTGATTTTAACCGAGTTCATCTCATTTTTGGCTGTTTTAGTCATGTTTCATCTCTATGTTCTCGATTCTTTTTTTGTAGTTTGGGGTAAGAGGACGTTTTTTTTTTTCATTTTGAACGTGACATCAAATGTGTTTACATTTACAAGTTTTAAGCAGCTTGATAGAGAGGTATAATCAGGATAAAAGAGTAGCATCCTGATCAAAATATGGGACATGAATTTAATTTTTAATGGAATAGAATATGAATAATAATAATTTGCATGAAAGAAGACGATTGCCACGTTCAAGGAGTCGTTATTCACGTGTACCTGTCTGACAGCAAACTGAGCCCCCAACCCATCTCTGGGTGAAGTATGAAGGGAGAGAAATTTCACCTAGTGGTGGTCCCAACAAGTTGGGCCCCTAGTTAAAGGCCACAAGATACATTGGGTTATTTGTGGGGCAGTCGGTGCAATTGCAACTGGCTTCTCACTGACCACCCACAATACCCACATGGAAGATTGTTGTTATTATCTAAATTTAAGCTAATTATAATACAATTTCAGTTATTTTCATCCAGATTTGTCTTCAATCTTGACATCTGGATAGTTCGGCTTCTTCTTTTCTTCTAGGTTATGTTTTTTTTTTTGGGAAATAAAAATGAAAAATATAAAAAATATATACAAGTATTGAAAAGTTATTTACAATTACATTTACGGGCCATACCTATACAAACTACTATCTACACTGAAACCCAATCTACATGCATTTGAATAATTATAAGGTAAGTGCAGCTAATTACGCTACTCTAAGGTTTGAGGTCATTTAGTGGGGTTAAAATGCATCTTTGGCAAAAATGTGAATGAACCACCTCAAAGTACATCTTATTGGCTCGTCGTTGTCGTAGTCACGCTCCTTTACAGGAGATAGTGTATAAATGTCCATCTGTAGCTCTGTTCTATTCGCTACTCCGAGTAGCTCTGTGTACTCTCGTGATTTTCTCCGGAACCGATAAAAGAGTAGAGAGAGTAGGGGAAATGAGTCTTCGAAAAGAACACAAATCCAAGAACACCTTGTAAAACAACTAAATTTCAACAAAAAAAAGAAAATAAACACTCGTAAAACAGAATGTCGAAATACTGATTGTAAAAAAAAAAATGTCGCCTTAAAAAATCTGCTCTTTTTACTCTACTCCTTCTGCACTTCCTTTTCAGCAGGTGTAGAAAAACCTGCTCTAGAGCAGCTCTTTTGACTCTACTCCTTGCGAAAAGAACGATTAGACGGATTACTCCGAGTAAAAATGTGCCAATAGAACACAGTATTGCTGCTCGAAGCAACTCGGAGTTGCTCGGAGCAGCGAATAGAACAGAGCTTATATTAGCTGGTATCTAGCGTATCTGATCGTTTCTTTCAGGGTCTTACAGGGAGAGGTGGCTGGTGAGTTTGTTGTTAACAGTTCCAATCATTTCCTCCCTCTCGTCGATCTTCCTTGGATTTTCCCCTGTACCACTAGCATGAAAATACTGCTTTTTCGTATTTTATGAGCTAAATACTTTAGCTTTCTGTTTTTGATATCTTCAACTACGACTTTCCGCTCCTCTCCTATTCTTGCTAATACTTCCTTGTTGGTAATGAAGTCCTTCCATGAGATCTGTAGTAGCAGCACCACTCTCAAAAGTGGATACTTTCTTCTCGCATTCAGCACTCATGGCCTCAGATCTATATTCATCGTTCAATTTCCCAGCACATTGGCAAGGTTGTTGAAAGCGGTCTTCGCCATTCCAATCCGTGATTTAATTTCTTTGTGATCTCTACCATCGTTGTTTATCAGCGCTCCAAGGTATCTGAATTGCTTTACATTTTCAATTTCTTGTGGTCTGATGTTGATTTTGACCTCTTTATTCTCTCCTTTTGTAAATCTCATCACCTTGGTCTTGCCTGCATTTATTTTCATTCTGTATTTCAATCCTGCGCTGTTGATTTGGTCGATCATCTTCTGCATCTGCGCTTCTGTCTCAGCAAGGATCACTTTGTCATCTGCATAGCTAATTTCGTTTATTCTCTTGCCGTTGATCTTGAAGCCCATTCTTTCAATTCGCGCTTCCCTCATTATTTCTTCCTTATCGGCTACCTTCCACGAAAAAAATTGTTTCCTACCCCTCCCCTAATATCACCCATCTCCTCCTGAAAATTATTCACAAAAGTGGTGTAGGTAATTATCAACACGTGCAGGTAATTATGCCACCACCCCAAAAAACTATTTTAATTTCATTTGATCGGAAAATGAGTAGTTTCCTAGACAGTTTTGTGGTTGGAAAATACCTAAGTCTTTAACGCATCTATCAAAACAAGTGCGGAAAGTAACTATTTTCCTCCCTAGGGAGGAAAGTAACTGTTTTCCACACATGTTTACAAATTCGAAATTAGCCATTTTTTAAAATTTCAGCATTTATTTTCCTCTTATATGACTCAGACTTGGACACTCACAAATAGTCTAATCTCAAAACTAAAGACAACACAGAATGCCATGGTCAGGTCAATGCTAGGGGTGTCGAGAAGGGAAAGAATTAGAACATCAGAAATTTATAATAAAATTAGGGGTCTAACTGATATAGTGTTTGATTGTAAAAGAAAAAAGTGGGAATGGGCAGGCCATATTAGTAGGGTAAAGGATGAGAGATAGGGGTATAAATTGCTACACTGGTTCCAGACTGGAATAAGAAGGCCTGGAAGGCAGAAGGCGAGGTGGACGGATGATATCACTGATCTTCTAAAACATAAATTTTTCGAGAGAGTAGCGGATAATCGGGTCGAATGGGCTCGGTTGAAGGAGACTTTTGCTCGACAGGGGGCTTGGCATCGGAGATGAACATTTGTATATGTAATTGCTTACCTGTATATTACGTGCCAATAAAAGTTTTTTGATTTTTGATTTTGATTTTTTGATTTGATATGAAATTAAAATAGTATACGCGACAGGATTGGACAGTAATGTGATTAACTTGTGCGATTTAAGTCACTCTGCTTCGCCTCGCTCCTTAAACTTCGCACTTGTTAATCGCATACTTTCCGCTCCTGTCACGTAATATACTATAAAATCAATGAAAACATTGGTAAAAATCATTTGGCATTTTGGGCATCTTATTGGCTACCTTTCCCTGAAAAATTTTCCATTACTCCTCCCCCTATCCCACCCCTCCATTTCTGAAAATTATTCACCAAAGTGGTGTATTCATCAACATATGCAGGTAATTCCGCCACTCTCCCCCCCCCAAAAAAAAATATTTAAAATTATTGATAAAAACATCACTAAAAATTATTTCTTATTGTTAGCATTTTGGTCAAATATGTGAACGTCCTGAAAGAGTTTTGTTAAAGTGGCATAATTTTTAACATTAGTACTTTTGTATATTTTTCAACATTTCGATACTTACTTTGAGAAATAACAAAAAACTGTTTATCACATTAAAATCGGCATTAAATTTACTACAGGAGACATATCTTCAAAAGATTTTTTCGCCCTTATTACAAATTACAGCACGTTTCCAAACTGTGATCAATTTAACATGACGTTTTTTTTTTGGCATCAAATTTATGAAAAAGCGAGCCACAGATCAGAAAATTATCTGGTCGGGTGATATTTTTGGTTTTCCTACCTTGTCTTTAAGAGTACAATCACCTAAAAATTGTCACATGGCGCCATCTACCTGTTTACCATGAGAACTGCGGTAGTGGCGTAATTGCCAACATGGTGTAATTAGCTGCACTTACCTTATATGAGGTGGAAAATGTCTATTTATATTTCTTCAGCACTGACCACCTCTTACAATTTAATTACCATCAGGCTGGGTCGCTTTGATTTCGTGAGGTGACATTGATAGCGCTTATTTTTCTGCACATTTTGATGTGTGGAGCAAGTAAAACGTGGAATTACATTTTTTTTTCGAGCGAAGTGGTTACACTGATGTTGAATTGATACAATGACAGTGTTGAGTTGGTAAATATGTAATTATTTTTGTCCATGCTTTTGATCGAGTTTTTTATAAGTGATAATTTTTCAAGATTTTCCATCACTCAACAAAAGTTGATGTTATAATATTTTCAGATATGTAATAGAACATTAGCTGATAGTCTATCATAAAGGTACACTCCTTGGGAAATATCTCCAAAAATTTCGAGTTTCTAGGTTGAGGTGCCTCTGATCCTTGGCCCATTGTTCTCAGTGGGATGTTGATTGATTTTTCTTTTTTGAGGCTAAAAATTTAAGTTTTGAGACTAAAGTGAAAATCAATGCCATTTTCTGATTCAGTGTGAAATTTCATCCCATTTTGATAGGTTGCAAAGGTATTTTATTGAATATTTAAAAATTTTGTTAAAAAACTGAATTTTATAAAAAATGGAGGAAATACGGGGGCTTTTATTGTTTTTTCAATAATATGACGACTTCCTCTCAGCTAAAGTTGATGAAATTTTGTATGGTAGATCTAAAGCCTCTAAAGGTGATGAGAAATCATTTTTTGAAAAAAAAGTACTGTTCGCAGATTATCTGCTTGTAATTGTAGATTATTTATCTCGTACACAGTACGAACGTATCAAAAGTACACTAGGTACATTTTATCTATTTTTTCCCTCTCCCGTAGGTTGTTATCTCATGTATTCGAATTCGTTCGATGTGTTGTAGGAGTAATTTTATACTCGTTATTCTGTCTTTTTTCTTCGTAGAGTATGTTGCTAGTTTTAATGTGCATATGTAATGCGATCCTTTTTTTTGTATTTGTTGAACTTTTTTACATGTTGCAATTTTATTAATTAAATCGTTATCGTTTTGTTGATTCGTTTTAATTATGCCGCATAATCGCGAATGAACTATCTAGCAAATTAACATGGTCCTATCGAGCCGAATGCTTTTTTGTGCCGGAAAAACAGTGTCGTTCATCCGTTATGCATTTTTGCAACTTGTCTAACATTGACCAAAGTGCGTTCGCGAATTATCTTGCTTGTATATGCAGTTCGCGAGGTATTTTTGCTCATATTTGAACATTTATCAAGGTAAAATTTGTCAATTTTTACCAGTGTCGCGATTTATTTCGCAAATTGAACTGATTATCAAGGTAAATTTGTCTATTTTTTACCTGTGTCGCGATGTCTTCGCAATATTATCAATCTCATCGTCTAGGTAATTTGTCTTTTTACCTCTGTATGTGAATCTTCGGATCACAATTGTCTTTGTCAGTGTATCTTCGGAGCACTATTTTATCGTCGTATTATTGTGGTGAAATTATCTCTCACCATGTCTCAAGCTGCTGCCGATATTTTGAAGCTTGATCGCGAAAAACGTCTGATTGTCAAGACAATCAATGTGGAACAATCTTCCATTGTGAAGAAATTAGAAGAAACTCCGTCTGTCACAGTCGTAAATGAGATGATGGAATCTCTCGGAGCTTGGAAAGAGCAAATGGCTTTGCTCAGAGCAATCAACCTGAAACTCCTCGATTGCTACGATCAAATTCTCGATAAAGATCCTGCTGCTGCAAAGGAAGAAGAATTCATGCTTGCTATGTCAAAGCTTCAATCAGAATTCAGTTCCTGTGCTGGGAAAATTAAAACTATGAACGATGTTGTTAATGAGCCGCAGTCAAGGCCTAGGTCATCGTTCATGAACGCTTCCTTCCTAGAGGCGACTCTAACAAATCCAACAATCAAACTTCAAGATATACCAGTTCCACATTTCGATGGTGACATTGAAAACTTTCCTGATTGGTTTGCTGAATTTTCGGATATGATCGATGCCAATCCAGACTTCACAAACTTCCAGAAAATGTATCTGCTCAAAAGATGCATGATAGGTGACGCCGAAATCCTACTTAAGGATTACGAGAAAGATCCAAACATGTATCCAGAGGCTTTAGATTATATTAAAACTTCGTTTAATAATAGACGTAGGATTATTTCCAATCATTTTGCTAAACTTGTTGATTTACAACCAATTAAACCAGCTACTCTTCGTGATTCTTTGAATCAAATCCAACGTATTATTCGTGGATTGTCTGTCTGTGGGTTAGATACCGCAAAAATGTCTCCTCTATTCGCCTTTCTCATCTCTCGTAAGCTCCCGGAGAAGTTAAGAGTTGATTGGGAAAATTCTGTGCATGATTATTCGACGTACCCGTCGGTAGAACCTCTTGTCAAATTTCTGACAAATCGTTGCTTCGCTTTCGAAAGTGTTGCACCAAAACCTAATGGGTCAACAGCACCCGAATCGTCTAAAAACACTACAAAGCTTAGTGTGTCTAATGAGTCTCCGAAAAAACAGACCAAAAAATCGTTTGTGTCTGCTAAAGAAAATAATATACAGTCCACTAAACCGAAATTCAAGTGTGTCGCTTGTTCAGATGCACATTATCTCACTCAATGTGTGATATTTTTAGAAAAATCGGTCACAGATCGTTTTGAGCTAGTTAAAGCTCATAAGTTGTGTATTCGGTGCTTTAGTCCGTTTCACACTGTCACTGCTTGCACTAAGAAGTTTGTCTGCTCAATGTGCAAAGGTCAACATCATTCTTTGCTCCATCGCGATCAAACGAGTGAAAAATCATCTGGTTCTGGATCTACAGGTACTCCAGGTGGTACAGGTCCAACACCTAATCAAGGTGGCACCAATACGTCATTTGGTGGAATTTCTACTAGCCAAAAGGCAGTAGTATTATCAACTGCCGTTGTGCAGGTTATCAATATTCGTGGTAAAACCCACCTAGCTCGTATACTTTTTGATCAAGGTTCACAAACCTCTCTTGTCACTCTTGACTTTGTCAAAAGGGCCAATTTAGGCACCTTTGAAAATCAGACTCCTACAGTCTTGGTAGGTGTTAATTCCGATTCAAGTACTCTGAATGAATCGTCTAAATTTTTATTGAAATCACGTTTCAATAATTTCCAAATTTCAGTTGAAGCTGAGGTAATTGGAAAAATACCATGTCAAGTGAGTCGACATAAAATTTTGACTGATATAACGAGTCATTTTGGCAATTTAAATTTCGCTGAAAATTATAATCTTCCTTATGGAAGCGTAGATATTATTCTCGGAGCAGAATATGTCGAATTTATCCTAGAATCTGAGCGTAAATTCATTGAAGATTTATGCCTACGTGATTCGAAATTTGGCTACGTAATTTTGGGTTCCTTTCGAACCACTAATTTAGCCATCAGCGCTACGTATTGTGGTTTATCGAACATCAAATTGAATGAACAATTCAAACAATTTTGCAATGTAGAGCAAATTTCGGACCTAAATGAATCCAAAAATGACAATATTTTGGAACATGATTTGTTTGATAAACATTTCGAAGAAACATATCGTAGAGACGATACTGGTAGTTTCGTTTTACGTTTACCTTCCAAACCCTCAATTTCTATTTTAAAAGGATCGTTTGGTAAGGGGAAAACAATGCTCCTTAAAAGCGAGCGTAAGAAATCCGAAGCATTACAAATTGCTTATCGTGATTTCATGAAAGAATATGAAAATATGGGTCACATGACCAAATTAGACCCATCGTCTGCCATTCTTAACGATAGCAATAATTATGTGATACCACATCACATGGTAACAAAAACTTCTTCAACTACAACTAAATATCGTGTAGTTTTTAATGCGTCCTGCAAGGACGAATCTGGAACGTCCTTAAATGACCATTTATTGTCTGGTCTAGTCTACCAACCAGAATTATTCTCGGTTACTGTCACCTATCGTCAATATCCAATAGCATTTTCTGCGGATATTGCTCATATGTATCGTCAGATACTGATCAATGAAATTGATCGCAAGTATCAACTGATATTGTTTCGCTATGATATGTCTGAACCAATTTCAGTATTCACAGGTAATACACTTACCTATGGCACTGGACCTGCCTCAAACATGGCTACAAAATGCCTAGAAAAAGTTGGTGACTCAATAGCGAGCACCCACCCTATTGAAAGTGAATCCATTAAAAAGGAGTTTTATATGGACAATTACATGTCCGGAGCTGACGATGTTGACAAAGCTCTGGCTCGTCAAAAAATTGTTCATGACACACTCCTATCATTCGGTATGCCTCTCCGAAAATATGCGAGCAATTCGCAAGAATTTTTATCAAAATTAGAGCCGTCATTAATTGAACCCCTAAAAACTCGTGTTTTAGGTGGTGATTCGTATATTTATGTCTTAGGCTTGGTCTGGTGTCCTCAGTCTGACACCCTAAACGTCATGCTCAACTTCGAGCTATTACCTTCAATTATAACCAAAAGAGTTATTTTATCAGACGTGTCCAAGATTTTTGATCTGCTTGGCATGTTGTCACCTGTAACAATTACAGCAAAAATCATTCTCCAAGATCTCTGGAGAGAAGGTAAGGAATGGGACGAACCAGTCTCCCAAGAATTATCGGATAGATTTCGCACCTATCGCGAAAGTCTTATCAATTTATCTAAAATTTCAATTCCACGTTTTTACTATGGCTGTAAAAACAGTGAAATCAAACAAATAATAGGCTTTTGCGATGCCTCTACTAAAGCCTATTGTGCTGTTTTGTACTTGCGTTCAGTTGATTCTGAAGGTCAAGTTACGGTTACGTTTATTTGCGCTAAAACTCGCGTTGCACCATTGAAAAGTGTGCAAAATATTCATCATTTAGAATTGCTTGCTGCTCTTCTATTATCTGAATTGGTCTATCGAATCTGTCGTGATTTGAAATTCGATCAGCAAAATGTGTTTTATTTTTCTGACTCACAAGTCACTCTTCATTGGATCAATCATCAAGTTGACCAATTGAAACAATACGTTTCAAATCGTGTCATAAAAATTAATAAACTTTCAAATAAAGTTCAATGGTATTACATAGATACCAAAAATAACCCTGCCGATCTGGCAACCAGAGGTATTTCTGTGCAAAACCTCATCGAAGGTACCACTTGGATTTCTGGTCCAAGTTGGTTAAAAACTGATTTTGAGAAATTCATCTCATCAAAATTTTTAAGTACCATCAAGGTACCTGAAACAATCAATGTGAATTTTTCATTCAATATTATGGTACATGAAATGCCAAATTTCATTGCATCAAAAATTTCATCTTTCACCAAGTGCGTGAATACACTTGCTTATCTCAATCGTTTCATACATGACGTGAATGCTCGCATTATGTTACGTAAAGGATTACTAACGAAAGATGTAATTCTAGAAAAATTGAAACTCAATGTAGATATTGAGAAAATTGAACCTCTATCAGTCGAGGAAAAGAAAGAATCGTACAATCGGTTGATAAGAGCTGCTCAATTTGAGTTTTATAGCTCCGAATTTGAAAATTTATCAAATGGTAAACCAATACCAAAACGGAGTACTCTGTTTACTCTCGATGTCTTTTTGGATGCGGATAAAATCATACGTGTCGGTGGTAGAATTTCTGCCTCTAGATTTTCGTATGATATAAAACATCCGATTATTTTATCTCATAAATCTAGTTTAACTGAGCTAATTGTTAATCACGCTCATCGTAAGCATTATCATGCTACGAAATCTTTTCTATTCAATCACGTACGATCACGTTACTGGGTTGTAGGTGGTTTATCATCGTTGATAAAAAAGGTTCTTCGAAAGTGCACTTTATGCACACGTATTCACGCATCAGCTGTGGAACAATTTATGGCAGATTTGCCAAAGGAAAGAACCTCTGTCTCTCGACCATTCACCTACACAGGGGTAGATTTATCAGGCGCATTTAATGTCAAATGCGTAAATCATAGGTCAACAAAGACCTATAAAATTTACATAGTATTTTTCGTTTGTCTAGCTACTCGAGCTGTACATTGTGAAATAGCTGATAGCTTATCTACGAGCGATTTTGTATCATCATTTGATCGATTCATACATCGACGTGGTTTACCTCTGAGAATGTTCTCAGATAATGCCAAAAATTTCGTTGGTTTTAAAAACATCATTCAATCGAAAAATACTCTCGATTGGAAATTCATTGCCCCTCGAAGTCCTCATCAAGGAGGAGTTTGGGAGGCGGCAGTGAAATCAGGTAAACTATGCCTATTTAAAGCTATAGGAAACCAAGTACTCACCTATAGCGAATTTGGTACAGTGCTTACCAAAGTAGAAGCGATTTTAAATTCGCGCCCATTGTCTTATAGAAACGTAGGAAACGAGGTAGAACCCTTGACCCCTGCTCACTTCCTCATTGGAAGCTCTCTTTTTGATACACCATCAGTTGATGATTTATCTATCAAACTGAACGTTCGTTTTCGTTTATACAGAGCCACAGTTGACTCATTTTGGATCAATTGGAGAAAAGCTTATTTATGCCAACTCCAAGCTCAAACTAAATGGCGCAGTAAGTGCCCAAATTTGAAAATAGATGATGTGGTACTTTTAAAAGTACCCAATGTCTCCGTCATGGAATGGCCATTAGGTCGAATTACTGTCACTTACCCTGACAAAAAGGGAATTGTCCGAAACGTGGATGTAATCACGAAAGATGGGACCTTTCGTAGGTCAGTCCAACAACTCGTACTGATGCCTGTCTCCCATTAGGTAGGTAGGTAGGCACGTAGTTAGGTATTTAGGGAAACATCTCCTGCTTATTTAGTTACAAATTTTAATCATGTACTTAATTGAATTTGTAATTTTTTCCATTGTATAATTTTTTCCACAGGTTATAATCTATTAAATTTTTGATAATTATTTATCATGTTTAAATTGTAATTGCATTTATTGTCATTATGCATTTTGTCATTTACTGTATCGTAATGTTATATTATTTTGATACTTGTCATACCTGTGTTAATTTTAGATTTTTTTCATGACCCTTTCAGGGCCATGGGGGGAGTCTGTTCGCAGATTATCTGCTTGTAATTGTAGATTATTCATCTCGTACACAGTACGAACGTATCAAAAGTACACTAGGTACATTTTATCTATTTTTTCCCTCTCCCGTAGGTTGTTATCTCATGTATTCGAATTCGTTCGATGTGTTGTAGGAGTAATTTTATACTCGTTATTCTGTCTTTTTTCTTCGTAGCGTATGTTGCTAGTTTTAATGTGCATATGTAATGCGATCCTTTTTTTTGTATTTGTTGAACTTTTTTACATGTTGCAATTTTATTAATTAAATCGTTATCGTTTTGTTGATTCGTTTTAATTATGCCGCATAATCGCGAATGAACTATCTAGCAAATTAACAAGTACCCCTATCAAAATGACCCCATCTCGTGGGTGACTTTGATACGGCCTTTGAGGGCAATTTTGAGGCACATGAAAAAAACAAAAAAAAACCCAAAAAGGTCATTTGGTGCGTTTTGACGTACTTTACACACTGAGTGGTGCAATTTTTTTGAAAACATCTTTCTATGCCTACAGAGCAGAAAACATGTTTTTTTTTTTATCAAAGTGACCCCGCCTGACAGTATAATAAAAATATCTATTTACATCTTAAATCTATAGTCATCTTCGGGGCTCAGGTCATCATCGGGCTTTCTGCTTTTCTGGGAGGCTGCAGATCCGCACTGTTATTGGAGTATTATTCCTGAAGAACTCGATTATCGAGGGTCTTACCAGGCTCCAATCCAGCTGGTCTCATCCGCAGCCTATCTTGGGAATCGCCAACTTCTTGATGTTAAGCTGCATACATTTTACAACTAGGTTTTTTAATGTCATTAAGAAATTTTGTACAGTGGGCTTATCGTTGTACCGATCTTTAGTGACCATGTACAAAATGAAATTTTCAGTAATGGTACCATTTAGATTGCCTTCCTTCTTGATCTCTACCACATCCCACACTGAAGCCCCCCTTCTCCTCAAGGTGTCCCTACACAGTTGTCTCGAGGTACTCAACTTCAACAGCGCATTACTCCAAAGCTATGATAATTTGACCAAAACTGATTTCACAGTTCAAAAGGGCTCTGCATTTTGAACTTTTTAAGTATACGAGTAATACACTAAACTGTCTTTTCTGCGCTGACCAAGCTCCAATTTTTTATCGATAAAACTGATAGATATTCAAAAAATGAATGTGAATGAACCCCCCCCCCCTTCCAAAAAGAAATGACTGGCAATATTGGCAATTCAATTTTGAATAATCACCTCATATTCGCGGTAAGTATAGGTATTAACCTCACAGCTGCAATCATTTCATTTAAAAGTAGTATAAAGGTACTTGAAAAAGTTTATATTTTTCCTCCTTTCCTTTCTTTTTTTTTTTTTTTTTTTTTGCAAAGCACTGTTCGTAACGTAGCATAAGACGGAAGCATTATCCAAAAGTTGCGATCGCTGGCGGTATTTTTCATTTTAATTTTATTCCTACCTTGTACACAAGACGGAGGAGTTTTTTTTTTCCTTCGAAAAGTTGCCTTCGTATAGCAAATCGGCGTGTGCAATTTCACTTTTGTATTTGTAATCTACTTTAATAGAGAAGCTTGACAGTTTGTCGTCAAAAGAAAGTTAAAACGTTGCGGTTTAGTTCTGTTTAATGGATTCTGGTGGGGTAATGATGGCGAAGAAATGGCTTTTACATCGATTCCGCGAGTAGACTGCGCGAGGACATGGCCTTTCTTTTCTTTCGGGAGTTAACGAATTAATGAGGCTTTGCTAATAAAAAGGAAAAACGTTTAACAAAAAATGGCTGCATTTTTTCTCGGCTCTCTTTTTTTCACGACGAGCGAAAAAATAGGTACTTATCAAGGTTATTGGAAATGAATGGATTTTTCCCAACGTGTATTTATACAATATGCTTAATACGAGTATAGGTACTAAGTACTCGGCGAGCGTAAAAGTTTAATGAATATTTTATAATTGAAAATGTTTCCCGTATATGGGTAGCTCTAGCCACTGGGTATATAGATATCGTCGCTCAAAGGCTGCAAAAAAGATGATATTTTTTTTCACCAGCGAGAAAAAAAATAGGTACCTTTACCTACCCTATACAAAGAGTGAAAATATTCGCAAAGTTGCCAAGTTTAAAGCAACACCGTTGTAATTGCCGGTCGTTATCTTGAAATAAAAATTGTTTTTTTAACGGGACCACTTTGCAGCGTAGTAGGGTACACAAGACGAAAAAAAAATACGTACCGAGTACTTATTTACTACACGGCTTCGTACAATAAGCTGATCTTTTTTCAGATTTACTCGCTTTTTACCGCGGGTTATTTCTCAGTCGAGTCGAGTCGGACGAGCGAAAAAATTCGAACAGCTTATTCATCGTTATCAATCTTTGTAAAGTCGCTTTACAAAGTGTACTTCATTAGTATTCCGAAACGTATTGCGGAGCCTGTTTCTGCGTGTTTTTTTTCCTTCTTCGCTGCTGCCTTGCGAGACCCTGCCCTTTCGCCTTTTCGTATAAACTACACGAATATGTATGGTCGTCTGCAGGAGGACGAAAACGATTTCGGCGTAATTTGCGAATAGTATGTTGCTTTTATTGGCGTTTTATCATCGTGTCTGTGAAAAGCGCTTATCTTTTCGGCCTAGCTATTCTGCGAAGCTGCGATGCATATTGTAGCTGTTATGATGGCTTTATTCGTGTGTGTTTTTTTTCCCACCAGGACCCGAGGTGATTTACAGTCGTGATTTTTGAATGGGAAGATTCGAATACGTTACGAGTTGGTTTATTCCTCGTCCTATCCTCGAAGATGGAATTTTCATCCATTTAGACGAAAGGCAGTTATCATGTTTGCTCACACATTTTTGTCAAGAAGGATAAACAGATTAGATGTGCTGGCCTCGATTTGAGGATGGAGCAGGAGCGTGTTTCGGGTTCTTGCTGACCTGTATCAGATCGCTTTTTGCACCCCCCTCCAACTATTTTTGCTGACTCTAACTAAAATTTTTGCACTTTGCATTATTTTTCAACTGACTGTTCATTCTTCCATGTGTTAGGTTTGAAAAAGTGGCCCTTGAATGAGAACTTTCTATTCGGAAGTTGTTTGCTTCTTTTCCCCTCCTCCAATGATAATTTTTCTGCTACATTCGTCTGTATAATGATGAGGAACATTCAGAAATTGAAAAAAGTGTCATAAAATCAATGTTCGGACTTGGTTTATGAATATCTAAAGTATTGAGATGAGAAATCATGACTAGAAAGGCAAGCGGGTTCTGCGCCAGGAATACAAAAAATTTGATTTCAAATCGTCTCGGAACAAACAAGAAAGAAAGTGGACCGTTCATTCTTACTTTCCTATCCCCTAAAACCTTCGCAATCAGAATTCAGAATTTCAGGTGCTGAAATTCGTGTTTTGTATCTTTGAAAATTTTTAAAAACTCAAAAAAATGTTTTACGGCGATTTCTAAACTTATTTATAATTTTTTTTCGACAAATTACTTGATGTCAAATAAATCACTTCATTTCTACCTCTCCTCCCCATCACCTCGAAACGTCTAACTTTAAGCCATTCTGGAGCATTCGGCTAGCATTAAGATGAGAAATCATGACTAGAAAGGCAAGCGGGTTCTGCGCCAGGAATGAAAATTTGCACTCGCAATCGCCTTGAAAAAAATAACTTCAACAGACAGGCTACAATTTGAAGACCGCGATGAGAAATTATGACCAGAGAGGTAGGCGGGTTCTGCGCCAGGAATAAGAAATTCTATCTCAAATTGCCTCAGAACAAACCAGAAAGAAAGTGAATTGATCGTTCTTCTTTTCCTATCCCTTGAAACTTTCGCAATCAAAATTTCAAGTGCTAAAATTCGTGTTTTGTACCTACCTACCTACCTACCTACCTACCTACCTATTATTTTGACATTTGTTTGAAAATTTTTAAAAACTCGAGAAAGATGTTCTATGGCAATTTTTTAACTCATCCATAATTTGTTTTTTTCCAACAAAATCACCTAGTGTCAATAAATCACCCCATTTCCACCTCTCCCCTCCCCCAATCACCTCAAAACGCCCAATAAGTCATTCTGGAGCTTACAGCGAGTTACCAATTTTCTCCACAAATTTCAAATCGGTCTGGAAGGAGCAAAACCGAGCTCGAATATAAATTGATAATAAACAACAAGCTTGTAGTGTTTTTTCCCTCGAGAAAAAAACGAATTATTAATTTCTGTCGTCTCGTCAAACGAAATATTACGCGTACGAATGATAAAATAGAAAATCTTTTTCAAAGTTATCTTCTTTGTTCAACTTTATACTTTCGCTGTTTGCGCGGAAGAGAAGAAAACTCGAACGACAGTTGGCTCGACGATGATTATTTATGAACAGAAATAAAACAGGCTACACTGTTTTTTTTTTTCAAACTTTCAAGAGTATAAAGCATACAAGAAGAAGCTTTATATCGTACACAGCAACAGCGAGAAAATTCCTTTCGAAGAATTTGTCCTTTTATAAGTTATACGCGTTATCAGCGCAGTTGAGGCGAGAATTAGAAATTAATCACAGCAATAAACGTCGTCGTCGTGTACTCGTGTGAGAAGCCTGTTGTTGGCGAAAATTAATTTGTTTTACTACTAGACGAGGTTATTGTTCGAGCTAGTAGAGTTGGTATTTTTCTCGAGCTAATTATTAAAAGAGTCTTGTATAGTAGGTAGTATTTATAAGTTATGTAACTATTCGCTTATCAATTTAACAAAACGAAATGCTCGCTATCAAATAAATACGAGTAAAAGTTGATAGTAAATTTTCCATGTGGTAAGTATACGCGCGTAAAAGTTTCGTCAAGTGTTTTCCGATGTTTACTCTTGTTGTGGAAAATGTGTACCCTTAGCTACCTACTATTTACCCTATCAATCTACCATCTACACGTGGTGCTTGTGTACTTTTCTATACACAGTTGAAAGAAATTCTCGACCAAGTTCGACTCATCTACTGTATACTTTAACATAGTACGTATAAAATATTATAGGCCAACCATTCGTACTCAATACTTATACCATACCTTATAGGTACCTACATTTTATGTTATACGAAGAGTACATATGTATGTATGTCGCGAAGCGGACAGTTAAATTACTACTTTAACAGCACGAATAGACGATAAATTAATTTTTTTTTTTTCACTTTCTATAAATATTGATAGCCTTTAATAACGTTACAGCGTTGAAAATTCACCAATCGGAAACGATTGTAATATTGACATTAAGACAAGTTGAAATAGTTATTTTACGTTTTTATGTAAATAAAACTACTGGTCGATTTTTCGAAAACCCTTGACGTCATTGATGGTTATTAAATTACCGAATAAAATGCTCACAGTTTCAAATGGTTCCCAAAATTATTACCATTCGAATTAGCGACTTTTCGATAGAAAATTCGAGTATTGTTCTTGTTGCGATAGTGAAAGTTGGACCGGCGGGTGACTTTTCTTTACGTTTTGAGGGTCTGTGATCACGATACGTTCATTTCCGAAAATTCAGGTTTCCTTTGTAAGTATAAATATGTCTAACTACATGTATTTTTTTTCAATTTTCGATCAAATTCTAAAGCTGCGAACTTTTGGATCAATGGTAATGATCGTCGATTGTAGTAATGGTGGAGGCATTGTGAGGTTTCAAGCTTCATTGAAATCAGTTCAGCCGTTTTCTTGGTAAATAAAATTAATAGGTTTTTAGAAAATTTGAAAAAAATTTGTAAAAAATTTTTGTCACTTGATAAACTTGAAAACTTTGAGCTTTTGCAACATGATGATGATGATGTCGAAATATAAGGCTAGTAGCCATTGGAACGGTGGTGGACTTGTGAGATTTCAAGTTTCATAAAAATTGGTTCAGTCGTTCATCAGGGTAATCATTTAAATGTGAGAATGAATGCTTTATTTAACAAGTTTATCTGTTTTCAAACAAGTTGTTTACGCATAAATTGATTCATTTTTCAGTGAATTGTTCGTGAGAGTATCAATTCATTCGAGGGAATCATTCATGAACGAATTGGTTAATACTTTGGTAACTCATTTGCGTAAGAACAAATTCACTTTTGAGGAATCATTCGCCAAAGAGTTTATTAATTCATTAATCTATGAATCAATTCGTTCGTGAAAGATTCTTAAAAAAATAAAATGAATTGATTCGTTTGCGAATGATTCGCTTATACGAATCAATTCATTCGCGAATGATTCACAAAAATTAATTAAATGGATCGATTCGTTCGCGAAAGAGTCATTTATACGAATCAATTCGTTCGTGAATGATTCACAAAAACTAATTAAATGAATATTCGTTCGCGAATGAGTCAATTATACGAATCAATTTGTTCGTGAATGATTTTTAAAAATTTGTTCAATTAGTTCGTGAATGATTCACCAAAATTTATTCAATTCGTTCGTGAATAATTCATCAGAAATTAACTAAATGAATCGATTTGTTCGCGGATGATTCACTTATACGAATCAATCCGTTCGTGAATGATTCACAAAAATTAATTAAATGAATCGATTCGTTCGCGAACGAGTCAATTATACGAATCGATTCGTTCGCGAGCGAGTCACTTATACAAATCAATTCGCTCGTGAATGATTTTTAAAAATTTGTTCAATTAGTTCGTGATTGATCCACCAAAATTTATTCAATTCGTTCGTGAATAATTCATCAGAAATTAACTAAATAAATCGATTCGTTCGCGAATGATTCACAAAAATTAATTAAATGGATCGATTCGTTCGCGAACGAGTCACTTATACAAATTATTTTTGTTTGCGAATGAATTATTCAATTCGTTCGTGAACGATTCACTGAAAATTAATCAAATGAATCGATTAGTTCACGAACGAGCCATTTATACGAATCGATTCGTTCGCGAACGAGTCACTTATACGAATCGATTCGTTCGCGAACGAGTCACTTATACGAATCGATTCGTTCGCGAACGAGTCACTTATACGAATCAATTCGTTCGCGAAAGAATCACTTATACGAATCAATTCGTTCGTGAATGATTTTTAAAAATTTGTTCAATTATTTAGTTCGTGATTGATTCACCAAAATTTATTCAATTTGTTCGTGAATAATTCATCAGAAATCAACTAAATAAATCGATTCGTTCGCGAATGATTCACAAAAATTAATTAAATGTATCGATTCGTTCGCGAACAAGTCACTTATACAAATTATTTTTGTTTGCGAATGAATTATTCAATTCGTTCGTGAACGATTCACCAAAAATTAATCAAATGAATCGATTCGTTTGCGAACAAGCCCTTTATACGGATCAATTCGTTCGTGAATGATTCGCCAAAAATTATTCAATTTGTTCGCGAATGATTCTCTAAAATTTATTCAGTTCGGTCGTGAACGATTCACCAGAAATTGATCAAATGAATAGATTTGTTCGCGAACGATTCATCAGAAATTATTCAATTTGTTCATGAATGATTCGCCGAAAATTATTCAATTCGTTCGCGATTGATTCTCTAAAATTTATTCAGTTTGTTCGCGAACGAGCCATTTATACGAATCAATTCGTTCGCGAATGATTCTCTAAAATTGATTCAATTCGTTCGTGAACGATTCACCAAAAATTAATTAAATGAATCAATTCATTCGCAAACAATTCACTTATGCGAATCAATTCGTTCGTGAATAATTCACCAAAAATTATTCAATTCGTTCGCGAATGATTTTTCTAAAATTCAATCAATTCGTTCGCGAATAAGTGATTTATACGGATCAATTCGTCCGTGAATGATTCATCAGAAACTATTCAATTCGTTCGTGAATGATTTTCTAAAATTCAATCAATTCGTTCGCGAATAAGAGATGTATACGGATCAATTCGTGCGTGAATGATTCGCCGAAAATTATTCAATTCATTCGCGATTGATTCTCTACAATTTATTCAGTTCGTTCGCGAACGATTCACCAAATATTGATCAAATGAATCGATTCGTTCGCGAACGAGCCATTTATACGAATCAATACGTTCGTGAATGATTCTCTAAAACTCGATCAGTTGGTTAGCGAACGAGTGATTTATACAGATCAATTCGTTCGTGAATGATTCATAAAAAATTATTTAATTCGTTCGCGAATGATTCTCTAAAATTGATTCAATTCGTTCGTGAACGATTCACCAAAAATTAATCAAATGAATCAATTCATTCGCAAACAATTCACTTATGCGAATCAATTCGTTCGTGAATAATTCACTAAAAATTATTCAATTCGTTCGCGAATGATTTATCAACAATTAATCAATTCGTTCGTGAATGATCCACATAGTAATGAATCAATTTGTTCGGATCACCAATCAGATATTTATTTGACGAAGAGTCGTCGGTCTTCTCACGCATAATGCGTGATCTTTCATTTCCTTAGGTACTTTTGTCCATTAGGTGGTTAGGTAGGTAATGTAATATCTTGTAATGTAAGTATTCGATTATACAGAACGAACGAACTCTACAGCAAGCACTGCGAAGAGATTGAGAGAGAAAAAAATGTTGAAATTCTGTATAGGTAGAGTGTATTATAAAACACGATATTCTTAGTTGATAAAAATGCCTTAAAGTTAGCCCTTAATGGTGGTGACAATTTCCGGACAGGCCCGAGACAATTTCCGGCGAGTTAGTTTTTCTGACTGGTGCACGTTTCGACGATACGACACGGACGCGATTATTTTCAACTCGCGGATAGCTTTAGCTACACAGAAGCTATAACATGATATCACGTCACGTTCGAAAACAATTTCTAAGTAAGCCAAGTTTAACCTTTCAGCTCGATGGCAGTTTTGACGAGTACGACGACGACGTGATAACGAAATCGAGAAGGAATTATGTGTCGACGATGACTATAGGTAGTAGGTAGCTAGGTACCATATACGAGCAACTTGGACTTATCGTTTGGAGAAAGAGTATAAAACAAGAAGCAATTATATTAAAGAAAATAGCCGCGCCGAACTACAAGTAGGCCTAGATAGGTACCTATAAAATTCATCATCATTTAATACGGCTTATACTACGAGTAGGTATACCTATCTACCTACTCGTACTCGTATAAAGTATGTACCTACTCGTATTTTAGAAACATAGCCTACGCCAATGCCAATATCTATCTATATCTAACAGTATAACTTATCGTACGAAAAAAAAAGCTCCGGTACCTCGAACGTGAGCTAATACGTTAATCATTCTCAATGGACGCTTCACAACAGAGTTCTCCAACTCGAGAGTCATCCTTCTTCGCAAAGTAATAAAGATCCTACCTTAGCCGATGAAAACTCGTGCACGCGGCTCTGGCTATGGCTCGTCTTCTTAAAAGAATCCAAATGCGTCCTTCGAGAATACCTAACCTACTCGGCTACAGTTTTGCGATAAGAAAAAACACAAACAAACATTTAGCTATGCGCCGAACATCGGTTAAAAAATGTTCGGCTATTATCGTTAATGTGCCAAGTTAACATCCATTTTCTATCAGGTGCGAATTCCCATAGTCGCGTCGATAGCGGCTATATGTATCTCTTTACAGGGCAAGAGTAACTGCCGAAGTACCTACATTCTCATCCTATAACGTTCGTTACAAGATCCCATATTTTTTCTTTCTCTTTTCTCTTAACCTTTTCACAAATCCTATTCGTATATTGCCAGGTCATTTGTTACGACATTTTAATTAAACCACCGAATGTACGAGTTAGTGGTATGTAACCGATCGACACGATGTTACGTTTACGTTTCACGTACGATATTTTTTGTATTACCTACTCGTCGGTACGAAGAACGGTTTCAAACCATCATCACCAATAATGCACTCGGAAGGTCAAAAATAGGGTACAAAATCAAATTAAGCCTCATACTTATGTCAATCTGATCAAAGATAGATACAAATAATTTCCATTTCTGAGCTAAACTTCGCACAGAATTGTTGATCGTCGTCGTCGTCGTTTCCTTATAAGCGGTAGGCCTTTTGGCCTGTCTGCTGCGGTGTGAACCTGTTGAGGATGAGCCTGAGGTATCCGTGAGTTTCCTCCTTGGTCTCCCTCTGCTTCTCTTCCCCGTTGGTGTATATTGAAGGACCTGTTTTGGTGATCTTGTTTCCTCCATCCTTTTGACATGTTTTCTCCAATCTTTCCTATACTGTTTTATCTTCTTCATGACTGGCTTCACTCCGAGATCTGCTGTTATTTTCTCAGATGGGACTCTGTCTCTGAGAGTCACCCCTGCCGTTCTCCTCATGAACTTCATCTCCGCTGCCGTTATTCTTCTTTTATCAGATTTCTTCAGTGCCCATACCTCGCTTCCATAAGTCATCATTGGTATTGCTAGGGTATTGTACACCTTCAATCTTGTTTCTTTTCGCACCTTACTAATTCTCAGGGTCCTATTTATCAGTCCTGTGACTCTCCGGAACTTTGCAATCTTTCCACCAACATCTACTTCTCCCTGGTATGATATCGTGTTTCCCAGGTATTTGAAATTATTGACCTGTTCAATGATGTTTCCATTTATTACAATCTAGCTTCTTACTGGCTCCTTTCCTTTGAAGGCCATTGTTTTTGTTTTTTCTGATGATATTCTCATATCATACTTTTCTGATATCTTTGTTAAATTATACACTGATCTCTGTAGGTCATCTTCTGTTTCAGCTAGTACTGCTTGATCATCTGCGAATAATACTGTTGATATTTCTTGCCTTCTGTGTGTCTTGATTCCTCTTGGCTTCATTTTCTGCCATTATTTTACCATGTGATCCATATACATGTTGAATAAAACACATGACAGTGGACATCCCTGGCAAACTCCTCTGTTTATTTCTGCTTGTTCTGAGAGTTTATTTCCAATTCGTACTCTTATTCTAGTGTTCTTATATATGCTGTTTATCACCTTTCGCATTTTATATGTTATCTTTCCATATTTTAGGACTTCAAACAGTTTTTTTCGATTAACCCTATCATATGCTTTTTCCAGGTCTATAAAGCACATGTGTGTTTCTAGGTTGTATTCGATCCTTTTTTCCATCAGTAGTTTTACTGTATAACTTGCGTCAGTGCATGATCTTCCTTTTCTAAATCCGTTTTGACTTTCTGACAGCTTTTCTTCTGCATGCTCTGCCAGTCGTTTCGCCAGTATTATCGCATATATCTTGTAGCAGGTGTTGAGTAGACTTATTCCTCTGTAGTTTTTCAGTTTTGACATATCGCCTTTCTTGAACAGTGGTATTACAATTGCAGTTTTGAAATCTTCAGGTACCTTTTCTTCTTGGTACATCCCATTTAGGAATTCCAGTAGTCTTCTTTTAAATTCGCCACTTGCATATTTGTACAATTTTGTTGGTATGCCATCTTCTCCTGGAGCTTTTGCATTTTTTGCCATTTTCAAAGCTTCTTGTAGCTCTTTAAATGAAATTCTGTCCTCTGTTTCTCCAATTTCATCTTCTATCTTTAGTCCAGTCGGTAAGGGGTTGGACCCAAACAAAATTGCTAACAAAGATTTTTTTGCTTTAAAATGTCCAGGAGGGTGTCCTAAACAACATATCTGGACCCGTCCCCGATCCACCTGGAGCCTTTCCCCCCACGGTGGATTTTAGCCCCCCAAAACACGTTTTTCGACATTTTCTCCCCCACATTGCATTTTAGCGAAAATATGTGGGAAGACAAAAGAATCTACGTCAAATTTCCGATCTAATGATGTATCAACTTTTCTTGTACCTTCAAGGGGGGTGGAACTAAAGCCATTTAAAAAAGGGGGTTTCCTGAAAAATACATAAAGGCTATAGGCGCCTAAGAGGGGTGAAATGGTCTCCGAAAGTGTTTGAGTTGATATTAGCATGGAAGGTGAGTACCATAGAGAAACTTCCGCATGAAAAATTTCAGATCCACACCCCCTCCCCTTTTTGGAGAGCCCCCCTTTTCTGAAATTTCAATAACACTTTTCTCAGCCCCATTTCAACCGAGTTTGAAAATTTTTCTGGAAGTTATGTATGTCCTTAGTAGGTACCCCCACAAAAATTTTCAACCCTCTCCCCTCATATTTACCCCTCAAAATGGTGTAAAAACGTGTCTTAGGGAGGGTTGGGGTAAAATGGGAATTTTGGGGAAAATAACCAAGTATTAATAAGTAGGGTGTCCTTTTCTTATGATTCGATACCACTGAGTACGAATATGGCGTCAGATTTTTTGCTACCCTCATCTAACTCTTTCCAGAGCACTTTAGTCCCTTCAATTTTCACTATTGGTAAAAAGCATAAAAAAATGAAAAAACGCTATTTTGAGGGGTAAATATGAGGGGAGGGGGTTGAAATTTTTTGTGGGGATACATACTAAGGATATACATGACATACTGAAAAATTTTCAATGTCGGTCAACATGGGGCTGAGAAAAGTGTTATTGAAATTTCAGAAAAGGGTGGCTCTCCAAAAAGGGGAGGGGGTGTGGATCTGAAATTTTTCATGCGGAAGTTTCACTATGGTACTCACCTTCCATGCTAATATCAACTCGAACACTTTCGGAGACCATTTCACCCCCCATTAGGCGCCTATAGCCTTTATGTATTGTTCAGGAAACTCCCTTTTTTAAATGGCTTTAGTTCCACCCCCCTTGAAGGTACAAGGAAAGTTGATACATCATTAGATCGGAAATTTGACGTAGATTCTTTTGTCTTCCCACATATTTTCGCTAAAATGCAATGCGGGGGAGAAAATGTCGAAAAACGTGTTTTGGGGGGCTAAAATCCACCGTGGGGGGAAAGGCTCCAGGTGGATCGGGGACGGGTCCAGATATGTTGTTTAGGACACCCTCCTGGACATTTTAAAGCAAAAAAATCTTTGTTAGCAATTTTGTTTGGGTTTGCCCCCATAAAGTGCTTTACCGACTGGACTACTTCTATCTTTGTAGCTTGTGCATTTTCATCACTCCAGAGTTCTTCGAAATATTCCTTTGCATCATTGTTTTTAATCTTTGGCAACCCTACTCTTTCGTTAAAATTTGTGTCAATTCTCCTTATGATCTTGTACACCTTTGGCCATTACTTGTATGTGTCATGCTCCAGGAATGTGATGAAATTTTCCCAGCTCTCTCTCTCTGTAATTTCCTGGACTTTCTCTTGACTTTTGCCGACTGTTTTTGATATTCTTCACCATCAACCTCACTTTTTGTGCTCATGAATTTTCTAAATGCCTGTCTTTTCTTTTGTATGAGTTCTTGGATTTTGTTGTCCCAATTCTTTATTCTTTTCGCCCCAATTCTGCAAGGAACCATTCCTAAGCTTTCTTTAGCCCCCTTTGTCACGATGGATTTGATATTTTTCCATTCTTCTTCTATGTCCTGGCTTGTTGGTATTTCTTGACTAATGATGTTCATCCGTCTTTGGTACAGCCATTGGTTGGTTGGGTCATCCAGGGCTCCCGTGTTGATCTTCTTTTCATTTTTCCTGGCTGGTATTCTTGTTGTTTCCATTCTCATTACTCCTTGAACAAAATGATGGTCAGTGCCTATTTCTAGACCTCTGTATGTTCTTACATCCAAGAATTTCTTTGCGGCATTTTCATTGGCTATAAAATGGTCGATCATTGAGCTTTGTCCTCTTGTGTTGCTCCATGTCATCTTGTGATCTTTCTTGTGTTGGTAGAATGTATTCATGCTTCTTAGTCCGTTGAATGTGCAAAAATCTATCAGTCTCTTCCCATTTGTATTTGTTCCTTCTGTTCCATACATACCAGTTACTGTCTTTACTCGCTTATCTCCTACCTGAGCATTCAAGTCTCCTGCTATTACTAATTTATCTTCTGGATTTACTGCTTGTACTGCCCTCTGTAGTTGCTCGTAGAACTCTTCGCTTTGTTCCTCTCTTCCCTCTTCCGGTGCATATACTCAGATTATTGTAAGAAAGTCTTTTTTCAATCTCATCCTTGCCGATACAATTCTTTCATGCCATATGTTGTATGTGTCGATGTTTTTGCGGTGTTCATTATGTATGTGTAACATCACTCCGCCTGTAGCTCTGGTTTTCTTGTTGACTCCACTGTAGATAACGATGTAATTTCCAGATTCGATTGTTCCACTTCCTTTCTTCTTTGTTTCAGACATCACGGCAAAGTCTATATTTCTGCTGCTTAGAATTCCGTTTATTTCTGCTTCCTTGGCTGCATATCCTCTTACATTCCAGTTTCCAAATTTGTATTTCCTTTCATTAGCGTGTGTTTTTATTTTAACCAGGGGTTCACCTCCCCCTGGGATCCCATAGTTCCATCCGTTTTCTGTTGTTTGTGAGTTTTGAGTAAGGTTGATTTTCGTCTGACTTGGTTATCAGCCATGCCTGATATCGTATCACGGTGATAGGGCTGCTATCTAGGCCTCCGCGCTTGCCTGGTCCTCTTTTAGTCGCCTTTTACAACAGGCAGAGGGTACCATAAGGATATTCTTGACCCGTCCCTACACGGGGGAATTGTTGATCGTGTACAAACAAACCCACTCAACTACTCATTCAACTGTTTACCTCCTCCTCCATCTCTCTTCCACCAACAGTTGATCTAATTTAAAAAGAAAAAAAAACTAAACTGCTAGAATTTCTACACGCAATCAAAACTATGAATTTTTGATAAAATATGAAAGGGGAAAAAAGTATTTTAAAATAAATCGAGCGAATTGTGAATATCGAATGAGCTATTTTGATGAATAAGAAAATAGGTACGTATGTGAAATTCAATAATTTGTGATTAGGTACGTATTCATCGCTTATACAAACCACATCATTTGTTGGTATTTTCACCATTGTTTGAAGTTGTAAGTATTCGAATTTATTTGCGTAGCTAACTTTTACATAATTTTAAGCAATCCAAAGATTTAGAATATGCCGAAAGCACTCCCCGTTCATTACTTTTGAAGCTAAATTGCAAAATAAACCTGCTTAAAATATTTCATACAGATTACAGATAGAAAAATCGCCCAGTCGTATCTTCGTGGAAAATTTTTGTTACTAAATTCATTCGATGAAACGAAGAAAAATGACAAAAATACCTCTCGTGAAAACCAAAACAAAAAAAATCTCTCGCGAGACACAATATGAAATGCGAAAGTCTGGTAAAGGTAAAACAATATAGACGAAAACAGGTAGGTACTCGATGCCTCTGGAGACTAGAGCAAACACGTGAAATACAAACAAAGACATGAACTTCGATTTCATTACGTCTAAATCTTTAAATTCGCAACCACTGCCATGCCAATGCCAATGCTAAACCAGCGACTCGTAATTTAATTACATTAAACACCGAAACACAAAATGCAAATACAGTTATACCACAAAGCAGGTGAAAGACGCGAGTTAAGTATACAGTAGGTAGCTATGAGTAAGTATTTTTTAAATAAAACTGCGCAACGTCATATCCCAGCAGAAAGTACGAGAGATGAAGATATACGAAAAAGCATACCATTTATGTAAACAGAAACGAATGAAAATTCATATTAAACTGATGAATTTCTTTTCGCGGTTTACCTAGGTACGTACCTTGAAAACTTTTTTGGCTAAGTGAAGTAAAATAATTATTATGGATGAATAGTCGAGTAGGTACTAAGAAGTAATTGCATTGAATACACCCCCTCCCCGACGTGAATTTTGTCAAATTTTGAAAACTCATTCGAAATAATATACATACTAAGCCTATTTCTGCGCAAAATTCCAAAAAATTTCAACCATTCGAGTACAGCGAGTGGATAAGGTTTTTTTCCTGGTAGAAAAGTCATTAAAAGAAATCTGCGAGATCGAATTCAAAAAAAATTCTTGGTGAAAATTTAAAAAATATTGAAAAACGACCATAAAAACTATTAAAAAAATGACAGAAGGGGGGGGGGTGAAATTTGACAAAACAAAGAAGCTTGTTAAGCAATTTTGTAAAAAACAGGACTTTTGTTTGGCAAACTTTGAAACAAAAAGAGGACATTTTTGGCAGGCAAGATAAAAATCAATGTATGTATCTTGGATGTTTTGGCAAAAAAGTAAAAATTTCTGATAAATTTTGGCAAAAATTACGACCATTCGACAATTTTACCAGAAATCCACGCTTTTTGACACTTTCTGACTTGTGCAAAATTAGCAGGAAAAAAACAGAACTTTATACGTAATAAACAAGTTCAGCAAAAAACAGGACTTCGGATAAAAAAAAAATGGTTTTCATACAGATAGGTAATGAAGGCGAAAATCAATTTTTTTTTAGGTAGTTTGTGATAAGGAAGGGGCGCGAAAAATTATTAGCATTCCCCCCTCCTAAAGTGAAAAAAGACCTGTTTAGAAGTACTTGTATTCTTCTCAGAGATAAAAGAATTTCAAATAATTTTTATAATGTGTATGCAGAAATCAATTTTACATATTTTTTCTTCCTGTCCTCCTCCTCCAGCCACACAACAATTTTTAATATTTTTCAACTTCATGAGCTTCATGCAAGTGGAGCAACATCATTTGGACGGCCAATGAAGTTTTTTTTAAAAAAATTAAAAAAAATGTAGTTATTTAAAAGTACGCTGGCCAGAAATGAAGTACATTTTACAAAAATTTGTACAGATATCGACTTTTCATTTTTTTTCTTCATTTTCAACATCTTTTGGAAGACTGAAGGGGGATTTCTCTAAAACTGTGCTCATTTTAAAAAATTCTGCCCATGAATGAAATTTTTTTAAAAAATTTCCACAGTCATCAATTTCTTATCTTTTTTATGAGAAATCTGAAAAATTGAAGTTTTTACTCTTTTTTTTACCTTCTAATTCTTGCATTTGGATCATTTCCAGTTAAATATTTTTCACCTCCCTACATGGTGAAAAAGTGGAACTTGTCCTCTTTATCAAACAATAAAAAGAATATTTTTATCAGAAAAATCGAACTAGCCATGATTATAGCTTGAGAGACCAAACGATTGATTTCCGTAATTGATCACATTCGACTTTTAAATGGCCAATTTTCATAATGAAAATTAAACAACAAACACGTGAAATTTTTTTTCTAGTAGTCATGGGGCCCGCATAAGGATCAATTGCACCCCCCCGATCCTCCGGGACAACTTTTTTCTTAAAGGCGGCGCCTAAGGAACATTTCTAGCCCTTGTCCTCAAAAAAAGTGGTCCAACTTACAAAATGGCGGCTATTTTGATTGACAGGTCAGCCGAAATCGCAGATTTTGCGTTCTAACATAAAACTAGCACGCCATTTTTTAACCCGTACAAAAGTAGATCGAAAGAACAGACGAAAATTCATCACCGGTCAAAATTTCAAGTGTTGAAGTGCTTTTTTCGATTTATGGTGAATTTTCAAAAATCAAATTTTGGCCAAAATGTAAGAAAAAATCACAATTTTACCAAATTGACCTAGAAAGCTGAAATTTGGGAATTACCCTATTTCCGACCTGCCAAATCGACTGGAAACTGTTTCAACCCGATTTAAGCAGTTCTGGAGCCTCCAGCAGATTTTTGAAACTCGAAATTCCCACAAAATTTCATCATTAATGGAGTTTAAAGCTGAAATTAATTCTGCAAACTAATTTCAATACGCTACGAAGTCGACTGCAGGTAAATTTCAAGTCGCTTTGGAGCCTCCAGCAACTTTTTGAAAATAACTGGTGCCTCCAGTAGATTTTTGAAACTTGAATCATCAAATGGGGTTAGCAACTTAGCAAGCCGAAATTTACTCTGATAACTAATTTCAATACATTATGAAGTCGGCTGCATGGTGGTTTAAAGTGGTTTTTAAGCTTGCAGCTACTTTTTGGAAATTTCAATTCTACTAAAAACGCCAAGAAACCTTTCAAAAAGTCACCGGATGCTCCAAAATTACTTGAACCTACCTGAAGTCGTCTTCAGAGGGTTATTTTCAGCTTTATATCTCCATTTGATGAAATTTTGAGGAAATTTCAAGTTTCAAAAATCTACTGAAGGCTCCAGTAATTTTCAAAAATCGCTGGAGCCTCCAAAACGACTTGAAATTGACTTGCAGTCGACTTCATAGTGAATTGAAATTGGTTTGCAGAATGAATTTCGACTTTCCAACTCCATTTGATGAAATTTTGTGGAAATTTTGAGTTTTAAAAATCTTCTGAAGACTCCAGAACTGCTCAAAACGCTTTGATACGCTTTTCAATCGACTTGGCAGGTCGAAAATAGGGTATTTCCCAAATTTCAGCTTTCTTGGTCAATTTGGTGAAGTTTTTATTTCCTCTCATTTTTAGTCTAAAGTTAATTTTCAAAAATTCACCTAAAATTGAAAAAGGCACTTTAGCACTTGAAGTTTTGACAGGTGATAAATTTTTGCCTGATCTTTCGATCTACCTTTGTACGGTTTAAAACATTTCGAGCAAGTCCTATGTTGGAACGCAAAATTTGCGATTTTGGCTGACCTGTCAATCAAAATGGCCGCCATTTTGTAAGTAGGGCCACTTTTTTTTTAGGACAAGGGCTAGAAATGTTCCTTAGGACTCCCCCCTTTAATAAAAAAGCAGTCCCGGAGGATCGTCAGGGGATGCAATTGATCCTTATGTGGGCCCCCGACTATAGAGATTAATTTTTGTTTAAATTCTAATTTGTTAAATCTTTGAGATTTTTTTCAACTCGCCCCCTTAAGAAAATTTCAAAATTGGGAACCGAAGAATTGTCATAAAAACTGAAAAAAAAATGAAGAATTTGAAGGGAGAGTAAAATTTTACAAAACGAAGGATCTTTTTCAGTAATTTTGTAAAAAATAAAAAACAGGACTTCTCTTTAGAAAACTTTGAAACGAAAAAAGAGGACTTTTTAGGCAAGCGAGACAAAAATCAATACTTTTTGGACGTTTCAGCAAAAAAGCTAAAATTTCTGATCAACTTTGGCAAAAGTTACGATCATTTGACCATTTTACCAAAAAATCACTTCCTGAGAATATTAACGAAAAAACATTAAGTTGACACAAAAACGAGAATTTTTGAGCAATTTTGGCAAAAGTAGTGGTTTTTTTGAACAATCTTGACAATTACAGGACTGTTTGACAATTTCGGAAAAAATTGACCACTTGACAATTCTGCCAGAAATGGTCACTTTTAGTGAATTTTGACAAAAAGATACACTTCTTGACTATTTCGTCAAAAATTGACGCTTTTTGCACTTTTTGACTTGTGCAAATTTGGCAAAAAATAAACTGAACTTTATAAGCAAGTTCAGCAAAAAAACAAAACTTTTTAAACAGATAATGCGAAAATCAATTTTTTTTGATATTTTGGGGTGAAGAGAAGCTACAAAAATTTATGGACTTATAACTCTCTAGATCAAGCATGCCCCCAAAAAGTATGTAGAAAAAAAGTATACTGTTCACAGATGAAACATTTTCAAATAATTCGTGCATGCAGACATCAATTTTACTTATTCCCCCCCCTCTCGCTCTCAAAATATATGAAAAATCCGAAAAATTGAGTTTAGTATGTTTTTTTGGTTTCTAATCCTCAGATTTGGTTCATTTTCATCAGAAATGCTGTTGAATTTTTTGACTCCTCTACATGATTAAAAAAGTGGATAGTTATTGTTCTTTTTTTTGAAATTTTAATCCTTGAATTTAGCTCATCTATCAGAAAAGTACTACTTAATGTTTTCAATTGGCCCCCTTCTCCCCCCCCCAGCTACCTCCAAGATAAAAATGTGAAATTTGGCCCTTCTCTAATTTTGGAAACAAACGGGAATTTTCAAACAATTTTGGCAAAAGCAGTGGTTTTTTCGGGCAATCTTGACAAGAACATGGATTGTTTGACAATTTTGGCAACAATTTGCTTCTTTGACAACTTGGACAAAAATAGATGCTTTTTGACTAAATTTCTGAAAATTGAACCCTTCTTGGCACTTTTTAACTTGGGCAAACTCGGCCGAGAAAAAAACAGATTAAAGCAAGTTTGGCAAAAAACAGAGCTTTTGGAACAGAAAGAGGACTTTTCAAACAGATAAGGTGAAAATCAATCCTTTTTGGTGGTTTGGGAGGGGTATCAACATCATTTGGAGGGCCAAGAGAGGATTTTTTTTTGAAAATGTGCTTATATAAAAAGATTATTTCTATAGAAAAATGTTCAAAAATTTTCTACATGCGTCGATTTTCTATTTTTGTAATTTTTTCCAAAGTTGTGGTAGGAGGTTCCATCCAAGAGAGTCGATTCTATTTTGGGTCCAACAAAATGTAGAACAATTGTAATGCAGAAATGAGATATGTACATATTTAAAAAATGTTTCCTTGATTTTGAAACATCCTCATTGGAGCCCAATATGGTTCGAAGGGCGGGAGAAAGTTTTTCCTTGAAAAGAAGATTATTTAGGAAAATTCCGACCCATGAAACAAAGTATTTTTATTATATTGAATTTTTTTTGCCATTTCTTTCAATTTTTTCAATTTAGGGGGCTACCGGTCCCATTTTTTGCAGATAGAGGAAATTTAAAAAAAAAAAAAATAGGGAATTATTTTCTCACTCGAGGTAACAACTTTGGTGGGCGGAAGGTGGAAATAAGGTACACTGTAGAGTAGATACAATAATGTTCAGGGATTTCTGTTAGTTTGATGGGATCACGTAATGGGAGTAAACAACCGCAAAAGCATACACGTTTGACTCGAATGAATATCTACCCTACTATAGAATTGGAAAATTCATTCAATTAATCAATTGAGCCCACGTACTCGACTACTTATAAATGTATATCCGCTTATTTACTTCGAAAAGCAAATCTTTTTTCGTTTTGTAAACAAGAAAATCTATGTTTATCGAGGTAAATTGACGTAATATGTCAGCCATGAGAGCAAAGTCCCATCGTTTACGAATATAATACTACCATATTGGGTACACAGTACACACACAGATGTAATTCAAAGTAAACGAATTATCCATACGCGAGCTTATTTATTTTTATCGAATCACTAACGTTGGAGGAAAAAAAATAGGAAGAGCTTTTTATTCATTTTTAGACTCGTGGTAATATAATTTATACGGCAGTTCTTCATCGTACTAGTATGCTATATCGCGTCCTGTTGTGTACGTCTTAATATTACGTAGATTTGGAAATCCTATTCAAATTATGTTCCAAGCGGCGAATAAAATCGCAGACTTGAGCGAGCAAATACTTACTCACTTAGTTCCTTACTGTTCGCGAGTACGACTACGACGTACATATATTATAACGGATTTAAATATACGCACAACCATATTGCTCTAACAAACGTACAAACGTGTGTGTTACTGTTACCTGACAATCCTTCTTCGTATACCATATATTATATAATGCAGATTAACATCCGCACGTTGTTTTAAAACTTTCAATAATATTTACTCGTTTTGCACCACGTATGCTCTCGAAAAATTTCCCATAGTTTTAACTATACGCGTGATGGATGAAAAGGATTTTGTCAGTTCTTCTATTATACCTTTCAACAAAACCTACATGTTTGAAACTTTTGTAATTTCGCAACACTTTTGTGCCTACCAGTATATACAGCCAGGTATACCAGATGGAAATGGCTGAGCAAGTGAGCATATAGCCGAAGTCGAATCGAATCTTCGACGAACTTGTAACTTTTCATTTTCAAATTAAAACCAATCGGCCGTGATTTGATTATGTTTTGTTAGATCTTGACGTCGAGTCGAGTCGCGTCGCACTATAAATCTCCTTCGAGGGTTCGTTTAAGGTGTATAATAAATAAATCGATTCTTTTTAAAGCATTAATTAACAAAATGTACTTCGTAATTTACTTTTATAAAGTTGAGGATTATTTGATGAGATTTTTTTTTCTTTCTTTCAAGAACATGTTGCTATGGTTACCCATTTACTATTGTAAATAAACCAATTTTTTCGCTTACAATTTACTCGTACATAATACGCAGACTTTACTTATATACTTTGGTACGTACCCCTAAGTACCTACCTAAGAGTATTGAGCGTAGCTGAGATGGGTTTCCCTAGGCGTGGTACTATTTTAAATTTCATTTACTGTTTTCAACCCATTGTCGCGTCGTCGTCATTTTTACAACGTCTTAATTCGAAATGTGAAATTTTCGAAAAAGAAAAAATACAGAGAATTACAAGCTAGAGGATTCGATTATAATTAATTTTTTCATTTTATCTCGAATTTCGCTAAAAACAATGACGAATAAAATGAAAAAATATAGAAATCAATTTTAAAAGTAGCCCGGTTGAATTTTAAAATGAAAACATTCGAGGTGAAAAACACCAGCAAAAAAATCCAAAATTACCAAAACAATATTTTTGAAATAAAACAAATATTTTTTCCCCATTTTATACTTTTAATTATTGAGTATAAATTATGTAACGCAACAACGCACAAAAATAACGATACGAACACGAAATAATGCTCATGTAACTGTAAAAATAGCAAAGGTAGGTATGTACTGTTTCAGCATAGCCAAAAAAAAAAAAAAAAAAAATCGCGGTGAATAAATATTCGAAAGAATATAAAAATTTAACGAGCGTAATAATAGAGAAAATTCTTATATTGAGGACGAGACGTGAGGAGTCTTCTGTAATTTTCAGTGCTGTGCAGTTTTATTATTCATAGTCGATTATTTAATATTTTTGTAGTTACTCATTTTTCAAATTATTCATCCAGAAGGCTAAGTTTTTTCCATTAATTTCGCTAAAATATGCAGAAATAACCGCAGAACTGATTATTGCTTATTAAATGCGAGTTATTTTCTTTCAATATTTTTCATTTTTTAAATTATTTTTACCTCAAGGGGAGGGGATGGTGATGAGATAATTCTCAGTGGTTTTTCTCAAATTCATAATCTTATAATGATGATAATAACGATGTGTTTATTCAATTCATAGGGTGACCTTTTTGCAAATGTATTCTTGTGAGTTTGACTCTTCTCCAAATAAATTTCCTCGAGTGATTTTTCTCATCCTCTTGATTTGATAAATCGAATAAACAAGAAAACGAAAGTCAAATGTTTTTCAAACAGCATTTCTCAATTTTCAAGCGTTCAAAAATTTCCCAAAAATCGAAAAATCGATTGGAGAACATAAAATATTTTGTAAACAGGATTTTAGGACATGTTGTTTGGATTAAGGTAGCTCGGTTTCGTTCAAATTGGAGAGCTTCAGTTGAAAACATTCCTTTGAACAGCCATTTGAAGAGCAATTGTTTCATTCCTTCATTCCTGGCGCAGAACCCGCTCACTTCTCTGGTTGAAATTTTCTGTCACTTTATCAATTTTTTTATGTTGTTTTCTTTAAAAATCTGTTCATCTGATTTCAAGCTCATTTTTCAGCCTTCTAAGCATAGTATTTTGAAATTCCTAGCAAGGATTCAAAATTGATGTAGGCCCCAGAATGATCCAACAATCTTTATTTTCTAGTTGAAAGGAAATATCATTACAATGGTTCATTTCTACCGAGAAAAAAATATATATATGCCACGCCATCATACGTACAAAGAAACTTCTTGAGGTATACCTCCGATTAAAACGAGACCACAGTTTTTAGAAAGAGCATGATCAGAAACGTTCACACCCTAAATTTCAGATGCTCAAGTTGATTTTTCGATTTTTTAAGAATTTTTGAAAATTCGAATTTGATTACGCAGACAATTAATTTTTTCCAAGATGAATATTTATTCGGTAAAAATTATGAAATTCAGTCCCAAAATTGATATCAACTTCTGGAATTCGAATTTTACACTTTCGAGCTATTCTGAAGCCTCCTGCAAGATTTTCGATTTCTAAAGACATTTTTCGAAATTTAATAGATATCTGCATGTTTATTCGAGTGGTCATAAAAAGTAAACATCTTCGAACTTTTCGAGCAAGCAAAACGGAATCCAGAATTTTACTTATAATTTACCTCAATATAGGTACATGGTACAGGTAGGTATAACAAAGTATAAGTCAAGTGGTTAATATTGCAAATGGTACCCTACAAACATAACTTCAAAGATGACATAAATTCGTGAATCATAACACCCCATACAAAATATGACTCGAATTATGCGGAAATCTGCATAATCCTTTAATGCGGGGCGGCTCTCAAATTGAATGAATTTTGATGACACGATGCAACGTTAACGACGCATTATTCGAATAGCTCATCGTGCAAATGCTTACTACAACATACGAGTATATAACATAACTACATATATGTACGACTACGTGAGCAAGAAATTGTATTCAAATTTAATACTCTTCGGAATCGAAGGTATTGCTACGCTTGTTACGGATACAATGTTTACTTTAATCAAATACAGCTTTCACGCGTATATAAAATTAAATCATTTTCAATGCGGACTACGGTAGGTATAGAGGTACCTACTTATACGTTAGAAGTAGACACGAGCTTAATGGATTTCAGCATAGCTACGCTATGGAATCTAAATTTAGTAAATGAACGAAATAATCCTTGCCCAGTTTGAATAGCAGGTCAGTGTATTATTTGGTCAACTAAGTTCGAGCAAAATGAAATCACGTACCTACTTACAAGAAAGCCAATCCTGTGTAGGTGCCTTTCCGCCATCAACCCCCTCTCCACTCGAGTTATTACTTCTGGTTAGAAAATAATTTCCTATTTTTTATTTTCCCCTATCTGCAAAAAAAAGTGGTGCCGATAACCCCCAAAGTTGAAAAAATGAAAAGAAATGACAAAAAAAATTAATTCATCAAAATTCATTGTTTTTGTGTCGGATTTTTTTCTAAATAATCCCCTTCTCAAGAAAAAACTGTTCCCAGTCTTACAAACCGAAGATCCCCCAAAGTTGAAAAAATCGGAAAACACGAGAATGGCCCCCCAAAATGATGTTACCATTATTTTATAGACCCCCCCCCATTTTGAGAAAATATCATTTTGAGAATAATACTTACTTAAGCCCTCTTAAGAATCAAACAAACTTTACTTCACACGAATTATTAAAGACCGAACTTCCGCACTTCCGCAGAATCGTTCACTTCACTCAGCAAAAACCAAATCAATTTTCTTAAGTAAACTTGGTCAGTATTATGGTTCATGGGTAAAAGTAAACTGGAGGGTTTCTCATTACAAAACATCGTAGAACATAGGTACACATTGTACGTGCCATAAAGGGACTAGGTGTAAGTGATTGACAAAACAGAGATTGCGAATACATTCATTTATTACAGACAGCAAACAGTGTCTACCTACGTACTACGTGGGATACCAACTAAGTAAATGAAAAACTTCTGCACGCATTTCACATGTACATATAAGTATAGGTACCTTCCTGGCTCCTGGCGCAGAACCCGTCTTCATATCGTACGCCTTTAATCAACGTGTTACTCGTATACGTTCATGGCGAATGAATAAATTTTGTTTCTTTTCAATATTTTAGGTATCAAAAGATCGGTGCTTTTTGAAAAATATTTCGGAGAAACCTGGGTCTTCTGTGGGACAGTGTTGAACTGAATTCGAATTTTCTTTCGGAACGATGCTTTTAGAATTCTGTCACAATCCTCGAAAAAATGAGATTCAAATTTTCGCACTTATTTCATTCGACCAGGCTTTGTACCTATTATAGTCCGGCATATGACAATAGGAGTAATTGCACCCCCCCCGGCCGATCCTCCGGGACAACTTTTTTCTTAAAGGGGACATCCTAAGGAACATTTTAAAGCAGACTTGCCAAAAAAAAAGTTGGCCTTACTTACAAAATGGCGGCCATTTTGATTGACAGATCAGCCGAAATCGCAGATTTTGCGTTTTAACATAGGACTTGCACGAACTTTTTCAAACTTTACAAAGGTAGATCGAAAGATCATGCAAAAATTTACCACCTGTCAAAATTTCAAGTGCTAAAGTGCGTTTTTCGATTTTTGGTGAATTTTTGAAAATCGAATATAGGCCAAAAATGAGGGAAAAAATCAAAATTTTACCAAATTGACCAAGAAAGCTGAAATTTGGGACATACCCTATTTTCGACATGCCAAATCGATTGGAAACGGTTTTAACCCGTTTGGAGGAGTTCTGGAGCCTCCAGCAGATTTTTGAAACTCGAAATTCCCACAAAATTCCATCAAATTGGAGTTGTAAAGCTAAAATTTATTCTAAAAACTAATTTCAATACGCTACGAAGTACTGCAGGTGAATTTCAAGTCGTTTTGGATCCTCCAGTGACTTTTTGAAAATTCCTGAAGCCTCCAGCAGATTTTTGAAACTTTAAATTTTCACAAAATTTCATCAAATGGAGATGGAAATCTGAAATTTACTCTACACTCCAATTTTAACACCCTCTGAAGACGACTTCAGGTGGGTTCAAGTCATTTTAGGGCCTCCAGCAACTTTTTTGAAAATTACTGGAGCCTTCAGTAGATTTTTGAAACTTGATATTTCCCCAACATTAATTTATCAAATGGAGTTGGCAAGCTGAAATTTACTTCGCAGACTGCATGGTGGTTTCAAAAATGGTTTTGAGGCTTCCAGCTACTTTTAGGAAATTTTAATTCTCCTACAAAACGTCATACAACCTTTCAAAAAGTTGCTGGGGGCTCCAAAACGACTTGAAATTCACCAGCAGTCAACTTCGTAGCGTATTGAAATTAGTTTGCAGGATGAATTTCGACTCTCCATCTTAGTTTGATGATATTTTGTGAAAATTTAAAGTTTCAAAAATCTGCTGGAGGCTCCAGAACTCTTCAAAACGGGTTGAAACCGTTTCCAATCGATTTGGCATGTCGAAAATAGGGTATATTCCAAATTACAGCTTTCTTGGTCAATTTGGTAAAATTTTGATTTTTTCCCTCATTTTTGGCCTAAATTCGATTTTCAAAAATTCACCAAAAATCGAAAAACGCACTTTAGCACTTGAAATTTTGACAGGTGGTAAATTTTTGCATGATCTTTCGATCTACCTTTGTAAAGTTTGAAAAAGTTCGTGCAAGTCCTATGTTAAAACGCAAAATCTGCGATTTCGGCTGATCTGTCAATCAAAATGGCCGCCATTTTGTAAGTAAGGCCAACTTTTTTTTTGGCAAGTTTGCTTTAAAATGTTCCTTAGGATGTCCCCTTTAAGAAAAAAGTTGTCCCCGAGGATCGACGGGGGGGGGGTGCAATTACTCTTATTGTCATATGCCGGACTATTAATAAAGACGACTCGGTCTCTTTGAGATTTCATAGAGGCCTTTTTTCTCCTTCAAACTCAGCTATCTGAAGCTGCTCGGTCAAAATAGACTCTTCAAAGACACGTACAGCCCACATTTTAGAAAACGAAAAGTGCATCGAAGATGAATATCACACAATTTGACCGTGAAAATATAACTAACGAAGCGAAGGCGTAAAATGAAACATTTTAGGAATGTTGATTACGTTGATAATCTGATCCTATACCGACACAAGGGACGTTCTGAGACGACTTTTCCCATTCCCAGCAAGGAATTGGTATCTTGAACGATGTTTCGCTAACATTCGACGCCCCCCACACTCCGTGGCCGTGGCACAGCGGATTCATTTGTTAGCGAAAGCTGACAGCGTCGTTTTATCGGATCTCATTCGCGAATGCGAGATACGTATTAAAGGTTAACCTGTTCCGAAGCTTACGATTTATTATCCTTTGATGTTGTTATTCGCGTTTCACAAATATGCCGTCGACGTTTTGAATAATAATTACACGTGGCTCGAGTTGATCTTATACACACGAGTAGATAGGTAAGGTATAGGCAGACGATGGTAAAAATGCTCGTGGCAGCTTCGACATAGGTACGAGATAAAATTACGCAAACTTAACGTACCTACCTATATTGGAAGCTAAGGCACCTACCTACATAGTGTAAGGTATACATACAAACACGTCTATGCTACACAGCTCTTTGCACTCGAAGTACATATAAAAATTCGAGAACTCTTAACTGCATTATTATACTTGAAGAGCACCTTATTCTACTGACCTAAATTTTTTTTTCTTTTTTGTGTTGGCCGCGTCGAATGCAATGGTTTATACTCCACTAAGTACGAGTACCTACCTAGTACCTAACCTACCACTACATGCGCTCTACACGAGTGCACACAACGCGACTCGAACTCGAATTACCTTTTCAAATGGAAACTTTTCAATTTAAATATTACAAACGAATAAAAAATTGAAAGAAAATGCGAAATACGTACATCTGTGCTTCCTTCCTGCTGCTGTGGTGAATTCTTATCGTAGCCGCACCAAAGCTCACCCTGCCACGCTGCCTGGCGATAGGGCTGGCGGCGCCGCAAGCCGTTTCATTTGCAAAAACCCATCGTAACCAGCAACCAGCCAGCGTAATAACCTGCAAGACCTGTGTAGTGTTCTTGTTCTTTCTCTTATACTTTAACAACGACGCTTTTTCGCGATTGCCAACCAACGACAACACTCGCGAGTAGTAAAGGCGACGCGACGATGCTAAAATTTTGTATATCGCTCGCTAAAGCAACTATAATATGAATTTTAATTAAGGTGTAAATGCGAGAAAGAATAATTAATCCTTGGCACTTTTGTTCTCTCATCTACGTACAAAAGTCAAAGATAAAAGTACCGGCAACCTGCAGAAATTCAATTACGCAAAAACCTTTCGTAAAAGGCTTCAACTTAATCGCTTTCAACCTTTTTTTTTTACACTTACTCGTATTTTTTAAGAAGTATCTAGTGCAAAAGAATGCCATCCTTGTACACATCGAGTTACACACCGAAAAATTCAAAATAGCCGGGTGAATAGATAACCACTCTTCGCAGAATCTTTTCACGGGGTCTCCAAAACGTAAAATTGTAGGCAATCAACCTTTCCAACTCGAGCAGATGAACAAATTCCAGACCTGACAATGAGATAAAAAACCCCCGAGTTTCGCAGAATTTGCTTTAATTAAAGAACGTAAAATAGTTAGAGAATAAGAACTGGATAGTCATCGTCAGTAGCTTGCATATCTGCTTGAAGAAAATAGACGAATCTAAATGCGTGTGATTGGGCGGATAATTCTCCAGGAATTATCACAAGTGAAACAAAAAAACGAATTTTTCGAGCTTTAAATTTTTAAAAAAGTATCCCAAAATCTCAAAATATGAGATTGGACAGCTGCTTCTTTGAGAAATTGAATTCTAACCACCATCCAGAGTTTGCAGGCTCCTCGAATTCAAAATTCTTGGGATTGTTAGTTGAAGAGGAGAGCTTTGCAGTGGTCATTCCACATCTACGTAATCAATCCACTTCTAGATTCCGGTTCTCCGATTATGCTCTAATTAATGTTTTTATGAGTAGCTCATGGTCATTGTTAAGTACGGAGAAAAATTACCATCATTGCCCTCCCTCTCCCCCCTCTTGACGCAGTTGATGAGGCAGTAGTTTTTTTTTTCAACTTGAAATTTCTCGTCATGATTCCCAATTTTAGAGTTGAAGTGCTCGAGACTGCTGCAACTAAGAGAAAATCTGATTGTAAAGTTTTAAAGCAGCTGAAACTCGTTTCAAAAATATTATCCAAAATTTCAAAAGTTCAAAGTTGAGATTTGATTTCTTGGTGAATCATTCGGAATTTCGGAAACGGATCAATTAATTTACATAGAATCATTCACAACTGATTGGCGTTTGAACAAACTGATTGATTTCTAAGTGAATCATTCACGAACGAATTGATTCGTATAAGTGACCACTTCGCGAACGAATCGATTTGTTTAACTGACTCATTCGCGAACGAATCGATTCATTTACTCAATTTTTGATTAATCATTCGCGAATGATTGATTCGTATGAGTGACTCGTTCGCGAACGAACTGATTTGTATAAGTGACTCGTTAGCGAAAAAATCGGTTTGTATAAGTGAATCGTTCGCGAACGAATCGATTCGTACAAGTGAATCTTTCACGAACGAATCGATTCGTACAAGTGATTCATTCGCGAACGAAATGATTCATTCACTCAATTTTTGGTGAATCATTCACGAACGAATTGAACTAATTTTTCTGAATCATTCGCGAACGAAATAACATTTGTTCGTGAATCATTCGCGAACGAATTGATTCATAAATGAAAGAATTGATCGATTCGTTGGCGAATGATTCTTTCAAAAAACTGATCAATTCGTTCATGAATGATTCACCAAAAATTGAGGGTCGTATTAGTACTATGTAGGAATCGAGCAAACCTAGTGAGATTTCAAGTTTCATCGAAATCGGTTCAGTCATTTTCTAGGTAATGAGTTTTAAAAAATTTTGAAAAAAAATTTTGTCGCTCGATAAACTTGAAAGCTTTGAGCTTTTGGAACTTTATGATGATGGTGAAATGTGCGGCTAGTACCCAATGGGTGAAATTTTAAATTTGATCGAAATCGATTCAGCCGTTGCTGAGAAATTAAATTTTAAATGAATTTTTGTACAAATTTACCTCATGCAGATTTTTCACATTTGAGTAGGTACTTAAGTAATCACTTAGCACTAAAATTCATTAAAAATTGAATTTTTTAAAATTTAATTTCTCAGGAATGGTTGAATCGATTTTGATCAAATTTGAAATTTTACAACTAGACAACTTACCGGATATTCCGTCATCATCATCAAGTTCCAAAAGCTCAAAGCTTCCAAGTTGATCGAGCGACAATATTTTTTTTCAACATTTTTCACTCAAAAATCATTACCCTGATCAACGACTGAACCAATTTTTGTGAAACTTGAAGTATCACAAGCCCATCACCAATTCTATGATGTCGGACTTTTGCCATGATCCAAAAGTTCGCAGCTTTCGCGCGTAATTTCAAACAAAATTGAGCTTTTGAAATTCTCATGGGGTGAATTTGCACGAATTGAACTTCTCAGCAATGGCAGAATCAATTTTGATCAAATTTGAAATTTCACAACTAGGCTACCTGCCGATCATTTTGGCATCATTATCAAGTTCCAAAAGCTCAAAACTTCAAAGTTTATCGAGCGACAAAATTTTTTTCAACTTTTTTCAAAACTCATTACCTAGAAAATGGCTGAACCGATTTCGATAAAACTTGAAGTCTCACTAGGCCTGCACGATTCCTACAAAGTTCCTACTAATACGACCCTCAATTTTTGGTGAATCTTTCATGAACGAATTGATCGATTTTCTGAAAGAACTATTCGCCAACGAATCGATAAATTCTTTGATTTATAAATCAATTCGTTCGCGAATGATTCACTTATACGAATCAATTCATTTGCGAATGATTCACAAAAAATTATTTAATTTGTTCGTGAATGATTCGCCAAAAATTGAGTGAATGAATCGATTCGTTCTCGAACGAGTCACTTATACGAATTGATTCGTTCGCGAATGTGTCACTTATAAAAATCGATTCGCTCACGAACGAGTCACTTATACGAATCGATTCGTTCGCGAACGAGCCACTTGTACGAATCAACTCGTTCGGGAATGATTCACCTAGAAATCAATTAATTTGTTCAATCACCAATCGTTCGTAAATGGTTCGATTCGATTGTAAACAGATCAACAGCTGTACAAATGTTTCAAAAAAATTGAATCAATTCGTTTGTAAAAGATTTTTATTTTACCTACGAAAAGTCGGTCTTCTCACTCTAAATGCATGAGTTTTTTTTCTTGTATTTTTTTTCTTGATTTTTTCAATTTGTACTGGGAAAATATGTATTTTAGAACGCACTGGTGCCAATTCTTTAGTCATAATTGCAAATTCCAAGAAATCAAGAAAAATAATCAAAAACTTATAGCATTTTTTAGATTTTTTCTAGTTGGCAGTAATGACCAAAAAATTAGCACCACTGTGTTCTAAAATATTTCTCCATGTTTAGAAATGATCGTTCAATATTATTTTGCTAAATTAATGTGAAACATTTGCGAGAAAAATGTTTTCGAAACATGAATTTATTCAAAAAGAAGCGATTTGCAAATTTTCAATTGCTCAGTAGAACTCTATACTTCGTCGTCGTCGTCATGGTTCCTTGTCCTTTACAGGACATTGGAAATCGCATTTATGTGGTACCCTAACAGGGTGAGGCAAATATGCCTATTGCCACTGCGATTATTCTAGGGAATCGACGTTGTTTTTGAGCTTTCACATAGTAGTTTCCCATTGCTTTCTACGCTATCTACAAAGTAGCTCATACATCACTAGCCGGGTTTTTACAACCCTGAGTTCCGTAATCACCGCTACCTATAGTTGCTGAACCAGTTACAGCTTTTTGATACCGGCAACAGATTGCGTGCATTTCTGTTGCCTCTGCTGTTCTGGTGCTCAGAGCTTAATGTGTAATAGATGTTAAATGCACTACAATGTATACATTACACCCCTGTATTTTGATGGCAATGGCCTAGGTCAACGTCAACGCAGAATTTCAGATAATTTCATTTGAGAGTGAGACATTTTTTCCTAAACAGGTTGTGTAGCATTGGGAGCGAGAAAAACACGATTTTTTCAATAATTTTTCTCTTTAAGGGCCCATATTTCTCTCCCTCAAGGGCACCTTGTAGAGACAGATTGTACAGCATTTTCTGTCACGTAAGCGAGAGAAATTCGTTCTGCCTCTAGTCAACATTAGAAATAGTTCCATAATACAAAATCTAGCGGATTAATTCTCTCACAATTTTGTGTTGGAAGAGAAACGCTAGAGAAACCAGTCATTTGGCGACTCCCATAGTGTAAGCTATGGTATATCAGTGTTCTGGAGATAAATAGTTTACCTATTTCTGTTTGCATAAACCTTGTAGTCAAACAAGTCGCGTAAGCCCAGTCATATTTCGAAATATGAACTGGTGAAGTATTCGCAAGTAATCTATTAAATAGATATGTGACGCGGCCAGCGATACCATACCATATGTCGGCAAAAATTTTTTTCATTTTATTGTGGTTTCTGGTAGTGTTTTTCTTCCTCTTTTCAATGGTGCAAACAGATTTTCAAAATATTAAAATCTGACAAATTTTCAAAATTTCAAAGTTGCGTATTTTTTGAAATTCAAAAACCAAAATTCTGAGAAAAACGTGTTTGAAAGTTTGGATTATTTTTGTAATATTTTTAATTTTTTTTTTTTTTTTTGATTTTCTTCATCTTTTAATGGTTTTACATCATAATATTTTTTTTTTTTTGACATTTTTTTATGAAAAGCACTTTTGTAAAACCGGGTTTTCACCACTAAAACGACGTGTTTGAGATCGGTGGGTACACCCATTCCAAAGTATAGGCTTCATAGTATATGAATCAACAAAAAAAAAATTTTTGATATTTTCTGACTTTTTTCATGAAAACGCGATTATCTCAAAAAAAAAGTTTTCCGACATCGTCACCCTAATACGTAAAGTATCTAACTCCATTTTTTTTCAAAAATGAGTTATGAACACCATCTGAATGGTGAACACTTCATATGGAACTTCCGACCTTAAAAACTACTTTAGGCGAATTCATTGGTGTACAATTCGCGTTCGAAGTCAGGAAAATTATCTAACTCCACTAAAGGATAACGCACTGTTTATTTAGCTACGTGAAACTGTTTCATTTTTACGTTACATAAAAATAAGTTATGAACACCATTTGAAAGGTGAACACTTCGTATGGAACTTCCGATGCTGAAGATTACTTCAGGTGAATTCATTGGTGTACCATCCACGTTTGAATTCGAGAAAACTATCTAACTCCACTCAAAGTGGCTTAAAAGGTGTCAAGTGAAAAAAATTTTTACCAGAATTTTTTTTTTACTATAATAAATAACCTTAACTATGTAACACCCATCAATAATTGATAATGCTGTTTTTCGCATTTCCTGAACAATTTACAAAAATGGAGTTAGATATTTTACGTATTAGGGTGACGAATATGGTATGGTATCGCTGGCGGCGTCACATATGGTTCCAGTTAGACTGATTGAGTTGACCAGATGGACTCGGGTCCAGGAGTTATTACGTAAAACGACTGTTGATCCTTATTGAAAATCTCTTCTCAAAGAGTAACGTAGATGGACCTTCCCACATCCGTTTATCGTTCCCATTCCCCGTGGTGATGTGCTTTACTTCCTAAGGCATGAAATGCCATCTCTCCTTACGTAATACTGTACAGGCCAGTATAATAATTAGCTTGAGTAAATTGTTACTTTGTACTTGATAAATAAATGATACAAATAACAACTGAAGAAATTTCTTATTTGGTAAAGATAATTATCATTAAGATGAATGTCTGTGTTGTGATACGTAAATACATTCAGTGTTCGAAAAGTAGGTAACGAGGCGGTAAGTCGCCAGGTACTCAGAAGCTCTCAGAAGCTAGGTACTGCTAAGCCTCTAATAGGTAGCTAGCGCATGTGACGATCTTATACATGGAGATGTGCGTGAATATGTACATTGTAATGTGCGAAATCTATCTCCACAACCTTAGAAGCTTAGGTAAATTTTTGAGTTAATTTCAACTCAAAATGAAGGTGTTTTTACTGAATTTCGTAAGAATACACTGGCTTTTTTTGACCCATCCAAATCAAAATAAATTGCCTATGTGCAGTAGAACTAGTTACCTAATCTAGGTACTTATTACAAGCTAATTAGGCCTACTCGTAGAATACCTAGTAATAATTTGTGACAATTTACTAACGTAGTTGCTCTGTTTTTCTTTTGTTTCAGGTGAGTGTTGGAAGCTTATTGACATATTTTCACTTTACCAGGTATCTAATTTTCATCTTTTAAAACATAGGTACCTAGTTTATAAAAAATTTAGAATTTACGAGAAGTACGCGAAAAAATAATTCGAACTGCGAACCATTTTTTCAAATTTGCACAACGTGCGAGCATTTACAAATTGGACATTGGAATAGGTCCGCAGAGGAGTAGGTATCTATAATACGCAGGTACTTCATTATTATACTCCATGTGTGTACTCGCGCAATAAGTTATTACAAGGTGTATCAGATACACTTAGTGGGTTAATTTGCTCGCATATGTCATCATTCTTATCGTAGCTGGTGGTAGGTGTACCTACTACCTACCTGCAAACATAGCTGCGTAGGTAACGATACTGGCAGAATGCACAGGCAGCACACCGAGAGGTGTTTTTTCTTGCTATTTCGAAGAAGATTTGCTCTCCGCGGCGCAATTACCATGGCCATAACTCACCGCTGCACCAAGCAAGCCTTACCTACCTACCTGATGGTCTTAGAGCAAACGGTGAGAATAATGGGTATTGTTAAAGTGCCTACTTTTAGTATTTAGTACATTAATTTTCTTTCTTATCAACAAATCTAACGAACGGTTTAATTTCCCGTCGTGGTATTGTTCTCACCATAAAACTAGAAAATTACCCGACCGACGGCGGCGTGCATGCAGCCTTACGTTAGACTAACCTTATACAGTATACGAGACGTTTAAAAAATTGCTTCGTTTTACTCTCTCTGTACGTACATAATACACAGCCTTCGTCGTCGCAACTTTTTCCATACCGTAGACGTTTTCTGTTCGGGTATAATAAATGCTGCGCCGAGCAAAGTTGAAGGAAACCTGACGCGTATTATACGCCGCCGCTTATATATATATAAGGGGAAAGATTTACAAAAATAATTGAACTTTTATAAATATCGTTAATCTTCATTTTTGAGATTACGTCTAATGATGTACCTACTACGCGAGGTGTATAGGTAGGTATAGGACTATATTATAGTATTATGTTCGCGTCGACTATACGACAATGACTCAGAAAAGATAGTAGGTAGATATGGCTGAGCTAAATTGGTAGAGGTAGGTACACAATATATACACGTGAATATGACAGCTAAATTAACCACCTAATGACATCTTATTCAACATATAATATATTGTATCGAAAGTGTGCGTTTTGTCGCGCCAACGCGAATTGTTTCCAATTAAACTCTTTAAAATACGAACGATGAGCAGACGAGCGAAGATATTAAAAATTCACTCGTCGGAATTGGTTGGTTGTTTCGTTCTAATGTCTCGCGCGCCAAATACGTCGTTTCAATTTGAATTTACAGTGTAACGTAATGCGCGAAGAATAGATATTCGATTTAACTTCTTAATTGAAACCCAACTTTTAGATTAGAATTCATTAACAATGTAGAATGTCTTCAATTTACCGCATATTGAACCAACGCTTCATCGCGTGATAGTTTGTTTACGAATTTCCGGATGAAAAATGTCGAACCTTGTTGGCGACGCGACTCCTGAATGGCCCGAAAACTGACATGTTTGGCAGTGTGGGGAGGGGGGATGGGAAGCCTGAAATGAAGGAATTACTCACACTGATGAAAACAAAAATCACGAAACATTGACAAAATTGCCATGAAAACTGCTTTTTTTGCATCTTTTAAATTTTCTAAGATTCGTCAAAGAATCCAAAAATGAACTCGAGAGAATTATTTTTGGAACAAGTTCTTATAGTCTAGTTTGGCCTCATTCAAATTGGAGCGTGTTAATTCTATAATGTTCTCTTGTATGGCGATTGGGAGTTCAATTTTTTCATTCCTGGCGCAGAACCCGCTGGCCCTCCTAGACCAAATTTCTCATCACCACTTTTCAGACTCTCGTAACGAATAACTAAATAATCCTCTTAAAGGCATTTCCAACCTTAAAATTTCGACCTGAAAATTACTCTTGGAGGAAGACGAACAAATTGACGTATTTTTTTAGTTCATTTTGACAAATGAGGTGTAACAACCTGCAGCGGAAACATTTTTGAACAGAACGAAGCTAAATCGAGAGACATACAAAAGTACATCACCTTCGGGCACTCCAGTGCATATTATTATGATTTTTGGTGAGTTATTGAAAATCAAATGTGAGTCTGAAAGGGGGAGGGGGGTTGATTCAAAGTTTAACCAAATTGACACACTATTTTTCAATTTTCTGGAGCGATTTGGAATGATTTTGAACTGTTTTCAGCAGTTTTAGAGCCTCCAGCAGGTTTTTAAAAATTTTAAATTTTACTAAAATTTTTCCAAATTTATTAAGTTAGTCGGGGGGCTCGCATAAGGATCAATTGCACCCCCGCAGATCCTCCGGGACAACTTTTTCTTAAAGGGAGAGTCCTAAGGAACATTTCTAGCCCTTGTCTTCAAAAAAAAGGTGGCCCTACTTACAAAATGGCGGCCATTTTGATTGAGAGGTCAGCCGAAATCGCAGATTTGGCGTTCCAACAGAGGACTTGCACGAAACGATTTAAACCGTACAAAGGTAGGTCGAAAGATCAGGCAAAAATTTATCACCTGTCAAAATTTCAAGTGCTAAAGTGCCTTTTTCAATTTTAGGTGAATTTTTGAAAATCAAAAGACCAAAAATGAAGGGAAAAATCAAAATTTTACCAAATTGATCAAGAAAGCTGAAATTTGGGATATACCCTATTTTCGACCTTCCAAGTCGATTGAAAAGCTTTTCAAAGCGTTTTGAGCAGTTTTGGAGCCTCCAGCAGATTTTTAAAACTCAAAATTTCTACAAAATTTCATCAAATGGAGTTGGAAAGTCGAAATTTATTCTGCAAACCAATTTCAATTCACTACGAAGTCGACTGCAGATGAACTTCAAGTCGTTTTGGAGTATCCAGCGGTTTTTTGAAAATTACTGGAACCTCCAGTAGATTTTTGAAACTTGAATTTCCCCAAAATTTCATCAAATGGAGATGGAAAGCCGAAATTAACTCTGCACTCCAATTTTAACACCATCTGAAGAGGACTTCAGGTGGGTTCAAGACATTTTGGAGCCTCCAGCGACTTTTTGAAAATTACTGAAGTCTCCACCAGGTTTTTGAAACCTGTAATTTTCACAAAAATTTATCAAATGGAGTTGGAAAGCCGAAATTTACTCTGCAAACCAATTTCAATACAATATGAAGTCGACTGCATGATGGTTTCAAGTGATTTTGAAGCTTCCAGCTACATTTTAAAAATTTTAATTTTCCTAAAAACGCCATAAAACTTCTCAAAAGTTCACCGGAGGCTCCAAAATGACTTGAACCCATCTGAAGTCGTCTTCAGAGGGTGTTAAAATTGGAGTGCAGAATTAATTTCGGCGTTCCATCTCCATTTGATGTAATTTTGGAGAAATTTCAAGTTTCAAAAATCTACTGGAGGCTCCGGTATATTTTCAAAAAATCGCTGGAGACTCCAAAACGAGTTGAAATTTACCTTCACTCGACTTCGTAGCATATTGAATCAGTTTGCAGAATGAATTTTGGCTTTCCAACTCCATGTAATGAAATTTTGTGGGAATTTCGAGTTTCAAAAATCGGCTGGAGGCTCCAGAACTGCTCAAACGGGGTTGAAACAGTTTCCAATCGATTTGGCAGTTCAAAAATGGGGTATATGTCAAATTTCAGCTTTCTTGGTCAATTTGGTAAAATTTTGATTTTCCTCTCATTTTTTACCGAAATTTGATTTTTGAAAATTCACCAAAAATCGAAAAAGGCACTTTAGCATTTGAAATTTTGACAGGTAATAAATTGTTGCCTGATTTTTCGATCTACCTTCATATGGTTTAAAAAATTTCGTGCAAGTCCTATGTTGGAACGCAAAATCTGCGATTTCGGCTGACCTCTCAATCAAAATGGCCGCCATTTTGTAAGTAGGGCCACTTTTTTTTTGAATACAAGAGCTAGAAATGTTCCTTGGACTCCTCCTTTAAGAAAAACGTTGTCTCGGAGGATCGTTGGGGGTGGGGGAAGGCGCAATTGATCTTTACGCGGGTTCCAACCAAGTATTTCGGAGAGATTCAGTCTTCCTCGAAGGATTTCTTGATTACGAGCAAATCGTTCGCGAACAAATTAAGCCCATTTTTGATGATACATATTAGAATTAGTAAAACTGTCAAGTTTCTACCTGATATGGTTCTTAGTGATTGATTCTTTCGTGAACGATTTTTCTCCCTTGAGTGAATCGTTCGTGAACAAATCATCTCAAATTTTTGTTGATTAATTTGTAACGATATGTTTTAAGAAAAAGGTAACAATAATTTTAGCTTTCAACTCCATTAGGTAAAGTTCTAAGAAAATTTCAACTTTTAAAAATCCGCTGGAGGCTCCAGAACTGCTCAAAACAATTTGAAACCTTTTTCATTCGATCCAGGTGATTAAAACTAGTATCCAAGCTGAATTTATGTTTTGTGGGTCAATTTGGTGAAATTTTGATTTCTTTCCCATTGTTACCTTACTAAGTAATGATTTGATTTTTAAAACTTTTCCAAAAATCGAAAAATGCTATTTCGATTAAGTTTTGTTCAGTTGGGACTTCGTACTATTCTTTCGATCATCATTGTGAGACAACTGAGAGAGGAATTTCCCACTCCTGGCGCAGAACCCGCCTGCCTCTGTAACCAAAATTTCTCTCCTCAGACTTCCGGTAAGTGGAAAACTACGATTAAATATTATTTTCCGAGTACTTTAAAAATTTCCAATCCGCTTATTATATGCTTGTGGAGGGAAGGGGGCGAAAGGTGTTTATTTTTTGAGAAGCTACCCAACAGATTTTCAGTGCTTATCAAAATGTAAGCTGGTAAAACTCTCAAATCCATAAATGAACTTGAACCTTTTAAAATTTAAGGTCATTTTTCAGAGGAAAAAATAGAGACTTTGAAATCAGTACTTCTGAATTGAAATTCAGCCTTTATACAAATTTTTAACTTCCTGCGACATGTACGATACGATAAACAGAGTTTACAGCTTCATTATGGTATAATAACGCTAATTAAATCCGCTACGTGCGACCGAATCATTTTTAAGGATTATTATTGATGAATTAGCTAGGTAAGTGACAATTTAAAAAAAAAAGCCTCGCAAAAACATTTCATTTTCATTTCGACGTTAAAAATTATCGGTACCTACACCGAAAATAATCGTTATCTAAATTGATACGCTTTTATTAAATGCTTCACGTGGATATTAAGTATGTTGGAAATTTTCTTCTTTTTTTTTTCTAGTCATAAATTTTTTATTTCTTTTTGCCTGGAAAATTTACATTTAAAATGAGATTGAAATCGTGTTTTATATTAGCATAATTAATTATGAAATGGAGGGTCGTCTTGCGTAGGTAGGTTGGAGTGCCTACGTATTACCTCCAAGTAAAATTAAGTTTTTCTCTCCTTGAAAGTAATTTACACAAAGTTTTTATCAACTCTCGTTTTCAAGAATACTTAAAATCGAAAACTATTTACACAATTGAGTGCCTACCTGCTGCCATAGTTGAAAGGGGGGCGGGGTCAGAATGAAATATTATTTTTAAATTCTGAAAAATTGGTTAAAATTTTCTGGTCAACAGTGAATAGATAAGTGTTTGGGTTGAAAATGAACTTAATCGATTGTTTAGACCTTAAAACAATCTATTTGTATTTATACCAACTATATTATTGTACTTATCCAAAATGAGCATCAATAAAACGGTAATTTTTCATAAAAACCAGCAACGAAAATCATCATTGGTACGTTTTTCATTCCTATTTACATATTTGTCTTTTCTTCTGTCACATTACTAGAAATATAAGTATACCTACAGCAGGAAAAAATCCAGCCCGTAGAAAAGTAAACAACGCTGTGTATTCTCAAATTGATACGAAACGATGTTTCAAGGCGTGTATTTTATTAGTTGTACCTACCTAACGTATCTATGTATTTAAATTATTCAAGTGGGAAAATTCTAATCGATTTTATACCCTTCGCGGTGTAAAAAATAATCAATAGAATAAACTCTCGATGAAAAAAAAAACTTTTAATTTCTTTCTTCGTTTCTTTCTTTATTTTTTGTCGCGAGTATTATCGAATTTTAAGAAAGAGAGAGAAAAAAAAGAATAAAAAAAAAACAAAAAAAAAATACCGCCAGGTTTTCGTTTAGTTACTGAATTGAGTCGAGCCAGGGTGAAAACTAAGGTAATGAATTAAATTTCGAGATAAAAAATTACGTCTGCGGAAAGAAAAAAAAAATACTTACAGAAGCTTTTGACTTTTATCAACAAACTCTTCAATAGACTGATGGTTTTTAAGGTAACGTCGCTAAAACAAATTCTCTCAAAGATAAACGCGTAGAATTATTTTTCCTTCGTCTGAATTCTACCACAAGAATACAATCGCCGAAAGATGTGGTTTTCAGCTGGATAAAGTCGAGAGGAGGGATCGATTCTTGTTGTATTATTGTGTCAAACTTCGCAATCATCTCAAGTCGCTGTTGCCATTGTTGGTACGATACGATTGTCTGTGTCATCTTTCAAATTACATATTAAAATTTTCAGCAATAATTAAAGTCCAATTGAACACACAATCGGTGATAATTGATGGATATCAAATCGCTATACCTATTTTGAGGAATTGTTACTTCTATCGAGATCGAGTTACTTCTCCAAGATTGACAATTGACATATGTAAATTGAGGACTAATTTCATCAAAAATTAATCAATTTTTAATTAAAACGAATCGATGGTGTATTTCATCAGTACGAGGTAATCTTTCAACCACCATCAACCAACTCGAGAAAACGTTCATTTATAAATTCGCGAGATTACTATACCAATCTTTGGCTATACTTACTTACCTAAACTTTATCACCAACAGCTTGACCAACAGGATGGGAAACTTTATCGAATTCTCGTTTTTAGTATTCGAGTCTCGTGCCTCGAAGTATTTACAACTTTTGGTAACTATGAATTATGAACAATATAGATTAAAAAAAGGTCGAATTAGATGTCAATAAAGAAAAATTTATGTCTGAAGACAAAGAAGTATAGAGAGGTCTACTGGCCTGCTTCGGAAACTTCGTAGTCGTCTGTAATTTATTCGCGTATTTCGCCTTCATCGTGTCTCATCGTTGCTTGGTCAAGTTGAACGAAGAATTTTCACCAGATATACAGGAACGCACGTATAAGAAGACAAAAAGCAGTATATGCGACTTCTGTGCGAATACGTAGGGGTAGGTAGAGGTACTCGACGTACTCGTATTAAAATTACAAATTCAAATATTAAACTTTTTCCTACCTATAGAATTCCAGTCACGAATATTTTACTTTGATCGATGAATAAATTAAATTCGCTGCGAGAAATTTTTACAATTTTGTAGAAAAGGAAAATTTTTCATAGTTCAACTTTTTTTTTACCGGAGTTTATTGTTTCAAGATTTCCATTTGATGAGAGATGAGGACCGTAAAAGGAAAAAATTGAAAGAATGGAATAATTGGGTAAAATTGGAGATGCTTTTTTCATGTTTTGTTCGCGAGGCTATTTTGTGGATCATTTTTCTTTTTTGTGTGTACCTTCCTACTGGCCTCCATTTGCATTTTCTTTTTTGTTCTTCAGCTTTTTATTTCGTATATGTACATAGGTACGATTAGATGTACCTACCTAAGCTTACAAAAAAATTTGCCTCGTCGAAAAGTCACCTATAGATACCTGTATCTGGGTGAAACCGTTTGCAAAATATCTACTCGATTTAAACTAAGTGGTTGAGCTCTTCAATCGCAAATTCAAATATTTATTTGTATTTTTCAAATCAGCTTAGGTATATTTGTGAAAATTTCATCCTTTTGTTTCGTTCTCCGTCTCTATAGGCCTACCTACCAAAGTAGCATGAAACGAGAATCGTGAAAAGGGATCAATTCACGTTTGTTAGCTTTTTCGGGTACCTATTTTTTTTTTATCGAATCGTCATAAATACGCGCCGAAAATTTTCAGTGCTAAACTCGTAGCGTAATCCTTGTCATACTAAATTCTCGAATATAATATTTTCACATCGTTCGGCGCGGCGTATTTCATCGACTTCGAAGATGACAGATGACAATACAAAAATCTCCTTTGTAAACCTACGTAGATTTGGAATAAACCGACGAATAAATTACGAAAGTTTGACATCTTCTTGACACTTAATCAAGGCGAAAGACGGGAGAAAAATTTAATTTTACAGTCGATGATTTGCGTTTGTAATTTGTAGACCTTCCCTTCGATATTTTCCCTTCGGTATGTGTTTGTCAGAGAATCAGTCGGTGAGCGACCACGAATCATTTAGTAATCTCAAAAGTTGACGAAGTCATTTCAAAATTTGATTTTACAATGTTATAGGCTTAAGGTACCTTACGCACAATAATAATGTAGGTATTTCAACTGATAGAAAAAATAGCTCGGCTAAAAAATATTTAAAAATGCTCATAATATTACAAAAAATTGTGCATTGAAGAAAGAACTATTGAAGCGACACCAAAATTGAATTTCCACGACTCAATTATCTATGAAAAATTTGAATTTTTCATTTCAATTTTCGAAGATTGTGGTCAGTTGAGAATGGTAAATCGACTCGTGTCTGAGATTTTGAAATTAGTCGGTAGAAGTTGATCATTGTGGTCCAAAATCCCTTGACAAAATGTTCAGATCATTTTATCACCCTCCTCATCTCTTCGAGAGGGTTGAATTGGTAATCCTGATAAAAATGTATGTTTTTGTCAATTTTCGTCTGAATTTTTTCAATTTTCAAATAATTTGAGTGGATCTCTTGGTATCATGAGAGGTGTTCAATTTTTGAACCAAAGTAATACGTAAATTTTTTATGTCTTATAATTTTTACCTGTTTAAAAAAATTGAATAACGCTATTTTGAGAACCTCTGAACCTCTTTCGTGCAACCTACCTACTGGGATGAAATTCGTGTCCAGATAAACATCAACTTGGAATATTCGTGTATAACATCTTTAAATAAATTTTTTACCATTTTCTGCAATTTTTAGACATTTTTTGAGGGGGTCCACATTTGTACCTTTTTATGTCACTTTTCTAAATATCAAATTTCTTCCTGAATTTTCAACAACAACAACAACAACAAAAAAAAAATACACAATATACATATGTACTAGAGTCTTTGGCCTTTTGAATGGTATATTCGAAAACAAAATTTGATAATTTTTTCTACCCTTTAAAGCCAAATGACTTTTTTTCATCAATAATTTTGATTAATTTTTCCTGATTTTTCAGAATTTTTTGAATTCTTGAATTATTACAATATTTTATAAAACTTTATTTTCAACAATTTTTATGATTTTCACCAATTTTACTGATTTTTCACCAATTTACGGTTATTTTCATTAACTAAAAGGATCTTTTTTCATATTTCCTACTGTTTTCCACAATTTTGACGAATTTTTATGCAACTTTGAAAATATTTCGTCAATTCTTAATAATCTGGGCGAATTTCACAAGATTCTACTCAAATTTCAAAACATTTCATCAAATTTTGGTCTCAAATTTATGCCATTCTGATAAGTTTAACGGTTTCTTGTTCGATTTTAAGAGAAACTATGTAGGTATTCATTGAGGACATATTTTCAATGATCTAATAAAGAAGATACTTGAATTCGCAGAACACTTTTTGCATTCGTCAGTATTTTTCGATTTTTGTTAAAATTTTGAAAATAAAAAACTTGGATTGAAAATTTTAAAAAAATCCAAATTTCTCTAAATTAGTCTAGAGGGCTGAAATTTGATGTAATAGGTATATCTCGTTTTCGACTCTCCTCCCATTCGAATCGATTGAAAAAAAATGTCTATGGTGAGAAATTTCGGTTTGAGAGGTGAGCGGGTTCTGCGCCAGGAATGAAAAAATCTTGTTTCAAATCGCCTCTCAAAGAGGGGGATATCGCAACTAAGAGAAAATTTTTCCACCTTGGTGACGCTAAATCGAAAAAGCATACAGAGAATACATCCTCAGGTAGAATTTTTAGTGCTTTGTAAGTGGTAAGTGTAATATTCAATTTTTGATAAATTTTGAAAAATCAAATTTCGATCAAAAATTTAAAAGAAAAATCAAAATTTTACCAAATTGAAGTAGTAAGTTATTTCCAATCTCCCGAATTATCGGAAACGGTTCTTAATCGCTTTCAGCACTTCTGAGATGGTTTAGGACATTCTGGAGCCTCCAGTGATATTTTGGAAATTCTAGTTTTCAAAAAGTACCATAAAAACGGTCCAAACTTTACGGATGCAGACTGCCGAACGGCTTGAAACCACCTTCAATCGATTCAGCATGTTGAAATAATGGTATGAAGTAAATCTTACATTCTCTTTTAGTCCGGCATATGACAATAAGGAACATTTCTAGCTCTTGTCTTCAAAAACAAAGTGGCCCTACTTACAAAATGGCGGCTATTTTGATTGACAGGTCAGCCGAAATCGCAGCTTTTGCGTTTTAACATAGGACTTGCACGAACTTTTTCAAACTTTACAAAGATAGATCGAAAGATCATGCAAAAATTTATCACCTGTCAAAATTTCAAGTGCTAAAGTGCGTTTTTCGATTTTTGGTGAATTTTTGAAAGTCGAATTTAGGCCAAAAATGAGGGAAAAAATCAAAATTTTACCAAATTGACCAAGAAAGCTGAAATTTGGGATATACCCTATTTTCGACATGCCAAATCGATTGAGAACGATTTCAACCCGTTTTGAGCAGTTCTGGAGCCTCCCGCAGATTTTTGTAACTCGAAATTCCCACAAAATTCCATCAAATTGGAGTTGTAAAGCTAAAATGTATTCTAAAAACTAATTTCAATACGTTACGAAGTACTGCAGGTGAATTTCAAGTCGTTTTAGAGCCTCCAGCGACTTTTGGAAAATTCCTAAAACCTCCAGCAGATTTTTGAAACTTTAAATTTTCACAAAATTTCATCAAATGGAGATGGAAAGCTGTTTACTCTACACTCTAATTTTAACACACACTGAAGACGACTTCAGGTGGGTACAAGTCATTTTAGGGCCTCCAGCGACTTTTTTGAAAATTACTGGAGCCTCCAGTAGATTTTTGAAACTTGAAATTTCCCCAACATAAATTTATCAAATGGAGTTGGCAAGCTGACATTTACTTCGCAGACTAGGTGCATGGTGGTTTCAAATGGTTTTGATGCTTCCAGCTACTTTTAGGAAATTTCAATTTTCCAAAAAACCGCCATACAACCTTTCAAAAAGTCGCTGGAGGCTCCAAAACGACTTGAAATTCACCAGCAGTCAACTTCGTAGTGTATTGAAATCAGTTTGCAGAATGAATTTCGACTCTCCATCTTGGTTTGATGAAATTTTTGGGAAATTTAAAGTTTCAAAAATCTACTGGAGACTCCAGTAATTTTCAAAAAAGTCGCTGGAGGCCCTAAAATGACTTGAACCCTCCTGAAGTCGTCTTCAGAGGGTGTTAAAATTGGAGTGTGGAGTGAACAGCTTATCATCTCCATTTGATGAAATTTTGTGAAAATTTAAAGTTTCAGAAATCTGCTGGAAGCTTTAGGAATTTTCAAAAAGTCGCTTGAGGCTCCAAAACGACTTGAAATCCACCCGCAGTTGACTTCGTGGCGTATTGAAATTAGTTTGCAGAATGAATTTCGGCTTTCCAATTCAATTTAATGAAATTTTGTGGGAATTTCGAGTTTCAAAAATCTGCTGGAGCTCCAGAACTGCTCAAAACGGGTTGAAACCATTTCCGATCGATTTGGCATGTCGATAATAGGGTATATCTCAAATTTCAGCTTTCTTGGTCAATTTGGCAAATTTTTGATTTTTTCTCTCATTTTTGGCCTAATTCGATTTTCAAAAATTCATCAAAAAACGAAAAACGCACTTTAGCACTTGAAATTTTGACATGTGATAAATTTTTGCATGATCTTTCGATCTATCTTTGGAAAGTTTGAAAAAGTTTGTGCAAGTCCTATGTTAAAACGCGAAATCTGCGATTTGGGCTGACCTGTCAATTGAAATGGCCACCATTTTGTAAGTAAGGCCAACTTTTTTTTGGTAAGTTTGCTTTAAAATTTTCCTTAAGATGTCCCCTTTAAGAAAAAAGTTGTCCCGAAGGATCGGCGTGGGGGGGTGGTGCAATTACTCCTATTGTCATATGCCGGACTATTTTGATTGGGTGAAATTTTACGGAAATTTCAACTCTCAAAAATATGCTGGAGGCTTCAGAACTGCTCAAAACGATTCGGAACTTTTACCAGTCGATTCAGGAGGTCAAAAATAGGGTGTATACAAAATGTCAGCTCTGTAGGACAATTTGGTAAAATTTAGATTTTGCACATTTTTGGTCCTTATGCATTTTCAAAAATTTGCGAATTGAAAAAAGCACTTTGGCTCTTGAAATATTGTGTGGTGATGCTCTTTGATTTACTCATAACTGTATCTAATTTCACAAATTTCTCTGGAGGTGGCGATAACTCTCTTGGGAGGCAATTGTGAGTAGAATTTTTACTCCTGGCGCAGAACCCGCCTACCTCTTCGGTCTGCATTTTTCAACGCAGACACGGTTTCTTTCCAGAAATCCAATTTTTATTCAAACCTGATTTTTTTCCCCGTGAGAAAAACGATGAAAAAAATTCTCTCGAAACAGTCGTCGAATCTCACCTACTCGTATACTCACAACGTTCTATCGTTTGTGACATATTTTCAGATCGTCTTGCAATCACCCATTCGCGGTTACACCGAGTGAAAATTTTCATTAAAAATAATAGCCAAAGTAATTCAAACGAATGCATTACTTTTTACAGCCGGAACATATATAGCACCTATATTATAAGCTGCTGTACAATACGCACGAGAGTTACCTTTAACTTTGCGAAGGGAGAACGAAAAAAGTAAACGGAGGAAAAAAAAACCTATCACGTATAAATAATTCCGGCAGCTCGCGTATAACGATTTGTGACTATAGAAGAAGGAGTAACGGGGTGAAAAGCATGCCAATTTTTTCATGCCATGAACAAAAAAAAAGAGAACGCGCGCGAGACGGAATCGCGTAAGCGAGAAAAAAATACTATTAAATTTATGGTACAGTAAAGTGTGAGCGAGAGTTTATGACGACCGAGAGCGTTTTGCTTTACAACGAGAGAGATGCGATGGATGAAAGGGAAAAAAGCAACCTTAGGTGTTTCTTTTTCGTCGTCGTCGTCGTCTTCGGTAGAGCAAAAGCCTCCTCCTTCTCCTCCTCCTCCTCCTGTAGTCGTCGTGTACCTACACCCGAATGTAATGCAGCAAAAAGGTAAATTCAGTTAAGTATTAAAGTTTTGCTTTCATTATCGGGATTAAAGTGAAATATTACTCCGACGGTTAATCCCAGCGAGAATAACGTCTTATACACTGGATTCGATATTATAATACGTTTTATGGCGGATCACGCGTTTTTGATACATTGATGGGTACCTCATTGTCGTATATGTATAAGCCAAAGCTTTCGAAACGAATAACACTGAAAATTTCCCTATGCATACGTAAGTGCTCGCTTGACTTATTTATAACGACGATTGTGACCAAAAATATATGTACAGACCGAAGCGGTCACGTTTTTCTTTTTCTTTTTTTAGGATATAGGTACGAGTCAAGGTTCAGCATCGGAATTGGAAACGATAAAAAAATTTCTACCTAAGTTATTATTATTTTGGTTTCTTTTTCTCTTATGCCATGCTGCTCGATGGCGAGTAATATGCATGGTGGCTATGGTTACCAATGATATATGGTGACGTCATGTCAGCTACATAAATGTCAATATATTTGACAATTTTCCAATCGCACGATAAGTACGGTATTGTAATTAGGTTATAATTTGAAATTGAAATGCTGCTTTTTGACGAAGGGCTGCTTTTTCCGCGTGTAAAGAATTAACGAGTAAGGCGTTTCGATAAGGAAAAAAAAATCACATTTATAAAGTCACTTGTGCGTTTCTCTTTTCGACTCGAGTACTGATTTGTTTGGAATTAATGTAGGTCTACCGTAACCTATCGGGCGACGTGAATTGGCCACAGATGGCTTCATTATGAAGCTTGAAGATATTTTTTTGCGAATCGTTATACCTACGTTGATAATCACTTCGTCACTCGTCGTAACGTGAAAATTAGCGTCATCGTTTCTTCGCAGATTTCGTTGGAATACAAAAATTACTACGCAGCACTTCGAGGTTATACGAAGGAAAAATTCATAGAAAATTCATGGTCAGAGTCGAGAGTGTCGAAAAGTGCTTAGAGCTACCTAATTACAAAATGTGAGATGGGTAAAATTTTCATCACTGGGTTGAAAAGCATTGGCCATCTCGTGTTCGAATTTTCATTAAGTTCGCAATACCGTCGACCCCCTTCAGCCTTTAATCCTACCCTAGAACGTACTATTAATGTAAAAGGAATTTTATTTCATTCGTGTAATATTAGCCGTAAAATTCTTTCTCTGTCTTTTTTTTTTTTTTTTTTTTGGTGAAAAATTTGATCAATGTTTTAGTTTGAGATATATTAATATCTGGCTTATTGACGATTTTATTTTTGATGTCTTCATTCTTTGTGGATGTGATATTGTACAAAAAGAACTTAAGAAAAATTTCAGACGTCTCACTGAAATTATGTTGCAAGTCCAATGTTCCCAATTTTTGAGCGAAAATGATATATTTTCTGAAGTAGCTGCGATTTCAGCTGACCTGTCAATTTTTTTTTTTGCCAAGTTGAAATGTCCCATTTAAGAGAAAAAAGTAGTTTCAGAGGATCTCCGAAAGAGGGGGGGTTGCAATTATTCCTATTGCCATTCGCCGAATTGTTTGATTGAATTTTTTAGTTAAATTTTAGAAGGCTCGTGTTATTTACAAATCAATCGCTGTCAAACGTTTTTGAATACACAAAAATGAATCTCCATCGCGATGGGCGATGGTTAATTCATCGTATACCTATATAATACCTATATATCCTATAGCATACACGTATAAAAAATTCAATAATAAAACTATGTGTACGTTGCTTGGAATTGGCGTCTGAACTGGGTTAGCCATTTATAACGACGTGATGTCGCGATCGTGCATCGCGAATACCAAACCATAATGTCACGTAGTATCACGGTTCATTAAACAGAGTAATCGTTTCGAATACGAAATCAGCTTCATCGCACGATAGGTGCATTTTTTACTCTCTTGTTGATGTCGTAATTAACGAAGGAGAAATCATCTGTCTACACTCGGCGGCGGTATCTGTATACCTGTAAGCCAACGTGATTGGTATTTTCTCAGTTGTTGAAAGTTTCAAAGTGTCATCGTTTATATACTTTTATCCTAGACTATTTGAAGATAGATTTTTACTTCTTTGAAAATAGACGTCGCCTTTTTTTTTCGACTTGCAGTATTAATGGTGAGATGGTACCTTCGTACCTACGTTATTTTATTGACGTAATTCACGCTTCGGTGGTATCTCTACGTATGGAGTTCTGTCGTATAGGTATTCGGTGTTTTTGGTTTTCGTTTTCAACGCTTTACCTACGTTTAAGAAGACGTGTCAGAATATCGAAGATCATATATACAAGCATCCGCGTTACTTTTCACTAATATTTAATGCTCCCTTTACTTCCAAATATCTAATGCTTTTGATTCTAGACTATAAAAAAGTGAAAATTTATGCAATTTTTAAGCAGTTTGAGATGCCAGAAAAACATCATCGGTTGAAGTTTCGAAGGGCTAAGGTGCATTTCATTTTTCGATTTTTGGAAAACTATTAATAAGAGCCAATAATTTTTAAAAAATTGAAATTTCATTAAAATTGAATTGGAATTATGAAATTTGATAATATAGTCTACTTAGACCTTGCTTATTTCCCCCCACCTGCCTCAAATTGATTGGAAACGATGTCGGACTGTTTAGAGCAGGTTCCGAAGCCTTAAAATAGGACTAGAAATTATGAAAACACCTGAGAGAGAATATTTAGTCGTAGTTTGCTACTCACTAAAATGTCCACGATGAGATATTTTGGTTACAGAGGTGAGCGGGTTCTGCGCCAGGAATGAAAAAATTCATCTCAACTGACAGAAAGTTTTTTAACTCGAACAAAGCTAAATCAAAAAAACATGTAAAATTATATCACCAAAAGAAATTTCAAGTGTCAAAGTGAATTTTTCAATTTTTGACGAATTTTTAAAAATCAAATGAGTGCCAAAAATGAAAAAAAAAATATCAAAACTTCTTCAAATGGGCCTAAAAAGTTGAAATTTGTTATGTACCCTGTTTTCGACTCCCCTTCCCTTCGAATGGGTTGGGGAAAAAATGTCAGTGGTGAGAAATTTTGGTTTCAGAGATAGGCGGGTTCTGCGCCAGGACTGCAAAGTTACGTTTTATTGCCTCACAAAGAAGGAGATATCGCAAATGAGAAAAAGTTTTTTCACCAGGGTGAAGCTAAATTAAAAAAGCATACTGATATGCATCCCCAGGTACATCTTTCAGTGCTTTGTAAATAGTCCGGCACATGACAATAGGAGTAATTGCATCCCCCCGCCGATCCTCCGGGACAACTATTTTCTTAAAGAGAACATCCTAAGGAACATTTTAAAGCAAACTTGCCAAAAAAAATTGGCCTTACTTACAAAATGGCGGCCATTTTGATTGACAGGTCAGCCGGAATCGCAGATTTTGCGTTTTAACATAGGGCTTGAACGAACTTTTTCGAACTTTACAAAGGTAGATCGAAAGATCATGCAAAAATTTATCACCTGTCAACATTTCAAGTGCTAAAGTGCGTTTTTCGATTTTTGGTGAATTTTTGAAAATCGAATTTAGGCCAAAAATGAGCGGAAAATCAAAATTTTACCAAATTGACCAGAGAAAGCTGAAATTTGGGATATACCCTATTTTCGACATGCCAAATCGATTAGAAACGGTTTCAACCCGTTTTGAGCAGTTCTGGAGCCTCCAGCAGATTTTCGAAACTTTAAATTTTCACAAAATTTCATCAAATGGAGATGGAAAGCTGGAATTTACTCTACACTCCAATTTTAACACCCTCTGAAGACGACTTCAGGTGAGCTCAAGTAATTTTAGGGCCTCCAGCGACTTTTTTTTGAAAATTACTGGAGCCTCCAGCAGATTTTTGAAACTTTAAATTTTTACAAAGTATCATCAAACTGAGATGGAGAGTCGAAATTCATTCTGCAAACTAATTTTAATACGCTACGAAGTTGACTGCTGGCGAATTTCAAGTCGTTTTGGAGCATCCAGCAACTTTTTGAGAGGTTGTATGACGTTTTTTTGGAAAATTGAAATTTCCTAAAAGCAGCTGGAAGCTTCAAAATCATTTAAAACCACCATGTAGTCTGCGAAATAAATTTCAGCTTGCCAAATCTCTTTGATAAATTAATGTTGAGGAAATTTCAAGTTTCAAAAATATACGGTAGGCTCCCGTAATTTTCAAAAAAGTCGCTGGAGGATCCAAAACGACTTGAAATTCACCTACAGTACTTCGTAGCGTATTGAAATTAGTTTTTAGAATAAATTTTAGCTTTACAACTCCAATTTGATGGAATTTTGTGGGAATTTCGAGTTACAAAAATCTGCTGGAGGCTCCAGAACTGCAGAAAACGGGTTGAAACCGTTTCCAATCGATTTGGCATGTCGAAAATAGGGTATATCCCAAATTTCAGCTTTCTCTGGTCAGTTTGGTAAAATTTTGATTTTTTCCCTCATTTTTGGCCTAAATTCGATTTTCAAAAATTCCCTAAAAATCGAAAAAGGCGCTTTAGCAATTGAAATTTTGACATGTCATAAATTCTTGCATGATCTTTTGATCTACCTTTGTAAAGTTTGAAAAAGTTCGTGCAAGTCCTATGATAAAACGCAAAATCTGCGATTTCGGCTGACCTGTCAATCAAAATGGCCGCCATTTTGTAAGTAAGGGCAACTTTTTTTTTGGCAAGTTTGCTTTAAAATGTTCCTTAGGATGTCCTCTTTAAGAAAAAAGTTGTCCCGGAAGATCGGCGGGGGGGGTGCAATTACTCCTATTGTCATATGCCGGCCTGAAATGGTAAGTGCATTGTTTGATTTTTGATGCATTTTGACAAAATCAAATTTGGATCAAAAATTTTAAAAAAATCGAAATTTTACCAAATAAAAGTAGGGAGTTATTTTTAATCTCCCAAATTGACCAGAAACTGTTTTGAACCCCTTTCATCACTGCTGGAGCCTCCAGAAAATTTTTTAAACTTGAAATTTCCATAGAATTTTATCTATTGAAGATGGAAAACTAAAATTTAGGAGAATTTGAGTTCATTGAAGATGGTTTAGAGCCATTCTGGAGCCTTCAGTCATACTTTGGAAGTTCTAGTCTTCAAAAAGTGCCATAAAAAAGGTTCAGACTTTACGGATGTAGACTACAGAACGGCTTGAACCCAATCGATTCAGCATGTTGAAATAATGGTATGAAGTAAAATCTTAGCTTTCTCTTTTGATCGGGATGAAAATTTATGGAAATTTCAACTTTTAAGAATATGCTGGAGGGTTCAGAACGGTTCAAAACGATTTGAAACTTTTTCCAGCCGTTTCGGGTGGTCAAAAATAGGGCGCCTACTAAATTTCAGATCAATAATTCAATTTAGATTTTTTCAATTTTTTGGTCCTTGAATTTTTAAAAATTCGCAATTTGAAAAATGCACTTCGACTCTTGAAATTTTGTGTGGTGATGTTCATTGATTTACTTGTAGCTTTATCTGGTTTCAAAAATTTCTCTGTGGGTGGCGATAACTCTCTTGCATGACAGTTGAAATGGTTGAATTTCTTGCTCCTGGCGCAGAACCCGCCTACCTCTTCGATCGGAATTTCTCACCGCAGACAAATATTTTGGCAAATTTTGAAAGTTGAAATCTCTACAGAATTTCACACAATGAAGTTGAAAACCTAAAAGTAAGGTACATCTGTATCCAAATTTCAATCCAAAATTTGGTAAGTTACCTATTTTCGATTTTCTAAAGCGATTGGAAACAGTTTTGAGCCATTTTGAGCAGTTTGAAAAATATTCTTCACTTCAGCTAGACAATTTTGAATTTTTATCGTATCGTATGCCATACTCGACTTATTATATTTTTAAAAGCGCTTCGGGTTAGAAAATGATCATTATTCTAATTCATCGACATCTAAACAATGCCATAAGAAATTGAAATGTATCGTGCTTCAGAATGAGGGTAGAACAGAAGTAAAATGTTTTCCACTACTTATAAACATACTCACTCGATGTTAACGTTATATTATATTGCCATATCTCATTGAACTCTGTTCGAGTTGATATGGGATATGATGCATGATTCTTTAAAATAAATTGATAGTGCATAGTTTAGTATGATTGTAAAAGCGCAAATAAAACATTGAAATATTTTAGATGGAAGTACGCGTTGTTAACGTCTCGTGAAATGTTTATTTATTATCATCGAAGGCAAGCTCGTTCTCGTCGACCAATCAAATGTAAAAGCAGGAAAAGTCACGAGTCATAATACCACAAAAAAGTACATAAATATGTACAAGAGACGCGACGTATGGTACCTATATGTAATGTACCTACATTAATCGCGATATTACAATCATCTCTGGATTGGCATTTATGCAACCACTAACTAGTGAATGCACGTGATGTTCGGTTTCTCTGACGTGTGTTCGGGTTCGACGTATTCTCGAGGGAGCTTCTCGATTTGGAGAAGCTTTTATTCGAGAAAAGTTGGAAATATCATTTATTTAAGTACGACGATTATTCGGACAGCGAGGATGAAGAGAGGTGCGATGATGAATAATCAGAGCGAGTGAATCTTCCGATGAAAAGGTCGAAAAATAAATGTTAAATTTTAGAGAAATCTGTTCTTTTTTCAACCTGTATGTAAATAATTTGGGGGGGGGGAAATGGATGAAATTCTTGAGAAAGGAAGGATTTGCCCGATATTTAGCCTAATTTATTTTCATTTTCCCCCTTTTCTAGCACAGCCAGATTTTATGATCAATTCGAAAGTGATTAGATCCAAATAAAAGGGACGAAATTTCTGCAATATTGTTTTCAAGTCTAGACATAACTTTTGATGTTACCCTCCGTAGTACTCAATTTCCATAAAAAATGAGAGCTGAAACGATACCCCTCCGGTGTTGTACTACGTATTTATCTGAGAATAATTTTTTGTGGTGGTGAACGTACGAACTACATATTTACGTGACTTACGAGTATATCCTACATGTGATGGTGCTCTCGTTTAGGAAGCGAAATACCTAACCGTAAAATTATCTGTATGAAAAAACTTGTACCGAGAGGTACTTTAACGTTTCGCAGCAGAATTTTATTCGACCTTAAATTAACGAGAAAGATGTTAGACGTTTTTCACCTTTATCGCCATTTCCTGGAGCGTAGATATATACGTACCTAAGCGTAACTACCTGGGCTATACTATACGAGTACATGCGAATAGTCGAATGGAAACAAAAACGCTCATGAAAATTAAATGGTAGACGTTACATTTCATGGTTACCGCGCACGTCTTTCGCCTTATATTCTGCCCTCACACACTGACACATTCTCTCATACCTAGTATATTTACTTATACACCCCGAGCACGCGGTGAAATTAAGTTAATAACGTTTTCGCGCACATTTCTCGCCAGTAAAGCGTCTGGTGTACTTAGCTCGTGATAAATTTCGGCTCGTTCGTTATCTTCGGAATAAAATTTTTTCACATTTTGATAAACATGTGCGCACATTGCGAAGCGAGCGACCATGACGGTGGTGTGGAGAAGGGAGAGTCTTTTTTTTTTTTTGCTTCAGAAGCATCGTCAGCGACCACTAACCTAACCATCAGTGGCGGCGGAAAAACTTCATTAATTTTTAACCATCATCGGACATTTAGTCTATTACATTTTTACGACGTCGTTAAGCCTTTTCAGGTGCTGTGCTCGTTTGATGATGCTTTACTCACCAGGCAATCAAGATACGTGAAACGTAATCAAAGACGTATCGTTATTCGCGCTCGTTCGCATCTACTCGTAGCTAACTGGCTATCAAAATACATAGGTATGGTACTTCCTCGTATACGAGCCATATGTGAATATTGTGCATTTCTTGATATTGCGTTCCATTTGACATATTTTTTGCAAAAAGTGGATTAGGTAATATTAACGAGACTTGTAATGGTGGATAGAAGAGGAGATGGAGTTGATGTGATCAGATTTTTTTTTTTTTGCGAGTTGGTCATTTTTTCCAGAGAATTTTTGGTATTTGATAATGGTGCAAAAATGATTTTTAAAAAAATGTTTCTACTGCTCTTCGAACTGCAAGAAATTTAAAATTTGTACCATTATATTATAAGGTCTACATAACTTATTTATATTTACGATGGAGAATTTTGTTTTTTGTTTTGTTTTTTTTCGCATCCACCTCCTAAAGTTGTCACCTCAGGTGAGAAAATCAAGCCGCGAAATTTTCAGTCTCCTCGATGAAAAATAAGTGGTGCTGGTGAGACCCCCTCTCCACCAATTTTACAAAATTTGAAAAAATCGAAATATCACAGAAAATTTTTTAAAGTTGTGAACTTTGTAGTTCCGACACCTTCGTCAAGTCCATACTTAGGTGAAATCAACTTATAAAGGTACCAATTTTAGCCCGCTATCTCTACCCATAACTAACCTGTAGATTAGAGGACAGGGCTTTTATTCGTACATACTTGTGAAAAAAATATTTGTTAACGTCCCAAAGTTGTCGGATATCAACACCCCCCCCTCTCGTTCTCAGAATTGATACATAAAAAATCCAAAAAATTGAAAAATTTACGTTTTTTCACATTTTAATCCTTCAATTTGGTCCATTTTCATTAGAAATATGGTTAAATATTTTCCACTCCCCCCACCTAAGTATAAATGATGAAAAAATGGAACTTTGTCCCTTCATCGAAAAGTGAAAAAAGTAGTATGTAGGCCTACAGATTTTCAGGGGTTTGGTTCAGCTTTATCAGAAAAGCACTTTAATATTGTTTTAATTTGAAATCACCTCAAACAAAAATATATGGAAATTTTATTTTTGACCCACTATCCTCCCCCTGAATCAATTGGAAACGCTGTGGAATCGTATTGAGCAGTTCTAAAGCCTTTATCAGATTTCTGGAAATCGAAATCTCTAAAAATTTACCCAATGAAGTTGAAAAATTGAAATTTAGGTACACGCCAATTTCGACAGACCAAGTCGATCGGAGATGGTTATAAATCGCTCTGGAATTTGCGTCGATTTTGTGAAAAATTTCAGTTTTACAAAAAAAAATAATAATTATCATAAAATTCGTCGAAATTAACTTTAGCACTTACTTTTTGAAGCATTCAATCTATGTTGGCGACCCACTTCAAAAATGTGATGGAGGCTCTAGAACTGCTCAAAATGGCTCAAACCCGTTTCCAATCGCTTTAGAAAATCCAAAATAGGTATATACATACCGAATTTTAGATTAAAATTTGTATACAGATGTACCTTACTTTTAGCTTTTCAACTTCATTGGGAAATTCTGTAGAGATTTCAACTTTCAAACTTTGCCAAAATATTTGTCTGCGGTGAGAAATTCCGATCGAAGAGGTAGGCGGGTTCTGCGCCAGGAGCAAGAAATTCAACCATTTCAATTGTCTCGCAAGAGAGTTAGAGAAATTTTTGAAACCAGATAAAGCTACAAGTGAATCAATGAGCATCACCACACAAAATTTCAAGAGTCGAAGTGCATTTTTCAAATTGCGAATTTTTAAAAATCCAAGGACTAAAAAATTGAAAAAATCCAAATTGAATTATTGATCTGCAATTTGGTAGGCGCCCCATTTTTGACCTCCCGAATCGACTGGGAAAAGTTTCAAATCGTTTTGAGCGATTCTGAAGCCTCCAACATATTCTTGAGAGTAGAAATTTCCACAAAATTTCATCCCGATCAAAAGAGAAAGTCAAGATCTTACTTCATATCATTATTTAAACAGGCTGAATCGATTGAAGGTGATTTCAAGCCGTTCTATAGTCTACATCCGTAAAGTTTGAACCTTTTTTATGGCACTTTTTGAAGACTAGAATTTCCAAAATATGATAGGGAGACTCCAGAATAGCTTTAGACCATCTTCAATGAACTCAAATTATCCTAAATTTTAGTTTTCCATCTTCAATAGATAAAATTCTATGGAAATTTCACGTTTAAAAAATTTTCTGGAGGCTCCAGCAGTGCTGAAAAGGGTTCAAAAGCGTTTTAGATCATTTCGGGAGATTGGAAATAACTCCCTACTTCAATTTGGTAAGATTTCGATTTTTTTTTACATTTTTGATCGAAATTTGATTTTTTCAAAATTCATCAAAAATCAAGTAATGCATTTACCATTTACAAAGCACTGAAAGATGTACCTGGGAATGCATTATCAGTATGCTTTTTTGATTTAGCGTCACCCAGGTGGAAAAACTTTTTCTCACTTGCGATATCTCCTTCTTTGTGAGGCAATGAAATGGGACTTTGCATTCCTGGCGCAGAACCCGCCTACCTCACAAACCAAAATTTCTCACCACTGACATTTTTTCCCAACCCATTCGAAGGGAAGGGGAGTCGAAAACAGGGTACATACAAAATTTCCACTTTCTAGGCAAATTTGAAGAAATTTTGTGTTTTTTTTTTCTTTTCATTTTTGGCCACTATTTGATTTTTAATAGGGAGGAGACCAATATGGTTTGAAAGGCCGGAAAAACGTTTTTCTTTAAAAGGGGATTAGGTATTTAGAAAAATTCTGACTCGGAAACCACAAATCATAAATTGATCCTTTATTAATTTTTTTCAACTTGGTGGGGGGAGGGGGAGTTACTGGTGCTAATTTTTTTTTGCAGATGAGGGAAATAATAAATAGGGAATTTTTTTCTCTTCTGAAGTAGGTAATTGGTGAGTGAGAAGTGGAAAATCCCAACTTTACAAAATAAGTTACACCCGCCACCATTTTTAGTAGGTACTCAATTTATGTAAGCTCTAAATTTAATTTTTCTGAAAATTTTGAAGCACCAAATCCCCTCTCCCTCCTACATGTGTTCGGAGAGCTACGAATTAGGTATATACTTGGTTATTTGTCGTGGAAAAATTGACGAAACCCAGAATACCATACGTAATTTTTGGTTTGAGTTGATCAGCATCAATAATAAGTTCTTAATACACGAACCTGAGTATTTGCGGCAAACTGATTATGCAATTTTATCAACACCTTCAAAATTCACCATTTGCCTGTTGTAGAGATTTAAAGGCAAAACAATACAAATCATCGCTTTTTAGGTTGATTCAAAATGGCAAGAGACACTTTCAAGGAGAGGGATGCCTTTCCTCAATTTTGGGGCAAGATGGAGAAAAATGCATACTCGTATGTTTTCAAAACTAATGTACACGAATAGGTAGAGAGCAGGTTATAAAGCTCATTTCAAACTCTGTAAAATATATTGAAATTTCGAAAACTGCTCTAAAATAAAACTAAGTTGGTATCCATCGCGTTTATTTTGAAATTTGAAAACCTCTCGCCACATTTGAATTATACTATTGTAGGCAATCCATCGAATGATTTTATAAAACACGTTAGAGGTATTTTGTAACATATTTCAGTGGCGTTAATTTGGCCGTTGGCGCAGTTCAGTCGAAAATTAATTTCTCGTCGATTACCTAACTCATTTCGAACAGTTGGAAATTCGGTCTCGGAATATACAGGGTCTGTTTAGTCGTGCAAATGTAAAGTGCTCGAGAAGTAATTTTTTTTTCTTTCGTACTCGTATATATGTGCGATTTAGCGTAACCATCATGGTCAAGTTTTCGCTATAACGATAAACATGATAAATGAGATTTTTCTCCGGCACGCTAGGTTCGGTTCGCCAAGAGGGTTTGTACCTTTTAGACTGCTGCATACACTATATACTCGTACTCGTAGCCTACGCACACACTGTGTACTTACTTTACACAACGTGTAATACTCGTACCACCGTGAAAGCTTAAATTATTAATTACGTCGAGAAAGCGACTATATATCTATACCTATACCGACGTAGTACGTGGTGCAGACGTACAGCATGGTATGATGATAATCAAGCTACTACCTAGCTACCTACTATACGTTGGCAAAAACATATAGTTCACAAGTAGTAGGTACTCGTCGTCGTAGTACAAAGGTAAAGGTAAAAGACAGGTAGGGTGCCTAGCTATTCTCAGTTTTGTACAGCCATCAACTTCGATTGTAGTTGATTCGCAACGACAAGTTTGTAAACTTTATTTACTCTAAAGTTATGTTTACCTTCTGCAGGCAAAGTTACGGTTACCGTTGCGTTATATTTAACAGGTTGGGAAACGCGCCGAAGAACAGGGTACGCCGTACGCCACTCTCGGCTCGACGCTCGCTCCATTCATAACAAAGCTATGCAATACCTCGTACTTTTACCTCATCGTCTCGATATCCTACGGTGCCCTTTTCTCGTCTCCCTGTCTCTATAGCTATAGCCTATGAAGTTATATAGTTTTCACAAGACGAAAGACGAAAGGCAAGCTTTTCCAAGCCGATAAAAACTAATCCCTGTCATCGAGATTCGCTACCACCTTTAGGCTGAAATTAACGCACCTAAATTAAATTACACGCGACCTCCCTCGCGCTTGGCTAGGTAAATATAGGTACGTACAAAAGTCAAGGTAAATTACCGAAATAAAACTAACGTAAAATCAGCTATCATTTAAATTAACGACGTCTTATTTTGTTTCGTAAGGGATGACATTTTGAAAATATACTGCTGTAGATAACTCTATCATCGTTTCCTTGTTTCGCTGTGTTGTTCGCTTTGGGCTTTGTTCGATTTGAATGGTAATATGATTTTTGAAAAAAGAATGGTCCGAAACCTACATTACCAAAATGTCAACTACCCAAATTGATTCGAATCAGGTTTTTACAATTCGTTCGGTTTTTTGAGATTTTTGAGGTAGGTGATTTACTCAAGTTTCGAGATTTTAACTATTTGGAAAATTTGGAGCGATTTTTGGAATTTTTGCCCAATTTTTCATCGATTGATGGTTATTTTGAAGAATTTAGAAGATGGATTGATAATTTGTATCAATATTTTCCATCCACTTTATATATGTACGATAATTTTCAGTAACTGAGAGAACACTTTGTCAAATTTTTCAATGCTTCCTGCAATTTTGACGAATTCTTATGCAATTTTTAGAATAGGTATTTAATCGATTTTCAACAATCTGGGTGACTTTTGCAACATTTAACTATGATTGAAGTAATTCTTCTGAAATTATTCAATGATTAGTTCACAATTCCATTTCACTTTTACCATATTTGATGAATTTTTCGGCATTTTCATCGATTTCTCAACTAGTTAATTGATCATTTTTGCAACCTTTTACTGGAGATTTGCTTTATCAATTTTTGACGACTTCCAATCGTTTTCGTGTCATTTTATCAAGTTTCAACGTTATTTTATGCAATTTTTGGTTTTGTTAGAATTTCATCAATTGTTTGGTTGTTTTCAGCAATTTTTATACCAATGATAGGTAGTTTATATGTACCTAGTTCTTTTGCATTAAAATTTCATTCAGTTTTGATGATACCTATTTATTTTAAAGATTGATTTTTACTAATTTTCTAGGATTTGTTGAATTTATGCAGATTTTTGCATCATCACGATATTTTATCAAATTTTCATTATTTATTTTTAACGATTTTCTTATGATTTTTGCGAATTTTTCAAAGTTGTACTGATTATTTAGTTACAAATCAATTTACGGTTATTTTCATTAATTGAGAGGAATTTTCTTCAAATTTCATACTTTTTTTTTTTTTTTTTTTTTTTTACAAATGTTGACGAATTTTTATGTAAGTATTTGTAAGTTTGAGAATGCATCAAAAAAAGCTCTAAACCATCTCCAATGGACTCAACTTATTGAGATTAGGATACAAAGTACCTAAATTCCAGCTTTCCAAAATCTGCTGGAGTCTCCAGAGCTGCTGAAAACCGTTTTTGATCGATTAGCAACCATTTCTAGCAGTTTTGAGGAGTTCTGGAGCCTCCAGCAAACTTTAGAAAATCTTAGTTTTCAAAAAAAAAAATATCTGTGTGTGGAAATGTTGTGTAATTGGTCAAGTGAGTCACTAACAAGCAACAATCGTGTTTAAACTTGCTGACGTTAATTTAGACCGTTTTATGGCACTTTTTAATATGGCTGGAGGCTCGACCATAAAGACTTGAAACCATCTCCAATGAACTCGATTTATTGAAATTAGAATACAACGTACCGAAATTTCAGTATCCCAACTTGAATAAGTGAAATTTTGTTCAAATTTAGACTTTCAAAAATCTGCTGGAGGCTCCAGAACCGCTGAAAACGGTTCAAACCCGTTTCTAATCGATTTGGAACATATCAAGTTTCAGCCTTTTAGGCCAATTTAGTGAAAAAATCAACTTTTTTTTACATCTTGATCAAAATTCTATACCTATTCAAAAATTCGCTAAAAATAAAAAAATCCTACAATTCAGCACCATAAATTTTGACTGGTGATGTATTTTTTTTTACAGATAGTCCGGCATATATGACAATAGGAGTAATTGCACCCCCCCCCCGCCGATCCTCCGGGACAACTTTTTTCTTAAAGGGGACATCCTAAGGAACATTTTAAAGTAAACTTGCCCAAAAAAAAGTTGGCTTTACTTACAAAATGGCGGCCATTTTGATTGACAGGTCAGCGGAAATCGCAGATTTTGCGTTTCAACATAGGACTTGCATGAAATTTTTCAAACTTTACAAAGGTAGATCGAAAGATCATGCATAAATTTATCACATGTCAAAATTTCAAGTGCTAAAGTGCGCTTTTAGATTCTTGGTGAATTTTTGAAAATCGAATTTGGGCTAAAAATGAGGGGAAAATCAAAATTTTACCAAATTGACCAAGAAAGCTGAAATTTGGGATATACCCTATTTTCAACATGCCGAATCGATTGAAAACGGTTTCAACCCGTTTTGAGCAATTCTGGAGCCTCCAGCAGATTTTTGAACCTCGAAATTCCCACAAAATTTCATAAAATTGGAATTGTAAAGCTGAAATGAGGAGCTGGATATCAAAACGCCGTAAGTCCATTTTGCAAAATTTTCAGAAATGAGGAAAAACTGTGGGATGGTCGGGGGTAGTCAAAGGGGGTCATATGTGGTATCAGAGGAAAGGGGAAGTCACCATGACCTCAAAACATGAAAGTGCCCAAATTTTTGAGAACCGGGGGGAACGTGGGAAGGGGGAGAAAAAAAGTTACTGCGTTTTGATCTGAAAAAAGACAGTTACTGCGTTTTGATCTGAAACTTGCTACAAAAATCACGCACATTTTATATCAAAATGCAGTAAATACACCGGCACTCTCTTACTGAAATAAAAACACATGGGTAGAGAACCATTTTAATGATTATTATCTATTAAATAGTAAAAAAAATATTCAAAATTAAAGCGCCGTTTGCCATAGTGACTGAGTCATGACACAAGATTTTGTTTTTTATGTTCAGGCCAAGTGTGATTATGATTGAACAATATGTTGGACATTTTTTAAAAGTCTGTAGTTTCATTACCAACAGTAACCACCTTCTGAAATCAATGTTTACCAACCTTAAAACACAAAAAACGCTAAAAATAGTGTAGTTACTGCGTTTTGAAGAAAAATTGCTGGTTTTTACTGCGTTTTGAAGTAAATCTCAACTTTGAGTGGGATTTTCGAGGTGAAGCATGGCAGATGGATTTACGACGATGGCTGCAATCGATTCCCCGTTGAATTTTACATAGGAAAACACTCTTATCTCAATTTTCATAAAAATGGACTTACGGCGTTTTGATATCCAGCTCCTCAAATTTACTCTACACTCCAATTTTAACACTCTCTGAAGACGACGTCAGGTGGGTTCAAGTCATTTTAGAGCCTCCATCGACTTTTTTGAAAATTACTGGAGCCTCCAATAGATTTTTGAAACTTGAAATTTCCCCAACATTAATTATAAAATGGAGTTGGCAAGCTGAAATTTACTTCGCAGACTACATGGTGGTTTCAAATTAATGGTTTTTAAGCTTCCAGCTAATTTTAGGAAATTTCAATTTTCCAAAAAAACGTCATACAACCTCTCAAAAAAGTCGATGGAGGCTCCAAAACGACTTGAAATCCACCAGCAGTCCACTTCGTAGCGTATTGAACTCAGTTTGAAGAGTGAATTTCGACTCTCCACCTCATTTTGATGAAATTTTGGGGAAATTTCAAGTTTCAAAAATCTACTGGAGGCTCAAAAAAGTCGCTGGAGGCCCTAAAATGACTTAAACCAACCTGAAGTCGTCTTCAGAGGGTGTTAAAATTGGAGTGTAGAGTAAATTTCAGCTTTCCATTTCCATTTGATGAAATTTTATAAAAATTTAAAGTTTCAAAAATCTGCTGGGGGCTTCAGGAATTTTCAAAAAGCCGTAGGAGGGTCCAAAACGACTTAAAATTCACCTGCAGTATTTCATAACGTATTAAAATTAGTTTCTAGAGTAAATTTCAGTTTTACAATTTCAATTTTATGGAATTTTGTGGGAATTTCGAGTTTCAAAAATCTGTTGGAGGCCCCAGAACTGCTCAAAACGAGTTGAAACCGTTTTCAATCGATTCGGCATGTTGAAAATACGGTATATCCCAAATTTCAGCTTTCTTGGTCAATTTGGTAAAATTTTGATTTTTCCCTCATTTTTTGTCCAAATTCGATTTTCAAAAATTCACCAAAAATCTAAAAACGCACTTTAGCACTTGAAATTTTGACGGGTGATAAATTTTTGCATGATCTTTCGATCTACCTTTGTAAAGTTTGGCAAAATCTGCGATTTCCGCTGACCTGTCAATCAAAATGACCGCCATTTGTAAGTAAGGCCAACTTTTTTTTGGGCAAGTTTGCTTTAAAATGTTCATTAGGATGTCCCCTTTAAGAAAAAAGTTGTCCCGGAGGATCGGCGGGAGGGGGGGTGCAATTACTCCTATGCTCATATGCCGGACTAAGAGGTGCTTTTTCGATTCAGCTTTGTTTGGTTCAAAAATGTTTCCACTGATTGGGAACCCTTTGTGAGGTGATTGTTCACTCCTGGCGCAGAACCCGCCTACTCCTCCAGAAAATTATTTTCATCACAGACCTTCACGGACTTGAAAATTATGATTAAATACGCTTTTACAGGCTTAGATATGGTCTTGGAAAAATTGTTCATTCCTTTTTTAGATCATTTCTTTAAAAAACCTGTCAAGATACCTTAAATTTTGAAAAATTCAAAAAATTGTATTGAGCAACGAGAGGCGTTAAAAAGGCTCCAGAAAGGCCTGAAATCATCTCCAATGGACTCGACTTACTGAAATTACAATACATCAAACTACCCACATTTTAGTATTCCAACTTCAATGGATGGAATTTTGTGAAAATTTCGACTTTTAAAAATCTGCTGGAGGCTCCAGAACTGCTGAAAACGGTTCAAACCCGTTTCTAATTGATTTGGAGGGTCGCAAAAATAGAGTGCATATCAAATTTCTGCTTTTGAGGTCAATTTGGTAAAAAATCAATTTTTCTTGCATCTTGATCAAAATTCTATATCTACTATTCAAAAATTCACCAAAAATCAAAAAAATGCACCTCAGCACTTTAACCTTTGCTGGTGATGTATTTTTTACATGGGTGCTTTTTCAATTTAGCTTTGTCCGGTTCAAAAATCTTTCTACTGATTCGAAAATCTTTTTTGTGAGGTAATTGCAGCATGAATTTTTTTATTCCTGGCGCAGAACCCGCCTACTTCTCCAACTATTTTTTTTTATCATAGACCTTTGGTGACTCGCAAACTATAACTGGAATATTCTTTTACAAGCTTGTATATGTATATCGACATGGAAATTTTTTCGTCCTTTTTTCAGGTAATTTTACTAAAAATGTTGTCAAGATTCCTTATATTTTGAAAAAAATCTAGATTGAAAATTGTCACCAATTTGTGAGCTTTTTTTCGTTTTGGATATTTTTTCGAATTTTGCTAAATTTTGAAATGTTTTGATATTCTTTAATCATTGAGAAATGTTGCCCAATTTTGAAGTTTTTTTAAAGGGGGAAGCGACATGAGAGGGAGAGGGAGAGGGAGAGGGGGTAATGTCAGCTTGAAAAGTTCATTTTTCGTACAAATTTTCAACTTCATTCCTCAACAATTTTTCATCGACTGCAAATGACCCTTTTTTGTGGAATCGGAGGCAAATTAGGAAGAGCAGAGCAAAAAAATCAACTAAGTGGAAATCTTGAAAAAAAAAATTGTGTCCAGCAATGAGAGGTGGTAAAAATGAAAAGGGTTAGGGAACTCTCATTTTTTTCATGTTTTTTCGGCATAAATGAAACAACTCTTCGGGAAATTATTGATAACCGCGGGCGAATTTTTTGGCATACCTAATTATTTATGATTTGGTGATTATTTTTTCAGCAAGAGCAGGAAAAAAGACACACACACACGCGAACATAATAAAAAAACAAAACAAATGCCGTTTCCGTTAACACGACTCCCAAGTAAACTTACGAATTGTTCGTAATTTTCAAAAATAGTATATACGAGTATCAACATTAACATACTGCACAGTCGGATGGCAAAAGCATAAATTAAACGTTAATTATCCGATAAGAATTATTTTTGCGCAGCGGATTATTTAATTTTCACACGAACACTTTTAACACAATGCTAAAAACGATAAAAAGAATTTACTACACCCGAATTGTGGGGTAAAAAGACGACCAAGTCCGTGTTTCAGCACTATTATATGTATGTACAGGAGTAAAGTGTATACCTAATTCGATATATACTTACTCGTATCGTATACGAATACGCTAAAACGTTCAAGGTATACGGAAAGCTATCCGATGCTAACGGAGCTGATTACTTTATCGGGTAATAGCTACCCGTATATACAGGGTGTTCCAGAATAACCTTTCACATTTGTTTTTCTTATTACTCTGAGAGAAAAATGTTTACAAAAATTCTTTTACAACCAAAATGAAGTAGAAACATGCCGTTTTTAGACCATATATTTGAGTTTCCATTAAAAATAAAGTTTTAAAAATTTTTCCATCGAGATATTTTCCATCATTTTTGACACATTCAACCAAACATTTTTTCGAATTATTGAACACTTCTCTTCCAATCAGTCTCAACTCACGATTAATATCACCTAGAAGATGTTTTAGAGTCCTAGATTCATCCTGATACACTTTTAACTTGAGGTAACTCCATAAAAAAAATCATAGGCGGAAAAATCAGGGGATCGAGGTAGCCATTAAATTTCTGTGTTCAACGAAATTATTCAATGACCGAAGTGCTCACGCGCTAAACATATTGTGTTGGTCTCTGAATGATAGGTAGCTCCAACATGTTGTAACCAAGTAAGTAACTATACATACACTATATAATCGTCTGCCTTTCAGTTCAGGAACAAGAAACTCGTTCAACATTTTGCCTTACCCCTCACCGTTACTGTTTCATTAAACACACATGGTCCCACTACACCAAACTTAGCCACGCCCAACCAAACAGTCAACTTGGCGGAGTGTAGAGGTTTCTCGAGTATTATCAACTGATTCTCTGTACACTTGAAGCGCACATTCTGTATATTCACTTCACTGTTTAGTTAAAAATGAGCTTTGTTACTGATGAGTAAAGTAAAGGGGTCCGGGAGTCTTTATTTTTAAAAAAGGACCTCACAGTAAAAGTACACTGTGCAGCCATCTACTTCTCCAGGGCAAAAAATAACTATTGAAACATAATTCGGCATGCTTTGGCTACCTAGAACCGCCTTTACCATTCCCCTAGCTCCTCTTGAACACAGATCAGTGGTTACCAAAATGTGAAAGGTTATTCTGGAACACCCTGTATATGCTACATTAGGATTATCGAAGTAATCATTTGGTGGCTAATCGTGACGCCGGTGCCGGATAATGTCGGATTAACTCGCCATTCCCCATTCGCCATACATCAAACATACGATATACGAGTATTCGAGTTTGTTTAAAACATTTAGAAGCGTTTAATTTCAAACGTGTTGTTGTTAATTGTTGTGGACACTGGTGTATGGAAAAAGTTGATCATTATTGTCCGCATATCACCCATCGTTTCGCCGTTTGATAAAATGCTGTATGGTGTTGTGCTTTGTTACGACTTTTGAAAGAGCAACGAGCTATACGTGTATACGATTAGGTAACTATTTATGATTGATGATATTAACGTCGAGTTAACATCGTTGTTTGTAAAAGTGGCGTTTTATGGAAACAAAATATGGAAAATTTTTCACCAATAATATTGTATTTTGTACCTATACCGATTGAACGGTGAAAATTCGTTAAAGCAATATCTGTTCATAAAATTACCAAAATATGTACCTACAACATACCTACTACGGTTTTATTAGTTACCTATTCGTATGTTAGGTAGAGGTACATGACGACGATGATGATGATGATGACGTAGCGAATGTAAATACTCGTACCTACCTATCTGACTAAAGCTACCTAGCCCATCAAAAACATATATCTAGGTAGAGCACGCGATACAGAACGCTATCCGCTATCCCTTTATCATTATTATATAGTTATTCCACGTTTTATATGGATTATATTCTCGCGAGTCTTTCATTATTTGTCATCTTTTACTTCAATATAACGAAGCTGTTTACTTCATTTCATTAATTATTCAACCGACGTTCTAGCTAGGTGTAATTGGTTATTATGCGTACACTTGATAAACAATTCACTAAAACTTTCGTAGGTATCTCGAATCCGCTAATAAAAGCTGATGTGTTCGTAGTACGTAGACGTACCTGCCATGAATGGGATGGATTTATTTCGAGGTATCGTGTGGAAAATTCCGAAAATTTTCAAATAGCGGTATTGTTTGTAGCTACTCAGAAACGTGCGAATGATTTTCAATCTGTTGGAGCGAATCTTACAACTTTTTATTTCTTCGAAAAGTGCCTGTTTTATCGATGTTTGGAGGCATGGAAGTTATGAGGGGGGAGGGGTGCTCTGATTTCCTCCTTCCATCCCCCCCCCGCACACGGATTTTCCAGCTAATTGACCAGATGTGGTTGAATCAATGTTGGAAAGGGAGTTGGAAACAAAAAATAAATGTTGAATAATTTTTAATTTTCAAAAATGATTGTTTTATGCAAAAAATTTGAATTTTCCTATCGATTTGGTTGTGTTTGTGAAATTTTCCGAATTAATAATTTTTCTATTGTGGAAAATTTTCCACTTCGCAGTTCTCACCTCTTTGCTTCGTTCGAATCAATATTCACTCTGCTGCGAAATTTTTCAAAAAATTTCAAGAATAGAAAAATTATTTTGAGAAATTTCAGAAACAGAACCAAAGAAAAATGATCCAACTACAGCGAAGAAAGGGTGAGAGGTGAAAACTGTGAAAAATTGATATCTAATCGAATTGCAAAATAACATCATTCTTGATGCAAAAAGTTGTTTCTCATGGCTTTAGAGCTGAAATTTGGTATATATCTACCCTATTTTCGATCTTCTAAATCGATTGGAAACAGTTTCGAATCATTGTGAGCAGTTCTGGAGCCTCCCTTCTTCGATTTAGCTATATCCGGTTTCAAACATTTCTCTGGAGGTGGCGAAAACTCTCTTGCAAGGCATTTAATGGCAGAATTTCTTACTCCTGGCGCAGAACCCGCCTACCTCTTTGGCCGGAATTTCTCATCACAGACAGACATTTTACAACCGTTTTCTTTCAAAAAATCCAATTTTTAGGTATTTACGAGTAAATCAGATTTTTTTTCATTGTGAGAAAAACTATTAAAAATTCTTTCGAAAAAGTCGGCGAATTTCACCTACAATGACTCACTATACCCTAGGGTGTACCTTATTTTGAAAAGTTTGAATTTTGTAGCTCCCACCCCCCAAAAACATGACCTCAAGTGAGAAAATAATTCTCTATTTTTTATTTCTCCCCTAACTGTAAAAAAAGTGGTGCCGGTAGCCCCCTAAGTGGGGAAAAAATCCAAAAAATCAAAAAAAAGTTCTATTCATGAAAATTTTTTGTTTCTGCGCCAGAATGTTTCTAAATAATCCCCTTTTTAAGAAAAAAATTTCCCCGGCCCTTCAAACCATATTGGCCCCCTAGTAAGGAGCCCCTCAAAGTTGGAAAAACCACAAAAAATGATAATAAATCAAAGTTTTGGAAAATTTGATGAAAATATCTCATTTTCACATTAGAATTGTTCTACATAACCCCCTTTTCAAGAAAAAACCATTGTTGGACCCCCAAATAATTTTGGCTCTCTTGCATGGAGCCTCTCAAACTTGGGAAAAATAAAAAAAATATTAAAAATTGATAGTTATCTGTAGAAATTTTTTGAAAATTTTTTATTTATGTGCAGAATCTTTCTGGATAAACTCTTTTTCAAGAAAAACCTTCCCCCGGTCTTCCAAACCTTGTTGGTTACATATAAAGCCCCTCAAAGTTGAAAAAAATCAACAAAAAAATGAAAAATTCATATCTATGCAAATTTTTTGATAATGTTTCATTTCTGAGCAGAGTACTTTTAGATAACCACCTTTTCAAGAAAAGCACCATTTTGTCCTCCAAATGATGGTGGTCCTCTGTTATGAGGCCCCTAAAATTGAAGAATATTGAGAAATATGAAAATTGATGTCTATAGATACCTAGGTACCTACTCGTAATTAGGTGAAAATTTTTCATCACTGTGCAGATTGCTTATAGATAATTCTTTTTTCCAGGAAACCCTTTTCTCTGTTCCCTCTACAATACTCACCACCTACATAAATGATAGAGGTCCACAAAGTTGAATTTTTTTTTGGAATGGTGGCGAAGTCTCCTCTGCAAAGATAGTTTCAAGTCATGGATATGTTTTTTTGCTCTAAACTTGAAAATGAAATCTCATTGATAGGGATTCTTGACGATTTTTTCCAAGTTTTCAAGTCTTACATTACAAAATATCAGGACGTCAATAAGTCTTCTGTGAAAATTCGACATAGGTAGGTAATTTTATGACAAAACGTCCGCTTCAATGTTTCTCAAAGTTAAAATTCAGAAATTCGTCCATTTTCTACAAGTTTTTAAAAGTCTGACATAGGTAGTGCTTTTCTGATGAAGCTCGACCAAATCCAAGAATTAAAATATGGAAGAAAAAAATGTAATAAATAATAATATTCATCTTTTTTCATTTTCTGGGGAATGAGACAAGTTCCACCTTTTCATCATGTAGACAGGTCATAAAATATTTAACAGTATTTCTAATGAAAATGGTCCAAATCCATGGATTATGATGTGAAAAAAAAAGTAAAAATTTCAATTTTTCTGATTTCTTTTAAGTATATCTTGAGATGGGGGGGAGGGGTGTGCTCCCTAGCACGACTCATTTTTACTAACGTGATTGGAGAAAATTTTTCTTGTGAAACCAGACAACAATTTAGGGCGTCATTAAATATTTTTTCACTAGTACCTCATAAATATGAGCTCTCCCCTCTAATCCACTGGTTAGTCTTGGGTGGACATAGGGGGCTAAAATTGGTATGTAGGTTGATTTTACGTAAGTAGGGACTTAACTGAGGTGTTAGAACTAGAAAGTTCACAATTTTAAAAATTTTTCCTGATACTTCGATTTTTTCATATTATGGGAAAATTGGGGGGCCCACCGGCACGACTTTTCTTCACCTAGGGGGCTGAAATTTTCAGAGTATTATTTTCTCACCTGTGGTCATGTTTTTGGGGGGCGGGAGCGAAAAAAATCAAAAATTTTTTTTTCACCATACAAATAAGGTACACCCTACTATACCCATTACACACTTCTTTCACAGAATCGCCGCTACTAACCTTGATTAAGACAGTTTTGTTTTTTTGAAATCTGATATTTTCAAAAATTTGTTGGAGGCTTTAGAACTTTTCAAAACAGTTCGAATAGTTTGCCAATTAGAGGTAGACCAAAAATGCGTACTTTTCAGCTTTATTGGTCAACTCTTGGTGAAATTTGGTCGATTTTTTCTTATTTTTGACCCAACTGATGCAGTATATCCTAAAAACTTCCTCATTTCAAATATATACTATTCCGTATTAGCATAGAGTTATATTAAAAATTGACGTACAGTACGCTAGAGTTTGGGAAACTCAAAATGATTTCAAACTTTTCGTTCGAAAACTTGTAGAAATACAACTGGTAAACCCTGCGGTTATTTTGATTCTTTCATCTTGGTATTTGCGTGCCGATGTAATTGTTCGATAGGAAACTTATTCGGTTCGTTTTTCAAATTACCAATCGAATGCGCCGCGCCATTCCCCTCCTTCCAACCAACTCGGTGTACGCCATCGTCATCACCACGATGCGGTAAATTTTGCGCGAAATTTCGCTCTCATGTTTGAAATTACCGCGTACCATACCTCGCCTTTCCGAGCACTATTTTCTTATACGAACGAATGAACGAAGGCGCAAAAGGCGGCATTTTGCCATTTCGTAACTTTTCTAACTTGTGATACGCGGCAGTGGCAGTTTAATTATTAGAAATTTTGCCAGACTTTGTGTTTATCTACTGTTACGTTGTTGTCAAATTTTAAAGCGAGCAATAGTTTGTGAAATTTTTAAAACTGATTCGCCAGAGTTACCTATACTTACTCGAGATAGAGCGCGGGTGATTGTTTGATCGAAATATTTATTAATTTATCCAACTCGATATTGAAATTATTACTAACGAGCGGTTGAACTGAACGAATTGGGTAAACACGATTCATTATTTAGTTAGCCCAAGTCCCTCTTAACTTTTAATAAGGTGAATTCGATGTAATGAATATTGGTAGCATGATGAATAATTCATCGTTAATTACTTGGGAAAAACTTTTTTCATGAAATAGAGAGAGGCAAATCATTCGAAACGAGCCATATAATACCACCTTAAATTAATAAGTTTGTTGTTTTCATCGTAAAAGTGCCTAATAAGCGTGTTCAAATTTAACTTTATGGAGACTACGATAAATTATTTCATCGATTGACGACTGTTTAAGAAAAAAAAAATAGATTTCATTCTTTCAAAAATCATCGAGGATGATTAAAGTCAATTTTCATCAAGGCCTGATCGAATCATCGTTCAGAATGACAAAGCCAATTGTTCCTCCACCACCCACCAGGCCACTTGTACTCTAGTCAACACATACGAATATAGCTGCTAATAATATGTGGTATTCTGTAGAGAAAATTCAATTCGAAAAAAGAAAAACCAATTTACCGAGACGTAGATATTTGGTGAAGCGAACGAGAAAATTCTTTCACTATTGTATTCGTATATTAAATTAACAACAATGACGCGCACGTTTGTCTTTTCCAATACAAGTCAAAAAGAAACCAATTAAGAAGACTTCATCGAGCTTTTGAAGAATTTCATGGTACGTATGTTCTTTCTACGTATAGATGAATTTAGTTACCTGGAACTAGAGTTTTTCTGCACCCCTCGTACGAATGTTGTTTTTTTTTGTTGAGAAAGTTAAGTCTGCGTTAAACGGAGACAGCTAAAAATATGAACAATGAACATATGAACCTAGTCTTACTACAAATACATCGCACGCAGATATAATTTTCCTCGTTGGGGAAATTTTCAAGTCTCACGTTAAGCATTACAAAACCACGTAAACGGTTAGGTAGGTAGGTACACGTTTCATGCTCAGTCGTGCACATTTGATCCTAAAGAAATCGATGAGAAAAAAAACGTGTAGTTCATTTTTCACCTTAAGTAGACTGTTTTAAAACTACAAGCGATATATTACGTTCGGTAATACGTAATGTGTACGTACTCTTACATACCACACGACAACAGCCAATACCATCTGGCGTTTATTTTGCGTTCATAGACGAAGAAAAAAATTCACTTCGATAGGTAACCAGTTCCTCGAAAGAAAAAAAACCATACAAAACGAATCGAATTGAAAATATTTCATAGCGAGTTGTTTAATAAAAAACATTTCATCGGAGGCTTTTCAAATATCTATTAAATTTTTGCTTCGCAAAACTCGATATTTTTTTTCCTCTCGCGAACTGCGTAAGAGTGAAAAAAAAATCCAATACAATGATATTTTTTCCCATCAATACCGAAACAGAGCCGCACTACGTCTTTCGCCTCCTCTCGTTGAACAACGCGCAAAGAAAACGAAGTTTCTCCAAATCAACATTTATTACGACAAATGATAATAAAAATACAAAAAGAAAGAAGAAAAAGTGAACCGAAATACCGAATAAATGAAATTGAATGACGAAACGGCTTACGAAGATTATTTCGAAATGAACGCATCGAGCTTTTTTTTCTCAAATTCCGCTGCCCTTAAAATTATCGAATAATTTTTTTAGACCATTTCGTAATCACGAGATTATGCTTATTTTTTCTTACACAATTCGGTGCGCATTTTGTATACGTTTTTCTTTCCGTCAACTGTTGATCACGAATCCAGCGTTGGTTTTCGTAAAAATAATTTTCGATGTTGGAAATGTGCTTTCGAGTTGATAAAAATTGTAATTTCCACGATCTGACCGTCGGAATTTCAAAGCTGGAAATACTTACCTTGAAATGGATGATTTATGTAGTTATTCTTCACGAGTGTCTGAAGAGCGGAGATGAGAAATTTCGTCTAGGAAGGTGAGCGGGTTCTGCGCCAGGAGTGAACTTCCAATTACCTTACAAGAGAACATTTAGCACTAACACCCTCCAATTTGAATGAAGCCAAGGTAGATTATAAGAACAAGTTCCAAAAACCCCCGTTAACCAAAATCTGATAAACCCGAGTTCATTTTTGGATTTTTGACAAATTTTAGAAAATTTAAAAAATGCCAAAAAAAAAACAGTTTTTATGGCGATTATGTCAAATTTTTTGTGATTTTTTTTCAAACAAACTGAATCAGTGTGAGTTATTTCTTAATTTCACCCTCCCCTCCCCCTCCCCGCTTCAAAATTTCCCTGTTTTTGGTCATTTGGAGGTCGCCAACGAGGTTCAAATTTTCTCTGGAAATTTCAAAGATAACTCAAACATGTATCACTTTGGCTGATGCTCCAAAAATGCATTTTTTTGGAATTTCAAAATCAGAAGCATGCCGAACGGGCACAGTGAGAGAGTGTCTCAATCCCCCCTCCCGTTTCAGAAAAACGGAAAAAATTGTGTAAATTTAAAAACTCAAAGAATTGCCGAAAACAGCGGATTATTATAAATTCTGATCATTTTCTTTTTCAATTCTCTGACCAAAGTTGGAGAATATAAAAATTGTCTTCTCACATTAAAAATATAGTCAGGGAGTGCTCAAAAGGATCAATTGCACCCCTTCCGTCGATCCCCCGGTACAAATTTCTTCTCAAAGGAGGGAGTCCTAAGAAACATTTCTAGCCTTGTACTCAAAAAAAAGTGGCGCTACTTACAAAATGGCGGCCATTCTGATTAACAGGTCAGCTGAAAGCGCAGATTTTGCGTTCCAACCTAGGACTTGCAAGACATTTTTTAAATTTTACCAAGGTAGATCAAAAGATCAAACAAAAATTTATCACCTGTCAAAATTTCAAGTGCTAAAGTGCATTTTTCGATTTTTGGTGAATTTTTGAAAATCAAATTTAGGCACAAAATGAACGAAAAAATCAAAATTATACCAAATTGACCAAGAAAGCTGAAACTTGGGATATACCGTATTTTGGACAAGCAAAATCGATTGGAAACTGTTTCAATCCATTTGGAGCAGTTCTGGAGCCTCCAGCAGATTTTTGAAACTCGAAATTACCACAAAATTTCATCAAATGGAGTTGGAAAGCCAAAATTCATTCCGCAAACTAATTTCAATACGCGATGAAGTCGACTGCAGGCGATTTTTTATAAGAATTACTGGAGCCTCCAGTAAATTTTTGAAACTTGAAATTTCCTAAAAATTACATCAAATGGAGGTGGAAAGCCGAAATTTTAACTCTGCATTCGAGTTTTAACACCCTCTGAAGACGACTTCAGTTGTGTTCAAGTCATTTTGGAACCTCCAGTGACTTTTTGAACGGTTTTATGGCGTTTTTTAGATAATTGAAATCACCAACAAGTAGCTGGAAGCTTTAGAACCACTTGAAACCACCACGCAGTCGACTTCATATTGTATTGAAACTGGTTTTCATAGTAAATTTCGGTTTGTGAACCCCATTCGATAATATGTTGTGAAAATTTCAAGTTTCAAAAATTCGGTGGAGACTCCAATAACCATCAAAATGTCGCTGGAGGCTCCAAAATGACTTGAAACTACCTGAAGTCGTCTTCAGAGGGTGTTAAAATTGGAGTGCAAAGTTAATTTCGGCTTTCCATCTCCATTTAATGAAATTTTGGGGATATTTCAAGTTTCAAAAATCTACTGGAGGCTCCAGTAATTTTCAAAAAGTCGCTGGAGGCTCCAAAACGACTTAAAATCCAAAGAGGAGCCAAAAAATCATCACATGTCAAAATTTCAAGAGCTAAAATGCCTTTTTCGATTTTTGGTGAATTTTTAAAAATCAAATTTTGGTCAAAATGTGGAAAAAATCAAAATTTTACCAAATTGACTTGGAAAGCTGAAATTTGAGTTATTTTCTATTTTCGACATGCCAAATCGATTATAAACGGTTTCAAACCATTTTGAGCAGTTCTGGAGCCTCCAGCAGATTTTTTAAACTCGAAATTCCCAAAAAATGTCATCTAATGGAGTTGGAAAGCCAAAATTCATTCTGCAAACTAATTTCAATGCGCTACGAAGTCAATTGCAGGTGGCTCAAGGTTTCAACAATCTACTGGAGGGTCTGGTAATTTTCAAAAATTCGCTGAAGACTCCAAAACGACTCGAATTCCAACTGCAGTCGACTTCGTAGCGTATTGAAATTAGTTTGCGGAATGAATTTCGGCTTTCTAACTCCCTTCGATGAAATTTTGTGGGAATTTCGAGTTTCAAAAAGCGGCTGGAGGCACCAGAACTGCTTACAATCTACTTTAGTACAGTTTGAAAAATATCGTGCAAGTCCTATGTTGGAACACAAAATCTGCAATTTCGGCTGACCTGTCAATCAAAATGACCGCCAATTTGTCCGTAGCGCCACTTTTTCTGAGGATCAACAGGGGGCGGGGATGCAATAGATCCTTATGCGGGCTCCCCGACTAATCGACTAATAATCGTGTTTTACTTTGAAATTTTCCAAAATAAGACCTCTTTATTCCAGTCAAAACTGCCAAAAAGTCCCAACTTTTGCTAAAATATTTTTTAGAACTTCTGTTTTTTGCTGGAAATAGTGAATTTTTGAAATTTTTCGCCCTTGCTTTGCTTGAACTTTATTCCTATTAATATTTTAATTTCTCGCTGGAAAACTAAAAATGTTATCCTCCATTCTGATTGGTCGAAATTCCTTGACACAGAATTGACGAGGTTTTGGCGCGCAGTTGACAGTAAAATGACACCAAATGTTCGGCGGGTAATTTATTTTTAGGGTCTTGAAAATGGAGTTGATATCAATTTTCTACCTTTCAGGCCAATTAGGTGAAAAATCATTTTTTTTTACATCTTGATCAAAATTTAATATTATTCAAAAATTCATCGATAATCAAAAAATGCACCTCAGCACCTTAAACTTTGGCTGGTGTTATATTTTTTACATGGGTGCGTTTTTAATTTAGCTTTGTCTGGTTCAAAAATCTTTCTACTGATTCAGAAACATTTTTTGCGAGGTAATTTCGGGAGGAATTTTTTATTCCTGGCGCAGGACCCGCCTACTTCTCTACCCATTTTTTTTTTCATCATAGACCTTTGGTGACTCGAACACTATGACTAAAATATTCTTTTACAAGCTTGAATATCGACATGGAAATTTTTTTTTCTTTTTTTTTTCAGGTCATCTCACTGAAAATGTTGTCAAGAGTCCTTAAATTTTGAAATGTTTTGATATTTTTTAAGCATAAAAAAATGTTGTACAATTTTGAAGTTTGCTTTGAGGGGGCGTGAGAAAGAGAGGGGGAGGGGGATAATGCCAGCTTGAAAATCTAATTTTTCGTACAAATTTTCAAATTCATTCCTTAACAGTTTTTCATTATGGCTGCAAAAAATTTTCAAAAATAAATATGTTGTAGGTACTAGGTAAGGTAGACCTACTTAAAGCGTGCTAATTTTCCCTTCGATCCAAATTTGAAATTTTTTACCGACGTTCGTAAAAATACTTTAAGCTTCTCCCATACCAAATTTTGATGGCCCATTAACCACTACAATTTACAGGAAAAAAATGACCTGTAGGCATTATGCAAAGCTTACTTCTTTCACCCTGCGAATTTAATTTTCTCAATTCGCTTCTGATAACCTCGAAATGATGGGGTTATTACCTGCGAAAATGTCGGCTGATGAAAATTCGCAATTGCGTATTCGAATGGGAATGGCTGATGTTATTAAGTCATTAGTGCGGTTTCGAACGTAACGACCGAAACCTCAAATGATATTAAACGACATTTTAATGCCCGGTTAACAAATTTTTCGCGCTGGAAAAAACCATACCGTTGGGACCGGAGCGGAGGACGCGGAGGACGCGGCGGCAAAATGTAAAAATTCACGTCGAAATCGGCTCGCAAATTTGAAAAACAGGGAAGAAAAAGTGGCAAATTAAAACAGCGATGTTGGAAAATTTAGTACTCGGACTCGTTAACGAAGTAATTTCCAGTACTTTAGTCGTTTGTGTAGTAATTTATTAGAAATCATAAAATTGCATGCTCGCAGAATTAAGGAAATTTTCACTTGTTTACGAGTCGAGCATTTACCGAGCAATGTTTTTCGTCGGTCGCTTAGAATAATTTCATAAACTCGAGGGAAATAACCGGCTAAAGTCGTTATTAGCGAGCGCTTTAAAAAATTATCATCGCTTTGGCTCTCGGCGTATGACGTGAATTTGAAGAATAACTCGAAATTGAGTTAGAAAATTTCATTCTCGCTATTGAGGTTTTAACCTACTATACGAGTATAAGCGTGGCACAGCGCGCGAAAATATTTATTTGCCAATTTCGCAAGATGGCAACATGATAGATGGACGAATATTTAGGCTGCGGCGTAGGCTTCATTGTGTTCGAGGCAATTAACTGAGTGGAAATCTTTTTTTTTATGTGCGAACTTTTTTTTTTTGTTGAAAAATTGAGAGAAAGCAGAATTTTCCATGTACTTATCAATGTGGCAAGGTGTATTTAATTCTCAGTATGCGAAGTGAGGAAAAACAAAGCAAGCGTTAAAAGGTCACGTTGCTGTTGAGAAAAATGAAGTATGTGACGAGTTTTCTAGCTTTTTGTACCGGAAGCGAACCTTTTCGCTGTTTTATTCCTCGAAACAGTGTTAACAATAGAAATAGGTTCGTGGTACGAGTACACGGTGGTGATAAAATTTGATGCGAAGTATAATCGTGTGAATTATGCATCAACAAGCGTTTTATTTTACCTATCTAAATGAGTCTTTTTTCTTATACTTATTCGTAGGATGGATTTTTTTTTTGCAGACGTGTTATCGTTTGCGAGAGTGTACATCATTTTATATATTTTGCAAAACAGCGTCGATACGATAAGTGTAATGTAACTTAACACGATTCGTGCTTAATTGGATTTATTCGATTTAGTATAAGGTTTCTTACTTATTAATATTAACCTGTGTTTTTTTCTTTTTTTATTGCAGTCGGTGTTTCGCGCGTCGAGTACCATTGTACACAATGGATAATTATATGGAGAAGTGATTTTATCGAGTTGCTCGGTTTTGGTGAGTATTCTATCAATGAATATTAGTGCCTTATACGTAGAATGTCATAAACGTTTGTAAAGATGAAGGTGCATTCTCCCCCCCCCCCCCCGCCATCACAACCAATCGATAAGACTTCAAACAGATTCAATTTTTTTGTGCTCTCTAAATTGGGATTTTTACCATTTTTCAGGATTAGGTTTGCTCCTTTTGTACTTGGTGGATTTTTTTTCGAATTTCATCGCTTTCAACAGTTAAAAATTGGTTAATTTCAGATTTAAAAAATGAGATAATTTGAAATTTCAACTCAAAAGACGGATTTTAACCCCTGTCCATGTCCCAAGCTCCGCCTTTTTCTAATGGAAATCAACGTGGGAAAGTATGGAGAAAATTTGTTTTTTTTTTCATTCTCTCTTTCTGCATTATAGTCTAAAAAAATTGTTTTCCCTTAAAAAGTCTACAATGCACATAACTTTGAACCCACAGATTTTTTGGGAGGGAGGGGGAGAAAAAGCAAGCTGCAGGTCCCCAAAATTGAGAGCAAAACAGAAAAAAATGATTTTATGCGACTCCAACTCTCGAGTGAGGTGAACATCGTGGAGTAATTTTCAGCCCATGAGACTTTGTGAAGGGGAGGTAAGGGGTTGAGACCCAAAACTGAAAAATATACCTAAGCGAATGTTTAAATTTGTATATGGGATACGAGAAACCTGGGAAAGACTTGCGAAGGGAAAGAAGGAGGTAAGGTACCTCCTCCCTCATAAACTTTACCCTTGAAAACTCACAAAACATTATCAATGGATGACTAAATATCACCCAAAAAATTTACCAATATTAACCAAATATTACCAAAAATTTACCCGAAGTTTACCAAAAATTACTAATGAATCATTAGAAATGACCAAAAGTTTACCCCAAAATTACTAAATAAAATTGACCAAAAATTCATCACAAAATTCAGAAATTCATCAGATTACTAGGTAATTTACCAAAAATTACCGATAACTATCAAAAATTCACCAGAAATCATCAGGAATTTACTAATAATTCACCAGAGATTACCAAAGACTCGATATGACCAAAAACTTATAAAAATTTACCAGAAATTTTCCACGCATTACCAGTAGATGGCTAAAATGACCTATAATTCACCAATGCTGACCAAAAATTACTCGAAATTAACCAAAATTTGTCAGAATTTTCAATTTTGAGAAAACCAAATATTGGCAAAAATTTACCTTGTAAAAATTAACAGAAATCCATCAGAAATGACCACGAATTAACGAAAAATTACTAGTTTGTAACCAGAAATCACCAATCGTTTATTCGAAGAAACCTGAAGAAATTGGCTGAAAATGACTAAAAATTCATTAGAAATTTACCAAAAACCGCCCGAAATCTGACAAAAATTACCAGTAATTTACCAGCAATGATTATAGAAATTTCGCCAAAAATGACAAGAAAATTTGGTCCAACCAAATTAACAAAAATTCACCAAAAATGTGTATTACCGGAAATTTTCTATAAATTATCAGAAATTTACCAAAAAAATACCGGAAATTTTCCAAAATTAATGCATGTTTACCAAAAATTACCGGTATTTTCCAAAAATTCATCAGTAATTTACCAAAAATAATCAGTACCTAACTCATCAAATATTATAAGTACCTATGGTAATTTACCAAACATTTCCAGTAATTTATCGAAAGTTATCAGTAAATTATCGAGATGGCGAAATTTCTGGTCATTCAGTCATTTAAAAAGACTATGGTTCTGAAAATTGCAGCCAAAATAGAGAAAAATTGATTTTTCCAAGAAAGCCTTGCTTCATAATATTGCCAAAAAATGGCCCAAAACATCCAGAAGTGCTGATTTTTACATTATTTGCCTAACAAATAGAGGAATGATGTTTGCCAAAATCATCAAAAAATCCTGTTTTTTTGTCAAAGTTATCAAAAAGTCCCATTTTTTGCAAAAGCCCAAACTTTTTTTACTTGACTAAATTGCCAAAAAAGTCCCGTTTTTTGCCAAAATTGTGGCAAAACACGTACCTGCATATTTTTTTTTTGTCAAAATATGTTCAGAAAGTACATAAATCTTGAGTTTTGCCTTAGCTGCCTGAAAACACCTGTTTTTCAAAATATCAAAATCATATAATCTCGTTTTTTTTTTCAAAATTGTCAAAATGGAATTACCAGTAAGAAAAATGTAAGTATTATATTCATTTGACAAAATTAATGAGAAATTTCTATATTTTTGTGGAAAAATTTAATTCTTGCTTTTGCTGTCTGGAAACACTTTTCTTTTCAAAAAAGCCAAATAATAATCCAGTTTTTTTCAAACCCACTGAATAAAATATTCCGTTTTATGCCAAAATTGTATTGTCAGAAAAGTACCACCTTTTGTCAAGATTACTAAAAAATGTCTCATTTTTAGCCAAATTTGTAAAAAATTTTAATTTTTGTTAAAATCGTCTATAAAGTCATGGTTTTTGTCAAAATTGTGAAAAGTCAGTGTTCTTTGTCAACGTTATCAAAAAATTTCCATTTTTTCCCAAAATATCCTAAAAATCCTGCGTTTTGTCAAAATTGCCTAAAAGTCCTTTTTTTGTCAAAATTGTCAAGAAATTCTCATTTGTGTCAACATTTTCCAAAAGTCCTACATGTTCAAGGAAGTCTCTCGAAAATTCAGTAGAATTTACTAATAAAGAATCATTAAAAATGGTGAAAAAAAAGATGGAAAACTGCAAAAATTTCGAAAAATCTTGCAAAATTAAGTCAAATATTTAGAAATTTTCACGCAAAACAAAGATGAAAAAACTTGATTAAGATGATGTGAAATTATTAGGCAGAACTTGGTTCAAAAGTGTGAAGAACTTCTAAATGGGTCTATATAAGTTCCAAAAAGACTGAAGGCAGATTTGGCCTAAATTTTCCCAAAAAAGTGAAAAATGAACGAGGCCGGAAATTCCCATATACCTACTTAAGTAATCAAAACTTCAGCTACTGAGTTGATTTCCAACAATTTTGAAAACGGATGGTAAAAAAAATGCCAAAAATTCTCACACTTATATAAATAAAAATCATCTCAGTAAGTAGCCAAAAAGTCCGGCGTATGACAATAGGAGTAATTGCACCCCCCCGGCCGATCCTCCGGGAACACTTTTTTCTTAAAGGAGACATCCTAAGGAACATTTTAAAGCAAACTTGCCCAAAAAAAAGTTGGTCTTACTTACAAAATGTCGGCCATTTTGATTGACAGGTCAGCCGAAATCGCAGATTTTGCCTTTCAACATAGGACTTGCACGAAATTTTTCAAACCTTACAAAGGTAGATCGAAAGATCATGCAAAAATTCATCACCTGTCAAAATTTCAAATGCTAAAGTGCGTTTTTCGATTTTTGGTGAATTTTTGAAAATCCAATTTAGGCCAAAAATGAAGGAAAAAATCAAAATTTTACCAAATTGACCAAGAAAGCTGAAATTTGGGATATACTCAATTTTCGACATGCCAAATCGAATGGAAACTGTTTCAAACCGTTTTGATCAGTTCTGGAGCCGCCAGCAGATTTTTAAAACTCGAAATTTCCACAAAATTTTATCAAATGGAGTTGGAAAGCCGAAATTCATTATAAACACTCATTTCAATACGCTACGAAGTCAATTTCGGGAGTATTTCAAGTCGTTTTGGAGCCTCCAAAGGCTTTTTGAAAATTCCTGAAGCCTCCAGCAGATTTTTGAAACTCGAAATTTTCACTAAATCTCATCAAATAGAGATGAAAAGCGGAAATTTACTCTGCATTTTCTGAGAACGACTCCAGTTGGGTTCAAGTCATTTTAGAGCCTTCAGCGACTTTTTGAAAATTCCTGGAGTCTCCAGCACATTTTTAGCTTGCCAACTCCATTTGATAAATTAATGTTGCGGGAATTTCAAGTTTCAAAAATCTACTGGAGGCTTCAGTAACTTTTAAAAAAGTCGCTGACGGCTCTAAAATGACTTGAATCCACCTGAAGTCGTCTACAGAGGGTGTTAAAATTGGAGTGTAGAGTAAATTTCAGCTTTCCATCTCCATATTTGATGAAATTTTGTGAAAATTTAAAGTTTCAAAAATCTGCTGGAGGCTCCAGTAATTTTCAAAAAAGTCGCTGGAGGCACAAAAATGACTTGCACCCACCTGAAGTTCGTCTTCAGAGGGTGTTAAAATTGGAGTGTAGAGTAAATTTCAGCTTTCCATCTCCATTTGATGAAATTTTGTGAAAATTTAAAGTTTTAAAAATCTGCTGGAGGCTTTAGGAATTTTCAAAAAGCCTTTGGAGGCTCCAAAACGACTCGAAATTCACCTGCAGTACTTCGTAGTGTATTGAAATTAGTTTTTATAATAAATTTCAGCTTTACAACTCCAATACTCCAATTTGATGGAATTTTGTGGGAATTTCGAGTTTCAAAATTCTGCTGGAGGCTCCAGAACTGCTCAAAACGGTTTGAAACAGTTTCCAATCGATTTGGCATGTCGAAAATTGAGTATATCCCAAATTTCAGCTTTCTTGGTCAATTTGGTAAAATTTTGATTTTTTCCCTCATTTTTGGCCTAAATTGGATTTTCAAAAATTCACCAAAAATCGAAAAACGCACTTTAGCACTTGAAATTTTGACCGGTGATGAATTTTTGCATGATCTTTCGATCTACTTTTGTAAGGTTTGAAAAATTTCGTGCAAGTCCTATGTTGAAACGCAAAATCTGCGATTTCGGCTGACCTGTCAATCAAAATGGCCGCCATTTTGTAAGTAAGGCCACCTTTTTTTTTGGGCAAGTTTGCTTTAAAATGTTCCTTCGGATGTCCCCTTTAAGAAAAAAGTTGTCCTGGAGGATCGGCCGGGGGGGGGGGTGCAATTACTCCTATTGTCATATGCCGGACTATAAGTGTATATTTTTTTTGAAACAAAATTGTCATAGATTAGAAATAAAAAACCAACACGACAGACGATTCAGTAAGTAAAAATCGAAATATGACGCTGAAAAAGTAACTTTAAATTTTTTATGCGTAAAGTACGCTACTTTCTGTCTCTTTTTTCACCCACTTACCAGCTGCGATATCACGTATAAAATATTTCATTCGTATAATTCAATCAAAAGCACAATTTCGTCGTAAAATACTTTTACCAGCATTGCACCGACAAAGATGGCGACAAAAACCATCGCCTAGGTTCATCAAATATGAATAGAAAACCGCCAAAACAAGCAGCTTATTCTATTATCGATGGTAGCTTCGAATAATTTCGATTGGATTTTTCATTTTTATTCGTTTCTTGGTCGGTCGATGAACGAATTGTGTCATGTAACCTTGAAGATATCGAAACGCGAATTCGAGCAGCAGGATTTTCTCATTCAAAATATGACTTGAATTTTAATCCAAAATTCATCATGCGAGAACCTGGCCAACTTGAAAATTACAGAACGGGGAACTTTCAACAAATCGCGCAACAAGACCACCCACCTGGTGAAAAGATTACCTACAGCCGAAATATTACAAACTTGGCGAAAGAAATGGCGAATAAAAAATAAAATTAGCCGAAGCATTCGTAAGGTATTTACAAACTATAAATCACGAAATCGTGACATCGTATTTTTCAAACTTTTTTTCCTCCTCTAGTAGGGCTTGGATGGACCCCTACAGAATGAAATGTAAATACTTACGCCTTCGGGGTGAAATTTTTTCAAATTTCCAATAAGAAATTAATTACGAAGACCGGATAAGCGACTCGAGTCTTCTTCAGGGTTAGTACCTACCTACATAAGTTGCAAAAAAAAAGAGGTAGGTATCTCGAAGCGAAGTAAAAGGTGACACGAAAAATGATTTATAATAATTGTCGTTTCAGCATCGCTTGCGTTGCGATTATTTCGAAATACTTTGATACCAACTCTGGCGAATTGAAATGAAAAATGCGCTGGTTTTATTGCCGCAGTTCTATTGGTCGTCGCAGCTCGAGCCTCGAAGTGGGTGAGAGTTTCGCCATTATGTGTTTATAGTTTTGAAGTTAATGAGGTGCTCTAGGCGCGGGATTATGGACTTTAAAATAGTATAAACTTTGGCGGGTATAGATATATTTGTGTATCTACGTTTCTATCTATAGCGACCTGTGCTTGGAACTTGGTTTACGTTTACTTGCGAATAATGAAATCCATCTCGATTGACTCGTTTTCAAACTACTCGTATTCTGCAGTCGAGTTGAAAATTTACAGAACCGACGTAGGTACCTTACCTAGCCATAATTTTATTAGATTCAAATTCCACTTTTTTTTTGGTTCAACTTTTTACAGAAATACCCAACATAGGATTTATAATCCCCTCAAAAAAAAGAAGAGGGAGATTTAGCATTTTATAGAAACGCGTCAAATTCGTTCAGCTAATTTATTAAAATAACAACGAAAAATATCTACCTGATACCTAAATGGTCGTTGATTCGTTTGTTATGTTAATTTAGCCGCTATATAAGTTAGCGTTATTTCACACAATAAGTGACATTTATTGGGATGAAATATACGTGTGTATTTAAAACCGTAATGAATAAAACTCCATTCGTGGTTATTCTTTTGTGAAAAAAAAGAGCAGATTAAGCTCGCACTACCCGCACAATACGTTCTATTACTTTTTCCGTGGTCGATTTTTTAATTGAAATTTTTTTAAATGAGAACATTTTTCAAAAGGCAAACGTTGAAGTGGTACGAGAGAGAGGGAGAAAGAGGTGCGTAGGATGATTTGTGTTGAGGAAAATTGATAAGTCATATCGATAGCGAAATAGAAAACGAATTTCTTGGCGTAAGTACGAATATATTTCTAGCGAACGAGATAGAAATATCAATTTACCATCTTCAATCAAAACACTGTCGCGTCTCTTTCAACTTCATGAATTTGCTGCTGGAAGTTTTGCCCGTATTGCCGCGCCATCAATCAATTTCTTTCGTGATGTTGCGACGCCGCACGCTACCAATAAATTTATTTTTCTAGTCCGAATCGTCGAACAATAAGGTCTCGTCCACGTCTTCATCGGCTTTTGTGTTGGCTATAGTATTTTGAGTGAAAGGTGAAAAAAGCCAATCTTATGTACCCTCGACTTTATTTTGGTGAATAAAAAAATACGAAATTGTGAAAAAATTGACTGACATGACGTGTTTATTCTCTCGCAGAGAGTTGAAAATCACCTCCATTGAGCTTAGTGATGTTAAAATGCGCGCATATTCATTTGCCTGCGCGCAATGTGAGCATTTGCGCGCATATGCGCGCATTTGCGCGCAAATTCCACAAATGGATGTTATTTGCTTCTATTTGTGATTTTCAAGAAGAAAAGTTGTCCAAAAAACGGAAAAGCATGAAAAAATAGGGCAAAGCAGGACAATTTCTCGTACCTATTTATTTAAAAGGAAGGGAGAGGGGTTCAATATTATTGCAATCGATTTTTTTCACTAATTTAGAAAATATTTTGATTTCTTTTTCATTTCAAAATTTTCAAATGTTTGGATCTTTTCTTCCGAATTTATCATCATTTGAGTGACAATTTTTAGAAATTAAAATATCCTAAATAAGGGATGAATAAAATGGAAATTGATAAATTTTTGATTCAAAATATGAAAATACAAGCAATTTTTTCAAAAATACCTACCTCAATATTTTCAGAAAGGGGAGCCCTCAAATTTTTGTTCCATAGTTGAAAAATAGTAAAAAAGACAATAGCAAGACAATTTCACAAATTTTATATTTTGAATAAAAGGGGGAGGGGAGGGGTTCGATATCATTTTTAACTACTTCAGAAAGCATTTCGATTTTTTTTCAATTCAAAATTTTCAGATGTTTAGATGTGGACCCTCCTTCCCTCAAATATCATCATTTGGCAGAAAATTTTTAGAAATTCATATTTTCAAAAAAATAAAATGAGAAAGAATAAAATATGAGGATTGAGTACAAAAATTTGTAGGGTTTCTCCACTATGGGGGAACCCTATTAAAATTATCTGGAATCATCTTAAGGTTTACCATTTTCTTCCAAAAATACTTGAATATTTTTCAGAAGGGAGAGTCTCAAATTTTGTTTCATGATTCAAAATTGGAAGAAGTGATCTAGTAGACTACACAGTGTCAAACAAGCAGGACATCATGAAAAAAAATGGAAAACAGTAGAACTTTCTGAAGGACACTTTTTTCAAATATTTTAAACGTTGGGAATCAAATGAAACCAAAATTCATCACTCTTTACCGAGAAATTGTTATGAAATAAAGTAAAAATGGCTCAGATCATTTCATTTTTTGACTCTAGGGGGGTGAGTTGAGTTTAAAGCGTTTTTATTAGTTTATTCATCAATAGCCACCTCTGGCGTGTATTTTGATATGTCGCATGATTTTTTCATCGCGCATATTTCGCGCATTTGCTCAAAATTTTCGGGCGCAAATGCGCGCATATGCCCGCAATTGCGCGCATTTGCTCGGCGAGCATATGCTCATAACATCACTAATTGAGCTGAATGCGTGAAATTAGCTGTATAATCATTTTAAAAGTAGGTTCATTAATGAAATTATCACCTATTCCATAGCTTGTGGGTATTTTTTGAGAGCTCAAATATCACCAAAAAAAAAGTTTTAAAATGTCGAACAATGAATTTGTTATTGCTCGTAGTACTTACGGGTACCAAACTGAAAATTACCAAAACAATGGGACCGGAAAGATATACAATTTTCGCGATATTTCCTCGAAAGAGGATCATTTCCCGACCCCGAAACCACCATTACATTTTTGAGATCGAATTGCAAAACCGATCCAGGGGTTCCCAAAGTTGTGAAAATTGAGCACCTACGTTGTCATCTGTTTTGGTCAATAAATCCCCACCAAAAGGGGGTAGGGGGGTGATTGTGGTCTCAAATAACTTGCATTGGATCACTCTTCAAATATCTACCCATGACCGTTCTCATGTAGTGATACCCCACATTTCAGTGGTTCCCAAAGTTGAACGTTTGTATTCCAAATTTTTAAAGTCACACATTCAAACGAATATTGTCAGTAAATAAATTTAGCAATCAAAAAATAGTCCAGATAAAAAGTTGCAAAATTTTACGACGATTTCAAAAATGTGTCATTTTTTTTCTTAGCATTGATAGGGGCCGAGCTGAGGGGGTTGGAACGTCAAAAAACGTGATGTACGTAACAATAGTCCAGTAACTTTAACAAAAAAATAAGGGGTATCGTGAATCTGTAGGTGGCAAGCTAATTTTTGGTATACTGGTCCATTTTGATGTCCTAAAAACGAATCCGAGGAGTCCCCTGCTGTCCCGGGTGAGCTTTCCCCTAAATTGTGGATCTTAGCCCCCTAAAATCGGTTTTTGGCCAAAATCTCGAAAAATATTGACTGTAGCGCAAAAATGGTTGAAACAAATGTTGTTCTATATCAAATTTTCCATCGGATGGGCCATCGATCGATTTTCCAGCCCCAAGGGGGGTGGACCTACGGCTCTTCGAACATTAGGAGGTTTGGAGTAGCGCCATAATGTTGATGGGTAATATTGATTGTAATACCTTCAATCGTTCCAAAATGGTACCGGGGGGGTGATTTTCTTTTTGTTTCTGAGGTACAGAGCGGAGCACAATGTCACCTCGCCCCCTCCTCCCCCTTCACTATTCAGTTATTTGGCTGTATACGCACGTGAGATGAATAGAAATGCACTAAAAAATGTAAAATTGTCGAATGGAATGTTGATACGAGTTTCAAAAACCAGTTTTAGCATATTGTGACCTCTTCTCCCCCTTTGTGGATCATAGCCACCCCCCCCAAATCGGTTTTTGACCAATATATCGTAAAGTATTGAGTCTAGCTCAAAAATGGTTAGAACGAATGCTGTTCTACATCTAATTTCTCAACAGACGACCCATTGATCAATTTTCCAGTCCCAAGGGGGTTGGACCTACCCCTTCTGACCTCTCACCATTCAATTATTTGCCAATATACCTTACGTATGTGAGGTGAATTAAAGTTTACTGAAAAAAAATGTAAGAATGACAAATGGAATTGTGCGAAAATGATCAAAAAATGCGATTGGGCTGCAACTTTAGAAATTGTCTGTAGCTCAACTGAGAGTTTTTGGGAGTTTTTGAAACATTTTGGTTAGAACATTCTTGTGGTCAAAATGTGATCTAGAAGAAGACGCCCACAGTTGTAGACATCCAATTGTGTATTTCATGGTCGGGAGGCTCGCGTAAAGACCTGTTGCACCCCCCCCCCGCAATGCTCTGGGACAACTTTTTTCTCAAAGGGGGAGCCCCAAGGAACATTTGTAGCCCTTGTCCTAAAAAAAAAAGTGGCTCTACTTACAAAATAGCGGTCATTTTGATTGACAGGTCAGCCGAAATCGCAGATTTTGCGTTCCAACATGAAATTTGCACGAAATTTTTCAACCCCTACACAAGAAGATCGAAAGACGAGACAAAAATTTATCACCTGTCAAAATTTTAAGTGGTAAAGTGCCTTTTTCGATTTTTTATGAATTTTTGAAAATCAAATTTTGGTTAAAAATGAGGGAAAAATCAAAATTTAACCAAATTGACCAAGAAAGCTGAGGATATACCCTACTTTCGACATGCCAAATCGATTGGAAACTGTTTCAAACCGTTTTGAGCAGTTTTAGAGCCTCCAGTAGATTTTTAAAATTTTAAATTTCCCAAAATTTCATCAAATGGCGATGGAAAAAGGAAATTTATTCTGCAAACTGATTTCAATGAGCTTTGAAGTTGACTGCAGGTGGATCTCAAGTCATTTTGGAGCCTCCAGCGACTTTTTAAAAAGTTGTATGGCTTTTTTGGAAAATCGAAATTTCCAAAAAGTAGCTGGAAGCTTCAAAACCATTTGCAACCGCCATGCAGTCGACTTCATATCGTATTGAAATTACCTATGTAGTTTGCAAAATTAATATCTGCTTGCTAACTCCATTTGATAAAATTTTGTGGGAATTTCAAGTATCAAAAATCTGGTGAAGACTCCAGTAATTTTCAAAAAGTCGGTGGATGCTCCAAAATGACTTGAACCCACCTGAAGTCATCTTCAGAGGGTATTAGAATATTGGAGTGCAGAATAAATTTTGGCTTTCAACCACCATCGTTTGATGAAATTCTGAGGAAATTTCAAGTTTAAAAAATCTACTGGAGGCTCCAATAATTATCAAAAGTCCGCTGAAGATTCCAAAACGACTTAAAATCCACCTGCAGTTTACTTCGTAGCGTTTTGAAATTAGTTTGCAAAATGAATTTCGGCTTTCCATCTCCATTTTGATGAAATTTTGGGAGATTTCAAGTTTTAAAAAATCCACTGGAGGGTCCAGTAATTTTCAAGAAGTTGCTGGTGGCTCCAAAACGACTTAAAATCCACCAGCAGTTGATTTCGTAGCGTATTGAAATTAGTTTGCTGAATGGATTTTGGCTTTCCAGCTCCATTTGTGGGGATTCCGAGTTTCAAAAATCTGCTGGAGGCTCCAAAACTGATCAAACCGGTTTAAAAGAGTTTCCAATCGATTTGGCAGTTGAGAAGAGGGTACATCCCAAATTTCAGCTTTCTTGGTCAATTTGGTCAAATTTTGATTTTTCACCTCATTTTTGGCCTAAATTTGATTTTCAAAAATTCCAAAAAAATCGAAAAAGGCACTTCAACACTTGAAATTTTAACTGGTTATGAATTTTTGCCTGTTCTTTCGATCTACCTTCGTACGGTTTAAAAAATTTCGTACAAGTCCTTTGTTGGAACGCAAAATCTTCGATTTCGGCTGACCTGTCAATCAAAATGGCTGCCATTTTGTAAGTAATGTCCCTTTTTTTGGGGGACAAGGGCTAGGAATTTTCCTTAGGACTGCACCTTTAAGAAAAAAGTTGTCCCGGACGATCGACCGAGGGGGGGCAATAGATCCTTCAGCGGGCTCACTGACTATCAAGATTTTGTGCCATCTAAAGAAAAAAAAGTCAATTTTGAGAGGCTTCAGGTTCTCTTAAATGTCGAAAAACACGTAAAATAGTCCAAAAATTCACTTTTTTTGACCCTGTAAAGAGGTCATATAGGGTTGGGGAGCTGAAATTTTCAAAAAGCACTCAAGTGGCAGTCTTCCATTAAATGTTGAAGATTTGGACTCCTCAGGCCCGCTTTCGAGGAGGGGAGATGGTCAGAAATAGAAGTTGAATGGTTTTTCCACCTTAAATTGTGTTAGAATGACTTGGGAGGCTGAAATTCAAGTATGATGATCACAGTAAGGGAATTGACCGATGGTATAATAATTTTGGACTTTTTTCATCCATTCGAGCTCATATTATTCCCTTCAAAAAAAAAAAAAAGACATTTCTGTAATTTTAAACGTTGACCCTTCCCATTCCAGTGCTCAACTCTAGTTCTCAAAAGAACTCCATTTCTCAAGTTTGATCTCATTTCATTCATTAGAACAGTTTCCAGATTGAAACAGTGAAAATTCAAGTTTTGTGTGAATAATACGTATATAGGTACAATCATATACACACATAAAAAATCTGATACGGCGAGAATTGTCTAGTTTGAACTGTAAATATCGAGAATTATAAAAATTTTTAACCCCCACCCTTTTTTCTAAAGTCAGACCTATCGCAATAGCCAACATTTCTTACAAAAACTTGGCCAAAAAAGTGGGTTCCTCAAAAAATACAATCACCCAAAATTAGGCGAAAGAAAAATCACCATTTTCTGGGATAGTAATATTTCCTATTTAGTGACTGAAATTTTCCTAAGATCCTGCCTTATACTGCTTGCACTTCACATATGTACTTGGTGCAAAAAAATTGAGCGAAATTTTTAAATTTACGGCCAAAAGGTTCTTTAATTTTTTTGAATTTTTTTCCCTCAACTACGAGAATATATATCTAGGTAGAGGTACCTAAGTACCTACCTACCTATCTATATATGAAAAATTGAAAATAGATGCATTTGGGTTAGAAAAACATTCCAAATCTCTGTCTGGAAATCGATCTAAGTTTGAAGAGGTCGAGAATAAGCTGTACTTACCTAACTCGCTTTTTGGTGGGTCGAATTAATTTCTGAGTCTTCTGAAGAAATATCGAAAATCGTACCGCAAGCTCCAAAAGGGCCATGAAAATACGTGAAATTCGGTTTTAGGGAGTTGATGTTGACTTCAAGACTAATTCTCACATTTTTACTGAATAAATACATACATTGTGGATATGTACATTTTTTTTTTTTTTTTTTTTAATTGTACTTACCTGCTTACCTCAAATCTCTACAAAATGCAAGTGATCATTTTTGGATTTTCAAAAATTCGCGGAGTTGAAAAAAACTTTTCAGAGACTTCAATTTTTATTAACCTACTTCTTTTTTCAATTTCTACTTTTTCAATTTTCCATTTTCAAATTTTTAGGTATATTTTTTGACTTTGATGGCCATTTTATAAATGGACCAACATTGCTTGATGGACTGAGGGAGGTTTTTTTCTTGAAAATTGGGTTACGTATTTAGAGGGATTCTCTGTAAAAATTAAAATTTTCCAACAGATTGTTATGGCCTTCAATTTTTATTAGTTTTCTATATTTTTGTCAATTTTGAGAGGCTTTACATAAAATGACCAACTTCGGGGGTTTGGGGGGGGGGGAGAAAGACTTTTCTTGAAAAATAAAAAAATTTCTGATGCAGAAATGGGAATTTAAAAAAAATACCTACCTATCAACTTTGATTTGGGTTTTCCATTTTTTGATTTTTTCACAAGTTTAGTAGGAGGGTTTCCGTTCTACGAAACTTACAATACCTTAGTAAGATAAATTTTCTAAAAGGGGAATCATTTATTGAACCATTCTGATACAGAAATCGGTAAACCTGTTTTGGATAAATTGATATTTTCATTTGAACAGAAATCTTTTTCTCATCAGATCCAAAATAAATTCACGACGTGAAAGTGCAAAAAAGTGAAACTTAAAAATGGTTGCCACCCTACCTACCTACTCTCAGATCTACCTATATATTCGTATATCGCAATAGTATGAGCATTTTTTTAGGTTGTAGAATATTGATTGAGAAGTTTTGACTTCTGTGAGAAGTAGTCTTATGGAGAATTCCATCGTTGTTGATTTTTTATACGTACTTATCGAATCAATACAGGTAATAGGCCTAAGTACGTTTCGCGTTTTAATTTTTCTTTCAAACTAGAGTAACTGTATTTCGTTCTCGAGAATGGCGCATCCAATCAACATTAATAAATAATGAATCCATTAATAATGAATATTTCAATCGGTACAAACGGTTTTAATCCATGGTGAAAACGAAAGTTCGCAGTTCGACATTTTTTAACGACTTCATTAATTTTTCACAGTTAATAACGATTTTTTTTTCTTCTGTGCTATACCTACCTATGAAAAATCATATACCTACTGCCTGGCTTGCGCAGTTATTGAAATTATGTTTGCGTTGCATCGACGTCAGTCTACTTTACAAAGCATGATTTCGTAACTGGCACAGTCGTTCGTTTTCAGACTTTATAATATGTATTTGAAATTTAATTTTAACGTTTTTTTAAAGGATTTTTTGGCATTTAAAATTCGAGTAGGTAGTTCAATTTATCTATACTTTGGTGGTGGAAAACCACATCGATAAAATCGAAGAACTAGACCAGCGTGAATGGAAAATTCCACGCGTACAGCTCACCCCTTCTCATATAATAGAATTTCAAATGAAGCGAAATAAAACTCCGTTTTAGATGCAAACAACGTACTTGTAGTCGTATTACATTTTCATTGTAAGCGAGATGTTTTTTAATGCTGAAATCACAATGTTTCTAGGTATAGCTGTAGGTATAGGTAAATATATAAGTAGGTACCTACATTGCTCGGTCAAAACAGTAGTACACTAGTAATACATGTATGAGCCAGTATAGAAATGAAAATACATAAAAATACTCGTTGGAGTGTTGAACAGCAGTACATACATACAAGTATAATGTTAGAAAATACGTTTCTAACTTACGTATCATCGCGATCGCGAAATAATAACACAAACGGGGGCTTAAACGCCTTTATTAATGGTAAAAACATCGCGCCACTTGTACACAGAAAACACACACAAAATACATATACGACATACTGGAGAACTGGTCTCCGTGAACATTATACACAACGCATATACAGATCGTCGGAGAATATAGGCGTGGCCTACTCCAGTGTAGCCACGATCTAACACTCCCCCTATTCTCCGATGATGTACAATTAAAAAAATTTTGAAAAAGAAAAATTCAGAATCGCACCACACAGAAGCCCCGCCACAGTAAAGCCAAAACACTGTGACTATTTATATTCGCATCACTCTGTTTACATAAAATAAAATTTTGAGACACATCACATAATCTTTTTCTCACCAACAATCATTTCATTTTAGATCAAGTTCATCTTCAGTTAGATCGATGTCCAGGTAACTTTCCACATCTAAATCGTGTGTATCTGAAACTTACAACAAAAGCATTAGAATTCAAATAACCGATAGGAGCTCATCTCTTAAGATAGAAAAACGAGGTATAGGTAGCGGTTTTGTACAGATATCCGCCAACTGCTCTTCTGAAGTCACTTTCTCTACTCTCACCTCTCCAAATTTCACACACTCTCTTACCAGTTGAGCTTCAGTTTCTATCACATGTTTCAACTTCGGCTTACTTGTTACAGTAGTGCATTTCACGGCTGAATCACTATCACAATATGCAACCACTGGATATAAATATCGATTCATCACACCTTTTATAGTGCTTTGCAAACACTTCATCTCACGCAATGCTTCATTCAAAGCACGGAATTCAGCCTCGCAAGTTGATGTTACGCGTCTCTTCCTTTTACGCGCCGCCCAAGAAATCACATCACCAAATAATTTAATAATATATCCTTCAGTTGTTTTCATTGAAGGTTGCACATCACGAAAACTTGCATCGGTGTAAACTTCCAACTCATCGCATTTTCCTTCGTACCTCAATGAGTAATCTCGAGTTCCTTTTAAATATCTCAACACATGTTTAGCTCTCATCCAATCGTAATTTGTAGGTGCTGACATATGAGTACTCAACTCATGAACTGCATAAGCAATATCAGGCCTAGTACCATCCGTTAAATATCGTAAAGAACCTATCAATTTACGAAATGGAAATTCTGTTAATTCCAACATTTTCCTACTTTCACTTCCCTCTTCACTCTCTTCTAAAGCTTTTAACTCCTTATTCATCACGCCACGTTCAACCATTGGAGTCTTTACTGATTTACAATTACTCATCTCAAAACGCTCCAAGATCTTATCAACATATTCACGCTGATCTAATGTTATCACTTTATTTTTCTTATCACGTGTTATATTTATTCCTAAATATTTCTTTAACTCGCCTAGATCACTGATCTTAAAATTTGAAGACAATTTATCAACAATTTCTTTCATTTTCTCCGCATTGTTGCTGGCCACAATCAAATCATCCACGTAGATAACAATAACAGCAATTATTCCATCCTGATGAAATGTAAATAAACATGGCTCATTCAAAGTATTCTCCAAACCTATCTCTCGGATTTCAGATTCAAGCCTCTCATTCCACTTCTTCGGACTTATCTTTAAACCATAGAGACTCTTCTTCAATTTACAAACATACTCCCCCCGCACATCATCTGACAACACTCCTTCAGGAACCTCCATATAAACTGGCTCATCTAATATACCATAAAGAAAAGCTGTCTTGACATCCAACTGAGTCACCTCAAGATCTAGCTTATTAATAAGAGAGAAAATAGTTCGAATATTCGGTAGTCTTTCCACAGGTGCAAACGTTTCATACAACTCGTAATTATTAGTATCTTCAAACCCACGAACAACTAGCCTTGCCTTATATTTCGTAATACCACCTACACAAATCTTCTTACGAAACACCCATCTATGAGACAACACTTTTGTTCTAGGTTCCAACTCATCTCGCCTTACAATATCCCAAACGTCATTCTCAACCATAGATGATTTTTCCTCTTCAATAGCCTCCAGCCATTCTTTGCCATCTTCTCTACAAATTGCCTCTGAATAAGTGACAGGGTCATTGTTGATCAAAGCAAACACATCACCTTTATCATCAAACTTAGCTAAGGCAATCAAATTCTGCTGAATCTCCAATTTTCGCGCCTCTGATCTCGTAAATGGTTTATTCAAACTAGTTTGTTTCAATATCTCAATTTCAGCATTTGCATTTGAAAACCACTCATCATAGTTGATAGTCTCATCAACAGTTGGTATAGCAGACGACTTAATCTCATCACACACGTCCTTATAAACTACTGATGGTCTCAGCCTCACATCACGTGTATTAATAATCTCGCCACTTTGAATATCAAGTAGTTTATAGCTGTTTGAAGAATATCCAACTAAGAAATAACGCTTCAGACTATCTTTGTTCTTTGACGATTTTTCCTGACTATAAGTTCGAGTAGAAAACTTCTTAAGATCACTTTTCTTCAAGATTTTGCGATAAGCAAGACAACCAAAACGAGAAATATACTTGAGACCACTCTTCTCTCTAGGATCAAATTTATTCAACGGTATTTCAAAATTGATACCCTTATGACATGTTCTATTCAACACATAAGTTGCAGCATCAACAGCTAAATGCCACAGGTTAGCTGGTAATCCTGAATCAATCATAAAACACCTAACGGTATTTTGAAGTTTACAATTCCAGCGCTCGGACTTACCATTCAATTGTTGAGTATCAGGAGGAGATACATCAAGTTCAATCTTTTCTTTTTCACAAATTTCTTTCATCTTACCTTGAGTATATTCCTTCGCACCATCGCACCTCAAATAGCAAACTTTCACATCACTTCCCAATTTGTTCCTTGCTCTCACCAGAAATTTCTCAAAACAAGCAGGAACCTCATCTCTAGTTCTTATTGAGTAGGTACTTGCATATCTTGAAAACTCATCAACAAAAGATACAACATACCTATACTTATGAGGAAAGGTCATTGGCCTAATAGGTCCCATCACATCAGAATTGATAATTTCTAAAGGCCTAATAGCTAATCTCCTATCATTCTTAAAAGGTAATCGCGTCATCTTTGCAGCAATGCACACCTCACAATCAAGTATAGACTCATCAAAATTTATATTTTTCAGTTTCTCATCACGTTTAGCCATTTGCTGCAAATATAATCGCGAAATATGCCCTAAATTTTCATGAATTTTGAAACCTTCACTTTTGACATTCACGTCACTTTTAAATTTCTTATCTGGTTTGTTACTTGTCTCATTTGCATTGCTCACCTCATCAATTTTACGTTTCTTCGCTACAAAAGCTGCGCCCCTCACAGATTTTTCATTCTCATCACATAAATCAAAATTTACAACATACACATTATTTTTATAAACTCCAGTAAATAAAGTACGTTTTGTTTTAGGATTAAAAATTTCAATAGTATTTGAATTCAAAATAATTGAATATCCATTATCAGTAAATTTTCTCAGAGATAATAGATTTTCAGAAGCATTTTTAGCATACATAACATTTTTCAGAGTAAATGGCTCACCACACAGACTTTTTACATATAACTCACCACTTTGAGTAATATCTACGTGAACATCTTCGCTCGCACCACGCAATGATACTTGCCTATCTCTTTTATTTTTCAAAATATCACATTCTCGAATAAGATGTTCACTGGCACCACAATCAGCTACAAAAGTAATTTTTGACTTACCTATCTCAGATCTCATTTGTTCCACACCTGCTGCTAGCACTACACCACTTTGACCAGAAGTGCTTATCTCATTTGATGTACTCGTCTCATTTGTTAATCTCACCTCGTGTAGCGCTATAATTCAAGTTTTTAATTACTTTTTGTCTTTTTCACTATCATTTTTATTTTTGGGAGTTTTGTTCTTAATTTTACCTCGAGTGGCTAGGGGACATGAGGAGGAGATGTGCTGAGCGTATTTGTGGCATTTGTAACAAAACCGTATACCGCTGCCAGGCTCGATGAAGCATTCCGACGCTCGATGCTTATTTGCACCGCAATTGAAGCAATAATCCGTTCGCCTTTCTTCGGAACCATGCCTGGGATTTTGAAACCTTCCTCGATGTTGAAAACCTCCACGAGTTGGAAAATTTCCATAATTTGAAAAATTTCCGTAGCCATTTCCACGACCAGTTCCACGTCCTACGCCACTGCCATGATTACCACGATTACCACGGTTGCCACGCCCAGCACCATATCCACGTCCACCACCTCTATGTCCACGTCCTCCAAAGCCACGTCCACCTCGACTATTTTGACCTTGAGAAACACCTCCTCTATCATCTCCAAATCGAAAAGCTGAAGCAGGCTCTGTAACAAGCACTTGCTTTTCTTTCTCATTTGATTCGAACCATAAACATAATTTCATCAATTCGTCATAATTTGACTGTATGAACCTAGTCTCAGCAGTCAACTCATATAACGAGTACTGCTCCCTAACTGCAATTATGAAACGATTGCATTTGGCATCGTTTTCAAGAGGTTTACATAACATTTCAAATTTTTGAACGGCTGCCTCAAATCTCAAAATAAATTCTGCCACAGATTCGGAACCTTTATTAAAACGTAGATCCTCAAGTTGTTTTTGCAAAGTCGAAGACGTAGAATTTATTTCGGCTTTCCTAAATTCCTTGATTTTAGTCAACGCTTCAAGAGGGTCACGAATATTTACGATTTTATTGTGATAACTAGTATCAATTCGATTAATCAAAATATGCCGAACCTTATTCTTTCTAATCACAATTTCGTTCGAAGTATAATTACGATTTGGAATAATATTAGTTTGAATTATATCGAGCAGATCAAGTGCAGACAGTTCACTTGAGAAACTATCATACCACACATCAAAGCGCATATCAGAGGTAAGCTTATAATCAGTTTTTATCGAAATTGTACCTGAGGGATTTCCTTGCAGGGCCCTTAGGATTTCTGTTTGCTGTCGTAAAATAGTAGTTATCAAATCTGGGTCACTGCCTTGACCTTGACCTTGACCTCTTCCTCTTCCTCGACCTCGAATACTCATCTATAAAAATAGCAAGTACCACTCAATAAGATTATTAAATAATTCTTCTGACTTTCCATGCATCCAATCATGAGCCATGGAACACTCATGTGCCCAGATGAACACACAAAAGACAGATCTCATATCATAATTTAAATTTAAAATTCAATTAATAATTTTTCACATCTCAAAACAACAATCAAACAGAACTGTCACTGAAAATATGGCACACTCATTATTTTCAGTTATTGAACTGATTGAAGGTCCTCACATAATTCAAAATTACATTTTTAAAATTTTCATCAAAATAAAATTTCTTCATAAAGAAATATCAAACTTGCCTATACCTACTATCTCACAAGTCCATCCCCAAGAATATGGAACTCTCATATTCCTAGCTATTAACTTGCTTGATAGCTCACTTTTCGTTCATGTTACTCCCTGAGATTCATTTTCAGTAATATGGAACACTCATATTAGGATCCTGAAACCAGTGAGTAACAATGAACCCACACTCTTATCACATTTTAAGTAGGTAGTACCTAGGTAAACATATATCATTTCTCACCTTGACTGCAATAAACAAATCAGCTAATCACACTCTCGAACTGTACCAGAGTACACACCACAAAGCACAATCAATAGTTCAGTAGTTTTATCAATTTAAAATTGAAAAATAATCTCCAAAGAAAGCACACAAAAGATCGCGAACATACACCACAGTAACAGTCACAATACTAAATGTAAACCTATTTGGTACTACACTACATACAGGCACTTGAAAGAATAAGCCACACCTCTGTGCCTCGCATCTCAACTCGCCACTCTGCAGCTGCAAGATTTCTTTGTCGGTAAAAGAAATCCTAGGTATTAAAATTTACTAAGAGCTCGTAATTTTCAAATTCCATACATCATGAAAAATACAGCACACCACAATTGAAAAATACACAGTATTCCAGCTCCAAATACACATACACTTGTCGCATCCCTTTTATCACCGGCCGGTTGACATTTTTTAAAAACAATAAAAAAGTTCTGCATCATTAAATCTTATTATTTTAGCCAAGCGGCAGATCTCAAAACATAAGCACTCCTTTAAAATACTCATGTACGAGTATATGACCACTGCATAATATTTAACGTAATAAAATAGGTACCTATACCTATACACACGCATGCAAGTAAAACAAGCAAAGTCGTAAAATGATGCCGCCAAAAGGGAACTCTAAAACACATGCTATTTTTAGAATCTGTCACCCTAACCTGTATCCGCCACTGCTGCTGCAGACAACAGCGAACGAATACGTAGATCTACTAAAAGCAATCTGATGCAACATATAATACCTATTGGTAAGTAGGTATATACCTATCTAAAATACACACAATATTATACCTATCCGTATGTGGATATGTACCTACCTATCTACCCACCACACACATATACATGTACATGCAAATAACATTAACCTACCTAAGTTGGCCAACTAACATGCACAAAAATATAGTATGAAAAGGATACATATTACCCAGATAATATTTTACTCATCTCCTTGATACTTGATCACTTGGCAGGTATCTTGTTCTTCTCCTCGCATCCGAATTCGCGTTCGCGTCATCGTCACCTTGATACCTAATCTCTTGGTAGATAGGTATTTTGTTCTCGGACCTCGGACCTTCAAATTCGCGTCACTGCGGGAATTACCGTTTGAGGGGTTACCCGGCTTCGCCTCCACCATGTTAGAAAATACGTTTCTAACTTACGTATCATCGCGATCGCGAAATAATAACACAAACGGGGGCTTAAACGCCTTTATTAATGGTAAAAACATCGCGCCACTTGTACACAGAAAACACACACAAAATACATATACGACATACTGGAGAACTGGTCTCCGTGAACATTATACACAACGCATATACAGATCGTCGGAGAATATAGGCGTGGCCTACTCCAGTGTAGCCACGATCTAACATATAATGGCCAAAACGAAAAAAAAATCTGCCTACTGTACTCGTATCGACGTCGAGAATTTTTCACAGACTGACCGTAAAACAGAGTAAAACTCATGGCATTTTAAAGGTGTGCTGAATTTTTTTTTCTTTTATGGCGTCTCGTCTTTCAACGTTGTTATAGGTCTTGACTCTCGCCAAGCATTCGGTTTCAAATGATCGAATAAAAATAGACGCTCGGTTCTATTAAATTTAAAGCGCAGTGCGAAAAAAAAAACGACGTTAAAGTAATGTGCTCAATCTGAACTTGAAAAAAATGGGGTTATTTTGGGATTATTTCATATCAAACCATTAAACTTTTTGCTCTTGAGGGTCAACGATTAATTTGGGCAAAAAGTTAAGTATCAGGAAAATATGTCAATTGGCAAAACAATTTTTAAATCAGGCAAAGAAGGATTGTGAGAGGGTCTCAAAATAGTCCAAGAGCTATACCCACTGCGATTGCCCTGAAATAACTGAAAGCTGAGACTGGTCTCAAAAGTTAGTATACATACCCCTATTTTAAGAGCACTCGGTCTGCCAATCCGCAGCTGCTGCTTTAAAGCTCAGCGAAAGCTCAAAAGTTCACAATTTTTCTGAACTTTTGCCCGAGAAAACTGATGGCTCAAATTAGTGCCAAATTATAGCATTTTTCGCGCTGAATCCGAATATGTAGGTCTGCCGACCCTAAAGTGCTGCCAAAGCCCCGCCAGACTGGTTTAAAGGGGGGTCAAATTTCGCAAATTCCATCTTTTTGGGCTAAATTCGCATAAAAAGCTATAAAATCGGTTTAAAAATGATTTTCAAGCAGTTTAACTAATTGCTCTACCGGTAAGATGATTTTTAGATGCCGAAATTTTTCAAAATTTTCATTTTTTGGGGGGTGGGGCATAAGGGGGGTGTCGAAAAATTCACCAAATATGGTCTTATTGTGATACATCAAAATATATGTTTTTTGGGCCGCAGAATTCGATTATGGCAATATTTTTCACATCACCCGGTCCCCCGACCCGCAGCTGTTTTTGAAAAATTTTGGCATCTAAAAATCATCTTACCGGTAGAGCAATTAGTTAAACTGCTTGAAAATCATTTTTAAACCGATTTTATAGCTTTTTATGCGAATTTAGCCCAAAAAGATGGAATTTGCGAAATTTGACCCCCCTTTAAACCAGTCTGGCGGGGCTTTGGCAGCACTTTAGGGTCGGCAGACCTACATTTATTCGGATTCAGCGCGAAAAATGCTATAATTTGGCACTAATTTGAGCCATCAGTTTTCTCGGGCAAAAGTTCAGAAAAATTGTGAACTTTTGAGCTTTCGCTGAGCTTTAAATCAGCAGCTGCGGATTGGCAGACCGAGTGCTTTTAAAATAGGGGTATGTATACTAACTTTTGAGACCAGTCTCAGCTTTCAGTTATTTCAGGGCAATCGCAGTGGGTATAGCTCTTCTACTAAAACCTGAAACGGTCCAAAAAATACTCGATGAGCACTCGCCAAAGTTCTGGTGCGAAAGTTAATATTTAGCCCTTCCATAGAATTTTTAATTTTCTGGAGGAAATCGAAATTTTAACAAAGGCTCCAAAATGGTCTAAAACAATTGATTGGGGATTCGAATTTAAGCAGATATTTATTCGCAAAGGTTCTTCTCTTCAATAAAGTAATGTTTCATGAAAAATTCGAATGTTTTGTTTTGAAAGGGGGAGTGTTAGTAAAATTTTTAGCGCCCATAGTGTAATTAAATTCAAAAAAAGGGGATTTAATAAAAATAAAATTTACGTTTCTCAGGCACCTGCATATAGGAGCTATAAGTATAGGTACAATATACACCTATCTGTGTACTCGCAAAGAATAAATTTTCACCACACCATATACACAAGTACTAACGAAGGGCAAAAAATTTCAAGCGAAAAGGTCAAGTGTCTTTAAAGTTTACCAAACGTGTTGTAATTCTACTCTTGGCGTAACTAAAGTTGATGGGTATAAAGCTTGAAGTGTACTTTAAATTTGAATTTCAAAACGCTTCAAACAGTGTAATGTTCGCGTACATTTTCATTTTACCTCCGAAACTGCGTCGCGTCCACGTTGGTTTTCGAAACCATCGTTTTTTCCCTCTTCTTTTAATACCCATTTTGTTGGTTTGTTTATCAAATTGATAGGGGGTTTTGTAGTGAAATTATTTTTCAAACGCGTTTAAAGATGATTTAAATTTCAGCCATGGGATGCGCGACGACGACGATGCGATGGAATGAAAGCGAATTCGTTTTCATTTTCACTCGCCCATATTATAGGAAAATATTTACCAACACGAAAAAAACATTTGCAATCATTATGAATAAAATTTTTATCGATGCGTAGGATGATTTTAAACCGTAGTGGATTAATTTATATATACGGGGTGGTTCGTAATTGGTCGACTATTCAAATCCTCTTGATAGAAGAAGATTTGCACGTGAGACGCTTTTAGCTTTTTTCAATCGAATTTGTTTCCATTATTTCTAAACATGGATACCGTCGAATTGATTTTCATTTTTCAATTTCTTTTGGCGAATTTCCACGCACCAATAAGGTAAGGTTAAAAAAAAATACCGAGTAATTTTGAAACGTATGCGTATTCGGTTTACATTTGGTTCGTTTAATTTCAATATTAGGAGCGAGGAGAGGTGAACGAAGTAAGCTACTCGTATACTTATTCGAACCGATTGGCAACGTCGATGTATATTCATTTGCTACCCCAACGCTATATATATAGAATGAAGCATAGGTAGGTGCAAAAATACATAATATACGAAATTCATACAAAGACTAAACGAAATAGGATTTTTTACAGCATGTGATTTTGAAGCGGAAAAAAAGAGTAAAGATAGAAAAGAAAACTTATTAGTTTACGAAACATCATCGCCAAGAAGGCTTGTCTACTCTTACTGCGAACTAAGTCGGAATTTATTTTCACGTAGCTTCCTTCATACAGCATGGCACGCTTGTAAGCCCGTTACGAGTATTTTTCAAAACATAATAACACGTAGATACCTACATGGTTTCGACGAAATTAAAAATAAACAATGGTATCGGATGTTTTGACGCCGAGTGTAAAAAGCGAAATTTCAAACGAGAATGTGTGTAATGTGTCAAAAAAATGTTTTTCCATCGTGTAAAAACTGTTGCTGTAGACGTGACAAAGGAGCTTATAGGTACCTGGTACCTCTATACTCAACATTGAGGCAACAAGATGAGAAACAAAGTGATTACTGTTGTGCTTTTGGTAGGTAAACTTGAAAAATTCACAGTGTCTTGAAAATACCTACACGAATCAGTTTAAGTGAATTTGTCTGTGAAAGGCATTTTCGTTGAAATTAAAACACACGTTTTAAGAGCTTTGAAATATTATGTTTTAGAATAATGCTTGTTGTGTGAAACTCGTGTCAGGTATTTACTCGAATTGCGTAGGTACTTATTACTTTGAAAATTATGTTTCCCGTGCTTTAGAATATTTTAAAGTACCCCAACCCAGGTTCCAACGAGGCAAGTATTGCAAAAGGTACCAAAATTTTTGTATCGAAGAAAGGGAGCTCCGCAGGCATCCCAAAATATGCCATCAGCTAAGTAATAGCTTAGAGGGTGGATAGAAATGAAAAACATATCTTGGATTTTGACTAAAATTGGCGGGGATATTTACTTTGAGTGGGAGTCTACCCAGAAAAATGTTGAGCCCTTGCTGTTCGAAAGGCTGAGCCAGGGGTCCTCAAAAGTGGGACCATTTTCGAAAAAATCGTGGATTTTTGTTACTTTTGGATGTAGCATAACTTGTGCAATCTTTCGGTCAACCCCCTTTCCCTCAAAAGTAGCGATTCGAGTTTCTAGAACTTCCTGACCCATTATTCAAAATTCAATGCCACTTTTAGCCCTTTACCAAGCCCCGCTTAAAGATTGACGGGTTGATTTTTATCAACTCGAAAGCAATTTTCCAGCATTGAAAATATTCCTTTTATGAAAAACAAACGCTGAATTCGTGTTCGCAGATCAATATACCCCGATTATCACACTTTTCACATAATTGTTCTGTTCAAATTGTCTGAAATTCGGCAGCTTAAATTTTGGAAATCGTCTTTTCTAGTCTTCAAGACAAATTCGCTGAAGTTTATGCGTAATTTCGAGTCTGCGCATTCGACAGCATTGGTATTTTTTCGGTCTAAAATTTTCCTGAAACCCAAAAAAAGGTTGAAAAATGCAATTGTGCAGTTACAACTTTTGGAAACGTATTTTCTGATCAAAATTCAAGTTTCAAACAATTACAAAAGTTTTAACTGCCCAATCACATTTTTTGGTCATTTTTGGGAAATTATTAGAAAATTTTGGGCCCCCAAAAAAATCAACTCTTTTGACTCTGGAAAGAAGTCAAATGGGTTTGGAAGGTTGAAACTTGCAAAAGGCACTTGAGGTACATTCTTCCATTGTATTGTGAAAATTTGGAACCTCCAGGTCAGTTTAAAGGGGCTACAGGCTGTTCTAAAAGTTGAAAAACATGGGAAAATAGGCGAAAAATCCACTTTTCTTACCCTGTAATGGGGTCAGATCGGGTTGGAAGGTCTAAACCTACCAATGGCATTTGAGGTACATCCTCCCATTGTACTGCGAAAATTTAGACACTCCAGGTTAGTTTTGATGGGCTACAGGCTGTTCTAAAAGTCGAAAAACACGTGAAAATAGCCGAAAAATTCACCTTTTTACCCGGGAAAAACGTCAAATGGGGTTCGAAGGTCGAAACCAGCAAAAATCACTCAAGTGTCACCATCCCATTGTAGGCTGGACATTTGGGGGGCTCCCTAGGTCAATTTTAGGGGTGGGATTGTGTCAAAAATCGAGTAAAATAGGGCTAAAATAAGGTTTACTTATTCCACCTTAAATGGGGTAGGGATGACCTAGGAATCTGAAATTTGGATATGTTGATCACAATGGCGACCCTTTTCATCTATTTGTGGCCAAATTATGCTGATCCAAAAAATGACCTTTCAGTAATTTTCAACTTTGACCCTCTCAACTCCAGGGGTCAAATATAACTCGCGAGAAAACATTTCCCAAGTTTGACTTTATTTGATCAATAAGAACAGGTTCAAGGTCATAAAATGTGGTGCTGAAACTTAAAAATATATAGGTACCTGTCTGGCTTACTGCAATAGCCCCCTATTTTTTTTACAAAAATTTGGCTAATACCTACCATATGGATCCTATTACTTTTAGACGTTTGATATGTCATGAAGATCACTATTCTACTTTTTTTTAGCCGAATTGTCTGAAAAATCGAAATTTTGAGACCTTTGGACCCCTGTCGGACCCGTGGTTTTGTGATTGGGTACCTAGCTGTAGGTAAATTTTATACTGGGCTGGACATGAGCGGGTTCTGCGCCAGGAATCAAAAATTTACTCCTCAATTGTCTTAGAATGATGAAGAAACGAAAAAGATTGTTCGTTCTTCTTTCTTTCATGTTTGAAAAAAAATCGTCAAGTTTGTATTGTCAGGGTTTCAATTTTTTGCTACCTCCCCTCCCCCCTCCTTCAACAATACTTTTTTTGCGAGGTTTAAAAATTGAGAAAAGTATCATCAGGACAAATTTTCAGTCCCAGTTCTCGAGTGTTCGAACAATTTGTGATGAGCAAAATTGACCAGAACAGTGGGCGGGTTCTGCGCCAGGAATACAAAAATTTATTCTTCAATTGTCCTAGAATGAACAAGAAACGAAAAAGATTGTTCGTTCTTCTTTCTTTCATGATTGAAAAAAAAAATCGTCAAGCTTGTACTGTCAGGGTTTCATTTTTTTGCTAACTCGCCCCCCCCCTCCAATACATTTTTTGCGAGGCTTAAAAATTGAGAAAAGTATCATCAGGACAAATTTTCAGTCCCAGTTCTCGAGTGTTCGAACAATTTGTGATGAGCAAAATTGACCAGAACAGTGGGCGGGTTCTGCGCCAGGAATACAAAAATTTATTCTTCAATTGTCCTAGAATGAACAAGAAACGAAAAAGATTGTTCGTTCTTCTTTCTTTCATGATTGAAAAAAAAAATCGTCAAGCTTGTACTGTCAGGGTTTCATTTTTTTGCTAACTCGCCCCCCCCTCCAATACATTTTTTGCGAGGCTTAAAAATTGAGAAAAGTATCATCAGATCAAATTTTCAGTCCCAGTTTTCGAGTGTTTGAAGAATTTGTGATGAGCAAAACTGACTAGAACGGTGGGCGGGTTCTGCGCCAGGAGTGAACAATTTCATTTTGTTTCCTTGGATAAAAACAAGGCTAGCGAGTCGCTCGGTTATTTTACCTCATGTTTAGATCTTCAAGATGTTATTTTGAGGTTGGCGAATTTTTTTCGGTTTTTCTTTCTCCTGTAACTACGAGTATATTTTTTTGAGAAGTGCATTGTGAAATGTTGAGAGAAGTAATGTATGTATCATCGATTAATGTTGAGTTCTGGTTAGTGAGCAATTGAAAAAAATAAATAAATTGGGCAAAATTGAATCGAGGGAGCATAAAAAAATACACCAGCAGCCAAAATTTCCGATGCTAAAATAAATTTTTCGATTTTTATTGAATTTTTAAACATCAAATTGTGGTCAAAAATGAAATAAAAGTTCATCAAATTGACCCAGAAAGCTATGATTTGGAGTGCATCTAATTTTTAAATTCCCAAAACGATTAGAAACGAGTTCGAACCTTTTTGAGCTGTTCTGGAGCCTCCAACAGATTTTTGGTAAATACAATTTCCACACCGAGAAAAATTTTTCATTAGCGATTTTTAATAGGTAATTAGGTACCTATGTAATTACTCGCAAGAAAATTTGAAAATAGGTACATCAAAGCGAATGAATGAAGTAATCCTCATTCTATAATAGATGATTTCACGCGCGGCAATTTCAAACATTCATTTGATGATACATCTTTGAAAAATTCATTCGAGAAATGCCTACTTTCATATATTGAAAGCCCGCATTTACCGCAGACGAGACTTTACGCGACCTTGGTTAGCATCGTAAAACATATGTAACAACTACTTACCAAAATGCTCTTCTTTCATTCGTTCCTCGACAATTAATTTCATAGTCCGCCCCCTCATCTCGTCCGTGTCCGTACATCTCTTTCTACGTAGGTACTCGTACATAATATCGCATACAAAAATAACATCCTCATCAGAAAGCCTTTTTTCAGATGACTTTATTTTTATACCCATTTTCACGATTCATTTTTATAGCACCAGCAGCAATAAAATCTGCGTTTTTATTCTCGCCAGCCTTTTACTATTCCATACGTTTCTGTAGTACCAGTATAATATAGCTGATATACCTAATATCAAATATGACTGATTATCAAACAACAAACAAAAATAATACCGTTGTTTTTTTTTTTTCAATTTTACAATACGTTGTATTATAGGTTTATTAGATAGCTAGATATTTTTCATATGAAATAAAAAATTCAAATCATATTCGTGATACGCAAATAAACTATACATTTCACAAACCACGTCATTTTTTGATTTTTTTTCCCTCACTAGATAGGTACGTAGATATCTGTTTGAACCTGAACTCCGGTGAAACGAGATGCAAATTATGAAAGCAAATTTTTTCCCTATGATTTCTCTCACACGTGAATAAATCCACTATTTGCTCACCTTGAACATATCGAATCAATCCAACGAAATTCTATCAACGAGAATTTTGCCAATGACAAAAAAATTGTTAGGTATATATTTATAGATACACTGCGGCTATACTATTCTATTGAATTACTATATCCGGTGTAATAATATGCTATAGGCGGTGGCAAAATACTACCTATAGATAGATACACACGAAACACAAAGCTCGAAGCTCGCTATATAATACCCAATACAGCTGCAGACGATGTACTAGGTATATAGCGAGCTTACGAGTACGTTTCTCTCGCTATCCATCATCAAGTCCCTAGCGATATTATTCGTAATAAAAATAATGAACGTTGTCCCCCTTACCTTTTTCTTCCTGTATTTATTTTTATTTCGTGCCTTTTTTTCGCCATATTTTACCACCTATAGGTTCGTTCGTATACTCCTCCGCGTATCTAGTACCTACTTCGGCCTTTATACGTACGTATACTGCGTTAGTGTATTTTTATACAATGAAACATTCAACCAGCAGAGATGATTTCACTGCGCGATGACACGCTATAAAGGAAATGAAAGCGAGCCCGTCAAAAGAATAATTAAATAGGACAAGCGTCGAGTTATGTGTATTTTTCTTCTTCGAGCGCGAAAAGCAAAACAGCTCGGCGTCCGAGAAATGAGAATAAAGAATACGCGTAGATTAAATATTGAAGATATTATATTTTTTGTTCCTCGAGTCGGAATTGTAAACTACTGGAATTTTTTCACCTTTGATGCTAATTAATCAAGGAGCAAGATTTAATGAAGCAGGCTGAATAAAAATCCGCATTTCTCTGGCAATTTCGTATTTTGTTGTCAAAAAGGTTTATCAATGGATCAATCTGTTTCAAAGTGGTTCATTAAGCGACCAGTTTACATTATTTGAAAGTGGCCAATCAACGGACAAATTTAGTCCGACATACGACGATAGGAATGATTGCATCCCATCTCCCACTGATGTTTTGGGAAAACTTTTTTGTTAAGAGAGGGGGGTGACAGGTTAGCTGAAATCGCAGATTTTGATATTTTTGGTGAATTCTTGAGTATCGAATTTAGACCAAAAATGAGAAAAAAAATCAAAATTTTACCAAATTGGCCTGGAAAGCTGAAATTTGAGATATTCCCTATTTTCGATGTCATAAGCTGATTGAAATCGGTTTCGAGCAGTTCTGGAGCCTTCAGCAGATTTTTGAAACTTGACATTATCTACCACGTAATTTCATCAAATGGATTTCAAAAGCCGAAATTTTGTACTAGACAAAGCAAGATCTAGAGTGCGTGCGAAAATTTATCACCAACCAAAATTTCAAATTCTAAAGTGCATTTTTCCATTTTTTGGTAAATTTTTGAAAATTATGTTTAAGCCAAAAAATGCGAAAAAAATTAAAATGTTATCAAATGAGCCTAGAAATCTGAATTTTGGAATATACCCTGTTTTTGACCTGATAAATCGACTGGACATGGTTTGGAACCATTTTGAGCAGTTCTGAAACCTCTAGAAAATTTTTGAAACTTGAAATTTCCTTAAAATTTTATCTAATGGAGTTGGTAAGATGAAATGTACTCCAAACAGTTCGTGCAAAAGTTAATTCGTACAGATTTTTCGGAATTTTTCGAAAAACATAAGTTTCTAAAAAGTTGCAGGAGTCTCCAAAATTTCTTGAACTTACCTGCAGCCAACTTGATAGTGTGTTGAAATTGGAGTGCAGGGTGAATTTTGGATTTCCAGTTTGGTTTGGTGAAATTTTATGGAAATTTCGAGCATCGAAAAATCTGCTGGAGGCTCCAGTAATTTCCAAAAAGTCGCTGGAGACTCCTAAACGACTTGAAATTCACTTGCAGTGGTCTTCATAGCGTATTGAAATCAGTTTTCAGGAATAATTTCGGCTTTCCAACTGCATTTTGATGAATTAAAAACTGCTGGAGGCTCCAGTAATTTCCAAAAAGTCACTGGAGACTTCTAAACGACTTGAAATTCACCTGCAGTGGACTTCATAGCTTATTGAAATCAGTTTACAAGATTAATTTCGGCTTTCCAACTTCATTTTGATGAAATAAAATCTGCTGGAGGCTCCAGTAATTTCCAAAAAGTCACTGGAGGCTTCAAAATGACTTGAAATTTACCTGCAGTGAACTTCATAGCGTATTGAAATCAGTTTACAGAATGAATTTCGGCTTTCCAACTGCATTTTGATGAAATAAAATCTGCTGGAGGCTCCAGTAATTTCCAAAAAGTCACTGGAGACTCCTAAACGACTTGAAATTTACCTACATGGACTTCATAGCTTACTGAAATCAGTTTACAGGATTATTTTCGGCTTTCCAACTGCATTTTGATGAAACAAAATCTGCTGGAGGCTCCAGTAATTTCCAAAAAGTCGCTGGAGACTCCAAAACGACTTGAAATTTACCTGCAGTGGACTTCATAGCGTATTGAAATCAGTTTACAGGATCAATTTTGGCTTTCCAACTGCATTTTGATGAAATAAAATCTGCTGAAGGCTCCAGTAATTTCCAAAAAGTCACTGGAGACTCCTAAACGACTTGAAATTTACCTACATGGACTTCATAGCTTACTGAAATCAGTTTACAGGATTATTTTCGGCTTTCCAACCGCATTTTGATGAAATAAAATCTGCCGGAGGCTCCAGTAATTTCCAAAAAGTCGCTGGAAACTCCTAAACGACTAGCGTGTTTACAGTTGATGTTCATCGTGAATTTTGGATTAACAACTTCATTTGATCAAATTTTAGGAAAATTCAAAGTTTCAAAAATCTGCTGGAAGCTCCGGAACTGCTCAAAACGCTTTGAAGCTGTTTTAATCGATTTAACAGGTCGAAAATAGGATAACTTCCGAATTTCAGCGTTCTAGGTCCATTTGGTAAAATTTTTATTTTTCCTTCATTTTTGGCTTAAACGTGATTTTCAAAAACTTATCAAAAATCGAAAAATGCACCTTAGTGCTTGAAATTCGGCCCGATGTCTTACCAATGGACTAATATTTCTCCCACAAAACAGTTCGTAACGAGGGACTATCTTGGATTTCTCTTTCTTTTTTTTCGTTTAAATGGCCTGTCGCAAGTGCCCAGTTGGTTTGCTTAGCCAAATAATGAAACTCACAGGTATCTAGATATCTACTCATTTTTGTAACATCAAAAGAGAAGCACGCAATAAGAATCAAGTCATATTATCGTATGGATATCGAGAATCAAATTGTTGATATTTTCTCTAGGTCAACATACCTACTACAGCATTTGTACATACCATAGTAGGTACAAAGCCTAAGTACACACAACAAGCTACATGCCTACGTATAAATATACTCGTCCACATTTACTTGTTTGTGAGTATGTACCAGACAGACAACGACTGAGAAGTAAAAAAGTTTTCACAAGCAGTGTAAACTTTTTCAACTTTTATTTCGCAGCACCAGTCTATCAAGTCAACAAAGAAGGAACAAAGTTGAAAAAACGATTTGCAAAAATTACTCGACGATGTTTAAACCATCGCCGTCGTGTTTATTTCGAGTTGAAAACAAACCCGAGCTCGGCACGTTTCATTTAAAGAGACTTTTCGCGTGCACTCGGCAATCTGGTAAATAAATTTTCCGAAAGAATAACAATCGTACCTAGCTAGTTTTATTTCGGTTCCTTTTACTGACCGTAGGTAGTACATACAATTAGCTTAAACATGAAATATGCTACTTATATACCTATTTAAATAGGTACCGAGCCGAGTCGTAAAATAAATTACGTTTCGGTGTCGCCGAATTATTTTTTAATTGGATCAAACAACGACGATAAGACCTTATTGGAAAAAAATTATAGTAATTTTCCAACTCGTAAAGGTTGCTCGGATAAGAATTCAGACGCTACTGCTGCTTTGGCTTCGGTCAAGCGGAAGTGAAAAATTCAATTGCTTTGATAAGACTCGGGCGTAGTGTAATTTTTAAACAACACGTCTCATAAAGCTCAACGACCAAATTGGGGGGTTTAAAAATCTTTCCTACGGCGTAGACGAGGCGTGCTTACGAGTATGGTTGTGCTTGTGCGTGTGTGTGAGTTTGACGGTAACACGAACCGGCGTGGCGTTTCCATCGGCAACCCTCTAAACTCTAATAAAAATAATCTTACGATAACAAGAAAATCATCTTGCGGAATTAATTCGCATACCAACGCCGCATCCGACAGATTACACCACCGAGCCAAATTACCAAACAGGAATTCCATTTTACAAATTTACTCGTACTCTCTTTTACGAACAGCTCTCTTCTTCAATCCCCATCGTACATCTTCATCTTCGACAAGTGTTTCGTTTTTATTTCACACAAACCTATCTTGTTCTGTGAAAAAACTCGACGTCGAAAAAGTACCTACGCGGATTTTTTCTCTCTCTTTCAATGACCTAAAATGTACCTACTCGTAAATGCAATTCTCGTCAAAGGAATAGATAGATACATGTAGGTAGCTTTATCTTTTACGTGGATACATTTTTTTTTTACGGGTGGTTTGAATTTTACACAACTTGCGGAATCGCGAGCTCTTCTCTGTGTGGAAGGTCTTGCCGATACTTGAGGTTTTCCTCGCCATTATAAAACATCAAAGTGTAACGATGATCGCATCAAGAGTTCTTTTTCTCTTTATTTTTCGTTTCAGCGAAAAGGAAATGACGTATAACTAACCTTTGAATTAGAAAAATAATTACTTACCTATCCAATACGACCAATTGCGATATGTTTGCGACTATGAGATGCGACGAACGTTCCAACTTTCCAGGGTGTTGAAATCTGCCCCTCTATATCCCTATTTTCTCACTGGAGGCTCCAAAATGTCTTAAATTTACCACTAGTTGACTTGATTGTGTGTTTAAATGGAGTGCAGCTTGAATTTTGGATTTCATTCAAATTTTTCATTTGATGAAATTTCGAGTTTCTAAAATCTGCTGGAGGCTTCAGAACTGCTCAAAAGAAGTTGAAACAGTTTCGAATCGATTTGCCTCGTTCAAAATGGGGTAACTATCTCAAATTTCAGCTTTCCCGGTTCATTTGGTAAAATTTTGATTTTTCCTCTCAATTTTGGCTTAAACGCGATTTTACAAAAATTCACCAAAAATTGAAAAATGCACTTTAGCACTTGAAATTTTGGTTGATGATAAACTTTTGCATGCTCATTCAATCTGACAAGGGAACGTCTTGAGGTGTCACACTCCGATTTGAATAGGACCGCGATTTTTGGAAAGAGCATAGTCTAAAACCCCCAAAACTAAATTTTCAGCTGCCCATGTCCATTTTTCGATTTTTGGCGAATTTTTGAAAATTCAAAATTGACTGTTTTTGGCGATTTATACTTTTTTAAAAAAAAAAGTACGTATCAATTTATTGATCAATAAAAATCGTCAAAATAAGTCCCAAACTAATATTAATTACCCAAATCCAAATTTCACCATTTCTAGCCATTCTGGAGCCTCCAGCGCGATTTTTCAATTTCTCCAGAATTTTGAATTTTCTCCAGAAGGCGTGAATATGCAGTTACGCAGCTAAAAATCGAGTTGTGTATTATACTCGACCTGTTTAACGAGTTTATCTACATTTGAGCCAATTTTGGGAGTGACACCTCAAGAGTGGTTTTTTGTCCAGCTTTTTTCAAAATTAAAAAATCCAAAAAATCAAAAGATAACCGTTTGTGAGGAAATTTTTGAAATTTGCGCAAATCGCTGTATTTCTTCAAGAACTAACCTCCGCAGCGCAAATTCTACCATTTCCAGCCGTTTTGGAGGGAAAGCGACACCTCAAAAAACCACTCTTGAGGTGTCACTCTCAAAATCGCCTCAAATGTGGATAAACTCGTTAAACAGGTCGAGTGTAATATACAACTCGATTTTTAGCTGCCCAACTGAATATTCACGCCTTCTGGAGCAAATTCAAAATTCTGGAGAAATTGAAAAATTGCGCTGGAGGTTCCAGAATGGCTGGAAATTGTGAAATTTGGATTTGTGGTGTTAGTTTCGGACAAAATACAGCGATTCGCGTGAATTTCGAAAATTTCCACACAAACGTGAAACTTTTGATTTTTTTGATTTTTCAATTTTGAAAAAAGCTGGTCAAGAAACCACTCTTGAGGTGTCACTCCCAAAATCGGCTCAAATGTAGATAATCTCGTTAAGCAGGTCGAGTATAACACACAACTCGATTTTTAGCTGCCCAACGGCATATTCACGCCTTCTGGAGCAAATTCAAAATTCTGGAGAAATTGAAAAATCGCGCTGGAGGCTCCAGGATGGCTGGAAATGGAAAAATTTGGATTTGGGTGAATAATATTACTTTTGGGTTTTATTTTGACCATTTTTACTGATCAAGTACGTACTTTTAAAAAAAAGCATAAATCGCCAAAAACAGTCAATTTTGAATTTTCAAAAATTCGCCAAAAATCGAAAAATGGACTTGGGCAGCTGAAAATTTGGTTTTGAGGGTTTTAGACTATGCTCTATCCAAAAATCGCGGTCCCGTTCAAATCTGAGGCGGACACCTCGAGAGGTTCCCTTGTGAGTAGCTTCGCTCAGTTCAAAAAATTTCGTACAAGGCAAAATCTGCGATTTCGGCTGACTTGCCAATCACAATGGCTGCCATTTTCTTAGTAAGGCAAAATTTTTTTGGAAAATTTGCTTTAAAACGTTCCTTAGTATGTCTCCTTTGAGAAAAAAATTGCCCTAGAGGATCGGCGAGGAGAGTGGGGTGCAATTACTCCTATTGGTATACGCACAACTGAAGTGGTCTGTTGATGGCCCACTTTAAAAGAATGCAAATTGATCGCTCAACGAAGGACTGTTAGTCCGGCATAATATGACAATAGGACTAATTGCACCCCCCGCCGATCCTCCGGGACAACTTTTTTCTTAAAGAGGACATCCTAAGGAACATTTTAAAGCAAAGTTTCCAAAAAAAAGTTGGCCTTACTTACAAAATGGCGGCCATTTTGATTGACAGGTCAGCCGAAGCCGAAATCGCAGATTTTGCGTTTTAACATAGGACTTGCACGAACTTTTTCAAACTTTACAAAGGTAGATCGAAAGATCATGCAAACATTTATCACCTGTCAAAATTTCGAGTGCTAAAGTGCGTTTTTCGATTTTTAGTGAATTTTTGAAAATCGAATTTAGGCCAAAAATGAGGGGAAAAATCGAAATTTTACCAAATTGACTTAGAAAGCTAAAATTTGGGATATACCCTATTGTTGACATGCCAAATCGATTGGAAACGGTTTCAACCCGTTTTGAGCAGTTCTGGAGCCTCCAGCAGATTTTTGAAACTCGAAATTCCCACAAAATTCCATCAAATTGGAGTTGTAAAGCTGAAATTTATTCTAAAAACTAATTTCAATCCGCTACGAAGTACTGCAGGTGAATTTCAGTTCGTTTTGGATCCTCCAGTGACTTTTTGAAAAATCCTGAAGCCTCCAGCAGATTTTTGAAACTTTAAATTTTCACAAAATTTCATCAAATGGAGATGGAAAGCTGAAATTTACTCTACACTCCAATTTTAACACACTCTGAAAACGACTTCTGGTGGATTTCAAGTCATTTTAGAGCCTCCAACAACTTTTTTGAAAATTACTGGAGCCTCCAGTAGATTTTTGAAACTTGAAATTTCCCCAAAATTTTATCAAACCAAGATGGAAAGTCAAAATTTATTCTGCAAACTAATTTTAATACGCCACGGTAGTTGACTGCTGGTGAATTTCAAGTCGTTTTGGAGCCTCCAGCAACCTTTTGAAAGGTTGTATGACGTTTTTTTGGAAAATTGAAATTTCCTAAAAGTAGCTGGAAGCTTCAAAACCATTTGAAACCACCATGTAGTCTGCGAAGTAAATTTCAGCTTGCCAACTCCATTTGATAAATTAATGTTGCGGGAAATTTCAAGTTTAAAAAATCTACTGGAGGCTCCAGTAATTTTCAAAGAAGTCGCTGGAGGCCCTAAAATGACTTGAACCCACCTGTAGTCGTCTTCAGAGGGTGTTAAAATTGGAGCGTAGAGTAAATTTCAACTTTCCATCTCCATTTCATGAAATTATGTGAAAATTTAAAGTTTCAAATATCTGCTGGAGGCTCCAGTAATTTTCAAAAAAAGTCACTGGAGGCCCTAAAATGACTTGAACCCACTTGAAGTCGTCTTCAGAGGGTGTTAAAAATGGAGTGTACAGTAAATTTCAGCTATCCATCTCCATTTGATGAAATTTTGTGAAAATTTAAAGTTCCAAAAATCTGCTGGAGGTTTCAGGAATTTTCTAAAAGTCGCTGGAGGCTCCAAAACGACTTGAAATTCATCTGCAGTACTTCGTAGCGTATTGAAATTAGTTTTTAGAATAAATTTTAGCTTTACAACTCCAATTTTATGGAATTTTGTGATAATTTCGAGTTTAAAAAATTTTCTGGAGGCTCCAGAACTGCTCAAAACGGGTTGAAACCGTTTCCAATCGATTTGGCACGTCGAAAATAGGGTATATCCCAAATTTTAGCTTTCTAAGTCAATTTGGTAAAGTTTTAATTTTTTCCCTCATTTTTGGCTTAAATTCGATTTTCAAAAATTCACCAAAAATCGAAAAACGCACTTTAGCACTTGAAATTTTGACAGGTGGTAAATGGTTGCATGATCTTTCGACTTACCTTTGTAAAGTTTGAAAAAGTTCGTGCAAGTCCTATGTTAAAACGCAAAATCTGCGATTTCGGCTGACCTGTCAATCGAAATGGCCGCCATTTTGTAAGTAAGGCCAATTTTCACTTTGCTTTAAAATGTTCCTTGGGATGTCCCCTTCAAGAAAAAAGTTGTCCCGGAGGATCGGCGGGGGGGGGGTGCAATTACTCCTATTGTCATATGCCGGACTATGTATAATTTTTTTTTTGACAAACTGGTCCATATCGAGGCACCAATTTGAGTTTGTCGTTATCAACAGCACGTTACAAGGGCGGTGGCGATAGCGGTGAAAACTGGGAATTTAAAGCACGTTGAAAATAACGAAAGAGCGCATACCTTGGTCTAGGAAGAAAGCCACTCAAGCGATTCCATCTTTACCGCAATCATTTCGGTTGAGACTAAATTAATGCATGTGTAATATTACGACTTGGGATTTATTTGTGCGGATGCATGTGTTGGGAGGATGGATGGTTTAAAGTGTTACAGAGTAGTGGTGTCTACGAGCGAGAGCTGTAAGTACCTATACGCATGCAAATAGAAATACCTACTCGGGTTGTCGGCTTAGATATAGGTATGTATAATATACGAGTAACTTGATTAAATTACGCTCGCCGTTAATATCTAACGCATAGGTTCGCTTTTAATTTCAAATATCAATTATCTCGACTGCTGGCCGTCGTCGCCGTGTCTTTGTAACTACATACGAGTACACATAGTATAATGTGATGTAGTTCAACTCGGATTAATTCGAGCTCGTCGTTGATTCGCCTTCGAGCCTTTGAAATCTTCAAAGTTGAATTAAAATCTCGCGTGACGTGAAAGTACCCATACCTTACGTACGTACACGCGTAATTCATATTTCGCAAACGTCGTCGTCGTCATGTTATCATCGAAAACTATCGGGTTATTCCCAGAGTCGAGTGAGAACGTGTCGACTGACGAGCTTTTGCTTATTTTGTTTACCTACAATACACGTTCACAAAATGTAGGCGAAGGTGACGCTGACGGTGAGTATGGTATATTGGTGTTAATGACACGATACGATTTCGTCGTCGAAATGTTAACGCGCATCTAAATTTTAAGTGCTCATTTAAAGGTCGCGGTCGTCGAGAATTGTTTTTTCAAAGCGTCGAGCAATAAGGAAAATCGCGCCGCCAAATAAGCCGAACAAGTATTTCGTCGAGTTCACAATATGTTAACATACTCGCAGACCTATTGAGCGGAAATCTTAAAACGAGTTTCCTTTTTGGCGTTAAATCGTATCTTTTAAATGTTCACCTGCTCGGTTTGTGGCCAGATTTGTGTGGGTACGAAAATCGACTTCTTCTTTTTTTTTTACCTGCCTACCTACTCTCGTTTGTTTGCCAGCTGCAAAATTGAACACATCAGCGAGCTTGAAAATTCGTTTCGTGTGTGGGTAATTTTGTGTCAATTTGTCCTATGTTTGACCTGGGATACTATTACGTACCTATTCAAATCTTCGACAGAGCATTTTGTTTTTGAAAAAAATCCAATTTTCCCCTAAATGGACCATTTTGTCAAAAAAGTACTCACAAATTAGCCCCTCGAGGGATCGATTTGACACGAAAATACAAATTTAACTTCGATGTATGTAGAATTTTTTCAGGAAAAAAATACACAAAGGTTCCTCGAAGGTCCATTTTGTCGAAAAACTCAAATTGGTCCCTCATTGAAACATTTTGTCGGAAAAGTACAAATGGGTTTCTAGACTGTTTTTTCGTTAAATGCAAAGCAGTTTCTCGACAACCCTTTTTGCCAGGGAAAAATGCAATTTTGTCTTAAGAACAAAATATTTTGACGGAAAAAAGAAATCTTACTTACAAATTGGTACTTTTGCAACTTGATATTCGACACTGCATTTTCAGCGATGCTGTTACGAAGCCCTTTTACCTTTTGCTAGAATTGTTCAAGTCTCGTTTTCTGCCAAAAATTACAAAAAAATCGCACTTTTTGAAAATTCTCATTTGTAATCAAAAAATTGAAAAAAGATCTCACTCTCATTTCCCATTAATTTTTTTTACCAATAATTGCAACAAAATCCTGTTTTTTGCTGAATTAGTCTTACTACTTTGCTGGTTTTCAAAAATTCTCGCTTCTTCGAAAATCAACAAAAAGTCTCGTTTTGTCAACAAAATTGCCAAAAATTATCTTTTTGTATGAAATTCTTGTTTTTTACCAAAAATTAATCAAATAATTCGATTCGTTCGCGAATGATTTATTAACAATTGATTAATTCGTTCGTCAATTCGTTCGCGAATGATTCACGAAAAATTAATACAATGAATGATTCATTGACAATTATTAATAGGTTCGTCAATTCGTTCGTGAACAATTCACTAAAAATAAATTGAATAAATCGAGTCGTTCGCGAATGATTCACGAAAAATAATTCAATGAATCGAGTCATTCGCGAATAATTCCTCAACAATATTCGTTCGCGAATGATTTACTAACAATTGATAAATTCGTTCGTGAATGATTTACCAAAAATTAATCATATGAATAGATTCGTTCGCCAATGATTCATTATTTATGAATCAATTCGTTCGCGAATAATTCACAAAAAATAATTCAATTCGTTCGTGAATGATTCATCAAAAATTGATTACATGAATCAATTCTTTCGCGAACGAGACACTAAAAATTATTCAATTTGTTCGTGAATGATAAATGATTCATCCAAAATTGAGTGAATTAATCGATTCGTTCGCAAATGATTCATCAAAAATTGAGTAAATGAATCAATTCGTTCGCGAACGAGTCACTCATATGAATCAATTCGTTCGCGAACGAGTCACTTATACGAATCGATTCGTTGGCGAATGATTCATCAAAAATTGAGTAAATGAATCGATTCGTTCGCGAACGAGTCACTCATATGAATCAATTCTTTCGCGAATGATTCATCAAAAATTGAATAAATGAATCAATTCGTTCGCGAACGAGTCACTTATACGAATCAGTTCGTCCGCGAATGATTCACTAAAAATTATTCAATTTGTTCGTGAATGATAAATGATTCATCAAAAATTGAGTGAATGAATCAATTCGTTCGCGAATGATTCATCAAAAATTAAATAAATGAATCAATTCGTTCGCGAACGAGTCACTTATACGAATCGATTTGTTGGCGAATGATTTATCAAAAATTGAGTAAATGAATCGATTTGTTCGCGAACGAGTCACTCATATGAATCAATTTGTTCGCGAATGATTCATCAAAAATTGATTAAATGAATCAATTCGTTCGCGAACGAGTCACTTATACGAATCGATTCGTTCGTGAACGAGTCACTTATGCGAATCGATTCGTTCGCGAACGAGTCACTTATACGAATCAATTCGTTCGCGAATGATTCACCTAGAAATCAATCAATTTGTTCAATCGTTCGTAAATGATTCTATTCGATTATAAACAGATTAATTACTGCACAAGTGTTTCAAAAAAGCGAATCAATTTGTTCGTGAACTAGGTATTTTTATTTAAAGAAAAGTCGGTCTTCTCACGCTAAATGCGTGAGTGTTTTTTTGTAGTAAAATCGTCAAGATTTAAACTCTTTTTCGAAAAACTATTCAAGTTCCTGTTTTTTTTCTTTTGCTAAAAATTGCCAAAGAGTATCATAATTCCCACAAAATCTGGCTTTTCACAAAAAATTTTGTAAAAAAATGTGAAAAGCTCTACCTTTTTAACAAAATTGCCAAAAACTCTGTGACTTTTTTCCAATAATTGTCCAAAAAAAAAACACTTTTCACCATAAATTATCAAAAAGCCCTTCATTTTGGTGGAATTATCAAAGTCTCGCTTTTTCATCAAAAAGTTTACAAAATACGAGACATTGAAATGTGTTGTCACTTTTTTTGGTCAATTTTCGATTACTTTTTCGAAAATGCTGCAAAAAATTCAAAATGATGTAACAGTTGGTATCTAACAGGTAGTGAAAGTGGCGAAAGTAGGGGAAAAGTAGTGAATTTAGTTAAAAAGGCAGCAAAAAAATTAAAAAATTCAAACATGCAACAAAATTCTTCAAATCATTGAAAAAAAAGTTTATTTCTGATGAAATTGGCAACAGTGTAATACAAATTTGCTTCCAAATTCAATTTTTTAAAAATTTTCCTGAGAAAAATGTGATTTTGTCAACTTTTTTGCGAGGGGGGAGGGGGAGGGTCGAGTGGAGAGCTTTCTAAAAATTTGGTTGAAAAAAGGTAGTGAAAAAAGTAATGAAAAAGCAATGATTTTTTTTATCAGTTAGAGGTTCCTCGACATTTTCTCGAATACCCAATGTTCCGAATCCCATTTCCCCGATTCACTAAATTTGATAGAGAATTCTGAAACTTTTTTTCAATATTTCAGGGAAAAATAATTGAATGTGATCGCTCCAGGGTCATTCCATGTCAATTCGACCAACGTTTTTGAGTCATCTCTTTCGGTTTTGCTCAAATTTTTTTTACAATATCTACTCACCCAGTAAGTAAGAAAGCCGCAATTAGTTTGGCCCCAGCCCCCTCAGGGGGTGGGTGGGGGGCTTCCGTTATTTTCACATTGTCTCGAGGTACTCTACTTCAGCAGCGCATTCCTCCGAAACTATGATACTTTGATCAAAACTGATTTCACAGTTCGAAATGGAATTGCATTTTGAACTTTTCAAGCATTTTGAAATTTTCAAAAGTTGAAAGTTTAACTTTCGAATTAAAAGTTTAAATTTAAAAATGTCGCTGTAAGTGGGAGCTACCATTTAAAATTCTGAAAAAATTTCCATAGATGTACCTTTTGATGCTTTTTCGAAATATTTAAGTTTTGAGATGGGATCTTTTGATGGAGGGGGAGCACCCCCACCCCAATTTTGGGAAAAACTTCCGAAAGAAAAATTTGGGGCATGTGATATATCGAATTGTATGTTTTTAGTGACGCTGAACACGAATATGACGTCAGATTTTTGATAAGACCCCACCCCTAGCCCCCCAGCACCTCCCCAACGGGGATAGAAGTTCAAAAAAGTATTTTGTTCGTGTGACACATGAAATAGTATGTTTTTGGTGACGCTGAACACGAATATGACGTCAGATTTTTGATTTGACCCATCCAAGCCCCCATAACCTTCCCAAGGGGGGTAACTTAAAAAAATGGTTTCAATCGTGTGGCTCATGAAGTATAGTATGTTTTCAATATCGCTGAACACGAATATAGTCGTAGTTTTTCAAATTGACCTCAACCATGGCTCCCAGAACCTCCCATTTGTTGGAGGCCAAATCCGCTCAAATTTAATTAGACCTGCTCAAACTTCTCCAAATACGGTCAAGTTTTTGATCTGACTGACTTTTTTTTTTTTTTTTTTGAAACGAAAGGGACGAGGGGAAAGGGGATTCAAACAAATTCACGCGTTAATCTCAGGATGTAAAAAGGTTCAAAAATTTTAAGAATCGCAAGCCAACCCTCTTTCTCTTGTCTTTAATTCAAGAGGTAAAAAAAATCATAGAAAATTTGAAATTCTGATCGAAATTTTCTTCTTATAGCTCTGGAAAAAAAGAATAAATAAACGACTCAGGGCGTATTTTTTTATCAATTTCAATTTTTTGATTTAGTGCGATGCATCCTTAAAAGGGACCTCACACCCTTTCTTGGAAAATTTTTTACATTCTCAGCACCTGGAAAACTTCTTAGAACACATCAAAAAACAGTGGAAACAATTTTTATGCATTCATCCAAAAGTTCAGAATTGACAGAAAATTTCATAATTGTGTTTTTAAAAAGTCAAAAAATGGGTATACGAGAGGGAGGGGATGGGATGGGATGGTATTTTTCAGTCCATTATTTTAAACATTTTTATACACGAGTACTCATTTCGAATGGATAAAATCCCAACTCACGAGCAATACGAGTAGATACATATCTCTTTTACGATTAGGGCTATTACAGTCTAGTTAATTATTATTCCTAATTTTAATGCGTATAATACCGAGTGTAGCACAGCACGCTATTTCAATGCAAAAAAATACCCAGCTGCTTTTTATACGCATTAAAAATTTTTCGAATAGAGCTCATCGTCGTCGTTATACTCTATTTCAGGTTTACGTACGAGTATATCAGGTATAAATTTTTATACTCGGCAGTAATGTAAGTTTTTATCGTTATTACGCTGCAAGTGTTCGCAAAAATAATGCACTTGATATGCGCGTTTTGAAATGCTTCAAAAGCGCAGGAATGTTATCTTTCTTGTACTTGACTGAGCAATTACCAATGAATAGGTATAGTGTTTTTAAAGATGACTTTTAGCGAGTCGATATTCGCGCGTGTGTGGCATAACTCTGTGGCTATATGACTCGCGTATGGTACCATTTTCATAGGTTTTAGGTACCTACGTCTACGTCTACGTATCTATTACCGCAGTGGCAGTGGCAGTAATTCGTGTCGACTTGGTTGTTGTCCCCTTCATCGTCGTGAACGGTGAAACCGCGTGCACGTTTAGGTATTTATACGTACTACGGAGGTACTACGAAGGTTGAAGGGCGAAATACGACGAGACGTAGACTCATTATGTATACCTTTGAGTCATTAAAACCGTACTTCTCATTTTGAATAATGAATGACAAATTACCCGACAATAAATTGGCTGGTACTTTTTTATGAACGCTTTATAACGAGACTGATTTTTTTTTAACAGTGTAATTTTGATGTTGGAATTTTCATGGTGGTATTCACCCCTCGTTTGTCGTCGTTTTGCGTGAGAATTCGGCGACTCGATTGAAGAAGATGGGGTAGATAGTTTCGCGAGAAAATTTCTAATTGAAATGTTAAAGTCGTGTACTTCGAATCACTTACTCATTTTTCTTTGAGTTATTTTTTCTGAGACGATTAATCTCATCAGAGATGAAAAAATTTTGGATTTGATCGAAGAAATCGACAGAATGTTCAAAAATTACATCACGGAGCCCAAACTTTAGGCCATTGAATTTGATTTGGTAATTATTTTCGACGAATTTTTCATATCTCAAAATACTGGATTATTTTTTGCGAGAGATCCCTTCAGCAGAAATAATGTCATCGATGTATTTTTCATCTTCTCCATTAATCGCAATTTATATAAGGATCGTCGAGTCAACTCGTATGTACAATATACGTGATACTCGTATCTGAAAAGAAACCTTATAAATACCAGTCTCGATATACTTATACTAGGTACTATATAAAGTGATACCGTCGAGGATTCAATAACCACAATAATAATAGTGAATTCGCTCGACGTCGTAGATACGATATGTACTACTGTGTTAATCTCGAATGCAACGTGCATTTATATAGCTTTGCCATAAACAAGTCCATCGTGGTAGGTAAATAAGGTATCGCTTTTCTCAAACCGTCGACTTGTTTCTTGTCTGATTAGATTCGGTTTCTCTGTATCTGTATCTATATATCTACGAGTACTTCTTTATAATTCGATTCCGATGAAACATCCACCGCCAACGTGCCATATACGACTACTGGTACATACCTTTTTCCCATCAGATACTTGTACACGATATTATAGCCTACAATCGGCACATCCTTTTACTCGCTGCTTTAATTTTAAGCGTTTTATTTTAAACCCATTCTCGCGAGAATTTCGCCCACCTACCTATACTATATCCTTTTACCTCGAGCACCTTTTCCCCTTCGTCTGTGTCTGTATACCTCTCTCTCTCACTCTATCTATCTCTCAGCTTTATTATAATCTTGTTTCTATACAGCCTTTTCAGTGAATTAGATGACCGAATTCACATTCGTCCGTTATACGTATCTACGTACCTATATAGTTACTTATTCGAAGCTTTAAAATTTATGTGCCTTTTCTGTTGGTACTTAAACTTATATGTAACGTGGGCATTTTGAATTCACCCAATCGGCTTCTTTTATTTATTTTTTTTTGGCAAAGGAAAATTAACATTATCGGATTGTAGGATGATCAGTATTCAAAGTTTAGTTTAAAAGGTCCAGAATTTATTTTAACGATCGGATTCATAAAATTGGTAAGTATAGGTACGAGAACATGTGCTCTTGTGCTTCAATACATAAATTTCTAACACAAGTTATGGGCTAAAAATATACAATATTTCTACTATAATGTACCTACTCGTTGAAAAAAGTGTAAGTAATAATAATTCAATACATGTCTGTTGAGGGTCCAATTCACATTTTTCTTTCGAATTGCAGGTCTGTCAAGGGGGACCACTTTATGCTTTTTCGACAGAAAAGTTCATGAAGGGACCTTAGGTATTTGTATTTTTTTAAAAGTGGTCAACCGACGTTCAGTTCGCGCGTTTCTAAAAAAAAAAAAAAAAAATATTCACAAACGTGACGAAATTTTCCAAATTCTTTCTACCAGATTTTCTCAACTTTTTAACTCAAAGCGGTGCTAACTTTTCGATCATGATCGCCAATTTAAGAATTCAATTCGGCTTTCTTAAATTGGAATAATTACCAAAAACGTGGCCCTTTATGGCGTCCCAAAATATTTCCCCAGTTTCAGGAATGACATCTTTCGATATTTTGGCTAAATTGATACGAAATAATCTTAGCACCATTTCAATAATTAGTATGCATATTCCTTTCAAAAATATGAATCACATTTTGCTCCTGGCGCAGAAGCTCCTACTCAGAAAACACATTTTAGACACTGTATTTTTAGATTTATTTGATAAAATATGACGAATTTTTTATAAAATGTAGCTTTCCCCTTCTATGATCATTCAAAATGTAGATCCTGCGACAGTCATATTTCAACTCTACTTCATAAATTTTTCAAAAATATTAATTTTATTTATTTGCTCCGGGTGCAGAAACTTCTACTCAGAAACCACACTATAGACATGCACTGAACTTTCAGATTTATTTGGTAAAATAATAATGACGAATTTTTCAAAAAATAAGACTTCTTGCTTTTATTCTCTTCCTCTTCTGATGATTAGATAATCAAAATGTAGATCTTGCAACAGTCATGTTTCAACTTAACTTAACTTTACACTTTTTTCAAAAATAGAGATTTTATTTTACTCTTGGCGCAGAAATTCCAGTTCACGTAACATACATATTTCGAGAATAAACGTGAAACTTTATTAATTTGAGAAAACTTGTCTTCCATACCCTCTTCTTCTTCTTCTTCTTCTTCTTCTTCTTCTTCTTTCAATAAGTACGAAATGTGCGTCCACACAATAATCTTATATTGATTCTATTTGGCTGAATCTCTAAAAAACATAGATCATATTTTGCTCCTGGCGCAGAAACCGCTGCTCAAAAATATTCTTGCTGAGTTAATTTTCAAATTAATTACTCAAGATTTGATGATCTGCCTGGGAGTCTTAGCTTACAAATAGGTAAATTTTGAGTTATTTGATTTGATTTCGTGCAAAATTTCAAAAATTATTACACTTCTGGTGACAACTTTATGTGGGAAACATGAAATCTAGAAAACTAGAATTAATTCAGTCCTTCATTCATTTCCTTTGCAAATTCTCTAAAGTCAGGCTTGAAATCTAAAAGTCTATTTCAATGTCACTCAAATTTCAAAAACTAAAGTCTTTTTTTTAAATTTATTAGTCCGGCATATGACAATAGGAGTAATTGCACCCCCCTCCCCCGCCGATCCGCCGGGACAACATTTTTCTTGAAGGAGGCATCCTAAAGAACATTTTAAAGCAAACTTACCAAAAAAAAAGTTGGCCTTACTTACAAAATGACGGCCATTTTGATTGACAGGTCAGCCGAATTCGCAGATTTTGCGTTTCAACATAGACTTGCACGAACTTTTTCAAACTTTACAAAGGTAGATCGAAAGATCATGCAAAAATTTATCACCTGCCAAAATTTCAAGTGCTAAAGTGCGTTTTTCGATTTTTGGTGAATTTTTGAAAATCCAATTTAGGCCAAAAATGAGGGGAAAAATCAAAATTTTACCAAATTGACCAAGAAAGCTAAAATTTGGGATATACCCTATTTTTGACATGCCAAACCGATTGGAAACGGTTTCAACCCGTTTTGAGCAGTTCTGGAGCCTCCAGCAGATTTTTGAAACTCGGAATTCCCACAAAATTCCGTCAAATTGGAGTTGTAAAGCTAAAATTTATTCTAAAAACCAATTTCAATACGTTACGAAGTACTGCAGGTGAATTTCAAGTCGTTTTGGATCCTTCAGCGACTTTTGAAAATTTCTGAAGCCTCCAGCAGATTTTTGAAACTTTAAATTTTCAAAATATTTCATAAAATGGAGATGGAAAGCTGAAATTTACTCTAAACTCCAATCTTAATATCCTCTGAAGACGACTTCAGGTGGGTTCAAGTAATTTTAGGGCTTCCAGCGACTTTTTTTGAAAATTACTGGACCCTCCAGTAGATTTTTGAAACTTTGAATTTTCACAAAATTTCATCAAATGGAGATGGAAAGCTGAAATTTACTCTAAACTCCAATCTTAATATCCTCTGAAGACGACTTCATCAGCTGGGTTCAAGTAATTTTAGGGCTTCCAGCGACTTTTTTTGAAAATTACTGGAGCCTCCGGTAGATTTTTGAAACTTTAAATTTCCTCAAAGTTTCATCAAACCAAGATGGAGAGTCGAAATTCATTCAGCAAAACTAATTTCAATACGCTAAGAAGTTGACTGCTGGTGAATTTCAAGTCGTTTTGGAGCCTCCAGCAACTTTCTGAAGGGTTGTATGACGTTTTTTTTTGGAAAATTGAAATTTCCTAAAAGTAGCTGGAAGCTTCAAAACCATTTGAAACCATCATGTAGTCTGCGAAGTAAATTTCAGCTTGCCAACTCCATTTGATAAATTAAAGTTGCGGGAGTTTCAAGTTTTAAAAATCCACTGGAGGCTCCAGTAATATTCAAAAAAGTCGCTGGAGGCTCTAAAATGACTTGAACCTACCTAAAGTTGTCTTCAGAGGGTGTTAAAATTGGAGTGTAGGGTAAACTTCAGCTTTCCATCTTCATTTCATGAAATTTTGTGAAAATTTAAAGTTTCAAAAATCTGCTGGTGGCTTTAGGAATTTTCCAAAGTCGCTGGAGGATCCAAAACGACTTGAAATTCCCCTGCAGTACTTCGTATAACGTATTGAAATTAGTTTTTAGAATAAATTTTAGCTTTACAACTCCAATTTGATGGAATTTTGTGGGAATTCCGAGTTTCAAAAATCTGCTGGAGGCTCCAGAACTGCTCAAAACGGGTTGAAACCGTTTCCAATCGGTTTGGCATGTCGAAAATACGGTATATCCCAAATTTTAGCTTTCTTGGTCAATTTGGTAAAATTTTGATTTTTTCCCTCATTTTTGGCCTAAATTCGATTTTCAAAAATTCACCAAAAATCGAAAAACGCACTTTAGCACTTGAAATTTTGACAGGTGATAAATTTTTGCATGATCTTTCGATCTACCTTTGTAAAGTTTGAAAAAGTTCGTGCAAGTCCTATGTTAAAACGCAAAATCTGCGAATTCGGCTGACCTGTCAATCAAAATGGCCGCCATTTTGTAAGTAAGGCCAACTTTTTTTTTGGCAAGTTTGCTTTAAAATGTTCCTTAGGATGTCCCCTTCAAGAAAAAAGTTGTCCCGGAGTATTGGCGGGGAGGGGGTGCAATTACTCCTATTGTCATATGCCGGACTATATTACCAGTCAAAATTTCAAGTGATGAAGTGTCTTTTCCCATTTTTAGTGAATTTTCGAAAATCAAATTTAGCCAAAAAATTAAGGAAAAAATCAAAATTTTACCAAATTGACCAAGAAAGCTGAAATTTTGGATATACGATATTTTCGACATGCCAAATCGATTGGAAACTGTTAAAACCGTTTTGAGCACTTCTGGAGTCTCTAGCAGATTTTTGAAACTCGAAATTCTCACAAAATCTCATCAAATGGAGTTGGAAAGCCGAAATTCATTCTGCAAATTAGTTTTAATACGCTACAAAGTCGACTGCAGGTGAATTTCAAGTCGTTTTGGAGCCTCCAGCGACTTTTAAAAATTACTGGAGCCTCCAGTAGACTTTTGAAACTTAAAATTTTCCCGAAATTTCATCAAACAGATTTGGAAAGCCGAAATTTACTCTGCACTCTAATCTTGACACCCTCTGAAGGCGAATCTCAGCTGGGTTTAAGTCGTTTTGGAGTCTCCAGCGACTTTTTTGAAAATTACTGGAATCTCCACCAAATTTTTGTAACTTGAAATTCCCACAATATTTTATCAAATTGAGTTAGCAAGCTGAAATTTACTTCGCAAACTAATTTCAATACGATATGAAGTCGACTGCATGGTGGTTTCAATAATGTTTTTGAAGCTTCTGGCTACTTTTTGGAAATTTCAAGTTGGCAAAACACGGCCTACAACCTTTCAAAAAGTCACTGGAGGCTCCAAAATGACTTGAAATTCACCAGCAGTCGACTTCGGTAGCGTATTAAAATTAGTTTGCAGAATAAATTTCGGCTTTCCATTTCCATTTGATAAAATTTTGGGGAAATTTCAAAATTTTCAAAAACTCGCTGGAGACTTAAAAACGACTTAAATCCAGCCAATTCGCCTTCAGAGGGTGTTATAATTGGAATGCAGAGAAAATTTTGGCTTTCAATCTCTGTTTAATAAAATTTTGGGAAAATTTAAAATTTCAAAAATCTTACAGTAATTTTCAAAAAGTCGCTGGAGGCTCCAAAACGACTTGAAATCCACCTGCAGTTGACATCGTAGCGTATTGCAATTAGTTTGCAGAGTAAATTAGAGTAAATTTCGGCTTTCCTACTCTATTTGATGAAACTTTGTGGGAATTTCGAGTTTCAAAAATCTTCTGGAGGCTCCAGAACCGCTCAAGACGGTTTAAAACGGTTTCCAATTGATTTGGCATGTCGAGAATATGTATGTGTCTACGAATTTCAGCTTTTTTGGTCGATTTGGTAAAATTTTCATTTTTCCCCTCATTTTTGGCCTAAATTTGATTTTCAAAAATTCACTAAAAATCGAAAAAGGCACTTTGACAATTGAAATTTTGACATGTGATAAATTTTTGTCTGATCTTTCGATCTACTTTTGTACAGTTTAAAAAATTTCGTGCAAGTCCTATGTTGCAACGCAAAATCTGCGATTTCGGCTGACCTGTCGATCAAAATGGCCGCTAGTAAGTAGACCCACTTTTTTTTGAGGACATGGGCTAGAAATGTTCCTTAGGACTCCCCCTCTAAGAAAAAAACTGTCCCGGAGGATCTACGGGGGAGGGGGGTGCAATAGATCCTTATGCGGGCTCCCCAACTGTCATTATTTCCTTCATGTTTGAAAAAGTAAACTTCCAACTGGTATTTTGAAGCAGGAAGTTCTTTGTTGCTCACACCCTTCTCCTAGGATTACTGTTTTTTGCTCTTACGAGATCCTATTTTTAACCAATCGAAAAGTGACTGGGTAAGCGGGCTCTGCGCCAGGAGCAAACCGTGGTCCTTAAATTATTTTGAAACGACGAAGAAAGGAAGGGGACTGTTTATTGTTATTCGATCCCTTGTATGCATTTGGAGAAGTGATCTCTTATAGTTGAGTTGTAAAGTTGGAAGTACTTTTTCAAAAATATTGACAAAAATCCAAAAATGAATTTCAGTTTTTGAAATTCTGGTTTGCTGAGTTTTACGATAGACCTGATCTAGTTTGGTTTCGTTCGAATCGTCTGAATTATTAATTACATTATCTTACCACCTCGAGTAAATAATCTTATATGAAAAGCATGTTGTCCCGGAGAGTCGACGGGGATTTGCAATATATCCTTATGCGAGCTCCTCGACTACCATAAGTAATTTTTTCCTCAAGTTCTCAAAATTCAGATACACAATCATTTAGAATATGGTAAAATTAGATACTTTTAATCCAATTTGATTATTTTTTTTTAATTTTTAAAAATTTCACATAAAATGATCGGAATTTATTTTATTTTTAAACAAAATTACCAAAAGTCCAACATAATGAGAATTGAATAAATCAAAAAATACGCATAATCTGCTGCGAAACAACGTTTACCTAAAATTAGTCGACGATTATCGAATAATGGCACCATCTGTACGAATCGAGTGTAATATTCACGTACATTTAACGCTATCTCGTTCACAAAACCTGAAACAATAATTTGAAAGTAGAAAGTTTCATCGAGATTGCTTCAAAGCTTAGAAAGTTATCCTACAGAGGGCGTAACCCGTATTACGAGTAAAAGTTGCCTTGCACTTGACATTCTGACGATTTTAATTCCTCGAGAGGGTAAATTGATACCTGCCTACGTAATTTTCAAAGGTAGGTACTTTGGAAAAATAAAATGACGTTGGAGAGCAGCCGCACGCGTGACGTTTATTTTTTTATTTTTTTAAATCACTTTGATGTACCGCAGAGGAAATTTCGTGGTTAGTGACGTAATACAGATTTAACGTCATAACGTAATGTAGACGCCTACTGTGTATAGTCTCGTTGAAATATAAAAAGTTTATGAAGTCACTGGACGCCTACGACTCATCACTGTTTTCGCCTAGATAGAAAAAAACATTGGCATATTTCGAAAAAAAAAAATCTCATCTGTATAGCTAGAGGATAATAACCCTGCTTGCCTCGAGCCATGTACTATAGTACATTTCGTAGAAGAAAAAAACACCGACTCGACTAATGTTATTTTTCCATTTTTTTTCGTTTGTTCGCAGGAAAGGAAATTGAAAATGACGTAATCACGTCGTTGGAGAGGTACAAGTACACTGCGGAGATAGAGGAGACTCGAGTGTGCCTCGAGTAAGAGGCAGAGGGGAGATCATCGGTTGATAATTTGGCTGATCGGTCGTCCTCGAACCTCATATAGTCGAGATGTCGGGTATCACGAGCCATTCGTCACCGACGATGACGGATTTCGCGACATCACCCGGCGGCGGATACTACGACAGCAGCGACGAGACATCCAGCTTGCTGACCAAGCCGGCCAGCAACACGGTCAAACCAGTGTTGATCCGGCAAGACTGCACTACGTCATTGCTGTCACCATCCGTCACTCCAGTGCTGGGAACGCCCGGAGTGATGGGCACTAGCGACGAAAGCACCGGCACAAACGTCGGCATAGAAGACGTGGGGGTCAGATCTGTACCCGATTTGGAGATGCAGCATTACCGCAGCTCATCCTCGGCTGGAGGTATCCGATATTCGACCGCCTCGGTTACCAGCTACCTGATGCCATCGTCTGCCAACCGATGCTCGTGCGAAAGACGCCAATCACATTCGCTGGGGCGATCGGCGTCTCGCGAAAGCGTCCGGTCTTCGCAACCACCCCCTACTGTGCTGCTGACCACTTCTCCATCTTCCAGAATCATACGTCAAAGCTCCCAGCCCGAGACCACGTGTCCGGGACACTGTTGTCATCATTTGCATCATCACAGCAGCAGCACTCCGGGGCCTAGTTCGTCGCTGCGCCAGCTTCGCGATCCTGCCGATGGAATCGCCGGTATCGCCGCCGACTCGCTTAGAATCAACGGAGCTATTCGACAGTTTAAACAGGTAAGGCAAAACAACATCTATACTAGATCACACTCTTCTATACGTAATAACGAATGTAGGAATTAACATTTTTGCGAGTTCATTGAGAAATAAAAACTCGGCCAACGTTTGCAAGAGAAACCATGTCACGTGTCTTCTCATGGGCCTGCTTGCGTGGCCATTGATGGCGAACGATGATTAAATTTTTTACGCTACTGTTTCATGTTATACGCGAGTCGTAAAAACGAAAATCATAAAATGTAAATACCTCGTTTCTTTGGCGATGGAAAAACTTGCAAGCTGAAAACATTGCCCGCTGTCAGTTCACATAGTGCTGTCAAAAAAATGACGATAACATCCTTCCCATTACTATTCATCTCTTGTATATCAACATATTATTCCAATTGTACTTCCTGTACCTACCTTTCGTCGAGTTTCACTATCAATTTTTTTTTATTCGCCTCTATCTCGTCGCGAATACTTATTGGCAAGTTGGCTTTATTTCATTGTTGGCCATTTCGATACCTATACCTACCTATAGACTATGATAGGAGGACGTTTGTTTCCCCCCTCCCCCTATTCTGTATTATTATACTTTGCCGATATTAGAAAATTTTTCAATAAATCTAGCTCCCTTTTATTTTATTATTATTGTACGCGATATATATATTTTTTTATCTGTACAAAATATTGTCAGTTTTCGACTTTATACCATTTTGTTATCGAAGGGTTTCAATTTAATTTTGAAATATGAAATTGGTTGCCATTTTGTGATGACGATGACGCTGGCGTTGGCGTTTTTCGAATTATTCTTCCGAAGAATAAAAGTGACGACTGCGACGCGACACTGATTTGATAGCAGTCGATAGATAGGTAGGTAAAAGATGATTCCATTTTTCATGATTTTTTTCCCCTTCTTTCTTTAGTATCTTCCAAGATTGGTGGAATATTTTTGATAGGTACGTTTTGAATACATAAATTTGACAGTAGAACTATGTATCCAATAACGTCGCAGCTTTCAAAGAAAATATACGAAATTGATTTCGTTTCTATACGTTGTTGTGTTGTTATCATCTCACCTGTTTGGGAAAATTCCATTTTATCAATAATTTATTCATTTTTCTAAATAACTTTCAAATAATCGACTATTTAGCGTTCTTTGGAAGGAGGAAATCATTATATTTTTTCACCCTTATCTATATTATTCTTATAAAGAGAGCGAAAACCGAACACTTTTTATGAATTTTTCCAAGTTTTTTCATTTGCAAGTGAAAAACCTGAGTTTTCTATCGTTTTTACAAAAAAAGTTCTGTTACGTTTGAAATTCAGGTTTTATAGATTTCTGCCATGAAGCTTGTTTGTAGTTATTGAATTTGAATTTTATTAGAAAATAATTCCACTTTTTTTAATTTTCTCCCCTCCTTCTAAACTTGAAAAAATAAAAACAAAATTCGGATTATTGAAAAAAAATATAGCCTAATATTAATTTTTGTTTAAAAATTTTTAAGCAATCTCCTTTTCAGAACTAAACATTCTCAATCTCCAAACCACGAGGGTTTTCTTGAATGGAATTTTCTCTTCTTTCCCTTTTCCCTCCCTCCCTCCCTCCCACACTTCCCTGCTCTTTACAAAGAAATCCAATAATGGAATGAATCGAAGTTGCTGTAAAATTTCTCAAATTTGGTCAAAATCCTTTAACTTGACCTCTTTTGTATAAAAAAAAACATTCCATAGTGGCCCAAACAATTTTTGATTTTCTTGCATGAAATCCCTGCCTTAAATTTGAATAAAATGAAAAATAAACAGAAAATTAAAGTATCCCATTTTTGACTGCTCGAATAATGACGGATGGGTAAATGAGTTCTGCGCCAGGAGCAAAATTGAACCTCACTTGTTTTGAAAGGAAAAAGATATGCAGAGAACTGTTTGTTATTTCTTACTCAATGTTCAAAAAAGTAACCCCCAAGTTGGAATTTTTCGGTTGGAAGCTCTTAACTGCTCACCACGACCCCCCCTCCCACCTTACTCGCATGACTGTTTTTCTACTTGTGCGCCGTCGTATCCCATTTTGACTGCTCAAAAAGAGACCAGAGGTCAGGAGGGTTCTGCGCCAGGAGCGAGAAAATTGATCCCTAAATTCCTTCAGAATGGAGAGGACTTTATCTCCATGTTTAGAAAAGTGGCCACTTGGTTGAAATTTTTGGATGTGGAAGTTCTATGCCACTCAAGGCCTTCTTAATGAATGATTGGTTTTTTACTTGCGTACAGATACATCCCATTTTAAGTGTTTAGAAAGTTACTTGAGAGGGTAGCGGGTTTTGCGCCAGGAGCGGAAAAATTTGGCCTTCAATTGCCATAGAATGAAGTGGAAGGTCTTGAAAATGGCTGCTCAAAAAATATGCTCGAATAATAGGTAAGTATGTCCCACCGGTCAAAAGATCAGGCAAAAATGTATCTCTTGTCAAAATTTCAAGTGCTGAAGTGCCTTTTTAGATTTTTGATGAATTTTTGAAAATCGGGCTAAAAATGAGAGAAAAAAATCAAAATTTTACCAAATTGACCAAGAACGCTGAAATTTGGGATATATCCTATTTTCGAGATGCCAAATCGATTGGAAACTGTTTCAAACCGTTTTGAGCAGTTTTGGAGCCTCCAGCAGATTTTTGAAACTCCAAATTCCTACAAAATTTCATGAAATGGAGTTGGAAAGCCGAAATTCATTCTGAAAACAAATTTCAGTATGCTACGAAGTCAGCTGCAGGAAGATTTCAAGTCGTTTTGGAGCCTCCAGCGACTTTTTGAAAATCAATGGAGCCTCCAGTAGATTTTTGAAACTTGAAATTTCCCAAAATTTTCATCAAGTGGAGATGGAAAGCCGAAATTCATTCTACAAACTAACTTCAATACACTACGAAGTAGACTGCAGGTGGATTTTAAGTCGTTCTAAAGCCTCCAGCGACTTTTTGAAAGGTTGTATGGCGTTTTTTTGAAAATTTAAATTTCCAAAAAGTAGCTGGAACGCCTGGAAGCTTCAAAACCATTTGAAACTACCACGCAGTAGACGTCATATCGTATTGAAATTAGTTTGCGGAGTAAATTTCCGCTTGCTAACTCCATTTGATAAAATGTTGTGAGAATTTTAAGTTTCAAAAATTTGGTGGAGACTCCAGTAATTTCAAAAAGGTCGCTGGAGGCTCCAAAATGGCTTAAACTCATCTGAAATCGTCTTCATGGGGTGTTAAAATTGGAATGCAGAGTAAATTTCGGTTTTCCATCTCCATTTTGATGAAATTTTGGGGAAATTTCAAGTTTCAAAAATCTTCTGGAGGCTCCAGAAGTGCTCAAAACGGTTTGAAACTGTTTCCAATCGATTTGGCATGTCGAAAATAGGGTGTATTCCAAATTTCAGCTTTCTTGGTCAATTTGGTAAAATTTTGATTTTTTCCCTCATTTTTGGCCTAAATTTGATTTTCAAAAATTCACCAAAAATCGAAAAAGGCACTTTAGCACTTGAAATTTTGACAAGTGATAAACTTTTGTCTGATCTTTCGATCTACCTCTGTCTGATTTAAAAATTACGTGGAAGTCCTATGTTGGAACGCAAAATCTGCGATTTCGGCTGATGTGTCAATCAAAATAGCCGCCATTTTGTAATTAGGGCCACTTTTTTTTTTGAAGACCAGAGCTATAAATTTTCTTTAGGACGCCCCCTTTAAGAAAAAAGTTGTCCCAGAGGATGGACCTAGGAGGGGGTGCAATAGATCCTTATGCAGGTTCCTCGACTGTAAATCATGAATCACATCTCGTCTGCAAAAACTGATTCGCATTACGAATCAAATCACGATATTTTTATTTTAATAAATTCTATGTCAAGTTTTTCAAGATTTTGTTTCAATTTTGAGGTCGGTTGGAAAACAGTAAAGAGTTTCGAAAAATATCAATTTTCACACGTTCTTCAAAACAGAGATTTCAGTTTTCCTATGTGATCTTGCACCCTTTTTTAATTAACTAAATCCGAACGATTTTTTTTTTCGTTTTACAACACTCCGATATAAATTAAGTTACAAGGCGTTTCTAAGCACCATGTGCGACTGTGTGCGCTTCTAAAAATAAGACACAAAAAACCAATTCAACCCGAATTTAATAAAATTACACCTCGAAGCGTGTGTCGATGAAGACGAAATTAAAATGTTAAAGTCGTTCTTCTATATCAAATTACTTTGAATTTTTCAAGCAACCATCGAAGAGACGCACGATCCCCGACCTTCTCCTCAGTCCACAGTTTGGCACGCTTCATTCAAAAGTAATCAAGCTACTTTTACCACGCACCGCACCCGCAAAACTAAGTCGGAGCAAAATTTTAATTAATTCGTGTCTCCTTTTTTCTGCCCCTCGTCGTCATCCCTATACTTACTCGTACCTCGTACTTGGCACTTTAACAATGTTGCTAGAGGGAGAAAACAGAGCACGAGAAAAAGTCCTATCAAACAGGATTCGCTTTTGTAAAGTATTCGGTTCGACTTTTCCAATTAAAATGTTCTCCGCGCGGATCTTGAGAGAAATTTTTTACAGTTTGAGCGCCTTTTATTCCAATTTAAACTTATCCTTGATATGAATAATTTTTTCCAAGATACCTACTCGTTTTCATCGTCAAAAGAATCTTAGCTCGAGGCGAGAAAATAAACCAAAGTCGTGTTCTTTCTTTATAAAAATTCATTTTCCAATAAGGCTCGGCGCGGCGGTCTCGCCCGTTTTCGATATCTGCGTAATTTCCTGTAGGAAAATATTCAAAATTTTCCACATTCTTTGCGCAGCTAGTTGACTCTAGAGACTCGAGAGCCGGATTCTGTAGGTTTCTTATAAAATAATTTTACGGTATTTTGAAATATTTTTGGATACCATACCATTGTTTAAATTGTTTGAAAAATTGATGGTTTATTAACCCTTTGTCTTAGAATTTCGACCAAAATTATATTATTTTCAACTTTATACGGCCATTTCTGAACTCCGAAAATACAAACGAAAAGTCCAGTTTGACCAAAAGATTCATGTTGGTGAAATCTTTTCACCCCCATTCCACAATTTTTGGATTTTATTAAATCGGTAAATTTTTGTCACGTCCACACCCCCTCCCAATTTTATAATTTTTATATGAAAAAAAATCCTTGAAAATTGCAACTCTCCAATTTGAAGTTAAATCGTGACGAGAAATCGGCACCCCCCCCCCCCCCACCCAAACTACTGATTCTCAAAAAAATTAGAAGTTTTTGATCAGAAAGCAATTATTTAATATGCAGTTGCACCCCCCCCCCCCCTGATTCATGAAACAGTGAAACTCAGGTCCCAATAATTTCTAAAAATAATTGGATACTTACGAGGTTTATTTTCATCGGAAAATATGTGAATTAATTTTCAAAAAATTTCAGAAACTGAGTTCAATTCTCTGTTCTTTTTTATTTTGTTCAAATTTGAGGGAGATTTCGTACAAGAAAACCAAAAATAGTTTGGGATTTCAAAGGATTCTTCCCAAAATTGAAAAATTTTAAAGCAACTTTGATTTATTCCATTTCCGGATTACTTGGTCGAGAAGGGAGGATAAGGAGGGAGAGAGGAAGAGAAGTTTCATCAAGAAGGCCGTCGTGGCTTAGAGATCGAGGGTGTTCGGTTCTGTAAGAAAGATTGTTCAAAATTCGAAGCAAAGATGATTTTTTTTTGATAAACTGGATTTTATTTGTTTTTTTTTTTTTTTTTTTTAATTTCAGGGGCAGGGAAGGACTCTTGGTAAACAAATATGATCGGAGAAAAAAATTTTCAACAATTCTTAGAAACCGACTTCAATTTTCCACTTATTTTATATTTTGTTCAAGTTTGAGAGAGAATTCTTTTCTTTTTTTTACGAATTTTCAAATTTTCAAACCTTTCCCCTTCGCAGGATCTTTTGTGGCATATTCAACAAAACACGGGAATTTTTGGTAATTCTAGCAAAAAAACTGTATTTTTTCAATATAATATCAAAAAAAGTAGACTTTTTGACCAGGTTGACAAAAGAGCAGGCTTTTTGCAGTATTTAAAAAAAATAAAAATAAAAAACTGAAACTTTTGGCAACTATTTCAAAATTTGAAAATTAATGTAATTTCAATAAAAAGGAGGATTTTTTGAAAATGTTGACAAAGAAAAAAAGATTTTCTGATTTATTTTTAAAAAAACACGAGTTTTTGGAAATAGTGACTTGCAAAGCCGGATTTTTTTGAAATTTTGGCAAAAACAAAACTTTTGTTTTGCAGAAAATTAGAATTTTGTGGCATTTTCTGTGGAAAAAACAGGAGCTTTTGACAATTTTGGCAAAAAATAGGAATTTTAGGAATAATTTTTCACAAAAAGACAAAGTAGGATGGAGAATGCATCATATAATATCTATTTTCTGTGAAAATCTTAGAAGTTTTGGACCATCTATTCCAGAGATGGAAAATATCGAATTTTGGGTTTCTCAAATTGCGGTGGAGGGGAGGGGGGTTAACTCAACATTTTTTGAGGTGGTTTTACGACAAAACTAACCTAACCTTTTGGGAAAGTTTAACCAAATTTGGTGAGAGTGTGAATTCCACCATCTTACTCTAAAAGGCTCTTTTGCCCGATTTTACTAAAATTTTGGGACATTTCATTGTTTTGATTTTTTTTAGATGATTTTATTTTATTCTAATTAGTTTTAACAATGTTTCAAGCAATTGGGTTGCAGTTTCAGTCAATTTCTTTGAAATTCCATCAATTTTTGTCAACTTTTTATTGATTTTTTTTCATGCATTAATAACAAATTTTTAAGCAATTTTTACAAAACTTTGCTGAATTATCATGATTTTTGATCAAATTTTAATTTACAACGATTTTTCAATAATTGGGAGGACGATTCTACAAACGTCTTAATTGGTATATTGATTCCTCAAACTCTCTTAGCATTTATCAAAGTGGTTTCAGAAAGAAAATATCTACCCTAGACCACATCTTTAGTCTCCAAAAAGAAATTAGTTTGGCCTTCCAGAATAAAGAAAGTGTTCTTTCAGTCTTTTTTGATCTTGAAAAGGCATTTGATAAGGCCTGGAGTTATAAAATTCTCCAAAAATTACATTCCATTGGAATTAGAGGACATTTGGCCTAATTTATTCAGAATTTCTTAACAAACCGTACTTTTAGAGTGAGAGTTAACAATACATACTCAGAATTTTTCAAAATTGAAAATGGAGTCCCCCAGGGTTCAGTTCTTAGCACAGTCTTATGTATATGTACTTTTGATTCATGACATTTCCAATGATGTTTCTAGACCCATTTCTCTGAAAATCTTTGCTGATGATATAAACATTTCCTTTCGTTCAAACAATATTCAACTAGCTCTTCAAGTAATCCAAGAAACCCTTGAAAAAATTGAATCATGGGCAGATTCTAATGGTCCAACCTTCTCTGAGTCAAAAACCCACTGTCTACTTTTCACCAAAAAAAAATAAGATTCCTCCAGATCTCATTCTCAACTTCATAGGACACTCTTTAGAATTCAAAACCACTACTAAATTTCTTGTCTTAACTTTTGATAGAAAACTAAATTGGACTCCTCATTTTCTAAAAGTAAAATCAGATATCATGAAACGCCTAAATTTGTTGAAAATAATCAAAAACACCAAGTATAATCCATCTCGCAAACTCCTACTTCACTCGTATAAATCTCTGATTCGCAGTAAAATTGAATATAGAAGCCCATGTTTTGCAAATATCTGGAATAAAACTTCTAATATTCTAAAAACAATTCAAAATTCAGCCCTAAGGATCTGTTTAGGAGCCCTCTATTCCTCTCCAATAGATAGCCTTTATGTGAAGCAACAGAATTACCCCCAGATTTTAGAAGAACTCTCATAACAAACAAATTCATCTCAAATGCATCCACCAACCCTTCCCATCCACTCCAAAACTCAATTAACCCACCTAACCCCCAACATTATGATCATATAGAAGAACCCATTTCTAATTTCATCACAATGTTGAATGATCTTCAAATCAATCCTAAAACACTCATCCAACAACCAATATCATATCCCCTTTGTCCCCTCAGGCCTCCTCAAGTCAATACACAACTTATTAACTACCCAAAAAATAGCCACTCTCCACTAGTAATAAAACAAAACTATCTTGAACTCTTATCAGAATACAAAAAATGCAATCTCTGCTTTACAGATGGATCAAAAATACCAACACTTCATTCAGGGTATGCCTACTCTATTAATGATAAAATTTCAAATTTTAAAATCCATAACTGCTCTTCAATCTACACTGCCGAACTCGCAGCTATTTTCCACTGCCTCCGTGATATATTCACTTATGAATCAGAAAATAAGTCTTTCTTAATTCAGAGTGATTCCCTCAGCTCACTAACTGCTATCCAAAATCTATTTTCTGACCAGCCCCTAATTCAAAATATCCATAAAACTCTATTTGATTTACAAAATTCAAACTTCTCCATCCAATTTATGTATGTACCCAGTCATGTTGGAATCACAGGAAATGAAATTGTAGATAAA